>NC_059105.1:118140663-119550663 GCF_020740685.1 Jaculus jaculus
CCTTCAGGAGGAAACAGGACAACATTTTCTCTTAAATTCAGAATTGATTTATATTGATTTGTGTGTGTGATGGATTGAACCAAGGGCTTTGTCTGTCATAGACAAGTGCTTTACCACTGAGCTGCATTCAGAGTTTTAAATTTTTTAAATGAACAATGCTGCCTTAGTTGCTTTCCTCATTGCTGTGACAAAAGAACTGACAAAAGAAACTTAAGGGAGGAGGAGTTTATTTTGGCTCCCGGTTTGAGGATACAGTCCCTATGGCAGGGAGGGCCTGGCCGCGGGAGTGGGAGGTAGCTGGTAACATGGCATTCACTTCCAGAAAACAGAGAGAGGGCAGGCGGGTAAAAGAGAGAGGGCTCCATTTACGCTCTCCTTTTTGGGCTGTAAATATAGCTCAGTTGGTAGAGCGGTTGCCTAACATGCATGAAGATGGGTTCAATCCACAGCACTTCATAGAACAGTGCACGGGTTGCACACACCTGTAATCCCAGCACTTGAAGATAGAGGCGAGAGGATCAGAGTTCAAAGTCATTCTCAATTACCCAGTGAGTTTGAGGCCAGCCCGGGTTACATGAGATCCTGTCTCAAAACCGAAACAACAATAAGCAACAGTAAACAACAAAGACCCTTTCTCCTTCTACTTAGTCTGGGACCCCAGCCCCTGGAATGGTTATTTGGGGTGGGTCTTCCCTCCTTGTTTAAATCTCTCTGGAGACAGAGACATGCCCAGAGGTGTGTCTTCTAGTTGTTTCTAAACCCAGTTGACAATGGAGATTACTCATCACAAGTATGCTGTAATTAAAGCCTACTGTCATCAGGCTGTGGTTTCCTTTGCGAGTTTGCTGGTGATCATTCTTCTAGCACATCCACTGAAATGACCATAAGACAAATCCCAAGGGTGCAGTGCAGACTGCATGTCCCCAATGATGAGGCGTTAGTAGCAGAAAAGTGATCAATAATATTTTATAAATGAGTGTGGATAAATGGTACATTTCCCTGAAACAGTGATAATCCCTATTTCATGATACAATTAACACAGTGAACTGTCTTGTCAGATTTTGGAGTTTTCTTCTACATTTTCTCATTTCATCTCCTCATCAGTTCTGTGTGGCAGCATGATTATTGTAATCCCTCCCCCACACCTTTCCATTTGTGGGCACTGAGGTTAAGTGACCTGCTGCAGGTCAAACTGCCAGTAGGGGTCAGTGCTGGCCCTTGAGCTGCAAATGCCTCCAGAGGCTAGGGTCAGGTCTGCCTAATTTGTGTCTCTTTTAAAGACATCTGGAGGAGCTTTAAGGCAGTTCCACAGACATCCCACAAAGCAGTAACTCCCAGATGCTTGTCCTTAGATTTTCTAACTAGACAGGTCGTGTCCCTATGGAGGAAAGCTCTCTCTCTCTCTCTCTCTCTCTCTCTCTCTCTCTTTCTCTCTCTCTCTCTCCAGTCATTCTGCCTTCTGCTGAGTGATACCACCTGGGTCAATGATGTGCTCAGAACACTGCTAGGGGAAAGCAACAAAGGTAGTATTTTCCCTCTAGGAAGACAGAGGAAGAAAAGCCTATTTTGTACTTAGAAAGTTGTCACGTATTGAGTCAAGCTCCTAAAAGGGGAAAAAGTGTCGATAAAGCTGATTTCTAAAGGACAACATTTTTTTTTTGTTGTTGTTTTTTGAGGTAGGGTCTCACTTTAGCCCAGGCTGACCTAGAATTCACTGTGTAGTCTCAGGGTGGCCTTGAACTTGATGATCCTCCTACCTCTGCCTCCCGAATGCTGGTATTAAGGGCATGTGCCACCACGCCCAGCTCTGAAGGACAACTTTTTTAAAAGAAATTTTATTTTATTTGCCAGCAGTGAGAGACAGAGAGAGAGAGAGACAACGAAAGAGAGAGAGGAGAGAAAGAGGCGCACCAGTGCCTGTAGTGGCTGCAAGTGAACTACAGATGCATGTACCACTTTGTGCATCAGACAAATGCTTTAACCACTGAGTAATCTTCTCAGCCCTGAAGGACAACTTTTTCTATCTGGCTGTATATAGGTACTGGGGAATTGAACTCAGTCTTCAGGCTTTGCAAGCAAGTGCCTTTAACCACCTAGCAATCTTTGCAGCCCAACATTATTTTATTTTATTTTTCTGGTTTTTCAATGTAGGGTCTTGCTCTAGCCTGGGCTGACCTGGAATTCACTCTGTAGCCTCAGGCTGGCCTCGAACTCACAGCGATCCTCCTACTTCTGCCTCCTTAATGCTGGGATTGAAGGCGTGTGTCACCATGCCTGAGACCCATCATCATCATCATCATTATTTTTGTTTTTTCAAGGTAGGGTCTCACTCTAGTCCAGGCTGACCTGGAATTTATGTAGTCTCAGGCTGGCCTCGAACTCACGGCAATCCTCCTACCTCTGCCTCCCAAGTGCTGGGATTAAAGGCGTATGCCACCACACTCGGCCAACATTATTTTTAAATACAGAAGATTATAGGAAGCACATTCTTTCCTTCTCCCCTCTGTTGTCACACTGGAGAGCTTGTTTCAGGAAATTGAATAAACATGATACCACATCTCAGACTTTTGTGTCAGGTCCTGACCTTGCAACTGGATAGATTTTTCTAGGATGTTTGCACAGCTCCAAAGATGATCTCAACTTCTTTAAAATTGTCCTTCAGCATGTCTCAAGGTGTGCAGTGGTCAGGTTTGAAGTCAATTCCATGTTATTTATTTTTTGGGAAGAGCAGGTATCTCATAGATAGATAGATAGATAGATAGATTGATCGATAGATCGATCGATAGATAGATAGATGTGTGTATATGTGTATGTTTGTGTGTGTGAGTATGGGTGTACATGTGCCATGTGTGGAGGGATGGTACTTACCTTCTACCTTGTTTTAAGGCAGTATCTCTTGTTCTTCTGTTCACTGCTATGTTAGCCAGATTAGTGGTCCATGAACTATTATATACAGTTGAATCATTTGAACTTCTTGTTTTTGTAGGTCAAGAATATCTCTAATATTATATATATTTATTTAACATCCCGGAATCATTTAGAGGTCTGTTATTAATGGTACAAGTCACATATTGAAGCAGAGTAGAAATCATGCAAAGCAGGTGTTGATTTTCTTCATTCACAACTCTTGTCTTGAGGTATCAGGTTAAAAATATGTGGACAAAAGTGAACATTTCTTTTGCTCAACTAATGTTCAGTGCAATGCTATTCTTCTTGTGGCCTTAAAATATGTCTGCAAATTTTTTTGCTACTTTTTTTTTTTCCTTCAAAAGGTGGAGTCCATGACTGTTGGCTAGTCTCGGTGACTTGCTTGTAATGAGTGACAGAAGTGATGGTGAACTATTAGGTCACCAAAGGCGTTGTGGGAGCTGAAACGTGACTCAGTAACTTGCTTGTTGTGCAAGCCTGAGAACCTGCCCTTGGACACCAATACCCATGTGAATGCTGAGTGGATGTGGCGGCCTGCCTCTAATGCCAGCAATTTGGGAGGCAGAGAGAGGGGATTCCCCGGGCAAACTGGCTAGCCAAAATAGCTAAAATGGAAAGCTCTGGTTCAAGTGAGAGACCCTGTCACAGTAAGTAAAGTGGAGAGCAACCGAGGAAGACACTGACATCAATCTTTGGTCTACGTGCACGCGTGCGCGCACACACACACACACACACACACACATACACACACACACACACACGCATATGTATCCCCGTATGTGTGCACACACATACATATGAACAAGAATACATGCTTGCACACCACACACAAACACATGTAAAAACAAAAAAGGTGTGTGGTTTTGCCTTGTTATCTCTTGGACCATTCACTTTGGTGAAAGTCAGTTCCCATGTTGGAAGGATACCCAGTCCCAAGGAGATTTGCTCTTATGAGAAGCTGAGGCCTCTGCCTTCTGCCTTTAGCCAGCAAGGGGGTTCAACATGAGTTTTGCAGGCTGAGAGGATGGCTCCACAGTTAGGGTGCTTGCCTAATGACCTGGGTTCTGCTCCCCAGCACCCATGTAAAGCAAGATGCACCAGGTAGCACACACATCTGGAGTGCCCTATTACCTCTGCCTCCTTGCCTCTTGAGCGCTGGGATTATAAGTATACACCACGAAACACAGTTGTAACTATTATTTTTGTTGGCACTGGCAATCAAATCTAGAGTCTTGTGCATGTAAAACAAGTACTCTGCCACTGAGCCACACCCCCTGCTCAAGATTCTTTTGAATAGAAATGGTGAAGACTGGGGTGGAGAAGCCTCTGTGGTTAGTGGGGAAAGCTGAATCCCCCATAGAAAGGGGGTGGACCAGGACCTGCCGGGGGCAGGAACTCCTGCTCGGCCCTGTGCACAGTTCTCCTTGGCAGCAGTGATCATTCAAACATAATAATAATAAGAAGAAAGGTGGGGAATGACTCTGCTGAGAGCTGAAGTGCATGGAAAGGTGTACCCAGCTCTGTGGCCACCAGCTCCAAACATGAGTGATCTCAGATCACTGCAGGTCTAGTCTGTGTCCTAGAACATCTAGCAAAAAGGTGATCATTAACCTCTAATACAAGATTTGCTTCATTAAAAATATTTTAATTAATATATGAATGAGTCAAGCCCAACATATTGGCCTCTTTTTTTTTTTTTTTTTGTTTTGTTTTTTGAGGTAGGGTCCTGGAATTCATTATGGAGTCTCAGGATGGCCTTGAACTCATGGTGATCCTCCTACCTCTGCCTCCCAAGTGCTGGGATTACAGGCATGTGCCACCACACCTGGCTGGCCTTTTTTTTTTTTTTTTTTTAATGCCAGAGAGCAAAAGTGTGTGTATGTGTGTGTGTGTGTGTGTGTGTGTGAGAGAGAATTGATATGCCAGGGTGTCCAGCCACTGTAATCAAACTCCAGACATGTGTACCACCTTGTGTGTATGTGTGACTTGGCACACTTGCATCACCTTGTGCGTCTGACTTATGTGAGACCTGGAGAGTCACACACGGGTCCTTAGGCTTCACAGGCAAGTGCCTTAGTCACTAAGCCATCTCTCCAGCTCTATTTTTATTTATTTATTTATTTGTAAGGTGCGGGGAGGAGAGAGGGAGAAGGCCAGGGCCTCTACAAATGAACTCCACACACATGTGTCACTTTGTATATCTGGGAACTGATGCTGGGATGCCAAGCTTTGAAGGCAAACACCTTAACTACTGAGCTGTCTCTCCAGTCCATTTCTTTTCTTTTCTTTTCTTTTTCTGGTTTTTCAAGGTAGGGTCTCACTCTGGCTCAGGCTGACCTGGAATTCACTATGTAGTCTCAGGGTGGCCTCGAACTCATGGTGATCCTCCTACCTCTGCCTCCCGAGTGCTGGGATTAAAGGCGTGCGCCACCACACCCGGCCGTTTCATTTTTTAAATGTTTAGTTCATTTATTTGCCAAGCAGAGAAAGAGAGAGGGGTGGAAAGAGGGTGAGAGGATGAAAATGAGAGAGAAAGAATGGGTACACCTGTGCCTCCAGCCACTGCAAACAAACTCCAAACGCATGCACCACTTTGCCCATCAGGCTTGATGTGGGTATTAGGAAATCAAATCCAGGCCATCCGGCATTGTTAGCAAGCGCCTTTAACCACTGAGAAATCTCTCCAGACCTCAAGGTTTGTTTGTCTGTAGTCCTAGGCTGGTCTCCAAATCACGGTAATCCTCCTACCTCTGCTTCCTGCGTGTTGGGATTAAAGGCATGCACCACCATGCCAAGCTGATGTCTAGTTCTTATACATATCTCTGAAAGCAAGGCAAGCCTAGATCCTGGTGGACCCATGCAATGAGTCTTGTTCCCTCTGTGAATTTGACCAAAGAAGAGTCACAAACTCACCCAGAATTGCCCCTCTACTCTCTGAGGTCTTCTCTCTGGGGTTGGGGTTCTAGGAAGTTATCTGGGGTGTGAGAATCAGTATGCACTTGTCCTCATTTGGTTTTAAATAGGTCTCCTTTCCTACCTAAACAATCTTTCCCCAGAGCTCCTACCCATTGGGTTTAGTGTGCTACCTGGAATTTCTCAACATCTGTAAGACTGTCTCTGGGGTCATTCCTGTCTGGGTCTCCTGGCTTCCCAGTTCTCTAAGCCAAACTCACTCAGGCCTTCTTCCAGTTCTCTTATCCACATGAGTCGCGGACTGCTAATGGCAGAGCTAGGATGTAAATGTTTCTCATTTCCACCCCTGTCTTTCTACGGAATTATTCTGTAGTCCCTCCACCAATAAATACCTCCATGTGGTTCATGTTCACGTTCTGCTTTTCAAACCTGAGGAATGTTTTGTGTATCACTTTGTGGTTTAAACATTACTTTCATATTATGCCTTCTGTTTAGCAGGTCCTGACATCTCTATTTTATACAAGTGGAGACAGAGACTTAGGGCTCACAGAGGCTCAGGAAACGTCTGGAAGTCCAGGTGCTATGTCCTCTAAGTGTGATCCTCAACCAGCAGCACCATCTCCTGAGATCTGTGATACATGCACGTTCTCAGGTCCACTTAGACCTACTGAGTCAGGAACTGAGAAGTGGGGCCCAGAAATCTGTTTTTTTTTTTTTTTTTTTTTTTTTACTGTGTTTAATTTTTCATTCTTTATTCCTCTTATCAATAAAGTAGCATTTTGAGAAGTACTAATTTATACATGATAAGCCACACCAAAGAGTTGTTTTGCCATTCAGTGATCTCTTTAAATTCAATTTTAATCCTCGTGATACACTAATACAATAATAACTTAATGCGATTATCTAACTGCATACAAAGCCTTATACAAAAGTAGTTTGTATTGTCACATATGGTTTTAATCAAGTACACATTCTGGCAATGAACAAGTACTATAATAAAACAGCCCAAATACTTATCCTGGCATCAGTTTTTTAAGTACTGCCATTTCTGCTACTGAAAACATTTATTTTTAGAAGGATTAATGTCATCTGGGAAAATGAGAACTTTTAAAACTTAACAAATCATACGATATAAGCCTAGAAAGGTTTAAAATCATAAAACCCTTTCAACATAGAAGCATTGGATAAAAATCTTTAGTTATAAAAAAGGAAGAAATCATTCTTGTATTACTTAGAAAAGAATGTTAAAACAAAATCTCTTCTAAAACAAATATTCCTACAAAAACTTAGTTTCTTATGTCATAACCTTAAAAGAAAAACCAACCAGTTTGCCATTTTTAATAACCTCTCAGACCACCATTGTCTAGGACTTCTGAATGCATGAAGCACATGGCTCAGCTGTCATAAGGCCAACAGGACATTTAGATTTCACACACTGAGCATCTGCAGTATAGCCTCCATGGCACAAATCTGCCTAAGACATAAAACACTACCGCCCACTGAGAGAGTCAAAGCCAGATGATACTGAGTGGTTCACAATGCTTTAGTTTATGTCATTTAAATATGGTCATTTGAGGGCAGGCAATGAAAGGACCACCCTAATGCTGAAGACATGAAAACAAAGGCTTTGAAAGCTTCCTATTTCCCCATCTTTCATTTACTTGCCTAGCTATCAGGACATGACTGTAGAAGGCATACAGCGATGAGATACTGCTTCCATAGATGATAATGACATTTCTGAAAGGACAAAAGGTGTCAGGATCCATAGTTCAGTTCATCAAATGCTTTTCTAGCCCGTTTCAGTTCTTCATTCATAGTAAATCTTGGGCTGGAGAGATGGCTTAGTGGTTAAGCGCTTGCCTGTGGAGCCTAAGGACCCCCGGTTCGAGGCTCGGTTCCCCAGGTCCCATGTTAGCCAGATGCACAAGGGGGCGCACGCGTCTGGAGTTCGTTTGCAGAGGCTGGAAGCCCTGGCGCACCCATTCTCTCTCTCCCTCTATCTGTCTTTCTCTCTGTGTCTGTTGCTCTCAAATAAATAAATTAAAGAAAAAATCTTTAACTCTAGGAAACTTCCTAGGGTCCTTTTGAATCAAGAAGACAATATCTTCAACTTTAACATGAACTTGTCTTCCAATTGACATTGCCTTGTGAGTCATTTCAGTGAATTCTATGACAAGATCTTCAAGAATATCCACCGACTCCATGTAAGGATTCTGGTCATCCCCAAACCCATGCATCATACACCATAATTCTTTAGAGAAAAGTCTCTCTCTTTTACCCTGTCCTTCTGTACCTCCTCCAATTTCTTCATTTTCCTCCTCAAAAGCAGGGTCTTCCTCATCTGCTATTCTACTAATCCGCCACCCTGCACTGCAGAGCGCACCGCTGGGCCGCCAGCCCAGAAATCTATGTTTTAACAAGCTCTCCCCTTGATTCTGGTACACCCTCCACTGAGAACCAATGCCTCAGTCATGGGGAGTTCAGAACACTAGCGTACTATATAGTACATGTAGACTTGTCACCTAAATCCTCCTTTACTCCTTACTTTGGACTCTAGCAAAAAAAAACTGTGATCTACCTATTGTGAAAACAGAATTGAGCACAGGCCAATGGTTACAGGTGAACTTGTGTGTCAGCTTCCTTCCCTATAACAAAATACCCAAGGTAATCAACTTATGAGGAGCAAAATTTGGCTCACATCTTTGGTGATTCTAGTGCATGACTGGCTGGCTGTGTTGTTTGGGCCTATGAGAGGCAGCATATCATGTGATGGAACAAAGCTGCTTAATTCATGGCCAGGAAGCAAAAGAGAGAAAAAGGGGGCTAGGGTCCCACAGTCCTCTCCAAGGGCACACTCCCAGTGGTCTAAAGACCTCCCACTGGGCCCACCTTCTAAATGTTACAGGGCCTTTCAATGGTACCATCCTGTAGAACAAACCATTATCATAATGACCCCTTGGGGAACATTCAAGATCCAAACTATAACAAATGTTATCCTTTGTCTTTTGTAGATCACACTTCTAAAAGGAAGAGGGTGAAGGAGTCCTTTCTATTCAACAGGGATGTAAGTCAACACTTAACTACTCGAGTTAAAGGAAAACTTCAAGGAACAGATAGCCCAGGTAATGGTCTTTATAGTGTGCATTAAGTAAGAGTCTTAAGTACAGATGATTTCAGAATATGTCTTTTGGCTTTTGTGGTATCTTTAACTCCCTTGCAAAAGCATGTGGTTAGCCAGCGTGGAGGCTCATGGCCATTGTCCCACCTCAGCCTCCCAAGTTCTGGGATTCAAGGCATGTGCCACCACACAAGGCTGCCTCTTTTCCATTTTTATTCCATATAGGCTCCCAGCCCATTGGATAGTGCCACCACAACAGGCTGGGTCTTTCTTCCTCACTTACTGTCCCATGTGTCAATCTTCTCTGGAAGTGCTCTCACAGACAAACTCAGAAATGTGCTTTACGAATCTCTTAGACATATTTTTTTTTTTTTTTTTTTTTTTTGCTTTTTGAGATCGGGTCTCACTCTAGCCTAGCCCATGCTGACCTGGAATTCACTCTGTAGTCTCAGGGTGGCCTCAAACTTATGGCAATCCTCCTACCTCTGCCTCCCAAGATCAAAGGGGTGTACCACCATGCCCAGCTTCTTTTTAAAAAATATTTCATTTATTTATTTTTTGAGAGAGAGAGAGGGAGGGGGAGACAGAGAATATGAATGGGCATGCTAAGGTCGCTAGCCACTGCAAACAAACTGCAAATGCATGTGCCACTTTTTGCATGTAGCTTTACTGGGGAATCAAACCCAAGTCCTTAGGCATTGTAGGAAAATGCCTTAACTACACTGAGCCATATCTCCAGCCCTCTTAGGCATCTTTTGATTCCATCAACTGACAATCAAGCCTAACCATCACACTTATCTGAGCATGTGCACCTGCAGCAGGACTTCCTGAAGCTGGTGGGACAGGGAGGTGGGGACAGCCGAGAAGGGGTTTTATCACTACCTTGTGGAGGCTTCTGCTTCCATTGTTCTTTTGTTTTCTTTGTTTTTGTTATTCGATGCTTAGGGTTGCATCTAGAAACTCAGTACATGCTAGGCAAGTGCACTACTACTGAGCTACATGCCACCTCCCACCTCCACCGTTCTCAAAGCCTTTGTAGGATTTTTTTCACCTCCTGCAGCCGCTGACTTCCCATGGGACCCTCGTCTGTTTTCTTTTTGCCTTAAACACACTTTGGTTGGGTGAGCCTTTTCCTTGGATGCTTTACGGTAGCTTGCCAGCCCCCTCCCTCAGCAGCTCACGTTAGTCCTGGACATCTTATGAATAGACTTCTCTAAAAAAGGACATTCCTTCTCCAGTAGCACACCTGAAGCCGGCGGCTGACAGGCCAGTGTGTCCTTGCCTTTGGTCCTGGTCGCGGGTCCCCCACCTCTCCATCTCCTCGTTCATGTCATTTGGTTTAGACGCTCACTTGGGGAGTCTGCCGTGTGGACAGCTGCTGCACTTCCTGCAGAAGAACATCATCGTTGCCGCTGCGCTGGTGGCTGCTATCGTCGTGGTCACGGTGCTCTTAGTGCTCGTGCTGGCTGCGTACATAAGGGGGAAACGACCACTGTGAGTGACTCGTGACATTCACCTTCCTTCCAAGAACTCATGGGTGTTTGGATCCCGGTTGCCCCCTGAGTTTCCAGGGGATCCCACAAGTAGGAGGAAGGCAGGGATCCCCACGCTGGCTGTGCCTCAGAATCTTCCAGAATGCTCCCAAAGAGCACACGACCTAGATGATGGGTTTCACAGTCTGATGATTCTGATACATACCTGAATTGGGCTATGCTTGGCTCTCAAGCACACTGATTAAGATTAAGTGGTTCTACCCTCTACTGGGAGTGACTGGAAGAGAAGGTAGAGCCTCTGGCTAGCAGATTGGAAAGTAGGAATATGGAAGTGGAAAAGAAAGACAAAGTAGGGCTCTGAGACAGTAGGAGAGAGGGCAAGATTGTAACTCACTCACTGGTTCAGCTGCACTGCTCAGAACATGGAACTATGGTTCTCATGCATGTTAAACAACTGCATCCCGGAACCTCCCATGATCCTGTACGTGAAGTGTTAACATCTGGGATGGTAGGAGCTTGGAGAGGGAAGGCAAGGACTCCAAGCCTACACACGAACCTTGAACAGGCCATAGGAAGCAAATTGCTTGGAAGATCATGTATATGCACAATTGCTGTCACAATTCTGAACCTCGTTCTGCATTCCTGGAGACACATTTCTGATCACAGAGGGAATGCGGCTCCCCACAGTCACCTCAACTTCAGAACTGTGTTGGGTGCTTATCCTGACCCATTGCTCTGGCTTTGAGGCTAAAAGTTTAAAATTTCCTCACAAGAGGGTCACTGCATTCTCCAAATGCCAAAGTCCTTGGGATGAGAAACCTATTCAAGCCAGCCATGACTACTGGCTATCCAGCTTTGTTTTCAGAGAGAGCCAGGGGGCTCCTGAAGCAAAGGGAAGGCGGAGCCACAGATGTGGTAGAAGTTAGAGGTTTTAAGAGCTTCTCAAAATTAGCTTGAGCCTCATCACAACTTTGCCCAGGGCCCAGTCCATTGGCTTGCCATTTTTTCCTCCATGACCTTGAGATTCCAAAAGAAGTGGATTTCTATGGCTCCATCCCAGAGATGAGTCAGAGTTGTGGATGGCAGCCATAGTTTTGAGAACATGAGGATTGTAGGAGATCCCCAGAGCTGCTGTACCGCCCAGAGTCAGAATGAACCTCACACAGGACAGGCCTTCCTGGCAGGAAGCTCTAGACCCCGAGCCCTCAGAAACAGCACCTATCCCTGCCAACAAACACACAGTGGGGGTTTCTATGTTGTGGGTGAGCAGTGTGGTTTTTGTTGTTTCCTTTTAGGTATCCTCCAGCAAACATGACCTACAATATTTTTGTAATGGATGGAAAGTCTTGGTGGCAAAAGTCTCAGGAAAAGTGTCTCAGAAAATTTGCAGAAAAAGAGAAACAGCTGAATTGCAATTCCTGTGTCTAAGCCTGGTTAAGGGTGCAGCCAAACTGACACCAATCCGCTGTCTGAAGGTTCTTTTGCTCTACCTGGACAGAAATTGTGGGTAGGCAAGATGCTCTTCAAATGCTGGTCCCTGGCCGCTTTCATTTAGACAGGGCCCTCATGCTGGTAGAAGCAGCAGCAGCAGCAGCTGTGGCGGTACAGTTCCGGTGCTGGCCTCGGGTACCGGGACCCTCAGCCCTACAGTGTTATAATCCTCAGCCGGCCTGGGGTATTGGGATCCTTGACCCTTGGCCAGCGTTACACCTCTCAGCTTGTGGTCTGAGACCCTTGGCCCTGAAGACTTGGCAGCTCTCGGGAACCCCTCTGGTCCTGCTGGCTCTCCCCATTCTCATCTCATTTCTCTCCTTCCTCTTCCCATCTTCCTCCTGCCCTGTCACTTCGGAACTATCCAGGTGTTCCTTAATTGTCAGTGGCTACTGCCAGGATGACTTGAGGTACCTGCCTGTTGGGACAGCTTTTGGGAACTGGGGCACCTGGAGGGCCATTCAGAAACTGAGTACCATGTGCCAGTGGGATAATTCAGGTGCAGGCATCCTGGTGGGCAGATGGGATTCCTGGGCAGGAGCCTGGCTGGCGCTAGGCAAGCAGTACCCCACCTACACAGTGGGTAGGTGCAGGTCTGGAGGCCCTGCAGGAAGGCAGGCCAAGGCCTCTGCGGGTGCTGCTTCTGCAGTTATCATGCGGCTGCAATTTCTGTGCTCAAGCAGTGATTGCCAGCACTTTGTGTTAGGAAGCCAGTGCCCAGGGCTTGAGGATCCCGCACTAGCCACTTGGACCACCTCTGAGGCTGCTGGGACCTCTTCAGATGTTGAGGCTCAGCTACAGATCGTTTGCGCTCTAAGCTGCGGCCGGGGACTTGGGGATGCACAGTGGGCTATTTGAGATCTGAGCATTGGGGCCCGGAAGCCCAGCAGTGTTAGGTCCAGGGACATTGTGAGCTGTATTGGGTTCATGCAGGACCCGTGGGTGGCACTGAGAAAAGTTAGGTTTGTGAGGCACCTTCCAGATCTTCACCTGCCAAGCCACGACTTTGAGCAGGCATTTTTCAAGCTGTCAAACTACCCCATGCTGCCATCCTAGGTACTACCACTTAGACACCACTGGAGCTATCTGCTGCCATCTTGTGGCTGGTTCACTCTTTGCATTTTCAGCTCAGTTCACTCTACTGAAAGTAAGCAAGGAAAGACCAAGCAAGAAAAGACTATCTGATGTTGCAATCCCAGGGGATTGCTCAGGAGAATGATTCTCAGGCAAATCTGTGTGAGCCTGAGAAGCTTGCTTACAGAGTCTGAGGAGGGATGTTAGGACCAATTACAATCATGTGTTTTTAACCATTCACTATTACTGAGGCCTGTGTTCTGGACCAATCCCAGGTTTGCCACCAGTCATAGGAGTCCATCTAACCATATCCAAACCATAGCATCCACAGGACGTTCACAGGTGCTGTGTGGGGAGGAGGCGTATGTTGCTGGCCCTCGATTTCTGCCACTGTGGCTTCCTTGCACATATCCTTATATATCCTTGGACAAGCATGTATGTGGACCCGATGATCTCACATTTTGCAAACCCTGAAAAGTCTATCTACATTTTTTCTCCCCAGACATGCTTAGCCTCAGTCTTTCAATTCTGTTCTTTCCAAGTCCCTATCTCCCTAATAGCCCAAGAGCCACTGCCACCAACTGAGGCAATAGGCAATGACTGGAGACATTTCTGGATGGCATGCTGGTATCTAGTAGGTACTATTAAGCATCTTACAACACACAGGCCAGCTCCAACCCCAGCAAGGAAGTGTCCAGTTCAAAGTGTCAACAGTATTAGCTGGGCGTGGTGGTGCATACCTTTAATCCCATCACTCAGGGGGCAGAGGTAAGAGGATCTCCGTGAGTTCGAGGCCACTCTGAGACTACATAGTGAATTCCAGGTCAGCCTGGGCTAGAGTGAGACCCTACCTTGTAAAACAAACAAACAAACAAACAAACAAACAAGAAAAAAGTATCAACAGTGCTGAGGCGGAGACTCTGGTGTGGATCTAAACCACGATAGCCCCACGAAGATGTCTCTGCATTACTGTTGCTCAAGGCTGTCCTGAGTGAGCCAGCAATGTAACTGTTGTCTACATATAGGTGGGGTCTGCATTTGTAACCCAGACTTTATATTTTCCTCCTCTGCTAGCTGAAGTCATACCCGGATGGAAGGCAGTGCAGTGAAACATTAGAAACATACACTATGGGAATCTGAGCCACTTGTTTATGTTGAATAGTTTGGCCCTTGGGGCCTGTCGGGCTGGTCTCATACACAGTCCCGTGTTGCTTAATGATAGGGATACTGTCTGAGAAATGTGTTGTCAGGTGACTTCATTGTTGTCTGAACATTGTAGAATATACTACACAAATATGACTTCACAAGGTGATTATCTATCATCTGTATCTCACCTATTTGTTTATTGTGGTTCTAGGGGTTGAAGCTAGGGATTTGTATATGGTCAACAAATGCTAAACCATTGAACCATACTCCCAACCTCTACATGATCCAGTCTCCTAAGACCACTGTCATACTAGCAATCCATTATGGTTGAAATGTCCTGAACAGTTTTCATGGAATGATCAGTGGATCAGATAATACCCAATCTGGGTGTCCTCTGGTCTGGTAAAGTCTCTGCCAGTACTCAGTCACAAGCCATGAGCTGCTTTCCAATGGAGAACACAGACAGGCTGGTCTTCCCACCCTCTAGGATCCACGCTGCTGCTGTGCTAGGGCTAACTAGAGGGTGTGTGAGGCTGCTTCCTTCCATAAATCCTTCCAGAATCACTGGTTCTGCTGGCGAGATGGCTCCAGGGCAGGCAGCCAGCCCTGCTGCAGTTGCTGTTCTTGCTCTGGACTCTCTTCAGAGCACACTGGTTGGTTTCCAGGCAAGTAATTTGGAGAGCAAACCCCCTAATGTGGTATAAATTGCCTCTCAAATTAGAGGCCTGCCAAACACTGGGCTCCTTTCTTAGTAGTGATGTCCTTTAATGGGTAGCGTCATATGTTCGTGAGCACCTAGCAACTTCAACAATGTGGCAAACCTCGGACCTTCTGTGTTCTTCTTCCATCCTTTAGCAGACGTGGCCTCCTAGGAGATCTGCAGAATTTACTAACTCCTGCTGTTCCACTGGAAAGATTGTACAAATCTAGTGAATAAGCTGGATACTCTGTCACACAGCAAGTGCTCAGGATTCTCTGGCTGGCAGGGACCCATGTGACATTTGGGGCTCGGGAGACTCTGCTGCTGGGATTGGGTGAGATCCTGCTGGGGTTTACCTGTTGATTTCTCTCAGTTCTCATTTCCTGATCTGCAGGGCCTGGGCTGTGCATACTTCCCAGACCCCCTTGCCAGCTGGCTTCTGCTTATGTTCTGTCAGGAGTCACTGGAAAAAGATTGAATGGTACAAAGAAGAAAAAAGTAATTTTCTCTCTTGATTCATCCTAGTGGGAGCTCTCCAGGAGTAGAGAACAGCAGTGGCCCACCTTAGAAGGTGAAGCAGAAAAGAGCAGCAGGGGATCCTGAGTGCCATCCTAGGGTCATCTCATTAGTGGATGGAAGATTGTGCCCAGTGGTAGTTCCTCCTGAGGTCCACAGCCCTGTGCATGTCCACACCTGCCTGCAGCTGCAGTGGGATGCACCAATGGGGGATATACAAAGGGGCAATGGGATGGGTCCACCTCCTGGGACTCCATGCTCAGCACCCCATTTCCAGTCAGAAGCCTCAGCACCATTCCCCATGGACTTGGGTGGAAGGCTGAGTTCAGGGACAAGATTTGAGTCATGGTTGTGAAGTGGTGTTGCAGTTACTTTCTTGTTGCTGGCACAAAGCTCCAGATCAAAAGCACTGATGGGAGAAAGGTGTTTTATTTTGGCTTACAGTCTCAAGGGGCAGCTTCATGATGGTAGAGGACAGCACCTCTGCCACAGCAGGTGGACAAGAGCAGCAGAGTGAGCCAAACTAATACTGGAAAGCTAGGGCTGATAAACCAGTAAGGTCAACCACCAGCAACGCACCTCCTCCAGTGAGGCTCCACCTCCTAAACCGCCACCATGCTGTTGGCCAAACATTTAGAACACATGAGTTTATGGGGGACACCTGATTTTAGATCACCACATTCTGTCCCTGGCCCCCATAAACTCACAACCATCCATAATATAACAGTGCATTCAGTTCAACATTAAACATACCCACAATTTTTATCCCAACACTGTTCAAACATCCCCATAGTGCAAGTTTTCTTAACTGTGAGCCTGTAAGACCAAAATCCCATAATGGCACAGAGTAAACATTCACACTAAAAATATGGCATTGTGCATATCAAGGAAAGATTGAACCAATGTAAGATATAAAACAGAACAAACTTCAAATCCTGTAGCCCCAAGTCCAATAGCTGTAGCCAGTAACAAAGCCTCTGGGGTTCCAATTCTACCTATGAGCAGCCCAGGGAAAACTATCCTGACCCAGCAGCTCTCCCTGACAGCCATTTTATAGTCTTGGCGATTCCATAAAAAACCTATGGTTTTCAATCCATAGCTCATTCTCATGGCTCCAGTGGGTCTCAGGACAGTGACTCCAACAACTCTGCCTCACACTGCCCAGTGTCCATTTCCAAAAAGCTGTGTGGCAAATCCAATGACCCTTTCTTTCCTGCATTTGTTATACTCCCATAGTAGCAGGTGGAGTACCAAATTTGTTAATCCAGGGGGCAATAAAGCCAACTTTGAAGAGAAGGACACTCCAGCATTCAGGCTTCCTACTTTCAAAAGAGTCAGCATTTTTTGTGCTGTCCCAATGCAGAATGCCTGGCCCAATCTCAATGGTGGTGATCTTAATTGCAGCTAGATGGGAGCGGCCTCCAGCCTGAAACCTTCGTTTCTTTCTGTGACCTAGCCTTCTGTTCACACCTGTCCATTTCTATGCAACACAACCCTACACAAGTTTTCAGGACACAGGAAGATGCAGTAAGCCTGTCACACAAACTACCTCTAGCCCAGTCCAGACAAAGCTCTTTCTTGCCCTCATAAGCCAAACCCACACAGTCCATAGTTCTTTCTGCTTATAGGTTTCTCACCTCTGACTAGAATGGTCCATGAAACTCTTTACAACAGTGCAAGGCTGCAAAGTTTCAAATCTACATTCCTCACACAAATAGTTCCAAAAGCCACATGTTTCTAACAGCAGTGATCCCATTCATGGCACCACAAACTACATTAGGGTTCTCTAAAGGAACAGAGCCAATAAAATGAGTTGGTATTAGAATGGGAATTTATTGGATTAGTTTATGGTAGTCCAGTGATAGCAGTCTGTAGGGTTAAGAGTCAAGGAACCCGGTAATTGCTCAGTCCACATGGCTGGACACCTCAGCAGTTCAATCCAGCACTGAAGGCCTGAAGGCTTCCTGGAGAGCTGCTGGTCTTCAGTCCACGGTAGAAGGCTGAGGAACTTGGTTCCAATGCTGATGACGGATAGCCAAGCAGGACAGATGCACATACAAGTGAAGGCCCTTACCAGCAGGTAGCACAGGCAGCCCAAGGGATTGCTTCCTTATCTACAGCCCCCCACCAGGAGGGCTGCCCACTCTTGGGGAAGGATTTGTTTTTGAGGAAGGACTTCCTCTATTTAATCCTTCCTGGAAGCAACTTCAGACACCAGACCAAGAGGAATGTCTGTGGATTCCTAATCTGATAAGCTGACAACAGAACTTGACCATCACAGGTGGTATCCAGCAAAGGGGTATGGCCTGAACCAAGGGTCACACAATCAAAATGGGGTACCTGACCCAATATATTAGCCAGGGTTCTCTAGAGGGGCCACCCACTCTGGGGAAAGGGCCCACCCTGGGGGAAGGATTCCTCTTTTAGTTAATCCTTCTTGGTAGCAACCTCAGAGACCCACTTATGAGGAATGTCTGTGGATTCCTACATAGATCAAGTTCACACAAAACCATCACACCCAAGATCCATGGGAGAGGCATGGCCTGAGGGCTGAAGCCCAAGGGCATAGATAGAAGCAGCTTAGGGGTGGAGTGTGTGAGCCAAGCAGGCAACTGATCTTGGAGCTTTAGGACAGCCAGGGACACACTGGGGTAGGTCCTGTGAACAAAGGGCATGGCCAGAGGAAGCTGAGAGCTGGAGGCATCTCAGGGTGGGCCAAAGGCAAGAAGCTTTTCTCTCTGACTTTGGTCCACAGGACACATGGCGGGGATGGGGGGGGGTGGTGGCAGCTAGGCATGTGCACAGAGAATTGGTGGAATGGGAGAAGCAGATCCTGGCTGAGCAGTGGCCCAAGTGGTTGTGTTCTGCAGGTTCATAGCCCCTGAGAGCAGCTGAGGAGGCAGTGGAATCCTTGGCTAATTCTTCATACATAGAAAAATTTTTATTTTTGGTTGGAGGGAGGCAGCCAAAGATCTCAGAAGAAGCAAGGGAAGAGTGGCTGAGAGTCTCAGAGGTAATCCAGCTAGGGGCTGGAGAATTTGGTGACCAGTGAGTGACTGGATACAAGGTGGCCCCAGAAAGGCTCTGCACAGTTCTTTGCCAAACAGGAAAAATGTCAGTCTATCTCTCAAAAGCCTGTCTTCATCTAATTTGGTGACTGAGTTCAAAATAAATTTTCTTTCTTTTTTTTTTTTTTTGGTGGTGGTGGGGGATTGAGGTAAGGTCTCACTCTAGCCCAGGCTGACCTGGATGGAATTCACTATGAAGTCTCAGGGTGGCCTCGAACTCATGGCAATCCTCCTACCTCTGCCTTCTAAGTTGCTGGCATTAAAGGCATGTGCCACCATGCCTGGCCCTTGAACTTTCTTTTCTTTCTTTTTTTTTTGAGGTAGGGTCTCACTCTAGCCCAGACTGACCTAGAATTCACTATGTAGTCTCAGAGTGGCCTCAAACTCACAGCAATCCTCCTACCTCAGCCTCCCGAGTGCTGGGATTAAAGGCATGCACCACCACACCCAGTCTGAATGGATTTTGATTGTACTATCATCATATGTGGCCTGATGTGTTAGAGGGTGGTCCTGCTCAGGTTCCAGAACAGGGGCCTGGAGAGTTCAGTTGCCCATCTTGTTCTCAAGTATGATGTGACCACCCAGGACATTTATGCCCCACACCCCTACCACTGCCTTGGTAGGTGCCCTTGGGAGCAGTTCAGAGTTCTATAGCCCCCTTTCCATGGCTGTGGCCTCCTTCCTAAATATATATTCACACACCTAAACTCAACTTCAGATGGTTAAAGTCCCAGGCTGACTTTCCATCTTCTATATGCACAAACATGCACAGGCACAACATTAGTTCACACAGATTTTCACACATGCAAAATTAATGCCCCCTCCCCATGCCCAGACATGTTCAAACACAACTGCTTTTTGTGTCACACCCATGGATTCTCATGCTGCCCAAACACCCACACCAGACCTTGTGACTCATCATAGCCCCATCAGATGCAGATGTATCAGGTGAAAGCCCCAGAGTACTGCTGCCTGAACCCCCACAGAAGGAAGCTGGGGAGGAGCTTCCCGAAGAGCCGGCAGGGTCAGAGGAAGTCCTAGACCTCACTTGGCCAGAATCCCTGGGTGGGAAGGTGGGGAGCAAGAGCTGGGTGGGAACACAGAGGGAAGAACTGTGCTTGGAGGGGACAGGAATGGTCTGAGGGAAATCAAAGAAGTGGTGGGGCTGGGGGAGGAAAAAAAAAAGAGAGGGCAAGGGATGAGGTGGAGGAGGATGGGATGAATAACTGGGGACGGGGGTTGGGGTGGGGGAGGCAGGGTTCCTTTCCTTGGCCTATATAGCAGCAACCCAGCACCAGCTGTAACTTATTGAGCTGGTCCCCACTCAAGCATGTATTTATGGAATGCTCCCCTGTGCTGGACAGTGCCCAACATACCTGTCTTATCTGCTCTAACCAAGGAGCTGGCCTAAATGAGCCCAGCCTCTCCTTGATCTCCAGCTCTAAGCCCTTCATGTGAGGTGAGCATGACTCTCCCCCTTTCACAAAGAACACATGCCAGAGAGGGAAAAGGGAGCAGTCCATTGAAAGCAGGCCACCATCACCCCAGGTTTTGTCCTGCCCCACAGTGTCTGAGAGCTTGGCCAGAAGTTCCAAGAGAGGAGGTAACACCTGGGGTGTGGCCAGTCCCAGGGGATTGATGTCTGCCTCAGACTTACAGTTCTAGGTATTTCACAAGTACAGGGAGTCCAGCCCAGCTGGGTTTTGCTACTAGTCCTTTCTGGGCCTATTCTGAGCCTCAGCTTCATCTTGGCCACGGGGAAAATAATTGAGCACCTGCTGTATGCCAGGCACGCTACCTGGCCGAGTGCTAAGGACACTGTAGGAAGCTGGTCGCATAGCCTTCCTGAGCTTCCAGGGAGATGTGGCTGTCACGGGCTGCACAGACAGCAGGCCCACCATAAATGCTAGTCTCTTCATGTGTCTCCTCATCTCACCTCATTCCAGCCTCAGAGGCGGAGCCAAAGCTCACCTTCCTGGCAGCCTTCTGCCCCTCTGCACCCCTTGCCCTCTGTGGGCCGTGTATCCCCTGCCTGAGGACATATGGGAGCCTGCCCACGGCTGTCTTCATTTCCTGTCTCCATCAAAGAGAAGTCAGTTTCCCTGCACTTGGTGGGTTGCTGTGGCCCAGCCTCCTTATCCATAGCTGGGTTTCTCTTTGCCCAAGCTCTGCCATGTCTTGGAGGGGGAATTCTGGTCCCTTCCTTTTGGCCTCAATTTCTATGTCTACAAAATGGGCTACCCACTTGATGGAGCTCTCGTGAACCTCGAATGCACCATCTCCACTTGTAACACCTGTAATGCTCAGTATTAAAGAAATAAATTGTAGCTGTTAAGACCATTTGACAAGATGTTGGTTCTTTTCGTGCCCTATGCTCCTTCCAGGCTCTCATCCTGCCCTGCTCCTAAGCCACTCCTACACCCATCCACTGGTTTCTGGGATTGGCTAAGGGATGGGGGTGTTGGGGCTTTTGCTGGGAGTACTGAGGATCATTCTTATTCCTTGCACAGGATTTGATGTGAGTCCCTATCTTGGAGCCCAGGGAGAAAAAATGACAGAGCGAGGAGGCAGCAGGTGGCGGGGCCAACATCATCTGAACCCAGATCAAGCTGCTCCCGAAGCCCGTTGCTGGTTTTCATCCATCCATTCACCTACACTGTTATGTACCAGGGGCCACTGCAGTTGTCAGGAACAGAGCCGGGAACAAGAGTGCCTGCCTCACAGCTTTAGTTGGGCCTGGTTCCCCCGGCCCCCGCGTCGATCTTCTGCACTTCAAGTCTTGACTCCCAGGTTGTCACCTCAATAACTCCTGCCCGGAGCCTTCTGTTCCAGATGACACGCCCACAGACCTTCCATTTCTAGGTGTTTTCCTTCTCCTCGCTTGCGACGGCCTGCCAATCCGTGGAACACCTCATCACTTGGCTGTCTGTCTCCCCACTAGACTGTCAGCAGGGCTCGGCGGCGTCAGGGGCTTCGCAGCAGCGCCCCCCGCCCCCCAGCACCTACACCTGACCCAGACATACAGATGGAGCTTAGCGCTGCTCTCGGAGGCGCTGTCATGTGCCACGGTGGTTCAAAGTTCGCAGAAGGAGCCAGCCATTGGAGAAGCCCCCAGAGTGGGCACAGCACGTGGCCTCTATGACCGATTAACTCTTCAAAGTTAGCTGGTGTGAATTGATTTTGGCGCGCGCGGGTGTGTGAACCTGCACTGCTCCCGGCAGACTGCAGTACTCAAGAATTACCACTGGAGGGCGCAAGGGGACACCCTTCCCCCCCCCCCCCCCCCCCCGCCCCGGACTGCCCTTGTTACTAGAAAACCGCAGAGACTCGGGGAAAACCGAGGACGATTATGAAACTTCTAACAATGAAACGTAAATGTTTGTTAACAGGCTTGTTTTAATTTTTCTCAACATCCCCACGAAATGGGCACCCCACTGACACAGGCCAAGTAACCTAGGTCCTTCAGTAAAAAGTGGCAGAATTAAAAAAAAAAAAAAAAGATTGAAGGAAGCTGGGCCTTGGTGTGGAGGAGGCAAATCCCGGAGGGCCCCGGGGTGGAGGCTGTCGTCCTTCGGGGGATCCTTGGGTTGGGGTGTAACTCCCCTGGAAAAGGGAGAGGCTCCATCCCCACCCAGTACCTTGCCAGAAGGCTCCTGGGCGTCGCCCGGTGTCCTCTTAAATGTGTGTGGGGCCGAACCTGGCCGGCTCAGGTGTGGCCACCTGCACCCCCAGGCTTCTCTCGGCCTGGCTGGGGCCCGCGGACCTGAGCGAAGACTAGCCAGGCCGCCGAAGAGAGCTCAGTGCGCGGGCAGACTTGCGGGCGTGAAGGGGAGCGATCCATTTCCTTCGAGGGTGTGCGCAAGCAGCGAGGGCTCACAAGGAACCTTCCAGTCGCGGATGCACAACAACTTTCCCCGTCCAGCCCCCGGGCATCCATCCGTTAGCCCCTTCCTGTGCCATCAAAGGCTGCATCCACCTCCGCCCACGCGCAGCGAGCAGGCGATCTTATCTGCCGGCCCTCCTCCCCACCTCCGCCATCTGCGGCTCATCGCAGGGATAAGGCCCACGCACTGCGCCTCCTCGCAGGGTTCAGTTGCCGGACGGCTTCTGGGACTAGAAGGAGCCTTCGGGGTTGCTGGGCTAGCGGCTTCAGAGGCTGGGGTCGTCTTCTCTAGGCCTGGAGACCCCGGTCCCGACATCCCACGCCCACCTAGGGATGCCCCGCCCGCGGGCTCAACCCTGACCCTGCGGCCCCCTGGTGTCAGAGTAGGGTCGGCTCATCTCCCCGCCCAAGAGAATTGTTTTCTCCTCCCAAATCCACCAGTTCATGAGCCTGGTGGGTAATCCTGCCTGGCCACTTGGCATTCTCTCTCTCTCTTTCTCTCTCTCTCTCTCTCTCTCTCTCTCTCTCTCTCTCTCTCTGTGACTCTGTCTGTTTGTCTCTCTTTCCCTCCCTCCCTCTCACATAGTCATCTATCTATATATCTGTCCATCATCTATATTTCCCTTCTCCTCCTCCTTTGAGACATTTTCACGCTGTGTGGCTTGGAGCTCACTGTATTGCTCAGGCTGGCTTGAACTTGAATTTGTGGCAATATTCTCTGTCTCAGCCTCCCAAGTGCTGGGATTACTGGGGATTGCTGGTGTGAGCCATTGCATCTTGTGGTTTGTCTCCCCCGCCCCCGGCAACATTAACTGAAAAATGAATTAAACAGTTTAGTAATGATAAACTGCTTGTAATATTGTCTGGCACATAAGAAGCATTATTATTATTATTATTATTTTTTAAAACAGCTGAGAAATTTTATTGAAAATGGTAATACAGAAATACCAGATTCTCATTTTAAAGTGAAACTGACAGCATCTTCCAGAACTTTCCTAGTACTTCACCTTTCCTGTTATTATACAAGAACAAGGCTCCAGATCCAAAATAACAAACCTACTAGTAAATATTTTTCCCTTGGCTCTAGACTCTATCCTAGTTATTTTTCTAACTTATACTTTTTTTCGAGGTAGAGTCTTGCTCTAGCCCAGGCTGACCTGGAATTCACTATGTAGTGCCAGGCTGGCCTTGAACTCACAGAGATCCTCCTACCTCTGCCTCTGTGCTGGGATTAAAGGCATGTGTCACCATGCCCTGCTAACTTTTGCATTTTACCCTTTCAAGAATGAATAGTTATTTTTTAACTGACTCGTAAGTGTGAAAATTGGATTTACCTCATCTTGAAAACAAAACCAACCAACCAGCCAGCTAACCAAAAAAATCATATACACACCCTTATTGAAACTCAGAAAAAGCCACTTGTTCATTTAAAGCTCACCTGCTTTAGATAATTGCTTATCTTTACACATTAGCACAAGCCAATGTTTGATCCATGCCGTAAAAACTGTACAAAATGAAGACCTGTGAATTCCCTAGGGAAACCTTAAGGCAAAAGCAGAAGCCTTATGCTAAAGGGAAAAGGAACGCAGAGGCACTGGGCTGTGAAACGGCGCGGATGAGCGAGCACCACAGGGATGAGGACAACTGTGTACAAACATGTGCAAGAAGATGAAGTCCAGAGAGGAGCGTTAGCCCTCCCTCCACTTTCCTGTAGAAGTAATGATCATGTCGGGTAAGAACTCCTGCAAAAAGTTCTGCTTGGATTTTAGCTAGCAGAATCCTAGTTCTCTCCTGTATTTGCCAAGCATCCTTGTTTTAGACCTTTCCTCGGAGGCCTACAGTCCTACAGAAGCCAGTCCTAGAGTGTTTGGGGGCTCCTTTGGAGAGTTGCCACCCTCCTGTCCTCTCACACTGGGACGAACTCCAAACTCTGGCAATCCCCTGTCCAGTTTCTGAGCTATACTAGGACTTTTCTGCACATAGACTTCTTTTAAGGCTACAAACTGTACAAGTTGGTCCCATAGACAATGAATTTTACCAGGAGTTTTTGAAACGACATGAATCAAACATTTGCCCATTTCCACAGAGCAGTTTCCATTCACCTCTGAGTCCGAGATGAAGCAGCTTTCAGCTGATTTCTAACTGGTTTGAAGTTTGAATAATTTTATTGTATAGACATAAATATTTTGTTTAAATATTAAACATTAAATCTTTCCTGACTATCCAGACAGAAATAGAGAGGGCAGGAACAACAGGCAAGAGAAGGAACAGTCTAATTAATAGACTGCTGACTTCTAAGCCACCTGTGACAAGGGGAGGGATTTCAGAATGGGTTTCATTTCCTGCCTGGAAGCTGGTTTCTAAACATTCACCCCTAAAGCATAAACCATTCTTTTTTTCCTACAAAGGGGAACTCTGGAAAATAACAACTGGATTAGGGTGGTCTGCTGGCTGATAAAGAGCCAGTCTGATTTCAGCAACAAAAGAACTGTCATGTTACCTTGTGCTGTGCTTCCTTGCCACACTGAAGAGCTCTTCCTGAGAAATTAAAAACTTTAACCCTGGTTATTCTCAAAGGACACCTTGAGCCTGGTTTAGGTACTCAAGATAAAGGTCTCCTGCTGGCAAGAAGCTGCTTTCCACTAACTTTTGGCCTTACTGCACAAGACCTATAAGCTACTTTAGGAAATTCTAAAGTCACTTGCCTATGTATTCAGTGTTTCAAAACTAGTATTTTAAAACTCAATTTGCTAACACAAGAACCATCTTCCCTTGTTTAACTCCAGGAGTTATTAATGCTGGGTTTAGCTGGCACAACAGTTTCTTAGGATTAATTAAGACACTTCTCCCACAGACAGTTTCAGAGGGGTTACCTCACAATCTCTTAACTATCACTTAAAGTTAACTGAGTTGTAAACATCATTGAACAACTGAACGTATCTATTACCAAAGGGAGACAATACAGCTGATTAATCAATACAGCTATGTTGAACTGACAACTAATATGCAAGTTCTAAGGCCTCTTCTAGTTCATAGCATGAGGCTTAACTAAAGCAACTTCCTCCTTCTCTCCTGCTTCCTTATCATCATGGACAGTCACAACAGCTCAAATTGTCAGCAAAAGCCGTGACTTACTTGTCAGGGTACAGTGGCATTAAGGGGCACGCTTAAACTCAAGAATATTCTCCATGTATATGAATGGCTTAGACAATGTGACAGTTGACTTAGTCACCCATACACATACTGCTTCTATAACTGCCTCTGAAGAGGCTATGATCTACCATTCCTGGAATAAACCTGTTAAAAAAAACCTTACTTTTTCCCTTGACATAAGCTTCCTTGGCAAAAAGTTGAAGTCAATAAATGGCTACCCAAAATTGAGAGTCCCACCCCAAATCACAGGTGGAAAAATTACACCCGTTTCATAAAACTTTCAAGTCCCTATACTCTACTACGCAGGTGGGCTCACTACTGAACAGAGGAGCCTTCTCAACCAGCAGAAACTGGGTTCTAGAGCTCCATGTCTTCTTCGGAGCTAGCAGCTGTCTCCACACTATTGTACGGAGGCACCTCTGTTTGCCGGGGTTCCAAGAACAGTTCAGCTCTCTGCAGGAAGGCAGCGCTGGCAACTGCAGGCTTCCTCTGGCGCTCTCTTCCTCCCACGTAGTTCTTGGCATTGGATGACGGCTTTGGCTTATCAGGGAGAAGTTCAGGAAGAGGTTTCCAGAGGACAAGCTCCATGGAAAGACAGCTCATGGACTCAATCATCTTCTTTGTAAAGCCTCCATCAAACTTCCTCTTCAAGCCTGTTTTCATGGTATCAGAAAGGACAAGACTGGGGAGGTGGTTCACATTTCTGTCAGTTTCAACTTCTTCATCTTCGTCAATTATTCTGTCCTCAATCTCCTGTAGCCTCCTCCGGGCAACTTCACACTGCGCCTCTCCGGTTGTCTGATCCATTTCTTCACAAACAGCATCTAACATCCCAGGTACAGAAAGGCCACTAGGGCATGGATTCACGCCATGACTTTCTACAGTCTGGTGTGTACAGAGAGCCCATTCTGCAGCACGCAGCTCTGCTTCAGTGAGTCGTTTCTTCCTTACTGGACACTCATCATCGTCCGCCTCCCGCTTGTGTTTCTTTCTACAGTGAATGGCAGCACCACGGACACTGAGGTCCAAAGTTGTCATTGTGGGTCAAGGCAGTGGGGCGCTGGATTAGGGAGGACGAGCCGCGGGGGACCCGGGGGTTCTCAGCATCCTTGCCAGCGCTCAGCAGGGACCCGAGGAGGCGGAGGAAGGTGGGAGATGGGGACGCCCGCCCGCCCGCGCTTGGGGGAGGGGGTCGCGGACAGTTCAAGAAGCATTATTATTATTATGGTTCTAAATTATGCGATTCTGAGGCTGTAATTCCTCTCTTCAGTCTGTGAGGCATCCTTCTTTCATAACTGCGGGAAAAGAGCATCCAGCATACTAAGAGACTTTCTGCAGCCCAAATTTCACAATGTCTGTGGAGGAAGGGAAACTTTGACATCAGTGACAGAGGAACCCAAACCTGGAGCCCCTCTCTTCCTTTTCTTTTTTTCCTTTTTTTTTTTTTTAATACAATGCATTCAGTCCAACTTTAATAGTCCCCATATATTTTTAATCTTAATACTGTTCAAACATCCCCATAATCCAAGATCTGAGCCATAATACCAACAAATCTCCCCCCCCCCAAAAAAAAAACCCATAATGGCACAGAATAAACATTCACACTGCAAAAGATGGCATTGGGCATAGCAAAGAAATACTCAAGCAATACGTGATTTAAATAGGGCAAATACCAAACTGTGTAGCTCCAAGTCCAACAACTCTACTTAGTGACAAATTTCCCAGTCTGATAATTCTAACCAGCAACAAGTCTCTAGACTTCCAATTCTACCCCTCCAGCTTGGCTACTCACAGTCCTGGAAAGCATCCAGGGCTGGCAGCTTTCCTTGGCAGCCATCTCGTGGTCCCAGCATCTCCACTGGGTCTCCACTACAACCCACCGTTCATCCTCATAGCCCCATGGGGTTTCCATGCAGACATCCAGCAAACCCGCTTCACACTGCCCATGGCCATTTCCAAAACACAAGACTGTGTTGCAAACTCAATGACCCTCTCTTTCCTGCATTTCTTATACTCCACAAACCAGGTAGGGTGCCAATTTGTTAACCCAGGGGGGAATAAAGCAGACTTTGAAGAACAGTACACTCCTTGCACAGTCAACTCCTTTCAAAAGAGTCTACATTCTTTCTGTCACCCCAGTGCATGTCAACTGGTCCAGTCTCAAAGGTTGTAGTCTCTCAAACAATTTTCAGGTGAATGTGCAGCAGTTTAGGCCCAGAAACTTCATTTTTTTCTGTGCCATATCCCTCTGCTCACACCAGTTCATTTCTATGCAAAGCAATCCTGCACAAGTTCCCAACCAGGCATAACAGCAAGCTTCCCCCACAACCTGCTAGCCCAGTTCAGGCAAAGCTCTTTCTCACCCTCATAAGCCAAACTTCACAGTCCATAGTTCTTACTGCATTCAGGCCTTTCAACTCTGACCAGAATAGTCCATCAAATATGGACACATAATAGGTGTTTGTTCCGTCTGTTGAGTAAGAGTTTTAGCAGGACATAACAGGGTGACAAACAGCTCAAGATGATCATATCGCTCTCGTTTCAGTCAGGACAGTGAGCACATGGTAGTTGTGTGATAAAGCCTTGTTGAGCAGTTAGGGTCAGTGACTCTCAGCACTGGAAGGCATCTCTCAGGCCAAGGTTTCAAATTCTTTCACATTCCTCTTGAAAGTCAGCTCCAAAAAGCCAAAGCCACACAGTCAGGTGTCTAGCAGAAGTCTCACTCCTTGGTACCACTTTACTGTTGGAGTCAGGTTCACATTGCTTGTAGAAATCCCCTGATGAGCGGCTTTGGGAATAAAAGAAGTTTATTTTGACTTACAGACTCGAGGGGGTAGCTCCATGATGGCAGGGAAAAATTACAACATGAGCAGATGGTAGACATCACCCCCTGGCCAACATAAGGTGGACCATAGCAACTGGAGAGTGGGCCCCTTCCTTTTCTTTTCCTTCTTTCTTTTCTTTTGGGTTTCTCAAGGTAGAGTCTAGTACAGGCTGACCTAGAATTCACTATGTAATCTTGGGCTGGCCTTGAACTCACAGCAATCTTCCTACCTCTGCCTCCCAAGTGCTGGGATTAAAGGCATGGGTCACCATGCCCTGCCAGGAGTGCCTTTCTGAATGGGGAAGGGTTTTAGGCAGCCAGATTATAGTAGAGATCTGGGGATCCCAGAGAAGGAAGACCTGGGTGGGACACTGAGAGATCCTCAGGCAATTATGGAGTACAGCCCACTGCCTCAGTGTCCCCAAAGCCCATGAGGTGTGTTGCTGAACACCTCCCAGAGTGTCTGTCCAAGGGGCAGGCAGGCGGGGGAGAGAAAGGCCCTAGAGGTCTCTGGGACACTGGAGAATATATGGAAGACCCCTACTTAAAGTTAGACATGGGCAGTGGCCCTTGGTTTGCAGGTGGATGAGTGTCATGATAAAGTGGTTTAGTGCTAAGGAAGGGAAGATGAGGAGGGGCTGTGGCCAGAATGGGAGGTGCTGGGTGGGTCTGGGCTGGAGTACCTGGATGCTGGGGGGGAGGGTTCCCTGTCTCTGGCTAACTCCTCTCAGAACCTCTTCCAACATCCTGGCCATGTTAAAACACCTCTGAACAAACACCATCCCGCCTCCCTGACTCCCCGT
This sequence comes from Jaculus jaculus, assembly GCF_020740685.1. Taxonomy (NCBI): domain Eukaryota; kingdom Metazoa; phylum Chordata; class Mammalia; order Rodentia; family Dipodidae; genus Jaculus; species Jaculus jaculus. The sequence goes on from NC_059105.1 coordinate 118,169,774, forward strand.
GATAGTCATCCCTGACTTCCAGCCCAGGAACTCAGGATGAGGACAGGGTATCATTGCTGCCCTGGGTCTGGTTCACAGTAAGAGCTCTGAAACTTTAGAGCACTGCCTCACTGCGTGGGGTCCTTCCCACAGCTTTAACGTACCTGTGGAATAAGTAAGTCTGGGGTTTAGCCAGGGGCAGGCCCAGGTGTCCGCTTCTTGGAAGGGGGAAGTAAGGGGCATTCCACTTTCTGATGGGCCCTGGGGGCTCCCCCTCCCTTCCCATATTCCATCTCTGTTCCAGCACCCCAGGTCTTGCCTCAGACAGCACAGGAAAAAGGGAATGGACCAATGTGTCATTGAATGGTTCATTGAAGACACATCAGACTTAGAGCAGAAAGGCTGGCTGAGGAGAGGACATTATCAGGTAATTAATTCCTCTCCACCCAGGTGCGGTGCTTTTAAGAGGCACAGAAGGAAATGATCAAGAAGCTTACATGTGAAAGGTACATTACAATACAGTAACTTCTCATGTATATCTTATGTTAGTATGTAGTGGGGATTTGATAAGAACCTTTTAGGCCCCCCCCCCTCCTCACTGCTCATACTGTGTGGCCCCGGAAATGCCCCTTGCCCCGCTGGAGCACATGGCCTCGATTTTCCTTGAACACAGCACTTTGCTGCGTTGACGTCAACTTCAAACACAGCTTTCTTTCCTGTCTTTGCATCAAGGAAATAGGTTGAGGCTGCAGAGAAAACTATTGGTGAAGGAGCCTTTGGGTCCCCAGGACTTCCAGCCAGCTGGTCAGTTCTGTTGGCCACAGAGCTGCCTCAGGGCATCCAGGTGAGTGGACATTCTCTGGCTTTTGGCCCATGCCTTGCCACCATGGCCACCAAAGGGCCTCAGAAGCACCAGGCCGAGGGTGAATGAACTCCCCCTAAGTGTGAAGCCTGGCTGGTAACACTTCCTTGCCCTTGCCTCTGTGTGAGAGGGTGGGGCCCAGAGGGACTTAGAAACTGGGGCTCAGGCTATTGTGAGCCTCGATTCTTCATTTGCAGCTAACCGTGTCAGTGTTGAAGATCAGAGACCCTAAGGTAGCCTGCGGACCGCAGCAACACTTTCCCAGGTATGTCCAGCCAGGATGGAGCAGCACTTGGCTGCCGTCCCTTGGGTGTCTTGTGTCTGGTGACAGAGGACAGAATTTTAGCCAGGATATGGCCTCTGAGGAGGAGGAGGGGCCTTGGAGACTGTGTTGGTGGTGTCTGCTTGGAGAAAGAGCAGATGTGGCTTATGGTCATCTGGGGAGAAGCAGCTCGTCCTCTGAGGGTTGGTGACACTGTAGTGTACAGGCACCAAAATATGCCTACAGGCTCCCTAGCTTCCTGCTGGCCCATGAACGGTAACCTTGGATCCAGGAAGCAGAGAAACCTGTAGAGAAGGCAAATGTGTATCCTGATCGGTGGGAGAGCAGCTGATAGGGTTGTGAACTTGAGTAACAGAAGTGCCTCATGGAGGCAAACTCCGATTAAAGGAGAATGCAGAGGTGAAGAAGTCAGCCATTTGGTTTCCTTGACTGCTGTGTCCTTGATACATTGCTTGGCCCCTCTGAGCCTCAGTTCGTGCATCTGTTAAAAGCTGATTCAAATATGGACACATAATAGGTGTTTGTTCTTCCTGTTGAGTAAGAGTTTTAGCAGGACATAACAGGGGTTTATGTGACAAACAGCTCAAGATGATCATATCGCTCTCGTTTCAGTCAGGACAGTGAGCACATGGTAGTTGTGTGATAAAGCCTTGTTGAGCAGTTAGGGTCAGTGACTCTCAGGATGGTGTCACCTGCCAGTGTTTTCCTCCTGCTGCATCCACTGCATCTTTTCCTTTCCCACCTGTCCCCCGACCTTGCCCATGCAAACCTGGCAGACACCCTGGCACATGGGAAGCCTGGATGGTGTTGAAGGATGTGCTCTAGGGCTAGGAGGCCTGGGTTTGAGCTTTGGTCTCTGTCTGCCACTTACCTGCTGTGTGGCTTTAGCTAAGACACTTCACCTTTCTGTGCTGCAGATCATTTACAGAGCGCTTATGAAGACTGAGGGAATACATCCAGGGGGCTTGGCACATGTTAGGGGCCCTGTAAACAAGCTTCTTCCGAGGATGTTAATTATTACTAGCTCTGGGCTGCAGCATATGACCATCCCTAGCTCAGCCCTCCATGCTGACCTCCCCGGGCCCACGGACAGGGCTAAAGCAGTGGTTCTGACCTGGAGCCAGTTTGTCTCTACAGCTGCTAACGTCTAGGGATGTGTTGTAGATAAGTGGTGAGGAGCTGAGCCTGGGATGGAGAGGCCAGAGGTGAGAGTGGGCAGTAATGAGCACATCATGCTGACAGAACTTCAACTTGTACCCAGGTGAGGCTTTGGGCAGAGAGGCATGTGATTACACACGAGGGAAGCAGGGCCTGTGCTGGGTGCCTGGAGTCCCTGCAGACCTGGTTGGGTAACATCACTGACCCCATTTCAGAGTGGACTGGCAAGCTGGGCTCACGGTGTAGGTCCGTGTCACCGCTCCGCAGGAGACCTGGAATCCCATGATTTGAATCTTATATTGGGTCAGGAAAACCAGGAAGGAGCCAGTCACCCTTCATGGGGAGTTCAGTGAATTGAGCTGCTGTCACTGTGGCTTGTTCTGTAACCCAGATGGCACTTTGCTGAGTGACAAATGCATGTGTTGTGACTGCTGGCCAGGGTGGCCCTGTATGGTCTGGGAGGGAGACAGTAGGAAGCATTGCTGTAGGAAGGCTCAAGGGAAGGATGGGGGCTCAGAGAGAGCCAGGAGCTGCAGTGGTGGTGGGTCAGTAAGAGTAAGTGTGGGAACTCAGCCTGGTGGCACATTGCCAGCATTTGGGAGGCTGAGGTAGGAGAATTGCAAGTTCAAGGCTAGCCTGGACTACATAGAAAAACCCTGTCTCAAAAGGGGGGTGGGTGCTGGAGAGACAGATCACTGGTTAAGATGCTTGCCTGCAAAGCCTAACAACCTGGGTTCGATTTCCTAGTACCACATAAAGCCAGATGCACAAGGTGACACATGCAGCTGGAGTTTGTTTGCAGTGGCTGGAGGCCCTGGTATGCTCATTCTCTCTTCTCTGTATCTCTCTCTGCTTGCAAATAAATAAATAAAAAGTATTTTTAAAAATAAAATACAATATGGGATTATAGATCTAGTTCAGTGGTTAAAGCTTGTCTTACATACATGAGGCCTTAGGTTCAATTGCCAGTACTGTGGTAAATAGAAGATGTGGACCCTGAGAGGCCAGCTCTAGGCCGGCAGCACCTTTGGGTGGGTCTTTTTGCCTCTGGCTGAGGTAGCACAGGCAGCTTCCAAATCACCCACCATATCTAGTTCAACTGACTTATTCCCTATTTGCCTCAGTGTCTGGGCTCTCACAATGGGCTTTGGAAGCTGAGTACATTCTGTGAAACAGTAGAAATTCAAGGTGCTTCTATCCACATGTGAGAGTCCTAGTCCAAAAGGTCTTTTCATTTTGTTCCTCTCTGAGCTTTGGTGTGCTCTCCCCACCATCTGAAATCTCACTCCACTGCTTGTCCTCTTCCCTTTCACATGTTTTTGATGTCAGGTCTCTGGGACAGACACAGTTTAACTCTGCTATTAACAAATTGTACATTTGAATGGTAGAACTTCAGATACATCTGTACTGCCAAGGACTTAAAGCTTTCTCCCTTCTTTCCCTTCCTCAAGGACCACAGAGCAAGGCTGGGGCCCATGGCTGCCTGTGGGATAATGCAGTGAGCTGTGTGTCAAGAGACAGTGGTTCGAGTCAGCACAGGGGACCTGGGGCAGGGCCCAGGCATGAGCAGGCTGATAATGGGCTTTTAAACTAAGTCCTGCCTGCTCCCTACCTGATAAACCCCAGTACCAGCCCAGGCAATGCAGATGGGCACAGTGGTTTTGCCTCCAGGGAGGGCCCGCCATAAATGTCATACAGCTCAGGATGCCCTGGGTCTTGGGTCATACCAGGGGGCATCACCATGGAAGCCTGGCCTGAAGGGTGGAGGATGGCTTAAAGACCTACAACAGTGCCTTGACCATGGTCTTCTGTCTTCTGCTTCTCCTGGCCTCTTGTGGCCTCTGCGGTGGCTATAGCCACAGGTCATGAGGACTTGGCTGCCATGTTTCATGAATGAGGATGAGGACAGACCAGAAAGGCCAGGGAGGTATGGCAGTGCAGGGCCAGGTGACCTGGGCTGCCAGCTGGCAGGGCACGATTATCATCATAGTTATCACTGTCAGTGGGCCCTGGCCTTGGGCCAAAGGCACCAATCTCAGCTTGTGTCCTTGCACTGCCCTCCCAAAGGGCCAGTCGTCCCCCCCCCACAGCTCCCTTTCCCCCCAACTGGCTCTGACTAACCAGGCTGCACCTGGGGCCATGTGGGGTAGAGCTTCTCATACTGTGTGGCTGACAGCTTCCTGCCACAGCTTCCTGCCCCAGAGACCAGCCTCTCTTCCAACCCCTCCCAGGGTCCCCAGACAGTTCCCTTTCTTGCTGCCTCCTCCTGCACCTCTTATAGTTAGTAGAGCAGTTCTAAGAGTCTTCCAGGCAAGGTTGCTAGATTTGGGGAGATAGACAAGGGCAGAAGGGTACACTTGGCACAGAGTGCTGCATAGACAAATGTCTGGAATGAATCTGAAAGGAGGCAAGCAACCCAGACGGGCTGGGACAGAGCAGAGGAGCAGAGCTCCAATGAGTAAGGCAGGAGAGAGCCGTAATGGGTTCTCAAGCAAGGCGGACCATGGGGAAAGACTCACCCGGGAACAGCTTGGAGACACCAGGGTTCAGCTCTAGTGGAAAGTGACTGTGGGGATTGAGCCAACCACAGCTACTATGTGAGGGAGATCTGAATCTCTGGTTGTATTAATAGAAACAGTCAGTGGAGATCAAAGGAGGTGACACTGACATAAACCAACCTCACGCTAGAGATCTGGGTTGGGGAGGGGTGGGTGTACAGACTCCGTAGCCATCAACAGGATGACCACGTGAGGGACAGGGAGTTAGGAAGGGAGGGAGGGAAGTAAGGAAGAAGGGAAAGCCAGAGGGGGCTAGCTGAGTGGAAGTGAAGAAGGTAAGCCAGGAAAGGAGTTTGCTAAGGGCTGGAAACATCTGTGGGGCCAAACAGGAGGGAGGAGGGTCAGTGCTCATCTCTCAGAGGACCTGACATGGAAGACCAGGTGCTTGCCTGTGCCACCGTGTGCTGCAGGGGAGGGGACGGAGGCTGGGTGAGAGGAGGACAGGAGCTGGGGAAAGCGTGCAGACGAGATGGCCCTTACAGCTCTCTAGTTATCATTTCAACAACTAAAGCAAAAATAGTGAAGAGTTCTGATTTGACAAGTATTTGGGCAGAAACGCCATCAGCTTCCATCCAGCTGAGGACTGTTCCTCCAGTTCCCCTGGGCTCTGCATGGTCACCCTCTGATGTGGTCTTCACCCCCACAGTTCAGATCAGAACCCCATCCATCCATAGCCCTTGCATCTGATTTCATTCACTCACACAACACCATTGAACCCTAAAACCATTACGTGTATTAGAAATTGTGTTAGTTACTTTCTTGCTGCTGAGACAAGACTCCCTGACAAATCATTTTAAGGGAGGGAAGGTTTGTCCTATTTAACAAGTCCCAGGTTACAGCCCACTTCAATGGGGAAGGCATGGTGGCAGGAGCTTGAAGCAGACATCAAAATGCTGGTGTTCAACCAGCTTGTTCCTTTTTATACAGTTCAGGACTCCAGCCCATGGAATGATGTTGCCCACAGTGAAGGTGTTTTTCTCACCGCAATTAACCTAATCTTGCTAATCCCTCACAGGGGATTCTAGGTGCTGTCAAGATAACATTCAATAGAAACCATCATAGCATTCCATCTCATTTTACAGCTGAGTGGGACTCCATGGTAGGTCCATGCCACAGCTTCCAGATACTCCTGACTCTGCCTCCCATTGCTATAGGTGTGTTGGGATTACAGGCATGTGCCATTGTGTCCAGCTTTACATGGTTTTTGGGGATCTGAACTCCAGTTGCCAAGTTTGCACAGCAAGCACTTTTGAACCCCAAACCCCTGGCAAGTGCTTTTAGCTGCTGAGCCATTTCCATAGTCATCAATACTTTATTTTTTTTATTTTTATTTTTCGAGGTAGTGTCTCACTAGCTCAGGATGACCTGGAATTCACTATGTAGTCTCAGAGTGGCCTTGAACTCACAGTGATCCTCCTACCTCTGCCTCCCAAATGCTGGGATTAAAGGCGTGCGCCACCACACCTGGGTTAACAGTTTATTTTTTTTTATTGACAATTTTCATTCACATATGCAATGCATTTTGATCATAATCCTCTTCCATTACTTTCTTGTCACCACTCTCTTTTCTACTGAAGCCTTCCTTTCCAACTAGTCCTTCTATTTTAACGTCTTTTCTTTCCACCTACACCACTCATGACAACATGTTCACGAGCCCAGTGTTGTGTAGGTCTTGTGCACATAATGACCGACCCTATGAGGTCATGAATGCAATGGCCACTCAACAGTCTTTGTTTTGAAAAGATCCTTCCTTCCTTTTACCATGATCATCATTATTATTAATTTTCTGAATTGTGGTCTCACTGTGTATCCCATGTAGCTTCAAACTCACTGCATAGTCCAGGCTGGCCTGGAACTTTTTTCTTTTTCCTTCCTTCCTTCCTTCCCTTCCTTCCTTCCTTCCTTCCTTCCTTCCTTCCTTCCTTCCTTCCTTCCTTCCTTCCTTTCTTTCTTTTTTTCCTTCCTTCTTCCTTCCTTCCTTCCCTTCCCCTCCCTCCCTCCCTCCCTCCCTCCTTCTTTTCTCTTTCTCTCTTTCTTTCTTTCTTTTTCAAGGTAGAGTCTCACTCTAGCCCAAGCTGACCTGGAATTCACTATGTAATCTCAGGGCGGCCTTTAACTCATGGTGATCCTCCTACCTCTGCCTTCCAAGTGCTAGGATTAAAGGCATGCGCCACCACGCCCGGCTGTAAGCTTTTATATAATGTTGAAAAAATTATCTCACCATGACAATCACCTATTGTTTACAAAGAAGGACCCAGCAAGGCCACAGGGACATAGGTTGTGGTAGAGAAGGGTCCTCAGGTACCCTTCTTGTGCAAGCAAAGGAAGCTTTGGTAGACTGAGGAAGGTTGTTTCTACCATAGACGTCCAGAGACATGTAGAAAGGGGCATGAGGAAGACACTGGAATGAGAATGAGCCAGGTCTAGGTCTGGGCAGTTAGAGACTGCAGACCACAGGTGCTGGGACAGGGAGGGCCAGACTTGAGCAGCCCTGGATGCCCCAACAGTTAAGGGCAAGCAAGTGCCCTGTTACCCACCACCTAGAGAAGAGTGTTTTCTAGCAGGTATAGTGGCACATGCCTGTAATTCCAGCACTGGGGGGGTTGAAGCAAGAGGATGAAGAGTCCCAGGCCAATTGAGCATGGTGGCACACGCCTTTCATCCTAGCACTTGGGAGGCAGAGGTAGCACGATCACTGTGAGTTCGAGGCCACCCTGAGACTACATAGTGAATTCCAGGTCAGCCTGGGCTACAGTGAGACCCTACCTTGAAAAACACAAACACAAAAACAAACAAACAAAAAACTTACATAAGTTTGAGGTCAGCCTGGAACTACAGGGTGAGATCTGGATCAGCCTGAACTAGAATAAAACCCTACCTCAAAAACAAAACAAAACAAAATAAAACACAACTCACATGAATACAGAAAGTAGAGAGAGAGAAAAGGGAATTGTATCTTCTCTATCCAGCCCCTATATTCTACAATTCACGTTTTGCTACATTCATCATATAAACTGACCCTTATTATTCACACATTCTATATCTGTGATTTACATACTTGATAAAAACTTATTTGTAATTCTCAACACTGTTATGGTGTTTTCCCATCATGTGTTCAGACCGAATGGAAAGAAGTTGAGTCATATTCGCCATGTCTCTGCTGAGCTTGTCTGATACGGGCTCTGCTTTTAGCTTCACCTTTAAGATCATGGGTAACCACCCTTTCCATGCTGTCACTCTCCTCCAGATTGCCTGTTTTTTGCTGACAATTTCACTGAAATTCTGTCTGGCATTCCTAGGCACAAGAATGATATGATGTGCCTAGTTGGAAAAAAAACTCAGAGGAAACGTAGTCTGTATTTCCTCTCGGAACAATTGTTCAATATTCAAGATTTTACAGAACTACTGTGCACACCAAGAACGGACTGTATCTATCTACTTAACTTACTCACCCATCCCTTTCCACCCATCAGTTACCATGCTTTATTTCAGATCTTTGATGGGTCATCAGTACCCACCACAACATCACTATTCTACATGCAGATTATCAACTAGGGTTCATTATTTTACAGCTTTTTAAGAGGGGCAAATACAGTAAATGAAAAAAAATTCAGTGCAAACTCTGAGTTTTGACTTGTATAACCCAAGCTTTAATAATATATTTGGACATCTGGGGCTGGAAAGATGTCTCAGCATTTAAGGAGTTTGCCTGTAAAGCCTAATGACCTGGGTTTGATTCTCCAGTACCCATGTAAAGCCAGATGCACAAAGTGGCACATGCATCTGGAGTTTCCAGTGGCTAGAGGCCCTGGTGTGCCTATTTTTTTTCTCTCTCTCTGCCTGCAAATAAACAAATAAATATATTTTTAAAAGATATTTGGACATCAGCAATGCCCCAGGAGGTTTAGCGTAGATGATTGCAAGTTATCTGCCTTACTAAACTATCTACTTAGCTACCCAGCCATCTATTCCAGGCTGGCTTTGAACTCAGGACAGCCCTCCTGGCTTAGCCTAAGTGCCAGGAATACAGCCACCCTGCCTAGATTACATACTGCCCTTTCCTCTCTAATCGTTTCCTCTTCTTCTCCCCTCTCCTCCCTTTCTCTTCTCCTCCCTGACAGCCACAAACCTCATTTTGTTTAGTGCCTATATCTGTTCACATTAGGGTTTAAATCCTCACTTTACCAATTTAATATCTATAGATGGATATTCCGCTTAACTCATACTTTGTAGACTGGTCAAAGAAGGCAGAGGGCCAGGCTCCGTGGTGGTGGGGGGATTGCTGAAGGGGAGGTGAACCTCAGTGGAGGGGAGGAAGGGAAGGATGAAGGGACAAGGTTCCTTATGAGCACAGGTTATTCCCACTTCAGGGCTCTCCTGCTTCTTTCCCCTGCCTCGATGCCCCTGCTGCTTTGCCTCACCCCTTTGATCTGGGCTTAAATGTACTTCCTCCGAGGTGGTGACCATCCTAGCTACAGCAACCTTTTATTTTTCTTCCCTTAGCATCACTCTTTTTTCAATTTTTATTTTTATTTTTTAGAGAGAGAGAATTGGCGCACCAGGGCCTCAGCCACTGTAATTGAACTCCAGACACTTGCATCACCTAGTGGGCACGTGTGACCTTGTGTGTCCTTACCTTTGTGCGTTTGGCTTACGTGGGATCTGGCAAGTGGAACCTAGGTCCTTAGGCTTCGCTGGCAAACGCCTTAACTACTAAGCCTTCTCTCCAGCCTAACGTGGCTCTTTTTATGGTCCTGACTTTAATGTGCAATTGGTTATGTTTGGTCCCTTCCCTGTCATACCTTCACTCGCCTCCTCTCCAGAGTGTGGCTTTCAGAAGGGCAGGGAGCAACAATTCTTTATGCATCTATAGCCTCAGCACCCAGCTTGAAACAGTCACGCGTCAACTCGTGTTTGGAAAATGAATGGGGAAAGGGTCCAGTCATTGCTGCGTAGGTACCACTGTCGGGTCTGGGCACTCTGCAGGAGGTCTCTTAGAGGTCATGCCCAGCATGCTGCTCCCGGGACAGGCGACCCCGACGTCCCCGCGGGTGGGTGGCGCAGGCCCTGACTGCGTCCCCGTCTGTCTTCCGCACCGGCAGGCGCACGCACCGAGGTTCGGGGCGGCGGGATGCCGGACCCCGCGGCGCACCTGCCCTTCTTCTACGGCAGCATCTCGCGCGCCGAGGCCGAGGAGCACCTGAAGCTGGCGGGCATGGCCGACGGGCTCTTCCTGCTGCGCCAGTGCCTGCGCTCGCTGGGCGGCTACGTGCTGTCGCTGGTGCACGACGTGCGCTTCCACCACTTCCCCATCGAGCGCCAGCTCAACGGCACGTACGCCATCGCGGGCGGGAAGGCGCACTGCGGCCCCGCCGAGCTCTGCGAGTTCTACGCGCGCGACCCCGACGGGCTGCCCTGCAACCTGCGCAAGCCGTGCAACCGGCCGCCGGGCCTGGAGCCGCAGCCCGGGGTCTTCGACTGCCTGCGCGACGCCATGGTGCGCGACTACGTACGCCAGACCTGGAAGCTGGAGGTGAGGCGGTGGGCCCTCGGGTGGGGCTGAGGCCTGTAGGGGAATCGATCCTGGTACCCAAGCCCTAGGGGTCTCGAGAGACTGGGAGGGAAGGAGCAGTCTTCACAGTCAAGGGGCACAAGATGGGGAAGCAAGAGGGGTGAGCGCTGGAGGCAGGACTTGGTAATAGTGTAGGAAAAAACGGGCCCCCACCCTCTGCCTGGATAAGGTGACACCCCAAATCACTCACGAGAAGCGGTCTTGATGAAAACTGCAAGAGGATTTTATTCCAAGCGCGCTGGGGCCCACAGTCGTACACCTCACAGGGGTAGAGGACTGCAGAGCCCCGAATGCAGGAACAGGACAGTTTTTATAGGGTTTCTAACAAAGCCTGTGCATTAGACCAATCATTTTCTAATATTAGGAGCCCCGCAGGGTGTTAGCCAGTTAGTTTGTGCCACCCCATAGTTTCTAAGCCAATTAGTTTATGACCTTGGTGGTCAGAATTTGCGCAGGTCCTTAGGTGGGGGTAGCAGAGTATGGTATCAGCCTCCTGTGACCTTGGTGGTCTGAGGCAGGCTGTTATAGCTTATGGTGCGAGCTACTAAGGCTAACAGTGTGGGCTATTAAGGCTTACAGTGTAAGGCTTATAGTGCAGGCTATTTCAGAAACCACATAAGTGGTTCACTTCATTACTTATTTCCCATCCTCGAGGGCTATCTCATGCCCTTTTACCTAGTTTTATATTAGGAGTGGGCTCTGATATAATGAGAAGAGGGATTCTTTACTTGCTTCCAACAGCGAGTAAAGCCTGGAGTTTGAGGTATGCAGGGAGCCCGCTTAAGCTCCCCTTAGAGCGTGATAGTATTTCTGAGCTTCTCAATTCTTGGGCCTTTCAATAGTAGTCTGTCTTGCACAGTCTGAGTGATGCTGTGATGTGCAGCCATCGTTATCAGGCGAAGATCTGGATGTACCCTTAGGGCCGGGCCTAGAGGCTTGGATTGAGGACCAAACCAGAGAGGACCATGCATGGGATGGACATGTGCCTTGAAGTAGGTGGGCAACAGGGATGGTGGGCTGCACTATCCCAGAGAGTGCTATTGTGCCCGATCTTTGAACTGGAGATGCTCTTGGTGCTCGGCTGGAAGGCAGGGCACGGCCGTGGCGCCTGCCTGGGTGGACTAGGAAAGAAACTTTGGAAATGGTGAGGGCTATCCTCTACAGCCTGGACAGGCACCCTAGGGGTGCCTGGGTGAGGTATTGCTTTTATGCGAGCTGCAGGGTCCAGGAGACAGAAGTGGGTTCTGCTGGCTGCATCCGTGGTTGTGGCTGCAACACCCACCTCTCCTCTTTCCCCAGGGCGATGCCCTGGAGCAGGCTATCATCAGCCAAGCCCCACAGGTTGAGAAGCTCATTGCCACCACAGCCCATGAGCGGATGCCCTGGTACCACAGCAGCCTGACTCGTGAGGAGGCAGAACGCAAACTCTATTCGGGCTCCCAAACCGACGGCAAGTTCCTGTATGTGGGGCCTGGGGATGGGGAAGGTGAGGGCTGGGGCTGGCTGGCTGGGATCCTGAAGGCTGGGTGGCCAGACCACAGTGTGCAGGTGGGCTTGGAGCTGGAGAGAGTGGAAGTCCCCACAGTGAGTTGGAAAGACTCCAGAAGTTGTACTACTTGCTGGCTGTAGGCCTTGGGTGGTAGCCAGACTTTTGCCTGCCTCAGTTTCCTTCCATTTAGTCAACCCATATTTGCTGAGTACCTGTTGGGTAGCAGGCAATGATGACATGAACTGAAGAGACGGAAGTGTTTTGTCTTCGTGAGGGAGGGAACAACACAAGGCTTAACAGAATCCAGGCTCAGATGGTGGTGAGCGCTGTGGACCGGAGGTGGGACGGGACTGGAGTTATAGGTTAGGTGGGCAAAACAGGCTTCCTGGGGAGGGTGATTTACAGCGAAGAACCAAAGGAAGTGAGGAAGGGAACTGCAGAAATTCTGGGGTGCTTTCATGGTGGAGCCCTTGCCTATTATGCAAGAGGCCCTAGATATGTCTCTGAGCACCACAAAACCAAACAAGGGCCGGGGAGATAGCTCTGTTGGTAAAATACTTGCCTTGCAAGCATGAGAACTCGAGTTTAATTTCTAGAGCCCGTTTTTTAAAATTTGAGAGAGAGAAAGAAGCAGACAGACAGACAGAGAATGGGCATGCCAGGGCCTCCAGCCACTGCAAATGAACTCCAGTTGCATGTGCCACCTTGTGCATCTGGCTTATGTGGGTCCTGGGGAATTGAACCGAGGTCCTTTGGCTTTGCAGGCAAATGCCTTAAGGGCTAAGTAATCTCTCCAGCCCTCTTTTATTTATTTATTTATGAGAGGGAGAGAGAGAACTCATTTTTTTTTTAATTTTATTTATTTATTTATTTGAGAGCTACAGACACAGAGAGAAAGACAGATAGAGGGACAGAGAGAATGGGCGCGCCAGGGCTTCCAGCCTCTGCAAACGAACTCCAGACGCGTGCGCCCCCTTGTGCATCTGGCTAACGTGGGATCTGGGGAACTGAGCCTTGAACCGGGGTCCTTAGGCTTCACAGGCAAGCACTTAACCGCTAAGCCATCTCTCCAGCCCAAGAGAGAACTCATTTTTTAAAAACAGCCTAACCTAATTGGTGAGTTCCAAGCCATGGAGACCCTATTTTCTTTCTTTCTTTCTTCCTTTTTTTTTTTTCTTGGTGTCTGGGGAATGACATCTAAGGTTGTCCTCTGGCCTCCACACACACATACACACGTGGTCCTGCACACGCATACACACACAAACCAAACCACACAGAAGGAAGCTTCACGACCCTCAGGCATAAGGTGTTCCTGACAAGCAGGGTGGCAAGTGCAATGTTCTGGAAGCAGGAGTTTGCTTGGCTTGCTGAAGAGCCATTGATGAGGCCTGCAGGTCTGGAGCCGTTACTGAGGGGAGAGTGGGAGACAGTGAGTGCAGTGGGGTGGCCCTGGCTTTTATTCCAAGTGAGGTTCGGTTTCTGGGAGGACAGTGAAGCAACCTGTGCCACAGAGAACAGCAAGGCCTGTGAAAAGGATCACACACATTACACCTTTACAGCAACAGCATACTGGATGTCAGCTTTTGTTCTGTGTAGTTGACTGTGTATGTCTGTGTTTGAACCACAGCTGAGGCCATGTGACTGTTAATAAGTTTGTGATGATGAGAGAATCTTAGAAAACTCAGCTGGGCATTTGAAAGTCCCATCGGGTGCCACTTTATGACTTGGAGACAGATTTTTTTTTATGTTCACATGTTGTCTAGGTGACCACAGGAAGTCCAATGTCCACTCCAAGTTGTCTGTGAAGGGCAGTTTCCAGAACCTTCCTTCTTATGGGTGCCTAAGTCCCTGCTAGAATGGACCCTTGCTGTTATCCTCCCCTAGGGGCTGTTCCTTCTCCTGGGACCAAACCCAGTTGGAGGATTCCTTGATTCCCCCAACACTGCCTTCTGGTTTTGGCATTCTGGGAGCTTCTATAGCTCTTTCCTAGCCGCAGTTGGTTCTTTATTCTCTCTGATTTCTCTTTGATCAATGTGAATTCTTTGTGTTTTGATTTTACAGTCTTGGGTCCCTTCCCAGGTTTCTCACAAGTCCTGGATGCAGCTTTTTCAGCTCCACAAGTTGGAGTCTTGGTTTCCCTTTCTTCTTTCCTTCCCACCTTCCTTTCTCAGTCCCTTTCACATCTTACATTCACACATATCCAAATACTTATAATGATCCTGCCTCTCCAACAGTTTTCAACATTTCCCCCACTGCCCCAAGGTGTCTTGAAAGCACCAAAGGATTCTGGGGCTGAGGGCTAGAGAGATGGCTCAGAAGTTAAGGTGCTTGCCTTTAAAACCTAACAACCGGAGTTTGATTCTTCAGTACCCATGTAAAAGCCAGATGTACAAAGTGGCTTAGGCATCTGGAGTTCCTTTGCAGTAGCTGGAAGTCCTCGAGTGCCTGTTTGGCATGGTGGTGCATGACTTTAATCCCAGCACTTGGGAAGCAGAGGTAGGAGGATCACTGTGAGTTCGAGACCAGCCTGAGACTCCATAGCTTGGGTTAGAGTAAGACACTACCTCAGAAAACCAAAATAATAATAATAATAAATAAAATAAAAAAAGGATTTGGGGACTGGAAGAAGGAGAGTGGCAGGTGGAGTTCTGAGCCTTCAACAGCAGTGGCTGACTTTAGTGAGTTTTGTATATTGAGCCTCCATGTCCATTGTAGTTTGACAAAACTCCACTGTCCAAAGGAAAAGTTTGCATTTTTTTGTCCAAGAAAAAGTTATTTAGGACAGTTTGTGATAATTATGGATCTAGCCAATCAATAGAGACAGGAGGAGTCTTGGGAAAACCAGAGTGAATAGCTCTCAGCAGCTGTCATTTGGGAGTCAAATTGGCCTGAACCTGAGTGCTGAGAGGTAAGAAGACCAGCGCCAGGCGAGTATGACAGCCTGAGGAGTTAGGAGCTGGACACAGTGTAAAAGTGAGGTTGGCAGAGGGACAGACACAGTTGAACAGTGGCATTATCAGCAACAGTGACCCCTGCTGAGGGAAGGTCAAGAGGCCAGCAAGAGCTATGAGGAGCCGACATCCTGGAAAATAAAGTAAAGCAGGCTTTGGGCAGAAATGATCACACATTCTTCTTGTGGTCCCTGTGTCAATGACTGCCATGTCCATGCATGCATAGTGGGGGTACTGAAGGCCAAAGCTTCTGCAACAGAATCCCACATGGGGCTGGGATGAAAGGAACATCCCTGGCAGATCTGGGTTCCTGGATAAGGAGTTTGAGTGTGATAGGCACATGCCGCTCAGGTCTAGAATTGCAACCAAGACCACGCTTGCTATTGCCCTCAGGCCAAATATGCTGAAGATTGATTAGAATTACATGCAGCCATGTGCTGAAAAGTGTGCTTTGTTTTTGTGTTATTGGTGACATTTGGAGGATGGCTCATTCAAGTGGACCCCTGGAAGGGCCTTCAAGAGAGCACATTGTCAAGTGTTTCTTGACCTGTCTTGTATCACAGACTTCATGGAGCTGGGCCTCTTCCCAGTGTTAGTCAACTTTCTGTTACTATAACAAATACCTGAGGTAATACACTTTTCAAGAGAAACAATTTATTTTGGCTCACAGTTCTGGAGGTTCAAGTCCATGATCCATTGGCCCTATTGCTTTGGGCTTGTGGTAGGTCAGTACATCATCATTTTCAAAGTGTGTGGCAGAGCTGCTTGCCTAATGGCTCGGTAATGTAGAGAAAGAAGATTGACTTGGGGTGCCATTGTCACTTTCAGGCACATATCCCCAGTGACTTAAAGACTTCCTGTTAAATACCACCCCATAAAGTTTCATGACAGGCTTGGAGCTAAGTCTTCAACATGTGAGTCTTTAGGAGGACTTTTCAGATCCAAACTATAGCCCCCCCGCAAATACCCCAAAGACTTTGTAGACAGTTATATAAGATTGCAGCTCGTCCTGATCCTCATCCTTGGAGCCCTTTCAAAACAAGCACTCTCAATTTAGTGCAGTTTCTTACATTTACATGTGAGGAAACAGGTGTAGGATGGATGAACAACTTGCTCCTGGTTACTACACATATAACCTGTGATAGAGCTGGGTATTAGTCCTAGGTAGGTGTTAGTAGTTGAATCAGAAATATATTTGGACCCTGGGTCCACCTCTTAGCAACTGTGCAGTCTAGGCAAGAAATACTAATCTTCTTGTGCAGTTTTGAAAATTGAGGATGATAGCTTTTACCCTGTAGGGAATGCTGTGACTATTAAATGACAGATATGTGGTGAAATGAGGACCAGTGTTTTAATAAGTAGTGACTTCTATTTTTGTCAACATTGTCATTCTATATATCATAACAATGAAGTCAAGTGTCTTGGCGTGGTGGCACATGCCTTTGATCTTGGCACTTGGGAGGCAGAAGTAGAAGGATCACTGTGAGTTCACTGTGAGGCCACCCTGAGACTACATAATTAATTCCAGGTCAGCCTGGACTAGAGTGAGACCCTATCTTGAAAAGCCAAAAAAAAAAAAAAAAAAAAAAAAAGACTGAAGCCAGGTGTGGTGCTACACACCTTTAATCCCAACACTTGTGAGGCAGAAGTAGGAGGATTGGTGCTATCAAGGCTACTCTGAGATTCATTCCACATTATCCTGAGTTAGAGTGAGACCCTGTCTTGGGGGAAAAAATGGTGAAGATACAAGGTGAACATTTAGCCTGTATGTCTAGGTAAAGAACCAGTCCAAACTTCAAGGATATAAAATTGACACTACCTTGTAGTTTTGGTAATTAAAGTAGTATTTATGACACTTAAATATATTTGGTGACACCACCCATATCAGCCTGCATTACCTGGAAATTAATAGCTGTTTTTTGTGAACTCACTTTCCAAAGAGGAGGCATTGTTTGTGAATATATTGTTGTGAAACAAGCTACCTTAAAACATAGTGGCTTACAAAAATAGTAATTTATTTCCTCTCAGCAATATGGGTTGAGTTCAGCTGGGCAGTTCTTCTGCTGGTTTCTTCATTTCACTCATGTGGCTGTAGTCAGCTGGGACGGTAGCTGGAGCTAGATGGCCCCAGATGGCTTCATTTACACATCTGAAAGCAGACAGGAGGAAGGCTCTGGTTTTACCATGAGGCTTTTGTAGCAGGCTGACCATCAGGCTAGCTCAGACTCATTTCCATGGTGAGTAAAAAGTAGCCAAGAAGAGCAAGAAAGGAAAGCAGGTCTCAATGCTGAACAGTTTCTCAAGTGTCTGCTTGTATCTGGTTTGTGGGTGTCGTATCAGCAAAAGTGAGTTACATGTTTGAGCTCCAATTCAGCAGGTAGAGAAATAGGCTATCTATGGATGAGGAGAGCACCCTGATATTGTGGCTGTTTCCCCCCAATATTCTACACACGTTGGCTGGTGAGTGACTTTGTGCTATGTTGTCTGTTTAAAACTTAACATTGTGGGCTGGAGAGATTGCTTAGTTGTTAGGACACTTGCCTGTGAAGCCTAAGGACCCATGTTTAACTCTATAGATCCCATGTAAGCCAGACACAGAAGGTGACATAAGTGCACAAGGTTGCACATGCGCACAAGATGGCACACATGTCTGGAGTTTGATTGCAGCGGCTGGAGACCCTGGTACACCAATTCTCTCTCTCTCTCTCATTAAAAAAATATATATATATATATATATATATATGTATATATATATATATATATATATATGGACAAAAAAAGGTAACAACAACAATAAAACGTAAGATTGTAACATTATGAACATTTCTTTGGTAAAGAAGAGAACAAATAAGAGGAAACCATAATTTCTAGGCTATCCAATATGTCTACATAGGATGGCATCTTCATCTCTGGAGGACATTTGCATTCTTATCTTGTTGGATGGCTTGCTTCCTCATCCTCTGATGTTTTCTCATTGCCCCTCCCCACCCTGATTTCCTGTCTCTCCATATATCCCCAGGATATTGTGGACTAGCCTTTGTCACCCTTACTTCACTGTCCTCTGGGAAATAGACTATCCAGAACTGGACAGGATTGTCACAGCTGCTTCACTGTCCCTCACTCAGTCTCTGCTAGAGTGTATGGGAGGCTTCCCTGCTATTTAGCCCAATGAGGGAGCTAATGGTAAGGTGGGCTCATAGTTGTCATGTTCACCATCAGATTCAGGCCATCAGAAAAGTGTCTGGCATGTGGTTGACACTCAGTATGTGTGAACATTTGTGGGTGGAGTTGAGTCCTGCCTGAGAGCTTATGCTCCTGTGGATTCCCACTCACAGGCCACCTTTGTGGCTAGTTCCTGACACCTGCATCAACCAGCATTTTGGGAGCCACTGCAGTCCCTAAGATGAATGGCCAGCTACCTATGTGGGCCTTCCGTATTTCTGAGATTCCCCAGAACCAGCTGCCTTCCCTCCTTCATTAGAAAACTTAGCCGGGAGTGGTGGCACACGCCTTTAATCCCAGCACTCGGGAGGCAGAGGTAGGAGGATTTCCATGAGTTCAAGGCCACCCTGAGAACACAGAGTTAATTCCAGGTCAGCCTGGACCAGAGTGAAACCCTACATTGAAAAACCAAAAAAAAAAGAAAAAAATCTATACTTAACTCTGGACTCCTTAGTCTTGTGTTAGTGTCTAACTGGGGATACCTGAGTATTCACCATGGTGGCCAAGTATTGTTTAAATAAAACTGCTGTTTGAGATAGTGATGGGCTATGCTATAGAGTTTCGTGTGAGGTTTGTAGCATCTGATACCAATTTTGTGTGTATGTGTACATATGATGAAGTTGTGGGTGTGTTCAAGGGGATGGTGGGCATGGTGTGTGTTTGCATACGGGGATGGTGGGCATGGTATGTGTTTGCATACGGGGATGGTGGGCATGGTATGTGTTTGCATACGGGGATGGTGGGCATGGCGTGTGTTTGCATACGGGGATGGTGGGCATGGCGTGTGTTTGCATACGGGGATGGTGGGCATGATATGTGTTTGCATATGGGGATGGTGGGCATGATATGTGTTTGCATACAGGGATGGTGGGCATGGTGCTCCTGTGCATATGGATAGTAGATATGGAATGTGAATATACAGAGGGTTGTGGGTGTGGTGTGTATGTGGATACTCAGGGATTGTGGGCACGCCATGTATACATGGGAATGGTGGGCATGGCATGTGTGTGTGTACGTGGGGATGGTAATCATGGCATGGGTGTGTGTACATGGGGATGGTGATAATGGTATGTGTTTGTACATTGGGATGGTGGTCATGAAATGTGTGTGTACATGGGGATGGTGATCATGCATGTGTATATACATGGGGATGGTGGTCATGGTGTGTGTGTGTGTACATGGGGATGGTTGTCATGGCATGTTGTGTACATGGGGATGGTGATCATGGCATGTGTGTGTACTTGGAGATAGTGGTCATGGCATGTGTGTGTACATGGGGATGGTGACCATGGTGTGTGTGTGTGTACTTGGAGATGGTGGTCATGGCGTGTTTGCATGTACATGGGGATGGATGTCATGGCATGTGTGTGTGTGTACATGGGGATGGTGGTCATGGCATGTGTATATACATGGGGACGGTGGTCATGGCGTTTGTGTGTGTACATGGAGATTGTGGTCATGGCATGTTTGAGTGTATGTGGGGATGGTGATCATGGCATGTGTGTGTACATGGGGATGGTTGTCATGGTGTGTGTGTGTGTACATGGAGATGGTGATCATGGAATGTGTGTGTGTACATTTTGACTATGGTCATGGTGCATGTGTGTATATACATAGTGTATGTGTATACATGGAGATGATGGGCATAGTCTGTGTGTATACATGAGGATAGTGTCATGGCATGTGTCTTCAGGGGGATTATGGGAATGATGTATGTACTGGTTGGAGTTAGATGTCTGCATTTGCAGAAAATTGGTAACAAGAAGTGGCTTTTGGTGTTTTGGAACTGATTTGTGGGAAGAATGTAGAAGGATTTGACCTTGGCTTAGAATTTGTCTTGCAGCACTCTAAAAAGAGCTTGATGGACCACAGTGGTCAGAGATTTGAGAGCCCTGAATGCAGAAGAACTATGGACAGTGTAGGCTTGGCTTAAAAGGGAGAAGGAAGAGCTTTCTTTGCCCAGACTGGGCTGAAGGCAGTTCATGTGAGCGGCTTACTGTATCTTGCTATGTCCTGAGAACTTGTGCAGGGTTGTGTTGTATAGAAATAGATTGGTGGGGGCTGGAGTGATGGCTCAGCAGTTAAAGGCACTTGCTTGCACAGCCTGACATCCTGGGTATGATTCCCCAGTACCCATGTAAAGCCAGATGCACAAAGTGGTACATGTGTCTGGAGTTTGTTTGCAGTGATAGGAGGCCCTGCCATGACCATGCTCATTCCTCTTTCTCTATAATAACTCTATATATTATAACTCTATTATAACTTGGACTGTGTGAGCAGAAGCATATGGCATGGAAAGAAATGAAGGTTTCAGGTTGGAGACATTGTCCATTCAGTTGTAGTTGTTTGAAAGATTATAATCATTGAGATTGGGCCACCGGTTTTACATTTGGACAACAGAAAGAATGCAGACATTTTTGAAAGTAGGGGCCTGAATGCTTAAGGAGTGTTGTGGTGGTTTGATTCAGGTGTCCCCCATAAACTTAAGTGTTTTGAATGCTAGGTTCCCAGCTGATGGAGATTTGGGAATTAACGCCTCCTGGAGGGAGTGTATTGTTGGGGGCGGGCTTATGGGCTTTATAGCCAGTTTCCCCATGCCAGTGTTTGGCACACCCTCCTGTTGCTGTGGTCTACCTTATGTTGGCTAGGGGGTGATGTCCACCCTCTGCTCATGCCATCGTTTTCCCCTGTCATCGTGGAGCTTCCCTTCAAGCCTGTAAGCCAAAATAAATCTTTTTCCCAGAAGCTGCTCTTGGTTGGGTGATTTCTACCAGCAATGCAAACCAGACTGCAACAAGTGTCCTGCTCTTTGAAGTTGGCTTTAGGGTTGGAAAGATGGCTTAGCACTTAAGGTACTTGCCGCAAAGCCTAAGGACTTGTGTTTGACTCTTCAGGTCCTACGTAAGCCAGATGCACAAAGTGATGCAAGTGCACAAATTCGCACATGTGCACGAGGGGCACATGCTTCTGGAGTTCGATTGCAGTGTCTGGAGGCCCTGGCATGCCAACTGTCTCTCTCTGTCTTATGCTCTCTCACATTAAAAAGGCCATCCTGTTGGGCTTGCCTCAAAAAAAAAAAAATTTAAAAACCCAGTTGGCTTTATTTCCCCCTTGATTAACAAATTTAGTAGCCTACCTATTACTATGAAAGTATAAGAAATGCAGGAAAGAAAGAGTCATTGGATTTGCAACATGTTGTGGTTTGTTTTGAGTGGGGAGGGGGACGGAAAATGGCTACTGGGAGAAGTGAAGCAGGGTGTTGGAATACCTGCGTGGAGGTCTGATGGAGCCCTGAAGATGGACCAGGGGTTGTAGTGTAGACCCCAGGAGATACCTTTGCTATGGGGTGGCTGCCAAGGATAGCTGCTTACTCAGGATGGATTGCTGCCTGGGCTATAGCAGCCAAGTTGCAGGGGCAGAATTGGAACCCCAGAGACTGTGTCACTGGTTACAGACTTGGATCTACACGATTTGATATTTGCTATGTTTGTTTTAAATCTCGTATTGGTTCAATCTTGCCATCTTTTGCAGTGTGAATGTTTACTCTGTGCCATTATGTTTTGGGTTTTACAAGTTAACAGTTAAGAGACCTTGAAGATGTTTGAATAGTATTGGGATTAATAACAACTATGGGGAAGCCAGGCATGGTGGTGCATGCCTTTAATCCCAGCACTTGGGAAGCAGAAGTAGGATTGCCATGAATTCAAGGCCACCCTGGGACTACATAATGAATTTCAGGTCAGCCTGAGCTAGAGTGAAACCCTACCTCAGAAAAACAACAACAACAATAGCAAAAACCAAAACAAAACAAAAATAAAAACTACATGGAATTTATAGTTGGACTAATGCTTTGCTTTCTACATCATGGACGGTCATCAGCTTATGAGGCTAGGGTGGAATGTGGTGATTTGAATTTGGTGTCTTCATAAACTCATGTGTTTTCAATGTCTTGTTCTCATGCCATGGTAATTTGAGAAGTGGAGCCTTGCTGAAGGAGGCATGCATGTTGTTGGGGCCAGGCTTAGGGTGTTATTGAAAGCTCCCCTTTTCTAGAATTTGGCTCATTCTCTTGCTGTTGCTTTCCACCTGCTGGTGGCAGAGGTGATGTCCAGCGTCTGCTCATTCATCTTTTCCCTGCCATCATGGAGATTGAGATTGTAAGCCAAAATAAATGATTTCCTCCAATAGGCTGCTTTTGATTGGGTGTTTTGTCCCAGCTATGAGAAGGTAGCTACCACAATGTGTATGTGTAGATATGACATGTATGTATTCTTGGGGATGGTGTGCATGGGTGGACAGGTTCATGCTGCACAACTGAGCATCTTTGAAGGGCTCAATGCCCATCACAGACACAGAATATTTGTGTGTTTGATATATTTTTTCAGCAGAGGAAGTCATGTGTCTCTATCACAGTTAAGTCTGTTCCATACTGATGAGTATGACAAGGTAACTTGCTCTGATTTGCACAAAGGTGCCTGATGATCTGGTGACAGTGTGATTACCTGGGTAGATCTGTGTAGAAATAGTTTTTCCTCGGCAAGGGAAGGTTGTCAGTCTTCCTGTGTTAGGCGGAATGTCCTTTTGTGAGTGGCTCTGGATTCACTGTGGTCACTTGTCCCTCCAAGGATGGGACATGCATGACTGAGTGTACCCCTGATGACTGGGTGCCCTGTGGAGGACTGCCCCTCAGTGAATAGAAAGTGTCTTGCCATGGGCATCTGTGGAGGACCAGGTGCTCCCTGGGGACAGGTGGCTCACTCCTGTGGTTGTGTTTTCCACTGTGGGCACTCCATACCCCCCAAGCAGGCCCATGTTGGCCTTTGGACAGCTGCATCTCCCTGCTCACCTGTTACTGCTCTCTGCCCTCTTCCCCCATGGTGTCACCAGAAGGTGTGGAAGTTCAGGACCCCCCCCCCCCCGCCAGTTCCTGCTGCTTCTATGAGGTTCTGGGTGTGGAGCCCTCAAGTGGCTAAGGTGACACACCTCCCTTCCCTCTAGGCTGCGGCCCCGGAAGGAACAGGGCACATATGCACTGTCCTTGATCTATGGGAAAACCGTGTACCACTACCTCATCAGCCAGGACAAGGCTGGCAAGTACTGCATTCCTGAGGGTACCAAGTTTGACACGCTCTGGCAGGTAGGCCACCCATACTCCCTGTTCTGAGGAAACACTGTGACGGGATGCTGAGCTGCTGGGGGGCAAGGAGGCCTCAACTGATGCCCTCCCCACAGCTGGTGGAGTATCTGAAGCTGAAGGCAGATGGGCTGATCTACTGCCTCAAGGAGGCCTGCCCCAACAGCAGTGCCAGCACTGCAGGTGAGCGGGGCAGAGGTGAGGTGAGAGTCAGGCTGGTGGGAGACTGGACCCCCACCATCATTGCTCTTTCTGCTTCCCAGGGGCTGTAGCACCCACCCTCCCAGCCCACCCATCCACGTTCACCCAGGTGAGCTAGTGGCACCTCAGAGGACTCAGGGCTTGCTTGGGTGGGTGGTCTCTAAGGGAGGCTGACTGGAGAATAAAGTTGCTATGGAGAGGAAGAGAGTCTCCCCAGCCCTGTTTATAGGGAGTCCTCGGTGGGCATGGGTCTCATGAGAGGGTCTGTATGACTGTTGCTGACCCTATGACTTTTAGCCTCAGAGACGAGTGGACACCCTGAACTCAGATGGCTACACCCCTGAGCCAGGTGAGCTGACAGAAGTGGGGGTGGGGTACCCAGAAGAGAGATGGGTCCCTGCGTGGGCTGTGGGGCTTGGCATGGGAGGATGAAGCCAGTTCTGCGGCTGTTGAGGAGGTCTTCACTGCATAGAACCATGCCCACAACCATCTTGCCTGCCATGTGCCCATATGTCCTGGTACATGCTGACACATAAATGAGTACTCTGTCATCCTTCTCCCATGCATGGACATATTTGTGGGGCACCTACTAGATGCTAGTTTCATTCCCATGTCCCTGAAGGTGTGAAGTCATCAAAGCTCCCCACAGGCCAGTTGATGGCATCATAATGACTTGGCTTATTGGACAGACTGGAAAGGGATCGTGGCAGACCTGTAAGGTCTGACAAGTAGGCAGTGGTGGGGCTGGGATAGGAAGCTGGGTGAATGGGCTCTGGAACCCATGTCCACATGTGTCTTTGGCAAGAACATGCGTATCCTGCTGATTACCTTCAGTGACCTCATAATGGTGGCCATGAGATGCACACATGAACATGGCATGCTCAGCACAGGCATACACATGTGAGTGCATACAGCCCAGGCATACATGTGAGTGCATACGCATGTGCACTTCTGTGGGCACCCTCGCACACAGATGGTGATGCACATGTCCATAGAGAGCCTCTGCATGTGGCTTCACAGGGCGCTCGCCGACGTGAATAGGAACGAGAGCAAATGCATGCAGGAGCGTGCCCATGTTCACTTCAAACCCGTGAACACCATGTGTGCCCGGGCCTGCTCTGGGGATTGCACCATTGTCTGTGGCACATGTGCCTCGTGGGGCTGAGCTTACCCTGTCCTCTCCATGCCCTGCCCTGACCCGGGAGGGTATGGCTGTGTGTACATCCAGCACGCCTAGCGTCCCCAGATAAGCCACGACCGATGCCCATGGACACCAGCGTGTACGAGAGTCCTTACAGTGACCCTGAGGAGCTCAAGGACAAGAAGCTCTTCCTGAAGCGTGAGAACCTCCTTGTGGCTGATATTGAACTTGGCTGTGGCAACTTTGGCTCAGTGCGCCAGGGAGTCTACCGCATGCGCAAGTATGACCACTCCTGTTGTGCTGGGAGCATCACTGGGGAGGGGAGGGGAGGCACAGGAGCTGGGCGTGTCTGGCCCAGGTCAGCTTGCCTGAGATGCAGACCCTGGGACAGGAGAGTGTGGGGTCTTCTCAGGAGCGAGACACTGCCTGTGCCTGGGAGGGGCTTGGCTAAGCTGCAGTAGCCACAGTGGGCTGAGCTGCAAAGGGGCACCCCTCTACCACCGGGTAATGTCATTAAGGCTGTCCCTAGGGAGGGTGTCTTTGGTTCAGGTAGCCCCTGTTGAGAGCCTGGAAGTTTGGAGCAGCTGGGGGAGTAGGTGCCTTGGTCCCAATGTGGGTGGCAAGCCACAGTGTCCACCATGTGGCTCAGGGGAGAAGAGAGGCAGGTGGGGAGGGGATTCGCTCAGTTCACCACACACCACCATGTGGCCGGGCCCCTGGGCAGGAAGCAGATTGACGTGGCCATCAAGGTGCTGAAGCACAGCACAGAGAAGGCCGACAAGGAGGAGATGATGCGCGAGGCCCAGATCATGCACCAGCTGGACAACCCCTACATCGTGCGGCTCATCGGCGTGTGCCAGGCCGAGGCGCTCATGCTGGTCATGGAGATGGCAGGCGGTGGGCCCCTGCACAAGTTCCTGCTAGGAAAGAAGTGAGCCTGCGTGGCTGGGCACAGGGTGGGGGCTGGGGGACTTCATTTCATCCACTCACTGGGGCCACCCGCCAGGGCCAGAGCACACTCATGTGGAGAAGGGTCACATGTGGCATATACTACCCATGTTTCACACTCATCTCCACACCTTCGGAGACATATGCATGTCTGCCCATACATATTCTGATGGCCACACTTGTGCCACCAAACAGGGCTGCTGGCCCTGTTTCCCCACATGCACTGTAGTGGTGATAACAGGCTCCATGTCCAGGGCTTCTGAAAGGATCAAATGGGCTGATTCTTAGAAGGGGCTTAGCCGGCGGCTGGCATTGTCTGCAAGCGCTTTGGAAATACCAGCTCCATTGCTGCTACCCAGATTCTCTACAGCACACTCCGAGCCATGGCTCGCTTTGTACTGCCTTGTTTTGTATTTTCTTTTTCTTTTTTTGTGGTGGTGGGGTGTGTGTGGTTGAGGTAGGGTCTCCCTCTATCCCAGGCTGACCTAGAATTCACTAT
Source organism: Jaculus jaculus (assembly GCF_020740685.1). Taxonomy (NCBI): domain Eukaryota; kingdom Metazoa; phylum Chordata; class Mammalia; order Rodentia; family Dipodidae; genus Jaculus; species Jaculus jaculus. The sequence goes on from NC_059105.1 coordinate 118,195,771, forward strand.
GTAGTCTCAGGGTGGCCTCAAACTCAGCGATCCTCCTACCTCTGCCTCTTGAGTGTTGGCATTAAAGGCGTGCTCCACCATGCTTGGATTGTTTTATATTTTCGAAGGGTTAAAAATGATGCAACATAGCAGAGACCATGTGTGGTTGGCAAGGGCTAAAATATTGATTATCTGCCCTTGAGTGGAAAGTCTTGCTATTTTGTTTGTGTTCCCTCATGCCGCAAATGCTTGCCCCACAGACATGTGTGTGCATGCTCACTGAGGCATGTCTAAGCTAATTCGTGCTCTCATGAGTGAGCATGCTTTCACAGAGTGCCCTGGACAAGTCACTGGACAAGTAATTTGTTGGGCAGTTTGTGACTGGAACTATTACAAGTACTCGGGAACATCAGCAAATAAGAGACATAAAAACCCCTGCCCTGTATTTTTGTTGGAGAAAAGAGGAAATGAATAATCAGCATAATAAAATACTGAGTGTGTTGGAAGATGGGTTCTGTGGGGGAAAAGAGTTAGGCAGGCCAAGGAAGGTGGGAGTGTCGGGTGGAAGTAAGGCTTGAGCAAACTGACGGAGATTGCCGAGCTGGGAGAAGAGCATTTGAGGCAGAGGGCACAGCCCGTGCGGAGCTTCCAAGGCTGGCTGAGCCTGGCAGGGTAGAAGTTCAGTGGAGGGAACTGATACGGGCACAGAGGAAGTCCACAGGTCCTCATGGGCCACGCGGAGAGCTCCGGACTTTTACTCTGAGTGAGGCGGGAGTCCTGGGAGGTGGTGAGCTGAGCAGGGGTGAGGTCCACCTCAGGTGGCCAAGGCTGCGGGAGGCAGCAGGCAGGGAGCCTTCTGAAGCCTGAGCAGAAGCCCCTGTTCTGGTTCGGAAGAGATCGGGGTTGGCTCAGGGTGGCAGACGCAGAGGTGGGCAGAAGGGGGTGGGTTATGAAGTGAAGCTAAAGGCAGAGCTGCCGGAGCTTGCTGACAGCCTTGAGGTGAGAGCGCCTGGGGCACAACCGTAGGTCGCGGCTGCTGTGGAGAAGACAGGCCGAGACAGCCGGCCGCATGGGCTTGCACATGCGTGCACGCCTGTGTAGAAACCAGGAACTCAGTTTTGTTTCCTTTTTCGAGGTAGGGTCTCATTCTGGTCCAGGCTGACCTGGAATTAGCTATGTAGTCTCAGGGTGGCCTCGAACTCTCGGCGATCCTCCTACCTCTGCCTCCTGAGTGCTGGGATTAAAGGTGTGCGCCACCACGCCCGGCTCTAGGAACTCAGTTTTGAGCACAGGCAGGAGTGTAAGTTGGCAGGGGTAGGGTTGTCACAGGACACAGGTGAAAGTTAAACCTCCATATCGGATGAGGGCAGAGGCTTTGCCTGTCTTGTCCCCCTCTGGGTCTGCAGCCCCATGCTGGGCACAGGGCAGAGGCCCAAGTGCCCGTTGAATGCAAGGTGGCCTGGCAGGAGCTCAGCTGGGTCAGAGGCAAGTTGCTCCCTATGAGGCAACGTTGACCCTTGCCTTCCACCCCAGGGAGGAGGTTCCTGTCAGCAACGTGGCCGAGCTGCTGCACCAGGTCTCCATGGGGATGAAGTACCTGGAGGAGAAGAACTTTGTGCATCGTGACCTGGCGGCTCGGAATGTCCTGCTGGTCAACCGGCACTATGCCAAGATCAGTGACTTCGGCCTGTCCAAGGCCCTGGGTGCCGACGACAGCTACTACACGGTAAGTGCCGCCCCGTGGTGCCCAGGGAGGATGGTCGCGGAGTCCCTGAGCTCTGTCCTAGCCGTCTCTCTTTCCCAGGCCCGTTCTGCAGGGAAATGGCCTCTGAAGTGGTACGCACCTGAGTGCATCAACTTCCGCAAGTTCTCCAGCCGCAGTGATGTCTGGAGCTTTGGGGTCACCATGTGGGAGGCCTTCTCCTATGGCCAGAAGCCCTACAAGGCAGGCATGGGCAGAGGTGGTTGGCAGTAGACTGGGGGGCGGGGTCAGTGTGAGAAGCTCTGGTTACTCACGTGCCCTTGGTCCTGGTCTGAACAGAAGATGAAGGGGCCCGAGGTCTTGGACTTCATCAAGCAGGGAAAGCGGATGGAATGTCCAACAGAATGTCCGCCAGAAATGTACTCACTCATGAGCGACTGCTGGATATATAAGTGAGTACAGGGACAGGAGGGGAGCTGGCCCGTCTAGTCCTGGGCCTGGGGCGGGCGGATCTCATACCCCGTCAATTAGCATCACCATAATCATCCACCCCGAGCCCTCACCATGTCACAGCCTGTCCAGCACAGCACCTTTAGTCCTCCAGACTATCTGTACTTGGCTGTCAGCACCCTGACCTCGGGGTGCTCTAGAGGCCCCCCTCGCTCCCTGCCTGTGCTCTCCATGCTCCAGTCCCTAGAGCCACCGTCTCCAACCCAACACATAGACCATGCAGCTCTCAAGTTCCTACTGTCACCAGCATGCCACCAGTACTCCAGGCCTGATTCCTCAGCCTCCCCCAGCCAACACTAATTACCTACTTAATCACCCAGAGAGGCTGCCACCCAGGAAACTGAACAGTACACTCACCAACCCCCCCGGGTCTGGGTGATGCCCCATGCTGAGCAGCCAACTCCCCATCAGTCCACAAGTAACAATACACAAACAAGCCGCCACCCTGAACTGATTAGGAAACAGTGAGGACATTCCAACATTTGGTACTCGACAAACTGACACACAGCACTGACTCTGAAACCCAGACACCATCGGGAGTCTTATTCCGTGTCTTCTTCATCTTATTCCAACTTTTGTTAATTCAGCCTCCATCAGGAAAGCAAGCGCCAGTTTGCACAGGTCAGCACCATCACAGCACCGTGAACTGTCCAGCTCCCCACTGGGCAGACCCGCCCACAGTGCTAAGTAACCTTATTCTGCTCCATGCAAGCCTGAGCCTGGCTCTTAAATGTCCCAGGTTTTTGCCCCATGCGCAGCATTTCTGCACTCAGGATCCCAGGTCCCTGTGCTCAGTACTTGTCATTCTGAGCTCTAAGGCACTCGGTTCCCTAGTTCTCCCCAACACCTCTCAATATGGACTTATCCCCATCCTATGTTCCTATGGTAACAGTACTACGTTATTTTATTTATTTGAGAGAGAGAGAGAGAGAGAGAGAGAGAGAGAGAGAGAGAGAGAAAGAGAAAGAGAAGCAGATAGAGAGTATGGGCATGCTAGGGCCCCCAGCCACTGCAAACAAACTCTACCTTGTGCATCTGGCTTACATGGGTACTGGGTGTGTTGCTGGGTACTGGGGAATCAAACCTGGGTCCTTAGTCTTCGCAGGCAAGTGCTTTAAGTACCAAGCCATCTCTCCAGCCCAACAGCTCTATTTTTTAAAGAGGTTGGTAAGTCCTGAACTCCACGGCTCTCACCCTGAGGAGACCTTGGTCTCTATCACCCAGCAGCCCTCTTGCTTCTCTGAACCTGGAAAAACCTTCTCCAACCTCTGCACCCCGCCTTCCTACATACAACTGAGGTTGGGTTCTGGGTGTCCCCATCTCCGCAGGTGGGAGGATCGCCCGGACTTTCTGACAGTGGAGCAGCGCATGCGGACCTATTACTACAGCCTGGCCAGCAGGGCCGAGGAAACCCAGCAGGGCGAACAGGGGCCCCAGGATGCATGTGTCTGACCACCACATCAACCTTCTGTCCTCTGCCCTCATCCTTGGTTCAACATGAGCTCTGGTGGGGGACACCTGCTGCCTCAGGCCTACAGCCCTTTCGAATGCCTGGGAGTGGCTTGGGTTTACTGAGGCCCCGCTTGGGCTGAGGACTTTTGCTCACAAGGTGTCTGCATCCTCTGGGCTTGAGTGGGGAGCCTGGGTGTCCTCTGTGGCCCACATCAATCAATGGAATAAACTCCACTTTTCTCCCACCTGAGCGCATTCATCAGGGGGTGGGATGGAGCTGGGACTGTCTTGTTTTTATATATTTATTTGCAGAGAGAGAGAGGAGAGCGAGTGAAGAGAGAGAGAGGATGAGAATGAATGCAGGGCCTCCTGCTACTGCAAAGCAATTCCATATGCATGCACTACTTTGTGCATCTTGGCTTTTTGTGGGTACTGGGGATTTGAACCCCAAGCTGCCAGGCTTTGCAGGTGCCTTTAACTCTCCAATCCTGACTCTGATTTTTGGGCATGTTCCCCAGTCTGCTGGGATTGGCTCCACCAGGCAGAGTGATTGGTTCAGAGGAGGTATGTAACACACTCAGAATCAATGAGTGGTGACGAGATCTGTGGAAGATTCGGGAAGGAAGGAAAACTTTATTTTTATTTGTGGTGTGAAGCAGGGATATCTGGGAAGCCTGTGGCTGTTTTGTGGGGCAGGGAGGAAGGACTGTTGTGTGGAGTGGAAGCCCACAAGAGAGACAGCACAGAGGAGGCCCAAAGCCCTCGTGATCTGTGAGTACATTGTCAGACCTGGACATTGATGCCAAGACAACACTGTTAGCTTTGGTACAGCCCTCATTTTGATTTTACCATTTACTGTTGAGTTTAGATAATTTAAATTAGCATATTTCTTACTTATGCTTTAGTGAACTTTGTGTTCAACAGGGAAGTTAATTTAGGAATATAGTCAAATGTGCCACCCATGCTGGCTGAGCTCTGGACCTCTGTTTTGAGAGCAAGTGTGTAATGATTTGGGCATGTCTGATGGTCTCCAACCCTTGCTAAACTTGGTTTCCAACCAGGGCATCTTAATTGTAAGATAAAATCCCAATTAGTTACAGATTGTCTCAATTTTGTCATTTTACATGGCCAGTTAGATTTGTGTGTGTGTGTTTATGTGTTTAAAATTTAAAATAAACAGGGTGTGGTGACATATAGTTCTAGCATGTAGGGGGCTGAGGCAGAAGGACCACAAGTTCCAGGCCAGCCAGGACTAATTAAGGAGACATCATTTCAAAAAAAAAACAGCACCCCAAAGCTGGGTGTGGTGGTGCACACCTTTAATCCCAGCACTTGGGAGGCAGAAGTAGGAAAGTCACTGTGAGTTTGAGGCCACCCTGAGACTACATAGTGAATTCCAGGTCAGCCTGGGCTAGAGGGAGACCCTACCTTGAAAAACAAAAACAAACAAAAAAATAAATAAAAGCACCTCAAACAAATAAAAAGCAAAGATCAAAAATACAACACAGAGCCAGGTGTGGTCGTGCACACCTTTAATACCAGCACTCAGGAGGCAGAGGTAGGAGGATTGCTGTGAGTTTGAGGCCAACCTGAGACTACATAGCAAGTTCCAGGTCATCCTGGGCTAGTGTGAGACCCTACCTTGAACCCCCCCAAACAGCAGGGCTGGAGAGATGGCTTAGTTGTTAAAGCGCTTGCTTGTAAAGCCTAAGGACCAAGGTTTGATTCCCCAGTACCCATGTAAGCCAGATGTACAAGGTGGTGCATGCTTCTGGAGTTTGCAGTGGCTGGAGGCCCCGGAACACCCATCTCATCCTCTCTCTCCAATAAATAAGTAAATAAATAAAATATTTAAAAAATACAACACAGCAGTGCCTTGGAAATAATGAGATATATTTTTATTGATGAATGCATATATTCACAATAGGAACTATATTGCTAAATTCATGAATAATACTAAAATTAAAATATAGCTCTTAATTGCTTTAAAATGAATTAGTAAATTAAAGAAAATTTGCATCAGTTGTATGACTTAGTGGCTCTCTAAATTATACTGTTTACAGAGCCGGGAGTGGTGGCGCATGCCTTTAATCCCAGCACTTGGGAGGCAGAGGTAGGAGGATTGCCGTGAGTTCAAGGCCACCCTGAGACTCCATAGTGAATTCCAGGTCAGCCTGGGCTAGAGTGAGACCCTACCTCGAAAAACCAAAAAAAAAAAAAAAAATTATACTGTTTACAAATATTTCAGTTTCATTAAAATCTGGTTGTTACTGGTTAATGATATATATGATTGTGTAAACTATATCAGACATTAAATGCATTTTGACTTTTATGTTCACAGTTATTTGTTTTGTTCATGATCAGTGCTGAAAATAATATTACTTTTCAGGGAAGAAGTATTAAAAAGCAAATCCACTTGTGTGTTCAATATACATTTGCAGTGGGCTGGCATGTTGAGTAAATCCTGGAAGAGGGCATAGTTCCAAAAGATGACCACATGGTGGCGCCATTCTCAAAGCCAAGTTTGGCCTCAGCCCTGGCCCTCATCTGCCTGCTCTCCCGAAGCAGCATGAACACAGGCTCTTTCCCTGGTTCAGGTCCTCAGTCTTGTCCTTTGCAGTGCCACGTGCAGGATCTTTTCAGCTCTGAGTACCCCAGGCACTCTCCCAGGGTCGTGGAACATACGCATGCTGACTCCTGCCTCGGTGTTTACTGGTGCTTCTGCCTGGAATAGTTTGGTTTTTTTTTAATTTTTTTTTTTTTTTAAACCCTCATGCTGCTGCTGTCCACTAGGAAAACTCACACTGTGCTTATAGTTGTGGTCCCAATTACCCTGGGGAAGAAGTTATCTTACTTCCCGGTGCCTTTCTTGGGTAGAGTTGGCAGGAAAGAGAAGGTAAATTCAAGTCAGTTAATTAGAAAATTTAAGAACTAGGGGGGAGCCATGAAGGATGCTTGAGCCAGAAAGTGTCTTAGAGAGAAAGAACTCCTGTTTCCTATGCCCTCTGGGGGTTGAGGATGGCTCTATTTTTGGTCTAGCTAGGGCCCTGTCCATGACTGCCCAGTGGCTGGACCAGAGGGTAGGCTGTTTCCTTCCTGGGGAGTACACTCCCTAGCCAACCCGTGAATGGGAGTAGGATCCGACCTGGAGGAGAAGCAATTAGCTGCGGACCAGGGACCTGGTGTCAGCTCTACAAGAACACTGGTAGCAGGGTGTGGGGGTGCATACCTTTGGTCCCAGCACTTCCCAGGCTGAGGTGAGAGGATCGCTGTGAGTTTGAGGTCAGTCTAGGGCAACAGAGTAAGTTCCAGATCAGCCTGAGACTCTGCCTGGAAAACAAACAAATTAACAACAAAAGACAAGAACACTGGTGACCTGAGAGGCTGATTGGACTCACATGGGAGTTTCTGGAATAGGGTGAAGGAGAAGGAAGGCTTGCGTGTAGGTCGTCCAGCTGAGCCCCTGGCATTCACGAGGCTAAGGGTCTTAGGAGATCCTGGCTAAAACTCAGCATTGCCTCCCCAGCCTGTCAGCCTTTCTACCCACCGTCTCCATGATCCCACCTCGCCATGCACCCTCTCCAGACTCCTCTCGGAGCTTTCTCCTCTCTTTTTGGGTCTCTTTCCCTGGGTCTCTGGCTCTCTGGTTATTCTCTGTTTATCTCTCTCTCTCTCTCCTTGTCCCTGTCCCACCTGTCTGCCTGCTGTTGTCTCCATTGTCCCAGAAGCCGCTGCCCTTCTCAACTCCAGTGTTCCCTGTCCTGTGCTCTTGAATTCGCCTTCCTCTGACAGAGAGGGTACTGGGGAAAGGGCAGGTTTTGAGCTCAGCCCTGCTCCACAGGGCAGCATAGAGGATGTCTGACCCTAGCTCCCCCTCCCTGCCCCAAGCTGAATCCACTGTGGGAGGCCATATCTTTTTTCTTTTCTTTTCTTTTCTTTCCTTTTCTTTTCTTTTCTTTTCTTTTCTTTTCTTTTCTTTTCTTTTCTTTTCTTTTCTTTTCTTTTCTCTTCTCTTCTCTTCTCTTCTCTTCTCTTCTCTTCTCTTCTCTTCTCTTCTCTTCTCTTCTCTTTTCTTTTCTTTTCTTTTCTTTTCTTTTCTTTTGAGGTAGGATCTCATTCTAGCCCAGGCTGACCTGGAATTCACTGTGTAGTCTCAGGGTGGCCTTGAACTCACGGTGATCCTCCTACCTCTGCCTCCCAAGTGCTTGGTATTAAAGGTGTGTGCCACCACGCCCCATTTCTTGCCTATTTCTTATTTGTGTTCTCTGTGTGTTTCCAGCTGTATTAGGTGCCTGTGGATTCTGGACCTTGCTCAGGCAGGAAAAGGTAGGTCTCAAGACTGAGCCTAGGAACAGAATCACTAGCCTGCCTGGCACAAGTGAGGGTTGTGCCTCAGAGTCCTTCCCGTTGAGGTGGCTCTCATAGTAGCTTGCTTCACAGATATTGGGGTGGGGATAGGATTGCTTTGGGCAGAGGGAACAGCCTGTGGCCCTGGGACAAGAAAGGACTTGATGTGGCAGACAGTGAGTAAGGGCGTATGGGCAGAAGTAGGAGCTGCGTGCGCAGGACTACAGGTCCGGGAGAATTTGGCTTGTACTTGGGCTGTGCAGAACCCCTGGGGCTGGACAGGGTTCTGAGCATACACCAGCCCATGCCGCACATAGTGCCTGCTGTCAGGAAAGCTGCAGTGTTCTCTGAGCCAGGGGGCACATGCTGGGGCTCTGGTGAGCAGGGACATGGTCACAGCAAGAGTATGGGGCTGGAAGGTCACTGTGTTCCCTGGAAGACCACATGTGGCCGCGAGGATCAGCTTGGGCTGCCCAGAGCTCTGGGAAGAGCCCATCCCCCAGTGTCCCCTGGAGGGTTGCCTTCCAAGCCAGACTGAGGACTCAGAAGGACATGGAATAGCTTGGGGTCCAAAACAATGGAGGAGGACCCAACCCTGGGCTTCTGGGCCTTAAAGAGAAGAGTCAAAGGAAGGAATTTCTCATACCTGCTTACACACCTCCTGTGATGGACAGCTCATTTCTTACCTCATAGTGATCCTCCTACTTTGGCCTCACAAGTGCTGGGAATAAAGGCATCCAGGAGAGGGGGGTGAGGAGGGAGAATGAGAACAAATGGGCACTCTGGGGCCTCCTGCTGCTGCAAATGAACTCCAGACTCCCACTGTCTCCATGACCCCACCTCTCCACTCACCCTCTCCAGTCTGAGCTTTCTCCTCTCTTTTAGGGTCTCTTTCCCTGGCTGTCTGGTTATTCTGTGTTAATCTCTCTCTTTCCTTGTCCCTATCCCACCTGTCTGCCTGTGTGCCACTTTGTGCATCTGGTTTTATGTGGGCACTGGGGAATCGAACGTGTATCATTAGGCTTTGCAGGCAAGCGCCTTAACCATTGAGCCATCTCTCCAGCCCTATTTATTTTCTAGTCCAGACTGACCGTGAAATTACTCTATAGCCCAGGCTAGCCTTGAACTCAGGGCAGTCCTCCATTGTCAGGCACTGGAGTGCTGGGTGAAAGATGTGCACCACCACGCCTGGCTGGCATTCTTTTGGAAACCTGAACAGCTTCTGAGTAGCTGGAAGGTTGTGCTTATGTGGGAGGCTGAGGCCAGCAGATTCTGGTGAGGGGACACAGGTGACACTTTCCTGCATGATTTCCTCCTTGGCACCCTCACCTTCCAGGTACATGGTTGCATCTTTCCCAGCTTCATCACTAGTAATCTTCATGCCAGTTAAGAAAGATGCTGTCTCACTGTGTGAGTTAAGACAGGCAAACATTGCTGGAAGTGGTGTGGCCGGATGGTGTATTTCTACAAATGCCACCTCTGTGGACAAACAACACCTCCCTCTCAGCAGAGAGCACACCCCTCAACTGCGTGCAGCAAAGAAGAGACATATGGGTAGAGGTGACGAGGAGCCTCCTGCACATGCCTGCTCTTGTCCCCTCATAGTTTCAATCCTTGTCCTGCTCTGTTGGAAGCTTGGATCCATATTCCTGTAACTTAGCCCATGTCTGGTTATCTTTGGGGTCAGAGGCTGTGGAGCCCTAGGAAGGAGTTCCAAGCGAGTCATTTTATTTGCTGACCATCCTGTACACACTACTTCTTATCTATTTCTTAAAAGTACCTGTATGGCATGGGGCCTCTCAGGCTTGTTTAGCATATGAGGAAACTGAGGCTCAAAGGGTGTGATAGTCATTCTCAGTTGTAATTTGACAGGATTTAGATGCACCATGGAAGCAGATCTCTGGGCATGTTTCTAATGGATTTTCTAGATTAGGTTAATTGAGGTGGGAAGACACCTTAACTGTGGTTGGCACTATTCCATTAGCTGGGGTTTTGGACTAAATGGAGAGATTTAGAATCACCGTGGAGACAAATATCTATGCAGGCTATGGTGGGGTTTCTTACCCTCAATGAGAGCAGCACTGTACCATGCACTGGGGTTCTGGACTATATAACAAGAAGAAAGAGTGAGCATCAGCATTCATCTCTCTCTCGTCTTCCTGACTATGGATTAAACATGACCAGCTGCCTCTTGTTCCTGCCACCATACCTTCTCTGACTTAGAAGCTTACTCATGAACTGTGAGACAAAATAAACTCTCCCTTCTGTTGCTTTTGTCAAGTATTGTCATGGCAACAAGAAAAATTAACACAGTAGGTGTGGTGGTTTGAATGTGAGTATATGTCCTCAAGGATTTTTTTAAGTTTTATTTTATTATTATTTGAGAGAGGGAAAGAGAGAGAGGGAGAAAGAGAGAGAGAGAGGGAGAGAGAGAGAGAGAGAGGGAGAGGGAGAGGGAGAGGGAGAGGGAGAGGGAGAGGGAGAGAGAGAGAATGGGTGTGCCAGGGCTCCCAGCTACTGCAAAGTAACTCCAGATGCATGTGCCACCTGGTGCATCTGGCTTACGTGGGTCCTGGGGAATCAAACTGGGATCCTTTGGCTTTGCAAGCAAGTGCCTTAACTTCTAAGCCATCTCTACAGCCCTGACTCGGGATTTTTGATTCAAATTAAACTTTCTGCTTACGTCTCCAGTAGCCTGCTGGAGGAGGTGTCACTGGGGGCAGATCTTGTAGTCCAGTCCTAAGATGTGTTCAGAGCAGTTTGAGCTCTGGCTGTTTGTGTTTGATGGCTTGCTGGTGTTGGTTTCTCTCTTTGCTGGGGATGCTGGGGTGAGCCAGCTTCTTCCACTGTGATGGAATTTCCCCTGGACTCTGAAAGCCAAAAATAAACCCTTTCCTCCCATCAGCTGCTTCTAGCTGGGCATTTGTTCCAGCAGTGAACAGTAACAGCAACAGTGGGCTTAAGACACAAACCCAGAGAGCTAACTGAGGAGTCTCTTGGCTCCTTGTCCTGAGCTTCATTAAAGGAACTTCTCTTTGATGTTAAGATTCTCTTTCATGGGGGCTGGAGAGATGGCTTAGCAGTTAAGGCATTTGCCTGAAAGGCAAAGAACCCAGGTTTGATGCCCCAGGACCCACATAAGCCAGATGCACAAGAGGGTGCATGCATCTGGAGTTCATTTGCATTGCCTGAAGGCCCTGGCATGCCGAATCTCTCTATCTGCCTCTCTCTCAAGTAAATAAATAAAAATTTAAAAATATTTTAAAAATTTCTCAGCCAGGCATGGTGGAGCATGCCTTTAATCCCGGCACTCAGAAGGCAGAGGTAGGAGGATCGCTGTGAGTTTGAGGTCACCCTGAGAATACATAGTGAATTCCAGGTTAGCCTGGACCAGAGTGAGACCTTACCTCAAAACAAAACAAAACAAACAAATAAACAAAAAGATTCTCTTTTATGTACATTCCAGAAGGGAGGAGCTGTCCACACCCTTGTCCTGCCTGCACAGACATGAATGGAAGCCCTGTTTCTCAGGAAGGGTCTAAATAAAGAGGTAGGTGCACCAAACTTACAGTTAGCAGACAGAAAAGAGAAACAAGGAAGAAGGGAATAAAACATGTATATCCATTCTCCTCAGAGAACCGGACTCCTGAGTGAGGCCTTGGTTCCAAGTCCATGTCTGCCTAAAGGCCCTGCTGATACTGGAAACTAGGGCTCATAGAACTAGCATCAGATTGGAGAATCAGTTTATTTTCACATCAATGTGAGCCCAGAAGCCTGGACCCTGATTTTTGGTGGTTTGGAGCTTGTCTTGAACTAGTCTTATGATTATTAACTCTCAGAGCTCAAAGCTTTGGCCTCGTGCCAGAGGCTTTGAATATGAAATAGGCAAGTTTTACAGGAAACCTAAAACATGTCTAATTAGCAGAGAGATGCCTGCAGCTATGTTATGGAAATAAAAAGAAACATAAGATGAATTTCAGTATAGGTCAGAAGCTTCAATACAAACCATGGTCTTGAAACAGTACAAAAACTATAGCGTCAGCACAAAAGACTATGCAGGACAGGACATGACCAATACAAAAGTCAGGACCAAGGCTGGAGAGATGGCTTAGTGGTTAAGGTATTTGCTGGAAAAGTCAAAGGGCCCAGGTTTGATTTCTCAGTTCCCATGTAAAGCCAAATGCACAAAAGACGCATCTGGAGTTCATTTTCAGTGGGTAGAGGCCCTAGCATGCCCATTTTCTCTCTGCTTGCAAACAAATAAATAAGATATATTTAAAAAGTCAGGACATAACTTTGGAGCTTCTAAATTTCATTATTACAATTTTCATCTCACCACAACCATTCTAGATCCCTTCCATCTCTTGTTCCTTGTTCTCCATTCCCCTACCACGTTTCATCATAGCAGCTTCACATCTGGGCTTTAAGTAGTTCTTTACATCTGGCACGGTTGTCTCTTATGATCCTCCCTTTCTTGTCTTGTCACTTCCTCATTTATCTCTTTGGATCATTTACTCTATGATAAAGGCCCTTTGAAGCCAAATATGGTGGTGTACATCTAAAAACCTAGCACTCTGGAGTCTGAGACAGGAGGATCACAAGATCAAGCTCAGCCTGGGTTATATAGCAAAATCCTGTCTCAAAAAATAGAAACAAAAACAAAAATAAAAATAAAAGTAAAGGACTTCATTATTCTTTATTGTTTTCAGATGTCAATTATCCAGTCCAGAGGCTGGGGAGATGGCTCAGTGGGTAAGAGTGCTTGCTGTGCAAACATGAAGAGCTGAGTTCAAACCCCAGCACACATGTAAAAAACTGGGTGTGGCTGTGCATGTCTGGAACCCTGAGCAGAACTGTTGTAGGTACCTTCTCATTGCTGGGGTTAAACACCTGAACAGGAGCTAGGATGGGAAGAAGGAATTTATTTTGGTTTACAGTCCCAAGGGGAAGTTCTGTGGTGGTAGCAGAAAGGTGGAGGAGCAGAGGCTGGCCGTGACCTTCTCGCCACAGCAGGTAGCAAACAGCAGCAGGAGGGTGAGGCAAGTTCTGTCAAGGGGAGCTGGCTCACTCCTCTAGCAAGGCTTTACCTCCCCAATTACCATGAGTTGGGCATCAAGCATTCAAATCACATGAGTTTAATGGGGAACACCTCATTCAAGCCACCACAAGGACAGAAGCATGTGGATCACTGGGGCTTGCTGGTCAACCTGTTTAACCAAAAATCAGTGAGCTCCAGGTTCAGTGAGAGACTCTGTCTCAGGGAGATAAGACAGAAAAAGCCATGAGGGAGGACATCCAATATCCTCTGGCTTCTATATGGGTGTGTCTGTGAACATGCATTTGCATGCAAGTGCCTATAATACAATTATCCCATTGGTAGGAACTTCGTTTTTGTTTATTTATTTGAGAGAGAGAGAAAGAGGCAGATAGTGAGTGGGTGTGCCAGGGCCTCTAGCCACTGCAAATGAACTCCAGACCCATGCACCACCTTGTGCATCTAGCTTATGTGGGTACTGAGGAATTGAACCTGAGTCCTTAGGCTTTGCAGGCAAGCTAAGCCATCTCTCCAGCTCTGAACCCAGTTTGATTCCCCAGTACCCATGTAAAGTCAGATGCACAAAGTGGCACATGCATCTGGAGTCCATGAGCAGAGGCAAGAAGCCCTGGTGTGCCCATTCTCTCTCTCTGTCTGCCTCTTTCTCTCTGTCTCTGTCTCTCCCTCTCTCAGATAAATAAATAAATAAATAAATAAATAAATAAATAAATAAATAAACTTATAAAAACAGGGACTGGAGAGATGGCTTAGTGGTGAAAATGCTTGCCTGCGGAGCTCAATGACTGGGGCTCAGTTTCCCAGTACCCACGTAAAGCCAGATGCACAAAATGGTGCATGCATCTGGAGTTCATTTGCAGTGGCTGGTGGCCCTGGTACATCCATTTTCTCTGTTTCTCTTCTCTCAATCTCTCTCTACTTGCAAATAAATAAATAAGTAAAAATATTCTTTTTAAATTTATATGTATTTTATTTATTTAGACTTTGTAGGCAAGCACCTTAACCACTAAGCCATCTCTCCAGGCCCAATAAAATATTAAAAAAGCAAACAGGACTTCTGGTTAGGATGGCGACATAGGAACCATGCCAAACAGCCTAGCAGAGAAAAAGCAAAAGCAAAAACAAAAACAAAACCCCAGTAAAATACACTCTTCTACTAAAAGGCGTGGTGTATAAGAAATTGTCGGGCTGGAGAGATGGCTTAGCGGTTAAGTGCTTGCCTGTGAAGCCTAAGGACCCCAGTTCGAGGCTTGGTTCCCTAGGTCCCACATTAGCCAGATGCACAAGGGGGTTCGTTTGCAGAGGCTGGAAGCCCTGGCGTGCCCATTCTCTCTCTCTCCCTCTATCTGTCTTTCTCTCTCTATCTGTCACTCTCGAATAAATAAATAAAAAATGAACAAAAAATATTTAAAAAAAAAATTATCAACTACAGCAGAGAAGCAGGAGAGACCCAGCTGTCTAGTGCCCACATAGGCAGGCAGAAGCGGCTCCAGCAGCGGTGGAACCAGGTTGTCGAGGCCACAGCACCAGGCTCAGCCTGAGCCACAGGAAAAGCCAGGGAGGAGATTCTCCACTCATACCAGCAGGGACCAACAGAGGAGGGGTTCGTGAGGAAGGGGATCATGAGGACCAGCACAAGTGCCAGCAAACACAAGAGACCTGGGGAAGGGAGCTCACTTACACAGTACCCAGCACAGGCCATCAGAGCAGTGAACCACCGACCCAGCCAGCCTACCTGAGCACATAGCACAGCAAATAATTGAGACCAAAGCCATCCCAAAAGGTAATTGGGATTACACCAGGTCAGTACCTGACAAATAAGCCTGGTATATAGGCTTGAGCCAGAAGTGTTAATTGCACCTTCCATGTCAGGATAAATTATATGTTAAATATTATGGATGGTCAGATTTGCCATTCTTAAATAAGCTATATTTTGGGCTTGTCATTGTTGCTTCCTGATTTATAGTGGGTTTGTTTTCTCTTCTGTGTACATTAGGGAAGGGTCTCACTTGGTCACAAGCTGACTTGGAACCCTCTACAGAGTACAAATTTTTGCCTCCCAGGATTAAGGGTATGAGGCAACACATATCCTTAGGGACTGTGACTTTGTTAGAGGATCTGATTGTCATAATACCTACTCTTGCATAAATACTCTGCTTTTTATTGAATGTGTACATTGTTTAGTTAAATTTTACAATCTGCCTGTATTTTGTTCCACTCAGCCTACTTGAATACTCTCATAGCAGGCAAATCCAACACCTAGGCTCACTTTTGTGGTGACTCTGAGAGTCTTAAGAGCCACACCTAGCACCTTAAGCTCCTACCTTGAAGATATATAACATCAGATTGATACATCTAATAATAATGCAGATAATTAGAAAACCCAAGCATTAAATTATCCAAGATGTAAAAATCTCTACATTATAATACAAGAAACACAAAAAAAATTAAGACAATATAAATCCACCAAAAAGTATTAATGCATCAGAAGTGACCCCCCAGTGAGATTGATTTAGAGGAAATGCCTGAGAAAGATTTCTAAAGAATGATTATAAACATGTTAAAGGAAATCAAAGAGGAAATCGAAGGAATCAAAGAGGAAATCAAAGGAGTCAAAGAAGACAAAGGAAACCAATTTAATGAAATAAGGAGGTCAATACAAGACATAAATAAGAAAATAGAAATAATAAAGAAAGAGCAGTCAGAAACACTAGCAATGAAGAACACAGTCAGTGAAATAAAAAACTCTGTAGGAAATCTCATCAGTAGAATGGAAGAAGGAGAGGGCAGAATATCTAAACTAGAAGACCAGGTAGTAGATCTAATACAGTCCAACAAAGAGAAAGACAAACAAATAGGAAAATATGAATGGGAATTTTAAGATACTTGGGACACTATGAAAAGATTAAACATAAGGATTCAGGGTATAGTAGAAGGAGAAGAATTTCACTTCACAGGCATATTAGGTGTTTTCAACAAAATCATAGAAGAAAACTTCCTCCTAATTGAGAAAGAGATGCCAATGAAGGTACAGAAAGCCTTTAGAACACCAACTAGACAAAACCTGGAAAGAACCTCTCCTCACCATATTATAATTAAACTACCAAACATACAAACCAAAGAAAATATATTGAAAGCAGTTAGAGAGAAAAATCAAGTCACACACAAAGGCAAGCCTGTCAGGATCACAGCAGATTATTCAACACAAAGTTTAAAAGCCAAAAGAGCTTGGAATGATGTATTCCAGGGTCTGAAACATAACAACTGTCAACCAAGGATACTTTATGCTGCAAAGCTATCCATTCAAATCTCATATGTGGATCCTAGCTACAAATGATTGAACTTCTATGTGAGTAGGAATAAAACTGAGTAGGAGATGCCAGTAAGCTAGAAAGTGGATATAAAGGGAATAGAAAGGGAGGGAGGGGGGACTTAATAGGATGGTATTGTAATATGTAAGTAGAAGAACAGATTAATGGGGGTGAAAAGGCCTAAGTGAGGTCAGGGAAGAGACTGAGTAAAGGAAAGGTGGAGGGAGGGCTAATCAAAATCTAAGAGGATGGAAACCTAATTTTTTGGACAATGGAACACTCAGGAGCCATAGATTGGTACTAGAAATTTTTCAGTGCCAGGGATGAGATACCTTCCAATGAGTTGCTGGCCAGGGAGGTTCCTGATGCCCCCAAACATTATAGGCCATTGCCAAGGCTCTTGGTTTCCCACCAGGAATAGATGGTAAGACCCTACTGCTGAAGACTCCACTTACTTGGGCTGCAAGGTCACTAAGAAGTCCTGCTGAAGCTGTGAAGAAAACCTCCTCCATGTAGACCAGCTGACAGAAAGCTGGAAGAAGCCATTCTACATGCAGTTCAATGGGACAGAGAGAAATCACCAGTGAAGATACTGATCAGTGAACACTGCAAGCCTTGTATTTGGCCAGCCAGGCCAATGAGCCAATGGGTGCAATAGTGGCATGTCAGGAATTCCATGGTGTTTTTTAAGGTGTGTGCACGTGAATGTGCCCATGCAGCAGTGCAGGGAGGCGTGCTCGCCTGCAGGGGCCAGCGTGGAACATCAGGGGTCCTGCCCCAGCAGGAGCCAGAGTCTCTTGGGTCTGCCACCTACAGGACTAGGGTTACAGTGTGCATGCCCATGCCCAGCTGTTTTATGTGGATTCTAAATATTGAATTTGATTGTTGTATCAGGTTCTCTGTTGCCCTTGTACAGGAAAGTGCTCTTAACTACAGAGCCACCTCTCTAGCCCAGTAATTCAACTCTTAAGTCCAAAGAAATTCTCCAAAAAAATTGAAAAAAGGGTAGATTTTAGTACACCAGTGGTCATTATAGCATTATTGACAATAACCAAAAGGTTAACCCAAATGTTTACTAAAAGATGAACAAACCAATTGTCATGTAAACATACAACGGAGAATTATTCCGTCAAAACAAACGGCGTTTCAGCACATGCTATAACATAATTGAACTTTGAAAACATGCTAAGTGAAATAAGGCAGACTCAAAAGGAAAAATATTTTGTTTCACTTATATTAAGTATCTACCACTTCCCTTCTCTCTCTCTCAATTTTTTCCTTCCTTCCTTTCTTCTTTCTTCTTTTTCAAGGTAGGGTCTTGTTCTAGCCCAGGCTGACCTGGAATTCACCATGTAGACTCAGGCTGGCCTGGAACTCACAGTGATCCTCCTACCTCAGCCTTCCGAGTACTGGGATTAAAGGTGTGCACCACCACACCTGGATAAAATATTTAGACAAATTAATGAGACATAAAGGCTATCAGGAGTGTGGGAATGGGGAGTGCAGACTTACTGGTTAATGTGTACAGAGCTCCTAATTCATAAGGAGACGGGAAGAAGCAATGAAGATTGATAGTGTTAATGATCAGACTTAGCCTTGTCCTATGGTTACTGTGTTGTGATTGTGTCTGTGAGCCCACCTTGAAATTTTAATCATGTTTTATATAATTAGGAAGTAGCTTGTTTATTTTTGAGACAGGGTCTTACTCTAGCCATCTTAGGGGTAAGGTGTCTCACATCCCTCAATTAAATATGATGCTAGCATTAGGCTTTCTGCAGATGTTCTTTTTGGAGTTGAGGAAATGCCCCCTGTATTTTAAGTTTGTTGAGCTATTATCCTAAATGTGTGCTGAGTCAACTAATTTTCTTTTTTTATTTTTCTTTTTAAATTTTTTTTTGTTTATTATTTTTATTTATTTATTTGAGAGTGACAGACAAAGAGGCAGGTAGAGTGAGAGAGAATGGGCACGCCAGGGCCTCCAGCCACTGCAGACGAACTCCAGATGCGTGTGCCCCCTTATGCATCTGGCTAACGTGGGTCCTGGGAAATCGAGCCTCGAACCGGGGCCCTTAGGCTTCACAGGCAAGCGCTTAACCGCTAAGCCATCTCTCCAGCCCAACTACTTTTCTTTTAAAATAGTTATTTATTTACATGCATGTGTGTATGTGTATGGGTGGATCAGGGTCTCTTGTCACTAAAAAGATGAATTCCAGACATGTATACCACTTTGCATACGGCTCTACAAAAGTGCATGCTGGGGAATCCAAACTGGGCTGGTGGCTTCACAAAGTGTCTTTAACCACTGAACCATCGGGTTACCCTGTAAAGTGCTTTTCTACATCAACTGGTAGGAGCATATATGATTGTTTTTCCTTAGCCTGTAAAGGCCAGAGGTTGACATTAGATGTCTTCCTCCTCAATAACTTTACACTTCATTTATTTAATATATATTTTTATTTATTTATTGGGGGCAGGCAGAGAGAAAGATTAATTTACATGGGTGCTGGAGAATTAAATCCAGGCCATCAGGCTTTGTAAGTACTGTTTTTAACCAGTGAGCCATCTCTTCAGCCCCTGTACTTTAAATTTTGGAGACAGGATTTCTCACTGAATCTTAAACAAGTTCCAGAAATCTATCTGCTCTGCCTCCTCGACACTGTGATTACAGCTGTGCACCAGCACTCCCAGTCTTTATGTGGGTGTTGGAGATCTGAACACGGGTCCTCACTTTTGTGAAGCCATCCTGAGCCATCTCCCCAGCCCCTTACCTGTTTTCATTTGTAGATTTGTAGTGAAATTTGAAACTGGGAAGTGTGAGATTTTTAACTTTGTTCTTTTTAGGATTACTTTGGCTGTTTGAGATCACTTGAGGTTATAAATGTCTGTTCTTAGACTGTTTTGCTACGTAGCCACGATTGGCCGCAAATTCTCAGTGCTTGCCGTAGCCTCCCGGGTGGTTGGATTATAGGTGTGCACCACCATGTCCAGCTCCATAGGGATTTCAGGATGGATTTTCTGTTAGACTTTTCATCACTGTAACAAAATTCTGAAAGATAGTTTAAAATCGGAGAGATTTAGTTTGGCTTGTGGTTTCACAGGTTACAGTCCATGACGGGATGACTCCAGTGCTTCTGAGCCTGTGGTAAGGCAGAACATCATGACAGAAGGGCATGGAACAGAACTCTCTCCTGGAAGCTGGGAAGCAGAGAGGAGCAGGAAAGAACCAGGAACAGAATATCTGCCAGACATGGCCCTGGTGACCTGCTTCTTTCAACAAGGGCCCATGCCCTAATAGCCCACGGTGAAGTCAGCGCCACATGAGCCATCCAGCTCTCAACAATGCCACCAGCTGAGGACCAAGCCCAGTGCATGAGTCTCTTTGAGGGACATTTCATTTCAAACCACAGTTTCTATAACTGCCAAAAAAAAAAAAAAGTCACTGGGATTTTCGTAGGGAACACACTGATCTGTAGGCCAATTTGGGTATTATTACCTTAGTAACATTGTCTTCCAAGCTGCAAATACGGGATGCATTTCTATTTGTCTTACCTTTTATTTGTGTTTGTGCATGTGTGTGCGTGTGTGTGTGTATAAATGTGCTTGGCTAGAGATTGTATTTGGGACCTTGCACATGCTCTGTATGCGCTCTCTGTGCTAGGAGAGATTTGATGGAGAAACGAGAGCCAGATGATCTTCTGAAACACTTTCTGCTGTGCAAGCCTTTACCAGGGAGGCAGCATGGCTCTGAGCCTCCTCCCTACCTGTGCAGCTGCCCCCTGCTGTGTGTTATCTGGTTAGTGCAGCCATAGACACAAACACCCCTGAACTTCCGTAATTTTTCACTAGTAGTCCCCAGTCACCTTAGCCCAGAAATTTAACCCACCAATAGTATAAATAACTCCGATGACATCAAACGGCCTGCCATACTGTCTATAAAACCTCAGCCATCAGAGCTCAGTACTCAGGCTTTGGAAGTTATCCCCTTGAGTCCATGTCAACATGAATAAATTTGATTCTCCACTCTATCTCTGGTGCCAGTTCTGTGTGCCTCAGTTTCCTGTAGCACTACCATGATTACACCCCCAGCCATCCCACACTGTGTGAGTGTGCTGGAGATTTAAGAGGGCCCAGTGCTGATGGGTGACCACAGGAATCACGCTGTCATTGCTTCCAGCTGGCCAGAGTGCAGTGCCAGCAGGTGGCGTGGTGTCCTGCTGAGGGGCCAGTTGACTCTGCAATGGCCATTAGGGCATGAGGATGGCCATGGGCTCCAAGATGCAGCCACCTTGGGAAAGCCTGCTCCTGGCCCCAAAGGCTGAAGTGGCTACGGCCTACACACTCTGTGCTGTAGCCCCAGCACCCAGCTAGGGAGAGTGGCCCTGTGGAAAGGGGCAGGTGCCATGGGCAAACACAAGGAGCCTGAGTCCACCTTATGGCTGAAGATGTGGAGTATCTGGAAGCCAAGAAAATGGATGAAAGAGCATCTTGCTGGCCTACTCACCAGAAAAGAGAGTGTCCACTTTTCCTTCTCTCAGGATGCACTTGAGGAAATGAGATAGGGGTGGGGTCAAAAAGGCTGCCCTACAGACCAGATGGACATACACGCTAGGCCTGATGAAGGGAAGAAGCTCCCTGACAAGAGGGACCAGTGAGAAGTTGAGTAGTTGGATCCATCATGAGCATATGGGGAGGGAAGAGAAAAGTGGGTGACCCCATAAAACCCTCATCTAGAGGCCCCTCAGATGGATTCCCAGCTCTGGGATCTCTCCCACCCAGATGGGAACTTTTCTTTATAACAAACCAGTTACCTTCCTTTTCTCCATTTCTCTGAAACACAAACCCATACTCAACCCCCCTTGCACATGCTCTGTATTGCTCCCTGACCCACAGCAGTGTGTGTGTAGGTATATGCACACGGGCACGATCTCTCTACAGCTTGAACTTGGGGCCTCGCTCACTGTTGCAGTCAGGTTCGCATTGCTGGCAGAAATGACCTGATCAAGAGCAGCTTTTTTTGGGGGGGGTTATTTATTTATTTTTAAAATTTTTTAATGTTTATTTATTTATTTGAAAGTGACACAGAAAGAGGCAGAGAGAGGGAGAGGGAGAGGGAGAGGGAGAGGGAGAGGGAGAGGGAGAGGGAGAGGGAGAGGGAGAGGGAGAGAGAGAATGGGCGCGTCAGGGCCTCCAGCCACTGCAGACGAACTCCAGATGCGTGCGCCCCCTTGTGCATCTGGCTAACGTGGGTCCTGGGAAATCGAGCCTCGAACCAGGGTCTTTAGGCTTCATAGGCAAGCGCTTAACCACTAAGCCATCTCTCCAGCCCCCAAAAGGTTTATTTTGGCTTATAGGCTCAAGGGGAAGTTCCATGATGGCAGAGAAGACGATGACATGAGCAGAGGGTGGACATCACCTCCTGGCCAACATCAGGTGGACAACAGGAACAGGAGAGTGTGCCAAACACTGGCAAAGGGGAGCTGGCTTATAATACCCATAAGCCTGTCCCCAAAACTCACTGCCTCTAGAAGGCTTAATTCCTAAATCTCCATCAGCTGGGAACCTAGGATTCTGAACACCTAAGTTTATGGGAGACACCTGGATCCACCCACTACACACATGCTCTTTATTGCTTTACCATAGTCACACCCTGTCCCTCAGCAGTGTGTGTGTATGTACATGCACACGAGCATGGCCTTTCTAGAACTTGAACTTGGGGCCTTGCACATGCTCTGTATTGCTCTGCCATGGTTATACCCCTGCCCCTTAGTGTCTTATAGGTTTTAGTAAACCAGTCTTTCACCTGATTTGCTAATTTGATACTAAGTATTTCACTCTTTTTGATGTTACTGTTAATGGGACTCTTTTACTTCTTTTTGAATTGTTCACTCTTAATATGAAGAAATGTCTGTGTTCTGTGTGTGCTGGATTTTATATCCTGAAATGGTGCTGAATTACTAGTCATGACAAGCATTTGTGTATATGTCTGTGATTTTTAGGATTTTATTTTTCTTCAGGTAGGGTCTCACTCTAGCCCAGGCTGACCTGGAATTCACTATGGAGTCTCAGGGTGGCTTTGAACTCATGGCAATCCTCCTACCTTTGCCTCCCGAGTGCTGGGATTACAGGTGTGTGCTACCACACTCAGCTTTTAGGATTTTTTTGTTTGTTTGTTTGTTTTTGTTTTTGTTTTTCAAGGTAGGGTCTCATTCTGATCCAGGCTGACCTGGAATAAACTGTGTAGTATCAGGGTGGCCTTGAACTCTCAGAGGTCCTCTTACCCTGCCTCCCGAGTGCTGGTATTAAAGGAGTGCTCCACCATGCCCTGCTGGGATTTTTGTTTTTACATGTAAGGCATTTATTTTGTTTATTATTTCTTTACTTTTGAAACAGGGTTTCACTGTGCTGTGCCACCACACCCGGCTGGCATACAGATTTTTGAGGGGGTAGTGTGTGTGAAGTTTGGAATTACATAGTGGCAATGTTTGCACAGTAATTTTAAGGATCCTAAATACCATAGACTTCCATGCATTGAAATTGTTAAAGGATAAATTTTATGTTATATGAATTTCATCTCGATTTTAAAAGACTGTTGTTGAGTGTGTTGGTACACACCTTTAATCCTAGCAGTTGTGAGGCCAAAGTAGGAGGGTTGCTGTGAGTTTGAGGACAGCCTGGTACTACATAGTGAATTCCAGGTTCCAGGTCAGCCAGGCCAAGTGAGACTGTACCTTGAAAAATAAAACAAAACACAAGCAATGCCACTTACACTAGGACGCAAAACCAAAAATAAATAAATAAATACAAAATAAAAAGACCATTATCAGAATGTCCATTGAACATAATTTTTCACACTTTAACTATTGGATGACTTGCTGATCCATCTGTTGGAGACAATAGCATTTAAGACTCTGGGCATCACATGTCCACCTGGTCTAATGCGGACAATCTTGGAAACAGAATCACTTATACTTGTGATGTATCTGGAAGTCAAGTGCCTCGAAGTTTAAACCTAAGAGTCTTAGTTCCTTTCTGTTGCTCTCAAAATTCTGAGCCTGAGCAATGTAAGAAGGAAAAAACTTATTCAGCTCACAGGTCTCTAGGCCCAAGAGCATAGTGTTCACACTGTGGCTCCTCACGAGGGACTCCAGCTTCATCAAACTGTGCAGCAAGTGAAGAGCCCGCAGGCCCGCGTGGGAGGGAGGGCCTCGCCTTTGCTTCCTAACGCTCCACTTTTATGGTGACTAAGCCACTTTCAAGGGAACTACATTAACCCCTTCCTGAGGGCTCTTGGAGGTCCTACAGTGAGTTTCAACATGAGTTTGGCAGAGAAAAACCACATGTAAACCACAGCACCAAGTATGGAAAACAAGGATGGAATTTCCAAACTGGTGTGACCTGTTTCTTGCCAATAAGGGGAAGGCGATGAAACAGTACATGCTGTGGGTTCCGCTTAACTCTCCACCTCTGTCTGATGTGAAAAGATCTAACATGGGCTCATATGCTAGTACTTTTAAAATTGTATTTTATTTATTTGAGCGCGCGCGAGAGAGAGGCAGATAGAGAGAATGGGTGCACCAGGACCCCCAGTCACTGCAAATGAACTCCAGACGCACGTGCCACCTTGTGCATCTGGCTTATGCGGGTACTTGGGAATCAAACCTGGGTCCTTAGGCTTTGCAGGCAAGTGCCTTAACTGCTAAGCCGTGGCTATCTAGTTTTTTTTAAAAATATTTTTTGTTCATTATTTATTTATTTATTTATTTATTTGAGAGCAACAGACACAGGGAGAAAGACAGATAGAGGGAGAGAGAGAGAATGGGCGCGCCAGGGCTTCCAGCCTCTGCAAACGAACTCCAGACGTGTGCGCCCCCTTGTGCACCTGGCTATCGTGGGACCTGGGGAACCGAGCCTCGAACTGGGGTCCTTAGGCTTCACAGGCAAGCACTTAACCACTAAGCCATCTCTCCAGCCCGCTATCTAGTTTTTAATTTTTTTAATTTTAATTTTATTTATTTATTTGAGATCGAGAGAAAGTGAGGGAGGGGGAAGGGAAAGAGACAGAGAAAGAATGGTTGCATTAGGGCCACCAGCTGCTGTAGATGAACTCTAGACTCATGTGCCACCTTGTGCATCTGGCTTATGAGGGACCTGAGGAATTGAACCTGGGTCCTTTGGCTTTGCAGGTAAGTGCTTTAACTGTTAAGCCATTTCTCCAGCTCACTTTATTTATTTTTTTAGTAAGAAGCAATCTTATGAATATTATCTGGGAGGGTGGAAGGAGGGCAAAGGAAAGAAGGAAGAGTAAGGAAGGATAGAAAAGAAAGTGATGCCAGATATGGTGACACATGCCTTTAATTCCACCATTAGGCTTTGCAGGCAAGCCACTAAACTGCTGAGCCATCTCTCCAACCCTCTTTATCATATCTTAATCCTCCCTGATCTCCTATATGAGGGGTCTTGTCTTGGACTCTTGTGCTTTGCTTTCCACGTGTGTGTGTATGCCTTCTCCAGAGGCTTCATTTCTGGAGATTTCTCCATGCAAAAGGGTTTTCTCCTCTCCATCCAGGCTTCTTGCTTGCTAGCCCTCCCTCTGGATCCTAACTCTAAAATAAATCTCAAAATTCATAATTTGCCCTTCATGGAGACTAGGTTTTCAATTCTTTTCTTTCTTTTTAAATGTATTTTTATTTTTATTTATTTTTTTTTTGAGGTAGGGTCTTGCTGTAGCCCAGGCTAACCTAGAATTCATTATGTAGTCTCAGGGTAGCCTCAAACTCATGGGATCCTCCTACCTCTGCCTCCCGAGTACTGGGATTAAAGGTGTGTCCCACTATGTCCGGCTTTCTTTTTTTTATTTGAGAGAAAGTATCTCAGTCACTGCAATTGAACCTCAGACACTTGCACCACCTAGTGGGCATGTGTGGCCTTGCGCTTGCCTCATCTTTGTGCTGCTGGCTTACGTGGGGTCTGGAGAGTAGAACATGGATCCTTAGGCTTTGCAGGCAAGCACCTTAAGTGCTAAGCCATCTCTCTAGCCCTATATTTTCAATTCTTTGCTAACTTGGATAAGGACTCAAAAGTTGGGGTCCACAGGCCTGGGTCTCCTGCATCTTTATGAAATTTAATCCCTCCCTGGACCCAACATCCCTGCATCACTTATAACTGATGGGCCTGTATAGTACTCATAGTAAACAATTAAACACTAAATCTATTTGGCATGTTCCAAGTTTTATTTGATCAACCAGAGGTTCAGTTTTCTTAAAAATAGAAATTGTGGGCTCCTTTCTTTATCTGTCCCTAATTTCTTGTTGGTCTGATTTTCTGGAGGTGAGGAGGAAAGACAATAGGATTTTGGTCCCATAGGCTGGCCTAGTAAACTGCATGTTCTGCCTTTTTGTCTACAAAGCAGAAATATCAGGGTATTTTCTTATTTAATATTATACTAGACTGACACCTTGTGGTCATGGGTATATGTCTGACATAGAAGACATAGGTTATTTTTCCCTCCTATTTTTATTATTTATGTATGTGTGTGTGGTGCGTGCATGCATGCATGTATGTGCATGTGCTATGGCATGTGTACAAAGATCAGAGGACAACCTCTCTTTCCACCTTCTTTTCTTTTTGTTAAATATTTTATTTATTTATTTATTTGGGAGACAGAGAGAGGGAGGCAGATAGAGAGAGAGAGAATGGGCACACTAGGGTCTCTAACCACTGCAAATGAACTCCAGATGCATGTGCCACCTTGAGCATCTGGCTTACATGGATACTAGGGAATCAAACCTGAATCCTTAGGCTTTCCAGGCAAATGCCTTAAACACTAAGCCATCTCTTCAGCCCTCTTTCTTTTGTTCTTCCTTTTGGGGGACAGGGAATCACTCTAGTCCAGGCTGACCTGGAACTCACTCTGTAGTCCCAGGCTAGCCTTAAACTCACAGCAATCTTCTACCTCTGCCTCTCCAGTGCTAAGATTAAAGGTATGCACCACCATGCCCCAGCCACTTTCTTTTTTAAAATTTATTTTTATTATATATTATATATATATATATATATATATATATATATATATATATATATATAACTGACAACTTCTATGCATACAGACAATAAACCATGGTATTTTCCTCCCCTCCCCCACTTTCCTCTTCATAACTCTGCTTTCTGTCATATCCCCTCCCTCTCTCTATTAGTCTCTCTTTTAACTTGATGTCATCATCTTTTTCTCCTATTATGAGGGCCTTGTGTAGATATTGGTAGGCACTGTAAGGTCATGGATATCAAGGTCAATTTCTGTCCCTTCCTTTGGCTCTTACATTCTTTCTGCTACCTCTTCTGCAATGGACCCTAAGCCTTGGAGGGTGTGAGATGTTTCAGTGTTGGACACTCCTCCATCCCTTCTTCTCAGTACTATGTTGCCTTTTGGGTCAGTCCAGTGGTCATCAGCATTGAACAGAGAAGCTTCTCTAAACAGAAGTGAGAGTAGTATTACTATATGAATATGAACATTAGGTGCAGTGCTTTCAGGGCAATTTGGTGAGAATAATATATGCATTTATCCAGATAACAGCAGGCTTTATACCCCTAAGGCTCATGACCTCCCCTGCCATAGGTTAATTTATTTATTTGACAGGGAAAGAGGGAGAGAGAGAGAGAATGGGCATGCCAGGGCCTCCAGCCACTGCCAATGAACTCCAGATATGTGCACCGCCTTGTGCATCTGGCCAATGTGGGTCCTGGGGAATCAAACTTGGGTCCTTTAGCTTTGCAGGCAAATGCCTCAACTGCTGAGTCATCCCTCCAGCCCTGCCATAGGCTTTTGATTAGGTTTTCAGTACCAAGCATGTGTTCTCTCCCATAGAGTGGGCCTTTGCTCCAATTAAAGAGCAGTTGGTTTCCCCAAGAGAACTAGTGTACTCACTCAGTCATTTGGCCTGTCTCCCAAACTTGAGGCTTCCAGTGTCCACTGTGTTCACTGCTGATGACTTCTGTCTCCCATAAGGCTGCATAAAGTGCAGCTTTTTCCAGCTTTCAGTTGGCTGGGCTATAAGGAGGTTTTCTGCTCAGCACCAACTTGATTTCTCAGTGACTTTGCTGCTCAGGCATGTGAAGTCTTCAGCAATAGGGTCTTGCCATCTCTTTCTCATGGGAAACCAAGGGCCTTGGCAATAGCCTATAATGTTTTAGAGGCAACAGGGACCTCCCTGGCCAACAACTCACTGGACGGTGTCCCATCCCTGGCACTGAAACTTTTTCAGTAACAATCTAAGGCTTCTGGATGTGCCACTTTTCAAGAAAGTAAATTTTCATATGTCTTATTCAGAATATCTTGTATTTTGATTGACCCTTTCCCCTGCCTTTCTTTTGTACAATCTCTTCCCCTGGCCTCGCTTAGGCCTTTCCCCTCCCTGTAATCTGTTCTTCTACTTACATATATACAATACCATCCCAGTAAGATCTTCCCTCTCCTCCCTCCCTTATAGCCTTTTTCTAGCTTACTGGCCTCTGCTACCAATTTTTGGTTCCAGCTCTCACACAAGTCTATACATTTGTAGCTAGGATCCACATATGAGAGAGAAAATGTGACATTTGCCTTTCTGGGTCTGGGTTCCCTCACTTAGTATAATCCTTTCCAGATGCATCCATTTCCCTGCAAATTTCATAATTTTTCTTTCCTTAGTTCTGAATAGAACTCCATTGTGTAAATGTACCACACCTTTATTATCCATTCATCCGTGGATGGACATCTAGGCTGGTTCTGTTTCCTAACTATTGTGAATAGAGCAGCAATAAACATGGGTTTGCAAGTTTCTTTAAGGTAATAAGAAGAGTCATTAGGATATATGCCTAGGAGTGCTATAGCTGGATCATATGGTAAATCTATTTTTATCTATCTCAAGAACTTGTACAATGATTTTCACAATGGCTATACCAGACTACATTCCCACCAACAGTGTAGAAAAAGGTTCCCCTTTTACCGGGTCCTCGCCAACATATATTGTCATTTGTTTTCTTGATGGTAGCCATTCTAACAAGACAGAGATGTACTCTCAACATAGTTTAATTTGCATTGTCCTGATGGCTAAGGATGTAGAACACATTTTTAGATGTTTATATGCCATCTGTATTTCTTCTGGTGAGCACTCTCTATCTAGTTCCATAGCCCACTTTTCAAATTTTTTTTGTTTATTTTTTATTTAAGAGTGACAGAATAGGTGCACCAGTGCCTCCAGCCACTGCAAACCAACTCCAGACGTGTGCCCCCCTGTGCATCTGGCTAACATGGGTCCTGGGGAAGAGAGCCTCAAACTGGGGTCCCTAGGCTTCATAGGCAAGTGGTTAACCACTAAACCATCTCTCCAGCCCCCATAGCCCATTTTTAAATTGGGTTGTTTGATTTCTTATTGTTCCATTTTTTGAGTTCTTTGTATATTCTGGATATTTATCCTCTGTCAGATGTATAGCTGGCAAAGATTTTCTCCCATTCTGTAGGTTGTCTCTTTGCTCTATTCACAGTGTCCTTTGCTGTACAAAAATTTTGAAATTTCATGAGATCCCAGTGGTTGATTAGTGATTTTATTTTCTGAGCAATTGGGCTTATATTCAGAAAGTCATTACCTATGCCAATATGTTGAAGGGTTTCCCCTACTTTTTCCTCTAGCAATTTCAGGCTTTCAGGTCTGATATTAAGGTCCCTGATACACTTGGATTTGATTCTTGTGCATGGAGAAAGACAATGATTTATTTCTATCTTTCTACATATAGATATCCATTTTTCCCAGCACCACTTGTTGAAGAGGCTGTCTTTTTTCCATTGAATATTTTTGGCATTTTTGTAAAAAACCAGATGGCTGTAGCTGCCTGGATTAACATCTGGGTCCTCTATTCTGTTCCATTGATTTGCATATCTGTCTTTGTGCCAATACCATACTGTTTCTGTTACTATGGCTTTGTAATATAGCTTAAAATAGGGCATGGTCATACCACCAACCTTATTTTTGTTGCTCAAAATTGTTTTGGCTATTCGAGGTTTTTTGTGCTTCCAAATTAATTTTAGGATTTTTTTTCTGTTCCTGTGAAGAATACCATTGGAATTTTAATGGGGATTTCATTAAATGTGTAGATTGCTTTTGGTAAGGTTTACATTTTCACAATATTGATCCTTCCAATCCAAGAACATGGAGTCTTTCCATTTGTTTATGTCTTCTGAAATTTCTTACTTGAGTGTTTTAAAGTTCTTATTGTAGAGATCCTTCACTTCCTTGGTAAGTTTATTCCTAGGTACTTTGTTTATTTTTTTGAGGCAATCGTGAATGGAAGAGATTCCCTGATTTCATCCTCTGCATGTTTGTTGTTAGTATATAGGAAAGCTCCTGATTTCTGTGTGTTTATTTTGTATCCTGCTACATTGCTAAAAGTGTTTATTAGCTCCAGCAGTGTGCTGGTAGAGTCTTGAGGGTCTTTTATGTATAAAATCATATCATCTGCAAATAATGATAATTTGATTTCTTCCTTTCCAATTTGTATCCCTTTTATGTTTCTCTTGCCTTGTTGCTATAGCTAAGACTTCTAGTACTATGTTAAATAAAAGTGAGGACAGGGCTGGAGAGATGGCTTAGCGGTTAAGTGCTTGCCTGTGAAGCCTAAGGACCCCAGTTTGAGGCTCGATTCTCAGGTCCCACGTTAGCCAGATGCACAAGGGGGTGCACGCGTCTGGAGTTCATTTGCAGAGGCTGGAAGCCCTGGCGCGCCCATTCTCTCTCTCTTCCTCTATCTGTCTTTCTCTGTGTGTCTGTTGCTCTCAAATAAATAAATAAATAAAAAATTAAAAAAAAAGTGAGGACAGTGGCCATCCTTATTTTGTTCCTGAATTTAGTGGAAAAGCTTCAAGTTTTTCTCCACTTAGTATTATGTTGGCTGTAGGTTTGTCATAAATAGCTTTTATTATGTTGAGATATGTTCCTTCCATTCCCAGTTTCTGTAACCATGGAAGGATGTTGGATTTTGTCAAATGCCTTTTCTGCATCAGTTGAGATAATCATGTGATTTTGTCCTTCAGGCCATTTATATGATGTATTACATTTATTTATTTGCATATGTTGAACCTCCCTGGGATAAAACCCTGGTTGGGTAAATAATCTTTTTGATATATTCTTTTATTCTGTTTGCCAATATTTTGTTCAGAATTTTTACATCTATGTTCATGAGAGAGATTAGTGTGTAATTTTCTTTTTTGTTCTGTATTTGGTTTTGGTATGAGGGTGATACTGGCTTCATAGAAGGAGTTCAGTAGAATTCCTTCCTTTTTTATTTTATGGAAAAGTTTGAGAAGCAATGGTGTTAGTTATTCCATGAAGGTCTGGTAATATCCACCAGTGAATCCATCTGGCCCTGACTTTTTTTTAGTTGGGAGACTTTTTTTTTTTTTTTTTTTTGGTTTTTCGAGGTAGGGTCTCACTCTGGCCCAGACTGACCTGGAATTCACTATGGAGTCTCAGGGTGGCCTTGAACTCATGGCGATCCTCCTACCTCTGCCTCCCGAGTGCTGGGATTAAAGGCATGCGCCACCACGCCCGGCATTAGTTGGGAGACTTTTTATAACTGCTTGGATCTCCATACTTGTTATATGTCTATTTCAATGGCTTATCTCATCTTGATTTAATCTTAGCAGGTCATATGAATCAAGGAAATCATCCATTTCTTTCACATTTTCAAACTTAGAGGTGTACATATTCTTAAAGTATGTCCTTATGATTTTCTGAATTTCTTTGGTATCTGTTGTAATGGTGCCTTTTTCATTTCTAATTTTATTAATTTTTGTCTCTTCTCTCTTCTGGTCAGGTTTGCCAAGAGCTTTTCAATCTTGTTTATCTTTTCAAAGAACAAAATCTGGGCTGGAGAGATGGCTCAGCGGTTAAGTGCTTGCCTGTGAAGCCTAAGGATCCTGGTTATAAGCTCAATTCCCCAGGACCCACGTTAGCCAGATAAGGGGGTGCATGTGTCTGGAGGCTTTGGCGTGCCCATATTCTCTCTCTCTCTCTCAAATAAATTAAAAAAAAAAAAACTCTGTGTTTCATTGATTCTTTGGATTGTTTTTTGGTTTCTATTTCATTAATTTCTGCCCTAATCTTTATTATTTCTTCCTGTCTATTGATTTTTGGTTTGCCTTGTTCTTCTTTTTACAAGGCCTTAAGGTGAAGCATTAAATTGTTTATTTGTGAACTCTCTAATTTTTTTTTTATTTTATTTGTTCATTTTTACTTATTTATTTGAGAGTGACAGACAGAAAGAGAAAGAGGCAGATAGAGAGAGAATGGGCCCACCAGGGCCTCCAGCCACTGCAAATGAACTCCAGACACATGCACCCCCTTGTGCATCTGGCTAACTTGGGTCCTGGGGAATTGAGCCTTGAACCAGGGACCTTAGGCTTCACAGGCAAAGTGCTTAACTGCTGAGCCATCTCTCCAGCCCTCTAATTTCTTTCTTTCTTTCTTTTTTTGGTTTTTTGAGGTAGGGTTTCACTCTAGCCCAGGCTGACCTGGGATTCACTATGGAGACTCAGGGTGGCCTTGAACTAACATCAATCCTCCTACCTCTGCCTCCTGAGTGCTGGGATTAAAGGCATGTGCCACCATACCCAGCTCTAATTGTTTAATATAGGCACACAGAGCTATAAATTTCCCTCTTAAGACTGCCTTCATTGTGTCCCAAAGGTTTTGGTATGTTGTATTCTTATCATTGTTTGATTCTATGAGCTTATTGATTTCCTCAGTGACCCATTCATCATTCAATAGTGTACTGTTTAGTCTTCCATGAATTTCTGCATGTTCTTTAGTTTTTCTTGTTGCTGATTTGCAGTTTAATCCTATTGTGATCAGATAGAGTACAAGGGATTATTTCAATTTTCCTGTATTTGTTGAGATTTGCTTTGTGTCCTAACATATGCTCTATTTTAGAGAATGTTCCATGTGCTGCTGAGAAAAAATGTATATTCTGCAGCATTTGGATGGAATGTTCTGTAGATAACTGTTAGGTCAATTTGTTCCATGACATCATTTAATCCAGATGTCTCTCTGTTTCTTTTTTTCCAGAATGACCTGTCAATTGGTGAGAGTCGGGTATTGAAGTCACCCATTACAATTGTGTCTGATGTTATCTATAACCATAAGTCTAATAGTGTTTGTTTGATGAAATTGGGAGCCCCCATGTTAGGTGCATATATGTTTAGGATTGTAATGTCCTCCTGTTGGGAGTGTGCCTTTAATCAGTATAAAATGACCTTCTTTATCTTTCCTCAATAATGTTGGTTTGAAGTCTATGCTGTCAGATATTAGGACAGCAACCCCTAGGCCCATTTGCTTGAGATACCGTTTTTCATCCTTTCACAGTGTCTATCTTTTATTGAGAGATAGTTTCCGGGAGGCAACAAATGGCAGGATCCTGCCTTTTAATCGAGTCTGCAAACCTGTGTCTTTTGCTCAGCCACTTTCTTTTGAGACAGGGTCTTCTGGCTGCTGAGGCTGCTGCTGCTTGGAAGCCTCCTGATTCACTTGGCTCTGCCTCCTGTTGCTGTAGGCGTGTTGGTATTACAGACTCTTGCACCACTTTGCATCCAGCTTCATGTGTGTGCTAAGGAGGATTGAAATTGGCTTGCAAGAAGGTGCCTTTAACCTCTAACCCATCCCCGCAGTCCCATACTGTGGGTCCTTGTGGCCATTGTCCTCTCAATCCCATCGGTCACTATAAACTAGTTTACTGAGGTTTCCTCATGGTCTTGACAAACGTTAAACTTACTCAGTACACATTCTCTCAGGTTAATGCCACCTCTAAAAAATACTTTTGGTTATAATAAAAAAAAATTATGCCTTGCAGGAAGCTGTCATGGTCATGGTGGTTGTATTTCTTGACACCATGTGATATGCTAGAATTCATGGAAAACTTACCAGTTTCTTCAGTATTGTTGTGCATTCAAATAAGTAGCTGCCACAATAACCTGGCCTCACCTGGACCCTAGTCTTTGTTGTGTAGGAGAAGACCAGTTATTTTATGTTGTTTATGGAATGAAACTGGGTTGCATTCTGGGAAAAACCCTGGAATTGCTTGTGCTTTTCATTTGATACCTTTGTTTCCTTTGGGGAACCCATATGTAAAAATCAGAGCTACTGCTACATAAACTGTTGATTAGCAGTGAAAAAAAAGAATTTACCTGGGGGGTGGGTGGAGAGAATGTATATATCAGGGCCTCCAGCCACTGCAAATGAACTCCAGATGCATGCACCACCATGTGCATCTGGTATAGGTGAGAGTTGGAGACTCGAACCTGGGTCCTCAGGCTTCACAGGCATATGCCTTAACTGCTAAGCCATCCTTCCAGACCTTCATTATACTTTTATAAAGCATGTAATTTCATATTCTAGTTAGACCAAGTTATTTTATTTTATTATTATTATTTTGTTTAGGTAGGGTCTTGCTCTAGTCCAGGCTGACCTGGAATTTATTATGTAGTCTCAGGCTGCCCTTGAACTCACATCAGTCTTCCTATGTCTGCCTCCTGAGTTCTTGGATTAAAGGTGTTGCACCACCATACCCTGTTAAAGCCAAGTTTTAATATCTGTAAATAGCTTTATGTGATATCTCTCCTAAGGACAGCCACAGATTTCCCCTCCTACATGAAACAGAGAATACACTGATGATTGATCTCATGTGTTTGTGTTAGGTTTGACATGTGTGTCCAAGATGGCTTGCCTTGGAAATGCATATGTAGAGGAAGTATTGCTTACAGTGGATGTGAAATGTCCTATTTTTAAATCTAGGGAGAGGCTAAGAATAACATGTGTAGTTGTCATCCTATAGGAGGAACTGGGGGAACAGGGACCAGGGCTGTATGGTGGTGGGCATTTCTTAGGAACAGGAAGCCATGCTTATCCTAGAGTTCTGGATGGGCGATATACCATCAGGAATCAGATCTGCAAGTAGTAATACTATTAGCTAGTAGCAACCAGCTAGAAATGCATATCTGTAAAACACCAGGACGTGGAAGATGACTCAGGGCAGAGGATGCTGGCCATATTAAAACAGGCAAACCCCACCCTGGCTAACTTGGTGTTACTTTGTGAGCAGATTTAACCTCTTTTCTTCTTCTGAAAGGGCATATGGCTAGGAGCAATGTAAGTATCTTAACCGAATTGAGTCCCTCTAAGAAACTTGTCCCCAAGTTTGCTGCTGCTGAGTGCACTGACAGATGGAGGCTAGGACCAGGGCAGCCAGGGACTGGACATGGTCCCAGTGGTATGCAATGGTTTGGTTGGTGGGCTCTGAGTGGTGGCAAGGAGCTCAGGGGTTCCAGGTCTGGGACCTCATGTCAACGTTCTGTCTTGTTTGCATCTCTAGGGGCTTACAACGTGGCAGCGGGGAGTGTGTGGTCCCTGACTTTGTTTGTTTGGCTTCATCTTCTTTGTTTTCACAGCTTCTGCTTCTGAGACAGGGTGTGTTCAGGATGTGGCAGAGCAGGGGCTGGAACCCACGTGTCTATTATTGTCAGTGCCCTTCACCAAAACACCTGCTGCACGACTTTCCTAAGGAAGCCTAAAGAAATGAGACTGTGCTGACTGACAGACCCAGACAGGACTCAAACAAGGACAGCTCAAGGAGTAATGAGTCGGTTAAGGCGCACGTAGAGTGTTTGGTGACTTATGAACAACTATATTCACAGAAGTTACCACTTCTGTTATCAAGCTCTTATTATGTATAGCAGCTCTAAGTTTGCATGGCGCCCAGAAAAGGGCAGAAGTCTAAAGAGAGGAAGTATGGCCGGGTGTGTTGGCGCACGCCTTTAATCCCAGCACTTGGGAGGCAGAGGTAGGAGGATTGCCGAGAGTTCGAGGCCACCCTGAGACTACATAGTGAATTCCAGGTCAGCCTGAACCAGAGTGAGACACTATCTCCAAAAACCACCAAAAAAAAAAAAAAAAAAAAGAGAGAGAGGAAGTATGTGTTGGCATGCACTCTGTCTTCGTCCTTATTAGACAATTTGAAGGTGTCAGTAAACACTGTCAAGCTGTGGGAAGGATGGGAAGGATGGCTTTGTTCTGTGGCCTCAGTGCACAGAACAGCTACGTGGTGGCTTGCTACAAAATGACATTGCACTGACTAAAGCTTGGAGGATTATTTGCTACAGTATTACCAGTGACACACTGATTAAACTAGATGGGATTGATCCTCATTGTAGCAAGAAAGAAGAAATCCTGCAGTGAATCATGGCATGTCTCGGGTGGGGTGGGGGGCGCTAATACCACTTACAGTGTTTGAACTATAGTTACATGGTTTGGATTGGTTTCATGGAAGTGGCTTTGCTTGAGATTGGAGGCCAGATGAATATGTATTGATCACAGACCATAGTTTTCAGCAGAGCTAATCTTGTTTTCTTCTATTGTATTGTGAGTTATTGGAGCACACGACACAAATACTGTGTGGTAGCATTTAAAACTAGACCTGTTCAAAGCAATTAGTATAAACACAGTGACTATAAGTCCTTGTAACATGGATCCAAGACAAGGACCTAGATTATGACCCAAGGTGATGCAAGCATGTCCCAGAATCCAGCTGGATAAGGGTTAGAGAGCCAAACTCTCTTTTTCTTTTTAAATTTTCATTTCTTTCTTTTTCAAACATTTTATTGGCAGCCTCCATACATATATACAATATACTTTGATCATAATCCCCTTCCTCTACCCTCCTTTGTCCCTCCTT
Organism: Jaculus jaculus; assembly: GCF_020740685.1. NCBI lineage: Eukaryota > Metazoa > Chordata > Mammalia > Rodentia > Dipodidae > Jaculus > Jaculus jaculus. The sequence continues at coordinate 118,231,874 of NC_059105.1, forward strand.
CCCCTATACCATCTTAATTGCACTTCATTCCAACTGGTCCCTCTTGTAGTTTGATGTTATCATTATTTTTTTTGCCCCCATAGTGTGCAGGTCTTGTGCAGGTAGCAGTAGCTGCTGTGAGGTCATACATACAACCACCACTGTGTAGGCACTCATCCCTATCTTCCATTCTTTTTTTTTTTTTTTTTTTTTTGAGGTAGGGTCTCACTCTAGACCAGGCTGACCTGGAATTCACCATGTAGTCTGAGGCTGGCCTCTAATTAACATTGATCCTCCTACCTCTGCCTCCCAAGTGCTAGAATTAAAAGCGTGCGCCACACACTCAGCTGGTTCTTATTCCTTCTTCCACCTCTTCCACAATGGTACCTGAGCCTTGGAGGATGTGATAAATATGTCTCATTTAGTGCTGAACACTCAATGGTCATTTCTCAGCACTTTGATCAGCTTTTTTTTTTTTTTTTTTTTTTTTCGAGGTAGGGTCTTGCTGTAGCCCAGGCTGACCTGGAATTTTCTAGGTAGTCTCAAGGTGGCCTTGAACTCACAGCAATCTTCCTACCTCTGCCTCCAGAGTGCTGGGATTAAAGGCGTGTACCGCCATGCCTGGCTTTTGATCAGTTTTGAGTTCCCCAGCAGTCACTGCCATCTGAAAAACTTTTCTAACCAAAAGTGAGTGCAACATTAATATATGGGCATAATTATTTAAAGGGTAATATTGTGGGCGTATTATATCCATTTAGTCAAACAATAGTAGTAGCATCCTTCCCCCACCCCATCTGCAGGACTTTCTAGCCATAGGCTTTTGACTAGATTTCAGTACCAGGCACGACTTCTCTACAATGGAGTGGGCCTCAAATCCAATCAGAGAGCAAATGGCTTCCCCCATAACACACATGCCACTATAGCACTAGTGCGCGTATCTTTACGCTTGGGTAGCTTGCAGGGTTCACTGCTGGCTAAAACTGTTGATCAGTTTTCTTCCCCAGCAGGCTGCACAGCACTTTCTAGCACTATGACCACTAGTCAGCGCTAGCTTGAATTTTTCAGAGTCCTGCAATGAGCTTGTGGTGTCTTCAGCAACAGGGTTTTACCATCTAGTTCAGGAGGGCAACCGAGGGCCTCAGTAATAGCCTGTATTGTTTTAAGGGCCTCCCTGACAAACAGCTTACTGGGACATCTTGCACCCTGGCGCAACCCGTGGTTTCTGAATGTGTATGCGTGCGTGTATTTATTTGACTAACAAAGCAGTAAGTTTCCATATGGCTTATTCATAATATATTTAGATTAATCCTCCTCATATCCCCTGCTCTGACACCATTTAGACCTTTACACCTTAGTATTCTGCCCTTCTAATTACAGGTCTGAAAATTCCTTCTTTTTTAACATTCCTTTTTCCTCCCTCACTGTGGTAGTTTGAATAGATGGCCCCCAATATATTCAGTGTTTTATTGGTTTGTAGTTTGCATCTGCAGCCACCTGGCAGCGTCACTGGGTGATCTTAAGGTGTGGTGGTGGGGTTGAGGTTTCAATCTACAGATCTGCAAACTGTGCCTAGCGGGAGTTCCTGAAGTGTGCTGTGCTGGGTGGCTTTTGACTTTTTAGGCTTGTGCTTTTTTCTCTCTGTGTTTGGTCCTGTGAAGGCAGGCCAGCTTCTTCTGCCATTATGGAACTTCCCCCTGGATCTGTAAGCTTCAATAAATATCCCTTCCTCCATAACTGTGCCTGGTCTGGAAGTTCATCTCACATGCTCCTTTTCTAGCTTCCTGGCCTCTACTAGGGACTCTTACTCCAATTTACATACAAATCTAAAATTCTTTTTAAAATTTTATTTATTAATTTTATTTATTTGAGAGAGAGAGAGAGAGAAAGAAGTGAAGGAGGAAGCCCAGAGAGAATGGTGGTGCCTTCAGCCACTGTGAATAAACTCCAGATGCTTGTGCCACCTTGTGCATCTGGCTTACGTGGGTCCTGGGGAATCGAACCTGGGTCCTTTGGCTTTGCAGGCAAATGCCTTAACTGCTAAGCCATTTCTCCAGCACAAATCTAAAAAAATTGAAGCTAGGTTCTGCATATGAAACAGAGCATATGGCATTTGACTTTCTGCACTTGAGTTTCCTCATTTAAGTATAATCTTTTCATGATCCATCCATTTTCCTGAAAATTTCATAATTTAAATGTTTTCCATTTTATTTTATTTTTAAAATATTTTATTTATTTAATTAAAAGATAGAGATAGAGAGAAAGAGAGAGGCTGAGAGAAACAATGGATGTGCCAGGGCCTCCAGCCACTGCAAACAAACTCCAGACACATGCGTCACCTTATGCATCTGCCTTATGTGGGTCCTGCGGAATTGAACCTAGTTCCTTAGCCTTTGCAGGCAAGCACCTCAACCACTAAGCAATCTTCCCAGCCTCCATTTTATTTTTAAAAATTATTTATTTATTTTATTGACAACTTCCATAATTATAGACAACAAATCATAGTAATTACCTCCTCCTCCCACTTTCCCCTTCCCTACTCCACTCTCCATCATATCCCCTCTCCCTCTCATTCAGTCTCTCTTTTACTTTGGTGTCATCATCTTTTCTTCCTATTATGAGGGTCTTGTGTAGGTAGTGTCAGGCACTGTGAGGAAATGGATAACCCGGCCATTTTGTGTCTGGCAGAGTGCACTGTAAGGAGTCCTACCCTTCCTTTGGCTCTTACATTCTTTCTGCCTCCTCTTCTGCAATGCACCCTGAGCCTTGGAAGGTGTGATAGAGATGTTTCAGTGCTGAGCACACTTCTGTCACTTCTCAGCACCATGGTGCTTTTTGAGTCATCCCAGAGGTCATCGCTGTCTGAAAAGAGAAGCTTCTCTAACCAAAAGTGAGAGTAGTATTAATATGTAGCTGTAGACATTAAGAGAAGTGCTTACCAGGGCACTGCCCAGGCCCTGATAGTGCCAGGGTGGAGCCAGCGGCACGTGGGGAGCAGCTCCAACCATGGCGGCGGGCTGCAGGGTCTTTCATGAGAGCTTTAGGTGGCTGACAGAGTAAAACCTTTCTCCAGCACCTTGGCAGGGGAATCAAAGACTCCATCTGGGGTATTTGTACCATCTCAAAGCTAGATGCCCAAAGCCAGAAAAAGAGAGAAAAGCAGCGCTGAAGAAGGGCAAGTAGTGTCCTCGCACAGAGGAGAGCCCAGCGCAGAGAGTTGGAAAACAAGACAGTGAGCCCCGCACTGTTAGTGGAATCTTCTAGGGTCGCGCCTGGAATCGTGGAGTGTTCTGGTTCAGTCTCCTCTTGTTTTACTGAGCGTTTATTCCTGCGCTTCGGTCAGTAACAGTCCGGATCATTGGTGATCCGTCACTCCATGGAGATGTCTGGTGGTGGCTGGACTTCTTCTTCACTCCATTTTCAGGGCTCCTTGAGTGCTCCCCCTGTTTGTGCTTAGCAAAGTTGTGACTGCCCGTTGGTTTCAAGACATAACTGACGTGGCATTTGAGGTATGAGGGAGGAAGCCTCACCCATTCCCCAGTGTCAGCAAAATAACAAGGACATGCTCCTCAACCTTCTGCTGCAGGCTCTTTTCCTTGTCCAGGGCATGTCTGTGAGTCTCTTTCCCATCCATGTCGCCGGTCAGCTGGTTAGTCTGCTGCATATGTCACTTCTTTACTCACTGTACTGCTTCCAGTACCGCTGGTTCGATAGGGAATTGAAAGGCACCAGTGCTTGTCAGACACGGAATGGAATAGTCTTACTGCTTCGGATTGGGCTTGCCCTTGGCGTTCCTCACAGCAGTGCAGTCCTCCTCGTCATCAGCGGCTGCCTCTTCTCTATCCTGTTTCCTTTATTCATCATCAGCGCCGATGAAGCAAGGACTCCTGGGAAAGCATACCTTTTCCAGCTGCGCCTCTCCTCCTTGGTGGTCTTCTTAAACCACAGACTGTTCCACAAGACAGTCTACCTGCAGTCAGCTCTGAGCAGCTCCACCTCCGCAGAGAAGCTCCCCTCCCCGCGTCCATCTCCTGCCAAACTGAAGGCTGCTGCAGGCCGCTGAGTCTCCTGCTGTCCAGAGGAGATGGTGGGACTGGATGGAGGCTGTGGCGGCTCTTTTCCCTGTTCTCCTTCCCTTCCAGGAAAGGAGGGACCCACTGCCAAGGGCCTCTGCATATCCCCTTCTCTTTGAGGAATTGGAATCTTTGTCTCTGGTGCACTTAAGGCAGGATCAGAAGACACCAGTATGTGGACTTTTACTATCACCATGTGTCTGAAAGGACCACAGGCTTTCCAGCTGTTTTCTACATTTACCAGCCCCTGTGCCTGGACGGATTTGAATACTTGGTTTTTCTCCCTGTGTCATTAGCCTCCCACCTCTCTTTGTTGCCAGCACCCTTGGATAAATGGGTTTTTGTAATTCTAACTGTTGCATTTTGTGAATTTGTTGTTAATGTTTTTTGGTGAAGCATATACATAGGATGTGGGAGGCGAGGGAGTTCCTCCTGTTGACTACCTTCCAAGCCATCACCGTCTTGTTTCTTGTAACTCAGGTGAGGTTTTGGTCTCTCTTGTGTACTGCCAAAAACAAAAGACAAAAAAGAAAAAGAAGACAAAAAAGAGCCTGAAGAAATAGGACAGGATAGATCTCACAGCCATATTTGCTGGCTGCTAAGGAATAATTTTCTTTCTTTCCTTTGAAGGGGAAAAAAGCTTTTTTTCATTGGTACATTTAAAATTCCCCAGCTAGGGGAGATCCCAATTCTGGACAAGTGCCACCAAATACAGAATGCATGGAGAATCTGAACTTTTCAACTCTGGAAGATGAAAATTTACTGTTGTCCACTGCTGGGTCTGATTGGTATTTCAAAGGAATATTGGGTGCTGCAAATAGGAATTGAAGGGGTAACCTTATTAAACCCATTAACCTGTGATTGGTGATGTCATTTAAAAAGACTAAATAGAAGGTAGGAGGTCTGATGTCAAAAACTTGTACAATTTTAAGATATCAAATATCGCAATTAAAATGTGAGCTAATTTCCCATAAAAAGAGAAGTGTTTACCAGGTAGTTTGGTGAGCATAATACATACATTTAGCCAGAAACCAGCAGGTGTTACACCTCTAGGGCTCATGACTTTCCCCATCATAGGTTTTTAGTATCAGGCATGTATTCCCTCCCATGGAGCAGGCCTCCAGTCCAATTAGAGAGTGGTTGGTTTCCCCCATAACAGACATGCCACTATTGCACCCGTTGACTCATTTGGCCTGGCTGGCCAAATGGCTTGTAGTGTCCACTGTTGTTTATTTCCACTGATGGCTTCTCTCTCTCCCATGTAGCTGCATGCAGCATAGCTTTTTTCAGCTTTCTGTCAGCTAGAGCACATGGAGGATGTTTTCAGCTCAGATCCATCAGGATTTCACAGTGACTTTGCAGCCCAAGCATGTGTAGCAATAGGGTCTTACCAACAAACCAAAAGCCTTGGCAATGGCCTGTAACGTTTTGGGGGGGCATCAGGGACCTCTTGGGTCAACAACTCACTGGAAGATAGCCCATTCCTGGCACTGAAATTTTTCTAGTAACAATCTATGGTTTCTGGGTGTGCCACTGTCCAATAATGCAGGTTTCCATATGACTTATTCATACCATCTTAGATTTTGATTAATCCTCTCCACCTCTAAAATTTTCTTTATAGTTGAATAAAACTCCATTGGGTGTATTCTCCTTTTCATTAACCATTCAGCAATTAATGAAATATATATATATATATATATATATATATATATATATATATATATATATATATATATATATATATATATATATATATATATACACACACATATACACACACACACACACACACACACACACACACACACACATATATATATATATATATATCAGTTTTGAGTGTCCCCAACAGTCACTGTCACCTGAAAAGCTTCTCTAACCAAAAGTGAGTCCAACATTAATGTACAGGCATGTGTGTATATATATATATATATATATATATATATATATATATATATACACACATATATATATATATACATATATATTGTTTTGAGTGTAAAATGTCCCCACAGCCTCATGCATTTGTGGTTAAACCTAATATTTAATTCCCATCTGATAGAGTCTTTGGGAGGTGAAGTCTTGCTGGAGGAGGCATGTCACTGGGGTGGGTCTTGAGGTTAATTAGTTCAGAGTCCCCTGGGTGTTCATAGTTCACTTTCTCTACTTTTTACCTGCTACTGCAGAGTTGTAATGCCAACTGTGTGCTCCTGCTAAGCTTCCCCTTGACACTAACCTGAGATAAACCCTTTCCTTCCATAAGCTGCTTCTGGGTGGGTGTTTAGTCTCAGCAACAAGAAGAAAACAATTAATATATATATATATAGTGTTCTTATGGTTCAATTTTTGGTAGATCATATATATTCAAAAATTTACCTCTTTCTAGTTTTCTAACTTTTAGCATATAATTTTAAATATTCCCAGTGATCCTTTATATTCTTCTGGCATTTGTTGTATTTTATTCTTTTTTTGAATAAAATATTTATTTGCAAGTACAGAGAAAAGGACAGAGAGAGAGAGAGAGAGAGGAAGAGAGAGAGAGAGAGAGAGAGACTGGGAGAGAGAATGGGAGTGCCAGGGCCTCTTGCTATTGCAAATGAACTCCAGATTCATGTGACACTTTGTGCATCTCGCTTTATGTGCGTACTGGGGAATTGAACCCAGGCTTCGCTGACAAGCCACCTCCCCTGCCCCTATTTTCTTCTTTTTTTTTTTTTTGCTTTTTTTGTGAATGCCCAGCTCCTTGTTGTATTTCTTAAACTTTGTTATATTTTTTATTTTCATTTATTTTGAGAAACTTTTCTTGTGTACTACTTATTTGAGAGAGGGAGACAGAGTGAAAAGGGCAGATATATTATAGAGAGAATGGACACTCCAGGCCTCCAGCCACTGCAAACAAACTCTAGACGTATGTGCCACCTTGTGCATCTGGATTATGTGGGTACTGGGGAATTGAACTTGAGTCCTTAGGCTTTGTAGACAAACACCTTAACCACTAAGTCGTATCTCCAGACCCTTCTTTTTAATTTCTTTGATGCCTGTTCAAATTGTTATTCAGATGTTGTCTAAAATTTGTGTATTTTTTAAAAAATATGTTATTTATCTATTTATTTAAGAGAGAGAATATAGATGTACCAGGGCCTCTAGCCACTGCAAACAAACTCCACATGCATATGCTATCCTGTGCCTCTGGCTTATGTGGGCACTGGGGAATTGAACCTAGGTCCTTAGGCTTCACAGGCAAGTACTAAGCCATCTCTCTAGCTCTTGTTTTGTTTTCATTTTTAGTTCTAACTCATTGTTATTAGGAGGGACATGGGTTATGAATTTTTTGGGGGGGTTAACAAGTTAGGGTCTTGCTCTAACCCAGGCTGACCTGGAATTCACTATGAAGTCTCAGGTTGGCCTCAAGCTCAAGCTGATCCTCTACCTCTGGGATTAAAGGTGTGTGCCATCATGCCCAGCTTTATTGTATAATCTACTCTGTTTCTTTGTTGGTTTTCTTATCTGAATAATCTGTCCATTGATGAAAATTGTGTGTCAAATTCCCAATTATTATTGAATTAGAGCTTTTCTCTCATTTTAGGTCTAAGTGTGTTTTATAAAATTTGATTCTCTGATTTTAGTGCATATTTTATAATCATATTCTCATTTAGAATGAATTCCTTCATGATCACATGGCCTGTTTTGTCTCTTTGCATAGTTGTTTTCAGTCTATTAAGTGTCACTGCTTCTGTTTGTTTTAGGTTTACACTTGTTTGGAATCTCATAGTCCATTTTTTTTCACTTTCAGTTTGTGTGTATCTTTATGTGCAAAGTGAGTTTCTTACAGGCAGCATATTATTGGATCTTGGTTTTTCTTTTTCTGTTTAATTTTTATGGGTCAGTGTTGCAGTCTGGTTCACACTGCTGGTAGAAATCACCCAACCAAGAGCAACTTCTGGAAAAAAGAGGTTTATTTTGGCTTACAGGCTCGAGGGGAAGCTTCATGATGGCAGGAAAAATGATAACATGAGCAGAGGGTGGACATCACCCCTAGCCAACATAAGGTGGACAATAGCAACAGGAGAGTGTGCCAAACACTGGCAAGGGGAAGCTGGCTATAACACCCATAAGCCCACCTCCAGCAATACATTACCTCCTGGAGGTATTAATTCCCAAATCTCCATCAGCTGGGAATCTAGCATTCAGAACACCTAAGTTTATGGGGGACACCTGAATCAAACCACCACATTCCCCCTCACCTCACCAGCATTTGTTTATTTTAACTTATTTTTTGTAATTTATTTATTTATTTATTGGTTTTTTGAGGTAGGGTCTCACTCTGGTCCAGGCTGACCTAGAATTCACTGTGGAGTCTCAGGGTGTCCTTGAATCATGGCAATCCTCCTACCTCTGCCTCCCGAGTGCTGGGATTAAAGGCATGCACCACCATGCCTGGCTTTATTTTAGTTTATTTATTTATAAGAGAAAGCAAGTGAGAGAGAGGGGAGGGGGGGGGAAGAGAGAGAGAGAGAGAATTGGCATGCCAGGGCCTTAATCATTGAAAATGCACTCCAGATGTGTGTGCCACCTTGTGCACATGCATCACCTTGTGCATCTGACTTATGTGGGTTCTGGGGAATCAAACCTGGGTCCTTAGGGCTTGCAGATAAATGCCTTAACCACTAAGCCATTTCTCTAGTTCTCATTTTTTTTTTTTATCCTGAATACAGTGTGATGGAATCCAATTTGTGTTTCCCTGAGGGTTGAGGATGTTGGACATTTTTTCAAGTATATATTAGCTATTTGTATTTGTACTTTTGAGAACTTTCTACTTAGTTGATTAGTCCATTTATTGATTGATGGCTTTTTTGTTGCCTTAATATCCTGGAGATATATCTATCTATCATCTATCTATTTATCCATCTATGGCCTTTATTATGTTGAGGTATGTTCCTTGTATTCTTAGTTCCTTCAGGAATTATCATGAAGGAATGTTGAACTTTGTCAAAGACTTTTTCTGCATCTATTGATGATCATGTAATTTCAAGGCCACGTGTGCTGTTACATTTGTTGATTTGTCTATGCTTAAAGATCCTTGCATTCCTGTAATGAAACTAACTTGATCACAATGCTATATTATGAAACTGGTTTTTCAAATATTTTTCTTTATATTGTGAACTTGATTTTTCAACCTCTATACATATGCACAATATACCATAATCCTCTCCCACAACCCTCTTTGTCTCTTCTCTATCCCCTCTGTACTCCCTTCTTCCTTCCAATTAGTCCCTGTTCCATTTTGATGTCATTTACCCCATCTTATTATGCAGGTCTATGTAGCTACTAGAACCAGCCACTGTGAGGTCATGGACACCATGGCCACTTTGTGTCTGGAAGTTTTCCTCTTCTTCTTCTCTGAAATGTGTGTACATTTGGTGAATCAGATCTCTCTACCACTTTCATGGGGTTGGCCTTTTTTTGGGTATGTTTTTAGGCTATTTCTTGAGGCATTGGTGTGTTGTCAAGTGGGTTTTGAGTCTACTTGGGCACCACAGATTGTTTTCTTATAGCGTCTTTGCTTGACTGTGGTTAGTGGCTTTGGGCACAGCATGTCCTGTGGCAGAACTGAAGACTGAGCACATGGCACACAAGAGTGCGTGTGGGGTGGGAACTTCCGGGTAAGATGGCGGCACAGGAGCCACGCCAAACCAGCCTAGGGAGGGATTTAAGCAGAACCACAGCGAAATGCACTCTTCTTCTGAAAAGTGAAGAAGTATAGGTTATTTGTAGGCAGGGGAGAAGCAGGGAGAGATCAAAATACACCAGAAAGGAGGAAAATGACCAGAATACCACTGAGGCACTTGCAGCCCGCCAGTCTGCATGATCCATGCCAAATAGCAGCAGCAGAAACCAAACAAGGGGATTTTCCAACCTTATCAGCCTCCTTGCAAAGTCAAGAAATCTGAAGGAAAGACAGCTGAGATCAACTAAAGAGCTACTGAAAGGGACACAGGCAGGACTGCATGAGCAACTCCAGGCTTTCTGCACTCTCCCATCCACCAACCTTCCGAACTGTGAACCTGCGGCATTCAGCCCCGAGTGGCAGCACATCCAGCAGAGCTGATCAGAAGTCCAGCTCCACAGCTCAACACGGAGGGGTGGAGGTGGGCACTCAGCACTGGTGAGATTGGAAGCCACCCCAAAAGGTAACAAGGCCAACTGACAAAAAACAAAACAAAACAACAACAACAAACCACCAAAAAACAAAAACAGGTACAGGCCTGCACTGGACATGCTAATCTCTCTTTCCATGTCAGGGCAGGTTATGGGTTACATATTCTTTGTTGGCTTTACCATTTTTTTTTTTTTTTTTGAGGTAGGGTCTTGCTGTAGCCCAGGCTGATCTGGGATTCACTATGTAGTCTCAGGGTGGCCTCAAACTCAAACTCATGGCGATCCTCCTACCTCTGCTGGGATTAAAGGTGTGTGCCACCATGCCTGGCTCTGGCTTTACCATTTTCAAATAAGCTGTATTTGGGGGTTGAATATTGTTGCCTTTGATACTTTCAGACTTATAGGGCCTTTGTATTTTGCTTCTGTCATTAATGGGGCAGAGTCTGATTCAGATCCAGGCTGACTTGGAACCCAATTCAGAATAGAATTCTCTACCTCCCAGCTGACAGGATTAAGGATGTAGAACAACACACACCCTTAGGGGTTTTGACTTTATAAGACTATCTGTTTTAATCCCCACAACTGCATAATTCTATGCTGGTTTGTACTGAATGTATATATTGCTCAGTTGAAGTTTAGAATTTGCAAATGAATTGTTCCACCCAGTCCACTAGAATACTTGCTTAGCAAGCAAACTCAACACCTAGGATTACTTCTGTGGTTGGATTGGGGTGCAAGAGCTACACCTGGCATTTTAAATTCATATCCTGAAGGTATATAAAGGTGGATTGCCACATCTAAGAATGCTGAAGATGAGTAGAAAACCTAAGCATCAAATCAATTCAGGATGCAAACATTGCTACATTATAATACAGGAAACATAAAAAATTAAGACAATACAAGCCCACCAAAATTAAAAATCCATCCATCAGAAATGATCACCAATGAGAATGTTTTAGATGAAATACCTGACAAATATTTCAAAAAAGGTGATTATATCTATACTCAAAGAAATCAAAGAAGAAATGAAAAGAATCAAAGAAGAAAACAAACTCTTGAAAGAGAACACAGGAAACCAGCTTAATGAAATAAGGAGATCATTACAAGGCATGAGGAAGGAATCAGAAATACTGAAGAAAAACCAGGCTGAAATTCTAGCTCAGAAGAATACAGCCAGGCAAATACAAAACTCTGTATAAAGTCTCACCAAGAATGGAGGAAGGAGAGAACAGACTCTCTAAACTAGAAGACCAGGTGGCAGACCTAACACAGTCAAACAAAGAGAAAGACAAGCTAATAGGAAGGTATGAATGGAAAATTTCAAGATAGCTTAGACACTATGAAAAGATCAAACATAAGAATTCAGGGTATAGTAGAAGAAGAAGAATTTCAATCCAGAGGCTTAGTAGGCATTTTCAACAACATCATAGAAGAAAAATTTCCCCAAATTGGGAAAGAAATGCCAATGCAGATACAAGAAGCTTTTAGAACACCAAACAGACAAAACCTGGAAAGAACCTCTCCTCACCATGTTATAATTAAACTACCTAACATGCAAACCAAAGAAAATATACTGGAAGCAGTTAGAGAGAAAAAGAAAGTCACCTACATAGGCAAGCCCATCAGAGTAACAGCAGATTATTTAACACAAAGTTTAAAAGCCAGAAGAGCTTGGAACGGTGTATTCTTAGTTCTGACAGACAATAACTGTCAACCAAGATTACTTTATCCTGCAAAGCTATCTATACAAATTGATGGAGAAATAAGGACATTCCACAACAAAAACAGGCTAAAGGAATTTATGACAAAAAATACTTGAAGGAATCCTTCATGCTGAAGAGCAAGCAAAACACACACAGGAGAAAATAGGAAAAAAATAAACCATACTCAAATAACAGGTAAAACAAATGAGTAAAGGGAAAATAGGAAGCAATACAAAATGAGAAGAATGGTGAGAATAAACACATACCTTTTAATAACTCTTTTTTTCTTTTTATTTATTTTATTTTTTATTAACAACTTCCATGATTACAAAAAATACCCCATGGTAATACCCTCCCTCTCCCCACTTTCCCCTATGAAACTCCATTCTCCATCACACCCCCTCCCCATCTCAATCAGTCTCTCTTTTACTTTTGATGTCATGATCTTTCCCTCCTCTTATGATGGTCTTATGCAGGTAGTGTAAGGCACTGTGAGGTCATGGATATCCAGGCCCTTTTGTGTCTGGAAGGAGCATGTTGTATGGAGTCCTGCCCTTCCTTTGGTACTTACATTCTTTCTGCCACCTCTTCCACATTAGACCCTTAGCCTTGGAAGGTGTGATAGAGATATTGCAGTACTAAGCACTGCAGTCATTTCTTTCCATCACCATGATACATTCTGAGTCATCCCAGGGTCACTGCCATCTGAAAAGAGAAGATTCTCTACCAAAAATGAGAGTAACATTAATATAAGGGTGTGAACATTACCTTTTAATAACTCCTAATATCAATGGCCTCAATGAACCAACCAAAAGATACAGGCTTGAAGACTGGATTAAAAGGATCCTGACATTTATTGCCTCCAGGAAACTCATCTCCAGGAAACTCATCTCTCAATAAAAGACAGACATTGTCTTAGGGTGAAAGGATGGAAAATGGTATTTAAGCAAATGGGCCTAGGAAACAAGCAGGGGTTCCTGTCCTAATTTATGACATGATAGACTTCAAACCAACATTAGTGAGGAAAGATGAAGGCCATTTTATACTGATTAAAGGAACACTCCAGCAGGAGGACATTACAATACTAAATTTATATGCACCTAACATGGGGCTCCCAATTTCATCAAACAAACACTATTAGACTTAAGGTCACAGATAACACCAAACACAATTGTAGTGGGTGATTTCAATACCCCACTCTCATCAATTGACAGGTCATCCCAACAAAAAGTAAACAGAGAGACATCTGGATTAAATGATGTCATGGAACAAATGGACCTAACAGATATATACAGAACATTACATACAAATGCTGTAGAACTTTTCTCAGCAGCACATGGAGCATTCTCTAAAATAGACCACATATTAGGACACAAAGCAAATCTTAACAAATACAGGAAAATTGATATAATCCCTTGTACTCTATCTGACCACAATGGGATTAAATTGCAAAGCAGCTACAAGAAAAACTACAGAACATACAAAAATTCATGGAGACTAAACAGTATACTATTCAATGATGAATGGGTCACTGAAGAAATAAAAAAAGGATATCAATATGAAATTCACAGAATCAAATGAGGATGAGAATACAACATACCAAAACCTTTGGGACACAAAGAAGGCAGTCCTAAAAGGGAAATTTATAGCTCTGTGTGCCTACATTAAGAAATTAGAGCATTTGCAAATAAAGAATTTAATGCTTCACCTTAACACCTTGGAAGAAAAATAACAAGGCAAACCAAAAATCAGTAGATGGGAAGAAATAATAAAGATTAGGGCAGAAATTAATGAGATAGAAACAAACAAACAAAAAAAATGGTCCAAAGAATCAATGAAACAAAGAGCTGATTCTTTGAAAGGCTAAACAAGATTGATAAACCCTTAGCAAATCTGACCAGAAGAAAGAGAGAAGAGACAAAAATTAATAAAATTAGAGCTAAAAAAGGCACCATGACAACAGATACCAAAGAAATTCAGGAAATCATAAGGACATACTTTCAAAATACATATGCCTCTATGTTTGAAAATCTGAAAGAAATGGATGATTTCTTAGATTCATATACCTACCAAAATTAAATCAAGAAGAGATAAACCATTTACATAGACCTATAACAAGTACAGAGATCCAAACAGCTATAAAAATTCTCCAAACTAAAATAAGTCCAGGCCCACATGGATTCACTGGTGAATTTTACCAGACCATTATAGAACAACTAATACCATTGCTTCTCAAACTTTTCCATGAAATAGAAAAGGAAGGAATTCTACTGAACTCCTTCTATGAAGCCAGTATCACTCTCATACCAAAACCAAATACAGAACAAAAAAAGAAAATTACAGACCAATCTCCCTCATGAACATAGATGCAAAAATTCTGAACAAAATATTGGCAAACAGAATACAAGAATATATCAGAAAGATTATTCACCACGACCAAGTTGGCTTTATCCCAAGGATGCAGGGAAGGTTCAACATATGCAAACAAATAAATGTAATACATCATATAATTGGTCTGGAGGGCAAGTGTCACATGATCATCTCAATAGATGCAGAAAAGGCATATGATAAATCCAACATCCCTTCATGATAAAAGTATTACAGAAACTGAGAATACAAGGAACATTTATCAACATAATAAAAGCTACTTATGACAAACCTACAACCAACATAATACTAAATGGGGAAAAATTGAAGCTTTTCCACTAAATTTAGGAAGAAGACCAGGAGTCCACTGTCCCCACTTTTATTTAATATAGTACTGAAAGTCTTAGCCATAGCAATTAGGCAAGATACTGACAAAAGGGATACAAATTGGTAAGGAAGAGATCAAATGATTATTTGTAAATGATATGATTCTGTACATAAAGGACCCTGAAGACTGTATCAACAAACTGTTCGAGCTCATAAACACTTTTAGCAACATAGCAGGATACAGAATAAACACACAGAAATCAGTAGCTTTCCTATATACTAACAACAAACTTGTGGAGGATGAAATCAGAGATTCTCTCCCATTCACAATTGCCTCAAAAAAATTAATAAAGTACCTTGGAATAAACTTAATCAAGGAAATGAAGGATCTCTTCCATGACAACTTTAAAACACTCAAGCAAGAAACTGCAGAAGACACAAGGAAATGGAAAGACACCCCATGTTCTTGGATTGGAAGAATCAATATTGTGAAAATGTCAATGTTACCAAAAGCAATCTACACATTTAATGCAATCCCCATTAAAATTCCAATGGTAGGGCTGGAGAGATGGCTTAGCAGTTAAGTGCTTGCCTATGAAGCCTAAGGACCCAGGTTCGAGGCTCAATTCCCCAGGACCCACGTTAGCCAGATACACAAGGGGGCGCATGCATCTGGAGTTCGTTTTTAGTGGCTGGAGGCCCTGATGTGCCCATTCTCCCTCCCTCCCTCTCTCTCTCTCTCCCTCTTTTTCTCTCTGTCTGTCGCTCTCAAATAAATAAAGAAAAAGCTGTTAAAAAATATTCCAATGGTAGTCAGGCATGGTGGTGCATGCTTTTAATTCCAGTACTGGGGAGGCAGAGGTAGGAAGATTACTGTGAGTTCAAGGCAACCCTAAGACTACATATTGAATTCCAGGTCAACCTGAGCTAGAATGAGACTCTACCTAAAATATATACATATATACATACATACATAAAATTCTGATGGCATTCTTCATAAAAATTAAAAAAATCCTAAAATTCATTTAGAAGCACAAAAAGACCTCAAATAGCTAAAACAATTTTAAGCAACAAAAAACAAGACTGGTGGTATCACCATACCCAATTTTAAGCTAGATTACATTGTCATAGTAACAAAAACAGGATGGTGCTGGCACAAAAACAGACATGTAGATCAATGGAACAGAATAGAGGACCCAGATGTTAATCCAGGCAGCTACAGCCATCTGATTTTGGAGAAAAATGCCAAAAATATTCATTGGAGAAACAACAAGTGGTGCTGGGCAAAATGGATATCTATATGTAGAAGGATGAAAATAGATCATTGTCTTTCTCCATGCATAAGAATCAAGTCCAAGTTGACCAGGGACCTTAATATCAGACCTGAAACTCTGAAATTGCTAGAGGAAAAGGTAGGGGAAACCCTTCAACGTATTGCCATAGGCAATGACTTTCCGAATATAACCCCAATTGCTCAGGAAATAAAATCACTAATCAACGACTAGGCTCTAATGAAATTACAAAGCTTTTGTAGAGCAAAGGACACTGTGAATAGAGCAAAGAGACAACCTACAGAATGGGAGAAAATCTTTGCCAGCTCCACATCTGACAGAGAGTTAATATCCAGAATATAGAAAGCACTCAAAAAACAGGACAATAAGAAATCAAACAACCCAATTTAAAAAAATTTAAAAAATTTAAAAAAACTAAATAGAGAGTTTTCATTGGAAAAATACAGATGGCATATGAACATCCAAAAAAGTGTTCTAAATCCTTAGCCATCAAGGAAATGCACATTAATACTACTATGAGATTCTATCTCTCTGCTGTCAGAATGGCTACTATCAAGAAAACAAATGACAATAAATGTTGGTGAGGATATGGAAAAAGGGGAACCCTTCTACATTGTTGGTGGGAATGTAATCTGGTACAGCCATTGTGGAAATCAGTGTGGAGGTTCTTGAGATAGCCAAAAATAGATTTACCATGTAATTCAGCTATAGCACTCCTAGGCATATATCCTAATGACTCTTCTCAGTACCTTAGAGACACTTGCACAACCATGTTTATTGCTGCTCTATTCACAATAGTTAGGAAATGGAACCAGCCTAGATGTCCATCCAGATGAATGGGTAATAAAGATGTGGTACATTTACACAATGGAGTTTTATTCAGCACTAAGGAAAAATGAAATTGTGAAATTTGCAGGGAAATGGATGCATCTGGAAAGGATTATACTAAGTGAGGGAACCCAGACCCAGAAAGCCAAGTGTCACATGTTCTCTCTCATATGTGGATCCTAGCTACAAATGTATAGACTTGTGTGTGAGCTGGAACCAAAAATTGGTAGCAGAGGCCAGTAAGCTAGAAAAAGGCTATAAGGGAAGGATCAGAGGGAAGAACTTAAGGAGATGGTATTGTATATATGTAAGTAGAAGAACAGATTACAGGGAGTGGAAAGGCCTAAGCGAGGCCAGGGGAAGAGATTGTACAAAAGAAAGGCAGGGGAAAGGGTCAATCAAAATACAAGATATTCTGAATAAGACATATGAAAATTTACTTTCTTGAAAAGTGGCACATCCAGAAGCCATAGATTGTTACTAGAAAAATTTCACTGCCAGGGATGGGACACCGTCCAGTGAGTTGTTGGCCAGGGAGGTCCCTGTTGCCTCCAAAACATTACAGACTATTGCTAAGGCCCTTGGTTTCCCTTGAGAAACAGATGGTAAGACCCTATTGCTGAAGACTTCACATGCCTGAGCAGCAAAGTCACTGAGAAATCAAGCTGGTGCCAAGCAGAAAACTTTCTCCCTGTAGACCAGCCAACTGAAAGCTGGAAAAAGCTGCACTGCATGCAGCTCTATGGGAGACAGAAATAATCAGTGGTGAAAACAGTGGACAATGGAAGCTTTAAGTTTGACCAGACAGGCAAAATGACTGAATGAGTAAAATAGTGGCATGTCTGCTCTTGGGGAAACCAACTGCTCTCTAATTGGACTGAAGGTCCACTCTGTGGGAGGGAATACAGACCTGGTACTGAAAACCAAATTAAAAGCCAATGGCAGGGGAGGTCATGAGCCTTAGGGAAGCACTACACTTAATGTTCATGTTTATGTGTTAATGCTATTCTCACGTCTGGTTAGAGAAACTTCTCTTTTCAGATGGCGATGACCACTGGGATGACCCAAAAGGCAACATAGTGCTGAGAAGAAGGGACAGAGGAATGTCCAGCATTGAAACATCTCTATCACACCCTCCAAGGCTCAGGGTCCATTGCAGAAGAGGTGGTGGGAAGAATGTAAGCCAAAGGAAGGGTACAACTCCTTACAATTCAACTGTCTAGACAGAAATTGGCCTTGATATTCAAGACCTTGCCGCACCTCGCAATACCTACAAAAGACCCTCATAATAGGAGAAGATAATGACATCAAATTAAAAGAGAGACTAATGTAGAGAGGGAGGGGATATGATGGAAAGCAGAGTTGTGAAGGGGAATGTGAGGGAGAGGAGGGAAATGTCATGGTTTATTGTCTGGAAATATAAAAGTCAGTAAAAAAATAAGAAAAATTAAGAACAAAGTGAGCGTGGGAGGTTCAGTGTGTGGTGACCTCTACAATAGGACTGCTGCCCCTACAGCTGACGAGGGTTTCCTCTGATGTTAGCTACCATCAGGAGCCTCTGGCACTGTCCGCCCAGCAGTGACTGAGTGTGAAGCCCTGGTTCCTCAGCCAGTCAGTGCTGTGGGCCCAGATACTGCATGGGGAAAGGTGGTGGAAGGAACTGAAGAACCCCCTCCTGGGGCTGTCATGCCCAGTACTGACAGCATGTATGGTTGAACAAGGTATGAAGTGTGTGGCCTTGGGAGCCACATAGCTGGGTGGGCAGCAGTGAGCATGGTTTTCCTTTCTCCTGCCCAGGAGTGGGACCTTGGCCAGTGAGCTGGGCCATGTGCACCTGGGACTGGTGTGATGGTCAGGTCTTTTATCCTAATTCCTTCAGCTGTAGTGTGCATTCCAAACAGGATCACTACCAGAGATGGGCTAAGATACTCTTGGCACTCCATGTAGGCCTTAGAGCAGGGTGACAGTAACTCAAATTCTCTCTCTCTCTTTTAAAGCTGTGGTGGGAACTGCAGTGTTACATGCCCATTCTGTCAGTAACAGATGCTTGAGCATGGCATGGAGCCGGTGGGAAGGAGTGGCTGCAATTGTATGCACATCAGTGTGGCCAGACCTGAAAGGACACCTACACTGTTGGGTCTCAGAAGGTAAGCTTCCTACTTCCTCGTTCTTAAACGCAGTGCCCTGTGTACACTTATGTCACAGCACTCGTTCCCTACAGTGGTGGGTACCAGGTGAGCTTAAATCAAGAGGTAACTTTGGGGCTGGAGAGGCTTATGGGGTTTGCCTGTGAAGCCCAAGGAGCCACGTTCTACTCCACATTAGCCAGATGCACAGTGGTGAGAGGCAAGTGCAAGGTTGCACAAGCCCATGAGGTGACGCAACATCTGGAGTTCAATTGCAGTGGCTGAGGCCCTGATGTGCCAATTCTCTCTCTTGTTCAAATATAAAAACTGGGAAAAAAAAAAAGGTAACTTTGCTGGGGCAAGTTGGATGAGAAAAAGCACATTGGAACAGGCAGGACCTTAGAGATTTTAACCCATATTGATGCACTGAGGCATGCTGACACTTCTCTGGTATTCACACAGACTATGGGTTCCATTTGGAGCAGCAGTAGGAGGCTTAAAATTTGGAACAGGGCCAATGCACTGTTGAAAAGAAAAGTACATGCTAGATTTGTAAACTTTACTTCTATGCCTTCCAGACTTGGCAAGCAAGTCACTTCTAGTTTCCTGAGGCCTCACTGCCAGGTGGCTCATGCTGGTATTTCTACCTGGCACCCTGCCTTGTCTGCCAGTCCGTGGCTCCTTCCCTCAGCTTTACACAGGCTACCTTCCATCCTGCTAGACTTCACGGTTAAATTACTGAGGCTTTTCAGGTCCGTTGGGTAAATGGCTGCTCCCAAGCCTCTCGTCCCTACTCCTAACTTGCCCAGCCAACTTCCTCCTGATGTAGAAGTGAAAGGGCCCCCAGTGGGCACTCCTGCAGGTGATCTCGGGCCCTCTCCATGCCAGAATCCTCCAGACACCCTGCTTCTCTCCACCTCTTTTTCCTCTCCTCCTAAGAGGTCCTTAGACACAGTAGTTTGGTACAGGCTGGCCCATGCCAGAACATGCAGTCGTGAGCTGCACGCAGGACCCTTTCCTCAGAGGGAGACCGTGCCCATGCGGAACGGCAGTTGGCTTGCCTCTGGACTGAGCCACTCACCACTTCTCAGCCAGCTGGAACTTCACAACTTCTTAGAAGCTGAGTGTAAAATGGAGGTGACCTATGCTATGACTTTTCACATGTGCCAGTAGGGGAAGTGTTCAAGAAATGTTTATAACAGTTTTTCCCCACGCCTTTATGTTCAGGCTAGCGTCAGAGGAAAACTACTCCTGGATGAGTCTGAATAGGCTTGCAGGTCATTTTCTATCAAAGTCCCTCAGTGACCACCATGAGGATTTCACCAGACCCCAGTCATGTGAGACCAAACACTGCCTTCACCTGTCAAGTCACAGCATGACATTACGGACCACTGTATGTGAGAAAAATCCAAGAAATGCATCTTGTATGTAAAAAAGCAAAACAAAACAATTCAAGGCTTTTGAAAAAAGCATCATTTATTTCAAAGTACAACACAAAGTTGTATTTTTAAGAAATACACAATCTTGTATGTCAAGACTTGTCTATGTGCATTTCGGTTTATCTTTAAAATAAATTCAGGTATACAAATGTTACACACCTCAAGTACAAACAGCACAGAAAATGCGTATGGTCTCAACCAAGTTCTTTTACATTCCTCCATTGTTCTTGACTTCCATTTCTGTAATCTGCTTTTAACCAAGACAGCCTTACTTTAAAAAAATACTCTGTATTTTCAGCACAAAGTCCTCATACATTTTTAAAATTAGATCTTGGCGCATAATATTGTGAAATTATTAAAAACCAAACTTGCTAATTTAGTAAAATTGTCACATGCCAGGACTTCTGAATCAACTCAAATTACTTCCTTAACTGTAATGCCAAATTTGTGTTCATACAGATAAAGAAAGCATGGGAGAAGACAGGTGGGGACAAGTGGGAACAGTCAAGGTTTCTGATGGACAAGTCTTTGTAGATTTGTGGCCGAGTCCAGACTTTTCTCTACAAGCACAACAGCAAATCTCATATTATCATAATTGCAAGAAAGATCTGAAAGAAGCAAGTGGTACGAGCCTGCCCTGCGTAAGTCTGCTCTGCGAAGATGAGGAGGGTGGGAAGAGGGAGGGGACAGCAGTAAGAGCTTTAACGAGGGGTCTCAAAACTGGCATACCATGATCTAGATGGGGACCCCCACTTTTGTTTTATTTTTGCCTAATTTTAATTCTCATGAGGGAAGTGTGAATTAGACCAAGGGTCAGAGCTTCTTCTTCCGATTGTGGGGCTCCATATCCGCCAAGGGTTGTAGGTCTGTCCCAAGTCGTCGGCTGGACCAGAGGCGGAAGGAGCATGGGCAGAGGGGGAGTTCTCTGTGCCCATGAGGCTGATGCTAGACAGCGTGTTTGTTGGAGTGGCGAAAGGAAGGGTACTGTTGAGGTTGCTGGACCAGATTGAGCTGCTGAATGGAGTGGTGGACCACAGGCCGCTGGTATTGCCAAGGATCGACTGTGACAAAACAAGAAACATCCCATGCTGAGTAGAGGTGAACCAGGCAGGTGGTGGGTACAGTGGTTAAGGTCATGCACAAAGGAAGCTTAGGCCATAGATTTCTTTCATTGTGTTTTCTTTAAACCACACTTCATGTATTTTGCTACAAGAGAATCAGAGCAAATGGTTCTGATATCCTAAAGAAGGGTTGTCAAACTACAGCCAGTGGACCCGGTGCAGCCTGGCCTGCTCCTA
The DNA here is from genome assembly GCF_020740685.1 of Jaculus jaculus. Taxonomy (NCBI): domain Eukaryota; kingdom Metazoa; phylum Chordata; class Mammalia; order Rodentia; family Dipodidae; genus Jaculus; species Jaculus jaculus. The sequence continues at coordinate 118,253,462 of NC_059105.1, forward strand.
GGGCACAGGTGACTCGCATGCATGGGTCTTGGTGATGCTAATTCTGCATCACATCATGGAAATGGGGTGCCTGCAAAGCTTCAATAACAAGCTACCTGACTCTGTCATAGAGAATTTGCTGGCCTGTTGGAAAGAATGGTCAAGGTGTTTTGAAAACTGAAGCTAGAGTGATTACCAGGAAGAGAAGCTCTGGAATCAGCCAGGGCAAAATCTATGACATTTACATATTTCCCATGAAAACTTGCATGTCTAATTTGGCTTTTCTAAATCACCAATGGGATCACATATTTCTGTCATAATATTGCCAAGGCAGAGTCTGTTATTTTTCTTGGTAAGATGACTTCTGGGGAGCATCATCTCTTCAGGAAACTTTAGCCTGAGCTTTTCTAGTACACACTCGTTTACTTTAGAGAAGAATAAATGCTGCCCAGAAACAAAAATCAATACAAGTTGCCAGCTTGCCCCTGTGGGTCAGTGGCGCCTCAGATGGCTGTAGTCACGCTGTGCCAGGTTGGAGGGTGGGAAGAGGCTGAATATGACCCTGATCTACTAGGAGGAAAGCCAGGGATTGACCCCACGGCTGCTCAGCTGTGCTTCCCACAGCTTCCTGACTAACGGCTTGAGGAGCTCCAAGGAGTCACTTGTTAGAATGTGAGACAAAGCCGTAGCACCAGTAACACTACCCCTCCTCCTCACTGTGTTCTTGCAAGTGGCAATGATGGTCACGATGGAGTGACAGGGCCACACCTAGGCTTGGGTACTCACGGAGGCTGAGTGAGTTGGTGAGCTGGAACTGGCTGGCCAGGATGGGCTGGGATCCGTTGCTGGGGAGTCCCAAAGATATGAGGGGCCACTGTTAAACTCATTCCAGCCTCTCTGGGAGGACTGGTTGCAGGATCGAGATAATCCGAGTTTGCTGAAAACTTCTAAAAATAGAGACAATTGTCAAGCTCGTCCTTTATTTGGCTGGGATCACCGGGACAAGAGAAGATTCACTCAGTGACACACATCCCAGGATTGCTAACTTAAGACCTGGCACACACACCTTGTTGGCTCCCATCATGCTCTGTGGTGTGTTCCATTGTTTCCCAGAACTCAGGCACATGGCACATGATTTGAAACCTTAAGCCATATTCATCACTAGACAACATAAAAATGCAGACATTCCTCAACATTAAGCTTGTAGCTGATGCAAACTCACATTGAAGCACACTAGGAGTCTTGCTTCAGACTAGAGTTTCTCCTAGAAGCTTTTTTTTTAAAAAATTATTTATTTATTTATTTGAGAGCGACAGACACAGAGAGAAAGACAGGTAGAGGGAGAGAGAGAGAATGGGCGCGCCAGGGCTTCCAGCCTCTGCAAACGAACTCCAGACGCTTGCGCCCCCTTGTGCATCTGGCTAACGTGGGACCTGGGGAACCGAGCCTCGAACCGGGGTCCTTAGGCTTCACAGGCAAGCGCTTAACCGCTAAGCCATCTCTCCAGCCCTCCTAGAAGCTTTTTTAAAAAAATATTTTATTTTTATTTATTTATTTGAGAGAAGGAAAGAGGCAGAGTGAGAGGGAGAGAAAGAGAGAGAATGGGTGCACCAGGGCTTCCAGCCACTCTGCAAACAAACTCCAGATGTACGCACTACCTGGTGCATCTGAATTATGTGGGTTCTGGGGAGTCGAACCGAGGTGCTTTGGCTTTGCAGGCAAGTGCCTTAACCACTAAGCCATTTCTTCAGCCCGTCTCCTAGAAGCTCTTATGTGCATGTGGTGGAGCACAAGCCAACTGGCATGCATTCCTGCTGTGGCTGTTCCACTGCACCTTAGGCTGGGGCGGCCACTGTACTCTGTGCTCTTTATAAACACCGTCAAGGGGCTGTGGGCGCTGGACTCCCCAGAAGTGCTCCAGGACAACAAGAGCAGAGCCTGCATCCCTGAAGTCTACCAGCATCTGACTACAAGCAAGAGAAATGCTCTTTGAACATGTCTACTCAAAGGGTAGCATGCTTCCTCATTATGCTGCACAGCTCCCAAACATGTCAAACCACTCTTCCTCCTGTCCACAGGCTTATTAGTTACAAATCTAGTGTTAAACACTCACCACCAGTCAGGTTAAAAGAATTTCCAAAGGCGGAGAACGAATTGAGTGGGGTGAAGTCAGGGCTGCTTGGGTTGCTGACAGGACTCCACAAACCCGAGCTAAATGTTGCAGGAGGAAAATGCAACACACAAAATGTGAGTTACTGAACAGGCCATCATATACAGCTTTAACTGGGGTTGCTCTGATAGGGAAACAAAGACAAATGTGGCTACTGTATGTGAAAATCAGGTTTCAGAATTCAGCTTCGATACCCTCCCTACTAGCTGAGAATTGGGGTCAGAGCAAGTGTCTTGTGGGAAAACAGGTGTGTTTTACTTACGTTTACTTTTCGGTAATGGCAGACATATTAAGCTATTTCAAGTCTAAGACTCTAAGACTCACTTCCATTAGTGTGAAGTTAAGTGCAGAGGTCCAACGCTACCAGCAGGCTTGTTCATGATACTAATCAAGCAAAACCAATGGAGGTGATTTTTGCCATCTGTCAAGAAGCTGTTGGTCTGGGTCAAGGTAGCATGGCCAAAGGTTACTGTAGGCTATTCAGGATATGCTCTGATCTCCTACCTAGATTATTTTCTGTTTTTTCCCCACACGCGTGCACATGTGTGTGTGTGTGTGTGTGTGTGTGTGTGTGTGTGTATGGTGTGCATGCATGTGGAGGGCAGAGGGAGACACTGGGTGTCTTCCTCAATTGCTCTCCATTCTTTGTTTGGGGGCCTCTTGCTGAATCTACAGCTCACTGATTCAGGTGGTTTAGCTAGCCAGCGAACCCAGGAATTCCCTAACTCTGCCTTTGTGCTAGGATTACAGACATACACCAGCACATCTGGTGGTTTATGTGGGTGCTGGGATCCCAACTTGGGTCCTCATGCTTGCCTGGCATGTACTTAACCCACTGAGCATCTCCAGCCCCGTGCTTTCCAGTTCTTAGGGTCAGCCCACATGCGTTCTCAGCACAGCCCACGATAACAGAGAATGACAACGGACCTGGCACTCAGCTACTTGGGCTGCGGAAGGCCCTGGGCACCCTCTTCTCTCAGGGAACAGCAACAAGCTTTCTGCTTCCACTAGAAGGTAAGTTTTCTTACAGGCACCCGACCACTTCTCACAAATGATTCTTTATAAATAAGGGCAAAAATGCCTGAAACCTATCTATGGAGAAGATTCTCACTTGAATAAAGGATGGTCTACATACCTGTCTGAGCCATCACTGTCAACAGGAATGTGTGAAATGCCAAGACTGCTGGAAAAATCTGTTTTGTTTGAAGAAACTTTAGCAAAGCCATTTCCACCTGCAACAATGGTCTCAGAATCAGCTAAAGGCGCCTTGTGGTAAAGGTCACCCCAGCTGTGTGGGCCGGCGTGGACGGCCTTGGGGGCGAGGCACTCACCCGGGCTCTTGTCGTAGCCGGCGGTGACTGCAGCGAAGGTAGGGTTGCCGTTCTTGCCAGGGAGAGAGGCTGCTTTTGTTAACTTGCTTTTGCTTCCACTGGCCTGCTTTGCTTTTGGCTCACTGGCAGCAAGAAGGAAAGAGAAGCACTTTTCACTGGCAGTACCCACAGCAGAGCGATAGGACACTTCTCAGATGCGGGCCTGAAGATGGAGCTCTGCTGTGCCAGGCCCAGTCTCATGACGGCCCAGAGTGGCTCAGAGCACAGCTAAGCTTGTGGAAAGTGCTCTCGAGTCTAAGACTGCTAATCAGATGGAAAATGAGGGGTTTTGGACGCGCATCACAATTTAGGGTCTGGAAAAGGTGGAGATCACATTTCAAAGAAAAGCATGAGGAAGTGAGCCACTGGGCAGACACGAGTCAGTACGGCGGTTGGCTGGCAGTGCGGACGTGCAGGGCTGGGTCTGTTCTCTAAGGCCTCCTTCCCCTTCTCTACGTGCTCACTCCGCAAGGGCCCCAGGCAAGCCAGCCTCCCTCTCACAGCCACGACCACCATGGACAGAGCCTGTCTGTGCAGTGAGACGGGGCAGGAGGCCACCTCCATGACGGCTTCACTAACCATGTGGGGCAGTTGTGAAGGGGCTCCGTCTGGTTGGTGTGTCCTGTCTGTGACCCTTCTGTGTAGGTATGAAGCCCCTGCCTCTGAGCTCATGGTGCCTAAGCGTCTCACACAACAGTGACAGTCTTGGTTCAGATATGTCTTCTAGCTAATGAGCCAAATGGCCTCTGTGGCACAAAATTATAACAACCTGTATCTCCATTTTATGGCCCATATTCTTTACAGCATCAGTTAACCTCTGGAATGCTTACTGGCTCTTGAATGATGACACGATGCTAAAATGTGGAACAAGACACTTCTTGGTCCAAGGTGACAGGGTCCTTGTGGGGTCAGGAATATCTAGCACAGCAGGAGGAAAAGCTGACTCCAGGTAAAGGACGTAACAGTCAAAAGCTAAGGACAAGATGGCAGGCGGGAGAGGAGCTGCAGCGAGCCTGGGGCCTACCTGCTCGAGCTGTTGACAATGCTGCTGTAGCTGCCTCGGGGTGTGAACAGGCAAGGGGCGGCGGGGGGAGACGGACAGGCAGGAGTTGGTGAGGTCTGGCGTTGTTTTAAGAAAATGTCTGCATTGAGGGTTTGCAGAGAAAGTTTATAAAGACTGTCAGAGGCTGGAAATGAAAAAAACAAACAAACAAACAAAGAAAAGGTCCCATTAATGTGATTATTTTGATTTACATTCTTCAAAATGCAGATGTAGCTTATGTAGCAGGTGAAAAATGAATGGAACTCAAGTGACTCTATGAAGGAAAATGAGGTCTTTTAAAAACTTTAGAGAGACGAGGAACTGGATCCTACTGTGCCTTTCAAGAAACTGCTATTCCATGCCACAGTTTAGCCACGGGCAGCTGAAGCCACTGCCCGGGGACCTAAGAGGCTGCGCCTGCACCCAGGTTTGTACTTGTAGCAGGGACACCCTCAAGCCCTGCGAGGACACCAGTCTCTCCCGCAGTGCTTGTGTGGTCCCTGGCTTACAAGAAGGCAAGCTGCTAGTGTATTCATTGGCCTATCAAGGTAAGGTCCACATGGCTATTTAAATGATTTAGGATAGAAAAAAATGTCATGAAACAATTTGCATTCAAAATGGAAATATGTCTACTCTTTAATTGAAAAGTCTATCATTTTGCACATCTATTGTGTGCACCTTGGTGCTGCTTCTATCAGTGACATATGAAGGAGTCAGGAGGAGGCTGCTGGTCCCAAAGCCCTTCCCAGCTCTGCACACCTCAGCATGGACCCTGGTGCCTGTGTCTGTGGAGAACACCCTTTGCACGCCTGTGCGTCTCTCTCTCTCGTGTACTCTGCATGCTGACTCTGTCTGTGTTCCCTCTCTCTCTCCAGCATCAGCTGACTCTCCCCAAACCCTCAGGCTGTAACGCTTGGGTGAAACTCCCTATTCCTGAGCTGGGTCAGGACCCCAGTCACGGCAGCACTGGATGACGCCTCTGCTCCAGCCCATACGCCTTGCTCCCATCTTCAGGGCCATCTTCTACCCCTCTCCCATGCTCCTTGGTGGTGACGGCACCTTCACCACTGTCCTGGTCTGCAGAGTGCCCTGCTCCACTCTGCTCATGGGAGCCTACTATTTTCCTGACCTAGTGCGCACCTGAAATGCTGTCCATATGAACCTCCCCACCCTCTACATCGCTGTGTGCTCACTGGAAGTTTCCAAGGCACAGTACGCTCAGCCTATGCCACATCTATGCTGTAGGGTCCTTTTGTGTAGAACTGTTCAGACCCGTCCCTAGTCATTGCTTGTTTGGTACCTTCTCTGACCACTACTGCCACCACCAGAAGTGACTTGTCCATACTGTCCATGGTTTGGACAGTGAATGTCCCCAAAAGTTCATGTGTTAAAGACGTAGTCCAGCTGGGCGTGGTGGTGCACGCCTTTAATCCCAGCACTCGGGAGGCAGCGGTAGGAGGATCGCTATGAGTTTGAGGCCACCCCGAGGCTGCATAGTGCTTAGCGGTGACTGGACTGTGAGGGCTGTGACCTTATCCATGCACAAATCATTGCTGGAAAGACCGGTACAAGGTAGCTGCTTGGTGCTGCTGCCAGGTCACCATGAGCTGAGTGGCTCTCCTCAGCCATGCCAGAGGTCAAACAGCAAGACTGTCGATGGAATCCTCTGAAAGTGTGAGCCAAAACAAAGCTCTCCTCTTGAAGTTGTTTATGCCACACCGAGAAATGCTGGCTATCACACTCCACCCATGGGTACTTGTTCATTCTGAAGTGCCTGGCACAGCGGAGCACATGTCATTTCTTTGGGGTATCTCTGACAAGCGGAGGAGTTTCACGGGCCCAGCAATGAAAAACGACTTGACAAATGTGGATAGAATGCAACTGATAAAATCAGACACCAGCCTTCTTGAAGTTAGGGACAGGGGGAGGGGAGGCCAAAATTCATATTGAATTTGTGTACTTAAGACTCTTTTGCTTCAGATATAATCCCTACCAGGGACCTTCTATTTGCCTTTCCTTTGTATTTTGGTCCTTTTAAAAAATTTGCTTCTGAGTGTGGTATACACACATGTATGTGCCCCATATGCTTGCCAGAGTCTCTCTCTTTATTAATTCCAGAGCTGTGGGGCGTCCATGATGCTCGTGTCTGCTCCCCTGAGAGAACGGGGTTACAGGCACATGTGGCCACGCCCAGCTGTTTATCTGGGATCTGCAAAGATCTGAATTCTGGCCGTCTCAGGACCCCATGCTTGTGCAGGAAGTGCACCTAACCACTGAGCAATCTTTCTAGCCCCCTTTTTGTCTTTTTAAAAAGCTAACAAGGGGGGGGGGCAGGAGGGAAGAGGGCACATTAAGGACTTATGCAACTGCAAACAAACTCCAGATTCATGAGCCACTTTGTGCATCTGGATTTACATGGATACTGGGGAACTGAACCTGGGCTGTCAAGCTTTACAAGCAAGCACCTGTAACAGCTAAGCCCCCTCCCCAGCCTCCTTTTGTCTTTTTAAGTCATGGAGGACTGTCTTGATGTCGCCTATGTCCTCATACTAGGAGTTGTAACTTGGACAGCAAGATCTCATGTACAAGCTGCAGCCCCCTGCTACTTCATCTTGCCTTAAAAAGTCTTAAGGGAATAAATCCTTAGGCTCAGTGGCCAGATAAGCATTGCAAATGGCGTGCTCAGAGGGCTGAACTCTAAGAACTATGAAAGATCAAAGGGAGGAGCGATAAGAAAGGAGCTGAGACAGTAGGTGGGGAAAAGGTACAGTGTCAGGGAACTGGAGACTCCACCTTCCTCTGGCCATGTCATAGATAAAGCAGTTTTCTGGAGTTTTCTAGCAAAGCTAGGGGTGAGAGCAGATGTCAAGAGCTTAGATCAGGTCAATGGGTTTCTTGGCTAGAAAAGCACAAAAGAACTGTGCAGACACGGGCCTTGCAAACAAGCTCTATATTCATCCCAGCACCAGAGCCCCCCCCCCCCCCCAGCTGTGCATAAACCCTAGGCACCTGTGGCCTTCACAGAGGGGCTGCAGACTTGGCAGAAGTCACAGCCCCTGTCCTTTAATGGCTGCTTCTTCAGACTTCTAGCCTATTTCTTATGTTCCTCCCCTCCTGAGAGCTGGACCTGAAATCCCATGGAACTACCTCCAATTGTTCTTTCCCTTCCGCTCCAACATGTGGCTCAGAGACCAGCTAGATTCAGTGTGTACAAGGCTGGCACCTCTCTCCTTGGGTGTTCAGTTGAATGAATTTGCATCACTACCTCTCAGCAGAGCCGTTTTTTATTTTACTGGCCTTAGAACAATCCTGTGAAACTGGCTCTAAGGAGTCATGATACTGATTATTAGATGTTTAGTGGAAATGGTCCAAGTTGCAGGTACAAGGCAGGAACCTATGTCTAGCTAAGGCGTTCAGCAGGACCTAAGGCAGCAAACCCTTCTGTTTGTGCACATGCATGACTTATAACCAGTCTCAGGAGTAAGTCTCATCTCCCACAAAAAGGCAAGATACTGAAAGGGCCCAGTCTGAAGGCAAATTATGGCACCAGCTTTGAGCCTGGAGAGCATTTTCCTCTGATCACATGCACGCAGGTGAGAATGTAAAGGCAGATGTGTTTATTGGAATCTCCTGACTGTGCAGCTTCTTTGCCCCAGTCAGCTACTCGGTGCTTCAGTCACCACGCTTGCTCCTAATCTCCTTTGCTATTTCAGTGTCAACCAGACTGTACCACTGCTCCTCCTTGTCCCTCCTTCAGTACAGACCAGTCAACTATAGACAATTCAGTCCTAAAGCTAGGATGTACCCCCCTTCCAGCCCTGCTCATAGGGTCTCCTATTGTCTTCCCGCATCAGGCCCAAAATGTCTCAAGGTTGAGAACTCATACTCTATTTCAGTAGACTGCTCTTGCCATAGTTGAAAACCCTTCACATAGGCTGTTTATGTAAAAGATGTGGGTAAAGTTGGGAGTGCACTGAATCCTCACAAAACAATTTCACTATAAATGTTAGTCCCAGCTGAGCAACTGCTGAGTCAATGCTCTCAAAGCAAACATCTTTGGATGATCATTGTCCCATTTAGATCTTTCTGTTGTGTTCCTGGGCAGCGGTATGCAGATATACCAGCTCCTTGGAGCCAAGAGCCCTGGCAGGGCTGCCCTGTAACTTCTGTGTAAATACTCCTGCCGGGGCAGTTTCAATCTCCAACAAGGTTTCCATTAACCAGGCATTGAATGCTGGGCTCTTGCTGAATGGTACAGGTTGGCTCCAGTGGGCCAGTGACATTGGTCTCCTTTGGAAGCAACATGGCCCTGCAGCATGGGTGAAGGGAGCCCCGGGGTTTACAGATCCATACTTACAGCTGCCGGGCTTGTGGACTGGCACAGCATCCCACTCTGGTGGAGGAGAGTCTTTTTCACCCTCTGAGCTACTGGTGTTGCCTAGTTCTTGACTATTTGGTAGGAATTTTGCTAGGGCAGGTGGCCTGTTATCCACTAACTTACTTGTACCTGCCATAGAAATCAGAAAAGAAAATTAATGGAGTCAATTTCCTCTTTCAGGTCTGTTTCAATGAGGACAGGATTGTAGCCATTGGCAGGAACTACTGACCGATTCCCGACCACTCAACAATTATGCAGACAGTGAAGTATGAGGCTATTTCGGGCCAAAATGATAATACCTTTTGTTTTCTGGGAATTTCGCGCTTTGGATCCACTTGTCAGTGCAGTTGGAAGCGGAATCTTGCTTGGGAGATTTCTACGCTGTTTACTTTCCAGTGGGGGAGCATATGGCAGTTCTAAAGAACTGGAAGACAAACAAGGACAGAAGACACCGATTTGCCCTGTTGCTTTGCAGCAGCGGGTGGAAGTCACCGAAGCTATGACTGTGCGCACGCATGTGGCTCCCTGTGCTCTACTCCAGGACTGCTCATACACTCGGAGCTAAGCTCTGCTGCTCCAAGCGCTGACAGTGTGCCGAGGGGCAATGTGGTAACGGATGAGGGGAGGGCTAGAGTGGCCCCTCAGGAAGCTCGTACAAAGTCCTGGTCACGAACCTGATGAATTCTGGGGCTAGCTAGCAAGCACAGCTGTGTTGCTGGCGTGAGCCTCTTGGCACTGGCACCATCAGTGGGACACTGTTGTGTGGACTTGAAAGGCCTCAGACTTATAGTAAACTTGCAACAAACCAAAGACATCTTTAATAGGAACTGCAATGAGCTGGGGATAAGTTCCTGGCCACTACAAAACAGAGGGTTGTGACATGTGCTCAGGTGAGAGGCTCAGATGAGAGGGTAAGATAGACCTATCTTCCTGCTATTCTTGAACTTAGGGTTAGTTTTAGGCTACCATCTTATTATTTTTTATTATTTCTAACAGACTGCCTTTTTTTTTAAATGCGAGATTAAGGGGGGGGGAGAGAGGGAGAAAGGGGGGGGGAAGGAGGGAGGGAGGGAGGGGATGAGAATTGGCACGCCAGGGCATCCAGCACTGCAAACGAACTCCAGATACTGTGACCCTCGTGTGCATGTGCAACCTTGCGTGCTTGTGTCTCTGTGAGTCTGGTTTATGTGGGACCTGGAGAATCAAACATTAAATCCTTAAGTTTTATAGGCAAGTGCCTTAAATACTAGGCCATCTCTCCAGCCCCCATCTTTTTTTTTTTTAAATGACTTAGAGTCTAACTTTCTGAAATACTTCAAGGCACTCATTAAGCAACAAACATGTATATATAGGAGAATTAATGGACCTTCCTGCCAAGCAGTGCAAATGGGAAACGTGATGGGCTATTTTAAGATTCCACAGTGGGCTGAAGGAGGAACAGCTGAGAAGAGCAATGGGCTGGGTAGTCGGCCTACTTAAGTAGCATGGGAGCAGTATAATCATGGGTGACGAAGATGTCCTTTACAGAGCTGTTTCTGTGATGCCCACAGAGATCATGCTTTGGATTGGGAGAGCTGAGCACAGGAGGGAGTGTGGTGGTCTTTGTGGGAGTATTTTTCCAAGAGTCATAAGAGATGATCACTGAGCTTCTTATGGCTGGAAAGCTGACAGCTTGTTTACAGATACACGAAGTCTGTGCAGTACCCCAGCAAGTACTCTATCACTATACTACATCCCCAGCATTTTCTTTTACTTATTTATTTTTATTTTTTGTTTTTTGAGTTAGGGTCTCACTCTAGCCCAGGCTGACCTGGAATTCACTCTGCAGTCTCAGGGTGGCCCCGAACTCACAGTGATCCTCCTACCTCTGCCTCTCAAGTGCTGGGATTAAAGGCGTGCGCCACCACACCCGTCTTAATTTTTTTTTTTTTTTTTGAGGTAGGGTCTCACCCTAGCCCAGGCTGACCTGGAATTCACTATGTAGTCTCAGACTGGCCTCAAAATTACAGCGATCCTCCTACCTTGGCCTCCAGAGTGCTGGGATTAAAGGTGTGTGCCACCATGGCCAGCTCTTTTACTTTTACTTTTAGACAGAATTCTGGTAAGTTGCCTAGGCTGGCCTGGACTTACTATGCAACTCAGGCTAGCCTTGAACTTGCCTCTGCCTTCTGGGTAGCAGGAATTACAGTGTGTGCCATGACACTCAGCTCTAAACAGATGTTTTAAAATCAATGTGTCTCTGGCATTTCCCACCCCTGAATATTCTTCCTACCTAAAACCCTTACATGTGTGACCTCAGTACATGCCGCCCACCCTACAAAACCATTTTAAAATCATTTAAAAACATTTTATTATTTATCTGAGAGTGAAAGAAAGAAGGAGGGAGGAGGGAGAGACAGAAAGAGAGAAAGAGAGAACTGGTGTACTAGGGCCCCTCTTGCCACTGCAAACGAGCTCCAGACAAAGGCAGCTCCTGTGCATCTGGCTTACATGAGTCCTGGAGAATTGAACATGGGTCCTTAGACTTCACAGACAAGCACCTTAACTGCTGAGCTACCTCTCCAGCCCGCCCTCAACTTCTTAATTCACCATGCCATCCTGACCCTACCACCACCCCAAGCTGCCATTCCTCCAATACCGCCAATTTCTGCTGGGTTCTGGGTCACACACAAATCAAAGGTCAGAACCATTTAGACTTCCCAGACTCAATGGTGCTAAAACAGCTCTAGCTGTTCTACTCCCCAGTAAAGATGGCAAAGTGATTTCATAAGTGAATAAACACATTTTAAAAAAGACTGTTTACACTTTATAAGGTGGTAGACTCAACTGACATTCATTTCTTTCTTTCAAAGTTTCCATAAACATATAGGTATTTCTGGATTTAATAAGGGACCTAACCAAAGCCTTCCCCCAAAACAAAACAAAATCCTCATTTGCCCAAAAAGGCAGGATTCAAGCATTATAACAAATTGAAGTAAAAAAATCTCTTTATGGGCAAAACTATGAATGCCACAATATTATACAATCTCCTGTTCTTCACCCTCTTCTCATTGATAGGGCTATTTCAAAACTTTGCCTTCTAAAAACAGCTGAAGACTCCCTGACAGACACCTAGCCCCTGGCAGTGACAATATGGACTATTTTTAGGTAAGTCAGCTGCAACTGTGTGTGTGGAGGGTGTCCTGTGTGTCTGTTTTATAAAGCTCAACTCTGCCAGTATAAAATTAATTGGGCTTTAAGACAAAAGGTGCCAGACTATTTCAGCTGATTCATGTGTTCCTAAATTAAGCCAGATGGTCTTCAGCAACACACACTCACACACACTTTTTTCCCCCTTAAGGCTTCAAAATAAAATGGACATAAGCCAACTAACAGATTCTGTCTACAAGGGAGAGAAGGAAAGGTGGTTCTAATGTAAGCCTTGGTCTTCATGTGTGACTCATGTCATACAGCGTCCTGCTGTCTGGGAGAGGAAGACAGAGTTGAGGCAGGAGAAGGCTGAGCCAGTATGTGTAGTATGTTCATGGCCCTCTGCCCTGAGCTGAGCATGTCACACAAGGAGATTATCAGTGTAATCAGTCCATACCATCTCTCTGTTTATTCTAGATTATTAGTTATGTGAACATGTAGTGTGTTAAGTAAACATAGGAAAATAGATGATCAATGGCTAATGGTGTCCTAAGCCAGGGATGTGCTGGGTCTCAGAATCTTGAATCCTTCAGTGCCTGAAATGTAATTATTATTTCTTGTCATCATGATCTACAAGTTGTCTAGAGGACTGCTTCTATGGGGTTAAAGCTGGGGGGGGGGGAAGGGTTAGCCCCGATATCTACTACTGTATGTTTATGAACCAATTACTTTTTTGGGGCACATGTACATGTGTGTGGTGTACATATGTATATGCACATGCATGCATGTGTATGTGGAGGCTACAGGTCAATGCTGGATGTCTCCTCAATAACTTTTACCTTATGTTTTTGAACAGGACCCATCACTAACCTTGGAGCTCATGGATATGGCTAGTAGCTAGCCAGGAAGCCCTATAGATACCTTGTCTTTTGCCTTCCCACAGATGGCATCATAGGTGTGTGCCAGTGGGCCTGGCTTCAGCGTGGGCACTGGAGATCTGAACTCAGGTTCTCATGCTTTTGCAGTAAGCACTTTAATAACTGAGCCATCTTCCCAGCTCAGAAACCATATATGTATTTTTTTCAGAGGCAGGGTCTCACTCCAGGCTGACCTAGAATTAAAAGCCATCCTCCTTCCTTTGCCTCCCAAGTGTTGGATTAAAGGCGTGTACCACCACACCTGGCTAGAAGTCAATTTTTTTTTTTTTTTTTTTTTTTTTTTTGCTGCTGTTTTTGTTTTTCGAGGTAGGGTCTCAGTCTGGTTCAGGCTGACCTGGAATTCACTATGTAGTCTCAGGGTGGTCTTGAACTCTCGATGATCCTCCTACCTTTGCCTCCCAAGTGCTGTGATTAAAGGTGTACACCACCATGCCTGGCTAGAAGTCAATTTTTTTGAAACCACTTTAGGGAACATGAAAGGTGGCACCTGAGCTATTCTTGTTTTTTTAAAACCTCTTTTTTTTTTTTTTTTTAAGATTTTTATTTATTTATTTAAGAGTGACAGAGAGAGAAAGAGGCAAAGAGAGAGAGAGAGAGAGAGAGAGAGAATGGCAGTGTCAGGGCTTCCAGACACCACAAATGAACTCCAGATGCGTGCGCCCCCTTGAGCATCTGGCTAACGTGGGTCTTGGGGAATCGAGCCTCGAACCAGGGTCCTTAGGCTTCAGAGGCAAACATTAACCGCTAAGCCATCTCTCTAGCCCTTAAAGCCTCTTATAAGTCTTCCAGAAGAAAGTGATGATTGATGTCTTATTATGATATCTCTTTTTAGAATGTACACATATTTCTTTAAGAATCATAGAATAAGCTGGGCGTGGTCACACACCTTTAATTCCAGCACTTGGGAGGCAGAGGTAGTAGGATCGCCATGAGTTTCAGGTCACCCTAGACTATATAGTGAATTCCAGGTCAGCCTGGGCTACAGTGAAACCTTACCTCAAAAAACCAAAAACAAAAAAACCAACCAAACAAACAAATAAAAAAGAAAACAGAATAGTAGCTGACAGGAACCTCAGGAATCACTAAGGTTAGTACTGGTCATGATTCTGCCTAGGTGACAGTTCAAGCATTACTACTGTTAGTAGGTTCCAAGAGTAGCTCTTTTCTGAGAGGCAACCTTCTTGGTTATCTGAAAATAAAAAAAAAAGGTTTTATTTGCCTAACTGCGTATTTGACTGATGCACTAATGAAGTCTGAATCTGAACTGTGTGTGCATGCAGATGTGCACTGGAGAGCCTGGTTATCCTGATACTGCTCTTCTGTGTTTCCTTGACAGGAGTCTCTCACTGAATCTGAGGCAGCCATTTTTAGTCAGATTTGTCGGATCAGCAAGCCCAAGCAATTCTCTGGTCTCTGCTTCCTCACCCCAGGACTACGATACAGGTATGTGTGGCCATGCCCAGCTGTTTATATGCGGGAAACAACTCAGACTATATCAAACTATTTTAGGACCTCATGTTTATGTAGCAAGCACTTTCACCTGCTAAGCATATCCCCAGCCCTTGACACTGAAACAAAATGATCAGTTTAAAGACACTGAGATTAAAAAAAAAGGGGGGGGGGCTGGAGAGATGGCTTAGCGGTTAAGGCATTTGCCTGCAAAGCCAAAGGACCCAGGTCCAACTCCCCAGGACCTAAGTAAGCCAGATGCACAAGGTGGCACATGTGTCTGGAGTTCATCTGCAGCGGCTGGAGGCCCTGGAGTGCCCATTCTTTCTCTCTCTCTCTCTCCCTTCCTCCCTTTCTCAAATAAGTAAATAAAAATAAAATACTTAAAAAAACCCCCAAAACTGAGGTTGCACATGGATTTAATCAATTGAAAAGGCAATTTAAAAAGAATTCAAAACAGTGCTTAATGGTCTTCTCTTTTCACTATACAACAGGAGAACACAGGTGAAGCCTGGGGAGATGGCTCAGGGATAAAGTGCTTGGTGCCTAAGTGTGAGTACCTAAGCTCAGATCCCAAGAACCACGTGAAGCTGGTCACTGTAGTATGTCAGTAATCCCATTGGGCCTGTAGCAAGAAGGATGTGGAGATAGGAGGATCCTCCAGAAGCTCAGGACTAGCTAGCCTGGTGAATGCAGTGGTGAACAATGACAGACCTTGACTCAAACAGGGAGGATATGAGAACTGACTGACACTTGAAGTTGTCCTTTTATCTCCACACATGAGCTATGGCATATGCATACCCATACTCACACACATGAAGGGGGGGGGGTTGAGAGAGAAACACACAGGTGACTGCTATAGCCATCCCTTGAGTAGGGAGTAAAGAATTGACTGCTCTAGGATCTGGCTTACAAGAGAACTTGAAACCCTTGTAAAGGTATTAAACTCAAATTTAAAGCTGCTAATAGTCACCTTATTTGATTATAAAAAATCAGAATGTGACAGAAGTCAGTGGAAGGATGAGTGTTAGGATTAATGTCCTGATTGTTTAGTCACAGGTACTAAGTGGGACTGATATGATAATCAGGACTGATAACAGTGACTTATGCAATAGTATCTCTAAAATAATTCTTCAAAGTACTAGCTTCAAAATTTGTGATCACAAGAAGTATTGCAAAATTTGTTTCAAGTTTTGTATATATAAAACAAGCACTTTTCATACCTTAAATATTCAATCAGCGTGACTGAAAAGGTCCTTGAACAATTTTTAAAAATATATTATTTATTTATTTGAGAGCAAAAATGATAATGAAGGGCTGGAGAGATGGTTTAGTGGTTAAGCGCTTGTCTGTGAAGCCTAAGGACCCCGGTTCGAGGCTCGGTTCCCAGGTCCCACGTTAGCCAGATGCACAAAGGGGCGCACGCATCTGGAGTTCGTTTGCAGAGGCTGGAAGCCCTGGCGCGCCCATTCTCTCCCTCTCCCTCTATCTGTCTTTCTCTCTGTGTCTGTCACTCTCAAATAAGTAAATAAAAAATTAAAAAAAAATGATAATGAAGATAATGAATATGGGCATGCCAAGGGCCTCTTGCCACTACAAATGACTCCAAATGCATGTGCTACTTTGTGCATTTGGCTTTTATGTGGGTATTGAGGAATTGAACCCAGGCCATTAGGTTTTGTAAGCAAGTGCCTCTAACCACTTAGAAATCTCTCCAGCCCCTAGAAGAGTAATTTGTATCTAGCCTATGGAACTAGAGTTTTTTCATCTAGAAGTCTTTGACTCAGATCATAACCCCTAACTTTTTTTAATGTAAGAATAAATTCCTCTAAGTTTTACAGCATAGAACTCTAGATCCCAATTGAAGCCCAGACTTAAGACTCCTTCTGGAGAAGTTAAGTGTCCTTGTAGCTGGACTGTCAAGGTCACCTTTGTGTACAAGTAGAATGGCTCTCTGCCTGGGCCTGAATCATAAACTAAAAACTTCACAGACTGTCAACCTTGCTCTCTACACGTGTGACAGCAGAAGCACATGGCTGTCCCTAATCAATGACAGTGGATATCTGACATTAGAAAAAATACCAGAGGATTATAAAGCAGTGCTAGGCTTTTGTTACCAAAACTCCTTCGAAAGCCGTGAACCAGAGCAACAGTTGGCTTTCAGCAGCAACTTTTGAATACGGCTCACCTGGGTTTCACATCTGTAGGGATTTCTTTCTTAACAGTTAAAAGCTTTTTGCTTTTCTGCTTCACTTGAGACATTTCATTCTCATGTTTTTCAGGCATGGCTTGTTTTCCCTTTTGCTTTTCTGTATCCTGTAAAAAATACATACTTAATTGCTCAGAAGGATTAATAAAATCAGTCCCCTTTGAAGATATAGACACAAGACCTAATATAACAGACATATATGCAGAACCAGCAAACTGTTCTGTTGTGGTCCTGTCACCTTTTCAGCCATCTTTCCCATCATATAATTATGTTCTGGTGAGGCTGAGTAACTAAAAGCATCACTGAAGTTTATATTCATGCCGGGACAGGAGGGGTTGTTGTAGCAGCAGCAGCAATGGCATCTTCTATTTATGGAGGAGTAAAACTTTGTTGTAAAAGGTTAAACACTCCCAGCAATGTGCCTAATCCTGAGCACAAAACTCAGGACCACAGAGTAGTGTGGGCCACACTCAGAGTGTTTTACTGCACCTGGCAATAGTGCAGTGTCCTGTGTAATGCTAACCATCATTCTCGGCCAACAAGGGGTGGGGGTGGGGAGTACACACTGATTGGTTTCTCAGTGCTGGGTAGTGAGATTACCAAGAAAGGGTTAGCCAGTCTTTTCTCCCAAGAACTGCGAAGTGTAGCAAGACATACTTAATAGTTACAGCAACGTGGGCTTGTGCTGTAGAAATGCTCCCTGGACATAACAGAGCCTTACCTAACATGTGGAATCTTTCCTGACAAGGCCACCCAAACTGTATGGCAAGGCCATGCTACTCAATTGGCCCACCAACTGTTTCTGTCCCATAGCCGGGTCAGTACAGAACCAGTGCTGTGACACTGTTGAGGCGTACATGTATGAACTCAGGGGACCTGTTGCTCCTAACCAGGGTGTATATATATCTGCTCAGGGATTGCTGAAACTGCCTGGGGCACTGTGCATAGACAGGCCTGTGTACTAAAAACATTTGGTTTTTCACACTCTCAGGAAGCCTGGACCAACCAGGACACACCGGCAAGGACATACTCAGCAAATGTGGTCAGCATGGGTGTGGTGGGGACTTAGCACACACCCAACAGCCATCTAGCCCCAGAGTGTTTATAGTAAGGCAGCTTAACTTCCCTGTCAAGAGTAAATGACCACAGGGAGAGCAGGCCTGGTTTTTGGGTCAGTCGGGCCACTCTCCTCATCATGCACCTTCTGAGACTATCCAAGAATCACTTCCTGAACCCATAACTGGTCTGGTAGGACTCAGATCAAGAGCTGGTAGGACTCAGATCAAGGATGGGGCTTTTAAGTGCAGTGTTGCTACCCAACACCTGCCATTTAAAAGCTTAATACACATCTGGTCACAGAAATGGGTAGAAATGCTATGACCAGGATGCTTCTCATGCAAGAGCAAGGAAGTGTCAAGCACAATTTAGTAGGGAACAAAATACCAATCTGCACACTGAAATTGGTCACAAAGAAATAACAGTGCAGACCTCTATGCAAGAGCACTGACAGCAGGCATAAAACGTAATCCATGCTATCTGAGGGACAGGTTAACAGGCACAGAAACCTCCAGAGGGTGAGCGCCGAGCTGCCCAATGAGGAAGCAGACAGCATGGAAGATAGGGGAACAAGTCAACGAGAGAGGGGCTACTGAGAGGCGATCGGGAAATAGATGAGAAGGGCAGGCAAATGTGTGAACGTCCTTTCCAAATGCCGCTTACAGAGCTGAAACTGCTGGGCTCTATTCAAGACCAGCTGCGGGTGCCGTGCTTCTATGAAGTCAGTTGTTACAGAGGATAGAAAGCACAGGGCTCTGGTGCTGCTTATAAGCGGCATGGAGGACGACAGCACTAGGCCAACTGCGGGAGAAATGCAAAGGGGAAAGCAGCTGCCAAGTCCAGATATGAACAGATCTTATTTAAATGTTATTCACCCACTGCACACTGATGCGCATGCTTCAGAGCTGATTCCTTAGGTCACTAGACTAAAACTGAAAATAAGATTCTAGCCTACAATGTTAAAGGCTGTATTAAGATGACTGTAAATTTGAAATTTATTTATCTAAAACTAAAGATGGCAAAATAGAACTATATTCTTGCCTTTTTTGCATACCAGTTACAACTCACAGTCTGACACATCCACAACTGTTATGTTGCCAGGCACTTTGCAGGATTATTACTATTATTATTAGCTAATTTATTTATTTCCAAGACAGAGAGAGAGAATAGGCATGCCAGGGACTCTAGCCACTGTAAACAAACCCCAGACGCATGTGCCTCCTTGTGCATCTGGCTTATGTGGGTCCTAGGGAACCTGGATCCTTTGGCTTAGCAGGCAAATGCCTTCAATGCTACGCTATCTCTCCATCCCTACAGTATTATTTTTGAGGCTAATAACCAACTATGAACTGAGGACTCATTGGGATGAGGTAGTGTCCTGGGCTGGCCTTCCAGTCTGGGTGACCACTAATGCCTGGGGTTTGTCCCTGCTCCTCTGCCGAGGCGCTAAGTAGTTACCAAATCCATGCCTCCAGCATGATTATATCATTGAAATGGTTCAGCTCCTTCTCATTCTCTCTTGAGATGTAAAGTCAGCAACACATTTCCTGAGGTAGAGTAATTGAGCAGCTTCCTAACTTTCAAGCAGTTTCCGGTTTCTGACTATTTTATTCTAATTTGCTTCCAGATGTACTTCCCCTCAGGGAAATGAAGTCATCCATCCACCTAACTAGGATGGGTTTCTGCCACAGGGTGACTCCTTAGATAGGTCCTAGGACAAATCCACAGCCCAAGCGACACGATATGTTAAGCATTTTGAATCACATCCAGGGGCGGTGAGTTGGGAGGTACCTCCTTGAGGAGCGGCTCTGTGTCGGGGTTGGAGGTCTCTGTGGTTGTGGAGGAGCTGTCGTCATCCGCCAGGGTGTCCTTCAGCTCATCCTCCTGGGGCTTTCCTTTCCCCCTCTTCTCCTTCTCCTCTTGCTTTTTCTGTGGCTTGACCTTGCGCTGAAGAGGTTTGCTTTTCCCTGGGGATGAAGATCAAGGTCAAACAACTCTAGACTTTCAAGTAGCTTAAACCACAAAGCCATTGCAATTTTGAACTTGTCTGGAAAGGCTGGACTCTTTATCAACATGGGCTCTGGGCCCTATTTTTTTCTTGAATAAAAGTGGTCCAATCAGGTTTAATTTTGTAAGTAGGTTATCTTAAAAAAAATCAACTTTGAGCTGGAGAGTTGGCTTAGCAGTTAAGCGCTTGCCTGTGAAGCCTAAGGACCCTGGTTTGAGGCTCGATTCCCCAGGACCCACGTTAGCCAGATGCACATGGGGGCACATGCGTCAGGAGTTTGCTTGCAGTGGCTGGAGGCCCTGGTGCACCCATTCTCTCTCTCTCTCTCTTTTGCTCTCAACTAAATTTTTTTTTAAAATCAACTTTATTGAGACATAATTGAAATTGAGACATAATGAAATGCACTCATCTTAAAGGTATAGTTCGGTGAGTTTGGACAAATATTCCCCAGATGGTGATGGAGCTTTGAAAAGCCCAGAAGTGAAAACTACAGAGCCTTGGAAATCTGTTGGGAGATGGAGGTGACATGTGATAAACTGCCCTGGTGTGTCACTTGGAGCAACTCCATGCTGTGATGGTGGGTCCCAATTCTGGCTTTCCTAATGTGTACGTCATCCTGGCCTCTCATCTATATTGGAAGGGGAGATAGATAGGCCTTCACGGGCTGTAGTGACCAATTACAAAAAAGTACTTAGAATAGCAGCTGGCATAGGAATGCTAAGTAATATCTTGGTTATTTATGTGTTATTTATGCCAGGCGTGGTAGTGCACGCCTTTAATCCCAGCACTCGGGATGCAGAGGTAGGAGGACTGCCATGAGTTCTAGGTCATCCTGAGACTCCATAGTGAATTCCAGGTCAGCCTGGGCTAGAGTGAGACCCTATCTCAAAAAACCAAAAACAAACAAACAAAAAAACAACAAAAAACAGCGTTATTTATTCACACATGTGTTTGTGTTATGGGTGTTCCACTGTCTCTTGCCACTGCAAACAAATGCCTGTCTTGCTTTAAGTGGATGGGTGAACTGGCCTGGGCCAGCAGGCTTTGCAAAGAAGTTCCTTTAACCACTGAGCAATCTTGCTCTACCTTCTACATTATCACTAGTACCATTTTTTTTTCAAGGTAGGGTTTCATTCTTGCCCAGGCTGTCTTCAATAGTACCAATTTAGCTGTGAAACATTTTTTACAAAATTATTTATTTATTGGCAAGAGAGACAGAGAGGGAGAAAGGGCATACCAGGGTATCCAGTCACTGCAACTGAGCTCCAGACACATGTGCCACCTTGTGCATCTGGATTATGTAGGTTCTAGGGAATTGAACTTGGATCCTTAGGCTTTGCAAGCAAGCACTTTAACCACTAAACTATCTCTCCAGCCACATTTTAAAAACTTAACCTTTAGCTGCCTCATTTTCTTGAGGATGATGCTCAGATTCTCCTACCATCTGGACCTATCTCAGTCTTGTCTCTGGGCTTTTTTTTTTTTTTTTTTTTTAATACTCTAACCCTGACCTGCCATGGAACAATGTCCTGAGCCCAAACAACAGCTCATGCTACCATGCTACTGCTGGTTCACAGACAAGTATGGTGCTGTGGGAAGCATGAATGAATAATTCAGAAGGAACCCTTTGCTCTACAGTCTAGTCAACACATACCTTGGGCGAAAATGTAAAAAATTTTTAAAAGAAGAATATTCTAAATAATTATTTTTTTGAAAGGTAGGGTCTTTACTCTAGCCCAGGTGGACCTGGAATTCACTCTATAGCCCCAAGCTGTCCTTGAACTCGCAGTGATCCTTCTACCTTAGCCTCCCAAGTGTTGAGATTAAAGGTGTGCACCATCACATCTGGCTCTTATTTTAGTCTTAATCCAGCAAATGCATAATATATTTATGGGGTCAAAATTGCTAATTAGCTTGATTTAATGTTGTATATATCAAAATATCATACTGTACCTCTTAAATGTCTATAACTATTTGTCAACTCAAAGAAAAGCTGTAGAAGATTAGCCTTTCCCAGTGCACAGTGGAGAACACCAGAAATCTCTTAGCCTTAGGAAAATTACGACAACTGGCATATACTCAATAACTTCCAAACACAATGGCACAAGTTGAAGAAAGAACTATACCCAACCTGAGCACGGCAACAGAGAGGGGGACGTCGCAGGACAGCGGGGGTGTCACACTGACGCTGAATAATGGTTCCTGAGGCTGGCCACTTCTCTCTTCCTATGGTCACGAAGCAGACTTTTGACTATCCCTATTCCAGGCTCCCAGCATTTTCCCTCTTGGCTCTATTGCTCTTCTGATCTAAGCACTGTAAGGGCAGAGATCAGGCCTTTCCTATCTCAGCAGGCCTGGCAAGCAGCACAAGTCAGCTTTCTGCCTTTTCAACAGTGAGCTACACCAATGGTGAGAACCACTCTGAGATTTGCTACCCAAGATCTGGAGATTTTGGGGGAGATATAGGAAAAGGAAGCATAGTAGTTGATCTGTCCCAGGAACCTGTTACTGCCCAGAACCTGACATATCAAACCCACATGCCTCCATTCCAGACCTGACCTGCTGTCATTTCTTGTGCTCATCCTCCTCACATTTGCACTTACTGGATGACCCACCCTGGGGCTGCAGAGGTGGCTCAGTGGTTAAAGGCGCTTGCTTGCATAACCCATTCCTTGACTTGTTCATGGTCCTCTTGTTCGTGAGGTGCTAATTCCACATGTCAGGCACACCCATCATTTTCCTGCCAACAAGGCCATGATATTTGTATTCCTATAACTTTCTGTTGGCCCTGTCCTGTAGGACTGACATTGTCTTAATCCAACTACACAGTTGTTAAGCTAGGTGACTTCTTGATGTCGTCTGCGGAGGGGGTTACTCTGCAAGTGTAAGTCTACTGTCCTAGTGCATAGAATTTTCAGCTACTTGGAATTGATTATCTCAAATCTTGTCCATTTTCTTTTACTACCCTACGATTGATTACCCCTTCAATCTCAGTAGCTATTGTGTTAGTTCAGAGACACTAGTTTACACCCAAATGCCACCTCTTCATCCCTGATATCTCACTTGCACACACATACCTGTGGAGTCAGTGTTCTTCAATAATTTACTAAATTTGGCCTCACTCTACTCAACTTCCTTGGGCACCTAGTTTCAATTATATTTTCTTGTTTGCTTCTCTTTTGCTTTTCCTTTGTCTTAGTGAAACAAGGTCTTACTATGTAGCCCAGGCTGACTTCAAACGCATGGTAATCCTTCTGCCTCCCCAGTGCTGGGATTACACAAGCATGCCACTGTGCCCGGCTGGAAATTCTATTTTTGAGTTAATAGGCAAATGACCTCCAAAAAACTGTTTATAAAATTGTCTTAACAGTGAAGAAAAGTTCAATTTATCACATACAATTATCACAGGTACCTGAAAGAAAAGGAAAATTCAACTTACCACATGTAATAATCATAGGCACCCGCAAGGAAATAATTATCAAAGGCAGCTGAATGGAAAGTTCAACTAAACACATACAATTATCATAGGCAGCTGAATGGAAACAGCAGATGCTATCCAACACGTTTTTTCTGATTTTGAGATATAACCTAAGAAACACAACTGCATTTTTTATGACAATCAGATACCTCTATTTGCACTGTGATAAGAAAAACTGCCCTAGCGATGAACCTGAGCTGGTGAACTCCCACTACAGGAGTTGTTGATGCTGACTATGAGCCCGCAGCTCCTTGGGCATGTTCTGGCTTTCCCCTCACATGCCACGCCTTCTGATAGGGAAGATTACCTTTGCTTTTTGACAGTGGCGACGGAGGCTGCTCTGTAAACACATCTAGGGGTGGGGAGTCATGGTGGTCGAAGTCTTTGTCCATGGCTTCTATGAGACTGGTGATGTCTGAGTCCTCTGAGCTGTGCCGCGTGCTGGCACATTCTGGGTGGGAAGAGTGAGCGAGGAGGGCGGGAGATAGCCTTTCTGGCGGCAGCTCCTGGTGCTGAGGCACTGGCGGTGGTGGAGGAGGCTGTGCGTGCTGCTCCAGCAGGCTGGGGCCGTGGTGCTGGCTGCTGTGCTGGTTCTGCTTTGCCCCTCTGGACTTTCTGCCTGCGGCATGACCCTGGGCTGCTGGGGTTGCCTCTAAGATGAGGGGGCTTGTTTTGCTCGCAGACTGAGAGGAGGGTGCTTGTGCAGAAGTCCTGCTCGGCACACTTGAACTGTTTTTGGCTTTGACGTTTTCCACGTCAGCTGAGTTTCTGTTGCTGTGGCTGCTGTGTGGGTGGACTGATGGGCCACATTGCTTGTGACTCCCTGTACCAGGTCGGGATGATGAGCCACCTGCTCCACAGAACCCCCTACCGTGACTGGGATCACAGCTGAGTGTGTTCAAGCTGGAAAAGAGATCAACTGAAAATCAGGAAACAGCTACCTACAGTCTAATGCTACGGAAGAAATACTTCATCAGTGCAGTCATCACAAATACAAACTAAGGAATACTGGCAAGTAATAGGAAGAACAGCTACAACTTTCTAGGGCTTATTCTGAAAATTTACAAATCAAGTCAGTGATCTAACTAAGAGTATTTTAAATTAATTAATTTGTCAAAGACAGAGAGGGAGGGAGGGACTGGATACCAGGGCCTCCAGCCAATGCAAACAAACTCCAGATGTGTGTGCCCCCCTGAGCATCTGGCTAATGTGGGTCCTGGGGAATTGAACCTGGGTCCTTTGGCTTTGCAGGCAAATGCTTTAACCTCTAAGCTATCCCTCCAGCCCTAACTAAGAGTATTTTTATTTATTATTATTATTATTATTATTATTATTATTATTTTCAAGGTAGGGTCTCGCTCGAGCTCAGGCTGACCTGGAATTCACTATGTAATCTTAGGATAGCCTCGAACTCATGACGATCCTCCTACCTCTGCCTCCCGAGTGCTGGGATTAAAGGCGTGCACCATCACACCAGGCTTTAAGAGTATTTTTATGCCTGCATGGAATCTGGTATGAGCTCTGAGAAGCTGAGCACTATATTCAGGGTATTACTGAATAATTAGATTTTTTGTTTGTTTTATTGAGGGAGGATTTCGCTGTAGCCCAGGCTGACCTTGAATTTACAGGGATTCTCATACCTCGACCTCCCTAGTACTGGGATTAAAGCCATGCACCACCATGCCAAGCTTATAATTAATTTTTTTTAACCCCCAAACATGGACCAAGAGTTATTTTTTTTTCTTGTAATTATATCCCATTCTATGTGCACTAGAGGAAAGATTGCTGGCATGTGAACATACTTTCCTTCAGATGAAATACCAACAATTCTCCTGAGATCAAATGGCCTTCCAACATCAAAGGGTGGGTTTGAGGTCTCAAAGGATAGTCGCCTTCGAAATGGTTCCCAAATTCCTTGTGCTTCCAAATAGGCTGTCCCAATGACCAAGAGAAACAGTGCGCTGCAGGGGTACAGGAGGTAGGGGATCAGGGTCTTGCATGAGTAAGAAACTTAATTACTAAACACAGATTTTCTATAAAGTACAATATGACATAAAACTACAGATGCCTGTGACCACCTTTAATGGAGAAATAGAAAACAGCAACAAATATTATGGGTAAATGGCATCTTACATAGAAGCTTTACATGAAGGAAATAGTAATTTGTATCAGAAAAAAACAGCTGCTAGATAGCCAAGAAGAACCTGAAATTTACCTCTCTGTGACAAGTCCTTTTCCCTTAAAGGGTATGTGAGATAACTACATAAATTAGAGGTAAGTATATTTAATTTTATAAAATTCATAAAGAAAAATACTCAAAGAAGATAATGGGCTGAGGCCTTAAGAAATACTTCTTAGCCATGGTGGCACAGGCCCACATTTCAGTACTTTGAAGGTGGAGGCAGAAGGATCAGGAGTTCAAATCTTACTTCAGCTACATATCAAGTTCAAGATGACCTTGAGATTTGGTCTCAAAAAGCAAAAACAAAGAAAAACAAACATGAACAAAACAAACATACCTAAAAACAAGCAAAAAATGCTTCTAATCAGTTCCCTGTTGCTTAGGCATATAAATTATGTAAATTAAATACAGTAATTTTACCTAGAAAATTGTACTTTCTTCTTTAAGAGATTACCCTGTACTTCATTTGTTGACTTCCACAGGCTTTAGACTCTGCTTACTGTATATACCACCCAGGATCCTTTCTGACTATTCCCATCAGAATATCAGCTTGACAAAGTCAGCTGTTTGATGTGCTGACATATCCTGTCATGAAGAGGAGCGACTGGTACACAGCAGAGGTCTCGGTAAGAAGTGTCCAGTGATGAATGAATACCAGACTTAAAGAAGACACAGTACCTCATTATTCCTGAGATGATGATATACAGAGCTAGTTCCCAGTTGGGTCTGGGTAGAGCTTCTGCACAGGTTGCTAACATATGGTAAGGAAGAGATGCATTCAATACAAACACAAATTCAGAGCCACTGGTTGTTATAAGCTTCAGTTCACGAATAACTCTAGAGGCTGTGAAATCAGGAGTAAACCTAAAATAGAATGGCAATAGTAAGGCTAATTTTAAAATAAGCCACAAGCAATTTATCAGGCTCATACACCTTTGAAATATAATACAGAATTTGAGTATGATACTTTTATTCAACTTCCTTATTTTAAGATGAAGAAAGTACAAATTGACACATGAGGTCAATAACAAGAACAATATTCTCTGGATAATGAGAAATAATTAGTTTCTCAAAAATTTTAATCCTAAATCAGTCCATGGTGGTACATACCTTTACTCTCAGTATTTGGAAGGATCACCATGAGTTTGAGGTCAGCCTAGGCTGGAGCAAGACCTTGCCTTGGAAAAAAACAACCAGCCAACCACACCCCTCATCAACCCTTGTCCCTTTTCTTTTATCTAGGCTTCATTTTTCTTAATTTTTAATTTTTTAAAATAAGATCTTTTTAAAAATAGCATTTTTCTCTCCCCCTCTCTCTGTCACTTTCAAATAAATAAATAAAAAATGAACAAAAAATATTAAAAAAAAAAAAAAGCAAAAAGGGCTGGAGAGATGGCTTAGCAGTTAAGCGCTTGCTTTTGAAGCCTAAGGACCCCAGTTCGAGGCTCGGTTCCCCAGGTCCCACATTAGCCAGATGCACAAGGGGGCGCACATGTCTGGAGTTCGTTTGCAGTGGCTGGAAGCCCTGGCGCGCCCATTCTCTCTCTATCTGTCTCTCCCTCTCTCTCTGTCACTTTCAAATAAATAAATAAAAAAATGAACAAAAAATATTAAAAAAAAATAAAAATAGCATTTTTTAATTCATTTCCAAGGGGTGGGGGAGAGAATGGGTGCACCAGGGCTGCCAGCTGCTGCAAACGAACCCTAGATGCATGTGCCACCTTGTGTATCTGGCTTACACTGGTTCTGGGGATGGAACCTGGGTCCTTTGGCTTTGCAGGTAGGCACCTTAACTACTAAGCCCTAATTTTTAAATATTTTATTTATTTATTTGCAAGGAGAGCGAGCGAGAAAGAATTTGTCCAGTTGGCTTTATGTGGATACTAGGGTACTGAACTTGGGTCATTAGGCTTTGCAGTCAAGTGCCTTAATTGCTGAGCCATCTCTCTAGCCCTAGGCTTCATTTTTAATGACTTAAAAAAAATCTACCCCTAGTGATTTTTCATCATCTTTTGCAGTGTTGTTATTAATTGTATGCACCTTGAGGAAATGTGTTATTTCCTTCTTTTGTGGCCAAACCTTATGCCTTGCAGGCAGTAATTAATATGCAAATATGTATTAAGTTAACATCTACAGATCATAAGACCATTATTTAATTAAAGGAATAGTTTGTCTTTATTATGTAAACTTAATAATATGGCAAGTTATCAATCATTAAAATATGCTGCAAATAAACCTGAGACAGGCACTGAAACTGTCTTCTATGTAAGGTATGAGATATCCTTATGCTACACATGAGAAAACTACACATGTAAGGAACAAGTCTCTACTCTGACCACAAATTCATACCAACATCTTAGGTTTGAAGTAACACAACTCTGAAATAAGTCTTGAAATTGGTTTCTAAGGTATCTGACCAAATTTGGGGATACACGATATTTTACAACTCTGAAAAGAAACATATACAGAAATAACTGAAGAATAAGTAAGAAAATTCAAATGAACACATTTGTGAAAACACATTTGCACAGTATTTAAATGACACTATAAGAATCAGTGAAAAGCTTGGGACTTATTATACTATACCTTTTAAGAAAATACTTACAATATGATTATGTCCCTAGAAGCATTGGCACTTAATGTAAACTCTTGACAATTAACCACTTTAAAGCCATATCCCTCACAGGAATATCCACTAATTTCAATGGTTTCTATGTGGATTTGAAGTTGTCCTGTATTCTCTACTTTGAATGTTCTTTTCAATGTGAAATTTGGTTCCCTTAGTTTCAAACCTAAAGGGGAAAAAAAACAGAAGTGAGGGTAAATCTCACTATTAAGTGATTCCAGTTCAAATTATATATATGTATGTGTGTGTGTATATATATATATATCACATCCCCTGTGAGCTTCTGTTTGCTGGACTTTATAAACAACTCTATACATCAGAGACTAGCCACTCCTCAGATTTTTTTTGGACACACTTCACTTTGATATGTCATTTTAATTATTTTTTTAAACTTATTCCAGGCTTTGATGTCATTTTATTTTTACTTTTGCTTGTATGCATGTATATGTGTATGGGTGCCTCATGTGCTGGCCTGTGGCAGGTATTGCTTGCTTGTGGAGGGTTACTATACTGTGGAGGCTGGAGTGGAGTCAGGTGAACTACTCCACTGCTCTTCTGCCTGGTCTGTTTTGAGCTGGTGCCCCCCTTTTACTAATTCTGAAGCTTGTGGTCTCCCAGGAGTCTTACGTCTCTGCTCCTATGTGGGACAAGGGTTATAGGCACATGTGGCCATGCCCAGCTGCTTTATATGGGATCTGGAGATTTGAACTCAGGCAGTCTTAGGAAGCGCACGTGACCATTGAGTCACCTCTCCAGCCCTGATGTCATTTCAGATGGCAAAAATTTTTATCATGCTTCACTTTTCTTACGCAAGAGTGTATCAGCCAAATGACACAGTGAATACTGATTCTTTTAAGATCCAAATCAAAACCCCTGAATGCAAGACATGAGACTTCTTTAGACATGTATCATGAAGACAGGTGTGCTCATATAGAAATGCAGTAGTTCTTTTTTTTTTCCGAGTTAGGGTCTCATTCTAGCTTCACTATGAAGTCTCTGGGTGGTCTCAAACTCACGGCGATCTTCCAACCTCTGCCTCCAGAGTGCTGGGATTAAAGGCGTGTGCCACCACGCCCAGCTTAGAAATGCAGTTCGTATTGTGAGTACTCACTGTCTATACAATCTTTCAACAATGCTTCCGTGATCTTAAAGCGGAGGGAGCTTCCTGGACCTGGAAGCTTGCCCGCCACTCTCAAGTTCTCAGTTGTTCCTTGTCCTTGGACCATCACAGCATCCATCACAGTCAGGTTATTTCTACAGAAGAACAAGAATTGCAGATTTTTTCTCATTAATTTTGCACAATTCTTTTGTTTATAAATTCTACTACCATTTTACAAGCCACCATAATGGACTGCTATGATGAATCTAAGAGTGAAATTTTAAAAATTCACAAAGGGCATGAGTTTTTAATTTTTATTTTTAAAATTTATTTATTTACAAACAGAGAGAAGTGAGAGAAAAGACAGAGAGAATAGGCATGCTAGGCTCTCCAGCCACTGCAAATAACTCCAGATGCATGTGCCACCTTGTGCATCTGGCTTTATGTTGGTATAGGGGAGACCCTGGTTGTTAGGCTTTGCATTTAAGCTCCTTAACTGCTGAGCCATCTCCCCAGCCCGAGTTTTTCATTGTTAAGGTTAATACATGGTACAGTAAAAAACGTATTATTTGTGTTGAGTGATATAAAGACTTTGTACTAAAAATCAACCCACACTTATATCACAGACCTACCTGACTATGATGAGTGAAGAAACAGTTCTGTTATGAATTGGAGTAAACTTTACTTTGACAGATTTCTTCTCTCCAGGTTTTAAAATTAGGTTTAAAATTAGATGTCGAGAGATGCCCTCTGTAAATCCTGTTGAACTCTGCACTGGATGAGCCTTGAATTGTGTGCAAACATATTGGAGTCATTAGCGTATTTTGGGGGAAAACGTTTTCTCCTTATCTCATCTAGAGCCCAGCACAGCTTCTCACATTGATTATATGACAATTTTATCCTTCATGGTTCAGACACTGGCAATCTAGAGCTGGGCAACCAGTGAGAAGACTTCATATTCTGCCTTAAGTTAGAAATAGGCTTCATTCCACAGGTTACCAAAGCCCTCATGTTTGCACATTGTACTTATTTTGATATACAAATATTTTAAATCTTTTTGTAAATTTTAAATGTAGCACAGATATGCGAAAGGACAGAAACATAAATGAATAGTCCAATGTGTTAACACAAAGCAAGACTAGAGTGACTAATAATTAGCACTGCCATGTCCTCCTGCTACTGCAGCCCAGTCACTGATATCGCACTCCTCTCTGGAGGAATCAACAAAAGGGTCACAGCTTATGTATTATTTGTAAAAACATTTCCCATTTATATCAGTCTTCAATGTTATTTTGAAAATTAGGCATATGATTATTGCTTTCTAAACACTTGTTTTACAGTTCAAGGTGCAGCTTAATTTAAATCTAAAATAAGACACTTTGATGACCAAATAAACTAAAATCATTTTTATTTATTTTAGACAAGGAGAAAATATGTATACAACATGCCAGCATGTATATGCAGTATTCTAGAAAATAAGTTACACTAAACACAGATTACTGTCAGCTTTTAGTATTGTCACAGTCATGAAAGTGTCAGTGGGGAACAAATACACAACTACCCTGATTTGATCAAAACATACTGTGTCTTTGTATCACATTACCATATTGAATCGCTTAAATATGCAAAAATACTATATGCCAATTGAAGATCATTCTTTAAAGTCAATTGTCTATTTCCTAGCAGAGCATGAAATTAAAACAATGAAAAGACTGTCATTATTCTAGGTATTCAAAACAGAATATAAATTTGTAAAAGCTATGTATTGAACAAATAACTTTTTAGAAATTAAAAAAAATATTTTTGTTTGGGCTGGAGGGATGGCTTAGCAGCTAAGGCATTTGCCTGCAAAGCCAAAGGACTCTGGTTTGATTCCCCAGGACCCATGTTTGCCAGATATACAAAGGGGCACATGCATCTGGAGTTCGTTTGCAGTGGCTAGAGATCCTGGTGGGCTCATTCTCTCTCTTTCTCTGTCAAATAAATAAATATTTTTAAAAATACTTTTATTTATTTATTTATTTGAGAGAGAGGCAAAGGAAGGAAGGGAGGGAGAGAGAATGAATAGGTGGACCAGGGCCTCTAGCCACCACAAACTCCAGATGCACGCGGCACCTTGTGCATCAGGCTTATGTGGGTACTGGGGAAACTGAACGTGGGTCTGAGGCTTCAAAGGCAAGCACCTTAACGGTTAAACCATCTCTCCAGCTTACTGAACAAATAACTTAAAAAATTGTGTGTGTGTGTGTGTGTGCGTATGTGTGTGTGTGTGTAAGGGTACACCAGGACCTCCTGTCACCAGATGCTTGTGCCTCTTTTTGTGTCAGGCTCACATGGATGGCTTGGGATGGCAGACTTTGCAAACAAGTACCTTTAACTGCTAAGCCATCTTCCTATCCCCTAAAAAAAATAAGAAGTAACATAGTACAGAATAAACTGCAAATCATCAAATTTTATTCTTTTCCTCTTAGAAGTAAAGTCTATCCTTGATTGATGTTTATTGTTACCAGGAATTCATTAAAAAAATGATTTTACTGGCGAGGATGCTGAAAAAGAGGAACCCTTCTACACTGTTGGTGGGAATGCAATCTGGTCCAACCATTGTGGAAATCAGTGTGGAGGTTCCTAAGACAGTTAAATATAGATCTACCCTATGACCCAGCTACAGCACTCCTAGGCATATATATATATATCCTAAGGACTTATCTCATTACCTTAGAGATACCTGCTGAACCATGTTTATTGCCATTCAATTCACAATAGCTGGGAAATGGAACCAGCCTAGATGTCTCTCAACTGATGAGTAGATAATGAAAATATGGCACATTTGTACAATGGAGTTCTACTCAGTGGTAAAGAAAAACGAAATAATGAAATTTGCAGGAAAATGGATGATCTGGAAAGGATTATACTAAGTGAGGTAACCCAGGCCCAGAAAGCCAAACATCACATGTTCTCTCTCATATGTGGATCCTAGCTACAGATCATTGGACTTCTATGTGAGTAGGAAGAAAACTCAGTAGCAAAGGTCAGTAAGCTAGAAAAGAGATATAAAAGGGAACAGAAAGGAAGGGAGGGGGTTACTTAATAGGATGGTATTGTATATACTTAAGTAGAAGAATAGATTAATGGGGGTGAAAAGGCCCAAGTGAGGTCAAGGGAAGAGTTTGAGTGAAGGAAAGGTCGAGGGAGGGCTACTCAAAATCTAACAGGATATAAATAAATCATATGGAAAGCTACTTTTTTGGACAATGAAACACTCAGGAGCCATAGATTTTTACTAGAAAATTTTCAGTGCCAGGGATGGGATATCTTCCGGTGAGTTGTTGGCCCCAGAGGTCCCTGATGTCCCAAAACATTATATACCATTGCCGAGGCCCTTGGTTTTTCACCAGGAATAGATGGTAAGACCCTATTACTGAAGACTGCAAGGCCACTGAGAAATCCTGCTGGAAATGAGCTGTTAACCTCCTCCATGTAGACCACCTGACAGAAAGCTGGAAGAAGCCACTCTGCATGCAGTTCAATGGGAGAAAGAGAAATCACCAGTGAAGATACTCAACAGTGGACACTGCAAGCCTTATATTTGGCTAGCCAGGCCAAATGACCCAATGGGTGCAATAGTGGCACGTCTGTCATGATGGAAACAAACTGCCCTCTAATTCGACTGGAGGCCAGCTCCATGGGAGGAAATACATCCCTGATACTGAAAACCTAAAACAGAGGTAGTCATGAGCCCTAGGGGTGTAATGTTTGCTGCTGTCTGGCTAAATGTATATACTATGCTCATCAAACTGCCCAGTAAGCACTTCTCTCAATGTTCATACCCATATATTAATGCTATTCTCACTTTTGTTAGAGAAGCTTCTCTTTTCAGATGGCAGTGACCTTGAGATGACTCCAAAGGCATCATGTTGCTGGGAAGAAGTGACAGAGGAGTGCTCAGTACTGCAATATCCCTATCACACCTTCCAAAGCTCAGGGTCCATTGTGGAAGAGGTGGCAAAGAGGATTTAAGAGCCAAAGGAAGGCTAGGACTCCTTACAACGTGCTCCCTCCAGACACAAAATGACCTGGATATCCATGACCTCACCGTGCCTGACACTACCTACACAAGACCATCATAAGAGGAGGAAAAGATGATGACATCAAAATAAAAGAGAGACTGATTGAGGGGGAGGGGATATGATGGAGAATGGAGTTTCCAAGGGGAAAGTGGGGAGAGGGAGAGCATTACCATGGAATATTGTTTACATTCATGGAAGTTGTTAATAAAAAATAATAAATAAATTTAACAAATAAAAATATATATTTAGGGTAAAAAAAGATTTTACTACATATGTGGATAATCACAAGTGTTTCACATGGCTCTACAAAAGGTTTTATAGTATTAAATCCTTTTACACATTGTTTTATGAATGAACAATGTGTGTTTAACACTTTGCTATTGTGACATTGGTAGTTCCATTGATGGACAGAATTTCCACTTGTTAATTCAATGTACTTTATTAATTATCCCATTCATTTAAAAACTATTAAACATACTCCCAGATTAAAAAAACACTGTTTTGACTTTTTTTGCATATGTATGTGTGTGGTGCATGCATATATGGGCCAGAGGTCAATGGCAGGATCAATCGCTCTCTACCTTTTTTTTTTTTTTTTTTTTGAGAGCCTGAAGCTCACCTATTAGGCTAGACAAGTGAGCCCGGGGATTCTCCTGTCTCCATACCCCAGTGATAGGATTACAGAAATAAGCCACTAAGCCTGGTGTCTATGTCAGTGCTGGGGGTCAGAACTTAGTGCTTGCGTGATAAGCACTTTACCAAAAGAGCCTTCTTTCCAGTCCCACACTATTCTAGTTTTTTAAGTTTAAATGTTCTAGGGGAAGTGTTAACAACCCTTGTTTATAAATGTTCATGACTCTGCTCTCTGGAAAGAGAGCTCTATATCATTTGCTGCTCCCCTTGGTATACATAGGGTACATCAGCTCAATCTATCAGTGTTAGGATGAACCTATAAACATAACACAGTAATGGACTTTATGAAGCACATAACTTTTCACTTGCTTCTGAGTTATTTTTTGTTCCCTTTTATATCAAGCATTACTCTCTATCAAAGTCTACTAGGACAATAGACTATTCTGATTATTCCAGAGTGTTGGTGAATAAGTTCCCTTTTAAATAAATCAATGTTGGCAATTTATGCATGCAATGATATTCCATTGTACATATTACAAATAAACACTAATTTAAACTCTGATGACTTTGGAAACACTTCAGGATAGTGTGATGTCCTAAGACACTATCAAAGGGCTCAGTAACTTTATATTGTTGGCTCTCAAAGCATAACCCAGGAACCTGCTTAAACAATAATAAACTAATTTTATTAAATTTTAACCTTGGAGCTCATGTCTCTTTAATATTCCTGTGTAATAAAAAGGGATATGTATAAAGCATTCCTCCAGTATGCTATTTATATATTTACCCTGAAAATTTCTTATTTAGAATTACTAAAGGTCACTCATTTTCCTATTTAGTTAAGTATACTCTGTTTTGCAAATATATTTATTTGTGTGACATAAAAACCAAAATAAAGCATGTAAGTATCAGCTCATTCACTTCTTAGGTTTATATTTTTCTTTATAAAAGCAGAGGAAGCAACATTCTAGCTATTGAGCTTTCTTGATAACTCCCAGTAATAATTTGTTACATTGACATTTGATAGATGATAAAAGCACAGCATAGAAAGATTCCAACAGAAAGACTAGAGACTAGAAGGCATGAGACTATCAAAATTCTAGCCATTACAACAGGAAGCTATGGCAAAGAACTCTAATATTTCAAGAACTATAAGACAATTGCTTCAATAAGGCTAGTGATTACTTCCTAAACAGCAATTACATGGTACAATGGTAAAGACAAGGAATCTGAAAGAACTAGACCTGAATTTGGCTCTGGGCAGAAGGGGAAGGAAGCCAGATGACCCCAGCTAGTTTGCAGGGGCTTCAACCTTCCAGTGCCGCCTTCTTGGCTAATACATATGAAGGCCTTTTGTATTAAGAAGGGGTTAGTGGATGCTTAGCCTGAATGACAAAAAACAGTCTGGTTCCTACACCAAATCAGTTTCTTTCTAAAATTTTTTTTTAATGTGAGAAAGCAAGAGAGAGCAAGTGAGCAAGACAGAAAGGAGAGAGAGAACTGGCATGCCAGGGCCTCCAGCCACCGTAATTGAACTCCAGACATGTGTACCTCCCCCTTGCGTGCATGTGCAACCTTGCATGCTTGCACCACTGTGAGTCTGACTTATGTGGGATCTGGAGAGTCGAACATGAGCCCTTAGGCTTTGCAGGCAAGCGCTTTAACCACTAAGCCATCTTTCCATTTTTAAAAAAGTATTTATCTAAAAAGGGTTGTGGGGTGGGGAAGAAGGACTCCTGCTGGTGCAAATGAGCTCCAGACATGTGCACCACTTTGTGAATCTGGCTTTATGTGGATACCCAGACTATTCGA
The DNA here is from genome assembly GCF_020740685.1 of Jaculus jaculus. NCBI lineage: Eukaryota > Metazoa > Chordata > Mammalia > Rodentia > Dipodidae > Jaculus > Jaculus jaculus. Next base: position 118,289,087 of record NC_059105.1, read on the forward strand.
GGTGATCTACTAAAATAAAAATCTGTGTAATGCTGTGCCCAAGTATGAATACAGCTGGTTCTGGGGCTTATTATTCTTTATGGAGTTTACAGTTTTATCATAAAGCATGCAGGAAGAAAACTTAAGTGATTCAGCTCAGTATTTTAAATGATTCAGTTCAATAAAAATAAATGATTTATTAGTATATACTTCATGTACATAGTTGCATATTATCTGGCAGCCATTACGACATACCTTTGTGGGTTTGCTGTCATGCTCACCTTGAGCTCAATCATACTTGCTCCTTCCAGTTTCCCCTGCCTCTAACAATTACTGGACTGCTACAGCTTCTTTGGTAACTTGTCCTTAAGCCAAATTCAAGGGCAGCTACTGGGTTTCTTTCACATTTACCCTGATCATATTAGAGAATAAATAGTATGAAATGTGACTACTTACATTGTTTCTGTAGACTTGGAATTCTAGTGTTCTCAAATCTATTTTTGCCACTTTACTCAAGTTAAACCTGAAATAAAAAATGTAATATGTACCTTCATAAATAGCATCAGAATTAAGGGGATTATGGAACATTGGTCAAGCTTATGCATATTTACAAATAATCTCTGGTATGTTTTGGAATCAATATAATCACACTGACAAGTCTTCAAAATGTTCAAGGTTATTAACTTATAATTAGTATCTTGTTCATATATGTATATATGTATGTGTGTGTGTATATATTTTTGCTTTTTTAATTTTTTTTGTTTTTTTCAAGGTAGAGTCTTGGTCTAGCTCAGGCTGACCTGGAGTTCACAGTAATCCTCCTACCTTGGCCTCTTGAATGTGCCACCATGCCTGGCTTGTTCACTTACTTTTAAAGATGAAAATATTGGAACAGTTCTGCCTATTTCCTCTTTGTAAAATGTATCATATGGATGTTCCACATTTACATTAAATGGAAAGCTTTTCCAGCTGCTCCATGCAGTATTAATCCCCCTCCTTAGAATCTTTTGTAGGCAAGTGTCTTAACCGCTGAGCCATCTCTTCAGTCCCTAGAGCCTACTGTCAACTTTAGTTACAGATCCAGACTTTCTAAGTTAGCATCTGGGGGATGGAAAGCAATGCTTACCTTGAGACTAATTTATCTACAAAGATTGAAGGGCTGGAATACAAAGCCAGAGGAATAAATTGAACATACACAGGAACATCCGCAGGATTTTCTAAGGTAATCTCTTCTTCCTTAATCAAAGCAATGATATATTAAAGAAAAGATTTCTATCGTTAAAAGTAGGGGTAACTACTTAATAATCCATTCACATATTTCTTAACCCCAACATCTCTCTGAATACTTACAGAGGAGCAGTTTGTATTAGTGAGTGGGAACCGTAAGTGCCGGGGTGAGCTAAGTATGGAAGGCCAGGTCAGCTCAGCAGTGATTTTGGATATTATGTTTTTTTGAAGGTCTGTATTTACTTCAAATATAGCATTCAACCTAGAAAAACAATTTGCAAGTAGTCACTGTATAAAAAGGAAACATTTTGCTTTCCTGAACATAAGAAATTCTACTTGACTTATATACATGAGAAAGCTTTTTTCAGGATCTGCATTAAAAAAAAAAAAAAAAAAAACTTCAAGCACAGTCACTCTCATATTTCACCAAGCTTTTAATGCTACACACAATGATATCTCTATTTAGGTACAAAGAGATACCAAGGTGGCTATCACTATTCACCTATATTGTCTTTGTGCTGAATATGTTAAGGCTAACAAATTTTAGTTACAATAGCATTAGTGCAATCCCATGTAAGAATATATTTATTTATTTAGTTTTGAAATACACAATATAGATGTGCCACGGCCTATTGCTGCTGCAAATGAACTCAAGATGCATGTGCTACTTTATGTATCTAGCTTTACATAGGTACTGGGGAACTGAACCTGGGATAGCAGGCTCTATAAGCCATCTCCTTAGCCCTTGTGTAAGTCTTCAAAATCTTCCAAAGTACAAATCCAATAGGAAAAGCTGTGCTACATGAACATTTGGAAAAGGCAGGTATATATAGAAAATACATGGTATTTTGAGAATTGTTAAGGATCTTGTATGATATACCTATAGGAGGGATGTAGAAACCTCTAGCAAGATGGTATGAGAATTTTCAGTAGAACTACTGACACAGTTGTATACTGGTTGGCATACTATTTTTCCTCCTTTATATAAAACCAAGATAAAATCTTCACATGCAATGAAGATGTCAGTTTAGAGTGGTGAATTTTTAGTAAACTCAGGACCTCATTTGAATATTACTTATTGTAAGTGTTTATAAGCCAAGTGATCTGCACTTAAAACATGTTTATAAATGGGGCGAAGTTATCTGGACCAAATACTGATGTCTATTTAAACCAAACACTTGAATTATGATCCACGGATATTGACAAGATTAAAGACTAGTAAAAGTTTTCTGCCACAGACACACTGACAAGATAACACAAAACACTGGAGCATGCCACACTTGCTATGCAGCGAGGACGTGGCGGCATAGGGTAGATGGGGCCTAGGAGCTTGGCAGTGGGACTTGGCACACATTGGAAGGAAGGATGGCGTTTGGTGGGTGAAGAGGTTCTCTGCCTGCTAAGCATATGAAGACACTAAGGAATTATTCATTTATAACTGATATTAAAACTTGGAGATTGTACTTTATGCTCAATGTGGAGGTACAAAGTAGGGTTTTAATTAAATGATGGTTTTGTAAATTTACTATAAGTCTCTATGTACTCATTCAAATCATTTAAAACTAAAAATCTTAGCTTTCTTTTGCTTAAGAAAACTTTCCAGAGCAGACAATTTAGATCAGTAGTCATGGCAGAGAGGATATATAGCTCAGTGGTAGAGCATCTGACTACAGATAAATAGTCAGATTCAAGAGTTAACAGTTTGAAGGCACACGCCTATAATCCCAGCACCCCGGTAGGAGGATTGCTGTGAGTTTGAGGCCACCCCGAGACTAGATTAAATTTTAAGTCAGCCTGGCTAGAGTGAGACCCTACCTTGAAAAAACAAGAACAAAAAAGTTAATAGTTTGTAAATTACTCATTTGGTTAATGAACTGAATAGATTGTTCTAAAAGAAAGAAATACAAATGGCCAATACTTCAAAAAGTGTTCAACATCCTTAGTCATCAGGGAAATATGAATGAAAACTGCTTTGAGATTCTACCTTACTCAAGAGGGTGGCTATCACTAAGGCAAGAAACTGACAAGGATATGGGGAAAGAGGAACCCTTATCCGCTGTTGCTAGAAATGTAAACTGGTACAGTCACTGCGGAAATCAGTATTCAGGTTCCCACAGAAAACTAAAAACAGAACTACCATATGATCCAGCTGTACCACAACGGGCTATATAAAAGTAAGCCATACTGCAGAAATACTTGTACACTCATGTTTATAGTTGTACTACTCACAATATCCACAACAGCCACATTTAGCTGGCCTAGATGTCCATCAACAGGTGAACACAAAGATAACGAGGCATGTATATGCAATGGAATTTTATTCAAGTGGAAAGAATGAAATTATGACATTTTCAGAGAAATGGATGTAACTGAGGATAATTCAGACTCAGATAATAGTGCACCTTTACTCTCATCTGTGAAATATAGATTGAAATTGTATGTGTGTATAGGTATACATGTATATGTAATGAAAGTAGAAGGGAACCATGCATGAGAAGGGAGGAATAAGTCTAAAGGGAGGGTACAAGGCATAATAAGAGAGTAACAGAATGGATATGTCATGAAAACAGAAGAGGGGTCCACTTGGGTGAAGAAAGGGGACCATCAGATTGGAAAAGTATAGGGGTAGAACAGGGAGAGGAACTGAATAAAACCAAAGCATAATGATAGGTAAGTATGAAAATGGCACATGAAATCCATTTCTTTTTTTTTTTTTAAATTTTTATTTATTTATTTGAGAGCGACAGACACAGAGAGAAAGACAGATAGAGGGAGAGAGAATGGGTGCGCCAGGGCTTCCAGCCTCTGCAAACAAACTGCAGACGCGTGCGCCCCCTTGTGCATCTGGCTAACGTGGGACCTGGGGAACTGAGCCTCAAACCGGGGTCCTTAGGCTTCACAGGCAAGCGCTTAACCGCTAAGCCATCTCTCCAGCCCGAAATCCATTTCTTTGTATGCTAACCAAAAACTTAATTTAGACAAGACAGTTGTTTGAGGGCTGGAGAGATGGCTTAGCGATTTAGGCCCTTGCCTGTGAAGCCTAAGGACTCCCCAGAACCCACATAAGCCAGATGTACATGGTGGCACATGTGTCTGGAGTTCGTTTGCAGTGGCTAGAGGCCCTGGCATGCCCATTCTCTGTCTTAAACAAATAAATATAGTTTTTTTTTTTTTTTGAGAATTTTGCAGTACTGTTCCAGTGAAACACCTTGATTCTGACTAACAGATGTCAAGTCAGCCAACTGAGAAGCGAACTTTTTGTCATATTTTCCATTTTCTTGAAATTCTTTTACAAAGAATATGAAAAGACCAGGTTTCTAAACTACCAAGTAAATACATCTTCATGTTTGAGTCCAGCTGCAGTACTGATTCGTCATCACATTTTCCACCTGCCAAATACACAATGGGGGAGGAGGTTCACCTGAAGGGGCCTGTGTGTCCCACTGCAACAGCCTAGCACGTGGGAAAGAAGGAGGTAGCTCTTATCACAATGAGCAAAAAAATTCAGTCTCCTGTTGGGGAGTAAGCCTAGCTTGGGCCTCCTACTCTTTTTAATGGAGGATATGACAACAACCTCTTTTTTTATAAAAGAAATGAAAGACAGAAAGAAGTGTGTGTGTGGGGGTGGGGGGAAGAGGTTTGATGCGCCAGGGTCTCCAGCCACTGCAGTTGAACTCCAGACACATGCACCATCTTGTGCTTGCATCACCTTGTGCATCTGGCTTATGTGGGATCTGCAGAGTTGAACATGGGTCCTTAGGCTTTGCAGGCAAGCACCTTAACTGCTAAGCCATCTCTCCAGCCCCCAGCTTGCCTTTTACAGTGGACAGTGGCATGTAAAACTTTCTGATGCATAGGATTGTGTCTAAGGTGAACACTAGCCATCCTACATGATAACAATTTCAAATAGTTTCTTTGATCTTTAAAAAAAAATATTTTATTATTTTATTTATTTGAGAGAGAGAGCGAGACAGAGATAGATAGAGAGCATAGGTGCACCAGGGCTGTTAGCCACTGCAAACGAACTCCAGCTACATGTACCACCTTGTGCATTGGGCTTAAGTGAGTACTGGAAAATTGAACCTGGGTCCTTAGGCTTCACAGGCAAGTGCCTTAACTTCTAAGCCATCTCTCCAGCCCAGTTTGTTTAATTTATATTTTATTTTTAGTTTATTTATTTGAGAGAGAGGGGGGAGGAGGGAGAGAGGGAGAATGGGCGTGCCAGAGCCTCTAGCACTGCAAACAAATTCCAACGGGTGTACCACCGTGCATGTGGCTTACAGGGGTCCTGGGGAATTGAACCTGGCTCTTAGGCTTTGAAGCTCCAGCCCAGTTTCTTAAAGAAGAATAGTTCAAATATTGAAGAATAGAGAAAAGATGCATATACAAACAACCACAAGTTTTTTTTTTTCACATTTTTTAAGGGGGGGGGAGGGAGGGAGAGAAGTGGCATGCCAGGGCCTATACTATGGCTGGTGAACTCCAGATGTATGTGCCACCTTGTGTGTATATGTGACCTTGTGCATCTGGCTTATGTGGGAACTGAAGAGTTGAACATAGGTCCTTAGGCTTTGCAGGCAAGTGCCTTAACTGCTAGGCCATCTCTCCAGCCCAATAATCACAATTTAAGGTGTTTCACTAGTAACTTCCTGAAGATCAGCCCAGTTTCTTATTTATAAAGTAATATAAAAATAATATAAAAAAGCAGTGACTATCATGAGAGATGTTTAAACATTGTAAAGATTGCTAAAATATAGTAAAACCACTCACTTATGAGCTGAATTTTCTTTTATTGCCATCCAGGCTTTGAATAAGCTTTGATGTGAATCCCAGTCAGCATCCCACATATCTTCTTGCATGGCCACCCCAGGCTGTACTTTGGGTTCAGCTAAAAAAAGGAAACATAAGTTATGACAGACAGTCTTACACCTATACCCACTTGTCCATTTTCCTTCAGATGATCCCTGTAGTACTCAAGAGACAGGGATAAACTAAAAAGCGGCACATTACATTCACATGCTTTTTGGGTGGCGGAGTAAGGGAATAAGAGAGAACAAGGCAACTTACATTTGGACAGAAAAGGCAAGCCAATATAGCAATGATCCCCACACTGTAGCCCCGGATCAAAGTAAATGTTTGCAATCTGTAAAGAAGCACAAGAGAATCACGCATCCAAATCCATGTCTACAAAAATAAAATACTAACACATGTGAATTCTCAAACATAACCATTTCAAACCTTTGACTTCTTTCCTGGCTCCAAGTCTTCCCTATTGCCCCGTAATCGTTTGTAGTAAAATCGCACATCTTCTGACAAAGATCGTATTTGTTGTATCTTCACCTTCTGTGAGAAGGAATTCATAATATTTAAACTCTGATGAACTATTTTCCCCTGAAGGAAGAAAAGACAAATAAACTTAGTTTATATGATCAAATTTTCTTTTATTTTCAGTTATCATTCATTTTGTCTTTCTCTTTTTTTCCCTCAATTTTTAATTAACATTTTCCATGATTATAAAAAATATCCCATGGTAATACCCTCCCCACCTCCACTTTCCCCTCTGAAATTCCATTCTCCATCATATCCTCTCCCCATCTCAATCAGTCTCTCTTTTATTTTTAATGTCATGATCTTTTCCTCCTCTTATGATGGTCTTGTGTAGGTAGAGTCAGGCACGGTGAGGTCATGGATATGCAGGCCATTTTACGTCTGGAGGAGCATGTTGTAAGGAGTACTATCCTTTGGCTCTTCTTACATTCTTTCCACCACCTCTTTTGCATTAGACCCTGAGCCTTGGAAGGTGTCTTTTTTTCTCAATTTTTATTAACATTTTCCATGATTATAAGAAAATATCCCATGGTGATACCCTCCCCCCACTTTCCCCTTGGAAATTCTATTCTCCATCATATCCCCTCCCCATCTCAATCATTCTACTTACATATATGCAATGCCATCCTATTAAGTACCCTCCTCCCTTCCTTTCTCTTTGGTCAATTTTTCTTAACATCATTTTAAGGTACTTTAAAGCTGACAAACCACAACCCAACATATAACCATTTCATCAGTTGATAATGTTTAAATTTGCAATTAGGCCAAAAACTAAAAGAAAAAAAATTACCAGAACAATAGAAAAAAAAATACAAGTTTGTTGTGTCACATTACTCAGAAAACAAATCTTTGTCATCTAACAATGAATTAAGTAAAAAATTCAGTTTCATGTTGAGTATACCAACAAAAAGGTACAGAAAACAAAGCTTTAACTAAAGAGAATATTCACTTTTACTTTGTTTTATTTTTTAGAGAGGGAGAGAAAGAGTGAGAAAGAGAGAAAGAGAGAATTGAAGCACTAGGGCCTCAACCACTACAATCAAACTCTAGATGTCTGCGCCACATAGTGGACACGTGTGACTTGTGCTTGCCTCACCTTCATACATCTGGCTTACATGGGATCTGGAGAGTCTAACATGGGTCCTTAGGCTTCGCAGGCAAGCGTCTTAACTGCTAAGCCAGCTCTCTAGCCCCACTTTTACTTTGTTAAGCAGTTTGTTTATCCCAAGGCAAGGGTATTCTGGGATAATGAATTCTTTTTTTTTTTTTTAAGCTTTTCAAAAAAATATTTATTTATTTGACAGAAAGAGAGGGAGAGAGAGATATTGTGTGTGTGAGTGTGCCAGGGCCTCTAGCCACTGCAAACGAACTGCAGATGCATGTGCCACCTTGTGCATCTGCTAACATGGGTCCTGTAGAATTGAACTGGGGTCCTTTGGCTTTGCAGGCAAATGCCTTAACCACTAAGTCATCCCTCCAGCCCTGGGATAATGAATTCTAAAATCTAATGGCACACACACACAACTTCATATTCTTGGCTGAAAATTATACTTGAGCCATCAAAAGAAATTTAAATCTCTTTCAAAAAAACAAAAAAAAGTTTTTCAGGGCGTGATGACGCACACCTTTAATCCCAGCACTTGGGAAGTGGAGGTAGGAGGACTGCCGTGAGTTCAAGGCCACCCTGAGACTACACAGTGAATTCCAGGTCAACCTGGGCTAGAGTGAGACCCTACCTCAAAAAAATTAAAAAAAAGTTTTCAGCACATGCATATAATTCTAGCACTAGATAGTGGAGGCCAGAAGATCATGAGGGGGCCAGCATTAGCTAAAGAGTGAGACTGCATCTCAGAAAACAATGACTAAAAATAAACAAAAACTCTATATGATACTAAGTGCTTCATTAAAACTATTATTATTCTTATTCTTAAATAACCAATTACTCATACTAGCTGCAAGCTTTTCTTTACAACAGGGTACCAAATTTTAAATACTAATAAAAAAAGACAAACCAACATTAGTAAGCATCATATAGCAATCTTTCTTCTTTTTTTTTTTGGTTGTGTACAGAATTTTTTTCCTGTGCATATGGTTTCTACTTACTTAAAGAAGTTTCTAAAATGACAATTCCATTTTGTTCATATTTGGTATTGAAGATACAGAAGGGAAGTGAACGTATGGGGAAAAAGTTGAATGATGGTAGCACTATCAACAGCCTCGTGAGAAAAAGCACCCTGACAAGGCCCTAGAGGGCTGGCATGTGGCCAGGATGGGAAGAACAGTAAAACAGGGCAAGCAGTGGTGTCTTCCCGGCAGAACTTACATGAACTAATTCTCTCCAGCCTTAGCTCCGAGGGCAAGTTCTTTGTGCAACTTTATTCAAATATTTAATATTAAACTATGAGTTATTTGAAATGCTCATTCTGAAGTACTATTTTAGGGCTGCAGAGATGGCTCAGTGATTAAAGGCACTTGCTTGCAAAGTCTGTGATTCCCTAGTACCTATGTAAAGCCAGATGTATAAAGTGGCACATATGTCTGGAGTTCATTTGCAGTGCGAAGAGGTCCTGGCACACCCATTCTCATTTTCTCCACCTACAAATAAATAAATAAATAAATAAAAATAAAAAAGATACAATGAAGTACTGTTTTCATCAGATAGCTCTAAGTATATTCTGCTTCTGATAAAGACAATTTATAAAATGAGCATGGTGGTGCACATCTACAATCCCAACACTTGGGAGCAGAGGCATATCTCTGCAAGACTAGCTTATTGAGAGCATTTCTCAAAAAATAAATAGCCTCACCCCCCCAAAAAAAAAAAAACAAGGGAAGGGGAGAGAGTGAGGAAAAGGAGAAAGAAGAGAGGAGGGAGAGAGATATTGATTGGATGATTTTATAGAATTAGCTTAGACAATTTCACATTATTCCATGCAAATGGCTTTTACTATGTCATCTGCCTTCTGAAATGTTCTATCCTTTGATGTTTTATGCAGAGATTTAAGGAGATCAGTGAGTTTGAAGGTAACTGAAGGGAGGAATGAGAGGTTCTTTTGGATTAACACTAAAATCAAGAGTTTAATATAGTTTGTAAAAAGGAGAAATGTCAAGAAGTAAAGGTTTACTTACAACTTAAACTTAAATATGTTGAACTTAATTCAAAATTTATGCTTTCTTTTTTTAAAAAATGTCTTATTTTGAGAGAGAGAGAAAAAGAGGCTGATTGATAAGATACAGAATGGGCACACCAGGGCTTGTAGTCACTGCAAACAAACTCCAGATGCATGTGCTACATTATGCACTTTGTTTATGTGGGTACTAGGGAACTGAACCTGTGTCCTCAGACTTCCCAACAAGTGTCTTAACCACTAAGCTATTATTGTTCTAGCCCCTAAAATTTCTGTTCTTAAGTACATAAATCTTTTTTTTTTTAAATTATGGGGGGGGGAGGGGCAGATAGCGAATGGGCATACCAGGGCCTCTAGCCACTGCAAACAACTCTAGACACATGCGCCCCCTTGTGCATCTGGCTTTACATGGGCCTTGGGGAACTGAACAGGGTCCTTTGGCTTTGTAGCCAAGCATCTTAACTGCTAAGCCATCTCACCAGGTCTTAAGTAGATAAATCTTGATTTACATTTTATTATACATAGCCATCAAATTCTGCGATGTCTTAGACTCTCCTAACCCACTAGATCTTTATCACAGGATGAGACATTTCTACATTGGCCTAAATGCATCATGACTCTTCCTGCAAAATCAGCACCTTTCCCACGTTCCGGTTTCTATTTTTCTTTCTCAAGGCTCCAACTCTAAGCCCTAGTTTTGACTCCTTTATCTACCCATGTTCTTCAGCTGTCTCAATTTGTTGGCTTCAACTTCAGGACACAAACTCTGTCTGAAATATCTTTAGCCTATGCTCCCTCTCCATCATTTTGCTCTCTCCATTACCCACTGAGGTCCTGCCAGGGAAGAAAAGTTTCATTTCTTTTCTGGAGGACCTCAAAGACTCAGTGGGAGATTAATCTGTAAGGAAATAGTCATTGTGTAATATTATGACTGTTACAAGGTAATATGAGGACAACAAGACAGAATCTCAAAAGTATTCTACAGTCACTGATGAAACAAATACTGCTAAGAGTAGTTAAGAAAACTTTAAAAGTCCTGAGATTTGTTTTATTTAATAACCCATACAAAACTAAAAAATTTAACCATATCAAAATTACTAAAGTAACTAAAATGAAATAAAGAATTTAGGGTGTATGTTTCCTATATCCAGTTTTCTGTGTGTAATCACACATCAATTTACATAGGTTTAAGCACACATATAATCATTTATATTAATTTGTAGGGAAATGTGGCTCGAATGTGAAATGTCCCCCATAGGCTCATGTGGAGGAACAGTTGTTCCCCAGCTGGTGGTGCTGTTTGGGAAGGTTGTGGAGCCTTTAGGAGGTAGAGCCTTGCTGGAGAAAGTGGGCTACTGGGAAGCGGGCCTTGAGGTTTTACCGTCTGGCCTCACTTCCTGATTGTCCTCTTTCCTGACTGTGGCTGCAATGTGACCAGCAGGCCTCCCGCTCCTGCTGCCATGTCTTCCCCAGCAAGATGGACTGTGCTCCTGGAACTGTGTGCTGAAATAGAAGCTTACCTTCTTTAAGCTGTTTCTACTCATATATTCTACCCCAGAAATGAGAGGGTAACTAATGGACACGTCCAACTCTGTTGGATTTTGTACGCCTGGCTTTACATAGGTACTGGAGACTCAAACCTGGGCCAATAGGCTTTGCAAGCAAGCACCTTTAACCTCTGAGCAATTTCCCCAGCATTCTGTTGGACTTTGAAATCAAATAAGAACTCCTTCTTGTGAAATAAATCTAGATGGGTTGATTTTTTTTTTTTTTCTGCATAAGAGAGCACTGCTGCAAATGTTCTCTGGAGATATTTGTAAGTTGGCTGCATACTGTGTGTGTAGATAATTTCTTATCAAGCTAAGTAAAAAATTATTAATTCTGGCAGTTTTTCAGATGATACACAGATATATTTTCACTTTAATTTCTTATGACAAATCTGTGACTTCTTTCCTACAGCAAAAGTACTTTTTTATTTATCTATTTATTTTTCTATGAGAGACAGACCAAGACAGGGACAGAGGAGAGAGAGCAAAAGAGAGAGAGGTACATGCTAGAGCCACTGCAATCTGACTCCAGACGTGTGAGCCACCTTGTGCACATGTGTCACTTGTGCATCTGGTTTACGTGGGTTCTGGAGAGTCAAACCTGGGTGCTTAGGTTTCAAAGGCAAATGCCTTAACCATTAAGCCATCTCCCCAGCCCAAGAGTACACTTTTAAAAATGGTATGTGTGTCTATATAAAAATACACAAACTGTAAAGATTCTCTTGGGCTTCTACATTTTTTAGGGAGGGGGAGGGCGGAAGGGAGAGAGAGAATTGGTGTACCAAGGGCCTCAACCACTGTAATCAAATTCCAGATGTTTTAGCCACCTAGTGGGCATGCACAACCTTGTGCTTGCATTACCTTGTGCATCTGGCTTACGTGGGATCTGGAGAGTAGAACATGGATCCTTAGGCTTCATAGGCAAGTGCCTTAACCACTAAACCATCTCTCCAACCCTGGGTTTTTATTTTTAAAGTAATTATTTCTAAGCATTTATCAAAAATGTTATAATTTTAAGTTCTCAAGATATAAAATTATATCCTAATTTTGTATTACCACATTATTATGTACACAACTTCATGTTTCTTGATGTTATCCCTAGATCATGTGTTTCTAGAGATCTCTTTAGATTGTGTTCTTGCATATTGACATCATTAGGTCAGAAAAAGCCAGCTAAAGTTAAAAGGATATTATAGGATTGGATTTGGACTTCAGTGGTAGAATGTTTGTCTAGCATGCATGAGGCCTTGGTTTTGATTCCTAGAACTGCCAGACCCACAGATCAAACCAACAACATCAAAGATCCAAATAGATGGGGAAAGAAAGAAGGAAGGGAGGAAAGGAAGAATGAATTTCCACAGGGAGATGATAATGACACTGAATAGAAAGATGTGTGGTTTCTGTGCATGAGAAGTTTAAATAGAGAAATAGCAGAGGCCAGGAGGCAGTTTTTTCCATGATCACCAGAGCCCTGGCTCCAACCTCCCCTCAGCCCTTTTCCTGGGTATACCAGTGAATTTCTGGGCAGTGCTTTAGGCACTCCACACTTGGCTCCATGTTCCACATGTGTCCTGTCTTTCCTTCAGCATTAAACCAGTCTTTAAGGCCCAACTCTGATAATATTATGCTTTTGCGCAAAAGAATTTAATTTTCCTCTTAACTGAACATTGTATCTTCTCTTAAAATATGCTTCCATTCTTTTTTTTTTTTTTAGAGAAAGCGAGAGTGAGAGAGAGAAAGAGAGAGAGAGATGAGAGAATTGGCATGCCCAAGGTCTCAGCCACTGCAATGAAACTCCAGACACTTATGCCACCTAGGGGGCATGTGCAACCTTCAGCTTCCTTCACCTTTGTGCGTCTGGCTTATTTGGCATGTGGAGAGTCGAACATGGATCCTTAGGCTTTGTAGGCAAGTGCCTTAACTGCTAAGCCATCTCTTCAGGCCCATCCTTCCATTCTTGCCAAACTGGACAATGCACTACTGCCTGGACCCACCTCAGACTTCACTGTCTTTTCACTTTTGCCATAACCACCAGAGCCCCGGCTCCAACCTCCCCTCAGCCCTTTTCCTGGGCATACCAGTGAATTTCTGGGCAGTGCTTTAGGCACTCCACACTTGGCTTTGTGTTGAAGTTATTCCCTGGTCCTGTTTGTAAGTTCTTGCTACCTCTTTTATCACTGCCATGTTGCAGGGTGCCTTCATCAATAAGAAGCATTTCTCTCACAATTCCTGTATTTTTGCCTTTCTTAATAAGAAGCAATTTTACACCCAGCTTTGTATCTATCAGTACTTTTCAATTCCACTCAGAAAAAATTGTTGAGGAGGGGGCCACCTGTCATTCTACTTTGTCTTCTAAAGAACTTGATGATCAATAAAGAATTAGTGACATTGAGGGAATGGCAAAGAAAAATAATCAGAAAGAAAACAGCATGCAAATTGTCTTACTGGAAAGGAAGGGGGTAGGATCATATGTTTTGGGAAGCAGGTCAGCGAGCCCACTGCAATTACAGCCTTCACAGGAATGGTTAGAATCTGTGGAGTGAAGAGGCAAAAGGCCATCAAGTCAGGTAAGTGTGAGACTGAATTCTATAACTACTGCATTATTTGGTAGTTAAAAAAAATAAAGTGTATTTTGAGATTTATATTGGCAATAATTCAAAACAAATATTAAAACCACCCTTGGATGCCATTTAATCTGTACTATGTTCTCCATAAAATGTTATGAAAACAATTAATTTCCAAGGACATACAATAAATTCCCATGCATTACTCACTAATTGGCTGAAAATATAGTTAAAACTAAATAATGCGAAAGGAATAAAGATGGATTTTTCAAAATACTAAGTATTTTATAGATTAAGTTACAAAGGAAAGTCATTATATACTCCTAAAACAGTATATAAGAATTATTTTCTATAGTTCTCTATATTTCAGTACATAGAAATAATACCAACACAATTTAAAAACAAGTTGAACTCTCTAGAGTTGCAGCTCCAACTCATACTCCATTAGTATCATAAGTGAGTTAATGATGGAGTGAGTTAATAAAGGATCTGGCAGGATATTCATGTTTAATTACTTTCACTCATATTATAAAAACATATCAATTCTGAAATGTACTTATTTCGACCACGAGTGTTAAGGATGAATCTGTCACTTTTGGAGGGAATTTGGAGGTAAATAGTTAATTCTGTTTACAATTAGGTTTTTGTTTTTACATAGAGGTTGTGTGCTGACACCATACAAGGCAAGGATAACAGCTAGCTGAATTTAGCAGTCTTCAACCTCCTAAAGAGCTTTTGACCATTAAATAGGTCTGAACCAGGGATTAATTTATCACCTGTAATCTCTAGCACTGAAGAGGCTAAAGCAAGTTTGAGGCATGTCTGAGCTATAACTCAAGTTCCAGAACAACTTGGGCTACACAGGGAGACTCTTGTCTTAAAAAAACACAAAAAATAGTAAGTGGAAAAAAAAAATCAGTCAAAAATCTTATTGAACACATTACCCCCACAAAGTCTTTAAAAATTCACAAAGGGCCCATCAACATGTCATCATAGATGGTAAAATAGGGCAAGAAAGAAAACAATGACCTCAAAATAGAGTAGGGACTAGTTGGAAGAAAGAAAGGGCTCAGGGGAGGGGGGCAAAAGTGATGTGGGGATTATAGATTATGATGAATAAGTATTATGCATATGCATATGCACAGAAGTTATCAATAAAAAGTTGAAAAAAATAAGTTCAATGACATTTATGACTTCAGAATCAGAGAGATGGAGCTCAGATAATTCACCAGGCTAGATGTTATGTTACAGCCTTCTATGGGCAGGTTTCTGATGGAATATGTAGAAATGTGCTGAGGGCATTTTAATGAAATTGTGTTTCTTGTTAGCAGGAATGAGTTTTATCAGAAAACTGTGAGATAATGAACACTAGTCTTCACAAAAGCCCAGTTTTATAAAAAAAATTACTTATTTGAAAGAGAGAGAGAGGTAGAGAGAATGGGCATGCCAGGGCCTCTAGCCACTGCCAATGAACTCCAGATGCATGCATCACTTTGAGTAATTGGCTTTAAGTGGGTACTGGGGAATCGAACCTGGGTCCTTTGGCTTTGCTGGCAAGTGCCTTAACTGCTAAGCCATCTCTCTAGTCCAAAAGTTCTGTTTTTAAAAGTTACAAACTAACTTTATACCCACATAAAGCCAGATGTATGGTGGTACATATATCTGGAGTTTGTTTACAGTGGCAACAGGCCCTGGTGCCCCCATTCTTCCTCTCTTTCCTGCTTGCAAATAATAACAAATCAATTTAAAAAAACCAAAAAAGCTTTGTATGTACAATTTTGATGTATCAGTTAAAGTTAATAACAACAAAAATCCAGACCAAATTATTCAACAAAAACCCACTGACATGAATGTTCAAGGAAGTACTCACCTCATAGTCTGTTGTGATTTGTATGGCTCCATCATGAAGCCCTTCTAGTTTTTTTGCAGTAAGTTTGACTCTGAATACTGCAAAATATCCTGAAGCTAATATTACCTGTATGTAATAAAAATGACATAATTCATTAGCATCGAGTTCAAGTTTCCCATTAGAGTGGAAAGGAAGGCTGTAGTGAAAAATTACAACCCAACACACACTTATATGATGTACAAATATCTAAAAATATTGTCCAACTTTTAATGTTCACTTAGTACACATATTCTAAGCACCATTTAGCATGCTGGTTCCAGAAAGAGCAACTAGATTGTCAACTGCCAAGCTGGGGAGGGATGTGTTCCTCTTGTTAGCAGAACCACTCCCTCATTCAACCTCCTATAAGGCCACAAGGGTGAAGGCTGAAGCAGGGGGGAAAGTCTTCCACCAGTCCTTTAGTCACATTAGGCACATGTGCACCCAAAGCTCATTCTGCTTCAAGTTGTGAACTTAATTCTAATGTTAACAGAAACTTCTGTAGATAATACTGGTCATAACAAAACACCAAATCTATTTTTTAAATTTATTTGAGAGAGAGAGAGGGTGGGTAGGGGTAGGGGAGAAGAGAATGGGTGCACCAGCGCCTCCGGCCACTGCAAACTCCAGACACATCATGATTATGCATCTGGCTTATGAGGGTCCTGGGAATCGAACCTGGGTCCTTTGGCTTTGCACACAAGCACCTTAACCACTAAGCCATCTCTGTAGGCCTAAACTTAAAAAAAATATATTGATGAGACAGAGAGACTGGGCACACCAGGACCTCTAACCACTGCAAACGAACTCCAGAGGCATGCACCACCATGTGCATCTGGCTTATGAAAATACCAAACCTATGTAACCCATGGAAAGAGACTTGTAACAATCTCTGGACACAAGAATATTCACTTACCCTTTTGCAAAATGTCCTATAATCTATGTGATTTTCCTTGTTCAGTGATCTCAATACCAACTACACATGTTTATGAGGCAGAATAAAAGTACTGGGAATATCCTAGTGGGAACTAAATGTTCACTTCACTGGTAATTGTCTTTCAGTCAGTATAGGCAACTGGCTAGATTATTTAAATTAATTAATTTTAATGTTTAAATGAATGAGACCTTGTGATGAAGATAAAATTTAAATTTTACTTGCTACATAATGTTTTATTAAAAGGCAGACATTAACTTTCTTGGATTTCAGTGCCCTCATCATAAAAGGAGAGGAACAAGAATAAGTTATCTCTGTAAGGCCCCTTTAATATCAAATAATCAGTGCTATTATGATCTATATGTAAATATTGAGTTATACAACATTGCAAAGTTCTTTTGTTTGTTGCTTAGATATCCATCTTATTTAAGGAAACAATAAGAATGTTTACTTACTGATGACTGGTCCGATAAAGAGGATTTTTCCAACTCTGGAAGGCTTGAAATTATTGTAGTTCTATTGCCTTTTTCTGTAGCTACAAGTTCTATTGATAAGCCATCTCCTATGATATGCCAACTTTTTATAGCCAACTTAAAAGAGAAAATATGAAAGTGATATTCCAATACAAGCATAAAATCCTCAAATGTAATTTCAAATACAAGTGTTTTTTTTTTTTTTACCTCAATTGGATTGCTGTTTATAATTGCAAATAAAATATTACTTGCTTCTGTAGCACTCAGGACTCCAAAATCTATGAAACGTTCTTCTATTTTGGGGGGCAATACAAAGTACTGGAAAGATAGGAAAGGACTATATTAAACACTAACCCACATTTACGTAGCAGAATGTTACTAAGAGAAAGCAACTACATCAAGATAGTTTCCACGTTTGATGTTTCCAGTCATACGGACACAGCACACAGCTGAGAACTTTGCACAAGGACAACCAGAGCAACCCGAGTCAGAAAGAGGCTCTCTACTGAACAGTTACTTCTCTGCGCCAGTGGGGCAACATGGAAGCTCCCCTAGCTCACCATGTCTAGACTGATGCTCACTCTTTGGGAACACAATGTATGTCCCATATTTCTTATTATCTTTCCCAACAGTTTCTCTAGGATCCAAACTTTGTTCACGGCTCACACTCACCACCGTTTTGTTTAGATTTTCTTGTTTGTTTTTCTGGTTCACTTTTTCTACTGAGAAGGTCTTTAGCCCTTCCCTCTAGGTTATATTTACCTTGCTCGCCCAGATGTGTATCTACCATCTTCTTTTCTCTACCATGGTATTTCCTGGCACTGGTCATCTCTTCCCTGACATTGCTGCTCTCCTTGTACTGCTTTTCTTTTTTCCCTATTGTTTTTCTTCCTTCAGTTCCTTTTTAGGCTTTTCAGCATTACAACTTCAAAGTAAAACCAAGAGGAAACAGAATGTGGAAGAGTTCTAGGCAGTGATTATAGCTAAGGAGGTTAAGCTGTCTCATGAGGTCAACCATGGCCCAAAGGTAGTAAAAGAAAAATTCCGTAAGTAACCATGAGTTCCCAGTCGCATGTCACTGTCAGAAGTGTGGTGAAGTTGTGCGCTGTTCCATCTGGGATGTGAATTACCCCTTTCTCCAGCACCCCCATGCCGTGCATGTTACCCACCCATTAGTGAATAATGACTACTGTGTCACAGTGCCCATGTTCAAATGACCCTTACTTTACTTAAATATTGGCCCCAAAGAACAAGAATAGTGATACTGAGTAGTGATGCCAGCAACTGCAATATGCCAAATAACAGCCACAAAATGTTCTCTTTAATGGAAAGCTACCTCAGGCTGACATGGAACTCCCTCTGCAGTCTCAGGCTGGAGTTGAGCTCATAGCAATCTTCCTACCTCTGTCTCTCAAATGCTGAGATTAAAGAAGTGTGCCACCACACCCGGTGAAAGTAGTAATTACAACATATTGTTATAATTGTTCCATTTTACTATTGGTTGGCTATTCTTGTTAATCTCTCACCAAGCCTAATTTATAAATTAAACTTAACCATAGGTTTGTAGAGGAAAAGGCAGTCTGCATACTCAATCCTCCCTATCTGTGAGTTTTATTGGTTACCTATAAATAGTACACCATTTTATATAAGGGACAATCACAGATTTTGACATTTGTAGTGGATTCTGGAATGAATCCCCCTTAGATGCTCAAAAATAATAATGTAGGATACAGACTTACCCTGGTTTTGAGGGGGGTCTTAGCATATCCTTTGTGGATAAGGGGATATTATTGTATCTTAGAGGTATTACTAATAAACAATTAGATCATTCTTACGTGTGCAATACAACTGCCTAATAATGTGTAAAAATACAAAAGATGGGCAGGGAGTTCACATTTTAAAGAGAAGTAATGCACTTACATCTAAAAAGCCAGTGTATACTCGCACAGGTAGGTGAAATTTGGAAGCGTTGGTAATAAGTAAAATGTTGTTATCTATATGCATGGATGATGTAGATGGCATAAAAAACAAGGTAAAAATGTATCCTGATTCATTAGGAAGAATTAAAACTGGTTTGCTGAAGTTGTGAACCTAACAAAGGAGGGAAGAGGAAAAACAAAGGTCAGTATCATTGAGCTGGCAGAGCAGCAAAACCAAAGGTGTGTGGGTCTTGGACGTACTTTAAACATTGTCTTGGCTTCTTCTGGTAACAACACATCATGAATGAGGATCGCAAAGCTGAAAGTGTTAGTAAGGTAAATTGGTCTTTCCACGGGATCGGCCGGACTGTCTCGGATGTGAAATAATGTTGCAGCATGATCAAATCCCAAATAACTATTTGAAGGAAATAAAAACAAACAAAACATCTTTATCTCCATGTTTTAATTTACAATCCAAGTTTTTTTTTGTTATAAACATTTACATTTATTTAGCATTGAGGACTATATTATGGAACCAGAACTATAGTATTTAAATAATTTACTGTTTATAATTATGTAACTCAACCACATGCCTTGAAGCAGAATTTAGGTGGGAAAATATTGAAATTAATAAAGAACTATTGCCTGTTTTATTATACAAAATCAAATAATTATGGGCTGGAGAGATGGCTTAGTGGTTAAGCGCTTGCCTGTGAAGCCTAAGGACCCCGGTTCGAGGCTCGATTCCCCAGGACCCACGTTAACCAGATGTACAAGGGGGCGCACGCGTCTGGAGTTCGTTTGCAGTGGCTGGAGGCCTGGTGCGCCCATTCTCTCTCTCTCTCTCTCTCTCTATCTGCCTCTTTTTCTCTCTGTCTGTCGCTCTCAAATAAATAAATAAAAATAAACAAAAAATTTAAAAAAATCAAATAATTAGAATCAAGAATGTATTATCAGGAAAGGCTTTTAATCTATTTTGAGGAAAATCATGTTCATCATTGAAATTGCCTCCAGTTTTGTTACAGAGTATATACTATACTATGTACTAATAAATCTCATTGGTGCAAGTGTAATCAGAAAATGAATTTCATCTTACTGTTAATTTATAAAAACTTCTAATTCCAGAGGTGCTTATGAGTTTATAAAGGAATACAAATGATCTTGTTTCAAGTCACAAAGTATTTTAGTAGCAAGGCACACTCACAAAAGGAGTTACAAAAGGAATGATATCAAATGGTCCAACTGATATTATTTAAACAAACAAACAACCAAACAAACACACACTTATTTTTTTAATCACTAAAAAAAAATCTTATTATTCCACTTACCCTTTTCTTCTTAGGAAGCCAGAAATAAATAAATAAGATAAAGGAGGTTTTCTTTTATAGTTAAGGATGTTCTTTTCAGCAATAATCCTACTGGGTTCAGATGAACTTGGGTATGATTTCTACTAACGTTACTTATTAGGGAAATGGAATTTATCTATTAGTAAAAAGTTAAAAGCTTATTTTAAAAAGAAACTCACCCATCTAGAACTTCTGCTTGATATGGTATTTCAAGTTTAGAATAACTCTTTTCCTTTGCTTTAACAGTTATTTTCCCAGAAAACTGAGATGGTTTTTTTGCCCTTGAAGCTGAAAGGAAGCATTAAAAAAAATCTGTCACTTTTTATCATTTATAAGTACGAGTAACTTTCTGTGACATAAAAGGATCTTCTTTTTAAAAATAAGCTTTCAAATTGGCAAACAGAACACTTGTATAACATTTTAAATCAAATTGCATTTTTCATACAAAAGGAGGAAAAAAAAATCTTGGAATGAAATACACAGGGTAGCAATTAGCAAGTGTACACAAGCTGGGAAGAAAAACAGTACCTAAGCTACTTCTCTATAGCCATAGGTGGTGGCTTTACATACAACAGTAGGGTTTCTTAGTGAACATTTTAGGTCAGACTAATGATCTCTTGTAGGAAACTGTCCTATGCACTAAGGGATGTCTGACAGGGTCTCTGCTTGCTCGATGTCAGTAGCATTCTCCCAGCAGTTGCACCCCAAAATGTCTATAGACACTGCTAAATGTCCCCTGGAAGGCAAAACTACCCCCATTAAACACTGCTGGTTCATAGCTGTACTGAGAAAGAAGCAACATTCCTTGTATGGTCAGTCTTGCTATAATTATCAATAAAGTGGTGTGCTACAAGACAAGGTCAAGAGAAGTAAGCTCTCATGCCTCAGATTTTCCAGTTCTGAGAACTACATAAATAAGGAGACCAATCCTTCCCTGCCATCAGCTCATAGTTACCATTTGATGATGTCTCACTGATAAAGTAAACCACTAAATCTGTCACAGTTTTGAATAACTCTACTTGGAATTAAGGAAACCCATTAGCTGTTCCTTTCAAAGCAAATAAAGAAGCTTTTCAACTTTATCCCCTTGAAAGTATCCCAGGCATACCTCCAACCATGAGAATTTATAAGTATAAATATGTGTTCTCAGCTTGAAGACAAAGTACTGAGAAATGATCTAGACTATATACAGTGACTTTAGGTATTTTAAAATTTCAAGTATGCAGTCTGGAGGAATGGCTTAGCAGTTAAGGTGTTTGCCTGCAAAGCCAAAAGACCCAGGTTTGATTCCCCAGGACTCACATTAGCCAGATGCATATAGGGGCACATGTATGTGTCTGGAGTTCGTATGCAGTAGCTGGAGGCCCTGGTATGCCCATTCTCTTTCTCTCTCTCTCAAATAAATTAAGTAAAATATTAAAAAAATTTCCAGTATGCCTCTTAGGGCTTTCTGCTTACAAAGTTATGTTTCTGGATACTTTAAATTTTTCTTTGTGATGTAATGTAAGGCTGACTACAAGGGCCATATTCAGGCAATCATAGTATTACTAATTCAGTAAACTAAAGTGGTAAAAAATTTAAAGAAAATTCAGTTAAAGATCATAGAGTACTTTTTGGCCAGAAGAGTACATGCTTGCTTATATGTGAACACCAAAGGGTTTATATATACAAGGTGCATTCCAAAAATATTATAAGTTAAGAAAGACACACTTCATGATTGACTTTCCTAGCAACTTTTGAGAAATATTTCTGTTGGGTTTTGGAGGACTGGGTGAGGTGGATGGCAGAGGTATTTTCCCTGGACATTAAAAACCACTTTAGAGAAACACAGTTACTTTTAAAAATGCTTTTCCATGTATTTAATTTTACATATTTTTTTTAAGAAACAGTATTTTAGGGCTAGGAGTATAGTTCAGCAGCAGAGTGCTTGCAGCATGTACGAAGCCCTTGGTACAATATTTAGCACTGCAAAAATAAAAAAAAAATAAAAAGAAAGAAGAGTCTGTGATCTTGGCAGATTTCATACT
Organism: Jaculus jaculus; assembly: GCF_020740685.1. NCBI lineage: Eukaryota > Metazoa > Chordata > Mammalia > Rodentia > Dipodidae > Jaculus > Jaculus jaculus. The sequence continues at coordinate 118,311,447 of NC_059105.1, forward strand.
AATGGCACTACATTCATCTCAAAGGAGACATAAGCCGGTATCATGAAGGAGCTGGAGGAGAGGAGCCCAGTATCTTCAGAATGAGGACCACACTGTGTGGCCAAGGCAAGACCAGCAGGGTGAGGCCTCAGTGATCTCAGGGCTCAGAATTACTCCTGGTCACTCTTTCTTCCTGGGAGGAGTATGTCCCTCCTGATGTCGACACTGTCATGAAGGTCTTATCACTATAAAGGTCATTTACCCCACATGTGCATATAACTATAGTAGCAATACCTCTTGACATCTTCATTATCAAAGTATGTTTTCTATTTAATTTTGACTCCCTGGGAGATCCTGAGTTAACTGAAGCCAGCAGGCAGCCTGTGTCACTGCTCCAGGTCTTCCCCAGAACCCTCCAGCAATGGAGAATATGCACAAACACTGCAGATCTGGGCAGGTCCTGCTATACTCAGTGATCAAATACTTCATCTGATGAGCTAAATTGCAACATGTGGACTCTGGGCAGCATGGCTTTGTCAGAATGTCAGTTTCAGCTTTGCAGCTCCTTACTTGCATGGGCCCCTGTGGAATGGGCCCTCTGTAGACTGGGCATGGTCAGGTGGTGGCAATAGAGAAGATGAACATTCTTCAGTCTTAGTTATTATAGTTAATTACATATATGGATGTTAAGTCACCACTTATTTTTTTGTGACAGAAAATTTCTAGTAAGTTGGGTGAAAAAACAAAAACATGCTATGAAGATAATAGTCTGGGCTAACATTTCAGATGAGATCAGGTGCATTCAGGGTGGTATGGCCATAGATCTGGGCTAACCTTTCAGTCAACAGAATATATATTAGACCTGTTTGAAACTTTTATCAAAAGGCTATTATTTTAGTTTAAGCCTTACTTTTAGAAGCCAATACATAAAAATGCTACTTAGAATGTTTTATTATTGCTCTCAAACTTAAACATGCTTCTGAAATTTAATGTTGTCATGTAATTGCATCATTTAATGACTTCATAATTAATGAAAATTATATATCCAACTAGTTAGCCTAGATTATAGAAGTATTTCATCCCTTATGTACTTGCTAATGTTTTTAAATCATTAATACTGATTTAGGTTTACATTATGATACTTTGTGAATCAATAAAACAAGTTTATGAGGATTTATAAGAAAAGGAAAAAACCTAAGCAGTAATGATAACTGTGATTTAAAAGACTGGATTTCTGTATTAACATGTCAATATAGATGCTTTCCAGCATAACAAAATAATACGACTCTAGGAGAGGAAAAAAATATATTTACCATCAAAACTAATGCTTGCAACCTTGGTATATTTGCTTTCAGAAGCTTTTAATGTGACTGGTTTAAAGTGTACCGTTATAGCATCATTTTGTGGTGTAGGTCGAACACTCTGCAAAGAAAAAAATTGCATTATTTTAGTAATAGTTTAGTTGTTTTATACTAGAAAGTATACCAGAAAAGTAAAGTAGACTTAAAATTTGAAAAATTTAGCTTCCATGATAGCTTTAAATGAAATAGGACAAATAGACAAATTAATAAAACTTTAAGTCAATTTCATTAGAATATCTTTATGAAATAAAATGATGACCAAAGAAAAAAATGTATGACAGATTAGAAAGTGTAAGAATCTAAAAAGAAATTCATATACTACACAAGATCATCATAATAGGAGGAAAAGATGATGACATCAAAAATACAAGACTGGTTGAGGAGGAGAGGGGATACAATGGAGAGTGGAGCTGTGAAGGGGAATGTGGGGAGAGGATTTCCATGGTTTATTGTCTATAATTATGGAAGTTGTCGATAAAAAAATAAAGAAACTCACATTCTAGTATGAGCATATGAGTCACTTTCTAAGTTTTAATTTTCTCTGTATGAACATCTAGTTTGCACTGCAGAGAAGGTGGCATGAAGATTTTATGAAAAGGCCCTTCTTAAAGGAGTCCACAGCACAAATCTAATACAGCGACAGGTGAACATGCATGTGGCAGGCACTCTACCTACCGAGCTACAACCCCATGACATAAGTTGTTTAGTTAAAAGGGACGTAAGATATAAAGCCTGCTGTTCCAATGAAGAGAACCTTGCAATAGGAGTAAAGTTTTAGCTGAGCATCAAGAGGCGGAACTGAAACCAGGTTTCCTAACTTGGACCAGAGCCATTTGCTTATGCACAAGCATGGCTTCAAAAAATCCTGGTATATTGCAAACAAATCTTTTTTTAGTTGTATCATTTACTTGTTGACCATGTGGCTACAGTTCCAACAGTTACTATTTGAAGTTATACCTAGGAATCTCCCACAATTGTTTTTGAATGAAGTACTTTAAATTGTAGCATTAACAACACAAGATACTTAAACAATACTGCAGTTTATCAAAAAACACATAAGAAATTTCAACTCTTATCCTTTGAGTTATAAAAAAAATCAATGTTTTGGCTAAGTTATAAACATGATTTTCCATGCAATTATGCATAACTCTAGTAATGCTATCAGTGGCTATAAGACCAGAACTTTTTTTTTTAAAAAAACACTAAAAACATAAAAAGTACTTAGCCCAGTATTTACCTGTAGAACTTGTTCATTTATGTTTACATTTCAGCATTTTCTATATCACTGTGATAATTTCAAAAGTCATATCCAAAGGATAAAGAAAAACCACCTACTAATTGTAATGTTTATTTCTCAGTTTGTGAAAACGTCCTTAATTTGTTGAGATAGCAAGCAAATTTCAGCTCTGATTGCTATGCAAAAGAAAAGAAGGCAATCTGCTTTGCAATTAACTTATAGCTCAATTGCTCACAGGGAACATGCTATATATGAAAAAAATTCTAAATGAACTACAGGTATTTAATACTGAAAAAATTAACAGTTTATTGTAATTTATTTAACAATCTAGGAAGTTGGCAGCCATCAGCAGTTCCAGTGCAATTTCAGGTGTAATTGGGAATTCAGGAATCTCAGTAGAGCTGTTAGTGTAGCGAACCTTGTAGGTAAAATACATGCATACTTTTGATAGCACATGTGAAGGGATCTCTCTAAAATTGACATTATTGGTTTCATTCTCCGCAAACTGACCTGGCCCACTCAACATGGCTTTTATTGTTCCCGATGTTAGTGCATGTTCTCTTTGTACAATAAATTTGTGACCATCAGAAGATATTAATTTGACATACATGGCATCAGGGCTTTCACAGCCACCATAGGTTTTCTCTTCTCCATCCATTATGCTCTTATGAAATTCTACTTCGATTCCACAAGAACTTTCTTAGTTTCTAGTCAATCCCGCAGCCACCACAGCCGGCTGTGTCCCCGCACACTGCCACAGCCCCTATTCAGGAATACCCCCCCCCCCCGACTCCCAGTTGCCTACCCCAGTCTGCAAACAAATCTTGATCAGAGAATATTCCTTTACAATTTACCATGAATATTAATGTTGGTCTCAAAATCCTCATGGGCTATTTGTGAAATTATCAGGGACTTTATGAACTTGATGTCAAAATCCATCATTTCCTGGTATCTGTGAAACTCATCAGACATGCTTGTTAACAGCATTTGGCAGGTTAGTAGGTTCTTCCCCTCGTTCCTTGCTGACCCTCTTTCAGCTTTCTTGTAAGAATCTGCCCACACTGTGGTCAAAGAGGAAATCTCCTGAAGGCACACAAGCACGTGAGCAAAGTGTGAAGACAGACACTGACCCTCTTGCTTTGTGTCCGCCACCACAGGGGTGATGACTGTGTACAAGGACCACAGGCCTGCCAGGGCAGCTCCCTTCCCATGAGCTGATGTTAGCCTATAGCCTTGAGGATGATGCTTGCATTGCCTGTGTTGAAATTCTTTTATTCTTTATTAACTTATTTATATTAATTAATTAATTTAACACATACTTAGTTTTGGTTAACCCTTCCTATCTCCTGTCTCTGCCTCATCTCACCTCCTTTACCCAGCTTTTACTTTGCCACCTCTGTGTATTTTGACTTCGATTACTTTCATATTGCTTGAGATATGCTTTCCTACCCTTCCTCTTGAAGCCTTTATTGCCTTACCTTTTAATGGGCTCCTTTCTAGTTCACTGGCATGTATACTCTCCCACAGTAACACATATACACAAGTTCTAAGCTAGTATCCACGTGGCAGAGGACATGTGAACATGTTTGCCTTTCTGGTACAGGCTGAAAGATCTTGCTTGTGCCCAGCTTCCTAAGGATGAAGGGAGAACTAAAGGCCCCTGTGTTGGAATTCTTAGTAGCCTCAGCTTCTGGCCTAGACAGAGCTCCAAAGAGGTGAAAGCTGGTTCAAAGTTCCCCTGGTGTGAAAAGTGCTTTGGAAACGAAGGGCAGGGCAAAGGTTCCTGTGCTGGAATATCTACATGTTAGAATTCTACATAGCAATAAGGAAAAAACAACACAGTGAAAAGTGGTCGAACCTGGAGAAGATCATTCTCAGTGAACTCACCCAATTACAGAAAGATAATCACCACATAGTTTCATTCACCTATAGCTCCTAACTTGAATCTACCCAAGATGCCGACATACCTAGCAAGGAACTTGAGGGCCTGTGCTGGAATTCTTAGTAGCCTTAGCTTCTGATCTGGGCTCTCAGCATTTAAAATTTTTCATTTGCTTTGCTTTTCCTTTGAGAATACTTTCTCATGTGCTTTTGAATCTAAGACTGGGTGGGGCTCAGAACTAAATGAAAGATATGTTCATTTCAATACCTTTACTTTTCAATAAGTTTGCTGTAACTTAAAATACAAAAAAAAAAATACAAATCTTTTCAGTTCCTGAAGGATATGTATGTAGGTTTTTTTTGTGTGTGTGTGTGAATAAAACAAAGTGTTTTTAATTGTGAGATAAACTACAAATGAAAGATTTTTTTTTGCCTTTTTATACTGTTATACTATACTAACAATTTTTTTAAGAGAAGGAAAGAAGTATAGAATATACATGACAATCTAGTAGCTGTGCTAGAGTGTGAGCTTATGTAAACTGCTCACATATTCAAATCCATTTTCCCCATCTATTAAAAAAAAACCGTAGGGGGACTGGTATAGGTATTTTCTGAGGTCTCATCCATCTACAAAATTTTATGATTCAATATATTTATTGTTTTTATCAAATTAGCCACTTTTACCTTGAGCTCATGATTTGTTACAGAAATGGTCTTATAAAACTCAAGTTTGCAGAGAAGCTTCTCAGAAGGAATAAGAGCTCCTACCTCCTCCACCTACTCCAATGGATATGAGACAACAAGAATGGAACCGTGACCATGTCCCAACATGCTTACATACTGCAAGCGGCAGTTCATCAGTAAACAACCAGCACTCTGAGTGTTATCAGCCTGTACAAAATCATGCCAGAAATAACTAGTGGTTTTTCTTAAAATGTAGTCAATCTTAGTAACGTACAACAGATGATAAAAAAATGATTTGCTAACAAGAAATACAACATTTTAAGATTTTTCCATGCCAGAGGAACCTTTTATACTCACAATTATCGTCTTAAAATATACTGTACTAACAGTAAACAACTAGACAATTGGTGACTCATGTTTTATACAAATGACCTGAGCTGTTCACTCATATTATTAAAAACAAACTTGAGACATTAGTTAAAATCCACTTTTCAGCTGGAGAGATGGCTTAGCGGTTAAGGTGCTTGCTTGCAAAGCCAAAGGATATAGGTTTGATTGCCTAGGACCCATAAGCTGATGCACAAGATGGCACATACATCTGGAATTTGTATGCAGTGGCTGATGGCCCTGGCTCACCCATCTTCTCTCTATCTGCTCCCCTCTCAAATAAATATATTTAAAAAAATCTACTTTTCTATGGAAACACAAATAAAGCAAAGCAAAAGAGAATCAAAACAGCTCAGTGGTTGGTACATCTGATGACTTAACATGAAAAAGAATACAAAATCATTACCTTGTAATAAGTTTACTTATACTAGTTACTAACTATTATTTATTCAAAGATAATTAAGAAGTTGAAAAATGTGGCAAGATTCCCAGGAGAGGCAGCTTACATATGCTCTAAATATAGTTCCAGTTCCAGCTTTTTCTCATGACATTCAGACCCAAATAACTCTCAAGTGAGATTTAAATGAATCCAGGGCATTTTAAAAGTACTTATAAAGGCATGAGAGCAAATAGGGAAAATAAATGTTAGTTCATAAGAACTGCATTTGTATTAATTTGTGCATAAATTCAACAAGTTATATCAAGCCTATACCAGTAAAATTAGTAAGTACAGTGGTGGTTCTGGAAACCTGGTGCAACATTCCTTTAGGAAGACATTTATATCACATTAGTATTCTGTAAGTGCTAGGAAAATCAATTCTCAAAGCTGCATCATATACAGTGTCAGGAAGGCTTCACTGTAGGTATCCTGCCCATTGCCAGGTGAAGAACTTGTATTTTGTGTTATCTGCATTTGTGATGCTTTAAATAAAGACTACAGTGTTTGGAAAGAGTTTAAGCTCCCTTAAAGGGGACTATTTTAAAAATCTCCAGCATTTAGCATAGCCTAAGCCATCCTAAAAACTGAATATATGTGAGAAATGGAAGAAGATAGGAACTTTTCTAAAAATGCGTAAGTGGGCTGGAGACATGGCTTAGTGGTTAAGGCACTTGTCTGTGAAGCCCAAGGACCCAGGTTTGGTTCCCCAGAACCCACATAAGCTAGATGCACATGGTGGCGCAGGCACCTGGAGTTTGTTTGTAGTGGCTAGAGACCCTGGTGCATCCATCCTCACTCTCATAAGTGAATAAATAAAAATAAAGTATCTAAACAGGTATAAGTCTCTAGGCCTGGTATGTTATTCAGAAAATGCTGAAACAAGCAGAAAGAAGACCGTCACAAGCTCTCTGAAACTCTGTCCGCATGCATGCAGGTGAGAAGTCTAGGCTCCCATCACCTCTTCATCAGACCACTGTGATTGAGTCTGTCTCCTTTACCTTCTGCACTTGTGCCTCTCCCTGCACTTTACTCTCCACAGTGATCTCTTATAACATAAAAGTCAGACAATGTTACTCTTGCTTAAAAGTCCCCATGATTTCCTATTATACTTAGAATAAGTATATATATTTCCCACAGCCCCAAGAATTCCTGCTTGAAAGTAAGCTTGATGGTAAAGGAGCCTCTCTCGGTCTGACTCACTGCTATATTCACAGGACTTCACAGAGCAGCTGGCATATAGTTGATATTCAAATATTTATATAATAAACAAACAAAGAGAATGAATGAAGGAAGAAATAAGAGAAAACAAACAAAATACCTGTCAAGACAAGCTGTAGGTTTGGGGTAGATTCTGCTAAGGAGAGAGGCCACAGGCGGCATGGCTGGAGGGGCAGAGCTCCGCACACCGTCTGGAGCCCAGACACAGGACCCGGACCTGCAGGACTTGGTGTTTGTCCTGCTGGGTTGCGGTCTTGTGTTGGTCTAATCTTTCCTTACTATGGCCCCATTCCTCCCTTTTGGAACGGAAATGTTTATTCTGTGCCATTGTATGTTGGAATTATGTAAGTTATGCTTTGATTTTATAGGGCTCAGAATTAAGAGACTATCTTAAGTCTCAGATGAGACTCTGGACTTTTAAATAAACAACACTAGAACTAGTAAAGACTATGGGGACTCTGAAAAGTTGGACTGAACGAATTTTTACATGATGAGATGGATATAAGTGAATGGAAGCGAGGGGCAGAATGTGGTGGTTTGAATGTAAAATGTTCCCCTTAGACTCATGGGTTTGAATACTCACTCCCAGTCGGTGGTGCTGTTAGGAGCACCCTTTGAAGGCACCGCACTGCTGCAGGAGGTATGCCACTGCAGGTTTTGCAGTTCTGACCTGCTTGTCTTCACCCCCGGACTTTCTCCCTGCTGAGATGCGCACAGGCTTCCTGCTCCCTCCATGCTTTCCCTGCCATGGTGGACGCTTGTCCTTGAAACTCTAAAATAAACCCTTTCCTTCCTCAAGCTCCTTCTAGTTGGGTATTTTGTCCTAGCAATGAGGGATAATTAATGCAGAGGCACTAGGGCTTTAACCCAGTGTCTTGTGCACAGTAAGCAAGCTTCATTCCCAGGCCTTTAAGTCCATATTTTTAAGATTAATTGGACACTTCATTGAAAAAGACAACCGTTTCAGTACCTTTACACTATATAATATTCCCCAACATGCACAAAGTGCCGGGTTAGATCTCTAGCACCACATACAAAAACGGCCCTCAGGAAGTGGAGACAGGAGTCCACACGGCAAGGACAGCCTGGACTACATCAGACCATGTCTCAAAAAATGGAATTACTATAACATGAAAAAGTGGAAAGAGAAGAAATGGCAGGTCAGATATCAACACATGGCCTAGATCACAATCTTCCTAGTAAGGACAACAGTTACCCAGGATGACTGTTTCTTGCTTCCACATCTGCAGTCTGTATATGCTCCTCTTTTTGGTCTCTACTTCACCAGCTGGTGGTAAAGTCTGCTTTTAAGCCTCAAGTATCCATAAATTTTCACTTAAGTTTCCTAAATTTAGGCTTCAAGCATCAAGTTATAGTAGCAATGTTCTGCTTCTTTTTCCCTAATTTATTCCCTATGCACAAGACTTGGAAATATCAAGTTGTGAGTCAAAGCAAAATTTGGTTATATTTTTTAAAAATCTTGGCCAAAACTATCTAATGTTATGCACCACAACTCCATTATAGGGCACAGAAGTCATTTGTTCTTGGTACTGGAGAATCAAACCTGGGCTGTCAGACTTTACAAGAAAGTGCCTTTAACCACTGAGCCATCTCTTCAGCCCCTTTATTTACCCATATCTTGAGTCAAGCAGCCAAGCCTAAGGACTCCTGGTTCCTCCATCCCTGCTGCAAGTACATAGAGTCTACGACTTATTATATCTACAGGTCTTTTTCACAGTTCTGCTTGAACAGGAGGAGCCTAGAGAGCTTTGGTTTGAACTTGGCTTAGAGATCATTTACTTCCCCTTCCGCCCTTATAATCTGGGTGCTGAGGGAAATCAGGTTTTTCACAACCCACAGAGAACCAAAGAGCTGTAGGTCCCCACAAATCATAATTCCTTAAGAACAAGGACTTAGCTCTGTTGTTACCTTGCAAAAATATATACACATATATAAAGTATATGATATGCACACATATAAAAAGTAGGAAAGAAATAAGCAAAAAACTTACTGTTATTGGTACATCCTTTGTTCCTGAATTTAACAAATGAAGGTTTAAAACTTTTGGTAAATCTGTTAAAATGGAGGAAAAGAAGTATTTCTTTGAAACATGTGGTTCATAGCAAATTAGAATATTTACCTTATTAGATATCAAGTTGAAGCTATTCTAGTATGTGAAATATAATGACAATCATGCCAATAAAATCAAAATTAGGGCAGAATCACTTTATTCCTAAGGTTATGAGCTGCCCCTATGGAATAACCAGACCAAAATAAAAACAAAAATATAGAGGAAACTATTAGTGAATTTAGACATTACTAACTTTTTAAGTTTCTAGCAAGGCATAATGAAACAATTAACAATATACAATGTAAAATTACTTTGTTAAAAGCAAACTCAATTTTTAATGTGGTCTTAATTCTAACAAGTAAATCTTAGTTACACAGGGCCCAAATAAATCCCAAATTACAAGTACTCTTGAGTTTCTCCTTTAAAAAAAAAAAAAAAAAAAGTCTTCCCCCTCCTGCCCTCCACATGGCAGGAGCTCTTTGTACTTTCTTTCCTCTCTTTCTTTTTACAGTTCTTTCAGGCCTACCACATGGGCTCTCAGACCACGTGGATTTACCTATTTTCCTTTTCTTGATTTTGTACATCCCTAAATAAATATAATAATTTTAAGTCTTTACTAAGTTGTTTTTAATTTTAGAGTTGGAATTCTTTTTGTAACCATTTGGGATAAATTTTTGACATTATATCATTATTATGAATTGAGTAATTTGTATCTTAAAAAACAGTAAATCTTGCAACTTCCTTTATTTTACTACTGGAAAAAAAATTCACCACAATTGACTAGATGAGGAACTGCATTAAGATGCTAGGGATTTAGCTTAGGGAAGGGTCACTTGCCTAGCAAACACAATAAGGCCCTGAGTTTGGTCCTCAGCACTAGGGTGAGGGCGGTGGTGGGGGGGGGGGGGGCGAATACTAGAAATCTATTCCGAACACTGAAATTATCTCCTGACCTTATATTTCCACCTAAGCAATGAATTTCATCAAAGGAATGGGCATAAACTTGTGAAGGCTGAGTTCACAATCACACAACTTACTGTGAGATGGCTTTTAAAGCACAGTCAAGTCATCCATTACTGAATCCTAATCAGAGTTTTATACAGATCTATAGACACTCTCATGGTTTACCTTGTGTTCGCAATGTTCCAAAATCTAACATTTCGGTTGAGGAATAAATTCCAGGAGCTTGGGAAAAAGAACAGTGAACAATTATCTTTCATTCTGCCAGAATAAGATGCAATGGAAAGAGAACAAGATGAACTTGAATTTCTGTAGTTTCTCACTAACCTGTTGTAACTTCAACCTCAACTGGAAGGATGATAAACTCTGTGCTGTCTGATGCATTGGTCTTTATTCTTATGAAGGCTGTATGGTTATCTGCTTCTCTGGAGGAAAAGCTGGCTCTCATGACTCCTTTGGTTTCATAAGGAGGGATTTCCTGACAAGTGAGCATAACATAATGTAGTACAGCATTTGCAATATTGTAAAGCCAGCTTGTTTTATTCAATCAAATAATATGGAGTGAAAGTACACTATCATTTTACATATATATTACCAATTAAACACATATGGTTCACTGCCTGTAATACATGCTCCAGTTTGGGATAATGTCACCATTTGAAATGAACTTCTTAGAACTGATGGAGTATGTTTTGTACAGCAAGAAAAAGAAGTCAAATGAACTGGAAACAATTGTAAGCTACCAAGTCCCTTTAAAAGGTAGAACTAATCTACAAAATCTATTATTTCTTAACGTGACAGTAGTATATATAATTCAACAAAATCCTCTCCCCAACAAAAATGTCACCAGCAGAGGAAAGCATTTTCCCAGGAACGCACAGCATTCTCTGTAAAGGATAACCCAGTGAGCTTAGCCTCTGCTCTGTTTTCCCGTCATTTAAAGCCTATGACAACAGGCTTCCTTCCTAGGCAAATGCAGCTTAGCAAATGCATTCGGTAAGACTACTCACACACACACACACGAAATTATAAATGTTGAGTTCTTTGGATGATAAGATTCACACATATAAAAGGAAGAATGGAAAAATTGGGGGGTTTCTGTTTGTGGTTTTAGGAACTATTTGGCCTAAGAACCAATGGAATTTCTGTGTATTTTTTTTCTCATTTTTTTAGGAAACCCTAGTTTCTATAAGTTACTGATCTCCACTTAGCCCTATATTCCTAACTTTATAGTATCAAAGTACAAAACAGGTGGTGGGAGAACCTAGAGGTAGACCATATACTTTGCAATTCTAGGCAGTTGACTCAGTCTCTGGGACTTTCTTGTGTACACTGAGATGGGCATGGGTGATGTCAAGGCTTGGCTAGATGGAAGACAGACACGAGCAGTGCATCTGGGAGAAATGAGTTCAACAAATAGCCTAAATCCTGTTCTGTTTGAACAACCTCACAAATACTTATAAAGCACTGCCCAGCCTTCATGATAAAGGCTTAATTTTCTTAGTGAACAGCCAGCCATGAGATCAGTCATGGGGTCTTGAACAGTCTCAAGAAGGAGTTAGGTGTGAAGTAACCAAGAAAGCTATAGGGGTATTTTGGTAGCTGCTAGAATGTGCATTTATGTTAACTGTCTTTGAGGCTGCAAACAAATTGTTTCTACTATATCAAAAACCAGGGCTGGAGAGATGGCTTAGCGGTTAAGCGCTTGCCTGTGAAGCCTAAGGACCCCAGTTCGAGGCTCAGTTCCCCAGGTCCCACGTTAGCCAGATGCACAAGGGGGTGCATGCGTCTGGAGTTCGTTTGCAGAGGCTGGAAGCCCTGGCGCGCCCATTCTCTCTCTCTATCTGTCTTTCTCTCTGTGTCTGTCGCTCTCAAATAAATAAATAAAAAATTAAAAAAAAAAAAACACCACGCACTTCCCCACACAAGTGCAATAGTAAAGGGTTTGGATTCTCAAAACATCTCGGCTTCATTGCAATATCATTTCCAATGTGGTTCTTACCCTCTCTTGTTAGATTTTCTAGAGGTTTGTGGGGAGAAACAACCTAAACGGGAGATTCAGTCTGCCATGATTTGGGAGGGAAGAAGAATCACCTTACCCCATGAATGAATATGTCACCCACCTCATAAACATTCATAAAAACTTATTTAGAATCCATAACACAGAACCTACTGGGCTGCTTCCTCCCACTTTGGGACAGCTTGCTCAATCTATATGTGGACTGCTTGCTTTGCTAAATAAACTTCTGCTTGAACCATCTCAATTGAATTCTTTCCTTCAAGAAGACAAGAGTCAAGATACTCATACTAGCCGGGCGTGGTGGTGCACACCTTTAATCCCAGCACTTGGGAGGCAGAGGTAGGAGGACTGCCATGAGTTCAAGGCCACCCTGAGATGACAGAGTTAATTCCAGGTCAGCCTGGACCAGAGTGAGACCCTACCTCGAAAAACCAAAAGATACTCATACTATCACTGCTCTCCCCCCCCCACTCCAGGTTTGTAGGAATAAAGATGACTGAACTTTTGGGGGGAAATAAAAATATGTGATATAAATATGTGTATGTATATATATTTCCCCTAATATGTTTGTGAATGTAAAAGGTTATGCTACTCTTTGCCAATACTCAATACATGTAATATTTATGTCTAAATTCTTTTATGTCTATTGGATGCCAATTAGATTTCACAGTGAATTTTTTAGCTATTCAGTTTAGAATTATAATTCAAATTTAATAGCATGTATTTAAAATATTTTTATTAACTTATTTATTTATTTGAGATAAAGCAAAGTGAGAGAGAGGCAGATATAGAGAGAATGGGTGCACCAGGGCCTCCAGCCACCTCAAAAGACCTCCAGATGCATGTGCCATCTTCTGCATCTGGCTTATGTGGGTCCTAGGTAATCTATTCTAGGTCCTTCAGCTTTGCAGGTAAGCACCTTAAAGGCTCAGCCCAATAGCATGTATTTAGCCTTACTAAGTTTTGTTCTATACAAGGCTTTTCAAGCAACTATAATTTCACAGTGCAATGTTTTCATGAAAGGCAATGTATGGACTCCCCATTACATACTTCTTCCTGTTAATGCTTTTCTACTTGGGGAATTACCCAAATCACTGACAGACAAATTTGTCTCTAAATGTTCAAGTCGACCTCCCCAAAATATCACCTCCACATCTCAATCCTTGTTAAGACTGGTGAGATAACCGAATCAAGGGGCAAGTTACATGTAATGGAACAATTAATAAACTGCCATGAGAAAACTGTGAGGATAAAAGTTAGTGTGCCTCTAATAAGCATAAGCAGTGACTTAGGTGACATTGGTACAAAAGTGCATTTATCACAACTGTCTCCTCTTGTAATAAAGCATGGTAGATAAAAGATTTAAAAAAATCATATAAAGAATCAGGCATATTCTTTAAGTTGGTTACTATCTGCTAATCTTCTCTAAGAGAAAGTGGCTGATAGGACACTGATAAACTTAAAATTCAACAATATTGAAGGAAGATATAGATCACCTAAGAATTTAAAACTTCCTGAGCTATTAATGCACTAAACTAGGTTCCCTTTACAAATGCCATTTCCTTTATTAACAGTGAGCCTGAGTTAAGTTCTTGATTTTTAAAAATGGAATGAGTTCTTCAGTTTTTAAACAACATATGCAAAGAACACATAATCAATCAGATTCAAAGGCAAGTTTTCCAATATAATTCAGAGAAAATAGTTGAGACTTCAAATTGCTTCCCTCTACACAGTAAGTTTGTACATTGCCCTTTATGACTTTCCATTTTTGCCCCTCACTTGCTCATCCAAATTTCAGGGATATCTGATCAATTAACAAGATATGAATTAAAGAAAACCATTCGTAGTTAGTTCGTCAGGTGATAAGCATTTTCTATGGTACTTAGGAAAGTGACTGGCTTCATGTGAAATATACATAAGAGAAATCTGTTTTTGCTCACCCACAGTTTCCTGGTCCCTCCTTGCTGACCCGTTGGGAGTTCTAGGTGAAGGTCTCCACCACTAGAATACATTTCTACAACCTAGGATAAAGAATATGTGACAGTTACAATCAAAACCAGATTCTCAATTCAAGTCACTTGCCAAAACAGAAATGCCTGGCATCCTGATTGCTTATCAGAAAAAAATACATAAATGTTTATAGCTACTAATGTCTCTCATTATCTGTATAAGCAAGTGTATTTCTAATTAAAACAAGGTAACATTGAAAATTAAACTCAGAAGTGGTATAGTTGCTTTGGATATTTAGATTCTAAAAGCAATGAAACAATTTTCTTTTTTCAAAATAAAATAATTTGTGTAATTTTTTTTTTTTTTTGAAGTAGGGTCTCAACTGTAACTCACTCTGTAGTCCCAGACTGGTCTTGAACTCATGGCAATCCATCTACTAGTGCTGGGATTAAACGAATGTGTCACCAGGTCCAGCTCAGAAATTTAAATTTTAAGACCAAGTTTTAAATTTAACACTTGGGCAAGTAAAGGCAGAAGGATCACAAGTTCAAGATTATCTTTAGCTACATACAGAATTTGAGTCTTGCCTGGGCTACATAAAACTGTCTCAAACACACGCATGCGTGCACATACACACGAGATACACTCTAGTGGTGGTTCTAATAACTAGCATGAAATAGTGAAAAGACAGTAAAGATAGTGTTCTGAGATAGATCCACCAGTACAAATGAAGTATCAATATATCTACAATGTAGTTCACTGGTAGACTGTTTGTCTGGTATATACAAGGTCCTGGGTTTGAATCCCAGCATCATACACAGAAAGAGGTTTTTTTGAGGAGATGGAGAGAGGCTGGTTAGTGGGCAGTGGGGTACTACTGGATTTGAGGTATAACTTCTCATGCTGTACAGTGAAGAAAGTTTCAGTATAGTTGGCTACAACTAATTGGATATTTTAGAGTAGGTAGTAGAGAGGATCTTAAAAGTTTCTAGCACAAAGCAATCTGAGTTTACAGATGAGCCTGATCTGTGCACTACACATTGTATACACATATTGACATGTCATACTGTGCCTCATAAATATGCACAATCACTGTGTCTCAAAACAAGAACAAAATATAAAAATATCTGGTTTCTACTGGTTGCAAAATCACAATATTCGTGGTTCTATGGCTTGTGCTTACAATTTTTTTTTTTTTTTTTTTTTCCGAGGTAGGGTCTCCCTCTGGCTCAGGCTGACCTGGAATTCACTATGTAGTCTCAGGGTGGCCTCGAACTCACAGCGATCCTCCTACCTCTGCCTCCCGAGTGCTGGGATTAAAGGTGTGCGCCACCACGCCCGGCATGCTTACAATTTTTTAATTGGTTTTACTGATGCATAATACATAATACGTATTTATATTGCACAACTTGAGAATTTCTGATATTTGTATGTAGGCAGGAAGCAATCACTACAATTAAGATATTAAATATACCCATGCTCCAAAAATTTCCTTGTTCTCTTTGTAACCTACTCATCTCTGTGTTGCCTCCTGTTCCCAGGCAGCCACAGATCTCTGTCACTGTAGATTCATCTGTATTTTCTTTTCACTACTTATTTACTTATTTATTTGAGAGAGGTTAATTGGGGGTTGGAGACTTAGGTGTGCCAGGGCTTCTTGCCACTGTAAATGAACACCAGGTGCATGCACCATTTTGTGCATCTGGCTTTACATTAGGTACTGAGGAATTGAATCCAGGCCATCAAGCTTTGCAAACAAGTGCCTTTAACTGCTGAGCCACCTCCCAGCCTTCAATTGTATTTTATAGAGGTTTATGTAAAAAGGATAGAGTACACACTCTTATGTCTGGGTTTTTCTACACCATGTAATTACTTTGAGATTCATCATGTTGTGTATATTCATACTTCATTTCTTTTCTCTTTTATGGTCATATCAGTTTGCTTTTGTTTTGTTTTCAAATTTTGAGAAAGGCTTTCAATATATCTATGCTGGCCTCAAACTCACAATTCTTCTATTGCTGACTCCCAAATGCTAGGAATTAGAGGTGCCACAGTGCCACCATGCCTGGTGCTGTAGCAAAGTTTCTTAAGCATTCACATACTGATGGAGGTCTGGGTTGCAGTCAGTGTCTAGCTATGGGAGATAAGTTACCATGGATGCAAGTACAAGCCTTGGCGTGGATATCTGCTTTCATTTCTTTTGGATAAGTATTATGAACAGAATGAGTCATACGGCCAAAGGCCAAAGACTTTCCTTTAAAGGCAGATATCTCTAGTTCTTGAGAAAGAAAGAATATATTTAATTAACTTAATCAGGGCAAAGTGGTGGAAAACTTTCTCTTGTTTTAATACAAAAAGTTCTCTAGATAGGAATAAAGAAAGGACAAAAGCAAGAAAAATTCACAATATTTTAGTATAAGCTTAAAAGGTTTTATTTTCTCTTTTTGGCATTTGATGCTGTAAAACTAATGCATATTACAAAGATTGATGAGCTAAGATTTTCCTGAGTTATAATACTTACTTCTTCATGTATTATAGTTTTTTTTTTTTTTTGCAAGGCAGGGTCTCACTCTAGCCCAGGTTGACCTGGAATTCACTATGTAGTCTCTCAAGCTGGCCTCAAACTCATGGCAATCCTCCTACTTCTGCCTTCCAAGTGTTGGGACTAAAGGCATGTACCACCATGCCCAGCTCTTTTTTTCTATGATATTTATTAATAATTGTGACTTTGCGGTAAAATGTCTCCTGCAGGTTCATGTGTTTGAATACTTGGTCTCCAGATGGTGACTGTTTGGGAAGGTTATGAAACCTTTAGGAGGCATAGCCTTGTCATAGGAAGTGGGTCACTGGAGCAGGCCTGAGGTGTTATATCCTGACCTCATTTCCTATTTGTCCTCTCTTCCCAATTCTGGATGCAAAGTGACCAGCCTACTGCCTGCTGCTGCTGCCATGCCTTCCCCACCATGGTGGGATATATCCCCTTGAACCTGTGAGCCAGAAGAAACTTTCCTTCCTTAAGCTGCTTCTGGTCAAGTATGTGGTCATGGCAATGAACAAAGTAAGTAACAGGATAATAGCACCCTATAAGTGATGAGGAGCTTGCAGAACATTTCCTAAAAGTTAGAAAACATCACATATCATTACACTAAATCTCTCAAGATGCCAAGGAAAAAAGCACAATGTTTGGAAACAGAAGGTTACTACTGATGATAGGGGAAATGAATGGCAAAGTGAGAAACTACATCACCAAATCAAAGGAAGGATGACAGCATCAAGGATCATGGTTTAGTTCTGCTTCATTTGCCCTAATTTGAAAAAGGGGGAAAGCCCCCAAATAATACACACATTTGTATAACCCTCTTAACATATATTTACTTGTGTGCCACATTTATCCAAAAGCACAAAATGATCTGAAAGGACATGAGAAAAGGCTCTGGATTAAAGTTGTGTTGTCTAGATAATTAATAATATAATATGTACTATATATAATATATATAACTAATGTAATAGGCATCAGCTACATGTGGCCATTTAAATTGAAACTAGTTGAGAAAAAATGAAATTAGATGTTTAGTTTTTCTGTCACATACACACCAATTCAAGTTTTTTTTGTTTTTGCTTTTCTTTTTTGGTTTTTCAAGGTAGGGTTTCACTCTAATCCAGGATGACCTGGAATTCACTATTCAGTCTCAGGGTGGACTCGAACTCATGGTGATCCTCCTACCTCTGCCTCCTGAGTGCTGGGATTAAAGGCGTGCGCCACCACGCGTAGCTGATTCAAGTTTTTAATTGTAACCTGTTGCTAGTAGCTATTAAAGTGGACAGAGCATATGTAAAATTCTTTCAGCATAACAGAAAGTGATGAACAGCACTGACCGTAGGCAGTTCAGGAGGACTTCTGCCTCATTCATGCATGACTGCTGAATGTTGAATTGTCAATACTCATGTGCTTGTATTATATAGTCAACAAAACAGATACATTTCCTTAAATTTAAGGATAGGACTAATGACATAGCTTAACATATAACAAAAGTGTTAAGTTCAAAGTAGACTCTTAGATAATATATTTATATTGGCACTATGAAGGCAAGTTGGGTTGTAGTGAGATATTTGTGTTTGCATATACAAATGATCCTTAGCACTAAGAAATAAAATATTACTTGTAAACAACTAGAGAAACTGAACTCAAAGACATAACTGTTTGGGAAGATACATTAACTAACACAAAATCTTAGAAAAATGGGCTATTTAAACAACTGTAGATTAACCCAAACTTCTTCAATACATCTATATAATGCTATTGCTTTGAATAGTTTTAGGAACTGTAACCAAACAGGATTTCATGCTAAGCACTAATTTCCACCAAAATGAGGTTTAATCAAAATCATACTGATAAACTCACCTGTAAAGGCTCACTGTGAGGGTTGTGTATATTTATTATGGGCGAGAAACTGCTATTCACAGGGACTCTGGCCCCAAGGAATGGCCTCAACCGATATGGATTTGGAACTCCAACACCAAATACCTATTTCAAAGAAAAAAAAAAGACTTTGGCATTGTTTTTATAAGTAGCATTTTTATAGTTACAGTTCTGCTTGATTTGTGGAGACCAGTAAATTTAATCTTAACATAAAAAACACTAACAATCTTTTTTTAGAACTTTATTTGGTCACTCAGTTATTCTGTATGTCCATATGGAATGATTCCTATAACATATTAGAAATATATTGGAAGTGTTAATAGTCCTTCATGAAATCATGGAATTAGAAAAAGAAAACAGGAAATCAAAAGATGTCCATGGTTCAGACAATGGTCATCATCCCATGCTCAGCCCCAGTGGAAAATAACAGAAGGCCCTAGGTTGACTGAACAGGGAGAGCCAATTATTCTGATGAGAAGTACCTATAATGATGTGCTAGGTACCAACATATACAGTGATGAACAATTTAGTAGTGAACATGTTAAATAATGTGCCTATATTCATGAAGTTTACATTCTAATTACTGGGACAGAATAGATACAAAAACACTTCTATTATCCCTTGAGTTTATCAAGTGTGTTCTTAAAAGGTTGTCAACTAAGCTGACAATTAGGACTACAAATAAGATTTTCAGTTCTGGTTCTTACCTGGTAAGTGAATACCCCATGATTAGATGTGTTAATAAATAAAGTATTCTCTACATTTCCTACAACTCTTGCAAGAAAAACTACATCAAATGATGTATTTCCTCCTGGAAGAATTTTCTGAAAAAGAAAAGCAATAAAGTTAAATTGGCAAACAAAAAAATCAGATCATACTAACAAAAATTAGACAAAATTCTCTATAACAAACAACTCTTAGAATCATTTCCAGAAACTAACTAGCTAAGTTGTTATACAATGGAAGCAATTTTAAAAGCTGTCTTCATATTAATTGTCTACAACAGCTAAATGTCTAAAGCTCAGCATAACATTACCCTGGACTCTGCTCCTTCAAGGGGCACTAGGATGGAATGAAGTACCTAATTACAAGCACTTTGTTCCATGGTCAGACAATCCAGTAGGCCTTGAGCGGAAGCTGAGCTTTGTACATAGTAATATACTGTAAGCTGTAAAGCATGAGGTTATATTCCAAAATATAAACCCAGGTCACAATCCCCCTACTTCTTCCAGACATCCACACAAGGCACAAAATGTCCCTCCAATTTAAATTAGGAAAGAAGGCAGGAGACAAAGTATGTACAGGAACTCTTCTTTGCTATCTTCTGTAGACTAGGAAAGACATTATATACTCAGTAAAGGAAAATTTTATTACAATAAAACAATAGGGGCTATTCTATGAAGTTCAAGTCTAGGGCTTTAGTTTGCCTACAATAATGACTTAAAAAACAACATGCAAAGCCAACCTCTCTCATTGTAGCTATACACATATTTAAAATGATACCCAAATTATAGCTATACAGCATTGATCTGGCTTGATCTCAGGATGAATAAAGCTATAGAGAACATTTTTCCTTCATTACTGACTACAACCTCCCCCCAAATTTTACAGCATCATACTTTTCTTGAACCCATCAACCAATGGATTATCAATTAATCCAAAATTTAAAGACAACAAATTACTTCCAAGTAGAGATGGAATGTGAGTACTGGCTCATCTAGTTTCAGACAAATTTTTTTACACATTACTAAAGACTGAATGTGGGTTCCAGTGAAAACACAGAAATCCAGAAAGCTATAATAATTATGGAGTTCACACCTAATCTCAAATTCAAGAATAGACTTAGATTTGATAAACACACAGATAGTTTAGAATTCAACAACTTATTTCTAGATAACCCATTGGTCATTTTCATAGTCACAAGGTAAATAAATATTTTGAATTGATATTAAATGAAAATACAACATTAAACATTGTAGGCAGCAGTTGAAACATTGGAAGGAAATTTATCGTGCTACATGAATATTTTGAACATAAATGTCAAAATTAATAAATGTTTTGTTTTGAGAACTCAAAAAAAGAGTACATTAAATCCAAAGTAAGTAAAAAGTAAAATAATAAAGACAAGAGCAAAATTTGATGAAGCAGAAAATAACCACAACATAAATCAATAAAAATCAAAGCTTCAGAAGGTGCATAAAACTAATTTACGAACCCTATGTAGGGCTAGGGAGATGGATCAGTGTAAAGTGCCTTCTGTAAACCTCTGAGTAGCTGAGTTCAGATCCCCAGACTCCACATAAACTTGAATTGGGATCCTCAGACTCCAGGTAAAAGCTGCAATCACAGTGCACCTACTGTTGGAAGGGAGGAGACAAGAGAATTTCCAGAAGCTCCCCGATGGAGCAATGAACAAAGGCACAGTTCTTGCTTCAAAAACAAGGTGGAAGGCAAGGATCTACTGTTTAAACCTTAGCTGAGCTATCCTGGGCCAGAGAACAGGGCAAGGCCACAAGCCAGGGAGCCAAATTCACTCTGTCATAGCTCCAGGACATAAGGCAGTCCTGGAAAGCTGACAAGTGCAGGCAGGACATTGACCCAGCAGGAAGTAAACTCTGTTCTTTGTGCTTGGGAGCAGACCTTATCAATGGAGTTGATGGAGCCTGTGGTTGGTGGCTGGATGAATTTCTGGAGCTAGCCATCTGTCATAAGTCCCCGCTGTAGATAGAGCCTGAGAACTCTGAGGCTACAGCAGACCATTTGACATCCACAGCATTTTTCCTCCAGCAGGGCGGTGGATGCTTGCTGGGTTTTGGAAAGTATAAAGATAGTTGGAACTGTACAGATCTCAGTGATGTGATTGCCTCCTCTGCTGTCAACCCATTTGGGAAAGAGCCAGAGCCCTCAGGTAGAAGATTAGCCATCCCAGTGGGCATGACAGAATGTTAGCAAGTATGTGGGTGGAGAACCTGCCTAGCTGACAGACTAAAAAGCTAAGTGTGGGAAGCTACTAAAGTGAACACAGCTCTGCGGATAGTGGACATCTGTCCAGTACAGGCTACGGAGCAGCATGAACCATAGGAAAGAGTTCTAGAGCCCACTTGATCCTATGTCTACTGAATATATCTGGTGTTCTCTTGTCTTTTAGAAACCACTCCAACACTCTCTCATCTTCTTTCTTTTTCTGACTCTCTCTCCCCCTTGTCCTTGTTTTCCCTTTTTATTTTATTTTTATCATACTTTTAGTAGTATCTTTGCCTTGAGAACAGATGTACTCTTCCTATTGTTCTTCAGCTGGTTTCCTTGAGACAGAATCTCTATTGAACCTGGAGCTGTTGTTTTTGATCAAAATGGCTAACCAGTAAGTTCCAATGACTCTCCAGACTCCAACCCCCACAAGACTGGGTTAACAGGTATACGTGGCTACACCTAGCTTTTTTATAACATTGCTAGGGATCCAACTTGAGGTAGGAGTCTCAGTCTCTCATGCTTGCGTGGCAAGTTCTCTTACCCACTAAGCCATGTTCCTAGTCCCGACTTTATTGTATTTGTAAAAATCTTTCAGTTTTTAAAAATAACTTTTTTTTTCTCATTTATTTATTTATTTATTTTTTAAAAAATATATCCCATGGTAATTCCCTCCCTCCCCACCCCCACACTTTCCCATTTGAAATTCCATTCTCCATCATATTATCTCCCCATTACAATCATTGTAATTACATATATACAATATCAACCTATTAAGTATCCTCCTCCCTTCCTTTCTCCACCCTTTATGTCTCCTTTTCAACTTACTGGCCTCTGCTACTAAGTATTTTCATTCTCACACAGAAGCCCAGTCATCTGTAGCTAGGATCCAAATATGAGAGAGAACATGTGGCACTTGGCTTTCTGGGCCTGGGTTACCTGACTTAGTATAATACTTTCCAGGTCCATCCATTTTTCTGCAAATTTCATAACTTCATTTTTCTTTACCGCTGAGTAGAACTCCATTGTATAAATGTACCACATCTTCATTATCCACTCATCTGTTGAGGGACATCTAGGCTGGTTCCATTTCCCAGCTATTATAAATTGAGCAGCAATAAACATGGTTGAGCATGTACTTCTAAGGAAATGAGATGAGTCCTTTGGATATATGCCTAGGAGTGCTATAGCTGGGTCATATGGTAGATCAATCTCTAGCTGCTTTAGGAACCTCCACACTGTTTTCCACAATGGCTGGACCAGATTGCATTCCCACCAGTAGTGCAGAAGGGTTCCTTTTTTTCCACATCCCCGCCAACATTTATGATCATTTGTTTTCATGATGGTGGCCAATCTGACAGGAGTGAGATGGAATCTCAATGTAGTTTGAATCTGCATTTCCCTGATGACTAGTGACATAGAACATTTTTTTAGATGCTTATATGCCATTCGTATTTCTTCCTTTGAGAACTCTCTATTTAGCTCCATAGCCCATTTTTTGATTGGCTTGTTTGATCCCTTATTATTTAACTTTTTGAGTTCTTTGTATATCCTAGATATTAATCCTCTATCAGATATATAGCTGGCGAAGACTTTTTCCCATTCTGTAGGTTGCCTCTTTGCTTTTAAAAATAACTTTTATTCCCCTCCATACAGTTAGCTACTTTTGTTTGCATATTTTTAAAAAATTTTTTTTGAGGTAGGGTTTCACTCTAGCCCAGGCTGACCTTATCAAGGAAATTCACTATGTAGAGGGTGGCCTCAATCTCATGGCAATCCTCTGCCTCCTGAGTACTAGGATTAAAGGTGTGCGCCACCATGCCCAGCTTGATGGCTTATTTTAAAAATTATTGGGAAACCTTATTTTTTTTTCTGAGACTATTTTTCAATGAACATTTACTTTCAGCAAAGAAGCAGAAAAATCAGCATTCAAATTCAGTGGCCTTTCTATAAACCAATAATGAACTTTTCAAGTGCTGTGAATGTTGTCCTTTGGGCAAAACATGGCCATTACTGCCTTGATTACTCTGAGATCCTTTTAAGACTGGGCCCAGTAACATTCCCTCATGTCCTGCGGTATAGTCAACGGGATTACAAAATGGCTAATGAGGTGATGCATAAGACCTTTTCCTTCCCCAAGGATACGTAAGTGTTTATCAATGGGGATGAAGGGGTTCTTCATTGGTGGTATAACTTTGCTTAAGATGTCCATGCTCCTATAAGTACCCACTACCCTGTGCTTTGTAAGTTATCCTAATTAAACTCATTGGTTCACCAAGGTAGACTTGGGTGGAACTGTTATTTGGTCTGCCAGTGATGCCTTATGTGGGGTAGATAGGTGTTTGTTCACATCTCTTTGGTAAAAGTTAAGACACCAAGAAAATTAGAATCCCACCCATAATAGCTCATAAAACCACAAAAAATCATAATTAAAACAAACTAGGAATAAACATAACCTAGGAAGTACAAGCTTTCTACAGTGAAAACTTCATTCATTTATTTATTTATTTTGAGACAAGCCCAACAGACTGGCTTTTTTTATATGAGGGAGAGAGAGAGAGAGAGAGAGAGAGAGAGAGACAGACAGACAGACAGACACACAGGCACTTGGCATGCCAGGGCTTCCAGCCACTGCAGCTGAATTCCAGATGAGTGTGCCACCTTGTGCACATGTGTGACCTTGCACATTTGTGCCACCTTGTGAGTCTGGCTTATGTGAAACCAGGAGAGTTGAACATAGTTCCTTAGGCTTCACAGGCAAGCTCCTTAACTACTAAGACATATCTCTCACCCTACAGTGAAAACTTTAAACCCTTGAAGAAACTAGAAGATAAAAAGACCTCCCAGGCTTATAGGTTGCCAAAATTAATACTGTGAAAGAAATTATACTACCAAAAATAATCTACCAAAAGCAAATTCAACACAATCTTCATCAAAATTCCAATGATATTCTTCACTGAATTAGGAAACAAACAAACAAAAACACAAAAGAAAAAAACAAAGAACAATCTTAACATTCACATGGAAGTACAAAAGACCTTAAATTATACTACAAAGCCATAGTCACAAAAATGGCATGACAGTAGCAGAAAAAATAGACACATAGACTATTTAAATGAAATAAAAGACCCAGAAATAAACTCATACAACTAAAGCTAGCTAATCCCTTTAACAAAGGCCTTAAAAATACACTAGAAAAAAACCTGCTCAACAAATAGTGCTAAGAAAACTGGATATCCACATGTAAAACATGAAACTAGACCCAGATCTCTCACCGGCCACAAAAGTCAAATGGATCAGGGACTTTCATGTAAGACTGAGCAATCTCTCCTGAACCCTGGCTATCTATCTTCTTTAAAGTTAAATCTAAATAATCGGAATCTACATTTTAATAGGTATAAATATTTTCACTACTTAATTCTGCCTACTGGCAGCAGAGTATATGCTCATTTCAACTTATCTGATCTGACACACAGTTTGTCTTTTCAAGAATTTTCAGGAAAAGCATTCTCTATATAAAGTTCATCTGTAGAAATACGTTTCTGGGAAGAGTCTACTTCAGAAATGTCAAATTGGTAGTACAGAGCTTATGAAACTTGATCTAAATTATAATTCATTTTCAATGTGTAAAAATTGGAAGATACATAAAGTTTTTATTTGTTACTCTCCTTAAAGAAGTCTGAATTGCACATGGATTTCCAACTCCTACTTAGCTGCCACTAACTGATGCCAAACTGCAGCTGATCCTTCAATCGCCCACATGCTTTCCAGGGCACCCCTAGGCTTGCTGCCCTCATCTGTTTACCTAGTCCAGTAACAAGCTGTGTTTATAACTAACTCTTAGTCCAGGCTCTGTATTGTGATAGCACTGAAAGAAAGGTAAAAATCCTGACTTCAACCCAGGCGATGCTTTAATGTTTAGAAAAAGCAAAGCATTAGCAAAATGAGTCAACAAGTTAAAAATAATTTATTTTAATGTAGTGCAGTTGTGAACTATGTTTGGACTGTTTCCATTTTTACTTGCCCTCTAACCTAGTATGTCTGCATACTGGCAATAACTGAAAGCTAGCAAAGTTCCATTTATATGTATACATATATAATCATGTATGTAGCTAATAATGGTGTGATATATTACAAATCACTGGGTATACCGACAGAATGCTTAACCTTGGCTCTTGTAATTCATAACTGCAGTTAAGCTTTCTGGGATTCAGCTCTGAATTTGTATATACAGATCTTTTCCAGTATTAGAATCTTTTTTTTTTTAAATTTAAGATCATTGACACATTTATACAAATTGTAAAAATATCTTTTAGGAAACAACAAAGAATAACTCAAGGAAATTTTATTTTTAGAAAAGGAATACTTTCCAGGAGCACCAAAGAACTTAAACTTTTATTACCAAAAGTCATATGCTGACCTTGAAATCCTTAATTCATAAAATACTTCCAAACTGACAAACAAAAGCTATGATATGGCTACTTTTAAATCTTGTAAGTTGGTACCTAACAATAATATATGATGAAACATAAATTTAGAAAGGAGAAATGTAAAAATCTAAGCCACTAATTATAAAATTAATGTGGTAACCAGTATTTCATGTGCTTTAGAAACATGTTCTCTCATCATCCCTCAGGAGTCAGTGAAGCCCCTGGAGAGGTGAAATTAAGTTCCACCTATTTACTTTGTTCTAATATTTCCCATTTAGTTTTAATAACTATTTTAGAAACCTATACATTAAAACTTAATGTATTATCTGAAATTCAAATTTTACTTCTGATCCAATTTCCTATTTTTGATAAGAAAAAAGCATTCTTCCTTTAGTAATACTACCTACAAGAATTGTAAATAAAAATTTAGAGGATTCTTGTAGTATACTACAGAATCCTAAAATGGCCGAGATACCCTGCCATAAACCTGATGAGGTTCCATGCTTGTGGCTGTTTATAAAACATAGGAAAGGGATTTTGCAGATGTAATTAAGGTTAGCAATCAACTGACCTTGAGCTAATGGAAAGGGAGACCAGCTAGGTGATCTTGATCCAATGCTGTCAGCTCACTCCACTAGTACAGAAGAGGAAGCCAGAGGTCTTTGAAGTGGGGGGAAAATGACCCTTTGCTGCTGGCTTAGAGGAACTTTGTGGGTGCATCAAGCTGACAGAGGGCCTAGTCAAGAGCCAGTGATGAACTGGAGACCTCAGTTCTTTTTTTTTGGACGGGCGGGGCGTGTTTATTCTGATAGGAAAGACTACTCCCTAGGAATTTTAACAAACAAGAACATTTTGCTGGGAGAACAAGACACTAGAATACAAAATTACAAGTGTTTTAACTCCAGGTCTGTCCCCAGCTCCGCCAAGAAGCAAGTGGAAAGACAGTTGAAGCAAACGGGCAATTCTGTAAAACTAGACTTAGAAACCCCTACAAATGTGATTAAAATCTAAAACTTGTTTTGCTTTAAAAAATTTAATATAACAAAAGGCCTGCTTTAGTGACATGCTAAAATCCCACCAAAAAATAACCCCAACACCCCCTTGTCAGTAACAAAGTTGACCAGCCAACACATACTTCTAAACCCACGTGTGGACAAGTGCGTGTGTGTCTTCTAGAGTTAGACACGGGGCTCAGAGACTGCAAGTAATGTGTACCTATCACCTGCAAAAAATGGACAGGGAAATCCTGGTAAAATGAGGAGCAGCCCCAAATAACCAATTTTTCTAGTACTATGCTCCCTACTGCTACTTCGTTTACTTACAAATGGGACCCTTGAACCAAATAATTTACCTCACATTTGGCACCCAGTGACCAGGATGTTTGTTTTCTTTAGAAAAACACACATATCCACAACCCTTATGTAATTTTTTTGTTTTTATATTTAAATATAAAAATACTACTTTGCTTTGTGTTATAAATGGAGGACCAAGCAGTAAAGAACTTTTCTTCTCTTAAGGTAGGACAGCCATCTGTTGTCGCTGAGCTGCTGTTTGTGAAGGGTGTGGGTGGCTCCAAGCAAGAGAAACACAAGAGGTAAACTAACCCCCAGTTCTTGCTCTTCTCCTAACCTCTACTAGTGAGAGTTGGTTTAATCTTAAGAACTGAAGGAGACATGCCATCATAAGTAGTCAGGCCTGCCCTTTCAGCTGTCCTTTAGAGGAAGATCTCCTCTCCTTCAAACACTGCTTTGTGTGGAAGTGACATCTACCAGACAAGCTCACCTCCAGAGAGAAGCGGTCACCACCTTTCCCTGCGCCCACCCACACATTAGAAAGGAAGAAAACGGGGGCCGGGTACATGGAGATTAAGAACTTGACCCCTCTATCCTGACCAAGCAAGGTTCACTGGGCATGAGGAATAAAAAGACCTTGAAATCCCACTTTTGAGTAATGAGGATAATTAAGACACCAGGGAGAGGGAGAGTTGCAGTGGGATGAAGAGCTGGGAAGGGCTCAGTCGCTGGAAGCATCGTCCCCTTAGCTTTTGTACTGGAAGGGCTCGTCGCCAGTCTTGTTGAGAAGACATGTGCGGATGATGGCCTCTGTCACTGCAAAGGGGTCGCAGTTGGCAGAAGGGCGCCAGTCTTCGAAATAACCCCTCTTCTCCTGGCCGACAGACCGGGGAATGCGGATGCTGGCGCTGCGGTTGGCAACACCGCCGGAAAAGTCGTTGATGTTGGAGGTCTCGTGGAAGCCAGTCAGGTGCCGGGCATTGTCCAGGCCTCCCTTGGGATCGCAGGCACAAATGTGGTACTGGTGCCGCTTGCTGAGTTTCTCAATGGCCTCTTCAATGTACTTCAGGCCATTCTCCTCCCGCATGGCCTTTGTGCTGAAGTTGGTATGGCAGCCTGCGCCGTTCCAGTTCCCAGGAATGGGCTTAGGGTCAAAGGTTGCTATCACGCTAAAGTCTTCACATACACGATGTAAGATAAAGCGGGCCACCCACAGGTGATCTCCCATGCAGATTCCTTCACAGGGTCCAATTTGGAATTCCCACTGGGCAGGCATGACCTCGGCATTTGTTCCTGTGATCTTGACTCCAGCATACAAGCAGGCCCGGTAGTGAGCCTCCACCATGTCTCTGCCATAGGCTTTGTCAGCTCCCATGCCACAGTAATACGGGCCTTGGGGCCCAGGGAAGCCATTGGAAGGCCAACCAAAGGGGTGCCCATCCGTCCCCATGACAGTGTATTCCTGCTCCATTCCAAACCAGGGGTGCTGGTTGCTGACCATGTCCATGATCCGCTTACAGGTGTGCCTTAAATTGGTCTTGGCAGGCTTCCGATTATACTTGAAAACTTCACAGAACACCAGCTTGTTGGGATCCTTGCGGAAAGGGTCACGAAACATGGCAACTGGGAGGAGGTACATGTCACTGTTGGAGCCTTCAGACTGGAAAGTGCTAGAGCCATCAAAATTCCATTCCAGCAACTCTTCTACACACTTGGGCTCACAGTCCAGGGTGCGGGTCTTGCAGTGCAACCCTTCTCCGGTACCATTGATCCAGACATACATGGTGTGGTGGTTTGATACAGGTATCCCCCATAAACTTAAGTGTTCTGAATGCTAGGTTCCTAGCTGATGGATATTTGGGAATTAATGCCTCCTGGAGGGAGTGTATTGTTGGGGGCTGGCTTATGGGTATTAAAGCCAGTTTCCCCTTGGCAGTGTTTGGCACACCCTTCTGTTGCTGTGGTCCATCTTATGTTTGCCAGGGGGTGATGTCCACCCTCTGCTCATGCCATCGTTTTCCCCTGCCATCGTGAAGCTTCCCCTCAAGCCTGTGAGCCAAAATAAACCTCTTTTTCCCAGAAGCTACTCTTGGTTGGGTGATTTCTACCAGCAATGCGAACCGGACTGCAACACAAGGCTTGGACTTTCTCGCCCTGAGGCAGGGCCATGTACATCTGCTTGATGCCTTTGTTCAAGTTGGAACTTGCTGAGGTTGGAGGCCTCAGTTCTACAACCACAAAGAACTTAATTCTGCTGATAAACTTGCATGAGTTTGGAAGTGCTATTTCCCCTTAAAACCTCCAAACAAGGAAGAACTCAGCTCAAGGACATCTTATTTTACTTTCTGACATGCTGAGCAAACAACCCACTAGAGTTTAAATTTAATAGACAAGTGGGTATCATGTTAAAGTCATCAGTCTGTTGTGATTATTGTGTAGCAGCAGAAAACTAACACAATGCTGAGGAACTGCCTGTTATTCAGAAGGAAAAAATAATCAACTGGCTGTAACAATGCTATTTCTCAGAACACATAAGAATTCTAGCTTATTTATTAACTGTTATTTGGTGAGAAAAACAATGTGTCTTCATAATTCTTAGGAAATGGGACAAAATGAAATCTAAGAAAGATATAAAACAATGAAAACTGATTTTAAATATAGCAAAGTAAAATTATTAATAAAAATGCAAAATTTCATTTTAAACTAAGGAAAAAATAATATTTAGCAGAGAAACTTACCCTATTTTGAAAAAATGACGCATGAAAATGTGATGTTGTAGCAGATATTGATACTAAAGTAATCGTTTCTTCTGAACTAGGATTATGTAAGTAAACTTTTTCCATTTTTGGCATTCCAACTGGCCTGTAAAAACAAACGAAATAACCAACTATCACAAATAGTTCAAAGACAATTCTAGTTTTTAAGATAATTACTAGCCATTTAAAAATTAAATATCAAAATTATTAAATTTATAGTCTACTATAGTAAAATATTTATTAATTTTATAAAATTGCCCATAAAAGTACATTTAGTAACTCAATAAGTACTGAAGTGTCAATTGCATGTTACACACTGAGCCAGGTACTGCAATTTAATAAAGCAAGTCTTGGATTAATGAAGCTTACAATGTGGAGAAGAAGCAAGCTAGGGAAAACACGGCCAGATCCGTTCTCTTTGCAATCCCGCCCTAGCCCCTATCAGTGGTGATCTTGTCCTCTACATAAATTCCACAGACATATGCTCTTCAGTTTACCAACAGAAACTAAGTGAAAAGGGTGTTTAAAGAGATCCATGTGAGTTAGGGACTCCTGCAATACTCATTTAATAGATGAGGATAACAAAGCCCAGTAAGGCTAAATTAACTTGCCCAAAGTCGTACTTGGAATCTGAATTTGACCTAAGAGCCTCCTCACAAGAAAAGAATATTAAATACACACTCAATGGTTCACAGGTCTACTTTAATGACACCCTTAGGGGTCCAAGTTAGTGTGCCTTGAAATCAAAACTGTAGTATTAAGTTGTATTGGTTCTTCTGTAGCTAGTCTCACTGATACAGGCTCCTAGCTTCTACAGCATTAGAGAGCTCTACATGTAAGTTTTGTATTTTCTTAGGGCTCTCTAATCATTTCACTGGCATTAGTCTTATTTCCCATCAAGACTGTCAGCATGCTGAAGACAAAGGCTACATGAAGTGTCCCTTCTGTGATTTGTCTGCCCGACCTGGCGCAGCACCAGGCCTGAAGAAAGAGCACGCTGACGTGCGTGTTTACTTGCTCGCTTCCCTCTTGCACGCTCTCTCTCAATGCCTAATGTGATCCCTAAATCTGATGGTCCCAGACAAACAAGGAACTTCCCAGGTGTTCAGCTGCTTGACTCTAATTTATAATTTGAGAAAGTTGATATAACAGTGAGTAGTTTGCTAATTTTCACCAGTTTAAAAAAATCAGGGCTTTAGCTTCCTTTAAGACGGTGAATTTGCACCACTATGTACTGGCTCTTCTTGCCACTCCCAACTAATCCCCTATAGCAGTGCAATGACATTCCAGTCAGTGTAAGGTTCTGATTCGGTGTGGGGGGTTGAAAACCAAACAAACAAACAAACAAATAATAATAATAATAATAAAAAAAAACAGCAAGAAATCTTTAGGGGGCAGAAGGCTGCCTTAAGCTGACAAAGGTCAGTGTGGGGCTGAACATGAGCGACTGGGGTGAAGGAAGGTTCTGTTTGACTTCAGCTTAACTTTCACACATAGGTCATCTGTAAGGCGGTCAAAGTCCTATGTGTATATTTGCAAGTAGAGCTCTCCATCTTGGGGATCATTTCCCTTCTTTAACAAAAAAGGACAAAGACCAGGGTTAGACACTCTCTCCTTTCTTCATACAAATTGTAAGACAGCAGCTTGTAAACATATGTCAAACCACATTGACCCACAAGGAGTACAATTAGGTAACATGAACAATCTAGTAATAAATTGCTATATCATCCCCAATTCCTTTAAGAGGATGACACTTCCTCATTTCATTACCATTAGACTTAGCCATGCCTCAGGAGACTTAAGATTTGCATTTTGGGGGGATATGTATGTATAATGTATTTGTGGGCAGATGTGCATGTGTCATGGTGTGTGTGTGTGAAGGTCAGTGGACAAATTAACATACCAACCCTCACTTTTTCCTTGCTCAAGATGGTCTTTCATTCACCATAAGCTTCTGGAAGATTCTCCTGTCTCTGCCTCCCTCCTCACTGCAGTGTGCAGAGTTTACAGATGCCTGCCACAGTGCCTGGTTTTTAAGTGGGTTCTGAGTTCAGGTACTAACACTGATGCAGCGAATTCTTTATCTGTTAAGTCATCATTCCAATCTGGTTTTCAAATATTTTATCTCATTCTATGCAATGTCTTTTTCCTTTCTCTCCCTCCTCTCTTTCCTATTGCCCTTCACTGTGTGGGGTGGGTGGGTAGACTATATGCACGTATATATGCAGAGGTGCATACCATTATGCGGAGGCGGGAGGAGAATGTTGGGTGCACTTCTACTGTTGCTCATCCACATCCACAAGGTTCCTGTTGCTGATCCTGGAACTTGCTGCTTTCACAAGCCCTGATAATTTCCCCACAAGACTGGGGTTACAGACATGCATTGCCATGTCCAGTTTATGTGAGTACTAGGGAACTGAACTCAGTCAGTCTCAGGCCCTCTAAGAACCTCATGTTTGCAGATTAAGTGCTCTTACCTGCCGAACCATCTCCCCAGTCTCCTTTTTTAATTTCTTGATGGAGAATAAGCTATTCAAGGTTTTATGTAGTTCAACTTGTATTTTGTCATCTTTTCTTTGGATTCCTGTCTTCAAGGTAATAGATACATGCCAATGTTTTCTTCTAAGAGCTTAAAGTTTAGCTCCACTACACACACACTCACACACACACACACGCACACACATATATATTTAGCAGTCTAATATGTTTGCCAAATATATTTTGAATTAACTTTTATATGGTACGAGGCAGGGATCTAATTTCTAATTCTTTATCATGTGCCAATGACCCTCTTGTCTCTACTTCCTGAGTTCTGGGTTACAGGTATGTACCACCATTCTTGGCTGGAATTGTTTTTCTTAATTTATGATTTTTCATTGCTCCTGTACAAAATAGTTCACTTTTGTATATTAATCTTGCATTTCTTAAATACTAAGCTTGTTTATTACTTTTAGTTTGTACTGGTGTTCCCCCTCACTGTAATACACACACATCGTGTCCAAAAAGACTGTTAGAGCCACATGTGGGAACACTATACACAGAGGCATTGCCTCTTACCCATACTGATGGCTAACCCCACAATCCATGATCCACATTCCCCAATGATGAGGGTCCCTGTGGAGGGGGGAGGACAGGGAGGAGGCTAACGATGGTACCAACATGGCTGTATGCACACTGTGTTCATAACTAATTAAAAAATGTATGGAATTCCTGAGGATGACATCTGAGGTTATCCTCTGTAACTCCAGCATGTGCACCTATACACAAATGAACATGTGCACACACCCATGCACACACTCATTAAAAAAAGAGAACATTAAAAAGTTCATTAGATAGCTATTATAACAAAGTGCAGTTAACTGCCCAGTAAAAATTTTACTGTTTCCTTATACTCTTGTCCAACATCCTCATTAGGACTTTGTAGTCTTTTATACCCCCTTTCACACTTCTTTCCTTCCCTCCCTCTTTGTCTTGCTCTTATTTTTTGAGTAAAACTCTCAAAGTTCCTAGTTGGTTAGAATTTTATGTACTCAACATACTTCACATTCAGAATCCTCTAAACCAAAATCCAGTTCATTTCTTCTACAGTCTCATCTACAGCTAAATTCTGGACTGCCATTTCGAGAATAGAATAGCAGGATTACCTTTCTCTCATACCAAAACATGGCGACCAAAAGCATATACATTAGAATTCCTGACATTTGTAAGCACTTAGCACATTTGAAAAGCTTTGATAATAGTCTGCTTTACTTGCATGCCATATGAGATTTCTTCTGTATGTTGATGTGAAGCTTTGTTGTTGTTGAGTTTAGATATATTCTGGTACCTGTAAGGCTTAATCCTTTCTTAAGAGCTGAAGAGGGCACCACCTTACAGATGTTGGAAAAGGTGCAAGAGACAAACTCCCTTCAAGTATTTCACTGAGGGCTGACGGCCTTGCTCTATCAGTAGTCAGTAGAACAGCTATGTACACATACTGCCCCAGTGCTGGCATGCTGCGAAGAGCTCTTCTGTTTTATACAGGGAAGCAAAAATCTGTCCTAAAATGTTTCATGGCTCATGACTCAGCCATCCTGAAGTTCATAATAATACCAGGACTTCATTGTGTAGCCATAGATGGGAGATGCTGAATGCCCTCAATAATTCTTAAACTAAGGAAATATCCAACCTGAGCTCCTCTTGTTTCTGGTGTACACAGACCTCTTAATCAACTGGTTCATGAATCTCAGATGAGTACACAGGACCATGAAACAATTGAGAAAGTGGATGCTGGGTTGGAGAGATGGCTTTGTGGCTAAGGTGCTTGCCTGCAAAGCCTAAGGATCCAGGCTTGATTCCCCAGGACCCGCATAAGCCAGAAGTACAAGGTAGTGCATATGTCTGGAGTTTGTTTGCAGTGGCAAGAGGCCTTGGTCACCCATTCTCTCTTTATCTGCCTCTCTCTCTTAAATAAATAAAAATAAATAAAAGAATAAAGTTTTAAAAAAGGAAGTAAATAGAGACATAGCTGGGACCTCAAAATATAGACACAATGCTGTAAGGAGAAGTTATATATATATAGTAGAGTATAAAAGTCTTTTCCTCTAACCTTTATATAAATATATAAGTAGTATTAAGAGTGCACAGGAATAAAAACATTTTCCTAATATCCTGAAAGATCATCAACTATGGACTTTCTTTTTTTCTCTCCCACTCCTTCTCCTCTCCTTTTCTAAGTTAGGGTTTCGCATTAGCCCAGGCTGACCTGGAATTTACTCTGTAGTCTCAGGGTGGCCTCAAACTCATGGTGATCCTCCTCCTTATCTATTTGCAAGCAGAGAGATATAATTGAGAGAAAGAGAGAGAGAGGGAAAGAGAGAGAGAGGGAAGGAGGGAGGGGAGGAAATGACTGTGCCAGGGCCTCCTATCACTACAAGGAACTCCAGACACATCCACTTTGTGCATATGGCTTTACATGAGTACTGGGGAATCAAACTTGGGTCATAAGGCAAGTGCCTTAACCAATGAGCCACCCCTCCAGCCCACCTGTATTTTCTTTCTTTCTTTTTTTAAAATGCTCTTTTATAATTCAAACAGACTGCAGACTGAGTGACCAGTCAGTCAGCCAATCAGTCATTTCCCCATGAACTTGTTACTAATGTTTCCCACTGGGTAGCTTTAGTGCGATACATCTCAGCTAATTTAAGAAACAAGGTACAAGGCAGACAAATACTCTGGCCTATCTCGCAGACAGGGCTGCGGCATGAGAGGACTCATGGAGACACTGTGGCAGTATCAGGAGCCTGGAAGCAAAGGGGTTGAAAAGGATGCCTGATTCACAATGCTGTTGAAACTATCCTTGTCCTTTTATCAAGGGGAGAAAAGGAGAAAAGGCCTTGGGCCATATCCAACAGAGATGAACTTTAGTGGAAAGAAGGGTCATCTTCCTATGTTGTTCAGTGGAATTAGGTGTATTGAAGACAGAGAAGAAGGACATCAGCAGGCTATTGTAGGCAAGTGTTATAGTCAGTTCCACATTGCTAGGATGAACATCCAAACCAGACAGTTTTGGGAAGGAATGGGATTTATTTGAAGTTTACAGATGCAGGGGTAAGTTCCATCTATGGCAGAGGAAGCTGGCTCCCAGTCCAAAGTTCAAGCAGAGATAAATACCAACCAGCTAGCAAATACCAAAAGCAGCAAGCAGCAGGGACCCAGGCAGAGCTCAAACCCCTCTACATACCTTTGGACTGGAAATCAGATTCGTCCCCAAATGCACCTTAGGGCTGGACCCCACGATCCACCCCCAGTGACACCTCCTCCAGACAGGTGGCTGGAATCCCAAGTTACAAGCTTTAGTAAAACACCTGAGTCTATGGGGGACATACATTCAAACTATTATAGCATGCATGTACACACATAGCAGGCTTCTTCTCTAGCTTTGGGCAGTCTGCCCCATTGTAGTCAGGTTCGCATTGCTGGCAGAAAACATGTGACTAAGAGCAGCTTGTGGGAACGAAAGGGTTTATTTTGGCTTACAGACTCGAGGGGAAGCTCCATGATGGCAGGGGAAATGATAGCATGAGCAGAGGGTGGACACCATCCTCCTGGACAACAGCAGCAGGACAGTGTGCTAAACACTGACCAGAGGAAGCTGGCTATAACACCCATAAGCCTGTTTCCAATAATACTCTGCCTCCAGGAGGCTTCAATTCTCAAACTGCCACCAGCTGGGGACCTAGCATCCAGAACACCTAAGTTTATGGAGGACAACCTAAGTCAAACCACCACATTCTGCCTCTGGCCCCTATAAACTCAACCATTAACAATGTAAAATACAATGCATTCAGCCCAACTTTAATAATCCCCATAGTTTTTTATCAATTCCAGTGATGTCCAAACATCCCATAGTTCAGGGTCTTTTTTTTTTTTTTTTTTTTTTTTGAGGTAGGGTCTTACTCTAGTCCAGGCTGACCTGGAATTCACTATGTATTATCAGGGCAGCCTCGAACTCATGGTGATCCTCCTTCCTCTGCCTCCCGAGTGCTGAGATTAAAGGTACGCGCCATCACGCCCAGCTTCAAGGTCTTTTAACTGAGCCATAATACCAAAACAGAACAAAACAAAACAAAAACACCCATAATAGCACAGAATAAACATCCACACTGCAAAAGACTGCATTGGGCATAACAAATAAATATTTAACTAATACAAGAATTAAACAAGGCAAATATCAAACTCAGTACCTCCAAGACCAACAGCTCTAACTAGTGATGAGTCTCTGGAGTTCCAATTCCACCTCTCCAGTTAGGCTACTCACAGTCCCAGAAAACTTCATGAGGTGCCAGCAGCTCTCCCTGGCAACCATCCCATAGTCCTGGCATCTCCACTGGGTCTCCAACTGCAACCCACAATTTATCTTCATGGCTCCATTGGTCCTCCATGCAAGTAATAAGCCTGCTTCACACTGCCCATGGCCATTTCCAAAAAATAAAACTGTGTTGCATATTCAATGACTCTTCCTTTCCTGCATTTGTTATACTCCATAATACCAGGTGAGCTACCAATCTGTTAATTCAGGGGGGAATAAAGCCAACTTTGAAGAATAGGACACTCCTTCAGCATTCAGACTCTTTCAAAGACTGGATTTTTCCTGTTGGCCCAATGCAGGTCAGCTGGCCCAGTCTTACTGGTTATAATCTCTCAAACAATTACAGCTGAACAGGCAGCAGTTTTGGCCCAAAGATTTCATTTCTTTCTGTGCTATCCCACTGCTCATACCAGTCCATTTCTACACAATGCAACCCTACACAAGTTTCCAGGACACAAGCAAGCAGAATGCAGCAAGGCATTCACAAAAACTGCTTCTACCCCAGTCTAGGCAAAGCTCTTTCTCATCCTCATAATCTAAACCTCACTCACAGTCCACAGTTCTTAATGCATTCAGGTCTTTCAACTGTGACCAGAATAATCCATTAAGCTGTACCTATAGTACTGCTAGTTATCCCTTAGGCCAAGAATTCAAATCCTTTCACAAATTAGCATCAAAAGGCCAAAAGCCATACAGTCAGGTTTCTAGAAGCAGTGATCCCATTTCTGATACCAATTTCACTGCTGCAGTCAGGTTTGCACTGCTGGCAGAAAGTACCTGACCAAGAGCAGCTTATGGGAAAAGGGGGTTTATTTTGGCTTACATTGGAGGGGAAACTCCATGATGACAGGGGTAAATGATGGCATGAGCAGAGGGTGAACCCCACTTCCTGGCCAACATCAGGTAGATAACAGCAACAGGAGAATGTGCCAAACACTGGCAAGAGGAAGCTGGCTATAATACCCAGAAGCCCATCCCCAATGCTACGCTACCTCCAGGAGGCATTAATTCCCAAAATGTCATCAGCTGGGAACCTAACATTCAGAACACCTAAGTTTATGGGGGACACCTGAATCAAACCATCACAACCCACAAGAAGCAGAAGAGGTACAGCCTGTCCCTCCATCCTCTTGGTGATGTGAGAAAATTCTGAACCATGGAAAGTGTACAATTACTTTTAAATACAGAGTGCACAAATTTTCCATGTTATGTAACAGACTACCACAACTAAAAGCAACACCTACTAATTACCTTATTATTCTATAAAACAGGCTGTTTTATCTGCTCAGGGGCTCACAAAGCTTCTGCTTCAAGCCATCGGCAGACAATGTTCTCAGGTGAAACTCCAAACCTCTTCCAGGGCTGGGAGATTGGCTCAGCAGATAAGAGTGCTTGCTATACAAGCATGAGGGCCCGAGTTCAATCTCTAGCACCTATATAAAAAGCTGAGCATGGCTAAAATACCTGTAACCGCAGCACTGAAGTGGTTGAAGGAGGATTACCTGGGTGCCTGGTCAGCCAATCTGACTGAAAAACAAGGAACTCCGGGTTCAGTGAGAGACTCAGTCTCAGGGAAAATAGGCAGATGAGAGACAGAAGAGGACAGATGCTGTCTTCCTCTGGCATCTGCAGTATACACACACGGTGTGCAAGCATTCACGTGCACACCAGCCCCATAGGTACTATACATACATTAAAAAAAAAAAAAAAAAACTAAAAGAAAAGTCCTCTTCAAAACTCATGCAGATTGTTAGCAATATTCAGGATACTCTTAGTCTCTTGCCATATAGCCTCTACTCTACATAAAGAAACTTCCTTGAATCAAATACCTTTAAGCTTCAAATGTCTAACATTAATGTTCCTGATTGCAATAGCAGACTTTAAAGGCTCAGGGATTAGGTCTGGCCCACCCAGATTATCTCCGTCTGTTAAAGGTCAATTGATTTGAGACATTAATTATGTGCTCAAAATCCTTTGCAGCAACATCAAGATTGGTGTTTGATTGAAAAGGTTGGAGAGGTATTGCTAAAGACTCCATATACTTGGGCTGCAAGGCCACTGAGAAATCTTGCTGGATCTGAGCTGATAACCTCCTCCATATAGACCAGCAGACAGAAAGCTGGAAGAAGCAATTCAATGGGAGAAAGAGAAATCACCAGTGAAGATACTCATCAGTGGACACTGCAAGCCTTATAATTGGCCAGCCAGGCCAAATGAGCCAACGGGTGCAATAGCGGCACATCTGTTATGGGGGAAACCAACTGCCCTCTAATTGGACTGGAGGCCTGCTCCATGGGAGGGAATACATCCCTGATACTGAAAACTTAAAACAGGGGTAGTCATGAGCCCTAGGAGTGTGAAGTCTGCTGTTGTCTGGCCAAATGTATATACTATGCTTATCAAACTGCCCAGTAAGCACATCTGTTAATGTTCACACCCTTATATTAATGCTACTCTCACTTTGGGTTGGGAATCTTCTCTTTTCAGATGGCAGTGACATTGGGACGACTCAGAAAGTATCATGGTGATGGAAAGAAATGACCGCAGTGTTCAGTACTGCAATATCTGTATCATACCTTCCAAGGCTCAGGGTCTAATGCAGAAGAGGTGTCGGAAAGAATGGCAGGACTCCATACAACATGCTCCCTCCAGACACAAAATGGCCTGGATATCCATGGCCTCACAGTGCCTGACACTACCTGCATAAGACCATCATAAGAGGAGGAAAAGATCAAGACATCAAAGTAAAAGAGAGACTGAGATGGGGAGGGGGTATGATGGAGAATGGAGTTTCAAAGGGGTTAGTGGGGGGAGGGAGGGTATTACCATGGGGTATTTTTTATAATCATGTAAGTTGTTAATAAAAAAAATAAAAGAATAAAAAAAAAAGAAAAGCTTGGAGAGGGACTTCCAGTTATGAGAGCAGGCATAGGAACCATGCCAAAGCAGCATAAGGGAAAAAGGACCCCCACCCCCCCCAAAAAAAAACCTGCAAAATACACTCTTTTACTAAAAAGTGCAGTGTATAAGAAATTACTAACAGCAGCAGAGAAGTAGGACAGACCCACAGCATCCAGAGCCCACAAAGGCAGGCAGAAGCAGCAGGTCTACAGGCCCACAGCTGCAAGGCTTGGCTTGAGCTGCAGAAAAAAAGCCAGGTGAGGGGATTTTTCCACTCACACCAAGCTCTCTCCAAACTCAATAAATGTGAAGGGAGAATAGCAGTGGAAAATGGAGAAGCAGATCATGAGGTAGAGGATCATGTGGACAAGTGGGAGAACAAGAACCACCATCCACAGCCTCCCCTTCCACACCACCAACACAAACAATAGAGACCAGGGGAAGGTAGATTACAGCATCCAGCACCAGTGACAAGAGCAGCGTTCCAATGACCCAGGTTGCCTACTTGAACCCACAGTGCAAGAAAGAAGGACCCAAGCAGGAGTGCAGCATAACTGAGACCAAAATCATCCCAAAAGGTAACTGAGCTTACACCAGGTCAGTACCACCAAATAGGCCTGAAATGGAAGTGCTAATTATGCCTTCCATATCAGGATAAATTATATGTTAAATGTGATGGATGGTTGGATTTGCCATTCTTAAATATGCTTTATTTTGGGCTTGACATTTGTTGCTTCTTGATTAATAGTGGCTTTGTTTCCTCTTCTGTTGTACATTAGGGAAGGTTCTCACTTGGTCACAAGCTGACTTGAAACCCTCAACAAACCAGAAATCTTACCCTCCTTGTTGACAGGATAAAGGATGTGGAGCACCACACACCCTAAGGGACAGTGATTTTGTTAGAGGATCTAGTTGTCATAATATCTACTCTTGCATAAATGCTGTTTTTCATTGAACGTGTACATTGTTTAGTTAAATTTTAGAATCTGCCTGTATTTTGTTCCTCTCAGCCTACTTGAATACTATCATAGCAGGCAAATCTAACACCTAGGGTCACTTTTATAGATATTCTGAGAGTCTTGAATGCCACACGTACCACTTTAAGCTCCTACCATGAACATATATAACATTAGATTGATTGATACATCTAATAATACTGTAGCTAATTAGAAAATCCAAGCATTAAATTAATCCAAGATGGAAAAATATATACATTATAACACAAGAAATAAGAAAAATCAAGACAATATAAATCCAACAAAAAGTATTAATGCATCAGAAATGACCTTCAGTGAGAATGAGTTAGAGGAAATGCCTGAGAAAGAGTTCCAAAGAATGATTACAAATATGCTCAAAGAAGTCAGAAGAAATCCAAAGAATCAAAGAAGACACAGGACACCAATTTAATGAAATAAAGAGGTCAATACTAGATATAAATAAGGAAATAGAAATAATAAAGAAAAGGCAATCAGAAATACTAGCAATGAAGAACAGTTAATGAAATAAAAAAACTGTAGAAAATGTCACCAGTAGAATGGATGAAGGAGAGAACAGAATATCTAAACTAGAAGATCAGGTGGCAGATCTAACACAGTCCAACAAAGAGAAAGACAAACTAATAGAAAAGTATGAATAGGAATTTCAAGATATTCGGGATACAACGAAAAGATCAAACATAAGAATTCAGGGTGTAGTAGAAGAATAATTTCACTCCAAAGGCATAGTAGGCATTTTCAACAAAATCACAGAAGAAAACTTCCCCCAAATT
The DNA here is from genome assembly GCF_020740685.1 of Jaculus jaculus. NCBI lineage: Eukaryota > Metazoa > Chordata > Mammalia > Rodentia > Dipodidae > Jaculus > Jaculus jaculus. The sequence goes on from NC_059105.1 coordinate 118,353,018, forward strand.
GGGAAAGAGGTGCCAATGCAGATACAGGAAGCCTTCAGAACACCAACTAGACAAAACCTGGAAAGAACCTCTCTTCGCCATATTATAATTAAACTACCAAACATATGAACCAAAGAAAATATATTGAAAGCAGTTAGAGAGAAAAATCAAGTTACCTACAAAGGCAAGGCCATCATGATCCCATCAGATTACTCAACACAAACTTTAAAGGCCAGAAGGGCTTGGAGTGATGTATTATTCCAAGTTCTGAAAGATAATAACTGTTAACCAAGGTTAGTTTATCCTGCAAAGCTATCCATTCAAATATAGGGAGAAATAAGGACATTCTACAACAAAAGCAGGCTAAAGGAATATTTGAAGACAAGACCATATCTACAGAAAATACTTGAAAGAATCCTCCATGCTGAAGGGAAAGAAAAGCACACATATAAGTAAGGAACCTGGAAAAAGCAAGCCACACTCAAATACTAGTTAATACAATAAAGCGAAGATAAAATGGGAAGAACTACAAAAAAATGGCAAAAATACACACCTTTCAATAATATCTCTTAATATCAATGGCCTGAATTCCCCAATAAAAAGACACAGTTTTGCAGACTGGGTTAAAAAGCAGGATCCTTGAATTTGTTGCCTCCAAGAAACTCACCTTTCTACAAAGAATGGACACTATCTTACGGTGAAAGGTTGGACAATGGTGTTTCAAGCAAACGGTCCTAGAAAACCAGCAGGGGTTGCTATCCTAATATCTGACAAGGTAGACTTCAGTCCAACAGTAGTTAGGAAAGATAAGGAAAGTTACTTTATATTGATTAAAGGCACACTCCAACAGGAGGACATTACAATCCTAAATATATATGCACTTAACATGGGGGCTCCCAACTTCATCAAACACACACTATTAGAACTAAGGTCACAGATAACACCAAACACAGTGGTAGTGGGAACTTCAACACCCCAGTCTCATCAATTGAAAGGTCATCCCAGCAAAAAATAAATAGAGAAGCATCTGGATTAAATGAGGTCATAGAAGAAATGGACCTAAGAGATATATACAGGACATTTCATCCAAATGCTGTAGAATATACACTCTTTTCAGCAGCACATGGAACATTCTCTAAAATAGACCATATATTAGGATACAAGGCAAATTCTACCAAATACAGGAAAATTGGAAACATTCCTTGCATTCTATCAGACCACAATGAAATCAAACTATAAATCAATAGCAAGAAAAGCGATAGAGCATACAGAAAATCATGAAAACTAAACAATATGCTACTAAATGATGAATGGGTCAATGAAGAAATCAAGAAGGAAATCAAAAAATTCATAGAGTCAATTAATAATGAGAACACAACATACCAAAACCTTTGGAACACAATGAAGGCAGTCCTAGGAGGGAGATTTATAGCTTTAAGTGCCTATATTAAGAAATTAGAAAGGCCTCAAGTGAATGACCTAATGCTTCACCTTAAAGCCTTGGAAAAAGAACAAGGGAAACTGAAAATCAGTAGACGGGAAGAAATAATAAAGATTAGGGCATAAATTAATAAAACAGAAACCATAAAAATAATCCAAAGAGTCAATGAAACAAAGAGTTGGTTCTTTGAAAGATTAACAAGATTGATAAACCCTTAGAAAATCTGCCCAAATGAGAGAAGAGACATAAATTAATAAAATTGGACATGAAAAAGGCAACATCACAACATATACCAGAGAAATTCAAAAAATCATAGGGACATACTATAAAAGCATATACTCTACAAAGTATGAAAATCTGAAAGAAATGGATGATTTCCTTGATTTATATAACCTACCTAAATTAAATAAAGATGAGATTCTTCACTTAAGTAGACCTATAACAAGTAGGGAGATCCAAGCAGTTATCAAAAATCTCTCAACTAAAAGAAGTCCAGGCCAAGATGGATTCACTGGTGAATTTTACCAGACATTCAGGGAAGAACTAACACCAATGCTTTTTAAGATTTTCCATAAAACATAAAAAAAGGAATCCTACTAAACTCCTTCTACAAATCCAGCATCACCCTGATACCAAAACCAGGCAAAGATAGAACAAAAAAGGAAAATTACAGACTAATCTCCCTCATGAACATAGATGCAAAAATCCTCAACAAAATATTGGCAAACAGAATACAAGAATATATCAGAAAGATCATTCACCCCAACCACATAGGCTTTATCCCAGAGTTGCAGCGAGGGTTCAGCATAAGCAAATCTGCAAATGTAATACATTATAGAAATGGACTGAAGGACAAAAATCACATGATCATCTCATTTGATGCAGAAAAAGCATTTGACAAAATCCAACATCCCTTCATGATTAAAGTCCTACAGAGACTGGGAATAGAAGGAACATATCTCCATATAATAAAGGCTATTTATAACAAGCTAACACATATTACTAAATGGGGAAAAACTGGAAGCTTTTCTACTAAAATCAGGAATAAGACAAGGGTGTCCACTATCCCCACCTTTATTTAATATAGTACTGGAAGTCTTAGCCATAGCAATAAGGCAAGAGACACACATAAAGCAAACCGTTAGAGCTGATAAACACGTATAGCCATGTAGCAGGATACAAAATAAACACACAAATATCAGTAGACTTCCTATATGCTAACAACAAACACACAGAGGATGAAATCAGAGAATCACTCCCATTAACAATTGCATCGAAGAAGATAAAGTACCTTGGAATAAACCTAACCAAGTAAGTGAAGGATCTCTACAATGAAAACTTTAAAACTCTCAAGCGAAAAATTACAGAAGACACTAGGAAATGGAAAAACTTCCCTTGTTCCCAGATCAGAAGAATCGATATTATGAAAACTGCAATCTTACAAAAAGCAATCTACATATTTAATGCAATCCCCACCAAAATTCCAATGGCATTCTTCACGGAAATAGAAAAAGCAATACAAAAATTCATTTGGAATCACAAAAAATCTCAAATATCTAAAACAATACTCAGCAACAAAATAAGGCTGGTGGTATCACCATACCTGATTTTAACCTATACTACAGAGCCATAGTATAAAAACAGCATGGTGCTGGCAAAAAAGCAGACATGTAGATCAGTGGAACAGAATAGAGGACCCAGATGTAAGTCCAGCCAAAAATACTCAAGAATTAAGTCCAAATGGATTAAAAACCTTAAAATCAGACCTGAAATTCTGAAACTGCTAAAGGAAAAAGTAGGGGAAACCTTTCAACATATTGGTCTTGGCAGAGAGTTTCTGAATATAACCCTAATTGCTGAGCCAATAAAACCACAGATTAACCACTGGGACCTCATGAAATTACAAAGATTTTGTACTGCAAAGGACACTGTGAACAAAGCAAAGAGGCAACCTACAGAATGGGAAAAAATCTTTGCCAACTATACATCTGATAGAGGATTAATATCTAGAATATACAAAGAACTCAAAAATTAAATAAGAAATCAAACAAGCCAATTAAAAAATGGGCTATGGAACTAAATAGAGAGTTCTCAAAAGAAGAAATATGTATGGCACATAAGCATCTGAAAAAATGTTCTACATCCCTAGTCATCAGGGAAATACAGATTAAAACTACATTGACATTCCATCTCATTCCTGTCAGATTGGCTACCATCATGAAAACAAATGACCACACATACTGGCGAGGCTGTGGAAAAAGCAGAACCCTTTTACACTGTTGGTGGGAATGCCATCTGGTGCAGCCATTGTGGAGGTTCCTAAGACAGCTAAAAAATAGATCTACCATATGACCCAGCTATAGCACACCTAGCATATGTAAGAAGTACTCATCTCATTACCTTAGAGATACTTGTTCTTGACACTCAATTTACAATAACTGTGAAATGGAACCCGCCTAGATGACTAGATAACCTAGATGACTGATGAGTGGATAAGGAAAATATGACACATTTATACAATGGAGTTGTACTCAGCAGTAAAGAAAAATGAAGTCATGAAATTTGCAGGAAAATGGATGGATCTAGAAAGGATTATACTAAGTGAGGTAACCCAGACCCAGAAAGCCAAACGTTGCATGTTCTCTCATTTGTGGATCCTAGGTACAGATGACTGGGCTTCTGTGTGAGTAGGAAGAAAACTCAGTAGCAAAGGCCAGTAAGCTAGAAAAGAGATATAAAGGGAAGAGAAAGGAAGGGGGGGGGGGGCTCTTAACAGGATGGTATTGTATATATGTAAGTAGAAGAATAGATTAATGGGGGTGAAAAGGCCCAAGTGAGGTCAGGGGAAGAGATTTAGTAAAGCAAAGGTGGAAGGAGGCCTAATCAAAATCTAAGAGGATATAAATAAGTCATATGGAAACCTAGTTTTTTTGGACAATGGAACACTCTGGAGCCATAGATTGTTGCTAGAAATTTTTCAGTGCCAGGGAACAAATAACGTCCAGGGAGCTGTTGGCCATGGAGGTCCTAGATGCCTCCAGAATACTATAGGCCATTGCCACGGCCCTTGGTTTCCCACCAGGAATAGATGGTAAGACCCTATTGCTGAAGACTCCACATACTTGGGCTTCAAAGCCACTGAGAAATACTGCTGGAACTGAGTTGATAACCTCCTCCATGTAGACCAGCTGACAGAAAGCTAGAAGAAGCCATTCTGCATGCAGTTCAATGGGAGAAAGAGATACCACCAGTGAAGATACTCAACAGTGGACACTGCAAGCCTTATATTTGGCCAGCCAGGCCAAATGAGCCAATGGGTACAATAGTGGCATGCCCTCTAATTGGACTGGAGGACCGCTCCATGGGAGGGAATACATCCTTGATACTGAAAACTTAAAACAGGGGTAGTCATGAGCCCTAGGGGTGTAATGTCTCCTGTTGCCTGGCTAAATGTATATACTATGCTTATCAAACTGTCCAGTAAGTACTTCTCTTAATATTCATACCCATATATTAATGTTACTCTCACTTTTGGTAGAGAATCTTCTCTTTTCAGATGGCAGTGACCTTGAGATGATTCAGAAGGCATATGGTCCTGGAAAGAAGTGACAGGAGTGCTCAGTACTGCAATATCTCTATGACACCTTCCAAGGCTCAGGGTCTATTGCGGAAGAGGTGGTGGAAAGAATGAAAGAAAGGAAGGGTAGGACTCCTTACAACGTGCTCCCCCCAGACACAAAATGGCCTGGATATCCATGACCTCACAGTGCCTGGTACTACCTACACAAGACCATTATAAGAGGAAGAAAAGATCATGACATCAAAGAGAGACTTGTTGAGATGGGGGATGGGAAGGTATTACCATGGCATATTTTTTTTATCATCATGGAAGCTGTTAATTTAAAAAAATTTGAAAAAAAAGGTTTGAGAGGTGTAGGTAGGTACACAAAAGGTATATTTTGTACACCATCTTAGAATTCTGTCTGCCACAAGCAGACCTGAATGTGTGATCTGCTGGGCTGAACAGGTAAAATTTAGGTGTGTGGGGGGGAGATTTCTAGATGCCTGCCAGTTCTGGTCCTGTTTGTTTCCATTATTGGCTGCTGCAAAGACAAGGGGCCAAAGGGAACAGAGTGAGGTATTTATAGATGAAGCATGCTGGCGCAAGTGGACAGCTGTTTTCTGTGTGCTATAGGAGAACAAATGACTAACTGTCCACGTTCCGAGGCTCCAAATAATTAGGAAGAACCATCTATGAGTTAGAGACTAGCTTGCAAGGTGGGCTGCAATTCTGTGGTCCATAGCTAGTTTCCTATGCCATGGAACGATGACACTGCAAGGGCAGGAAACAGCTGAAGAAATGGCTGAGCAACTGCCCCAGACAAACCTGGATGACAGTGACACAACATTCTGTTGAATAGCTTTTGGCAGGAAATTGGGCCAAATCAAAATGCAGCACTGTGCACCACTCAATTATCACAAAATCCTACCATCCTCTTAGACCACATCACTAGAAAATCCTTTACAAAACTACTGAATATCTGGAAATTGAAAACCTACAAAGTACCAAACAACTTTTTGAAGAAGGACAGCCTACTTGACTTTCTGGGAATACTAAAAAGTTATTCGGGAGAAATACCTTTTATATATTGAATTATTAGTTTTTCTTTTTATCTCCTTTGCATGCATGTATATATGTGTGGTATGTATGTGCAGATATGCACTCCCTCCTCACACATGTGTATAGAGGCCAGGTGCCCTCCTCTATCACTCTTCTGCCTTATTTCCCTGTGGCATGCTTTCACTGAGCCTGGAGCACCCCACTTTCTGGTTACACTGGCTGACCAAGGACTCAGTAATCCTCCAGTCTGTACCCACCTCAGTACTGAGTTTATAGGTATGTGAGACCTTGCCTGGCATTTTATATTGGTTCTGGGGATCTAACTATGTTTCTTATGCTTATGCAGCAAATGCTGTTAACTGCTGAGCTATCTCCCCTAAAATTTTCATTTTTAGTCACAATTTATTCAATGTTCATCTTAAAATCATTAACTATTTTAAATTTAAGTTCTGAAATCAAGATTTTTTTTGCATTTAATAATTATACAAACCAAGTTTCTATCGCAAAACATCTTTTACTGTCTGCAATAAATGTTTGTGGAAAAAGGTGTCACTATGCATACAGAAAGTACTTAAGAGAACTAGCATAGATAAGTGAGGTGAAGGAGAGAGAAAGGAAAGGTGGGGACTGCCCAGGTGGCTGCAGAACAAGAGAGGGAGAAGAAATTAAAGAATAAGTTTAGGGCTGGAGAGATGGCTTAGCAGTTAAAAGTGCTTGCCTGCAAAGCCTAATGACTCATGTTTAGCCCTCCAGGTCCCACATAAGCCAGATGCACAGTGACGTAAGCTTGCAAGGTAGTGCACATGCACACAAAGGGGTGCACGTGTCTGGAGTTTGATTGCAGTGGCTGGAGGCTCTGGTGTGCCAATTCTCTCTTTCACTCTCTCTCTCACATGTGTGTGCATTTAAATTAAAAAAGAGGGGGGAGGGGAGGGGAGGGGAGGGAAGGAAAGGGAAGGGGAAAGAGTAAGTTTAAACAAAGAGATAACAAGGAAAGTGCAACTTTAGAAGAAAGCCACTTTGAACAGTTTACTGTGAAGTAAATTCTAGAGAGCAGTAAGGATGATCAAGGTCGTGGGCAAAGTCAGTAGTTTTCTAAAAAGAAGTGAAGGAATGTCTCAGGTTGGATGAACGCCGTTTATTTGACTGCTGAGAATCTGCAAGCTCCACTGGGAGCCCCCGTCTCCTCTTTGCCATATCTGAGGAAGAAATAAAAAGCATCCTGTCCTCCTCACACACACTTAGCTAGTGGGAAAACAGCACCACCACCAACCAGCACTGCCACCACCTCAACCCCTATCTGCAGTCAAGCCTGTCTCCTTTCTTTGCTCTCTCAAGTCATTTTTCAGACTTGGTTGGGGGTCCACCATGGCTTCTCCAGAAAATGTCAGTATGTAAGTACATATGGTCCCCTACTTCTGAGGGCTTAAGTTATGGTTCTGTAACTTCACAGTAATGAAAAGGTAATTTATTATTCAGTACAAGCCATATTTTGAATTCAGATCCTTACCTAGGCTACAGCTATGAGTCCCTTCCTCCCTCAGGGCATTGGGCAGAGTTGGGGCAGTTGCAGCTGGCCACATAATCATGAGGGGGAACAGCAGATACTTTGCCAGTGGGATTTGGACACAGCACTTAACAAATTCCATGAAATAGTCATGAAATGACAAGGGCCTGAACTAATAGGAGACAAGTAAGCAGTAAGAGCAGATATGAAAAAGTGGTAGACTCTTTTATGATAATGGAGTTGGTAGGGGAGGAGCCAGGTGTGCTCTGAGGAAAAGGAAGCCCCGGATGGTCACTGCATGGCACCGTTCACAGAAACCAAAGCTCAAGCAGGACACAATGGGTTCAAGACAGTGTTGGAGTGCCACAAAATATTCAGAGCTGGGATGACCATTGCTCTCACACTAAAGACACAGAAGGTATTGTTTCCTGGCAAAGCAAGGCTCTAGAAAGCATGTCTGAAAGTAGTCTGTGGGGAGATATTGGTCATGACAGAATAAGCCAATAGAGTGAGCAGAGATGAGAAAGAAGAACTCCAGTATTAGACAATGCAGATCCTCTAGTTGCAGAGTGGTAGTCAAATCAGTCTTTTTTGCCTTAAGGAGTTTCAGTTAGAGTTCTATCACAACCGACAATTACAGCACCAACTCAAGCAGAGGTACTAAAGGCATTCTGTGTTTAAGCCAATTTTCCTATATCAAGAATGGTATGCTGGCTGTGTAGAATGTCTCTCTATATATAATTTTATATATATGAAAGGTCCCATTAAGACATTCTTTTTAGAGAGGAGATTCTCAAAGGCCAGAGCTTAGAAAGACCAGTGACTTTAGGACATGGTGCGTAGCTCTCCAAAGGTATGGTGGGCATGCAAGAAATATAGCAGTAACATGAAGGCAAAAGAAAACCACCAACCCTTTTTTCAGAGGACAGGAATTACATGAACCAATTTTAAAGTCTGCTGACATAATGGCTTGTAAGTCAGAAAATGACAGATTGCAATAATAGGCTAGCAATGAAATGAAAAGGGCCTGAACTAACAGAAGACAAGTAAGCAGTAAGAGCAGACATGAAGAAGTGGTAGACTCTCTTCTGATAGTGGAGTTGAAGGGGAGGAGCCAGGTGTGCTCTGAGGAAAAGGAAGGAAGCCTCAGGATGCTCACTGCACAGCACCGTTCACAGAAACCAAAGCTCAAGCAGGACACGCTGGGTTCAAGATGGTGCTGGAGCTACAATGTGAATGGTAGGGTGGGGGTAACGTCGGCTGGAAGTCACAGGCATATGCTAGAAGCGTGGAAGAGCAAGTGTAGAGTTGGCTGAGGAGGGAAAGGAAGCCCAAGTAGAGAATGGGCAGGGAACACAAGCTTCTGATGCAGGAGGAAAATGCAGAGTGGTTCACTTCCAAAGCCGCAGGCAGAGAGAGGAGGAGGAATGCTGTGTATTTTTTGACAAAAGATCAAGCAAGACAAGACCAATGTCACCTAACAAAAAGTCCCCAGTAAAGCAGTTTCAGTTTATGAAAATGCAGCAGCTCAATAATACTGTCAAGGACACAGGTTCTTTCCATTTTTCTTTTTTTTTTTCCAAAAAATATTTATTTATTGTCCAGAAGGGAAAGAGAAAGAGGTAGGGGGTGGGGACAGTATGAACATGCCAGGGCCACTTGCCACTATAAACAAACTCCAGATGCATGCACCACCTTTGTGCATTTGGCTTTATGTGACTACTGAGGAATCAAACCTGGGCCAGCAGAAGACTTTGCCAGAAAGTGCCTTACGTGCTGAGCCATCTCTTTGGCCCCACCCTTGTTTTATCTTCAGACTAGCAGCCCTCAATGATTACAGGATGGCCGCCACAGTAGCTCAGGCTTCACATGCAACCTACAACATAGAAGGAGGCTTCTCTTTTGTGTCTTACTTCAGACTGTGCAGGAAAATCCCTCCCTCAAAATCCCTCCATAGGCTTACCCACATATGATTAGGTAGACTAGTCAGATCTTCCCTTGAAATGATCACAAACAAGAAGAGTATTATTTAAACAGCTTTTGTACCTAAGCTAGGGACAGGGTCACTCTTCCTAAGGGTTGAATAAATTTTTAAAAAAGGGGGGTTGTACTAATAAAAACAAGAGGGTGGTAGATATTGAATAGACATGAAGACAATTCTATAATGTACTATTCTAATTTCTTTTTTTTTTTTTTTTTGCACTTAATGCCCACTTAAGAAAAGGAAGGAATGTCTGGAGACAGAAGGAAATGAGGTCAAGGCAGAAAGAATTTTAATGTGCTTCTGAGAGGGAAAAAAAACCCACATATTAACTTTGAAAGAGGATATATACTAACATATCTGATTTCCTTTAGCAGTTGATTATTTCCGAAAGCCATTTGTAATGTATACTTTCTGTAGTGAAAATGTAATTTGCTTTTTCTTTATAAAACTACTTTGAATATCCTAAGAACTGCCCTCATAAGAAGTATTAAGCAAATTATCTCAACCATATCACCTTCTATTTTTATGGTTAAAAAAAAAGCACTAAAGTCAGAAATTTGAATGTTTTTATCTATATTGTGGCTTTGTGATATCAACTGGGCTGAGCTAAGTCACAGTTCCCAAAAAGTCTATGTTCACATGAGCTTTCGGTTATATTCCCCCTTCACAGATGGGAGATGGAAAGGAGACAGCCATCCTTTATACCACCTTCTTCAAAGTTGTTCAAACACTCATTTGGGTGCTTCTGGGAGGGCTTCTGCAGATGTAATTACGCTCCTAATCAGTTGACTAAAGTTAATCCAAAGGGAGATTATTCTAGGTGGTCCTGCCAATCACCTGGAAGTCCTTTCAAAGAGAGTTTCGGGTTTGTCTGAGCTAAGAGGCTCCAAATAGCAGCTGTACTTCCAATGCGCTCCCTTGCTCAGGATCTGCTGATGCCTGCCTGGCAACTACTAGCTTGAGCATGTGCCCTCAAGGTTCCAGCTACACATGACCACATGGTGTCCTTCCTGACCGCCTGTCATGCAGTCTTTGAGCTTGTCTAACCAGTTTCCACAGCCATATAAACCAAGAGCACCTAAATCCACATGTACATACACATGTACTCAGACACATTTAAAACCTCCTGCTGGCTCTGCTTCTTCAAATGAACTCTAATATGTGTGTTTTCATCCACAAAGTCCTACTGACCTTCTACAGACCCACTTCTACTTTGTAAAACAAAACACACTCTATTTAGTGTTTTATGATTTAGTTAATTCAGGCTGCTATATCTATACCAAAACATCACACATTGTATGACTACAGAAGTGCATTTCTCAGTTTGAGTGCTCAACAATCTGAGATCAGAGTGTGAGCACATTCTGGTGCTGGTGGGACATCTTTTGGTCCCTGGATGATGCTTCTTTGCTATATATAAACCTGGTACAAAGTGCAAGGCAGCTCTAAGGGGGCCCCATTCATGGGCTTCTGCCCTCCATCACAACCCAATCCTCCGGCCAGCGCTCCATTTCCTAATACCATCATCCTCAAGGGTGAGGTTGGGTACAAAAATGAAACCAAAGAAAACAGTTTTGGGGTTTTATTCTTTGTTGTTTCTGCTATTTTGAAATAGCATGTGAATTTGATGCTTTAGTGACTAGATTCTTTCTTGTGCTTCAAATAATTTTCTTCAGTGTGTTAATGGATCCTTGCTTGTACTCATTTGGAATTCAGTTGACTTTTCACATATCTTTAGCAAATCTTGCTAAGTTTCTTTAGCTCATAAGTATACAGTTTCTCAGTGACCAGTTCTGCAAATACTTTCCCTTAGGACTTTCTCTTGGGAAAATAGTCATGTTTTTTTTTTTTTAAATATATATGTATTTATTTGCAAGGAGAGAGAGAATGTGTGTGTGCGTGTAGACACACCAGGATCTCCTGCCACTGCATATGAACTCCAGATGCATGTGCCACTTTGTGCATTTGGTTTTATGTGGGTACTGAAGAATAGAACCTAGGTTATCAGGCTTTGCAAGCAAGCACTTTAGCTGTTGAGCCATCTCTCCAGCCTTATGGTTGTGTTTTAATCACTAGTTTCAGCACTGAACATATTAAAAAAAAACACTTAAATAAAAATCATAACAGAATTTATAATACAATGTCCTTTAACAACATAAAGCAACAGAAAGTTTACTCTATATATTTATTATATACAATATATAAATATTTATAATTAAATATATATTTAAAAGGAAGGTTATGAAATAGTAAGTTCAGAAAATGTGATGTTCTGTGACTCACTAAATAAGAATGCATAGAGGACTCAAAGGATAATAGCTCAAATGTTATGTTGTTAGACGGTTAGACTACCAGTACTTTTTACTTTCTTCTTCTGACACATATTTGTTTTTACTACAGTGGACATGTACTACTAATATAACCAGCAAAACCTGAGTAGGCTTTGTGGTCATGAGTATAAGCCTGGGTTCCAGGAATTCTTCACTAGCTCTTGAGAATCCATACATGGACTTCAGGGAGTGGCCAGAAACTGTCAGCCAACATGCAAAGTATGGCAGGTTCGCTACATAGAACATAGTCTAGCCTTGAAATCTTGATCCTCCTACCTCAGCCTTTGTTTTATTTTTGGTCTAAAATAGGGTCTTGCTCTAGCCCAGGCTGACCTGGAATTCACTATGAAGTCTTAGGCTGGCCTCAAACAGCTGGTGATCCTCCTACCTCTACTTCCCAAGTGCTGGTGTGCCACGCCTGACTACCTCAGCTTCTTGTTTTTATTTATTTTGAGGCAAGCCCAACAGACTGGTATCCTTTTTATGAGACAGGGGTGGGGGGTGGGGGGTTGGAGGGGGTGAATGAATTGGTACACCAGGGCATCCAGCCATTGCAATCGAACTCCAGATGTGTGCATCCCCTTGTGTGCACATGAGACCTTGTGTGTTTGTGTCACTGTGCATTTGGCTTACATGGGACCTGGAGAGTTGAATGTGAGTCCTCAGTCTTCAGAGGCAAGCACTTTAACTACTAAACCATCTCTACAGCCTTAACTCAGCTTCTTGAACACTATGTTTGTATGTACAAGAGTGGGACCTGGAAAGAAAGCAAGAGGGTCCATAGATCTCATCCATTCCTAAAGAGATCCAAGATTTAAAAACAACAACAAAGTTTTCAGACTATGGTATGATATTATTCCAATATCTTTTGAAGAATTATTCAAAGATTTGAGGTACAAATAATTTGGGATAGGAATTTTTTAGCCTCCCAGGTTATTTTCTTTATTGGAAAAATTTCTTTATCTCAAAATGAAATTTATACAACTCTCTAAAAATATGAGGAAGAAAGCAATTGGTTAATTTCTGAAAGAATATCTTAAGAGTAGTTAGTGCTGGGGCTTCCGGTTAAGATGGCAGTGTAGGTACTGAGCCAAAGCAGCCTGGGGCGGGGGGGGGGGGACACCAAAAAAACTCAGCAAAATACACACTTTTACTAAAAAGTGAGGTGTATAGGAAATTGAAGCGGCAGCGGAGAAGTAGAAGAGATCCAGAGCATCCAGAGCCTGCACAGGCGGCAAAAGTGGCCCCGGCAGCTCCGCCAACTGCAGCAGCGGCAGCGCACCAGAAAGCTGCCAGGCTTGGCTCCAGCTGCAGGAAAAGCCAGGTATGGGGATTTTCCACTCACACCGGTGCTCTCTGCAACTCAGGAAGTGAAGGGAGAGCGGCAGTGAGCATCGGAGGAGCAGACCGCGAGGTAGAAGAACATGTGGAACAGCGAGAGAACCAGAGCAGCTGCGGCTCCCTCCCCTCCCCCACCACCTAAGCCCAGCTCTAGCGAACAGAGCAGCGGTCCCAGGACCCAGCCACGCCAACTTGAGCCAACAGCAGGACCCAGGCAGGAGTAGAGTTCAGCAGCAACATCAGTGGCTCCGGCACCGGTAACAGGGGCCCCAGCAGCAGCAGACCCAGGAGCGGCAGCAGCGGCAGATCCCTCAGCAGCAGCTTCAGTGGCAGCAGTGGCAGTGGACACAGCAGCAGCAGCTTCAGCAGCAGTGGTGGCTCCAGCAGTGGCAGCTACAGCAGCAGCAGCAGAGGCAGCAGCAGCAGTGGCTACAGACCCAGCAGCGGCAGCTTTAGCAGCAGCAGTTCCAGCAGCGGGGGTGCTGATCTGCAGGGCCACACTTGCCAGGCTTGGTCTGCCCCACAGGAAAAGCCAGTGCCCAGCTCCAGATATCAGAACAGCAGCCCAACGACCCAGGCAGCAACTTGACTGAGACCAAAATCATCCAAGGTAACTTGGATTGCCCAAGGGAAGTGTCTCACTTGGTCACAAGCTGACTTGGATCCCTCAACAGACCAGAAATCTTAACCTCTTTGTTGATAGAGGATCTGGTTGTTATAGTAACTACTCTTGTATACATACTTGGGGCTGTTTTTGATTGAATGTGTACAGTGTTTAGTTAAATTTTAGAATCTACCTGTATCTTATTCCACTCAGCCTGCTTGAATACTCCTATACCTCGAAAAACCAAAAAAAAAAAAAAAAAGGACAGGCTGAGAGGTGGCTGAGAAGTTAAGGTACTTGCCTACAAAGCTAAGGACCTAGGTTCAATTCCCTAGTACCTATGTAAGCCAGATACACAAACTTCAATGCATATGGAGCTTACAATGGCTGGAGGCCCAGGCATGCCCACCTCCCCCTACCTTCTCCCTCATAAGTAGATAAATATTTTTAAAAAAAACTTTAAGCCAGGCATGGTGGTGCACACCTTTAATCCCAGCACTCTGGAGGCAGAGGTAGGAGGATCGCCGTGAGTTCGAGGCCACCCTGAGACTCCATAGTGAATTCCAGGTCAGCCTGGGCTAGAGTGAGACCCTACCTCAAAAAAACAAACAAACAAACAAAAAACTTTAAAAAGAAAGAATAAATGAAGAGAGGAAGGGGAGAAAGGGAGTAAGAAGGGGAGGGAAGGAAGAAAATTTAAGCCATATGTCGTGATTCACATCTATAAATCCCAGTACTTGGGTGACAGGTGGGTGGATGACAGTGAGTTCAAGGCCAGCCTAGGCCCCAAAGAGACCTTGCCTTAAAAAAAAAAAAAAAAAAAAAACTGGGCTGGGTGTGGTGATGCACACCTTTTGTCCCAGCACTCAGGAGGCAGAGGTAGGAGGATGGCCATGAATTCAAGGTCACCCTGACACTACATAGTGAATTCCAGGTCAGCCTGGGCCAGAATGAGACCCTAACTCGAAAAACCAAAAAAAAAAAAAAAGGCAAAAAAACCCAAATCTGGGCTGGAGAGATGGCTTACTGGTAAAGGCACTTGCATGCAAAGCCTAAGGACACAGGTTCGATTCTCCAGGTCCCACATAAGCCAGATGCACATGGTAGTGCAAGCGTCTGAAGTTTGTGTGGCTAGAGGGCTAGAGGCCCTGGCGTGCCCATTCTCACTCTTTCTCTCTGTCTCAAATAAATAAAAATAAATTTAAAAACAAAAACTAACAAAAACAAAAGAAAGAAAAAGATAAAAAAAGGAGAAGGAAAACAAAAAGCAATTTAATTTATTCCCATAGTATTCAAGGCTGATATCTGATCAGGGTCTTCTCGCTGTGTCACGACACATGGGGGAGGCAACTCTCTGGAGAGAAGCACCCATCTGTCATGAATGCACAGCTTGTATGACCTAATTATTTCTTATAAGGCCCACCTCTCCTGAGTTTGCTGAGAAACTTCCAGCAATATTAGTTAGGCCTTTTCCAGAACAATATAGTGAGTTATCTCCTACTCAAACATTATAGTCTTTAAAACCTAACAGCACAGAAGTCCATCTAGAGTGCGCAAGGAAGCAGGTAAGCTTCTCTTTGCACTCATGCTCACCACCCAGATCCATGACTTCTCCGGGAATACCATTATATCACCAGGAAAGTCTGCTATCAAGTATATTTTAATTCTCAGGCTAACTACCCAACCATAGTTCCCATGATATACAAATGATATATCTGACTTCTAGGTTTGAAATTATAAACAATTAAACTTACTATTTTTCTTTACAATAAAATGGCTAAATAAAATTTTGACAGCACTGAAGAAAATTATAATTTTCATTTGTTGGAGATATAAAAATACTAATGCAACCAAAATCTGGGGATGAAGCAATAAATAAAACAAGTGCAACTATATTTCCAGCAGAGAAAAAGGCAATTTGACAATGTATATAAACACTAAAAAAAACCTTCAGACCCTTTGACTCAATGATTTTGCTCCTGGGAATCTAAGTCTAAGGAAATAATTTTTTAAAAAATATTTTATTTTTATTTATTTATTTGAGAGAGGGAAAGAGGCAGAGCAAGCAAGAGAGAGAGAGAGAGAGAGAGAGAGAGAGAGAGAGAATGGGCACACCAGGGCTTCCATTGCAAACAAACTCCAGATGCATGTGCCACCTTGTGCATCTGGTTTACATGGGTCATGGGGAATCTAACTGAAGTCCTTTAGCTTTGCAGGCCAGTGCTTTAACCACTAAGCCATCTTTCCAGCACTAAGGAAATAATGTAGTATCTACCCACCTATTTATCAAAACTTAAAATACAAACCTTAGCCTTTATGTGTAGAAACTTACTATAGAAATAGCATAAAGAATATGGGAGTGATTCAATAAAGATAAAATTGCACCCACAGTGTAGTCACATCTGAATAAAGCATAATACCAAATGTACACCCATACACAGATATAGCCAAAACCAAACTTACGTTTTCCTATGAGGGATTCTAATCAGTGGTGGTGTACATACAGCTTCCTCTTGCTTCCTTTTTTCTTGGCATGTGTAGGTGTGATACTTGTGCGCGTGTATGTGCGTGTTCACATATGTGTGCTTGTGGAGGCCAGAAACTGATGTTGGGAATCTTCCTTGATAGCTTTCCACCTGTATTTAGAGGCTAGATCTCTTTCACTTAAACTAAGAGCTCACCAATTTGGCTAGTCTTAGTAGCCATTTTGTCCCAAGTATCTCCAGTCTTTACTTCCAGAGCACTGGGATTATAGGTGGGCAGCTATACCCACCTACTATTTACATGGGTGGTCTGGTCCTCACTTCTCATGCTTGTATAATGAATGGTTTATTCATGGAAACATCTCCCCAGGCCACCTTTTAAAATTCTTTTGTTCCCTAATTTATCAGAGGCTGTGCTCAATAGGGTACTTGTTTTTCCTAGAGTACCTGAGATGAGTAACACCGGAGTCCCTAAGGTAGGTTAGCCAGAAGTGTAGTTTAAGAGAATAACTTTGCTGGGACCAGGTCTATATGCATTTGCTTTATTTTAGTATGCCATTCTGGACTGGTGACAGTACTGTTTGGTGATATATAAACTCTTATACTTTAAAAACATATGTATCAAGCAAGAAGAATACCTTTCTGAATCCACAAGAAAAGAATTAAAAAAGAGAAATGAAGTGCTTATCCGAAAAGGGTTTAACTTTTATGCTATTTCTCAAAATATAAGATCCTCTGCACCTCAGAGTGCAGCCTGAAGTATTGCTAAGTTAACATGCACGGTAAGACTCCCAGCAGATACTTGTTTTCCAGTTTCAAATGGGTTCAAAATCATTTGCTTTGCTCATGACTTTAACATGTAACTTTCTCATATAGCTTAACAGAGGCAACAGCCAAAAGAAATGCATATAAAACCCTCTTAAGTTTAATAGATAAACATAGTACTAAAATTTTTAACTTACTGTTCATGGAAATCTAACATTGGTGGTTCAAATCGTAAAGGTCTGCAATTACCCCGGTACAGAGATATACTGTAAGTAAAAAGAAAAAGAGTGTGAAAAGCAATTCTTTAACTTATATATCATAGTTAAACAGATAAATTATAAGAATTCAACTGACCAAAGCGACTATACCTGAGCATTACCTAAGCCAGTCATTTTCTTTATAAATCCAATAGTCATGTATATCCAGGTACTTACAAACAACTCCAGGGGTTCAACCCCTCAAACTTGAAAGTCTAAAATAATACTCATGAGCATCTTTCCATCTACCCATTCGTACTTCTGTTCTATTCCTCTCAAGTCAAAATTGTCAGCCATACATGTCATCCTTGATTCCTTTTTCCTCCTACATCAATCCATCAGAATAATTTGTCGTCTCTAAGTTTGTTTAGATTCTTAGAGTTTTCCACTATGGTTCTATGTGTTGCCTAAAGGAAACACTATCTTATATGATCCCTGAAGACAAATTATGTGCAACTCACAATTCTACTTCTTTCTTTCAAGTCCTTGGATCTTGTTTTTTATGTAATAAGGTCTTCTGTAAAACAGTTAACAGAAGCAGTGCCCAGCAACTGTTAATGATGTTTACAGGATATTCAAGAATATGAGAAAGAGGAAACAATGTATAAAGATGATTCCTTTATAAATGCCTATCATCAGAATAATAGCAGAGGTATCTAAGGAATAATTTAATATTTAATTAGGTCAACACAAGCTAATACAGATATTATATTGTTTAACATAGCTAAAACTACAGTACTACAGCTATCACATATCCATAGCTAATGGAAATGATGCTATCTTTTTTTGTTGTTTGTTTTTTCAAGGTAGGATCTCTCTCTAGCCCAGGCTGACCTGGCATTCACCATGTAGTCTTGGGCTGGCCTCAACCTCACAGCAGTCCTCCTACCTTTGCTTCCCAAGTGCTAGAATTCATACTTTTTAAAAAAAATTTATTTATTTATTTATTTGAGAGCGACAGACACAGAGAGAAAGACAGATAGAGGGAGAGAGAGAATGGGTGCGGCAGGGCTTCCAGCCTCTGCAAATGAACTCCAGACACGTGCGCCCCCTTGTGCATCTGGCTAACGTGGGACCTGGGGAACTGAGCCTAGAACCTGGGTCCTTAGGCTTCACAGGCAAGTGCTTAACCGCTACGCCATCTCTCCAGCCCTCATACTTTTTTTTAAAAAAGATACGCAGGACACCATTTAGTGTATTATTAACAGAACACAATGTTTGCAAACAAGTGTTGCTAAAACAGAAAGTGGGGAAGAAGCAATATGCAAATCCTTTTGTGCCAATTTTAATGCAACAAAATCTGAGATATAATACATGCTGTTTTTTACTTTCTGCAATCATTTCATTTTTTTCTGAATCGTCAATACAATTGTTTTTTAAAATGTTTTTATGAAAAATGACTGATTTGGGGCTAAGGAAATGAAGACTATTTTCTAAGCTCAAGCTGGGAACAACTGGAGAGATACATGAGATCCTGGGGGAATCGGTCAGTACTACTTGATTATCCATGAGATCAAAGTCGAAGAACTCACACAGAAACCCACAGGACGATCTTAGAGCTGCAGGAGTTTGTTTAAGGTAGAAGTTTAAAATGTTTTCTGAACATCAATCACTACCTAAGCAAAAGGTACTCTCTGGCCCAGAATAGGTAGGTTTGACACAGGGTCCCACTCCATAGCCCAGGGGAGTTTCAAATTCAATATCCTCTTGCCACAGCCTCCTGAGTAGTGAGATTATAGTGATGAGGAAGAGCCATCTTAAAAAATGGTTTGGGGTTTGCCTGTCCCTAAAATAACCAGAAGGGCTGTGGAAATGCCAACTACCAGGCCTCACCTCGAGGATGTGATTCTTGATATATAGTACAACCCCCCCCCCCCAGGAGCCTGTAATTTTAAGCATTCTTGTATTTGGGAACTACTGCTATGCACTTTGAGCCACAAACAAGCACTGTAGACACAAATAGGGCTGTGGGTGAAGAGGTTACAAGTAGAACTTTTCAAGTCACCAACAATTTAAAGTGGTTCCAAATATCACTGTTATTAAGGAGATAGCTAATTAAACAGTGACTTGAGAGAAATGAGCAGTGCTTCTCCTATATAAAATGTATTATTCTATATACATTTTAGTTTTGATGTGCATTTCACTAAAACCTAATGATGTCACATACCTTTTCACTTATTGTTAGATGATCTCTTTTTTAAAGATACAGATGTCTTTTTAAAGCTAATTTACACATTTTTACATCTGTGTATATATGAACACATGTGTGCAGAGGTCAGATGACAACATGGGGTCCTCTCCTTCCACCTTGTTTGACACTGGGAATGCCAGACCAGCTGGCCAGAGGGCTTCCCATTGCTGTAGGCATACTGGGATTCCATACATGTGCCAATGTGCCACGTTGTGTTCAACTTTATGTGGGGACTAAAGACCCAAGTTTAGGTTTGCAGGCTTGCAGAACAAGTGCCATTAACCACTGAGACATCCCCCCAGAACCTCAAAGTTTACTTTTTAACTGGGCGGTTGTTTTGTTACTGAGTTACAAGAGAATAACCCATATATTATCGATATATGCCCCCCCGTTTTTAAAAAATTTTTATTTATTTATTTGAGAGCGATAGACACAGAGAGAAAGACAGAGAGAGGGAGAGAGAGAGAATGGGCACGCCAGGGCTTCCAGCCTCTGCAAACGAACTCCAGACGCGTGCGCCCCCTTGTGCATCTGGCTAACGTGGGACCTGGGGAACCGAGCCTTGAACCGGGGTCCTTAGGCTTCACAGGCAAGCGCTTAACCGCTAAGCCATCTCTCCAGCCCATATGCCCCCTTTTTAGAGTGCGCAAGAGAACCGGCAAGCCAGAGCCTCAGCTACTGCAATCGAACTTCAGATGCTTGCGCCACCTACTGGGCATGTGTGACCATGCACTTGCTTCACCTTTGTTCATCTGGCTTACATTGGATCTGAAGAGTAGAACATGGGTCCTTAGGCAGGCAACTGCTAAGCCAGATAACCTTTTTCATAAACACATACTATGAACATTTTGTTCATCCTAACTTGTCTTTTCCTTTTAATGGTGTTATGAAGAGCAAAAGTTATAATTTTTTGTTTGTATTTTTTTAAGAGAGAAAGAGAGAGAATTAGTGTACCAGGACCTCCAGCCACTGCAATCGAACTCCAGATGTGTGTGCCACCTTGTGTGCATGTGTGACCTTGTGCACTTGTCTTTTGTGTCTGGTATATGTGGGACATGGAAAGTTGAACATGGATGGATCCTTAGGCTTCACAGGCAAGAACCTAACCACTATGCCATCTCTCCAGCCCAAAAGTTTTAATTTTGATAAAGTACAATTTATCATTTTACCCTTTTTTTTTTTTTTTTTAAATTTTCTGAGGTAGGGTCTCACTCTAGCTCAGGCTGACCTGGAATTCACTAAGTAGTCTAAGGGGGGCCTCAAACTCATGGTGATCCTCCTACCTCTGCCTCCTGAGTGCTGAGATTTCAAATCACCAACAATTTAAAGTGGTTCCAAATATCACTGTTACTAAGGAGATAGCCCAGCTTCATTTTACTTTCTTGTTGTATACTCTTACTATGTTAAGAAAATTTTACCCAGGTTGCAAATAATTCTACCCAAAGACTACATTTTAAGTGTTTTATACTTCAGCTTTTGCATAAAGGCCTATTGGTATCCATTTTAAGTAATTTTTGTATGATGTTCAGGTTGAGTTAAGGGCTGAAGTTCTTTTTTTCTTGTGTGTATATGCGCAGGCACATGTGTGTGCAGTGTGTGTACATACATGTAGAGGCCAGAGAACCTCAGGTGTTATCCTCAAGTACACTGTACACCTCTTTTTGAGACAAGGTCTCTCACTGGGCTGGAGCTCACCAACAAGGTAGACTGGCTGGCCAGCAAGTTCCAGGTGTCCTCTTGTCTCTGCCTCCCCAGCACTGACATACACACGTATGCTATCATGCCTGCCATTTACATGGATTCTGGAGATTGAATGCAGATTCTCATGTATGTGAGGCAAGCACCTTACTCATTAAACTATCTCCCCAGGTCCCTCAGCCTCTCTTTTGTTGGTGTGCATGCATGTGTGTATAAAGTTCACTATTGTTTCTATATAGCTATTCCACAAGTCTTACACTGTCTATGGAAAAGACTATCTTTGGACTACCTTGGCATATTTTATCAAAAAACTTTAAGCTAGGTCTTCAAAACAAATGTTTTAAAAACATCCTTCAGGCCAGGCGTAGTGGCACATGCCTTTAATCCCAGCACTTGGGAGGCAGAGGTAGATAGGATGGCTGTGAGTTCTAGGCCACCGTGAGAATACATAGTGAATTCCAGGCCAGCCTGAACTAGAGTGAGATCCTACCTCGAAAAACAAACAAACAAACAAAACACAAACAAACAAACAAACAAACAAAAAGCATCCTTTAATTTGGTCTATGTTTTAAAAACTTGTTTGGCCTATTCTAGGTGCTTAAGATTTCCATATATATCTCATAGTAAGCTTGTCAATATCTACACATTTGTAACTGGTACTGCATTAATCTAAAATCCATTTAGAGGAAATAAACACCTTTTCCAATCTATAACTTTTCTCAAAATATCAAGAATTTCATCAATTATTTCCTTTCTTAGTCCAGTAAGTACTTATTGAGCACACCTACTATTTTACAGGTTCCAAGGGAGGCATTGACATTACATTAAATATGTTCTCCACTAACTAGGTAGTATGATACAATTTTCAGTGTCAAACGCCAACATTTTCTATTATATTTATCCCATAGTGTATGCTATTGATACTATTGTAAATGGCATTTTTCTATAACATTTTACTTTTGTACTTGCTAAAGAGAAATGGAAGATATTTCTGATTATTATCTATTCTTTAATCTTAATAAATTCATTTATTAGCATTCCTATGAGGTGGCTAGTCAGATATTAGCAGGCTTGAAGATAATGGTAGATAGACTCCTTTCTCATAATCAGCAGCTTGTGAAACCAGAAACAGAAACGTCAGGACTTCAGTTACCAGTGTAAAGAATGACAAATAACAACTAAGTGGCATCTATGGCCCTGGGTTAGAGACATGGCATTCCCCCTCTCTCTCAGCATGTGTGTGCAGGTTTATGAATGCATGCATGTGGAGGCCAGTAGTTGACAGCCTCATTTGTATCCAGGGCTTACCAATTTGGCTAGTGTAGGACTCCTCTGTCTATGCCTCCTGAGCACTGGGATTACAGGTGGGCTGTTATGTCTATCTGGCAATTACATGTGTTCTGGGTATCAGAACACTGATCTTCACACATGGCAAGTGCTTTATCCACTGAGCCATCTCTCATGCTCCAAGACATGGCATTCTAGAATTGCTAGATAGGAAGATTACTATCTAGCCAGAGGCTTTCTGGTAAAGAACAAAGCCAAACCATTGTCTCCTTCCTTAAGAGTTAATCCCTAATAGGCAGGCTATCACCGGGATAAGAAAATGCCCTTTAGGAAGTTGTTCCTGAAACTTTTTTGAAACAATAGTCTTAAATCAAGCCTACTTAGAAATGAAAGTTGGTAACTGTAGTATCTCTGGCCACTGTCTATCCTCACCCTTTGAGAGTGTTTTCCTCCACAATGGTTTCTTTAGCAACTGATCACTCTCATCCATTGAGGGTGCCTCACTCTGTTCTGTAGTAAACTCAACTTGCCATGCTCTATGTGTCTTACCCAGATTCTTTGACAGAGATCATAAGACCAGAGGAGGCCAGAGAAAAATCCCAGCAACACTCACAGTATGTGTGTGTGTGTGTGGGGGGGGTGGTGGTGGTATATATATCCCTTAGGATTTTCCAGGTACAGAAGCATGCTGCCTGTAGACATTCTATATAAATCCTAAGCACCTATAATAAACCAGACAAGTTTTGAAAATATTAACTAAATTGAAGGATTTTTAAAAAAACACTTGTTTTGAAGATTTAGTTAAAATTTTTCATTTATATAAAAATATGACAAGGCACAAAGATAGTCTTTTCCATAAGCGGTACTAGATCTATGGATATTCTTTCTTTCCAATCTGATTCTTGCCAAAATATAATGACAAGAACATGCAGTCCAATGTGGAGTGAAGAAAGTGCACAGCCTTGCCACTTTCCCAGTCTTCAAAGGGAACGCTCCCTCATCACCATCAAGTACCATGTTGGAAGCAGATATTAAATTTTTTTCACATGATTCTTTTTCTATACCTATTCAAATAGAGTTTTCCCCTTTATTTTGTAATAAGAGGAAACATACTGATTGGCTTTGAAATGCTAACTGATCTTACATTCCTGGTATAAATCTGTTTGTATCTTGATGTACTGTCCCATGTGGCATTTTTATTCCTGAAACTGTTTTTTAGTTCTAAAAGTTTCATTCTGGTTTTAGTATCATTCATTTCACCTCATTAAGTTCATGTTTTCTTTAAATCACTGAGCATATAGAAGAGATATACTAAAAAAAAAAAATTGGGTGGGGATTTTTGAGGTAGGGTCTCGTTTTAGTCCAGGTTGACCTGGAATTGACTATGTCTCAGGCTGGACTAGATCTCACAGAGATTTTTCTACCTTGGCCTCCCAAATACTGGGATTAAAGACATGTTCTACCACTCCCAGGGAGATACACTAAATGTTATGTGAGAATCAAGCATCACCTTGCTGCCATCAGCCATTCTAGATAAGCCTCTGTAACACAGAGCTATGAAAATCACATGTAGCACTGTTCTCTGGCTGCCAAGGCCACCTGGACCAGCTCTTCTGCAGGCACCTCGGAATTCCCAGTTGGCAGCCACATCCACGAAGACAGTTCTTCAGCAAACAGAGCTGAGGGGAGAGGGCGTGGGCATAGTCTCTGGCTTCAATGCTATCACTCCCACTGTTCTTACCAAGTTTTCACAGATCTTGACTACATGTTTGTTGACTCACTGTAAGCCTTATAAATAATATCCAGAGATTCTAACTGATCACCTCTGCTAATTTTGACCAGCTTAATAGATGCCTCTTGTGGGAAGATACTCTCATGCTCCTTGCACCACCACAGTTCTATAATGCTCAACTCTCTCTCATACAAGGTGGTAGACAAAGACCAACTCCTGAGGTTATCCTGTCAGCTTCCCCTCCCCCTCCTCCTGCAGACAGCAAGAGCATCAATTTTTCTCCTTGAATATGACTGAGTCATTTTTTAAAATAGAATATAGTGGTAGTGCTGGTATTTGGTATCTAAGACACAACTATAAAAGGCTTTGTGGCTCTCTCCTTGTTCTTTTTCTTGGATCACCTACTCTGGGGGGACATGAGCTGCTATGACATGAAAACAATTAAGCAGCCTTAAGGCAAGCACCACATGGTGAAGTAAGGCCTCCTATCAACAGTCAGCAAGGAATATTAGCCTTCTGCCAGCAGTTATGTGGGTAAGCCCACATGGCAGAAGATCTTCCAGGTTCAGGTCTTCATATAACAGATCTGGATGATATCCTCTCCTGACTGCAACCTCACAGACATAAAACCACTCGGCCGGACCACTCCTAAATTCCTTACTCATGAAAACGAGAGACAATATCTATTCAATGCTTCAGGCTGTGGGGTTTTGGTAACTTATTACATAGCAACACACACACAAAACATGAAATGTGTTGCCTCCAAATTTAAGTACAAAGCTCTGATACTCCTACTATCAGTGGCAGCAACTTTTTCCTTGTCTCCCACCTTGAATCCTTGCAAACTTAGCCTTCAAGTCCCACCTAAAACAGGTCCTTCCCAGCTTTGGAGTCTCCCTAGTGGATCATAATGAAGCAGAGACAAGCTGTCTTCACTGTGTCCTGCCTGAACTGACTTTTACACCATAAAGTTTTGGGGTGATCTGTTAGACAAGTGTGGACATTAGGTAAGTGAGCCATGGGATGAGAACATACTTATGCACATTATACTGGGAGAATATCATCTTCTGAAGTACAAAGCAGCACAGCTGCATAGCTAACTTCTATCTGCTGGGACAGGAGCTAGGGGAGAAGCACAAGCACAGCAGGCATGCCTGCCTTCCCTCTATGTCAGCTCGAGACATGTCAGTCAGAGTCCTAGAGCCCATCTATGGTCTGACCAAAGAGGCACCAGACTAGCCTCACAGTGGCCTGCAGACAACTCATCCCAGTGCCTAAAACAGCTGAGCAGGGTTCACAGGTCCCAAGAGAGAGATGGATGGACTGTGCAGCAGGGAAGATGGGTCATGCTACTGTAGGTGAGAGCAAGTGAGAAAAGCAAGATTGGGGAATACTGAAGGAGTTCTTACTGTTATATTTATGAAGTCATTAGTTGTCCTAGTTTTAATTTGAAGATGTGATACCTTTCTCTGAAAACAAAATTGTTTTTTCAATTACTTCTGACAATTTATGCATGTATATAATGTATCTTGGTCATATTCATTTGACTCTTTTATCTCCCTTCCACTTCTGCAGAACCTCTTCTTCTTTCTTCCATCTAGTCTCCCTTCTACTTTGATGTCTTTCTGGTGACCTGTGGGTTTAATTAGGGTGGCTTGCATGAGCATGGGCCGGGGATGATTTACTAGAGCATGGGCAACTTACCAGTGGCTCTAACAATGAAGAAAATACTGTTCCCTCACCCAGTAACTATTAATTGTCAATAGATCCCCAGGGAGGGGGTGGAGTCTCATAAACCTCTCCCACAACCATGAGGGAATGTTAACGAGCCCAATCTTGTTCATGTCACCACAGCTGCAGTGAGTTCATGTGTGCACTGGTCACAAGGACAGAGTTTCACAGCACACTTCACCATCCTCTGGTTCTTACATTCTTCTGCACTGTTCCTGAGTTGGAGGGGGGGAGATATAATGTCCCATATAGCACTGGGCACTCAACACCACGTAGTCTCAGCACTCTGACTACTTAGGAATCTCTGCTGTTACCAGCTTGAACTTCACACAGAAGCTTCTCTGACCACAGCTGAGAGCTGCACTGACTGAGGGGTCTCTGCACAGCAGCGCAGTCTGGTGGACGCTGGAGAGGGAGGAGAGTTCTTTGTTGATGCAGTCTGTATTTCGCTGGTTTGAGGACACCCACAACTGCACTTCAAGCAGGAAGGCGTCGGATGAGGATGCGTTCCTGGTCCCTGCGGACCACCAGGGCAGCTTCAGCGGAAGCAGGAGCACTGGTGCCGCTGCAGCTACTTGGGAGCTTAGTGCCTGATTTCATCACAGTATTTGTTTTTAAAAGTACTTTTATTTATTTGTCAGTAGAGAGGCAGAAGAGAGAGGGAGAGAGAAAATGGGTATAATAGGGCCTTTAGCTGCTGTGAATGAAATTCAGATGCATGCGCCACTTTGTGCATCTGGCTTTACATGGGTGCTGGGGAATGGAACCTGCAGGAAGCATCTTAACAGCTGAGCCATCTCTCCAGCTCTTACTGGTAATTTTTAAAGATAAGTTTGTTGGGTTTTTAATTTTCAAAACTAGATTCACTAGCATTGAAACATACTCCTAAAAATATGCATTGTGAGCCAGTTCAGTTTTTAAGGCTGTGAAATGGCTCATCACCTGAGAACCCGATGAGGCCATAACCAGCATGCCAACTGTCACTCGAGGTGTTCACTGTAACAGCGCCTGGGAATAATTCAGTGACCAGGAATGCAGCAACATCACTATGCTGAGCCTTCTAAGCTAAGCTATTTTAGACCAATAGTTCCCTGGGTGAGAAATAAGAAAACGCTGGGGGTGGGGGGGCATAAAATAGCTGCTAAAGGGACTGGCTGTCTAACTCAAAGAAAACATTCATTTCCCTACAGGTACCACCTGTAGGCTTTCACTGGATGTGGAAATCAGGCCAGTATCTTCCTTTTATCTTATCTCTAAGGGATAAGAAAAGGTACCAAAAGACTAAAGAAACTGGTGGTGAGGATGTGGAGAAGGTTTCTTCAAATCCATATACATGTATGTATTTTTATAATGCATGAGGTAAAATAAATCCCTGTTATCACAGGAAGCCTGTGTTTAAAAAAAGTTTAAATCACAAGACT
This sequence comes from Jaculus jaculus, assembly GCF_020740685.1. Lineage (NCBI taxonomy): Eukaryota > Metazoa > Chordata > Mammalia > Rodentia > Dipodidae > Jaculus > Jaculus jaculus. The sequence continues at coordinate 118,380,390 of NC_059105.1, forward strand.
GGTTTGCTCAGCTCTGAGCGTCTCCTCTGGGGCCACAGGCAGACCCCTGGTAAGTAAAGGCAGCAATGGTCAGTCCATAAAAGGAAGCAATGATCCCAAGAGAAGTCACCAGGAGTTACAAAAATGATACACTTTTTCTTTGAGAGAAAGAGAGCGAGTGAGCGATAGATGACACACTAAGGCCTCAGCCACTGCAAACAACTCCAGGCACTTTCACCACCTAGTGGGCATGTGCACCTTGTGCTTGCCTCACCTTTATGTGTTTGGCTTATGTGGGATCTGGAGAGGCAAATATGGGTCCTTAGGCTTCACGGGCAAGCACCATAACTACTAAGCCATTTCTCTAGCCCCAAGGATGATACTTTTAACAAGTTTGGATCTTACGTGTCCTATAAGGCCCATGTCTTAGAGCTTGATGGGAATTGGTAGAAGGCCTTTAGGTCATTGGGAACATAGTCTTTAAGGGGCTCATGGGACTTCAGTACCCTCTCCTCACAGATGAATATATGAGCAGATTTGTTCTGTCATGCCCTCTTGCCCTGGGGTGCTAGGAGTGAAATGGCCCAAAATGTGAGTCATGCTAAAGCCTTTTCTCTTTAAGTTGGTTATCTTAGATATTTGTCATAGTAGCAGAAAGCTGACTATTATAGGATGGCAATCTACATAAATTGCATGACATACAAATTTAGATTTAACTTTGGCTTTACAAACACAGTATTTAGAAAAATACATGATGGGCTGGAGAGATGGCTTAGCAGTTAAGTGCTTGCCTATGAAGCCTAAGGACCCTGGTTCAAGGCTCAATTCCCCAGAACTGACATTAGCCAGATGCACAAGGGGGCACATGTGTCTGGAGTTCATTTGCAGTGGCTGGAGGCCCTGGCACCCCCATTCTCTCTCTGCCTCTTTCTCCCTCCGTCTGTTGCTCTCAAATAAATAAATAAAAATAAACAAAATTTAAAAAAGAAAAATATATGAGATTTTTAAAAAATTTTTTAAAAAATTTATTTGAGAGTGATAGACAGAGAAAAAGAGGCAGAGAGAGAGAGAATGGGCACGCCAGGGCCTCCAGCCACTGCAAACGAACTCCATCTGCGTGCACCCCCTTGTGCATGGGGTCCTGGGGAATCGTGCCTTGAACTGGGGTACTTGGGCTTCATAGGCAAGCGCTTAACCGCTAAGCCATCTCTCCAGCCCAAAATATATTCTTATAATTTGCTATTGTCTGTTCGTCAAAACAAATGGCATAAAGTGAATGGGAGAACTGCAGGAATCCTACAGAAGAAACTGAAAGCACTGGTATCAAAAGTATATAAGCCTTACCTTTTCTGTTGATATGAACTGAGCCCAAGTGTTGTTTCAGTCTGTAAAAGGAAGAAAATAATGATAAAGTGTTAAAACCAAACTGTTAAAATATAGGCATATAGAATATCCAAAATATTTTACTGAACACTCAACTTTTATTTTATACCCTCTTGGAATTTCAGGTTAAAAATGATTCTCAAACAACATGAAGTGATTGGTCATACTATATAGTTCAACTGAGAGATAATTGGCATCAAATTTTAAAATACATGGAAATAACATAAAATGATGTTATTGATTATGTAAGTTTGCCAAACAATACAAGTCCTATGAAGAAAACCCTCTTTATGATCACTTCGTAGGATGTCACAAATGGTCCCCACTCTTACCTCCTCCCTGCAGCAGGTGGGGTGGTGGTGTGTAATAGTTCCTGCTACCATGAAGTATCCATGGGAGGGGGACAGGTATTTAAGCACTAAATACATTTTACACACTGAGAAATGATTTTTAAAATACTGGAAAGGGGTTGTGAAAGGGAACAAACAAGTGATGTACATGAGAAGAGTTAACATTTACACTAAAATATGAAGGACAGAAAAAGTGGCATGAAATTGGCACAGGTGGCAAAGGAAAACAACACATATAAAGTCTCCTAAGCAAGGAAAGAGCTTGATGCATTCAAGAAACAGATAGCAGATCAATCTGGCTGGACTGGAGACAAGAAGAGCAGTAAAAAATTGGTTCTAGGACAGGTAAAAGCTAAATTATGTTGTACTGTGTTAAGAAGTCATGGTAAGGGACTTGCTGTGCAAGCATGAGAGCCCGAGGGCACCTGAAAAACTCGAGTTCAATGCCCCATCAACTACATAAACAGCCAGGCATGACTATGCATGTATGTAGCCTTAGTCCTGTAAGGAACAGAGACCAGAGAATTACTATGGCTCAATGAAACCTGCAAGCTTTGGAATCAGTGTGCACACTACCTAAAGGAAGCACATGGATGTGCAATGAAGACACCAATGTTCTCTGACCTTTGCCTCTGCATATTCACACACGTGCATACCAACAACACATACACACGTGTGTGAGGAAGAGGCAGTAGGATAATGTATACCAAATGCACGCAAAACAAAGGATATGAAGTATGAAGAAGTAAGAGATCAGCAGACATGACCTTATTGAAGTATAAAGAAATGATTCTGCTGGTAATATGGAGGATGAATTAGAAGACAAGAAAGAAACTGGGGAAACAACTGCTGCAGTTCAGGTGATGAAGGATCTTAATGATTATGAGAAAATGTCAAGACTGCAGGAACACTATTGGTGAATTTATCCTAAAATGCTAGCTTCTACATTATAAAAAGAAAAAGCATAAACAGTATAGCATTATTTTTTTCCTTTAATATACACTGTTTTGAAATAATATTTTGGTCTAGAGCCATATGCACTAGAACTCACATGAAATGATATTTTTTATTATATATTTTGGCAAAGGTTTATGAGGAAGATATGGCAGATATAGGAAAATATACTTATTTTTTAAAGATGTGTGGTTTGAATAAAAGTGTCCACAATTTTATTTAATATGTTTTAGCAATATAATTTGTGTGTATACATATATGTATAAAGAAATATTACAGAATGATAATAATCATTGGGTCTGAGTGGTTTGTGAATGGGTAGTCACTAAATTCTTTTACTTTCTAGACTTAAAAACATCCTTTAACATTTTGCAAAAAATTATATCCATTTCCATGCTGGGCATGGTGGCGCATGCCTTTAATCCCAGCACACGGGGGGCAGAAGTAGGAGAATCGCCATGAGTTCAAGGCCACCCTGAGAATACAGAGTGAATTCCAGGTCAGCCTGGGCTAGAGTGAGACCCTACCTCAAAAAAAAAACCAACAAAAAAAATTATATCCATTTCCACAGAGTGGGTGAAAACAAATGAAAATCAATTATTTGATATGCATTTAATACCTAGAGTATATAATGAACACCTACAATTTGAGCTGGGGATGTAGTTCAGTTGGTAAAGTGCCTGCCTAGCATGAACAAAGTCCTGGGTCTGATCCCCAGAACTGCATAAAACTGGACATCAGTGATAGTCTGTTGTAATCCCAGCACTTAGAAGCAGGTTGTGCTCAGCCTGGTGGCTCACCATAAACACTACTCAAAAGTCAAAAACTGGGGCTGGAGAGATTGCTCAGTGGTTAAGGTGCTTGCCTGTGTAGCCTACGTACTCATGTTCAATTCCCCAGATTCCATGTAAGCCAGATACACGAGGTGATGCATGTGCAAGGTCATGCATGCCCAAAAGGTGACACACATGTCTGGAGTTTGATTACAGTGGTTAGAGACCCTCAAACACCAATTCTCTCTCTCTTTCAAATATAATAATAATAATAATAATAATAATAATAATGAGAAGAAGAAGAAAGAAGAGGAGGAGGAGGAAGAGGAGGAAGTAGCAGCAGCAGCAAAAATAGATCTAATGAGCCAGGCATGGTGGCACACGCCTTTAATCCCAGCACTCGGGAGGCAGAGGTGGGAGGACTGCCGTGAGTTCGAGGCCACCCTGAGACTCCATAGTGAATTCCAGGTCAGCCTGGGTTACAGTGAGACCCTACCTCAAAAAACCAAAAAAAAAAAAAAAAAAAATAGATCTAATGTCAAAAATAGGATAAAGGCAAAGCAAATAATGACTACAACATGAAGACCAGTGTAATGAAAAGGCAAAAACTGGGAAAAAGATACTAGTGAAGCAAAGAAAAAGCATAGGGAATTCTCCAAGAAAAATAAGTAGTCTGTAACCATCTAAAAAAAAGGATGACTGTTTCATTAAACAACAAAGAAATCCCTAAAGACAATAAGATTTCACTATCTGACTAGCAGGGACCTTTGAACTATATAAAGTTACACCCACAAGATAATGTCTACCAATACTCAGGGCCCTAGAAAATGTCTGTATCATGTATTTTGGGCCTTCTGTCACAAATGACCTACCCATAGTGTTAAAAACAAAACAAAACAAAACTTCACTGAATCAGAGCATCTTGGCGTTGGTAAATCTTGACCTGCTGCAGATGACCTGGGTGTTTATCCAGAAGAGACAGAGACTCCTTCCCACCCACATTTCATACTCCATGTAGGTGGTTATTGGAAGGACTCTAGCCTCAAGCTTTGCTTATCACTAGGCTACAGATCCCAGATTAATCTGAGAAACAACTTCTTTCAGAAAACACTACTCTAAATAGGAGTAGAAGAGTTCCAATCAAATAGACCAGCCTCTACAAAAATATTCAAATGATATGCTCCTAAATATTATTAAGTTCTCTTATGAAAACAACATATGATCACTTTATCCCTGTACCCAGTGGTTCTCAACTGAGGGCAATTTTGTCCCTCAAGAGGCACTTGGCAATAGAGTCAGAAAAACTGTATTGAACATTTTCAATTTTATTCTAAATGGACCCAGAGCATAGTATTCTAAACACAGAGCTTCTGTGCCCTCTGTCATCAGGATACCTCACTCTTTAGGCACATGCATATGTTTACCAACTAAGAAGTTCTGCCAAGCTTTGGTATCCAGAACTTCAATTTGTCTCATTACATAGATATGCAAAAACAGATTTCTCAAACAGTGGAAGAAATTGAATGAGAACCAGCCATGTTTTAGATGACATCACTGTTCTGGTTATCAACTGCTACAAAATAAGCCTTTCCACAGTTAAGCGGCATAGAACAATTTATTATAGTCGCATGGTTGGTTCTCATTCATGTCCTTCTTGTGGCTGAAGTCAGGTGTGAATTCAAGCTGCATTCATCTGAGGGTACACATGTGCTCGTTGTCCAAGAGGCTTATTCACATGATGGGATAATGACAGTGTTATCTGGGAGTTCAGCTGGGACTGGAGATGGGAGACCTACAAATAACCTCTTCACATGGATGACTTACCATATCATGGCGAATGGTTCCTAAAAGAAATGACTCAACATCTCTATCACATTTGCCAAGGCCCGGGAGATAATTATAGAAGTGGCAGATTAAATATTGAGTGCTGCTCTCACTGATAGCCTAAAAACCTCCTCCAGGGGGATGGGGGTAGATACCGAAGAGACTCAAAACTCATCAAAGTAGAAAATCAGAGGATGCAGAGCAGGTGACACTAAAGGACTTGTAACATTCATGCTAAGGCTCAGGAAACATTAGAGAAGAAGGGGCAGAAAGATTGTAAGACCACAGGATGGGAAGTAGACCACAGTAGAAGATGCTAAACTTCTTGTGGTACTTTAAATAGATCCCCCGCCCATATAATTCAGTGTTTTATTACAGTCTGTAATTCAGATCTGCAGCCACCTGGCTCAAGGAGGTGTCACTGGGCAGAACTTAGGGTCCAGCCCTAAGGTGTAGGGGTGGATTTGAAATTCCATTCTAAGGATATACAAAGTGCTTAGAAATCCTGAAGTGTGCTGTGTGGTGTGGTTTCTCCCCCCACCCCCCTCCTGGCCTGGTCCTTTAAGAAGGGGCCAACTTCTATCATTATGGAACTTCCCCTGGATCTGTAAGCTTCAGTAAATATCCCTTCCTCCATAACTGTGACTGGTTTGGAAGTTCATCTCAGAACCTGAAGCTGTCTGCTACAGAAAGTGGTACCAGAAGTGGAGTGAGATAAATTTGACCATATGGATTTTGGTCTTTTGTAACATTTGTTTTGGAGGAACAAGCATGGACTTGGTGCTTATAACTGAAGACACCTTCTATAGTAGTAAGCCAAGTTTTATTGACTGTTCTGATGAAAGTTTTAAAATGCTATGTACAGAGAGAAGTGAACTTGGAGGGTTGGCTTATGAACTTTCTAAGTAAAAGGAAAGACTCCAGAGAACTTTGTTAGAATTGGGCTACTGACATAAAGTCTAGCTACATTCTGCTGCCCAGGCCTAGAGAATTTGATCAAGGTTAGTTTTTTAAATTTTTATTTTGATTTTAATTTTTCAAGGTAGGGTCTCATTTTGGCCCAGGCTAACCTGGAATTAACTAGGTAGTCTCAGGGTGGCCTCAAACTCATGGTGATCCTCCTACCTCTGCCTCCTGAGTGCTGGGATTAAAGGTGTGCACCACCACACCAGTCTTCAATGTTAAATTTTTAATGGACTGATGTGCTTGGCTAAAAATACTGGATTGAGAGATTAAAGATTTTAAGTTGGAAAACCTCAAATAAGTTAAAATTACAGGCAATGAGACTGGTTTTAGGTTACTGAAGCTGCTATTGTTAACACATTAGCAATCTAAGGAAGATGGTCCAACTGCTTTACATTAAAACAATGGGGAGGATGTCTGAGAAAAGACTATGATAGGACATACAAACTCTTTTGGAAAGACCCGACTAGAGAAGGAACCTGCTCTTCAAGGTCATGATTTATTTCATCTCTGAATTAAAAATATGGCTATTGGGGGGAGGGTATTACCATGGGGTATTTTTTATAATCATGGAAAATGTTAATAAAAATTGTGAAAAGGAAAAAAAAAAGATCTTGGATTGTGGGGATGTTTGGATATCATTAGGATTGATGAAAACTATGGGGACTTTTAAAGATGGACTGGATGCATTGCATTTTACATTACATCATGGATGGATATCAGTTTATGGGGGCCAGGAGTGGAATGTGGTGGTTTGACTCAAGTGACCCCCATAAACTTAGGTGTTCTGAATGCTAGGTTCCCAGCTGATGGAGATTTGGGAATAAACGCCTGCTAGAGGCAGTGTATTGTTGAGGTGGGCTTATGGGTATTATAGCCAGTTTTTGGCACACTCTCCTGTTGCTATTGTCTACCTTATGTTGGCCAGGGGGTGATGTCGACTCTCTGCTCATGCCATCATAGAGCTTCCCCCTTGAGCCTGTGATCCAAAATAAACCTTTTTTTTTCATATATATATATATATATATATATATATATATACACATATATATATATATATGGCTATGGGGCTGGAGAGATAGCTTAGTGGTTAAGCACTTGCCTATGAAGCCTAAGGACCCTGGTTCAAGGTTTGATTCCCCAGGACCCACGTTAGCCAGATGCACAATGGGGCGCATGTGTCTGGAGTTTGTTTGCAGTGGCTGGAGGCAACTGGCATGGCTATTCTCTCCCTGTGTCTCTTTCTCTGTGGCTCTCAAACAAATAAATAAAATATATATAAAATATGACTGTGTCCTGCACACCTGATGAAAAATACATGGAGTGGTTCCAGGAGCCACTGCTAAGATGTGACACACAGACAGTGTGATGACCCTCATGAATAGGCTGACAAAGCCTTTGGAATATGGACCATGGTTTGCATGGAGACCCAAAGATGTTTTGGATATACCAGGACTGTACAAGGGCTACCATGCAGGCTATTGACTAGAGATGACAGTTTTCCCTGGCTACTCAATCCAGCTGGAGGGGCAAAATTAGAAGATACAAAGACTGCCAGTCACTGGACTTAAACTACAAAAGTTTAATGTTTGCTTGATGGTTGCTGAGTTTACACTGTTCTAATCTTTCCTTCCCATGCCTTATACCAGTTAAAAATGTTCACTCTGTGCCTTTTTTTGTTGAAAGTATATAACTTATTTCACAGGACTCATAGCTAAGAGATAATCTTAAATCTCAAAGGAAATTTGAGACTTTGGAACTGAAGTTGGTAAAGACTGGGGACCTTTGAAACTGTACTAAATACAATTTACAATGTGAGACGGTTATGAATCTATGGCACCCAATATATTCAGTGTTATATTACAGTTTGAAATTCAGATCTGCAGCCACCTGGCTGAGGGTGTGTCACTGGGCAGAATGTAGGGTCCAGCCCTAAGGTGTGGGGGTGGATTTGAAATTCCAATCTAAAGATATACAAAGTACTTAGTTGGAGTTCCTGAAGTATGTTGTGTGGTGTTGTGTGATGTGGCTTGCTCTCCTCTCCTGTCCCTCCCTCCCTCCCTCCCTCCCTCTCTCAATTTCCCTGGTCCTTTAAGAGGTGGCTAACTTCTACCATTATAAAACTTCTCCTAGATCTGTAAGCTTCAATAAATACCCCTTCCTCCATAACTGTGCCTGGTTTGGAAGTTCATCTCAACAAACCTAAAGCTGTATGCTACACTTCTTTTCAGCTAGATCTTAGTAGTTAAGACACTATTATTATTGTTCAATAAAGCATAAATTCATTAAATTATGTACAAAAAGATGAATTCTCTACACATCCATCTTCAAACTCAGTGTAATCCTAATAAAAATAAAAATCCCAAGAATGTGTATTTGTATATATAGATTTTAAGTGTGAACATGGAAGGGTTGAAGGGTAATCAAGGAATCACTGAAAAACAACAGTGAAAGACCTGCCAAATATCAAAACCATAAAACTAAACTTACTATGACATGATGGTGCAAAGATTAGGGCAGACAAGCAGAATACATAAAATGGCATTGACACAAACTCACATATACATGAAGAGCTGGTTTAAGGACAGAATGCCACTGGAGAATACTAGGGAAATAAAGTTTTGGCCAATATCTAGTAAAAGTTGCTGGAAAAACTGAATATGAAAAAAATAAAGCCTGACCACCACCACCAACAACAATCATTCCTGGTTGGTATAATTGTGAAGGATGAGGAATAAAATTTTAAACTTTTTAAATTTTCCACAGAAGAGCTTCATGTTTTTCTACTAAGACACAAACATACTAAAATAAGAAAAGACAGAATCAATTTTATGAAAATAATGAATTTCTATTCATTAGACATCACCTAAATGATAACTAAATTGGGCATATCCAAATATCACAGCATTATTCTGCAATGAGAGCAGTTAAGTTACATCATCATGGAGAAACTTTTCAAAGAAGGTATGAATTTGCAACCACAAGTGGAACTACAGTACCTAAAGATTATATACCCAGATAGTTAAACTACAAAGAAAGGAAATTACTTTGAAATCCAGAGTAATGGCTAACTTCTGGGGCTACTGGTTGGGACAGAGCTTAAGGGAGAACTTCTGAAAGTGCTGTCCTATGTTTCGCTTTAAGCATTTAAGCTGGCTGGTACTAACTCAAGTATTTGCTATACAACCCCCCTCCACTACATTCTTTCATTCATTCTTTTCCACTTTATATTTTTAATTTGTTTATTTTATTTATTTATTTGAGAGCAACAGATGGGGGGGGGGATGGGTGTGCTAAGGCCTCCAGCCACTGCAAATGAGCTCCAGATACATGTGACCCCTTGTGCATCTGGCTAACATGGGTCCTGGGGAATCGAGCCTTGAGCCGGGGTCCTTAGGCTTCACAGGCAAGTGCTTAACCCTTAAGCTATCTCTCCAGCCCTTATTTTTATTTGAGAGAGATTAAAAACTGGTGTGTGAGGGCCTCGGCCACTACAACTGAACTCCAGATGCCTGTGCCACCTCATGGGCACATGTGACCTTCTGCTTGCCTCACCTTTGTGTGTCTTGTTTACGTGGGATCTGGAAAGTCAGACATGGGTCCTTAGGCTTCACAGGCAAGCTCCTGAACTGTTAAGCCATCTCTCCAACCCATCATTTTTTTTTTTAACTTTATTTGCAAAGAAAGAGAGTGAGAGAATAAATGAATGGGCTCACCAGGGCTTCCAGCCGCTGCAAACAAACTCCGGATGCATGGGCCACTTTGTGCATCTGGCTTTAATGTGGGTACTGGGGAATCAAACCTGGGTTGTTAGGCTTTGAAGGCAAGTTTCTAAACTACTGAGCCATCTCTCCAGCCCTTCCTTCCTTCATTCATTCATTCTGTCTCTTCTTCCCTCCCTCCCTCTCTCTCTTTCCCTCCCTTCCTACTTCCCTTCCTTCTTTTTCTTTTCTATGTATCTATCTATCAATGAATTATATCCCACAACAGAAACTTTAAACTTACTCAAATTTGGGTTTCATTTTATTTTATTCACTTGAGAGACAGTGAGAGAAAGAAGCAGATTGAGAGATAGAATAGGTGATAGGGTCTCTAGCCACTGCAAATGAAGTCCAGACACATGCACCATCTTGTGCATCTGACTTCATGTGGGTACTAGGGAATTGAACTCTGGTCCTATTGCAGTTAGTTTTGAGTTCTTGCACAAACACTTGACCAAGAGCAGCTTGTGGGAGGAAAGGCTGTATTTTGGCTTACAGACTCGAGGGGAAGCTCCATGAGAGTGGACATCACCTCTTGGCCAACACAGGTAGACAACAGCAGCAGGCGAATATGCCAAACACTGGTAAGGGGAAGCTGGCTATAACACCCATAAGACTACCCCCACAATATGCCAATTCTGAAATTGCTACCAGTTGGGGACCTAGTATTCAGAACACATAAGTTTATGGGGGACACCTGAATCAAAGCACTAAGTACTACGTAAATAAAGTACTAAGCTATTCTCTATCCTGAATTTTTTAAGGCAAAACTGTATGTGTTCTTTACCTATGAACATGTTGAAACTACATTCCAAAATCTTAAAATTCTGCTTATTTTTATTTTTTACTTGAAAGTGTAAGGGAGAGGGGGAGAGAAAGAGAGAGAGAATGGGGCTACAAAAAAACTCCAGACATATACGCCACCTTGTGTATCAGGCTTTATGTGGGTACTGGGGGAACTGAACTCAGGTCCTCAGACTTTGTAGGCAAGTACCTTAGCTGCTAAGCCATCTCTCCAGCCCCAAAATTCTATTTATAATTTGGGTAGAATAGCAACAAATATACTAGGCTAGCTTAGCCTTTCCCCTAGCTTTATCTTAGTTTACTATATGAAAGTTAGGTTAGGAAAGGGACTGATGCTTATAAATTAATCAGTACTTATAAATGTGTCTTTCTGAGCTGGAGAGATGGCTTAGCAGTTAAGGCGCTTGCATGCTAAGCTTAAGAACCTGAGTTTGATTCCACAGGACCAATGTTTCCCTCTCTCACTCTCTCAAATAAATAAATCAATTTTAAAAATTAAGGGAAATAAGAGTTTGGCCAACTTTATAATGAGTTGTCAAGTTATACTGGCTTATTAACAAATTATTTTGAAGATTTAAAAGATTACCATGTGGGCTGGAGAGATGGATTTGTGCCTGTAAAGCCAAAGGACCCAGATTCAATTCCCCAGTACCCACAGATGCACAAAGTGGCCCATGTGTCTGGAATTCGTTTACAGTGGCTAGAGACCCTGGTGTGCCCATTCTTTCTCTCTAGTTGCCTCTCTCTACTAACTATAAATAAAATATTTTTTTTAAAAAAAGCATGAGCCAAGCTACTTAAGGGTAATATGAAGTCCAGATCTGGGAAGGAATTAGATGAAATTCATACTTTTGCTGTAACTTAAGAAACCTGAAACAGGGGCTGGAGAGATGGCTTAGTGGTTAAGCGCTTGCCTGTGAAGCCTAAGGACCCCGGTTCGAGGCTCAATTCCCCAGGACCCACATTAGCCTGATGCACAAGGGGGCACACACATCTGGAATTCGTTTGCAGTGGCTTGAAGCCCTGGAGCACCCATTCTCTCTCTCTCTCTCTGTCACTCTCAAATAAATAAAAATGAACAAAAAAAATTTAAAAAAAAAGAAACCTGAAACAGGTATGCTTCACATACATTCTTCTGTTTTAATCAAATCACAAGAAACCAGGAGTTATGGCCAAACCAATTTGTACGTTGTATTCAGAGTAATATTACATGAAAATAAGAAATGTTGTTTCCACACATTGAATAAACACAATATATAGATTCACAAAAGCAAACATCAAGCTACTTTGTAGGTTTATAATTTACTATATACGGTATCTTAATATTAGACCATTTGCAGGCACTGCCGTGAGGTTTATTGTGATTTTACTATCAAGCCCTTGTCTAAGCATTTGAGCAGATCAAAAAGAGCATGAGCAGCCGGTGCTCCAGTAAACACGGCCAGCCACAGGAACATCGACCTAGATATGGGCTGACAGTTTCTGTCAGCAAAAATATAAACCATGCTCTAGAATTATCTAAGTGGACTGTCAATTGTAACCTGGCTGTCTTGTCTCTCTAATGGACATAGATATTCCTTCAACCAATAAAGAACAAGTACATGTAAAGAAGTTCCAGAAATTCAAATTTGACTTGCCTACCCTCAAGATCCTGTAATCATCTAATGAGAGTTAAGACATTCATTTAATAGGTTCTCCAACTTTTCACCTTGGAAAGAGACTAAAGAGCTAGTGGGGCAGAGGAAGAGAAGGGATTGCTAGTTAGAAGGCTTTATAAAGTTAAGAGTTCCTTATATCATCTTTAGTTCTTATTTTATTTTAAAATATAAAAGCAGGCTGGAGAGATGGCTCAGTGGTTAAGACACTTGCCTACAAAGCCTAACAACCAGGGTCCAATTCCCCAGTAGCCAGGTAAAGCCAGATGCACAAAGTGGCACATGTGTCTGGAGTTCATTTGTAGTAGCTGGAGGCCCTGGCATGCCCATTCTCATTCTCTGTGTGTCTTCTATCTTTCTCTGCTTGCAAATAAATAAATAAATAAATGTTATTTTAAAAAATAATAAAATAGGGCTGGAGAGATGGCTTATGTTAAGGGGCTTGCCTGCAAAGCCTAAGGACCCAGGTTTGATCTCCCTCCAGATTCCATGTAAGCCAGACAAATAAAAGGCAAAGCAAGCACATTCCCATTAGGTGGCACAGCATCTGCAGTTTGATTTCAGTGGCTGAGGCCCTGGCACATCAATCATTTTTCTGTGTGTCTCTCTTGCTCTCTCTAAAAAAATATTATAATAATAAATAATAATAAAATATAAAAAGCTATACAGATACTTTCTGCAAATATACAACCACTACCCCATGAACTTTCAATAGCTATTATGTAAAGGTACTTAAAAATTTAGAAAAAAAGTTTGCTATCCAGACTAGATTCATCATCAGAGTAGAAGATCTCTTTTGTCCTTGCTCTTTGACTTAGTAAATAAAATCTAATCTCCATTCATGCTAAAATACACACAGAAATCTCATTCCATATTCTTAGAACTATTTTATCCATTGTCTTGATCTAATTTTAATTTTTACTTTGTTTTGCCTGTATTATAATCTATAGAAATGCCCTTTCAGTATTATTTGTCAGGTGTGGCCCACATGTTATTCCACCACTCAGGAGAGGTTCTAGGGCCAATCCCATTTTACAAACTCTGGGGATTTTCAGCATTTCTCTTAACCAAAATCTTGGGTTTCCCTTGAATATAAAATAAGTAAAATATTATCAATCACACTACCAGACACAATGGTATTGGAAAACAGCTGTTATCATTATAATGGGGTAAGTAATGGCAAGCATACTGTATGGCAAATATTTGAAGAAAGGAAAGCCCAGCTAGCCATCAAATGCAGTGGCACATGCCTATAATCCCAGCACTCAGGAGGCTGAGTCAGGAGGAGCACAGGTTTAGTGACCTACTGGGCTACATAGCAAGACAAAAAACAAAACCAACAAAATAAAAATCGGATTGTTAGTGAAGATGGCTTTGACTATCTCTGCTCTGAAATTCTTGTGACTTTTTTAGCTGAGAAGACTGAAGGACGGCTGGAGAGATGGCTTAACAGTTAAGGTGGTTGCCTGTGAAAGCCTAAGGACCCAGGTTCAGTTCTCTAGGTTCCATGTAAGCCATATGCACAAGGTGGCGCATGGATCTGGAGTTCATTTGCAGCAGAGAGAGGCCCTGGTGCGCCCATTCCTCTCTCTCTCTCTTTCTGTCTCAAATAAAAACAAATTAAAAAACAAGTAGAAGACTGAAGGAAGTTTCATGATGACAGCTTAACGAAGTCAGAAAGGAATGACAATGCTTTATCAGACTACATCTTCTAATTTTGTGTCTAATATTTTTAAGATAGTAAGTAGAAGGTTGGCAGACAAAATCTATGAAACTTACACTTTCTAAAGACTTTTTCTTCTAGGTTAATACCAAGGCTCAACATATCAATCTTGTAACTCACTGACTCCACAGCCAGGAAGCTTAGTGCCCCATGCTGATTTTGCCAGACTGCTATACCATCAGATCCATAGGCACACATACTTACCACTGATTAGTGATTTTCTTACCTACAGGCTTTAATAATACAATGAGTTCACTTCTTAAAGAAATGTCTAATCTAAAAGATAATTCATAAAGGTTTTTATATCAGATACAGCTCATGAAATGTATTTCAGAGAAACCAATTACATTTTCAAAGAAAAATAATAATCACATATTCAAGGGTTAATACTGAGTAGTAGTTCATCTTAGAAAGAAACTTGCCAGTGTGGTGGTGCACGCCTTTAATCCCAGTACTCGGGAGGCAGAGGTAGGAAGATCGGCGTGAGTTTAAGGCCACCATGAAACTACATAGTTAATTCCAGGTCAGCCTGAGCCAGAGTGAGACCCTACCTCAAAAAACTAAAAAAAAAAAAGAAAAAGAAAGAAAGAAAGAAATTACCTGTAGTAGCCCTCCATCATCAAAACGCAGCACTTCTATTATGCTCTCCGACTGCATGAATGCTGTGAAGGAAACAAACACACACTATCACTAATGAGATCAGAAGCTCAATTCTAATACAGTCTTTTACTTTGAAGTTAGCTAATACAATTTTATATTTCAAAACACATTACTTGTTAGGGGATGTAACTCAATGACACAGCATTTGCTTAGCATGTGTGAAGGTCCTGAGTTCAATCCTTAGCACCCTAATAAAAACCAATCAACAAAATGCTACTTACTTAAAACCACACTGACCACACAGATCCCGAGTTCTAAGACTATTCTTCAAAGAAAAGAACCAAGACTTTGTAGAAAAATGGCTGATTTCAGGACTGGCCCAAGATAGAGTATGGGACTAGAACATTTTATAGTGCCAGAAAGTACAAAAAAAAAAAAAAAAAAAGCCCACAAGCCTGGGGAGATGGCTCAATGGTAGAAGACACTTGCATACAAAGCCTTCTAGCCTAGATTCAATTCTCTAGCATCCATGTAAATTGAGGCTTAAAACGTGGTACATGTGTCCAGTGTTTATTTGCAGCAGCAAGAGACTCTGAAGCGCATATGTGCACAAGCCCCCCCCCCATGCATGCACACACACAAAATAAAAATTTAAAAAAAGGCTAGTCGTGGTGGTGCACACCTTTAACCCCAGCACTTGGGAGGCTGAGGTAGGAGGATTGTCATGACTTCAAGGCCACCCTGGGACTACAGAGTGAAATCCACATCAGCCTGGGTTACAGTGAGACCCTACCTTTAAAAAACCAGAAAATTAAAAATCTGAAACAAACACTACATTGATAGGGATATGGAAAGGAAGAAATGCTATAATTTTTCCTACTTTTTTCATTTTACTTTTTAAGATTTTCATGTACGTATGTATTATACATTGAGCATATTCCCCTCAACCCCAGTCCTCTCACTTTTCTTGCCCCCTCCTCCATCCTGTTAGTCCCTTTTGTTCAGATTTCACTTTTAGTTTCAGATCATATCTGCATACTTGAGTTAATGTAACTATATAAAATCTAGGAACCACATCTGAGACTGGCTCAATTAACTTAGTATCTCCAGTTGGATCCATGTTCCTGCAAATGATGTAACTTTCTTTTTTAAATACTTTTGTTTATTCATTTGCAAGCACAGAGAGGAGGGAGGGACAGAAGGAGCATGTCAGGACCTCTTGGCACTGCGAACAAATGCCAGGTGTATGTATCACTGCACATCTGGCTTTATATGGGTACTAGCCTTGCAAGCAAGTACCCTTAACTGCTGAGCCATTTCTCCAGCCCTCACTTTGTTCTTTATGGTTAAAAAATTTTCCTTGCTTTACAAAAAAAATCAATTTCTTTATCTATCTATCCATTAATGGATAACTAGGGTTGGTTCAATAACTTACTATTATGAATAGTACTACGTTGATGTATCTTTTGAGTCCTTAACAGTGGTAGAGCTGAGTCATATGGCAGGTCTATTTTCAGGTTTGGGGGAAACCTCTATACTGCTTCCACAGTGGCTAAAATACTTTACATTCCCACCAGTAATGTAGAAGGGTTCCCTTCCGTTCATATCCTTGACACCATTTGTGATTTGTTTTCTTCATAATTGTCATTCTGCCTAGGGTAAGATGGAATCTCAGTGGTGTTTGATTTGAACTGCACTGATGGCTTAGTGAGGATGAACATTTTTCATGTTTATTGGCCATTTATATTTCACCTTTTCTTTTCAAGGTAAGGTCCCATTCTATCCCAGGCTGACCTGGAATTCACGATGTAGTCCTAGGCTGGCCTTCAACTCACAGCCATCCTCCTACGTCTGCCTCCAGAGTGCTGAAATTAAAGGCTTTTGAGAACTATCTGTTTGTTGTGTTAGCCCCTTTATTGATTGGGTTGATTTCTTGTTTAGCTTTTTGAGTTCTTTGTGTACTACAGATATTGATACTCTGTCAGATGTATAGCTACCAAAGATTTTCTTATATCTTAGAGACTGCCTCTGAAAAGAACTGTTTCCTTTGCTATATAGAAGCTTTTAATTTCATTAGGTCCCATTTATCAATTACTGGCCTTACTTTCTAAGCAACTGAAGTCCTATTTAGAAAGTCCTTGCCTATGTGTAATTTTAGAGGGTTAGGTCATGCATTAAGAACTTTGATCCACCTGGAGTTGAGTTTTATGCAGGGTAAGAGCTAATAATCTATATGCAGATGGATATCCAACCTTCCCAGCATTTTTCCCCTCTTCAATGTGTGTTTATGACATCTTTGTCAAAAACCAAGTGGCTGTACTTGCATGTATTTATATCTAGATCTATTTTATTCCACTGATCCACAAGTCTGTTTTCATGCTATTATCATACTGTCTCTATTATGGTTCTGTAGTGTAACTGGACAACATGTATAGTGGTATCTGCAGCATTATCGTTTTTGCTCAGAATTACTTTGTCTATCCATAGTCTTTTATGCTTCCATATAAGTTTTAAGATATTCTTCTTTATTTGTGAAGAATGGCACAGAAATTCTACTGAAATTTTGGTGGGACTGTACTGAATCTATAGATTGAAAAACTAAAACACCTGAGCAACAAAATGAAGGATTACTGGATGTGGTAGTTTGAATGTCCTTCAATAGACTCAGGAGTTTTACTAAAAAGCTTATCTTGTTGGTCGTGGTGGCACGTGTCATTAATCCCAGTCCTTGGGAGGCAGAGGTAGGAGGATTGCTGTGAGTTCAAGGCCACCCTGAAACTACAGAATAAATTCTAGGTCAGCCTGGGCTAGGGTGAGGCCTTGCCTCAAAACAACAACAACAACAACAACAAAAAGCTTGTCTCCAGCCACATGGCTAGAGGAGGTGTCACTGGGGTAGATCTGATTTCTAGACCAAAGGTATGCAGAGCACTTGAGCCCTGCTTGGGTCACTACTGTTTTTGTTGGTTTTGTGCTTGCCTGTTTGTGGTGCTGGCTTTCTCTCTCTGCATGGATCTGAATGGAGGCCAGCCTCTTTTGCCATTGTAGAACTTGCCCTGGATCTGTAAGCATCACATAAGTCCCATTCCTCCCATAAGCTATGTCTGGTGTGGAGGTTCATTCTAGCAAGGTGAAGCTGACTACAACACTGGATTATAAAACCAAGTATAAAATAAATATCCACTTATACTGTTAATATTAGTATAAATAAATTATTAAATAAATAAATTTTGGAGAAAAAAATCTTCATACAAAACTACAAATAATTTATGTAGAAACTTTGTTATCAGGAAGGTAACTTCTGGGCTGGAGAAATGACTCAGCAGTTAAGGTGTTTCCCTCAAAGCCTATTGACCCAAGTTCAATTCCCCAATGCCCATGTAAAGCAGGATGCAAAAAATGGTGCATATGTCTGGAGTTTGTTTGCAGTGGCTAGAGGCTCTGGCATGCCCATATATTCATGCACTCATCCATTCTCTCCTTGCAAATATATATATATATAATTTTTATTTATTTAGTTGTATTCCAAAGTAGGGTCTTGCTGACCTGGAATTCACTATGCATTTTTCAGGGTGGCTTGAACTCACAGTCATCCTCCTACTTCTGTCTCTCACATCCTGGGATCAAAAGGTGTGTGCCACCATGCCCAGCTGAAATTAAATAAATAAATTTTTTTTTAACAAAAGAAGGTAACTTCTGCTGGGCATAGAGACAAACACCTATTATCCCAGAAGGAGACAAGAGTGTCAGGAATTCAAGGCCCGTCTCTCAGTTACATGGTGAATTCAAAGCCTACCTCAAAAAAAAAAAAAAAAAAGGGAAGGCTGGAGAGATGGCTTAGCAGTTAAGGCACTTGCCTGTGAAGCCTAAAGACCCAGGTTCAACTCCCCAGGACCCAAATAAGCCAGATGCACAAGGTGGTGCATGCATTTGGAGCTCATTTCCTGTGGCTAGAGGTCCTGGTGTGCACATTCTCCCTCTCTTATCTGCTTCTTTCCCTACCCCCCTCTCATATAAATAAATAGATAAAAATAAAATATTGAAAAAAAGGAAGGGACAGAGGAAGGGAAAAGATAACCAGGAGAAATCTGACAAATATTACCTTGGCTAGATCCAGGTCAACATTATGATTATATGTACCCTTGGTATGATATAATAAAAATGATGGACATAAAATACTTCTTACTCCCTAAAACAAATGATGCCAGTGTGATCATGAGAAAAATAGACAAAGCTGAGTTATCTGATCTTGGAAGAGATGCTCCAAAATTCCTGACTTGAGGATCTCAAAACTTTTAGGATAATCAAAAACAGAACAAGCCTGACAAACCACCACAAACAAGAAAAGCCCAAGGAAACATGACTATCAGTGTGGTATCTTAGATGGGATTCTAGAACATTGGGCTAAAACTAAGGAAATCTGAATAGGATATGGAATCTTGGCAATAATAATGGCTCAATATTGTTTTTTTTCACATTATAAACTATAATACTAGCATAAATGTTAATAATCAGAGGAAATGGTATCTCTGCTAACTTTGGAATTTTTTTCATAATCTAAAACTGTTCTAAAATATAGTTTATTTAAAAAGCACAAAACAATAAAAATCATTTAACTGAACATGAATTTCAGTGACTCCTATTTATTGGTGTTTGGAGAATCACAAAAGCAGCTTTCTCAACAATCCCACATACCTGGCTTAGAAAATATGACTAAAGTTGGAAAGGCAAACAGCAGAGGAAGACAGTGGCAAATTAGATCACCAAATTGCATGACGTTTTCTTACAGGACATCCCAGATCTCCTTTCGTCTAGTAATCTCATCCAGTGTTGTTGTGGGAAATCTCTGCTGTCCACTTCCAGTGTTTCTTTTCAACCATGCTGCCAAACTACTCTACTTCTCACCTGGCCCAGTCCTTAGCACATGTAGAACATCCAATGAACACTAGATACATGAATGAACACACATCTTTTTGCTCAAGTCTAAGTGCCAGCATTTGTCCTGGTTGATGCAAGTGACCTCTTCTAGCTATGTCCTCTCTAACCCTAGCCCGTGGTGCAATTTCAAAACTGAAATTATAACTAATGGCTCCAACAGAATCAACAAAGAGTACATGGATTAGGCACTAGAACCTCTCAAAGCGATACACCCTTCATAAGAAAGGATGGTGAACATAAAAGGTTTGGCATACCTCATCCATTCCATTCCTCATTCTTTTCCCATCCTTTTTTTTTTTTTTAATTTTTGAGGCAAGCCCAACAGACTGTCCCGTTTTGTTAATGAGAGGGAGAGTGACGCATGAGAGAGAATTGGTACACAGCCACTACAATTGAAATCCACACGCGTGCACCACCTTGTGCGCATTGCGACCTTGAGCACTTCCTTCACCTTGTGCATCTGGCTTTCATGGGACTTGGAGAGTTGAAGATGGGTCCTCAGTCTTCACAGGCATGTGCCTTAACTGCCAAGCCATCTCTCCAGCCCCTTTCCCATCTTTTGACATAAGCAAATTGCACAAGATCCAGAACACTGTTTTATCCAACAGAAGAAAAAAATTCCTGACATAAAAATATTAAAACTACTAAGAACTAATTAGAAAGATGCTCCCAATGCAAAAGATGAAAAAGCTACTTAAAAGCTCTCCATCAAGGGGCACAAAAGATGGCTGCGCGATTAAGGCACTTACCTTCAAAGCTTATCAACCGGGTTTGATTTTTTTTCAGTGCCCATGTACAGTTAGATGCACAAAGTGGTACATGCATATGGAGTTTGTTTGCAGTGGCTGGACGCCCTAGCATGCCCAATCTCTGTCTCTGTTTCTCTTCTATTTCTCTCTGCTTGCAAATAAGTGAATAAAAATAATTTTAAAAAGTTCTCCATGTAGTTAACAGAGGATATCACTAAGAATTGGAAGCACATTATATTTGGCACCTGCTATTAAGAGTTCAAAGCTGAGGGCTGGAGAGATGGCTTAACAGTTAAAGTGCTTGCCTGCAATGCCTAAGGACTCATGTTTGATTCTCCAGGTCCCACGTAAGCAAGATGCACAAGGTGGCACACGCATCTGGAGTTCAATTATAGTGGCTGGAAGCCCTGGCATGCTAATTCTCTCTCTCATAAAAAAAAAAAAAAAAAGAGCCAGGCATGGTGGCGCACGCCTTTAATCCCAGCACTCGGAAGGCAGAGGTAGAAGAATTGCCATGAGTTCGAGGCCACCCTGAGACTACATAGTGAATTCCAGGTCAGCCTGACCTAGAGTGAGACCCTATCTCAAATAAATAAATAAATACATACATACATACATACGTAAATAGATAAATAAATAAATAAATAAAATAAGTAAATACAGAGTTCAAAGCTAGGCATGGTGGCACATGCCTTTAATCCCAGTATTTGGGAGGCAGAGGTAGGAGGTTTGCCCTGATTTCGAGGCCGGCCACCTTGAGATTACATAGTGAATTCCAGGTCAGCCTGGGATAGTGCAAAACCTTACCTTGAAAAAAAAAAAAAAAGGATTTCAAATATAATGACTATCATATGAGTTCCTATTATTCAACTAGACCATGCTTTCATCTTCCTGGTGAAAATTTAAAGACACAAGATTGCAATATGAAGTGCACTATTTTTTTAACATTTTATTTTATTCATTTATTTTAGAGAGAGAGAGAGAGGCAGATAAAGAGAGAATGAGCATGCAGCACCTGTAGCCATTGCAAACAAACTCCATGCACTAGCGTCCCCTTGTGCATCTGGCTTATGTGTGTACTGGGGACTTGAACCTGGGTTCTTAGGATTCACAGGAAAGTGCCTTACCCACTAAACCATTTCTCCAGTCCTAGCCTTAACATTTTTTTTTAAAGACAAAGTCTTGCAATGTAGCCCAGGTTGATCTTGAACTCACTATGTACCCCAGGTTGGCCTCATTCACTGTGATCCTCCTGCCTCAGCCTCTTGGTTATTGGGATTTAGGTGTGTACCACCATGCCTGGTAGCTTCTTCATGAGTTATCCTCAAGCCAATAGACCCAACTCTCACTCTTAGTTATGTTTTATGGAGCAAGGATATCCTTCATAAAGACAAAGGATATAGTGTTTTAGAGCAAGAACATATAGAATTTTTTTCAATTCTTGATTTTATTTCCAAAATACTAGAAGGCTTGCTTAAGATGTGATAACTGAGATGGGAAGCCATCACATTGTAGCCCTTTGTGTGCTGAATTAAGGGGTTATACATTCTTTACTGATCTGCTTAATAGAAATTACTTAATAGAAATAGTGATAGATCCATTGCCACAGCTGTGGCGTTTATTAGACGAAAGAGCTATTATGTAATAAAAAAAATGACAATTCTAGTTTTCTTTTTGTTTTTCAAGGTAGGGTCTTGCTTTAGTCCAGGCTGACGTGGAATTCACTATGTAGTCTCTGGAGGCCTTGAACTCAAGGCAGTCCTCCTACCCCTGCTCCTGAAGACCAGGATTAAAGGCATGCACACCACACCTGGCAATAATTCTCTTTTCTCTGTATTTTTCCCTCCCTCCCTCCCTCCCTCCCTCCCTCCCTCCCTCCCTTCTTTCCTTCCCCCCTTTCCTTCCTTCCTTTCTTCTTTTATTTTGAGGCAGGTTCTCATTCTAGCCTAGGTTGATCTGGAACTCTGTAGTACAGGCTGACCTTGAACTCTCAGTGATCCTCTTGCCTCTGCCTCCCAAATGCTGGGATTGAAGTGTGTGCTACCACACCTGGCTTGAAGTGCACTATATTTTTAAACAGAAGCTTTTAGAAAATATAAATTATATCAGCTAGGAAACTTAATAGCAGTAGCTATTATAAAGTCCGAAAAGGAAAATAATGTAATGCACATCATAATCTTTCCTTAAAGATACTGAAACAAATGGAATTCAACTACACCATGTACCAAATTAGGATATTTTGCTCTACTTAAACCAATTATAATACTTTTAAATTATATGTCCAAAAAGCAGAAAAAAGACATTAGACATGCATTTAATCATTCTAAATGTTGACAGTTACTAACCTGTAATATATAAAAAACACAGAAATAGTTAAAATAGTAAGGCATGATGGCACACAACTACACCCCAGTACTCAGCAAATGCAAGAGAACTGAATTAAAGGGAGGCCTGGGCTATACTGTGAGACTCTCAAGAAGGAAAGGATAGAGAAAGGGAAGGAATATAAAATAGATCAATAAACTGAAGCTGTAACATATTAAGTACATTCTTGAGATCAACAGACTACTCTTGGCACCTTAAGCATCAGAAAATCACTAAAACCCTGAAGCTCACCACGCTATGATACCGCCCCCAGCAGGGGCAGCACTGTATTACACAAGTAGACCAAAATGACACTGCGATGGCTATGAAAATTAAGCTGTTTTTGTTACCACAGTCCACAACATAATTCAGAACCTGTGTGATAAACCGAAACAGGCAGGCAAACCTGATAAATAAAAGATTTATAAGCCGGGCATGGTGGTACATGCTTTGCCTTTAATCCCAGCATTTGAGAGGCAGAGGTAAGAGGATTGCCATGAGTTCGAGGCCACCCTGAGAATACAGAGTGAATTCCAAGGCAGTCTGGGCTAGAGCGAGACCCTACCTTGAAAAACCAAAAAAAAAAAAAAAGATTTACAAGTACCCAAAGTCTTGAAACATCACAGAAACAATCCAAGTATCTACAGAATGGACCAACAAAGAACAGTGACGTACTGGCCATCCAGAAAACATGGATGGACCCTGAAAACATGCTAGGAGAAATTAGCTAGACACATAAGTTCAAATTGTAATTTATCTTATGTGAAATATTTAGATGAAGCAAATCTATGGAGATGATAGTAGATTAGAGGTCATTTAGAGGCTGGGGCAAGAGGAGTGTGGAGTTAACAGTTTAATAATTATGTAGATAGTCTCTGGGGGTGATGAAAGTTTTAGAAAGAGATAATGATGATGGTTACCCAGCAATGCCCTTGTAACTAATGTTATAGACATGTATGCTTAAAAATAGTCCAAGTGGAGCTGGGCAGGGTGGCACACACCTTTAATCCCAGCACTCAGGAGGCAGAGGTAGGAGGCTCGCTGTGAATTCAAGGCCACCCTGAGACTACAGAGTGAATTCCAGGTCAGCCTGAGCTAGAGTAAGACCCTACCTCGAAAAAAATTTAAAAAAAAAAAAAAGTCCAAGTGGAAAAGTCTATTACATGTGTTACTTAAACCATCAGAATAACATATATATACACACACACACATACATACATATAACATATATTATGTTAAATATGTGACATATATACACATATGTCATATATGTTATATATTATATGTGTGTATACACAAAATAAACCCAGAAATGCCTGAAAGTTACAAGCCATAATCAAGAGATTTCTTTTTTTAATTCAAAACATACCAGACAGGTTCAAAAATATATTTTTTGAGGCAAGCCCAACAGATGGGCCTTGTTTATAATGCAAAACCATGAGTGTGTGTGGTGGGGGGAGAAAGAGAGAACTGGAACACCAGGGTCTCTAGCCACTACAATCAAACTCCAGATGCATGTGCACCCTTGTGTGCATGTGCAACCTTGCATGCTTGGGTCACTTTGTGTGTCTGGCTTATGTGAGACCTGGACAGTAGAACATGAGGCCTTAGGCTTTTCAGGCTAGTGCCTTAAGTGCTAAGCCATCTCTCCAGCCCTCAAAAATACTTTGAAAAAAAAAAAAAAAAACCATTGAATTCCTAACTATCAGTAAATAACCCAAAGAACTAAATAATCATACCCCCCAACAGAACACTGTCAGCAAGGAGGAGAAAGGGAGAACTGCCCAACCACAGCCAGTAGGTAACATCCAACTTACTGGTAAATGCCTAGGCACCTATTCCCTGAGACTGAGAACATGTAAAGAAGGTAGACTCTCACCACTCAGTCAACAAGTCCTGGCCTGTATAACAGAGCATAAGAAACAAATGGCATATACAAGTAAAAACATGCAAATTATTTCTATTTGCAGCCCACATCATTGCCTATGTAAAAATGCTGTGGAGAAGAAAAGGAGTGAAGAAAAAACAAAAGGAGAAAATTACTCTTAGAATAAGTAAATTTAGCAAAGTTGTAAGATATAAGATCAAGCCCCAAAACTAAGCCATATTTCTATATCTTAACAATGAACATGTGGGAAATTATTCCAAATAAAATAAAATACTTAGGTATAGATCTTAAAAGGCATTTACAGCCGGGTGTGGTGGCGCACGCCTTTAATCCCAGCACTCGGGAGGCAGAGGTAGGAGGATTGCCATGAGTTCAAGGCCACCCTGAGACTCCATAGTGAATTCCAGGTCAGCCTGGGCTACAGTGAGACCATACCTTGAAAAACAAAAACAAAAACAAACAAACAAAAAAAATTACAGGACATATACATGAAATCTAATAAAATGATGATGAAAGAAATCAAAGTCAAGATAAATGGAAAGAAATACCATATATTCAGGTACAGAAAGAGACAATATGTAACATGATAATTCTTCAAAATTTTAAGTCACTAGTTGTAGACTAGCTTAACTCAAAAACATACATGGAGGGCTAGGAAGATTGCATAGTGGTTAAAGCACTTATCTGCAAAGCCTAACAACCCAGGTTCAATTCCCACGTAAAACCAGATGCATAAAGTGGTGTATGAGTCTGCAGTGGCTACAGGCCCTCCTGAACCCTATTCATTCTCATTCTCTTGCTCTCTTTGCAAATAAATAAATAAATAAATAAATAAATAAATAAATAAATAAAAACAAATTATATGGAAATTACAATCTGTAAAATCTTTTTTTTTTTTCAAGGTAGGCTCTCACTCTAGCTCAGGCTGACCTGGATCTCATTCTGTAGTCCTAGAGTGGCTTCAAACTCACAGTGATCCCACCTCTGCCTCCCCAGTGCTGGGATTAAAGGTGTGCCACCACGCCTGGCTACACAATCTTAAAATGTAATAAAATGGGAGGAATCACTACCAGATAGGATGGCCTATGGTACAGCTAGAGTAACCAGGACAGTGTGGTCCTGTTAGGCAGGCAAATGGAATCACGTGCACAAAAAAGAAAGCCTAGCAACATACCCAAAGTATGCTGCAAAGCATACTGCAAAGGCAGGTCAATAAAGCCTTTGCAACAAATGTTGCAAACAAAACCAAATCCACTTTGATCTAACTCCCCCAGCTTATATACAGAATCCTACCACTGAGGAGGCTGAGGCAGGAGGACTTTGTAAATTCAAGGCCAAGTTGGATTACATGAGACCTTGTATCCAAACAAACAACAAAAACCCTCTGTCACTAGAGAAATATATCAAAAACACAATAAAGTGACTAAAATTTTAAAACTCTACCAAATCAAGTGCCAGTAATGTGGAGTAACTGAACTCTAACACACAACCAGTAGGAATGCAAAATGATGCATTTGGAAAACACAGTAGTTTTTCAAAGTGAAACATACACCTTCCTATCTCATACTCCATTTCTGGAAATCTGCCCAAGAGAAAATAAAGCAAGTGTGCACAGAATGATTTTTTTTTATAGGCAAACAACTCACATTCCAACTCATGTGTGAATGAATTAGACAAACTGTGGCATAACCATCCACAAAATGGATTACTATGCAGCAGTAATAAGAATAAACTGTCAAGACATGAAATATTACAAATAAACTGCAAAACAATTACACTGAAAGCAAACAGACAACAAAAGCATATACTACATGATCCTGCGAATCTAGATTTTAGAATACAAAACTACTAATAGTGAGAGGAAGTTATGAAATGCCATAAGAAACTTCGGGAGGATATCAATGTTCATTATCCTTATTGTAGCAGTGGTTTCACTAGTGTACACATGGACTAAAATTCAAAACTACACACTTTAAATGTGTATAGTTCCTTGATAATACCTGCCAGTATTCCTTTTCACACCCTATGCAGGATTTCTTTAGCTATTCTTATGCAAAAGCTTTTGAAGATTCCAAATAAGCATCCCACATCAACAGCATGAAGACTTTTCTCTGAACATACAAGTACTCTCCTTGCCTTATTCCTCACATCTACACAGCCAAAGGTTTTAGTGTACATCCCCTCAGAAAAAAGAAAAAAGGTGATGATGGCTACCAATCACCAGTCATGAAGCTAAACAATATCTTTCTTGTGGAATACTCAAATGTTGGCACAATGACAAAAAAGTAAAACTATATAAACATATACTTATTAAGCCAGCACTTAACCACTAATTAAAGCAAATGAGGTGATGCACTCCCCCAACAAAAAATTCTGGCACAGATGAGAGTTGCTACACTTTTATTAGGATGACGGTTACACATACTGGCATATCTAAAATTCAAAAAGCCATACACTTAAGATACTGCACTATGGGGAATGGGTTATGCTTTCATCAAATCACTTTAGTCAAAAGTAGAATTTGAAGCCAGGCATGGCAGTATGTGTCTTTAAACCCATTACTTGGCAGGCAGAGGCAGGAGGATTGTATGAGTTCAAGACCAGCCTGAAATGGAATCAGTGAATTGGATCAGCATGGATTAGAACAAGACTCTACCTCAAAAAAAGTGCAATTTGGCATTAAATTTAGAATGTATTGTAACTGGAGCTGGCAAGATGGCTCAATGGGTAAAGTGCTTGCCATGCAGGCATGAGGACCTAAGTTTAGATCCTCTAATACCCATGTAAAAACGCCAGGCATGGTGGCGGTGCAGGCCTATAATGACAGTCTTGAGAAGGGAGAGAAGGGAATGTCTAGGGCTCACTGGGACTTGCTGATCTACAGGAATGGGTGAGCCCAAGATTTAGGAAGAGACCCTATCTCCAAGAATAGCAGTAAAATAAGACATTGTTGTTGACCTCTGGCCTCCATGCATATGCAAATGCCACCCACACACAGACACATGCAAAACAATAAAGATGCTTTAATCTAGAAAAAGAGTATGTTATAATTAGATTTTTTGAATATTTGTATTTCTTCATTAAGTAGAACAAAATTAGATTTTGTATGCATGTGTTGTGTGTATATAGGCACAAGTTCACATAGTGTAGGTGTCTGCAGGCCAGAGGCTGACATCACCCTCCACCTTAGTTGTTGAGATAGGGTCTCTCACTGAACCTAGAGCTCACTGACTGAGCTAGACTAGGTAGCCAACAAACTCTAGGGATCCTCCTACCTCTGCCTCCCCAGTGCTGGGATCACAGGTTTGTACTGCCACATCCAGCTTTTATGTGGGCGCTGGGGATCCAAACTTAGGTCCACATGCTTGCATAGCAAGTATGTACCTACTGAGTCATCTCCCCAGCCCTGTAAATTAAAACATCCTTTGTAAATATATGGCTATATAGTTTAATTATCAGTCTTTAATAGCTTATTTGACAAGGTTTAAGTTAAAAGAATTAATCAGCTGGGCGTGGTGGCGCATGCCTTTAATCCCAGCACTCGGGAGACAGAGGTAGGAGGATCGCCGAGAGTTCGAGGCCACCCTGAGACTACAGAGTGAATTTCAGGTCAGCCTGAGCCAGAGTGAGACCCTACCTTGAAAAACAAAAAAAAAAGAATTAATCAACACCAATTAAAAATAAAATTAAATGTTAAATAAATATGAAACTTTTTTTAAATTTTTATTTATTTATTTATTTGAGAGCGACAGACACAGAGAGAAAGACAGATAGAGGGAGAGAGAGAGAATGGGCGCGAAAGGGCTTCCGGCCACTGCAAACGAACTCCAGACGCGTGCGCCCCCTTGTGCATCTGGCTAACGTGGGACCTGGGGAACCAAGCCTCGAACCGGGGTCCTTAGGCTTCACAGGCAAGCGCTTAACCGCTAAGCCATCTCTCCAGCCCTAAATATGAAACTTTTATCAAAATATTTTTACTTATTTATTTTAGAGAGAGAAAGAGGTATAGAGGACAGTATGGGGACATGCCAGGGCTGCCTGCCACTATAAACCAACTCCAGATGCACACACCACTTTGTGGATCTGGTCTTACACAGGTTTTGGATAATCAAACCTTGGCCAACAAGCTTTTCAGCAAGCACCTTTAACCACCAAGCCAGCTTTCCAGCCTATTACGAAAGTGTTTATAATAAAGAGAAAAAAAGTAAGATGCCAAGTTTGGCAGGTTCCAAACTCAGTAATGTTTCAAATAAAATTCAAAACTCCAAAACGGAATGTTCTGCTCTGCTTGAGTACTTAAATGTTTATATTTAAGTCAGTATTACTGCCAGAAGTGGTGGTGCACACCTTTAGTCTCAGTACTTGGAAAGCAGAAGTAGGAGGACTGCTGTGAGTTTGAGGGTAGCCTGGGCGAGAGTGAGATCCTACTCTGAAAAAAAATTTTTTTTAATATTACTGTACATCTTGAGTCATGTTTTCTTTTGACTACATGCATATGAAAACATCACTTCATTTTCCCATCCACTAACCAGGCACTAAGTGACCTCTAGTCTGTACTGGATTGTTCAAAAGCCTAGGGATACCATCTTTGGTGCTGACCACTGGCTATAAACAGAAGGAACCAACTAACTAAAATATGCAGGCAGGGGACAAGGCTATTTTATGATCTTACTGATAGGTGAGTGTGGTGGTTTAAATTAGGTGTATCCCATAAACTCATGTGTTTTGAATGTTGGGTTCCCAGCTGATGGCAATTTGGGAGGTATAACTTTTCTGGTAGAGGTGTGCTAGCCCCAAGGCTTGCCAGTATTAGGTGACTCACTCTCCTGCTGCTGTTTCCATCTGCTGTGGCAGAGGTGATATCCAGCCTCTGCTCATAATGTGCTTTCCCTTGCCATCATGAAGCTTCCCCTTGAGACAGTAAGCTAAAATT
This sequence comes from Jaculus jaculus, assembly GCF_020740685.1. NCBI lineage: Eukaryota > Metazoa > Chordata > Mammalia > Rodentia > Dipodidae > Jaculus > Jaculus jaculus. The sequence goes on from NC_059105.1 coordinate 118,410,031, forward strand.
CTTTCCTCTCATCTTTTGGTCAGATGCTTTGTCCCAGCAACATGAAGGTAACTACTACATCAGTGAGTCAATTATAAACCTACATTTCACGGATTTGAAATTTTGGGGGAATTCAGAGAATTAGAGAAGAGGCTGCTAAAGTGCATGATGGTGCATGTTTGTAATTCTAGTCAGGACTTAGGAAGCACAGGCAAGAGGAGGATTAAGAGAGTTCAAGGCCAGCTTGGGCTACATAGCAAGACACTGTTTCTAAAAAAAAAAAAAAACAGTGGTGGTGGGGGGTTATTGCAATGATCAAGACAGCATTGTGTTGACAAATAACAGATATGTTAATAAATGGAACAGGGACTGGGGATGTAACTCAGTAGATTGCTTATTTAGAACTCAAGTCTGATCATTATCACCAGAGCAACATCTTTGTAGACAAAGATGGTCCCCCAAAAGTAAGTGGAACACACTCTCATTGCCAATGGTTTGATAGTTTCTTTTATTATGTGGATCCTGGGGAATCGAACCAAGGTCTTTTGCTTTGCAGGTAAACACCTTAACCATTAAGTCATCTCTTCAGCCCCTTCTTTTAAAACTAAATATAAAATAAAAATAACTATAATCTTCCACAATACAATCTATTCTTAGTTACATAAAAGAAGAAAAATATTTCTTTACAAAACTTTCTTTTGTTAAAAGAAATTTTATTTGGGGGGGGGAGGGTGGAAGAGGGAGGGAGAGAATGAGCACTCCAGGCCCTTTGGTCATTGCAAATGAACTCCAGATGTATGTTCCACCTTGTACATTTGGCTCATGTGGCTACTGCGGAATCAAACCTGGGTCCTTTGGCTTTGCAGGCAAGTGCCTTAACTGTTAAGCCACTTCTCCAGACCTACCTTCTTGTTTCAAGAAATATATTTTTTATTTATTTGCAAGCGGGGGTGGGGGGAGAAAGAATGTGTACTCCAAGGCCTCTAGCCACTGCAAGCAAACTCCAAGCACATGTCCCACTCCGTGTATCTGGCTTATGTGGATACTGGGGAACTGAACTTGCATCGTTAGGTTTGGCTGTCAAGCATCTTAACTGCTGAGCCATCTCTCCAGCTCAAAACTACTTTCTTGAACATTCATAAGTCTAATCATAGTGGCCCCAAATTGGAAAAAACTCCAAGTTCATAAATAGGTGAAGCTGCAATATATCTATACAATGGATACCTACTCAGTAATTAAATAAACCCATATATGCAATATGGATGAATTTCAAAAGCATTATGCAAAGGGAACCAAGTCAAAACCAAAGCCCTACATACAGTATGATTCCATTTATTTTAAGATTGGGAAAAAGCGACAAGTACAATGAGAGAAAACAGGTAAGTAGCTGTCTGGACCAGTAATGAGGGATGACACTGACTGTAAAAAGGCACAGAGAACTTTTTGAGACAATGAAAATGTCTTATATAATGAGGGCAGTTTTTAAAAACTGTATGTTTATGAAGCTCATCCAAATGCACAATTAAAATTGGTGAATTTTTTCTGCTTTTTTTTTCTTTTTTATGAGAGAGAGAGAGAGGGAGAGAAAATGAATTGGCACGCCAGGGCCTTCAGCCACTGCAATCAAACTCCTGATGCATGTGCTATCTTATGTGCATGTGTGACCCTGCGAACTTGAATCTCCTTGTGTCTGGCTTATTGGGATCTGGGGAGCTGAACATGGGTCCTTATGCTTTGCAAGCAAGCACCTTAAGCACTAAGCCATCTCTCCAGCCCAAAATTGGTGACTTTTTTTGTTTTTGTTTTTCAAGGTAGGGTTTTGCTTTAGCCGAGGCTAACCTGGAATTCACTATGTACTCTCAGGGTGGTCTTGAAGTCATGGCGATCCTCCTACCTCTGCCTTCAGAGTGCTGGGATTAAAGGCATGCACCACCATGCCCGGTTTCAAAATTGGTAAATTTTATTTTATGTCAACTATACCTTTAAAAAGCTGTCAATACTTGAAGAGAAAAAAAGGTACGAAGGGGGAAGAAAAGAAGTAAAGGAAGAAAACCAGGTGTGGTGGCGCACACCTTTAACCTAGCACTAGGGAGGCAGAGATAATAGGGTCGCTGTAAGTTAAAGGCCACCCTGAGACTACATAGTGAATTCCACGTCAGCCTGGGCTAGAGTGAGACCCTACCTCGAAGAAAAAAAAAAAAGAAAGAAAGAAAGAAAGAAAGAAAGAAAGAAAGAAAGAAAGAAAGAAAGAAAGAAAGAAAGAAAAAAAAGGAGGGAAGAAAACAATCCATAAAATGCAGACAATTCACAGGGATTGTTTAAACCCAGAGCCTCATGCATAGAGGTGTCTTGAGGTTCCACAGGCTCTCCATATTCTTACCACAAGTTATCACAAGCTTTAATATCTTAAGGCATAGATAGCTGCCACCTTGTTTTTGTCTGTTAGTATTACAACGTGTTGTGCATCTCAGTGATCTGCCTTTCTTCTTTTGAGCATGTGTGTGTGCTCATATACAGGTGAGAGCACGTGTGTGCGTGTGTGAAGACTATAGGTCAGTATGGGTGTCTTTCTCTATCACTTTCCACTTTACTTTGAGACAGGGTCTCTCAGTGAATCCAGAGTTCACTGATTGACTAGACAAGCTAATGAGCAAGTCCCAGAGATCCTCCTGCTTCCACCTTACCAGCTGAGATACAAGTGTGAGCCAATACCAGCATTTCACATGGGCACTGGGAATCCAAACTTGGTTCCCATTCTTTGTTTTTTTTTTATTTTTAAATTTTTATTTATTTATTTGAGAGTGACAGAAAGAGAGAAGGAGGCGGGGGGGGGGGGGAATGGGTGCGCCAGGGCTTCCAGCCACTGCAAATGAAGTCCAGATGTGTGCACCCCCTTGTGCATCTGGCTAACGTGGGTCCTGAGGAATCCAGCCTCAAACTGGGGTCCTTAGGCTTCACAGGCAAGCGCTTAACTTTAATCCATCTCTCCAGCCCAGGTTCCCATTCTTGCATGGCAAGTACTTTATTGACTGACACATCTCCCCAGCCCTTTAACAGTTTTTCTTCTGTGAGATCCCAAGCACTCATCAGCTTTAAAATTCAGTGAGGCTGTGAGTAGGGTACAGCTTGGTGGCAGTTATGGCATGCATAAGAACATGGGTTCAGTCTCCAGCACAAAAAGAAAGAGGAAACAGACAAGGAAAACCAATATTGATATGACCAATTTGCAATGTGTTCATATGTTAAAAGTACCCAAAAAATAGAAAGGAAGGGAGAAAGGGGTGGTGAAAGAGGGAGAGGAGAAAGAAATTGAAAATATGAACAATATGTTCACTTCCAAAACAGAAAATGGGCTGGAAATGATATGCCTCTAGCTCTAGCACTCCTAAAGCTAAAGCAGGAGTATCACAAGTCCAAGGGTAGTTGGGGTTATATAATGAAACCCTGCCTCCAAATAAGAATCAGATGTTTATATTATATCACACACTCTTACAAGTTGTATTCCTATGAAAATGTATACTGGTATATTTCTATTAAAAGTTTAAAATATTTGGGCCTAGGGAGATGGTTTAGTATTTAAAGACTTTTTTTTGCAAGCCTGCTGGCCAGGGTTTAATCCCTAATACCTATGTAAAGCCAGTACCACATATATCTGGAGTTTGTTTGCAGCAGCAAGAGGCCCTGATGTACTCATTTTTTCTCCCTCCTCTCCCTCTCAGCTTTTCTCCTCATAAATAGATAAATAATTTTAACAGTCAAAATAGTTGTATATGGGGCTGGAGAGATGGCTTAGCAGTTAAGGCATTTGCTTGTGAAGCCAAAGGACCCAGGTTCAATTCCCTAGAACCCATGTAAGCCAGATGTACAAGGTGGCACAAACATCTGGAGTTCATTTACAGTGCTGAAAGCCCTGGCATGCCAATCATTCATATTCTCTCTCTCTCCTTCTATTGGCATTTCTCTGTCTCTCTCCTCCCAAATAAATAAAATACTCTAAATTTTCTTTTTAAAAGATGTATATGGGGCTGGAGAGATGGCTTAGCGGTTAAGCGCTTGCCTGTGAAGCCTAAGGACCCCGGTTTGAGGCTTGATTCCCCAGGACCCACGTTAGCCAGATGCACAAGGGGGCGCATGCATCTGGAATTTGTTTGCAGTGGCTGGAAGCCCTGGTGTGCCCATTCTTTCTCTCTCTCTCTCCCTGTATCTGTCTTTCTCTCTGTGTCTGTCGCTCTCAAATAAATAAATAAATAATGAACAAAAAATATTTTTAAAAAAGATGTATATACTGTGTATTAATTCTGGAAGAATAAATTATTTTCTCATATATGAATGTTTTGGGGCTTGGGAAATGGCTCAGCAGGTAACAGTGCATGCTGTAAGCACAGGACCTCAGAACCCAGGCAAACAGCTAGGCATGGCCATCTATAACCCCAGTACTGTGGGGAGCAGAGACCAGTCCATGCTTAAAGACAGCTCACCTCAAGGTATGTAGATGAGTGTCAGAGGAAGGATACCCTACATTCTCCTCTGTTCTTCACATGCCTGCAAATGTATCCACACACACGTGTGCATGCAACACACACACACACACACACACACACACACACACACACACACACACACACGTCTCAAATCCAGCTCTATAAATCCACAGGTTTACATAAAGTGCATATAAGAATGTTCTAATAATCCAACCTATTTTCAAGAAAACTGGCAAACTAAATGTTCACATTCCTGAATGTTTTACTAATAGAATGGTAACAGTTCCCACATACTCATTACCACATATAGTGACAAAGATCTCTTTTGTCTTTCTCTATCAGGAGAGTTCCTATGTCCCCTACCCAAAAGAAAATAAAAGCCATCATTGTCTCCATGATAAAAACATACTACTGCTTGACTGGAGAGATGGCTTAGCCATTAAGGTTTGCCTGCAAAGACAAATGTCCCAGGTTCAATTCCCCAGTAGCCATGTAAGCCAGATACACAAGGTGGCACACACGTCTGGAGATTGTTTGCAGTGGCTACAGGCCCTGGTGCACCCATTCTCATTCTCTCTCCCTCTTTCCCTCTCTCTTAAATAAATAAAAAATTTTAAAAACATACTCCTGCTGAATGTAGACAACGAGGGGAGCTGTTTTAACATTCCACTGTGACACTAGGCTTACTCAGCTGGTCTTTGACCTCTACTTCCTTGCATGCTTTGGCCATCACTTCCTATTACTCAACTAGTACGCAAATCACATACCTCTCAGTTAAGAGTAAATTCAATCCTAATGCAAACAAATCTCAGGGGACTATTATTACAAAGGATGTTGATATTTTCCATAATTTTCTTAAAATAGTCAAGTGAATGTTAGTGGGGAAAACAAAAAATACATATAGCTAAAAATGCATCTATCTTTATGCTTTTTATATACAGACTTGAGATTCATATCTGATGAAGTCAATCCTGGACTACAAACTCTTTTTCCTTATATTATTCTTTTACTTCAAGAAAAGACAATAAATTAACATAATAACGACCAGAGGAAGTGACTAACAACATCTACTTTATGCCTTCTGTATACGTGGAGCCTTTCCAGGCACTCTGCATGCACCTAATCCCAACAAATGCTGGGAGGAAGGTAAACATTGCTAAAATAGGACTAAATTACCAAACACAAGTTTGAAACAGATTTCAAATTCTTTCAGGGATATTTAGGGATGAGACCCAAGTCTAAGCACAAAATCATTTCTATTTTACACATACCAATACAGGTGGCCTGAGAGAAATTTTATACAATATTTTACATATGCTTACATGTTCTTTAGTTTTGTGATTTCCCTCCCTCCCTCCCTCCCTCCCCAGGTGCTAAAGATCTCATACAAGCTAGACAAACGTTCTACTCACTGGACCACATCACTGGCCCAGTGCCTCTATTTCAATGTAATTTCTCAGATGAAGTCAGATAGGGAATTTTCCACTGCTGGTTAGCATGTAACACTCAACAAGGTTTGGGCTTTGAAGCATTTTGAGTTTTAGAATTTTGGATCGGGGTGCTTAATCTATAGTAAAATTATTTAAATTACACTATTAACCACTATCAGGAAGCTTGGGGAAAACAAGAACTCTCAGGTTCTGAAACCCCAGGCCCTATGGAAGCAAGCTGGGCGTGATGGCACAGGCCTTTAATCCCAGCACTCGGGAGGCAGAGACAGGAGGATCGCAGTGAGTTCTAGACCACCTTGAGAATACAGAATGAATTCCAGGTCAGCCTAGACTAGAGTGAAACCATACCTTAAAAAGAGAAGAGAAGAGAAGAGAGAGAAGAGAAGAGAAGAGAAGAGAAGAGAAGAGAAGAGAAGAGAAGAGAAGAGAAGAGAAGAGAGAGAAGAGAAGAGGACGAGACACTACTGCACAGCATTTCTGGGATACAACAGCCACAACTTAACAATTATTGTCAAGGACATTTATGGAGCCCTTCTGCTAAAGCACTCAGTGGACACCAGGAATGATGACTATGAATGACTCTGACAAGTACAGTGACTGGGCACAGCTCATGTAATCTCACAAACAGCACAGATTGTTTAAAAAATTGCTACTCTACAATTCTCTAGTGACTTTAGATTGTACAAACTAGCCTGCCTCTAGACAAGCTAATTTAAAAAGCTATTTTCTACCATTTTTTGCCTGGCCATGGATAAATAACCAAAATGTAATGGTGACTTCACACTGAGGTAGAAAATACATGGCAATAACCAAACAGCTAAGCGAGCACTTCCAGATCTCAACATCTCAATGAGTTTATTGCAAGTACAATATAGTAACTAAGAGGAAAAGTGAGCAGAAACTGAAAAGAAATACCAACCAAAAGGAAAAATAAGACCAGACATGGAGGCACAAAAGTATATTCCCAGCATTTGGGAAATAGAGGAATAGCAAGTTTATTTTAAGGCCAGTCTGGGCTATCATAATAGCAAAACTGTAAAAAAAAAAAAAATTGTTTTTTGAGGTAGGGTCTCACTCTAGCCCAGGCTGACTTGGAGTTCACTCTATAGTCTCAGGGTGGACTCAAACTCAAACGATGATCTTTTTACCTCTGCTTCTGAGTGCTGGGATTAAAGGCATGCACAAAAAAAAAAAAAAAAAAAAAAATTAAAGAAGAGAAAAAAGGGAAGGGGAGAGGGAATGAGGAGAGGGGTTGAGGAAATAGTTCAATTGACAAAGTGCTTCACAAGAACCTGAGTTAGATCCCTAGAAGCTATTTTTTTAAGCCAATTTTAATCCCTAGTATTGGAGAGGTGGAAACAGGTAGACCACTGGGCTTTGCTGGCCAGCCAGTCTAGCTGATTTATGAGTTCCAGGCCAATGAGAGAACCTGTCTCAAAAACATGATGGACTATGACCTCACAGGGCCTGGCATAGTCCCTACACAAGACCCTATACAAGATGATGACATCAAAATAAAAGAAAGACTAATTGAGAGGGGGAGGGGATATGATGGACAGTGGAGTTACAAAGGGGAAGGAGAAAGGGGGAGGGAATTGTTAAGGTTTATTGTCTGTAATTATGGAAGTTGTCAATAAAAAAAATTAACAGCAACAACAACAAAAAAAAAGATGGACTGTGCCTAGACAGATTTGATGTTGTCCTCTGGCTTCACATGCATGCACACGTGTGCATGCACACCTATACACACATGAACATGCACATACATGCTCACACATGCATATAAACCAAAAACTTTTTTAATGTTTTTGAGACAGGATCTCACTATGTAGCTCAACCTTGAACTTCTGATCCTACTGCCTCAATGTCTGGCATATTGGGATTACAGGAATTACAAACATGCCCACTTCAGAAAACTGAAATGTGAAATGGTTACATTTCATTCCTTTGCTGTCATTAATTTGAAATAGGTCATATATTGTCCCTCTGTCATAGAGCAACTTTCTACCAGAAATACAGAATGACAGGCTACTTACTAAAGTTGACAATAGGACAGTTACAAGTTTTCTGTTCATTGCAACACAATTCATGAGCTGTTAAATCAGCAAGTATTTAGCATCCAACTCAGACAAAAATCTTCCTAGGGTTAATTAAACAGGGAAGAAGGGGCAATTTCTCTTAAATTACCTCATATCTTATTCTAAAATACTATTTTCCCTACCTTTTTGGAATTTCTTTAGCTTTTCAAATCAAATTCCTTGACCTTAAATTCCAGATCTTAAAAGTATACTGGGAAGCCAAATAAAATACAAATAAATCATAAACCCCTTGAGGTCAGGGATCTTCTCTTCATCTCTAAGGCATTATGACCAACCCACTGTCTGACACACTGGCCTTCAATGAATGTTGGCTGAGCTGAATACATGGAATACCTACAGACCAAGGAGCTGGTCCAGCCCAACTGAAAATAATTACAATGTGGCTCAGCTGGTATTACCTAAGGAGTCCAGACTGAACCATGCAGATACATAACAAGAACTAGCCAAGATCTAGCATTCACTACTAAATGCCAAGCTCTACAGTTGATTTCATTCAGAACTCACACAACCCCCATTAAAATAGATCAGGTACCTAAAGCATCAGAGCTGGACAACTTGCTCAAGGTCATAGGCAAACCCATATTCCAAGTCAGTTGTCTGTTTTAGTCTTTATGAAGAGATAGGTAGGCAGGCTGCTCCTACACAATGACAAGACTGATGATCTGATCATTTACCAGGAAGACATGTGCTTGCTCTGATCAAACATTTCCCAGTGTATTCACAGATCTGTTTTAGCTATACCAGCCCACTATTTAAAAGTTTGAAAAGGCACACTTGTAGTTAGGTGTGGTGAAACACGTATGAGCCAGAGGATCTCAGGTTCCAGGCCAGCCTGGGCTGCATATCAAGACCCTGCCTAGAACAACAAATAAAAAGCATACTTATGAGATGAGTAGCAAGGACGGTGAGTCAGAAGTTACAGAGCAGTGTTTTGACTCCTAGTAAAACTGAATTACAGGGATTCAGAACTAATGCCCTCACTAGTATTGTTCTTCCCATTATAGGAGTTGATCAATACATTGGTTTATGTGCACAGTCAATTTAACTCCCTCCTGTGACACCCACACTTTGATATGTATCTTTAGCCCTACACTGTAATTACCAGTTTGTACCGATCATTCTAACAAGAAATTCGTGGAAGCTAATGACTATCTCTTACTCATAAACATATTCCCAGAGCCAAACATCATATTCAAAAGACACTGGTTGTATGAAAGATACTCACTGATGAGAACAAAGAAAGCACATCATAAAATAACACAGTGGGCCTTTAATGAATGTCTCTGGCTGTATTTTATTCACATATGCCCATGAAAATTAATATTTGAGAAGGCTCCATTTGTTTGAATTCCAGACCAGGCTAAAAAAAAGAGAAGAATCAAAAATCAAAGTATAAGGCTAGAGACTACTCAGTGGTTAAAGGCGCTTGCTTACAAAGCCTGATAGCTCAGGTTCAATTCTCCAGTACCCACGAAAAGTCAGATATAAAAGTGGCACATGTATCGAGTTAGTTTGCAATGGCAGGAGGTCCTGGGACACCCATACTCACTCTCTTTTTGTCTATCTCTCTTAAATAAATAACTTTAAAGCTGTGTATGGTGACACATGCCTTTAATCCCAGCACTCCATAGGGAGAGGTAGGAGGATCGCCATGAGTTCAAGGCCACCCTGAGATTACACAGTGAATTCCAGGTCAGCCTGGGTAAAAGTGAGACCCTACCTCAAAAAACCAAAACCAAAGCAAACAAACAAATAAAATTTGTAATTGAAACATAGAAATTAAATTGAAAGAAGACATTTTAATAAATTAAATTACTTGCAGTAAAAGAACATACTAATTAAAATCTTGCAATGAGAAATTGTTGAAGAGGTTGATAGTGGAGGGAGAGAAGGTAAAGATAGATGTAGTTTCCTCAACCCAAAAGTTTATTCCTATTTAGTCTAAGAGAAAACAGATTATAGAGTAGGTAATTTGTCCAAGGTCATAAAGTTTATAAGAATTGGGGGGGCTTCAATACTCTTTTCCATCATATCATGCTCTCTTCCCACATAAAACATTATGTAAGAACTGTTTAGGTTGGCTTTCTTTTCTTTTTCCTTTCTTCTTTCTTCTTTCCTTCCCTAAGGGAGAAAGTAGGGAATGGAAAAAGACATCTAAACTCTCCGAGATAAAGATGCATGATAGCAAAAGATACACTGGCTTACTAAGATCCCCAAGCAGGTAAGTACTCTAAGAAAAGTCAGTCCAAAAGCCATTTCCTTCCTTGGAGATCCCACAGGCTCTAAAAGCTAAACACTTGGCTTGTAAGGAAGAAATGATCTTGGTAAGGCATGTAAACTGAATCATGCAGCAATGTCTTTGTTCAGGGTTCCCATTTGCAGTCTGCTACCTTTCTCAATGTCCCCAGTACACTTAGTCCTACCCCAAAGCTAGGCCCGTCCTGGCAGCCACACGTGAAGTAGAGTGCTTGTCTAGAGAGCTTTTCACACCACTGTATGGATGACTTTTGCAGGAACCAACTGTATTTATCTCTCTAGACCTAGCCTAGGGCATGGTATCCACTGAATAAAATCAATGAGTTAATTTTCCAGTACTCAACTAGCTTGGTAACCAGATAAAAAGTGAGGTGTAGGAGGGATGGGGAGGTAGTACAACTGGTTGAATGTCTGCATGAGGCCCTGGGCTTCATCCCAGTACTGAATAAACTGGGCATGGTGGCAGACACTTGTAAACCCAGCACTTGGAAGGTAGCAGCAAGAGGACCAGGAGGAGTTCAAGATCATCCTTGGCTACATAGTGAGTTCTATCTAGGCCAGACTGGGCTATATAAGATCCTATCTCACAAAGGAAAAAAAAAAAAGTGAAGTGTGACAACTACTGGGATCTATGCTTTAAAAAATTAATTAATTAATTAAAAACACAGGTAGAAACAATGGTTAAGGTGCTTGCCTGCAAAGCCTAAGGACCCGTGTTTGATTCCCCAATACCCACATAAAGCCAGATGTACAAGGTGGTGCATGTGTCTGGAGTTCATTCGCAGTGGCTAGAGGCATAATAATGTGCCATTCTCTCTATCTGCCTCATTCTATCACTCTCCCAATAAAAAAAAATTAAAATTAAAACACAGACAAGTGGCAAGTATTAACATTTTAAGGCACCAACATGAACTCTGAGATGAACATTAATCCATCTGTGAGAGTATGATCCACTTTTAGCTGAGCCAGGATTATGTAACCCTTGCTGTCGGCCATGCATACCACAGATAAGACTGTAGACACCCCCTCTCTCCCTACAAGGAAGCTTCTAAGAGTGAGTTCCACCCTCACAGAAGAAATGATCAGGTACATGGAAATCTTCAAAGTACACTAAATAGCACTGGCTTTAAGGAAGTAGGCAGGAAGCAGGAGTGACTCTCAGGAGCCTGCACTTGTCCTGTGTGGTGCAGACAGTAGCAAGATTCCTGGCTAGTATTATCAGGGGATTTGAATCTGTCCCCAATTTACCACACAAGCCAGCTTTCTAAGACACATCCCTCCCATTACAGTAAAGAGGATATGATAGTATTTATATTAATTAGCTGACAAATTAAGTCAGCAAAGAACCAGTTGTTAATACTGGCAATGTCTAAGTTTTTTTTTTTTTAATCTTCAATTGTACAAATTCTGTACAGACCATGTCTTAAAAGCCAGACCCCTAAAGATAGGGGTGGCAAGGAATGTGTGCTCAGATAAACACTGGTATTTTATCACCAGTTTCTTCCAGGCTCCAGGCCAAGCTCCCCTTGTTTGGGCCCTTCTGAACCAACTACCTTTTTCTTTGCAGACTTTCTCTGCTAGTCTGTTTATCTCTTCCTTCTCTAACTCCATCTGCAGACACCCAAATGCCTATCTTATGTTTTCACAACCATTTCCTTTACAGATCCTTAATGACACTTTCAGACCTTCTCTCCTATCTTCATATGTATCTTTCTGTGCTCACACGCCTCTTCCTGGGCTACTATCCAAGGTCTTAGAGCATTCATTTTGCAATGAGTCAGAAACATTATCTACTCATCCATCTGTTAAAGATTATTCCACACTGCTCTATACAAAACCTGCTCAAAGAAAATAAACCAATGCAGTGAGAGTCTGAATCTTTAGGAGCAGAACTATTAAGTAAAAGCCCAAAGCCCACATTCTTCCCCAACTAGCTGCATTTTTTCCCTTCATACAACCCTGGGCTACCTCATGTTATCATATAATGCCAATTATTTACTTTTCTAACTTTTACTCATCACCTTTCATCACTACCTGTCTGATGTGGAATTGTGCAGGGACCTGGAAGATCTGGCTCCAAGTCAGTTTCCCTCTGTAATCCATGATCCTGACATCATTCCATTCCATTCCCTTCACCTTAGTAACTAAGTATTACTGCAATAGTGCTACTATAGCCAGTATGGAAATGTTTCCAGAAAAGTGCTATTCTGAGAGCTAGAACTACAACATATGAGACTCATCCCAAGAACTGCACAGTAAGAATAAGGACACTAATGGGCAATATAAGAGACAAAAACTTCATGCCATTTCTTTCACTGGATGAAAAGGGTGGGAGATATAAACAAAAACATAGGCCAAAGGAAATAGGTTAAGAAGAGAGAATGGAAGGTAGAATGTCTTCTATGTAAAGCTGTCAGAACTAACATTAGGGCTGTAGAAATGGCTTAGCAGTTAAGGGCTTTTCAGCAAAGCCAAAGAACAACAGGTTCAATTCCTAAGTACCCATGTAAAGTCAGATATACAAGGTGGTGCATGCATCTGGAGTTTGTTTGCAGTGGCTGGAGGCCCTGGCAAACCCATTCTCTACCCCCTCTCTTTTTTTCCTTTCTCTCTAATAAATAATGTTTTTAAAAAAGAAAACAAAACTAACATTACTCAACCTACACAAGTGCCAACAATGCTACTGAGTATGTGCATGCTAATTTAGAGGCAAGGCAAGGCAACAATTAAGTACTTTTCCCCAAGGAAATACACCCCTAGTAAATGATAAACTACTATGGAAGAGCTACTCATCTGCAAAGCCTTAACCTAATCTATTCACCAGGCAATGGACCCCAGGCAGAAAACAGCCACGTGGAAGAACAGGTGCTCAGCTGATTGGGCTCCAAGTCCCAGGACTGAGGCCAGTGGAGGTACAACTCAAGCCTACTCCTATAGCAAGGACAAAGTGCCCAGTGGTTAGCCAACTTCTGATGGTCTGCCCTACTGGGCATATCTAATCCATTTCTCCCAGGAGTATTCCAGGAGCAGCGAAGCACAAGCAGGCAGTGGCAGCAGGTGTCACAAACACCTTCTGGCTTGACTGCTCTCAAACTCGTCTCTCTGACCTACTGACACACAACTCTTCTTGGACTTGTCAGGTCTACAAGACAGCTTATGCAGGGAAAGAAAGAACATAACAAGTGATTATTCATCTTAAACAGTGAATGTGGCTTAAATAAATAACTACTGTAGAATTGTATTAATCATTTAAACAGATGAAGACAGAAGTCAACTATTATGTATCAAGACAGCTGTAGCAGCAACCATGAACAGAAAAGCAAAAGTAAAAACATAGACAGCTATGAAAGCAAAAGTGATGACCTAATAAATAGTTCAGAGCTGTTATAGATAATTCTGTCAATATTAAATATACATAAGCTTTCACAAAGGATCCTGGGTAAAGGTCAGGGAGAAAATCCTGGGCTGATAGTACTGACATTTGTTAAGAGAACACTGGTATTACTGGCATGTGGAGGGTAACACTGCTGCTGGCTGACAGGAACAGCACATGCAAGAAAGAAGTAAGCAGTTGTTCTATGAGGTCAACAGAAGCAAAAAACACAAGACATCAGCTGTGAAAAGGGAGGGGAAGGGCAGAGTACCATTACATGATTTTAAAAGGAAAATCAACTTGACGTGATACTTCCTAAATTTCTATTTGTGGAAGTCATTTCATAAGCCTGAAAAGTTTATAGAGATAATCAAATGCAATAGACTGAGAAATTCTCAAAATTGTGAATGATCCACAAAAATTACAGATACATCTGAAATTAAAATAAACTACCTCTAAATGATATGATACACAAGCTAGACACAATAAACTCATTTAAAAAGTACATATTTATGGGCTGGAGAGATGGCTTAGTGGTTAAGGTGCTTGCTGCAAAGCCTAAAGACTCAGGTTCAACTCCCCAGCACCCACATAAGCTAGATGCACAAGGTGGTACATGCATCTAGAGTTTGTTTTCAGTGGCTAGAAGCCCAGGCGTGCCAATTCTCTCTCTGTGTATCTGTCTGTCTGCCTGCCTCTCTCTCTCTCCTTTTTTTATTTGTTTTTCAAAGTAGGGTCTCACTCTAGTCCAGGTTGACCTGGAATTCACTATGTACTGTCAGGCTGGCCTTGAACTCACAGCAACACTCCTACCTCTGCCTCCTCCCAGTGCTGGGATTAAAAGGTGTGCACCACCATGCCCAGCTCTCTCTCTCTCTTAAATAAAATAAAGAATTTAGAAAAATTTAGGGCTGGAGGGTTGGCAGGGCAGTTAAGGCGTTTGTCTGCAAAACCAAAGGACCCATGTTAGCCAGCTGCACAAGGTGGCACATGTGTCTGGAGTTCATTTGCAGTGGCTGGAGGCCCTGGCCTGCCCATTCTCATTCCCCTCCCCCCGCCCCAGCGCGCGCCCCCCCCTCTCTCTCTCAAATAAATAAATAAATAAATTTCAAAAACTTAAAGACTACAGGTTTACATATAACTCATTATTTCTGATATGGCTTCATGTATGTAAATTAAGAACAAATCCTATATAAAACATGATTTTAAAAGGAAAAATCAACTTGACTTGATACTTCCTAAATTTCTATTTGTGGAAGTCATTTCATAAGCCTGAAAAGTTTATAGTCAAAAGCAATAGACTGATAAATTCTCAAAATTGTGAATGATCCACAAAAATGTTAAAAAAAATTATGTATTTGCAAGGAGAGAGAATGAGTATGGGTGCACCAGACTTTATGTGGACACTGGGGAAATCAAATCTGGTTTGACAGGTTTTCCAAGCACTTTTAGTGAGCCACCTCCCCAGCCCCAAGCCATTCCTTTTTTTTTTTTTTTTAATATATATAAAAGAAAGAAAAATGTCTGAGGCAGAGGACTGTAATGATAAAAGTTATCTGTGGTAAGCACAAGATTCACAAGCCTCCTCTCTCACGTACATGTAATAATATCCAGATACGATGAATACGTCAAGTCTCAAGGCAAAAGGGAATCATGGGTACAGTGGAAATCAAGGCTCTACTCAGATGTTTCATAGACAGGGAGATTACTTTGGATTGTCTCAGAAGAGAGAAGCAAAACAGGTTAGAGAGCAAGAGAGTGTGTGTCAGGTGTGGTGGAGCACACCTTTAATCCCAGCACTTGGGAGAAGGGAGAGGTAGGAGTATTGCTGTGAGTTCAAAGCCAGCCTGAGACTGCACTGTGAATTCTAGGTCAGCCTGGGCTACAGTAAGACCCTACCTCGGAAAAAAAAAAGAAAAAGAAAATAATAATAATAATAAAAATAATAATAAACAAGAGAAATGTGACTTGGATTATAGCTCAGTGAGACAGCCTAGCATGTACAAGATCTTAGGTTCTGTCCCCAGCACCGCAAAAAGAAGTAGAGAAATGGAATATATAATGAAAGATAAAATTATATATTTACAGATGAAAACTACAGTATGTGAGGTCAAAAATATGATGGATATAAGTAATAGTAGATTAGATACTGTAAAAGATTAAGAAACTAAAAGTCCGGGATAACAGCTCAGTGAGCAAAGCACTTGCCGCCCAAGCATGAGAACTGAGATTGGACCCTCGGTGCCCACATACAGCCAGGTGTGGTAGCACATGCTTGTGATCTCAATGCTGGGGAGGTAGAGACCGGTGGGGCCCAGGGGGCAAGCTAGTAGCTAGTCTAACTGAATCCGTGAGCTCTATGTTCAGCAAGAGACACCCTGTCTCAATAAATACGATGAAGAGCAACAGTGAAACACCTGATACCAACCTCTGGCTGCCACAGATGCATACATGTGTGTGCGCACATGCCCTGGATATATATGCCAAAAAAAAACCAAAAAAAAAACAAACAAAAACTAGCGTGGTGGTGCACTCCTTTAATCCCAGCAATCCATAGACAGAGGTAGGAGAAGCTCTGTGAGTCTGAGGCCAGCCTGGGACTACATAGTGAATTCCAGGTCAGCCTGGGCTAGGGAGAGAACCTACCTCAAAAAAAAAAAAAAAAAAAAGAAAAGAAAAGGCAAAACTCCTCAATAAAATTTTAGTCAATTTAACAATACACTCAAAATGTAATAGGTTATAATCAAGAAAGAATTATGAAGTTGGTAAATGATATCAACCCCTCTTTTTAAAATGAATCTCCAAATTATGTGATAAAGCCACCAACATCCCTGTTAAAAATCCTCATCAAACCAGACACAAACAACCTGAGAAAGGTAACTGACCCAGAGCTAAAGACAAGAGGAACAGAAGGCAATGTAAGAGTAGAAGCAGGAACCAGAACGAAGCAAGAGACAAGAGGGACGTGAGGAAAGAGGCCATGAGGCCATGCGTCTAGGAAGGCAGGATGCCACTAGAAAGAGAACAGCACTGCCCTGCTCACCTTGACTTCAGACTTCTGCCCTCCAGAGCTCTAAGAGCACAGTGTATGTTATTTTGAGCCACTCACTACTGTTGGAGTGATTTTTTACAGCCTGAACAACAAAGTGTCCAGAGTTTTTATTTGGAGCTGATCATCCTCCACCAGATTACCAAAAGAAAGGAAGGCAGCATTTTTAGCATGAACCACATGTACACAGGTCTATCACTACAGTCTCTACTAATCTGTCTCTACATAGTACTACTACTGCACTTCTGCTCTTGTTCCAATTGCATGAGAGCTAACAGCATGTTTTATAACTGCTTGTGCTCAACAATACTTGTAACCTCTTTTTCAGCATTTTCCCAACATTCCTACATGTTTGTATTTCCTTCTTCCTCTCTTCCCTTCCTTCCTTCCTTAGTGTATGTGTGCTGTGTGCATGTGCAGGTCAGAGGTCAACACCAGGTGCTCCAATTGCTCTCCACCTTACTGATGGAGACAGAGACAGAGGCCCTCATTGAACTTAGAACTCATCAACTGACTAGTCCAGCGAGCTAGGCTGCCTTGCGGATCGGCCTGTCTTTGCAGCTGAGTACACACCGCCATGCCAGGCATATGTATGGTGCTAGGGATCTGAACCAAGCTCATGTTTGCCCGGCAAGCGCTTTACCAACCAAGCCATCTCTCTAGCCCCCTATCTATTTTTCTATGCAAACTTTATCATCAACTTTCCTAACTCCATAAAAAGTTTTGTTCATATTTTAAAAAAATATTTAGTTAACTAAGTTAAATGATATTTTTATGATGTTTAGTTTTCCTACCCAAACATAAGAAGTGTCTTTCTACTGTTCAAATCTATTCTCTTCTTTAAGAATGTTTCAACGGTTTCATGGGATTTCACATACTTGCTAAATTTACTTTTTATATGTTTTATTGTTGCTGTTATGGGTAACTTTTTGCAATATCTCAAATATGTTTTTTTTTTTTAAATCCTTTTCCTGAATGTGGTTCAGGTGCTTGCTACTGGCAGGAATGAAGTAGATGGTGAGTGACGCTCCCAGTATGGGTGCTGGGAGCCATTTCCCACAGTCCAGAAGAGCGTGTCAGTGCAGGAAACAGACTGCCTGGGGCCACAGTGTCTCCTGACAGGACCTCAAGCCACTTCTGAGCCATAATGGTATTATCTGAGCCAACAAAGGTGGGCTTGAGTGGTTAGACATAAGAGTCTTGGTTAGATTAAAGACTGTTCTGGTCACCAAAACCCTTAAGTTGTCAGACCTTGAGCCACATACTTCTCTTGAAGAAGAGTATGAGTGTCCCCCTCCCAAACTTTGGGTTTGTTACTAGGAAGAGAACTGAGACAAACGTGAAGAGGTTTGTTTAATGGTGTGCTGTACTGGAAATCTGAAGGTTTGCAGCAAATTTAAGTTCCAACTCATTATAATTTTGATTATAATTGTGAAATTCTCAAAATGCACATGAATCAAGTTTTAATATACTTTATAATGGGTGGATGAGGCTGTCTATTATAGCATTTCTTTGGATTCTCAGGCATGGTTTGGCAGTGTAAGAACTCTGTATCATTAACAAGTTCAATAAAAAGTAAATATAATGGGAAAAAAAAAAACTTTTACAAAAGTTGCTTTTTTAGAGAGTGCTTAGCTCCTATCTATCTGCCGCCACCACTT
This sequence comes from Jaculus jaculus, assembly GCF_020740685.1. Taxonomy (NCBI): domain Eukaryota; kingdom Metazoa; phylum Chordata; class Mammalia; order Rodentia; family Dipodidae; genus Jaculus; species Jaculus jaculus. Next base: position 118,428,380 of record NC_059105.1, read on the forward strand.
TAGACACAGGACATCTAGTCATGGAGAAAAATGAGCTGGTGTAGAAGGCCAAACATAGAGCCAACATTATGCTGGATGGGAAAAAATGGAAAACATTTCCTCTAAAATCTCAAAGGAGCAAAGGAGATTGCTTTATATCCTCAAAGTCTTAATGAGAGCAGTAAGACAAGAGAAGAACATTAAGGGTTAGAAATAGGAAAGGAAGAAACAAAACTATCCTATTTTCAGATAATATGATTCTACACAGACCCTACCAGAAAACTCTTACATTTAATAACCACTTTCACAAAACTGCAGGATACAAAATAAACACACAAATCAGGAAGCTTAGATATTCCAACAAAATAACCCATTCACAATATCTCCAAAGTAAGGAAGAGGAGGAGAAAGGAAGAGATGAAGAAAAGAAAATGTTGGTGAGACTGTACTTGTTCCTGGAGTGGTAGACTCAATATTGTGAAAACGGCTACATTATCAAAAGTAACCTAAAGTCAATGCAACTTTCATCAAAGTTCCAATGGCATTTTTCTCAGAACTAGAAAAATAATCCAACAATCCATATGGACAAAAAAGACTACGTACAGCCAAAGTGAACCTAAGCAGAAAGCACACTGCCGGAACTATCACAATTCTTGACTTAAAATTATATTGCAGAGCAACAGTTACAAAGACAGCATGGTACTGCCATACAACAGGCATACAGACCAATGGCACAGAATAGAAGACCCATAAATAATCCCACCCAGCTACAGTCACCTAATTTTTTTTTTCCTTTTTGGTTTTTCAAGGTAGGATCTTGTTCTAGTCCAGGCTAACCTGGAATTCACTATGTAGTCTAAGGGTGGCTTTGAACTCATGGAGATCCTCCTACCTCTGCCTCCTGAGTGCTGGGATTGAAGATGTGTGCCACCACAACCAGCTATCAGTCACCTAAGTTTGTTTTGTTTTTTCAAAGTAGGGTTTTGCTGTCGCTCAGGCTCACCTGGAATTTGCTATGCAGTCTCAGGGTGGCCTTGAACTCATGGCAGTCCTCCTACCTCTGCCTCCCAAGTGCTGGGTGTGCCACCACATGCAGCCAGTCACCTAATTTTTGACAAAGATGTCAAAAGCATACACTGGAGAAAAAAAAAAAAAACTTACTTAACTTACTAAAAACATATTATTTAACAGATAGCACTGACAAAACTGGATATCCAGAAAAAGAAATTAGATCCATTTCTCTCACCCTGCACAAGGACCTTAACATAAAACCAGAAGTGCTGAAAATACTAGAGAAAAACATAGGCAATATAGGTAAACATGTTCTGAACAGGACTCTAGTAGCACAAGAAATAGTCCCAATAACCAACAAATGGGACTACATGAAATTAAAACATTTCTTCACAGCTAAGGAAACTGTCAGCACAGTAAACAGGAAGCCTACAGTATGGGAGAAAATCTTTGCCAGGTATTATTTCTCAGACAGGGGAACTGATGTCCAGGATATACGAAGAACTGCAAAAATTAAACGCCAAAGAAACAAACTGCCAATCAACAAAAGGGCCAATGAAATGAGCAGTTCTCAAAAGAAGAAACACAAATGTCAACAGACATCTAAAAAAAAAAAAAAAATTTAACAACCTTAGCCCTCAGAGAAATGTAAATTAAAACAACTTTGAGATTTCATCACACCTTAGTTGTTTGAAATAGAACATAATGAATCTACAGCCATATTCCCCCCCCCCTTAGAATGTGCTAGATGTGGTCTGCAATATAACATAATGAAACTTAGTTCTATGTATGATAACAAAAGTAAGTAAGTTGTTTTCTTTTAAAAATAAGAAGTTATATGTAAGTACAATGATTGTGATGGGGAGGTAATATGATAGAGAATGGAATTTCAAAGGGGAAAGTGTGGGGGGGTAGGGTGGGAATTACCATGGGATTTTTTTTATAATCATGAAAAATGCTAATAAAAATTTTAAAAAATTTAAAAAAAGAAAAAAAATAAGAAGTTACAATGTAGCAATATGCACATCACTTTTAAGTCAAGAAGTCAAATTTCAAACATCAATGAGAAAAATGACAAAAGACATGGTCAAACAGTACAATAGAAGGAGAAATGGCATGGGCTTGGGAGATGGCTTAGTGGTTAAAAGCACCAAGAGCACCGGCAGCTGGGGGTTGGGGCTTCTCAGGTGGAAGACCCCAGCCGACCCATGTAAGCTGGGCATGGCTACATGTAACCCCAGTGTGTGCGGGGAGGGGGACTTGAGAATTGTTGGGGTTTGCTAATTGATAGCAGCTCTGGGTTAAGGGACAAATCTCAAGGAAGTACACCATTGTGAGATAGAGAAGGGCCCCCAAGTTCTCTCCTCTGGTCTATGCACACATATGCATCAGCACACACATGGATGCGCATCACACACTGCATACATACTCTATACACACACATATGCACACTCAATGGGAAAAAGAAAAGAAAAATGGCCAGCAAATATATAAACCTGTTCAATCTTACTAGTTGCCACTCTTTTATTAAAGCTATGTTTTATGAGAGAAAGAGGCGGAATTGGTGTGCCAAGGCCTCCAGCCACTGCAATTGGATTCCAGATGTGTGTGCCACCTTATGTGCATGTGCAACCTTGCATATGCATCACCTTGTACACTGGCTTACATGGTATCTGGGGAGTCAAACATGGGTCCTTAGGCTCTATAGGCAAGTGCCTTAACCGCTAAGCCATCTCTCCAGGCCATTAAAGCTATATTTTAGAGGTCTTACTGATGTAATAAAAGTTGTCACAATGCTTTAAGTGATTTTAAGTAACTACCAGTGTGCACCACCATACCCATGACTTCTCCTCCAGCTAGCTTGGTTCAAAGACTTCCTCACCAGAGCTGTGATACTGGAAGTGGTAAGAAGTAAGGCCTAATAGCAGGTTTTAGGCCATGGGGGTCATGCCCTTGAATGGGACTGTAGGACTTTTTCCTCCTTTCTTGTACAATCTGAACAGTGTTGAGCAGTTTTGCTCCACAGGCTCCCCACTATGATGTACTGTTTGTCACAGCCCAAAAGCAATAGAACCAACTGATCATGGACCAAGGCCCCCAAACTGTGAGCCAAAATAAGCCCTTTGTCTTTATAAACTGGTAATCACAGATATTTGATAGGTGAGACAGTAACAACATTGCCAACACAGAATTCAACCTGTTAACAAAACTGATAATCACACACACACACAGAGCTGCCTTTCGGAGATGTGGTGAGAGGGGACTAGACAGGGACTGTCTTGTGTAGCAGGCTGGCTTTGAACCTATGATTCTCCAGCCTCAGCCACCTGAGTACCAGGTTTACAAGTATCTACCACTGTGCCTCGCTCTGCTGAACCCCTTTAACATGCTAAAACTAGTGACAACATGACCTATCCTCCAAAAGCCTGTAATACTACACAAGTGTAAATTCACCTAGATTCAATTAGAAAGAAAGTGACAAAATACTCAGAAATATTCTTTTCATAGGCATCTCTAGGATTCCAACAAAAGTGGATCATAATCCCAGGCTGCTTTTTCCTTCTTGTCTCTTTCTCTTCAGCAGGATCCTCAATGACCTACTCAAGTCCAGCAATCACCTAGGCAAAGGACCCTGTACAGTAATATGAACCAGTAACTACATAACAGCTCCCTCCCAGTGGGACATCACCACTGCTGCACTCACCTGCAAGGGAATTACCTGTGAGTAGTGCTGACCACTTCACTCCCTGCTTGCTAATCACAAAGCACTACTTCAGAGGAGCCTGTCACCAATACACAGGAACATGTTTTAAAGTTGGATTTGACCAGAGTGTTGTCTGACAGCACACTGCTCTACCAATCATTTTTGGAAAGATAAACTCTATCTTAAAACTCTTTACAAATGCAAGTAAGATTTACAGAGCACCTTTGGGCCATAAATAATTCCTTTCAAAAACTGCTTCCAATTTAATCATTCCCAAATAAGAAAATTCAAGCCAGGGCCTGGCCATACCATCAGTATAATGAATTAGTGAAGTTAGCTAACATTATTTCTCAGTCTTTACTGGCTGAGACAGTTTTTAGGTAGTGCATTCCTTGATCCAAATGCAATTTAATAACTATATAGAAAATTAACTTTTAAGAACCAAACTGCAATATTTTTTATAATCATTACAAATGACTTTTTAAAAAAATAGCAACTGTTAGAATTAGAAGGTTTAGGACTGGAGAAATGGCTTAGCAGTTAAGGCATTTGCCTGCAAAGCCAAAGGATCCTGGTTCGATTCTCCAGGACCCATGTAACCCAGATATAAAAGGAGGTACATGCATCTGGAGTTCGTTTGCAGTGGCTAGAGGCCCTGGTATGTCCATTCCCTCTCACTCTTTCTCTGTCTCAAATAAATAAACACACACACACACACATATATACACACACACACCAAAAAAAAAAGAATTAGAGGGTTTAAAATGTTTTATTTTACAGACATGTGATCTAAGGACATACCCTAAGCATGTAGTGCTCTTTTTGTTTCAAATGCATGTTTTCTCTTTTCCTTTGCATGTGCACAGTATGTGTAGCATGCTGTGTGTGTGTGTGTGTGTGCGCGCGTGTGTGCACGTGTGTGAGTGCCCAGGCCAGAAGAGTTGCCTCCACTGCTCATTCATGTGTTTCCTTGAGTCCAAGTCTCTCACTGACACTAGGGCTTGCTGCTTCCATGAGCCCCAACAATTCTCTAGTCCCTGCTCCCCACAAGATTGTGGTTATAGGTCTGTATGACCATGCCCAGCTGTTTAGAAATCAAACTCAAGCAATTTCAGTTCCCTCAGGCCTCCATGCTTATATGAGAAACTCTCTTACCTGCTGGGCAGTCTCTCTCTTCAGCCCCAAAATGTTTTTTTAATTAAAAACAAAATCTACATATCCACAACTATTAGTTATATAGTCACTAGAATTTATAGTCAAAAATGCGCATGTCTGGGGCTGGAGAGATGGCTGAGCCTTAAGGCACTTGCCTGCAAAGCCTAACAACCTGAGTTCAATTCCCCAGCTCCCACATAAAACCAGATGTACAGAGTGGCACACGCATCTGGAGTTCATTTCTAGTGGCTGGAGGCCGTGGTGCACTCACATTCTCTCTGTCTGTTTCTCTTCTCTCTCTCTGCTTGCAAATAAGTAAATAAAAATTAAAACCAAATTTTAAAAAATGTATGTTTGATTTACAATGTAATCAAAAATAATAAATAAATCTAGAGCTAGGTGTGGTGGGGTACACCTGCAATCCCAGTGCTGGGGGGTAAGAGAGGCAGGAGGACTTCCACAAGTTCAAGATTAGCTTAGTCTGAACCAGGGCCAGGAAGGGATACAAATGAATAGAAAAATATACCAAGAGCTGAGCGTGGTGGCACACACCTTTAATTTCAGCACTCGGGAAGCAGAGGTAGGAGGATTGCCATGAGTTCAAGGCCACCCTGAGACAATAAAGTGAATTCCAGGTCAGCCTGGGCTAGAGCAAAACCCTACCTCAAAAAAAAAAAAAAAAAAATACACACACACACACACACACACACACACACACACACACTCGTACATATATTATATACACATACCATATTACAGATGGGAAGACTGAGGATAGTCATGCTGCTCAAGGTTTAATACAATCCCTGCTAAATCCCAATGGCACTTTATTAACTTATTTTTTGCAGAAATAGAAAAATCTATCCTTGGGCTGAAGAGATGGTTTAGTAGTTAATGTACTTGCCTGGAAAGCCAAAGGACCTAGGTTCAATTTCCCAGGACCTATGTAAGCCAGATATACAAAGTACTGCATGCATCTGGAGTTCATTTGCAGTAGGTGGAGGCCCTGGCGCATGCCCACACTCTCACTCTCTTTCAAATAAATAAATAAAAATGTTTTAGGCTGGGAGTGGTGGCACATGCCTTTAATCCCAGAACTCAGGAGGCAGAGGTAGGAGGATCACCATGAGTTTGTGGCCACCCTGAGATGACAGTGAATTCCAGGTCAGCCTGGGCTAGAGTGAGACCCTACCTTGAAAACAAACAGACAAAAAAAAAAAAAAAAAAAGCTTAAAAACAAGAAAAATCTATTCTAAAATTCATATGGAATATCAAGAGACCCCAAATATCCAAACAATCATAAGAAAGAACAAATTAAAGATCTCATACTTTATGATTTCAAAATATATCACAAAGCTACAGTGATCAAAACAGTGTGGTACCATCATTAATATGAACACATAAAGTAATTAAACAGACTAAAGAGCCCAGAATGAAGCCTCACATATATGGCCAAAATGTTCTTCATACAAAGATGCAATGATCATTCAGTGGGGGAAAAAGATAGTATTTCCAACAGTATAGGGAATACTAAATAGCTATATATTAAAGAATGAAGCTGGACTCTTACACAGTATGTAAAAACTTACTCAAAATGGATTAACCACTTAAGTGTGAGACCCCCAAACTATAAAACTTTGAGAAGAAAAATAAGGGGGAAGCTTTATGACCCTGAATGTGGCAATAATATCTTGGACATGACATCAAAAGCAGAAATAAAAATAATCAACTTATGACAGCTGGAGAGATGGCTCAGTGGTTAAAGGCATTTGCTTGCCCCAGTACAATTCCCCAGCTCCTACATAAAACCAGATGCACAAAGTGGCACATGTGTCTGGAGTTCATTTATATTGGCAAGAGGTCCTGGCACACCCATATTCTCTCTTTTTCTCTGTTTACAAATAAATAAGTAAAAATATTTGTTAAAAATAATAATCACGACTGGAGAGATGGCTCAGCAGTTAAGATATTTGCCTACAAAGCCTAACGATCCAGGTTCAGATCCCCAGTATCCACATAAAGCCAGAAGCACAAGGTGGCATAGTCTGGAGTTCATTTGCAAGGGCAGGAGGTCCTGGAGTGCCCATTCTCTCTATCTGCTTCTTTATCTCCCTCCCTCCCTCTCTTTCAAATAAATATATATTTTAAAAAAAAATCTAGGACTACATCAAACACAGCTCTCCAACATACTAGATGGGCCTCACACATGCGAGGTAAGTATCCTACCACTGAGCTACATTCTCAAGCCTTTCTATTTTATTTTTAGATAGGGTCTAAGTTGACCAGGCTGGCCTTGAATCTGCATTCTCCTGCTCCAGCCTCCCTAGTAGCTGGGATTATAAAGTTCTTCATTTGTTTTTTTGTTTACTGTCTTGCTTGTTTTGTTCTTTTGAGAAGGTAACCAATGTAGCTCAGGCTGGCTTCAAACTCTGGATCCTTCTGTGTTTGGCATCTTGCCTAAGCTCACACAGAAATTTTCATTCACCAAAGAATGTAACAGAGTGAAACTGTAATTTACGGAATCAGGGACTAATTTACAACTCATCATCAGATAAGAGGTTAAGACCCAGAAAACTACAATTCAACAACAAAAAATAATAAACCTGATTAAAAACTTAGCCTTTTCTCCAAAGATGATGTAGAAATGGCTGACAAGTACAGGAAAAGATGCTCGGCATCTCTAATCATTAAGAAATGCGGGCTGGAGAGATGGCTTAGCGGTTAAGCGCTTGCCTGTGAAGCCTAAGGACCCCGGTTCGAGGCTTGGTTCCCCAGGTCCCACGTTAGTCAGATGCACAAGGGGGTGCACGCATCTGGAGTTCGTTTGCAGAGGCTGGAAGCCCTGGCGCGCCCATTCTCTCTCTCTCCCTCTATCTGTCTTTCTCTCTGTGTCTGTCGTTCTCAAATAAATAAATAAATAAAATTAAAAAAAAAAAAGAAATGCAAATCAGCTGGGTGTGATGGCCCATGTCTTTAATCCCAGCACTTGGGAGGCAGAGGTAGGAGGATCACTGTGAGCTCAAGGCTAGCCTGAAGCTACAGAGTGAGGGCCAGGTCAGGTGAGACCCTACCTCAAAAAAATAAATAAATAAATTGGTGGGGCTGGAAGATGGCTGAGTTTAGAGGTGCTTTCATGCAGCCTGCTGACCCAAGTACAAAACCTCATCACCCAGATAAAGTCGAATACAAAGTAGTGCAATTATCTGTAATCCCAATGTGCCAATGGCAATGGGAGGTGGAGCCAGGAGAATATGGAAGCTAGCAATCATCAGTGATAAGACAGACCTAGTCTCAAGAAGGTGGAAGGAGCAGAGAAACACCTTGAGGTTGTTCTCTTACTCTAATGCATGCCATTGCACACACACATGCCACTATCCAAAAATATGTATTATCATATTTATCATACACACACACACACACACACACACATATATATACACATACATGTGTGTGTGTGTTGGCAAGGGTGTGAAGAAATTAAAACCTTTGTGTATTACTGGTATGGTGGTAAATGTGACGATCATGGAAAAAATTAAAAGTGAACTACCATGTGATCCAGAAATCTCACTGCTAGGCATACACTCAAAAGAACTGAAAGTAAATACTTAAGATATTTGCATACCCATTTTCATGGCACTACTGATAATAGCCAAAAGGTATAAGCAGCCCAACTATCCATGGATGGATGGATGGATACATGAAAATAAACTTGATATATACATATATAAAATAAGTGCAAAAATATCATAATTAAATCCATCATTTTGTACACTAAAAACACACTAATAAAATAAAGAAAGCAGGCTGGGCTTGTCAACACACACAAGTAATTCCTGCACTTGAGAGACTGAGGAAGAAGGATTAGGAGTTCTGGCCAAATACTCTAGCTGGGATGCCAAGGCAGGAGGACTTCAAGTTTAAGAGTAGTGTAGGCAACTTAGTAAGACCCTGCCACAGTCAAATTAAAATTTTAAAAGATCAACTTTAGTGGAAGACCACTTGCCTACACACACACACACACACACACACCCCAAACAAGCAGACGGAAGAGGTTGGGGACAGGAAGCATGGTAGTGTATGTTTGTAATCCCAGGATCATGGAGGCTGAGACAGGTGGATCATAAATTTGAGGCCAGCCTGGGTATACAGATAACTTTTTCCAAAGAAAAAGAAGAAAATTCTACTAGTAGCTGTAACACAAATGTTATAGATGTTATGCTAAGTAAAATAAACAGGTCAAAAAAACAGGACATGGTGGCCCATGCCTTTAATCCAGCTAGGAGGCTCACCATGAGTTCAAGATCAGCCTGAGACTAATTCTAAGTCAGCCTGGGCTAGAACAAGACCCTACCTCAAAAAGACAAAACAAAACAAAACAAACAAAAAAAAGAACAAAACAAACAAAAAAACCCACAATGCTATGAGTCCAGTTACAGTTAAATTCGCAGAAACAGAAAGAATGGTAGTTTACCAGGGTGGAGGGATTGGAGAGTAAAAGGATAGGGGAAATTGGGGTTCCAATTTTGCTAGGTTAAAGAATTCTAGAGATCTGTATTGAACTGTACATTTAAATGATGGTAAACTCTACATGTTTTACCACAATTTTTAAAAGTTAATTTAAAAAATACCAGAATGTAGGTTTTACACTCTATGATGACAGAACAGGTCAGGCTCCTCCTACACCACAGACATTTTTCAGACCCTATGCATTGTATGAAACAAAATGAAGCACGCAGACGCAAAGGCTAATTCTCAAATGAGAAAAGACAACACCAATAATAAGCTTCTGAAGCCATGAGACTCTAGCTGAAGTCTAAGAGACGTTTCCCTCTGTCAAAGCAAATTCTTGTTGGGCGTGGTGGTGTGAACCTGTAATCCCAACACTCAGGAGGCTGAAGTAAGAAAATAAAGTTGGAGGTCAACCTGGACTACACAGTAAGACCCTGTCTCAAACAAAACAAGCAAATTTCACTAACAGCCTTTGGTTTATCCTCAGTACCCTTCAATACACAGGCAACTTCTGAGAATACTGTATATGTCTAGACTAACCTGTCAAACCAATCTAGAACGAAGGAGTGTTCACAAAACACAATATTGCTAAACCATAACCTAAGCAATATAACCAGGCACCTAACTCATCAAAAATAGTCAGTAGCTTCCAACATCAAGTATTCATTGCCATGGACTGTCTAATGGGAAAGTTTCTCTTTAAAAACTTTCAAAAGTCAGAATGGGCTGTGTATGTGTTTTTGTTGTTGTTTCTTTTCAAGGTAGGGTTTCACTCTATCCCAGGCTGACCAGAAACTCATTCTGTAGCCCCAGACTGGCCTTGAACTCACAGTGATCCTTCTACCTCTGGCCCCCAAGCACTGGGATTAAAGGTGTGTCCCATCACAGGTGGCTGGCTAAATTGTTGTTTTGGTTTTTGGTTTTTTTTTTTGTTTTGTTTTGTTTTTTCAAGGTAGGGTCTCACTCTAGCCCAGGCTGACCTGGAATTCACTCTAGTCTCAGGGTAGCCTCGAACTCACGGTGATCCTCCTACATCTGCCTCCCGATTAGGATTAAAGGCATGCCACACCCAGTTTATGAACATTTTAATGCTTAGCAAGCTCAGAGAATGTAATTGTGGTTGTTTAAAATAAAAATGTGGTAAAATAGTCTAGGTGGGTTCAGGGCAGGGGATACAGGAAAGAAGGACTAATCAAAATTAAAAATGCTATGAATAAGCCATTTGGGCTGGGTGTAGTGGTGCACCTCTTACCTCAGCCTCCCAAATGCTGGGATTAAAGGTGTGCACCACTATACCTGGCTAATTGTGTCTTTCAAAAGGCAATTACTAGCCAGGCATGGTGGCACACGACTTTAATCTCAGCACTTGGGAGGCAGAGGTAGGAGGATCGCCGTGAGTTCAAGGCTACCCTGAGACGACATAGTGAATTCCAGGTCAGCCTGAGCTAGTGCAAGACCCTACCTTGAAAAACCAAAAAAAAAAAAAAAAAAAAAAAAAAAAAATTTAAAAAATGTTATGAATAACCTATTTGGAACCATACTTCTTCACTAGATAAATAATACATATGTTAAAAAGAGAGAAAGAGTGTGTATGTGAGTTTGGGCAGGAGTATCCTGTGGAGGTGAATAAGGTTGTGCCCAGAAGCCATACATTGTTTCAAGAAAATTTCATTGCCAGGGCTAGAATACCTTTCAGTGAATTGTTGGCCAGGAAGATCCCTGATGCCTCCAAAATATTATAGGCTATTGCTAGGCTCTTGGTTGCCCACCAGAACTAGATGGTAAAATCCTATTGCTGAAGATACCACAGGTTTGGGCTGCAGAACACAGCAAAATCAAGCTGGAGCTGAGCTGGAAGCCTCCTCCTGGTTGACTAGCTGTCAGGATGCCAGGAAGACCTATGCAGCCCGAAGGAGAAAAGTCATCAACAATCTTAACCAGCAGTGGACCCTGCAAGCTTTGTGGCTGGCCAACTAGCCAGATTGTCAACTGGTGAAATGGTGGCATGTTTGTTATGGGGGAAAACAACTGTTCTCTGGATTTGAGGCCCATTTCTTGGGAGGGAATACATGCTTGGTACTGAAAACCTAATCAAAAGCCCATGGCTGGGGAGCCGTAGTGGGAAACTACTTCTGTTGTCCGGCTAAATGGATCACCAAACTGCCCTCTAAATGCTATGTTTATGCCCATGTATTAATGCTACTCTCACAGGTGGTTAGAGAAATTTTTCTTTTTTTTGTTTATTTTTGTTTATTTGAGAGCAACAGACAAAGAGGCAGAGAGAGAGAGAGAGAGGGAGGTAGGATGGGCGCACCAGGACCTCTAGCCACTGCAAATGAATTCCAGATGCATGCGCCACCTTGTGCATCTGGCTTATGTGGGTCCTGGGGAATCGAGCCTCGAACCAGGGAGGGTCTTTAGCTTAACAGGCAAGGGCTTAACCACTAAGCCATCTCTCCAGCCTGTAATTTTTCTTTTCAAATGGTGGTGACCACTGGAGAAATCAAAAACTCATCAAAATGCTGAGAAGTGACAATGGAGTGTTTAGCACTGAGTCATCTCTATTATATCCTCCAAGGTCCCAGGACCCATTTTGGAATAGGTGGCAGGAAGAATGTAAGAGCTAAAAGAAGGGAAGGACTGCTTACAATACTGTCTTCCAGACAAAATGACCTTAGTATTCATGACCTTACAGTGGCTGACACCACCTACACAAGACCAGGAAACAAATGACGTCAAAACAGAAGACAGGGCGAGAGAAATGGCTGAACAGCTAAGGCACAACCCTAAGGACCCGTGTTCTACTTCCCCAAGTCCCACATAAGCCAGACACACAAAGTGGCAGAAGTGCAAAGTCGTGCATGTGCCCAAGGTGGCACAAATGTCTGGGGTTCAATTGTAATACCTGAAAACCCCAGCACACCAATTCTGTCTCATTAAAAAAAAAAAGAGGGCTGGAGAGATGGCTTAGTGGTTAAGGTACCGGCTTTCAAAGCCAAAGGACCTAGGTTTGATTCTCCAGGACCCACGTAAGCCAGATGCACAAGGTGGCATATGTGTCTGGAGTTCATCTTTAGTAGTTGAAGTCTATAGTGTACCCATTCTATCTACCTATCATCATATCTCTTTCTCTCTCTCTCTCAAATAAATAAATAAAATTACATTTTAAAAAAGAGACTAGTTGAAAAGAAGGGATTCAGTGGAGGAGGCTTAGGAGAAGGAGAAAAGGAAGGGTAATGAGAGTAGATAATGATCATGGTTTACTGTCTATACATATGGAGGTTGTCAATAAAGTTAAAAATAAAAAGGTGCATTTCAATTAAAAACAGTTAATACATGGGTTTTTTAAAATAGTTTTATTATTTGAAAGCAGAGAGAGAGGGGAGACAGACAGACAGGCAAGTGGGCAGAGAAAGAGAGAGGAAGAGAGAAATGGGTGCACCAAGGCCTCCAGCTGCTGCAAATGAACTCGACAAGTATGCACCACTGTGTATCTGGCTTTACATGGGTACTGGGGTTTTGAACTCAGGTACTCAGGCTTTGCAGGCAAGTGCTTTAACTAATCAGTCTCTCTAGCACCCCAAACACTGGTTTTTGACTGGCTTGTCTGTCCTTCCCCAGCTGGTACTTCATCACAATCTGCACATTTAAGTCCTCATTAGGGACTATATGGCTTGGGATGGAATACTGGCTCCTGCCATTGACCAGGTCTGTTCCAGTCATACTGAGCTTCAGTCTCAAGATCCATGTTTGATGAGCACCTGAAAAAATCTTAAACTCTGAAAGTCACTGGAGAGATGGTTTAGATAAATATAAAAGCTTACTTTAGTGACAAGGGAAGGTAAGTGGGAAGGTAAAAAGTGTCACTTAGCCGGTCACGGTAGCACATGCCTTTAATCCCAGCACTTGGGAGGCAGAGGTAGGAGGACTGCCGTGAGTTTGAGGCCACCTTGAGATGACACAGTGAATTCCAGGTCAGCCTGGGCTGCAGTGAGACCCTACCTCAAAACACCAAAAATAAATAAATAAATAACAGTGCCAATTTCATATTACAATAATTTTCTTATTAGGAAACTACCTAAGTATTGGTTTTTAACCACTCCTGACTTTACCCAAGTCACAGATATAAAAAGTGGTAGACAAGGTCACTTTAGTCAAATCTTTATTCAAACTATGTACATACTGCAGATATTGGCAGAGATTATGTAGAAATTCCAGGCTGGGAAAAGAATGGCACCTATCATTATTAAAAAAACAAACTGGGAATAGAAGGAACATATCTCAATATAATAAAGGCTATTTATGACAAGCCTACAGCCAACATATTACTAAATGGGGAAAAACTGGAAGCTTTTTCACTAAAATCAGGAACAAGACAAGGGTGTCCACTGTCCCCACTTTGATTTAATATAGTACTGAAAGTCTTAGCCATAGCAATAAGGCAAGAGGCACACATAAAAGGGATACAATTGGAAAGGAAGAAATCAAGTTATCATTATTTGCAGATAACATGATTCTATATATAAAGACCCTAAAGACACTACTAGCAAACTGTTAGAGCTGATAAAAACCTACAGCCATGTAGAAGGATACAAAATAAATACACAGAAATCAGTAGCCTTCATATATGCTAACAACAAACACACAGAGGATGAAATCAGAGAATCACTCCCATTCACAATTGTATCAAAAAAAAATAAAGTACCTTGGAATAAACCTAACAATGGAAGTGAAGAATCTCTACAATGAGAACTTTAAAACACTCAAGCGAGAAATTGCAGAAGACACTAGAAAATGGGGAAACATCCTTCATTCCTGGATTGGAAGAATCAATATTGTGAAAATGGCAATCTCACCAAAAGCAATCTACACATCTAGTATAATCCCCATCAAAATTCCAAAGGCAATCTTCATGGAAATAGAAAAAAAATCCAAAAATTCATTTGGAATCACAAAAGACCTAGAATATCTAAAATAATACTGAGCAACAAAAATAAGGCTGGTGGTATCACCATACCTGATTTTAACCTATACTACAGAGCCACAGTAACAAAAACAGCATGGTACTGGCACAAAAGCAGACATGCAGATCAGTGGAACAGAATAGAGGACCCAGATGTAAGTCCAGGTAGCTATAGTCACCTGATATTCGATAAAAATGCCAAAAAATACTCACTGGAGAAAAGACAGCCCCTTCAGCAAATGGTGTTGGGATAACTGGGTATGTATCTACAGAAGGATGAAAATAGATTCTTCTCTCTCTCCATGCATAAGAATTAAGTCCAAATGGATTAAAGACCTTAATATCAGACCTGAAACTCTGAAACTGCTAGAGGAAAAAGTAGGGGAAACCCTTCAACATATTGGTCTTGGCAAAGACTTTCTGAATACAACCCCAATTGCTCAGGCAATAAAACCACAGATTAATCACTGGGACCTCATGAAATTACAAAGATTTTGCACTGCAAAGGACACAGTGAAAAAAGCAAAGAGGCAACCTACAGAATAGGAAAAAATCTTTACCAGCTATATATCTGATAGAGGATTAATATCTAGGATATACAAAGAACTCAAAAAGTTAAATAATAAGGAATCAAACAAGCTAATCAAAAAATGGGTCATGGAGCTAAATAGAGCATTCTCAAAGGAAGAAATACGAATGGCATATAAGCATCTAAAAAGATGTTCTACCTCACTAGTCATCAGGGAAATGCAGATTAAAACTACATTGAGATTCCATCTCACTCCTGTCAGATTGGCCACCATCATGAAAACAAATGATCAAAAATGCTGGTGGGGATGTAGAAAAAGAGGAACCCTTCTACACTGCTGGTGGGAATGCAATCTGGTCCAGCCACTGTGGAAATCAGTGTGGAGGTTCCTAAAACAGCTAAAGATTGATCTTCCACATGACCCAGCTATAGCACTCCTAGGCATATATCCTAAGGACTCACCTCATTTCCTTAGAAGTACGTGCTCAACCATGTTTATTGCTGCTCAATTTATAATAGCTGGGAAATGGAACCAGCCTAGATGTCCTTCAACTGATGAGTGGATAATGAAGATGTGGCACATTTATACAATGGAGTTCTACTCAGCGGTAAAGAAAAATGAAATTATGAAATTTGCAGAAAAATGGATGGATCTGGAAAGGATTATACTAAGTAAGGTAACCCAGGCCTAGAAAGCCAAGCACCACATGTTCTCCCTCATATGTGGATCCTAGCTACAGATGTTTGGGCTTCTGCATGAGAAGGAAAATACTTAGCAGCAGAGGCCAGTAAGTTAAAAAGGAGATATAAAGGGAAGAGAAAGGAAGGGAGGAGAATACTTAATAGGTTGGTATTGTATATATGTAAGTACAATGATTGAGATGGGGAGGTAATATGATAGAGAATGGAATTTCAAAGGGGAAAGTGAGGGAGGGGGAGGTATTACCATGGGATATTTTTATAATTATGGAAAATGTTAATAAAAATTGTAAAAATTTAAAAAAAAGAATGTAAGAGCCAAAGGATGGGTAGGACTCCTTACAACATGCTCCCTCCAGACATAAAATGGCCTCGATATCCATGACCTCATATTGCCTGACACTACATACACAAGACCATCATAAGAGGAGGGAAAGATCATGACATCAAAATAAAAGAGAGACTTGTTGAGATAGGGAGGGGATATGATGGAGAATGGAATTTCAAAGGGGAAAGGGGGTAGGGAGGGCATTACCATGGAATATTTTTTATGATCATGGAAAATGTTTTTAAAATTTGAGAAAAAAATTAAATTTTAAAAAAGAGCATGGTACCTATGAAACCATGTAAGTAAATGAATAAGTGTCAAAGTGAATGATAAAAAACAAAAAGTACACATTCCGAGAGGGCACACAAGACTGAAGAGAAATGGTACAGGTTGGGAGGAAATGCTGCCTCCACAGTACCTCAGGCTGGAGGATGAAAGCTGTGGGAGAGCTGGCCAAGGGAGGGGCCACAGGCACTAACAACACTTGGTAATGGGTCAGAAATGAGTCTATGTGGATGGGGAATGTAGCAGACAGCTTCAGGTTCGCTGAGATAAACTTCCAGACCAGGCACAGTTATAGAGGAAGGGATTTATTGAAGCTTACAGATCCAGGGGAAGTTCCATAATGGCAGAAGAAGGTGCCTGCTTTCACAGGACCAAACACAGAGAGAGAGAGAGAGAGAGAGAGAGAGAGAGAGAGAGAGAGAGAGAGAGAGAGAGAGAAGCACAAGCCTAAAAAGTGAAAAGCCACACAGCATAGCACACTTCAGTAACTCCAGTTAGGCACACTTTGCATATCTTTAGATTGAAAAGGGAAACCCACCACCACACCTTAAGATCACCCAGTGACATTGCCTCCAGCCAGGTAGCCAGCTGATGCAAACCACAAACAATAAAGAACTGAATATATTGGGGGCCATCTATTCTATTCAAACCACCACAGGGAATAACACTACATTAATAAAAACTGGGAAATGGGTGGAAAATAATCCTGCCCTGGATGTGTGTCATGTGCTGTATGCATCAATGGATACACATATGAACAAAAACATCCACCTGGCAACTAGGGAGCAACAAGTGACAGGCAGCTAGGAAACAAGGCTAACCAAGAACCACAAAGTCCATATACCAAACAAGGTCCATGCTGCTTACAACAGACAGGAAAATTCAGCCACAGAACACAGCTCCCTGCTTTTGGCAAAGCTCAGGTCACCATCACCTGGAGGTGTGAGAGTGTCCAAATTATCAGCCCTCAGTAAAGATTTCACTTCCCCCAAGAGTAGTCTGCCTTATCACCACTCTGGACAACAGACTGGATGACTTTACATCTTCAGCAGGTGCTCACAAGGGGAAAAAAAAAAAAAAAGTTTAAAAAAGGAAAACAGGTATTGGCAAGAAGAAAAAAGAGCATACTTTCCCACTATGGGCCTCCAGTGCTCCTGACAGTATCAAACAGCTTTTATTAAAAGCAAAAAAATAAAAAAATAAAAAGTTCATTAATGCTTTTAGTGCTCTACTTAAAAGGCTCTAAATTTGAAGGGGCTGCCATCAGACAAATGGTGAAGAATCTTGCCAGGCGTGGTGGCGCATGCCTTTAATCCCAGCACTTGGGAAGGAGGTAGGTGGATCACCACGAATTCAAGGCACCCTGAGATTACATAATGAATTCCAGGTCAGCTTGGGCTAGAGTGAGACCCTACCTCGAAAAACCAAAAAAAAAAAAAAAAAAAGAATCTCACCCATAAATATTACTTTAAAATATAACTTGACATTATATAGTAAATATGTCTCCTAATCAATTAGACTACCCTAAGACAAATAGTAATAGTTTTTTTTTTTTAATCTCTTGCCTTCTAATTTTAGTCCTAAGCATTTTGCTCTTATGGTCTGTACAGAAAAATTGTTCAGTACTTACATGACAAATATATCTTAAAAATATGGGCATAAACTTTCAGTGGGGAGGAAGAGGAGGCTGTGGAGATCTGGCCCTCTGTGAAGGACGTCAAAAGTCCACTGATCTCTTCAGCACCTTCCTACCTTCAAGCCTATAGTAAAATGGTTTGATAGCCCAAAAGGGAGTAGGAATAAAACTATTAAACACCAGCAAAAAATTAAGAGTCCTAATTAAGCCTATCAAACTTACCACTGCCATTAATTAACAATGAATGAAAATACATGTGGAATTCAGATTTATACTGTAATACAGGACTGAAACAATCATTCTTGAAAATAGTTCAGGCTTATATTTACTTGAATATAAATTGTACCTTCTCATTTATAAGTTAAAAGTCACCATGCCTTCCAAAAACCCACTTTGTGAACAAACTAATAATCATGTTTAAGAAGCTTTTATTTGCTTGCCATAGTGGCAGATGTGTAACTCAAAAGGTTGTTAAAATTATATGTCACACACATATATGTATTTTTACTGTACATATTTTTAAATATATTTTCACTACACCCAGAGAGACTTTCATTGTTTTCAATACCTGAGTCTTACCTTCAAGAAAAACCTTGACACCAACCAGAACAAGCTCATTTTCTCTGTAGTGATTATAGTTAACTTCTACATCTGGGAACTATTTCAAAGCCCTTCCATACTTTAAAGCAGTCAAAACAGTGTCAAAGGTCCCTTTCCTCTGGACTAGAGATAAGACACCACACGCCACAGATCAGTTAAGATGGGTGTTAAGATAGATATAGGAGTGTTAAGACATAAGGGATGTTAAGTCAAGCAATGGCTTGTGCTGACTCAAGAAAATTAATATCTAGTTCAAACATGAAAAGCTGCATTAGGTAATCTAGCTTTGCCTGCAGCTTTTCTTTAGGAGACAATGAGTTTTATTTTGTTTTGAAGATATTCTAGTGAAATTCTACTGCAATGCAGGAAAAACACATAAAATGCTCAGGGAATTATCATTAAAAGCACGGGTAATCTCAACTTTGAAAATTTAAACCTGTGTGTACTACAGAAGATCCTCAGAGTGTCTGTCAATAACTAAATTTAAAATCTTCTGAAACTTGCTGAAAATACTCAACAGCAGTCTTCCGGGGCAAATGTTACATTTATGTCATATCAGATGCCAAAGTCAATGTCACAATCATGTAAAAGCAGTTGCATTTATGCTGGAATTGGATTTACAAGGTTTAAAGCACAGACCACTTGTGGGGATATCTTGAGGGTACATTTCATTAGAACCAGGTCCATTTACAAGGAACAAGGTCTATGTTCTATATTAATATAATTACCATCAGTATCTTAGATAACTTTTGCCCATACAAATAGTTCCCACAGACACAGCACAGCCAGAAGGATATCTGATTCAACCAGGGCTATTGGCTTATTCAACCACTTCTTTTCATACTAGACACCCTGGCAGCCATTCTCCAGGCTTAGCCCTTAACAGGCATTTATGAATATTACGTGTATGAACACCCGTAAAGTATGCAGATGGAAAATCAGCAAATATCTTTTAGACTGACAGGTCTCTAACAAAGGTTTGTTTACTTAATGCATCTGGAAATTAGCATATAAAATGGTTGTTGGAAAAATAAGCAGCAGCAGGACAATACAAACTTTGACTGTCACAGATTCACCTCCCATGCCATGTGCCTGGCATGGTGCAAGGTAAGTAAAGAAATGCAGGGAAAAAGACCCTCAAGGTCTCTGTGAAGCTCAAGGAGATATGCCCATTAAATTAATCCACTATAGTGAGTTTATTGAAAATCCACTACCTGTCCAAATGTTGGTACGATGGCCACTCATAACAACACTAAACTAATAGCAGATGATAATGATTAAATATGACAACTCCAGGCCTGAGGAAAACAGCAATTTTATTCTGAAAGTAATTTTACCTCTTCCAAACCTATAATGACAATTACTTTCAAAGATATATAGAAGTTATTCAGAGAATTATCATCATATGTTAACTCAGACTAAGGTTGCTTGCAATGAAATAAGGGAATACATACACAAAAAATAAATAACAAGCAATTTTCACTTTTATTTGGCTTGCATTTGCTGCTGCCGTCAGTAACAATAAAAACCAAGTGACTTTAATCTTAAAGTAGAATATCAATTTTAAAGTTTTTTGGGGGAGGGCAAGAAGTTACCATATTGTTGAGTTTAATGTGAAATGCAAGCTAATTAACTGGTTTTCTTAGTTTTTTTAAGTTTTCACTTTTAGTGAATTCATGAAGGTTTTGTGATACACTCCCGTAGGCTTAGAAACAGGTAGTACAGATAAAATTACACAGTTTTGTTCTTCAAGGTTACAAAATAACTTTTGACCCTGTCAAACAAAGTACCAGTTTTAAAGCCATACATTACTAGAGAGGGATTCAAAAACTGGAGTGAAGCCTTTGACTGTCAATTGAAGTTAAAAGGTTTGAAAGCTGAAAACTTGACATTGTTTCTAAGGTCTTCCACATCAACGAGAAAGGCACCTGATTACAAGCGTATCTGAAATAAGCAACGTGAACCGGCTTCCAATACCGTACTAGAGAGTTAAATTAAACTGAGGACTAATAATAAAATAAACAATCAACAACACTGCAAAGCCATAGTGAAGAAGGAAACTAAAGAAACAGCCTCCGCAATGAAATGTTTGGACAAATTCAAATTTTGGAGGCTGGATATTGAAGCTTTTCCACCAGTCTCGCTATTTTTACTAGGACTCTTTAAAATGAGCTCTGTGGCGTGCCCATATTAAAACCAAGAAAAAAAGGAAAGGTCCAACGATTTACCTAACAGGAGCCATCGAGCCCAAAACTATGCCCCTGCTACATAGCGGGCCAAGTGGCCCTAATGTACGAGAACTCGGGAAGTTTTGAAATGGCAGTGACAGGAGACCAGGGGAAGGCAAGGGGGAAGGAATGTCGGCGCACGAGCTCAACTGCGCGCGGCCGACGCGGCCACTTGGCGTCGGAACTGCGAGCAACCGGCTCGGGTCGGGACTCGACCCGGCGAGTTCGCGCCCGAGCCCGTCGCGGCCGGGGTCGCAGCCCCGCAGCGGCCTTCGCGAGCGCGGTGACAGCCGCCCGCGGGATGCCGGCCGGCGGACACCCACCTTCCTTCTCGGCCCGCGCCGCGGCCACCACGAGGGTCATCACCAGGTGCAGCGCTCCCAGGAGGCCGGCGGCCGCACTCCGCGGGCCCCCGCCGCGACTGGCCGTGGGCTCCAGCCCGGCCCCGGTGGACGTGGAGGCGGCGGCGGCGGGTCCTGCTCCTCCTCCCGCCCGCTTTCCCATCCTGGCCGGCCGGGGGCCGCCGCGCTCGAGGATCGGCGCGACCCTTGTCGGCGAGGCGAAGGCGGCGGCGCGGGAGCCGTGGTCCGGGCTTTGACTGGGGGGCCGGGTGAGAGAGCGGTTCTGGGCCCAGGGCTCCGGCTCCGGCTCCGGGCACGGGTCTGGGTCGGTACGGGCGTGCGAGCGACAATGTCAGTCACGGCCTCGGCCTCGGCATCGCCTGCGAGGAGCCGGAACGGAGAGGCCGCGAGTCAGGCACGGCGGACGGCCATACTGGAAACGGGCAAGGACTGTGGGCCCAGGACGCTGGCCTCCGAGGGGCGGGGCGGGCCTCGGGGACCGCCCCCTCTGCCAACACCTGGGCGGCCCCGGTCGGTCCGTCCGCCCGAGGACGTGGGCCCTGGCCCCCCGTATTGCCCACGGACACCCACGGCTTCACCGACCAGACGGGGCCGGGACAGCCAAACCCACCCCGTCCCTGCTGCCCGGCCCCGCAGGAGGATGGAAGTAGGCCCGGGCCCGCCCGCCAGGACTTATGATGGCCGCTCGCGCTTCACCGAGGCAATGACGGCGATCACGTGGAGACAGGCGGCCACGCCGCGTGCCGCCGTGGTGCGTGTAGGGGCGGGGCGGGGCGGGGCGGGGCGGCCGCGCCTCCGAAGCCCGGACTCTCTGGGGTCTTCGGCACTGCAATGCTGGAGCCTTCCAGTGGTCTGAGTGCGCCTCCGGAACGCCGATGCCGGCGCGGAAAAATCCTTTCTTGTGGCTCCTCCTGGTTACACCTTTGCCTCCCCGCGAGCTTGGCCGAATCAGTCCCTAGTGGTGTTTCCTTGAAGATGGGGACTTCTGTTTATGTTTGTATCTTCCCAAATGCAGTACCCAAGAGGGGCTTAGTGGCATCCTCGTGCACATGCCCTGTTACCACTTTCCATAGTAATAAACATTTCTATGTTGCTTTTATTTTATTTCTGAGGAGGAAACTTATTGTGTGCCGAAAGCATCAGTGTCCCTTGAGGGACAGGGAGGACCCACATGCTGCCGTTCTCTGCCTTGGAATGATTAAGACGTTTCTGTGACTTCTTTTAAACGCTTTCTTATTTAGTCTTCACGCAGCCGTCTCAAGTCCCTGAGCTGACCTTTTCATCTCAGGTTGAGGTTCTTGTTATGCATGGCTACTTTGTACCAGATTTAATTTAAACACCTTGAGGGGTGGAGGAGGGTGTCAACACTTAGTAGTCTGATAACTTCTCCCAACTCCTAACCCCCCTGCTGGTTTACTTTGCTTAGCTATTGGTTGAATGAACCAACCTATTTATAAGGCCATGTTTGCCCAGATATAACGAGCTAGGTTTTTTTTTTTTTAAGGTTTCAGACTTTAAAAGAACTCAAAAGTGCTACCTTCTGCAACAATCCTATTTGTGAAGCAAGCATTAAAACCTATAAATTAATGTATTTTAAAGGAGACTTCATCCTAGTGATGTTTTTGTTTGCTTGTTTTAGGATTTTTTTTATCCCCCAGACACGGTCTCATTCAGGCTGGCTGGAACTCACTACTATTTCACCTGGAATTCTCCATCCTCCTGTCTCTGTAAAGTGCTGAGATTAGAAGCATGCACCAGGCCAGACCATGCTAATGATTTTCTTTTTAATTAAATATTTTTGTTTATTTTTATTTATTCATTTGAGAGAGACAGCGAGAAAGAAAAAGGCAGATAGATAGAGAATGGGCACACCAGGGCCTCCAGCCACTGCAAAAGAACTCCAGATACATGTGCCCCCTTGTGCATCTGACTTACGTGGGACCTGGATAATCAGCCCT
The DNA here is from genome assembly GCF_020740685.1 of Jaculus jaculus. Taxonomy (NCBI): domain Eukaryota; kingdom Metazoa; phylum Chordata; class Mammalia; order Rodentia; family Dipodidae; genus Jaculus; species Jaculus jaculus. The sequence continues at coordinate 118,451,326 of NC_059105.1, forward strand.
GAACCGGGGTCCTTAGGCTTTACAGGCAAGCACTTAAGTGCTAAGCCTTCTCTCCAGCCCATGCTAATGATTTTAAAAAACAAATTTATTTTTCTAAATATTAGTGCTAAATTTGATCCAATTTTTCCCCCCATGCTGGGGGTCCAACCCCAGTCCTAAATTTTGTTCTTGATTTACTGAAATAAGAACAATTATATCTAAATTGGCTTTTGGTATGTGCCTGAGGCAAGGGATTTGTAGAAGGCTTTTAACTCTGGAAGAAATCAAGCCCAAGGAGATGTGAGTGAGTGCTTGGCTAGGTCAAAGCTTAGCCTCCAGGGGTATGGCTGTGGGCCCTCTTCCACTGCAAGGCAAACAAACCTCTCCAACCATGAAATGCTCAGGTGCTCTTACACAGGCATCAGCCCCATCTCCGTGTTGGCCTGAGGCTCGTGTGTTTCCCATGGGAAACAACTTGTATGCTTCTACAACAGAGTGTGGACATATACAGGCATGTTTGATGGAGGTCAGTTTCTCATGAAGCTACTGAGTCTTCGCCCGCAGGCCCCCTCTCTTGCACAAGTTTCTGTACCTAACTGTGTATTTTTAAAAGGAGTTTTTAGGGTCAAAGCCTGGGTCCTGGCAGCCCTAGCAAACTAATCTCTGCACTTTGTCCTCAATGTGCTAACTAAAGAGACAAGTAATAGTGAAAAGCTGAAAAGGATTTATTCAATGTGGCCGCATTGGAAAAAGAAACAAATACAAAGGTCCAGTAAGTCCAAGTCCATCTCCGTGGAGCTGACATGAGTTTTTGATATGAATAAGCAATCCTGGTCAAGGTGTAGTCCTGCCCATCAGTGACCCATCATTGTCATGGTTTCTGTTGGTCCTGCAAGGTGGTCTGGTCTATTGTCAGATGTTGCATTCAGGTTTGCATTGCTGGCAGAAAACACCCAACCAAGAGCAACTTGTGAGCAAAAAGGTTTATTTTGGCTTGCAGACTTGAGGGGAAGCTCCATGATGGCAGGGAAAATGATGGTATGAGCAGGGGGTGGACATCATCTCCTGGGCACCATCAGATGGAAAACTGCAACAGGAGAGTGTGCCAAACACCGGCAAGAGAAAGCTGGCTATAACACCCATAAACCTGCCCCCAACAATGCACTGCCTCCAGAAGGCATTAATTCCAAAGACTCCTTCAGCTGGGAAACCTAGCATTCAGAATACCTAAATTTATGAGGAACTCCTGAATTAAACCACTACATCAGGTGTGTGAAATCTTTTCCTGGGAGACAAGTTTCTCCTCTGGTTGGCACAAGGGTTTCCACCTTTCCCTTCCCCCAGCCTGAGATTCCTGGGGAAATTCCATTTCCTTGGGGTTTTAGTAGTCTGACAGCCAGAGGAAGGGGCACAAGAGTCTCTTGTCAGGATGGCTACATTACGACCTACTGTACATGAATCCTTCCCTGTACCTGCTGGACATTGGAAACAGAAGGAATGATGACACAAGCTTCTTCCCAGGAAGGAATGATGCAATTACTAGGGTATAAGAAACAGTGAAAGCTAGATAGCTTGGTAACTTACATGTGGAAGAGCCCCTAGAGTTGAGCCATCAGTAGCCCATTATTCACTCCCCACACGTGGATGCCTTGGGAGGAGAGAGCTATGTGTTAAAGCTGGAGGAACTGTTAAGCAGGGGATCCTTCCACAGATGTAACTTGTAAACTTCCCTTCTCCCCTTTTAGACATTGAAGAGATCTGGACATTTGACATGTGGATACTGGGAAAATCAAGGAAAGCCCTCTAAGCCAGTGGTCCTCAAAACATCAGCAGCAACAGTAGCACCTAGGAACTTGTCAGAAATGCAACTGAACAGGGCAGGCTATATACCAGGTCTGTGGAACTACAGACTATATAGATTGAGGTCTGACAATCAGTGTCTTCACAAGACCTCTGGGTGATTTTGATAGATGCTTAAGAGTGAAGATTATTGCTCTAAGCAGATCTATGCTGGAAACTAACTTCCAGCTCTAACAGATAGATCTGTACTGGGAACTAACTTCCAGCATTTATTTGGGAGTCTTTTTTTTTTTTTCACTTTGTTCTCTGCCCAGAGTAATGAATTATCACTCACTGTGGTAGAGTTCTGAGTGACAGACTCAGATGAAGTTTGGCTTAAATCCTAGCCTGCCTTTAGTAGCTCTATGATTCTGGGCAAGATGCTCAGGTTCTCAGACTTCCATTTACTTTAAAATGAATATTGTGATGCTTAAATTAGAAATATTAATCAAGATATATTTTTAAAAGAGACTGTTGTTGGGGGGCTAGAGAGATAGCCCAAAGGTTAAAAGCACTTGCTTGCAAAGCCTGATAGCTTGGGTTCAATTCCCCATGTAAAGTCAGATGCACAAAGTAGAACATGCATCTGGACTTCATTTGCTATGGCAGAGGCCCTGGCATAACCATATACTCACATGCTCAATCTCTCTCTCTCCCTTGCTTGCTCTCTAAACTAAATAAATAAAAATATTTTTTAAAGTGACTAAGGAAATAAGAAGGGAAGGGGAGATGGGTGTGGTGGCACATGCCTTTAATTCCAGCACTTGGGAGACAGAGGTAAGAGGATCATTGTGGGTTCAAGGCCACCCTGAGACTACAGAGTGAACTCCAGGTCACTCCAATGCATATATGGAAATATCACAGTGAATGCCAGTAATTTCTACAATTTAGTATGGCAGTAGTTTAAAATCAGGAAAAAATGTGCACGTAAAGTTCACAGTGTCTAATTCTTAGAAGGTTCTTGAAGTAATTATTGTTGAGTATCTAATTTTCAAAACCCAGGCACCATGAAACTTTAAAAAAATTGATCAATATATATGTCAATATTATTATACAAATACTTGAGGAAACTATAAGAATACTGGTGTGTGTGCATGCATGCGTGCACAGGCACACACATGTGCACACATGTATGCTGTAGTTACTTTCATGATGCTGGGACAAAATACCCAACCTAAAGCAGCTGATGAGAGGAAAGGATTTATTTTGGCTTATAGTGTCAAGGGGAAGCTTCATGATGCCAGGGAAAAGCATGGCATGAGCAGAGGCTGGACATCACTCCTGGCCATAGCAAGAGGAAGATATCAGCAAGAGTAAGTCAAGCTCTGGCCAGGAGAAGCTGAGTATAACAACCCAAAGCTTGTTCCCAGCAGCACACCTCCAGCACGCCTCCACCTTCCAAACTGCCAACAGCTAGGGATCAAGCATTCAAAACACAGAGGTTTATGGGGACATCTGGTTCAAGCCACCGCAGTGTGTATCTGTGAATTGGATGGGATCAGGAAGGGAAGGAAGTACTGTTGGAGTTTCTGGAGTTCCGTGTCACTGGTCTCTTGCCATTCAGCACCATGAACATCTTTTCAAGCTTCAATTTTATGTCACCAGCTAGACCTCTGCTCCTGTGCATGTATCTCATAATCATCCTAAACTCAGGTGACCACCTAATCTTCCCCCTAAACCTGATCCACTCACAGCCTTTAATATATCTTATTTATTTGCAAGCAGAGAGAGGTAGGAGAGAGAGAGAAAGAGAGGGAGGGAGGGAGGGAGGGAGGGGGAATGGGTGTGCCGGGGGCTCCAGTCACTGCAATCTCCAGATACGTGCACCACTGCATCTGACTTTACATGGGTACTGGGCAGTCAAACCTGGGCCGTTATACTTTACAGGTAATCACCTTAACCACTAAGCCAATTCTCTAGCCCCACTTACAGCCTTTTTATCTCTGTGGTAATGCCAGCTATCTAGTTGTTTAGTCCAAAAACCTACTCATCTCCAGATACATCCAGAATCCACCAGCCCCTCATCTCCTCCTGCTGCACCCTGGTGTGAGCTCTGTCATCTGCTGCTTAGATTTCTACAGGAGCTTCTTAATAGGTTTCTGTTTCCAACTATAAAAGGAAAATTTTCCACATACAGCCTTGGCCTATTAGACATCAAAATGGAATGTGATGTCCTACCACACCTGGTTCTGACCAACAGGAGCTGAGAAAGTACTGGGAACTTTTATGTGGCCCCATTTGACCTAACTGAAGACTTACTCCTGCCCTATGAAGGCAGGGACTTGTTTTGTCAGTGTTGTTCAGCCCTTCCCAGAATGCTGGTTTTCAGCCTTCAACATAATTGAATGCTCTTCCCTCTTTCTAGCACTTAAACCTTGACTTTTCCTAATTCAAGAGCTTATTCTGGCAAATGTATTAAACTCAGGTTTTTAGGTATCTATGTAGTTTTGGTAGTCTTTGCTTTATTTTCTATTATAACTACTTTTTTCTTTTCTTTTTCTGTTTTTTTGAGGTCTTGCTGTAGCCCAGACTGACCTGGAATTCACTATGTAGTGTCAGGCTGGCCTCAAACTCATAGTGATCCTCCTACCTCTGTCTCGTCAGTGCTGGGATTAAAGACATGCACCCAGGCTAGTCTTTGCTTTATACTTGGCATAAATTTGCACCTTTATAGTCTATTGTCAACATAATGACCAGAATGTCCTGCAGAGGCTCCCACCTCAGGGTCAAAGCAAAAGTCCCATACATGCCTTGTCTCACCATGGACTTTGATGGCCATTCCTACTGCATTCCTAGCTCTGACCACTAGAACACATCAGGCTAGTTTCTGCTCCATGGCCTACAGTCTAGTCTTCCTTCTATTTGAAGCATATCATCACCAACACCTCCAATGAATTTTGTTTTGTTTTCAGCTTTCAGTCTTTTTCCACACATCCAGTTTCTAGACCAATGTATCCCAGGATAGCTATGACTAAGGCTCAACCCATTTGTGGATAACATCACCATGTCACAATGTTAAGATGCTGGACACTATTGGGCTGGAGAGATGGCTTAGCAGTTAAGCGCTTGCCTGTGAAGCCTAAGGACCCCGGTTCGAGGCTCGGTTCCCCAGGTCCCACGTTAGCCAGATGCACAAGGGGGCACACGCGTCTGGAGTTCGTTTGCAGAGGCTGGAAGCCCTGGCGCGCCCATTCTCTCTCTCTCCCTCTATCTGTCTTTCTCTCTATGTCTGTCGCTCTCAAATAAATAAATAAATAAAAAGAAAAAAAGGCTGGACACTATTGATTGTAGTCTCTAGTATGCGCAAAGCCCATATCAACTGAGTAAATAAGGAGAAATGTACTGTGATGGTTTGTTTCAGGTGTCCCCCATAAACTTCGGTGTTCTGAATGCTAGATTCCCAGCTGGTGGAGATTTGGGAATTAATGCCTCCTGGATGAAGTGTATTGTTGGGTGGCAGATTTATGGGCATTATAGCCAGTGTTCCTTTGCCAGTGTTTGGCACACTCTCCTATTGCAATTGTCCACCTTATGTTGGTGTCAGGGGATGGGTGATGTCCACCATTTGCTCATGCCATCATTTTCCCCTGCCATCATGGAGCTTCCCTTCAAGACTGTAAGCCAAAATGAACCCTTTTTCCCCCCAAAAGCTGCTCTTGGTCAGGTGATTTCTGCCAGTAATGCAAATCTGACTGCAACAGTAATGTTGGTATCAGAGGAGTGGGATTGCTGCTGGACATCTGACTGTTTGGCTTTGGCCTTTTGGAGCTGATTTTTTTTTTTTTGTTTTTTGTTTTTTGAGGTAGGGTCTCACTCTAGCCCAGGCTGACCTGGAATTCACTATGTCGTCTCAGGGTGGCCTCGAACTCACAGTGATCCTCCTACCTCTGCCTCCCAGTGCTGGGATTAAAGGCGTGCACCACCACACCCGGCTGGAGCTGAATTTTAAGAGGACTGTGGAAGGATTTGAAAGCTTGGCCTAAGAGATGCCTTGCAGTGCTGTAAGTACAGCTTGATGGACTGTTCTGGTCAGAGTTGAAAGACCTGAATGTAGTAAGAACTATGGACTATGAAGTTTGGTTTATGAGGGTGAGAAAGAGCTTTGCCTGAACTAGGCTAGAAGCAGTTTGTGTGAGAGGCTTGCTGTTATGCCTGTGTCCTGAGAATTTGTGCAGGGTTGCATGTGTAGAAAGGGACTGGTGTGAGCAGAGGGATATGGCACAGAAAGAAATCTTTAGGTTGAAACTGCTGCCTGTTCAACTACAATTGTATGAGATTACAACCATTGAGATTGGGCCAGCTGACTTGCACTGGGGCAACAGGAAGAATATAGACTCTTTTGAAGGTGCCTGAGTGCTCAAAGAATGAGCTGTTTTTCAAAGTCTGCTTTATTCCCCCCTGGAGTAACAAATTGGCACCCTACCTGGTATTATGAAGTATAAGAAATGGAGGAAAAGGAGAGTCATTGAGTTTGCAATGCAGTCTTGTGTTTTGGAAATGGCCATGAGCAGTGTGAAGTAGGTTTGCTGGATACGTACATGGAGACCTGATGTAGCTGTGAGGATGAACTGTGGGTTGCAGTGGAGATGTCAGAACCACGAAATGGATGCCAAGGAAAGCCGCTGGTCATGGATGAAGTTTTCCAGGATTGTGAGTAGCCTAGCTGGAGGGGCAGAACTGGAACTCCAGAGACTTGTTGCTGATTAGAATTGTTGGACTTGGAGACTTGTCACTGACTAGAGTTGTTGGACTTGGAACTACAGAATTTGATGTTTACCCTGTTTAAATCTTTTATTGGTTGAATATTTCTTTTCTATGCCCAATGCCATCTTTTGCAGTGTGAGTGTTTGTTATGTGCCATTATGGATTTTGGGTGGGATTTTTTTGGTGTAATGGCTCAGTTAAAAGACCTTGGATTAAGATGGTCATGGTGGTGCACACCTTTAATCCCAGCACTGGGGAGGCAGAGGTAAGGGGATCGCGGTGAGTTTAAGGCTACCCTGAGACTACATAGTGAATTCCAGGTCAGCCTGGCCTGGAGTGAAACCCTACTTCAAAAAACAAAAACAAAACAAAAAACAAATAAAAGACCTTGGATTATGGGGATGTTTGACCAGCCTAGTAGGATTGATAAAAAAATGTGGGGACTTTGAAAGTTGGACTGAATGCATTGTATTTTCTATTATGTATGGTTATCAGTTTATGGGGTCCAGGGATGGAATGTGGTGGTTTTATTCAGGTGTCCCCCATAAACTTAGGGGTTCTGAATTATAGGTTCCCTGCTGATGGAGATTTGGGGATTAATGCCTCCTGGAGGCAGTTTATTGTTGGGGGTGGGTTTATGGGCATTATAACCGTGTCCCCTTGCTAGTGTTTGATACACTCTCCTGTTGCTATTATCAACCTTATGTTGGCCAGGGGGTGATGTCTACCCTCTGCTTATGCCATCATTTTCCCTGACATTATGGAGCTTCCCCTCAAGTCCGTAAGCCAAAATAAACCTTTTACCCAAAAGCTGCTCTTGGTCGGTAATTTCTGCCAGCAATATGAACCTTACTGCAACATATAGCATTTTGTCTCTAATCTTTAGTATACAGAGTAATCAGCTCAGATTTAAGTCCTAGGCTTTGTGAGCTGATGGAGATTGTGTGTGTCTGTGTATTGTATATATCCATGTCAGTGTGTGTGAGTGGATGTAAGTATATGCATGGGTGCTGTGCATGTGTGTGTGTAGGCCAGAGGCTAACACTGGGTATTCTTTTCATGCACTTTCCACCTTTTTTTTTTTTTTTTTTAAGAAAGAGTCTCTCACTGAACCTATTGCTCACTGATTGAGCTAGATTAACTAGCCAGGGAGCTCTAGGGATTTGCCTGTCTCTAACTCCCCAGTGCTATGATTACAGTTGCATGCAACCACATCTGTCATTTTATGTGAATGAAGGAAGGATCCAAACTCTTCATGCTTGCATTGCAAACACTTTACCCACTGAGACATCTCATTTCCTGAGTCCTGATTGATTTTTAAGAATAATAGCCATGGAAACCTCCCAAAGAATAAAGCATTAAATGAGCAGATTTTTTTTTTGTATGTTTCAGTTGGTATGAGAAAAAGAAGGGAGGCCCAGCTCATAACTTCTAGGCTCTACTTAATAGGTAAATTACCCTTGGAGACCCTAGGGTAGGGCAAATAATCCTCTAAGGAAAGAGGAGCAGCTTCTGAGGTGGTTGGCTGAGCTGTGTTAATATTGATCATCCCCTTCTGTCTGAAGATCTGTGTTATTGTTGTTGTTGTTTTGGCTTTTTGAGACAGGGTCTCTCTTAGCCCAGGCTGGTCTGGAACTCACAACACTTCTTCCTCAGCCTCCCATGTGCTGAAGTTATAAGCATGTGCCACTAGGCCTGGCTCCTATCTGAAGATCTTTATTCATATAGTTCTCAAAAAATGAGCATCAAATTCCTTTCCAGTTTCCAAATCTACATGAACTAAGGTCTCATTAGTGACCATAACCATTATGAGAATATCCCTTTACTAGTAAAGCATTTAGATACTCAGAGAAAAGTAATACAATGACCATGATTTATCAAGTGTTTGAAGCGGGGTGTAGTGGCACAGGCTGAAATCTAAGCACTGGAAATACAGAGGCAGAAGAATTGCTGCAAGTTTGAGGCCAGCCTAGGCTACATAGTAAGTTCTAGGCCAGCTAGGGCTACATAGCAATACCTTGCCTCAAAAAAAAAACCCAAATAAAATAAATATGTGAATTACTCAAAATTATTCTAAAAAGGAAGAATATCAGCAAATGATCTGTGCAAGTTCTCAAGGGGAAAGACTTGTTTTAATTTTTATCTACATTTTGCTTAGAAGATCACAAAAAGGTTTCTTATTTTACATTGAAAAATTTGTATATATTTATCATGTACAATATGATGACTTGGAAGTATGTGCTTTGTGGAATGGCTTTATAGAGGTAATGAACACATGCATTATCTCACATACTTATCATTTTTTGGAGGATGAAAGCACTTAAACTTATTCCCTTAATGGGTTTCAACATAAAACATATTTTTAATGATAGTTACCACCTACTGACATAAAGGTTTGGAACCCTTTAATAGCACATAGGCAAAGGAAATATTAATAGTAAAGTCACACTGCTTTCTGTCACACTATGGAAAAATGTGGTTCCAAATAAAAGAACTCTTTATGTTAGAGGAAATATTTTAACATTTTATTAGGAAGAATTCCAAATGGGTTATGAGGAAAATTTATTCATTGAATTTGATGAGTTTTCCGAAAGCTTTTAATGAACATATGTTTGCCAATAAACAATAAAACATCAGCAGAACTCTCATTTATCGGTCAAAGAGTCAGGCTGATACGGTGTACAGCAGTAGGCCTGTGAAGCCTAAGAATTTATGTCTGAATCTCCAGGTCCCACATAAGGCAGACACACAGTGATGCATGTGCAGAATGTCGGACATGCACACAAGGAGGTACACATGTCTGGAGTTCATTTGCAGCAGCTGAAGGCCCTGGTGTGCCCATATTCTCTTCCTCTCTCTAAAACAAACAAACAAAAAAAAAAAAAAACAGTGTTAAGGAAGACAGTCTGCTGAGTAGTAACAAACCATTTCAATATGAACTCTGCCACCATCCCATAGCTAACTATCAAACCCAAACTACACCAAGAGAAGTTTGGCTGCTGGAAGCCACTTGCCAGTAACAGGGAAAATGTAAGTTCCTCGGTTCAAGAAAACTGGCCTTTGGAATCATGTCTCTGGTTGGTAAAACAATATGAGGAAAATCTTTGTTGGCAAGAGATAGACGTAAATACAAATGGAAGTTACGTTTTTCTTGGCTGGGGGGTTTTGAGGTAGGGTCTTGCTCAGCCCAGGCAGACCTGGAAGTCACTATGTCATCTCAGGGTGGTCTCAAACTCATGGTGATCCTTCTACCTCTGTCTTCTGAGTGCTGGGATTAAAGGCATGCACCACCATGCCAGGTGGGATACTATATATTTTTTAATCAGCACATTGTCCTAGGTATGATGAAAGTATCAATTAAGTGTGCTGTTTTGAATCAAACTCATGTGTTCTGAATACTAGGGTCCCAGTTGATGGCAATTTGGAAATTGGAGCCTTGTTGGAGGAGGTATATTGTTTGGGGGTAGTTTTATGGGTGCTATAGCCAGCTTCCCTTTGCCAGTGTTTGACTCATCCTCCTGCCCCTTTTTGCCACCTGCTGTGGCCAACGTAATGTCCAGCCTCTGCTCAAGCCATCATTTTCTTTTCCATCATGCAGTCTCCCCTTAAGTCTATAAGCCAAACTAAACTCTTTGCTTCCACAGCTGTTTTTGGTCAGTGCTTTGTGCCAATAACAGTAAGGTAGTAAGGAGGTACTTTAAACATAGTTGAGATGAGCTTAAGAAATCACTCAAAACAGACTAAAGGTATCAGTTATTTAAGATTCATGGAAATAGAATTAAAACAGGTTACTTTTTTCCCTAATGAGAACTTCTTTAAAACAAAATAGTTATGCTTGGTGAACAATAACTGGCAACACTATAATATTCTACCCAAGACAGACCCAGAGACTGTTTAATAACAAAGATACAAACTAATTTTGTTGTAACAATCCTAGAGCAAGTCTATCAAAAATATACTGGGTTAGTAGCCAGGTGTGGTGGCACACGCCTTTAATCCTAGCACACTCAGGAGGCAGAAGTAGGAGGATTGCCATGAGTTCGAAGACACACTGAGAATCCATAGTGAAATCCAGGTCAACCTAGAGTAAAATCCCATCTCAAAAAAAAAACCAAAAACATATATATATATATATATATATATACACACACACACATATATATATATATATATATATATATATATATATATATATGGGGTTAGATGCTTCATTTAATGTTTTTAAAAGATATTTCTATTTATTTGAGAGAATGGCAAATGAGTAGAGAATGAGTGTGTGAATATGGGTGTACCAGGGCTTCATGCCTCTGGAAACAACTCCAGATGCATGCACCACTTTGTGCGTCTAGTTTTACATAAGTACTGGGAAAGTGAACCTAGGCCATCAGGCTTTGCAAGCAAAAGCCTTTAACCACTGAGTCATCTCTACAGCACCGAACTTAAAAAAAAATTATTTATTGGAGAGAGAGAGAGAGAGAGGGAGGCATGTAGAAAGGGAATGGGTATTACAGGGTCTCTAGTTACTGCAACTGAACTCCAGATGTATGTACCACCTTATGCATCTGACTGGCTTTAGGTGGGTACTGGAGAATTGAACCTAGGTCTTTTGACTTTGCAGGCAGTAATTTCAACTGCTATGCCATTTCTCCAGCCCCTAACATTTTTTTTTAAATTATTTATTTATTTATTTGAGAGCGACAGACACAGAGAGAAAGACAGAGAGAGGGAGAGAGAGAGAATGGGCGCGCCAGGGCTTCCAGCCTCTGCAAACGAACTCCAGACGCGTGCGCCCCCTTGTGCATCTGGCTAACGTGGGACCTGGGGAACCGAGCCTCGAACCGGGGTCCTTAGGCTTCACAGGCAAGCGCTTAACCGCTAAGCCGTCTCTCCAGCCCCCCCTAACATTTTTTTAAAGTTCATTTGACAACCAGTCAAATCCCTCAGGCCATTTCCTTGTGTAACACAGGTGGCTTGGACATACCACATTCTGTTGAGAAGACGGAAGACCTCACTGAGCTGTCATAGCACTGACAAGTCCCGAAGGTTGTCAGAAAGCAACAGTACTGCATCTCATCATTCATCTTCCAGAAGCATTGTCTGCAGCACTTCTATGTCTTCCTGAAGACTCTCAGACCGTTGCTTTCTGATCTGCCACAAAAATAAGATGCTACTTATCCCGGTTGTATCACCACTAGAGAGGCCTCATTTTGAATTGGCCACCAGCATCCCATCCTGTGACACAAATGATCTTATAGTCTACTGTTTCCACATTAAAGCTAGTGATAGGCATAAGTGAGACTGTCTCCCCTAACTTTATACAGAATTTGTCCCCTTGCCTTGTCTGTAGCATCCAGTTTAGCCATCAGAATGTGCATCTGCTTCTTGCTAAAGAGGTGAGGGAAGAAAGAGGAGATGCTGAGGCCCATGTGACAGTAGTGACACTTTCAAAGGACCTAAGAAGCAGCCTAGGGCATCCTCGAACCTTTTCCTTTCAGGCTTATGGCAAACTGGGCGAAAGTGAAGAGAAAGAGCACAGGAAGAAAGGAGGTGGCAGGGACTGTTCCACATGCTGATGAAGCCTAAGACATGACTTAGCTGAACAAGGGACTGTTGGGTGACCGTGTGGCAGCTGTGGCTGTCAAAGCTTGTGCTATGCCAGTGTGTCATGTCACATGGAGGCCACAGAGACTTTGGAAAATATTGTTCTTGATAGTGTGATTTTACTTGTAGCCTTCCACCAATACCATAGGAGTTTAGAATATAAAATAGACCTCCTTAACACCCTGGATTTGATCCCCAGCACTAAAAAGAAAAAAAAAAATCAAGAAACAGTCCCACATGATATTTTGAGTTTGGCTTTTCACTTGTGGCCACAGTGTGGCAAACAGACTCTCTAAACCTCAAGCTCCAGTATTTTATGCTTTAAATAAATAAATAAATAAATATAAATATATATATTTTTTCAAGAAGAGAGAGAATGGGCACTCCAGGGTTTCCTGCCACTGAAAATGAACTCCAGACATATGTGCCACCTTTTGCATCTGGCTTTATGTGGGTACTGGGGAATGGGACCCAGGTCCTTAGGCTTTGCCCACAGACACCTTAACTGCTGAGCCATTTCTCCAGCCCTATTTCATGCTTTAACAGTGATCAAAATAGCCAGCAAAAGTTAATCACAAGGATTTTATTCAATCTTAAATTCAAGGGAATTACCTCACACAAAGCAGATATTCTATAGTGTCGATATTACAATAACAATTATCATTACTAAAAAGGAAACTGAGGTCAGGAAATTACAGGAGTCATCTAAGATATTGGCAGAGCAGAGATGTAACTCTGGGACCAAGGGTTTGTATTGTGTTCCATCTTCAGGTTCATTTAATTTCAAGTTTTATAAGCCTATAGGGTTTTATTTGGCAGAGTACTTTTCTACTTATTAAAGATTAAGAAATTCTTCTGCTATACAGAAATGAAAGCAAAGATCAATTAAGTAATATCCTCAGAGGTGAATGAAATGATTCCTTGATAGGCTTCCATTGAAAAGTAATTAGCTATAGCATGGACTTCTCTGAAATCACCAACTCAAGCCTAAGTGTTCTATGTGTGTCATGTCAGGCTAGGTTATGCTGTGATAAACACCTCCAACATCTCAATGGCTTCCAACAACAGATTTAGAATCTTGACTAACAGAATAACCCTGGTCATCATAGCAAAGAGATACTAAGGTTCAGGAGTCTCTCCTGCTGGCTATAGCTTCTGACAAGCACTGACATTTCATCATTATCATTTACATTCATTGACCAGATAAAGTCACAGCTTACTTGCAGAGACTGATGAAATTCAATCCTCCTACATTGTTGGAAGGAGAGAAGATATAAATAGCTCTAATGACTAGTACAGGCCTTTAACTTCCTCTCTTTTGCAGCAATATGTGGAATAAGAAACAGCAGCCCAGGAAAAAAATGATGGAAATTGTTTTCAGTTAACATGGATTATCAAGTCTTCAAGAACATCTTTATAGTTTTATCATTTGGTTCTTTTTAAAATTTATTTATTTATTTGATACAGAGAAAGAGGAAGAGAGAGGGGGGAGATAATGGGCACACCAGGGCCTCCAGCCACTGTAAATGAACTCCAGATACATATGCCCCCTGTACATCTGGCTTACACGGGCCCTGGAGAATCGAACCTGTATCCTTTAGTTTTGCAGGCAAACACCTTAACCGCTAGGCCATCTCTTCAGGCCCTTGTTTTTTTTAAAAAAAATAAGTTTAATTACTTTATTTGACAGAGAGAAAGAGAGGGAGAGAGAGAGAGAGAATGGGCACACCAACCTTCCAGCCTTTGCAAACGAACTCCAGACATATGCACCCCCTTGTGCATCTGGTTTATGTGGGTCCTGGGGAATCAAGCCTTGGTCCTTTGGCTTTGCAGGCAAATGCCTTAATTGCTAAGCCATCCCTCTAGCCCTCATTTGTTTCTTTAATATATTTTGTTACTAATGCATTTAAAAAAATACATTTTAGGACTTCTGGGTAAAATGGCTGTATAGGAGTCACACCAAACCAGCCTAGAAGGGATTTAAGCAAAACCACAGCAAAATACACTTTTCTTCTGAAAAGTGAAGGAGTATAGGTTTTTTTTATCAGCCATAGCAGAGGAGCAGGAGAGACCATGATCTACCAGAGAGGAGGAAACTGGTCAGAATCCCACAGAGGCACTTGCGGTCTGCGCGGATCAGTGCACATGCCCACCCCAGCGGCAAAGACCAAACAAGGGGATTTTCCAACCTCATCAAACCTGAAGAGGAGACAGCAGAAATCAGCTAAGGAGCTGCTGAAAGGGATACAGGGGGCACCAGCTGAGCAGTTCCAGTACAACTCCAGGCTTCTTTTACTCTCCCATCCCGCAACTGGCATTCAGTCTCGCATTCAGTCCCGGCTGTGGCAGGGCATCCAGCACAGCGGATCAGGGCACCAGATTCACAGCATGGCATGGAGGGATGGAGGTGGGCACTCAGCACTGGAGAGATTGGAAGTCACCCCAAAAGGTAGCGAGGCTGACTGACAAAACAGCAGGTACCCAGACCTGCACTGGAATTGCTAATCTCTTCTTTCCATGTCAGGGCAGGTTATGGGTTACATATTCTTGGTTGGCTTTACCATTCTCAAGTAAGCTGTATTTGGGGGTTGACTATTACTGCTTTTGATGCTTTCCAATTCATAGGGCCTTTGTCTTTTTCTTGTGTCATTATTGGGGGTAGGGTCTGATTTAGGACCAGGCTGACCTGGAACCCATTTCAGAACAGAAATCTCAACCTCCCAGCAGACAGGATTAAGGGTGTAGAGCAACATACACCCTTAGGGATCTTGGCTTTATAAGGTTATCTGTTTATTTCATTCCCCACACTTGCATACTCTGTGCTTGTTTTTGTTGAGTGTGCATACTCCTCAATTGAATTTTAGAATTTGCCAGTAAATTACTCCACCCAGCCCGCTAGAATACTCAAATAGCAGGCAAACTTAACACCTAGGATTACTTCTGTGGTTGGATTGGAATATAAGAGCTACACTTGGCACCTTAAACTCCTGCTCTGAAGGTACATAAAGTTGGAGTTCCAAGTCTGAGAGCACCGCAGATAATCAGAAAACTCAAGCATCAAATCAACTCAGGATGCAAAAATCACTACATTGTAATATAATAAATTATATAATATATATATAATAAATTATAATATAATAAACACAAATAATCAAGACAATACAACCCCACCAAAAATTATAAATCCATCAGAAATTACCCCCAATAAGACTGCTTTCGATGAAATGCCTGACAAAGATCAAAAAAAAAAAATTATCTATACTCAAAGAAATCAAAGGAATCAAAGAAGAAAATGAGGGAATTAAAGAAGAAAATAAACTCCTGAAGGAATTCCAAGAGTACACAGGAGACCAGCTTAATGAAATAAGGAGGTCATTACAAGAGATGAGTAAGGAAATAGAAATACTGAAGAAAAAACAGGCAGAAATTCCAGAACTGAAAAACACAGTTAGTCAAATAAAAACACTCTGTGGAAAGTCTCAGTAGAATGGATGAAGGAGAGAACAGAATATCTAAACTAGAAGACCAGGTGGCAGATCTAATACAGTTCAACAAAGATAAGATAATAGCAAGGTATGAATGGGATATTTGGACATTATGAAAAATATTCTATTTATTTGTAAGCAGAGAGAGAGAGAGAGAGAGAAGAGAGACAGCCAGACAGAGAAAGAATGGGTGCACCATGCCTCTAGCCAATGCAAATGAACTCCAGTTGCATACACCACTTTGTACATCTGGCTTTACATGGTTACTGGGGCATCAACCTTGGGTTGTTAGGATTTGCAGACAAGTGCTTTAACTGCTGGGCCATCTCTCCAGCCCACTAATGTATTTAAAAGCAGTTGTGGGGAACACAAATTTTACTTTTAGAGTTTATACATAAATAAAAGTAGTAACAGGATATTTGTGTGCTAAGTGGATTTTTATTTTTTTTTTCATGATATGAGATCTTGCTAGGTTGCCTAGCCTTGAACTCATAATCCTTCCTCAGCCACATGGGGTGCTAGAATTACAAGCAGTGCAGATGATCATCCTAACTGGATTTTAAAAAATTATTTATTTGTTCATTTAAGAGAGAATGAGTGTGTCATAGCCTCTAGCCACTGTAAAAGAACTCCAGACACATGGTCACCTTGTGCACCTGATTTACATGGTTACTGGGGATATCAAACCCTGGTTCATAGGCTTTGCAGGAAAGTGTCTTAACCTTTAAGCCATCAATCTAGCCATGTTTGTTTTTGAGACAAAGTCTCACTGTGGAGCTCAGGTTGGCCTTGAACTCATATTCCTCCTACCTCTGCCTTTGGAGTGCTGGGATTACATACATGCACCACCAGGCCTGGCTATTATGGATATTTTTAAAGAAACTTTTAGAAATATATACTGGAATATTTGAGTGAAGTGATATGAAAAGGATGGTTTAAAATAATCTACAAAGTAGAAGCAGTGAATAAAGATTGGATAGGAGGAATTGCTGAAGCCAGGTGATCAGTGCATTAGGAAGAGAGTTCCTTAGGCTAGTCTTTCTGTTTTTAGAAATGCTCAGAGATTTACATAATGAAAAGTATAAAACACATACACACTCATGCATGCACACACATACACACACACACATGTGCACACACAATAAGCCTTCAGCTGCTCCTTTCCTTCTGTGCTACATTTAGTTTCTCTAAAGATGGCTAACAAGAAAACTTAGACCATTGCTCAGTCAGCCCGAGGGCTCACCAAGCGCTGGGAAATACTCATTCAAAAAATTTCTATATTTGCTAACCATTTGAAATGGGCAACTTTGGCCAAGGCTGGAAGCACAGGCCTTGTGGTGTCTGGCAGGACCTAAAGGCTACAGAGTTGCTCACACAGTTCAGCCCTGAGGCTTGAGTCCAGCTGTGCATGAGCTCTGTGACTGTGGTATGACTCTGAAGTTCCATTGAGCTTTAACACTGTGCACAGAGATGTTTGAAGGTTCCACAGTATGTAGAAGTGTGTGGGGCATGAGCCTGGGCCAGAAAAAGACCTGGGATGTAACATTAGGCCTACCAGGAATGTTCCTCCTGCCTTAAAGACCATAAGTCTTTGTCATAGGTCTCCTCTGGGCCTGCCATCAGGCTCGAGCAACTACCAGCCTGTACCAAATGGAAATGCTTACTTGACCATTGTCTGGGCATATTGGCATCATCTTTCTTCTTCTGGAGAGCACTGATCCCCTGCCCAAAGGCACACAGCTTTGTGGTCTTTCTTTCTGCCATAGTTGACTATGAACTCTATTCCAAGCTAGTACAATTGGACTATTGAAATTTCATATATGTTGTGGTGGTTTGATTCAGGTGTCTCCCATAAACTTAGGTGTTCTGAATGCCAGGTTCCCCAACTGATGGATGTTTGGGAATTAAAGCTTCCTGGAGGGAGTGTATTGTTGGGGGTGGACTTATGGGTGTATAGCCAGTTTCCCCATGCCAGTGTTTGGCACACTCTCCTGTTGCTATTGTCTACCTTATGTTGGCCAGGGGATGATGTCCATCCTCTGCTCATGCCATCACTTTCCCCTGCCATCGTGGAGCTTGCCCTTGAGTCTGTAAGCCAAAATAAATCTCTTTTTCCCACAAGCTGCTCTTGGTTGGGTGATTTCTACGAGCAATGTGAACCTGACTGCAACAGTAAAGTGGTACTGAGGAGTGGGATTGCTGCTAGACACCTGACTGTGTGGCTTTGGCTTTGAAACTTTGGCCTAAGAGATGCCTTGTAGTGCTGTAAGTACAGCTTGATGGACTATTCTGGTCAGACTTGAAAGATCTGACTGCAGTAAGAACTACGGACTATGAAGTTTGGTTTATGAGGGCGAAAAAGAGCTTTGCTTGGATTGGGCTAGTAGTTTGTGTGAAAAGCTTACAGATATGCCCATGTCCCCAGAAGTTGTGCATGGTTGCTTTGCACAGAAATGAATTGGTGTGCCGGGCATGGTGGTGCATGCCTTTAATTCCAGCACTTGGGGACAGAGGTAGGAGGATTGCCGTGAGTTCAAGGCCACCCTGAGACTACAAAGTTAATTCCGGGTCAGCCTGAACCAGAGTGAGACCCTACCTTGAAAAACAAATTAAAAAGAGAAAGAAAGAAAGAAATGAATTGGTGTGAGCAAAGGGATATGGCACAGAAAGAAAAATCTTTGGTGAACTGTTGCCCATTGAGCTGCAATTGAGAGATTACAACGTTTGAGATTGGGTCAGCTGAGCTGCACTGGGGCAACATGAAGAATGTAGATTCTTTTGAAGGGGCCTGAGTGTTTAAGGAGTGTTCTGTTGTTCTTCAAAGTCTGCTTTATTCCCCCCTGGATTAACAAATTGGCACCCTACCTGGTATTGTGGACTATAAGAGATGCAGGAAAGAGAGAGTCATTGAATTTGCAACACAGTCTTGTGTTTTGGAAATGGCCATGGGCAGTGTGAAGCAGGTTTGCTGGATGCCTGCATGGAAACCCCATAGAGCTGTAGGGATGAACCGTGGATTGCAGTGGAGACCCAGTGGAGATGTCAGGACCACGAGATGGCTGCTAAGGAAAGCTGCCAGCCCCAAATGAAGTTTTCCAGGATTGTGAGTAGCCTAGCTGGAGGGGTAGAATTGGAACTCCAGAGACTTGTTGCTGGATAGGAATATCAAACTTGGAGACTTTTCACTGACTAGAGTTGCTGGAGTTGAAGCTACAGAGTTTGATGTTTTCCCTGGTTGTTTTAAATCTTGTATTGGTTGAATGTTTCTTTGCTATGCCCAATGCCGTCTTTTGCAGTGTATTTATTCTGTGCCATTATGTTTTTTTTTTGCGGGGAGATTTTTTTTTGGTATAATGGCTCAGTTAAAAGATCTTGGACTATAGGGATGTATAAAAATCATTGGGATTGATAAAATCTATGGGGACTTTTAAAGTTGAACTGAATGCATTGCATTTTACATCATGGATGGTGGGGGCCAGGAGCAGAATGTGGTGGTTTGATTCAGGTGTCCTCCATTAACTTAGGTGTTCTGAATGCTAGGTTCACAGCTGATGGAGGTTTGGGAATTAATGCTTCCTGGAGGGAGTACACACACACACACACACACACACATGCACGCATGCACGCACGTGCACACACACACACACCCTAATATATATATATATGGAGAGAGAGAGTGAGTGTGTGTGTGTGTCTGAATGACACAAATGGCAGAGCTTACCCACAAACTCCTGCTGCAGATATCCATAGGGTGCCAAGTCCCATCCTCCTGAGGACTGGTTGCTGAGTGTTGTAGGTCTGTTTTCTGTTACTATAACAGAATACCTGAGACAGGGAAATTAATAATAAACAAATTATTTATCTAACATCTTTAGAAGCTGGAAAGTCCAATGGCATGGTGCCAACATACAGTGAGGACCTTCTTGCTGTATCATAATGTGCATGGTGAGAGAGTAGTCTCTTCCTCTTCATGTAAAAGCCACTAATTCCATTGTGCATGTGTGTGTGTGGGGGGGGAAGGTGGGTAACCTCACAGACTCATCTAATCCTCATTACCTCACAAGGGCTACATTTCTGTTGTAGTCAGCTTCATGCTGTTGGGATGTGCTCTGAACCAGACACAGTTTATGGGAGGAAGGGTTTATTTGAAGCTTACAGATCCATTGAAGGTGGAAGAAGCTGGTCCCCTTTCACAGATCCAAGCAGAGAGACACACCAAAGTAGAAAACACAAACTGGCAGCAGGCAGGACCCCCAGGTAGGGTTCCAACCTCTCTGCATACCTTTGGGCTAGAAATCAGATCTTCTCCCAGTGACACCTCCTCTAGGCAGGTAGCTGGAGGTAAGCTTTAATAAAACACCTGAGTCTATTGGGGGAAATACATTCAAACTACCACAACATCCAAATATATACATGAATTTGGAGAGCAAGCTTCCAACACACAATTTTTAGAAGATACATTCTAATCATAGCAAATAGAATTTTCATGAATGCTATAAAAATCAGTGTAAACATATATGTATATTGAACTGAGTAGCTGTCATAGTGGCTCACACCTGTAATTCCAGAACTCAGGCTGAGGCAGAAGGATTGCCACATGTTCCAAGGTAGAATGGGCTACATAGTATCTTTCAGGCCAATGTGAGTTCCAATATGAGATCCTATCTCAAAAGGTAAAAGAGAAGCCAGTTGTGGTGGTACACATCTTTAATCCCAGTACTTGGGACACAGAGGTAGGAGGATCACCATGAGTTCGAGGCCACGTAGTAAATTCCAGGTAAGCCTGGGCTAGAGTGAGACCTTACTTCGAAAAAACAAACAAAAAGGAGAGAGAGGGGCTAGAGAGATGGCTCAGTGGTGAAGGCACTGCCTGCAAAGTGTAACAACCCAATTCAATTCCCCAGTACCCACATAAATCTAGATGCACAGTGGTGCATGAATCTAGAATTTATTTTCAGTCACTGAAGGCCCTGGTGTACCCATTTTCTTTCTCTGTGTCTCTTCTCTCTATCTCTCTTTCCTTGCAAATAAACAAAATGAAATGTATAAATAATCCAGACAGAGAGGGAAGAAGAGAAGAAGAAAAATAAGAAGTGGAAGAAGGAAAAAAAGAAGAGGAAGAAAGAGAGAATGAATTGAGATGTTTCATGTAGTTTATATTATGAGAAAGTGAGGATTAAAATGAAATACTTAACAAATAATTTTAAAATAGGTTAAATTCAATTTATTCTTGTTCATTAAAGAGGTAAGCAGAATTCCAAAGAAAAATATAAAGTTTAAGAATTATACTGTCTAATTAAAGAATCCCTTGATACATAAAACTGTTCTAGCCACCAGAGCTACATCATGGCTGAGGCTCAGGGCTCTGACTGAGGTTTCTTGCTGTTATTCTTTTTAACTTCCTATTTTTTTAAAAATTATTTATTTATTTATTTATTTGAGAGCAACAGACACAGAGAGAAAGACAGATAGAGGGAGAGAGAGAGAATGGGCGCGCCAGGGCTTCCAGCCTCTGCAAACGAACTCCAGACGTGTGCGCCCCCTTGTGCATCTGGCTAACGTGGGACCTGGGGAACCGAGCCTCGAACCGGGGTCCTTAGGCTTCACAGGCAAGCGCTTAACTGCTAAGCCATCTCTCCAGCCCTTAACTTCCTATTTTGAAATAATTATACAGTTGTTGGAAACTAAAACTTAGAAATCCTGTGTACCCTTCTCCCAGTATTTCCCAGTGGTATCACGCTATCAAAACCAGGAAGTTGACATTGGATCCAACCACAGGGTTGTTACAGATTTCACCAGTCAGGATGCATTCTCTCTCTCCCTCCCTCCCTCTCTCCTTCTCTCTCTCTCTCTCTCTCTTTCTCTTTCTGTGTGTGTGTGTGTGTGTGTGTGTCACACAGAGATTATTCAGGTGACTGCTACTGCAGTCAACGCACCAGCCTATTCCATCATCACAAGGATTTCCCATACAAATAGTGTCCTCTAACTCTTGCAGCCTGGATTCCATTCTCCATCTCTATGATTTTGTTATTTCAACTATACACCTAGCACTCAGGAAGCTGCAACAGGAAACTTGTGAGCCTGGGCTACATAGTGAGACCCTGTCTCACCACAGACAAGCAAACAAGAACATGTTCTGTTGGATGTGAGGGCGATCTGGCCGTGACATCTGTCACCCCATTGATCACCAGGGTTGATTCAGCTCATATGGCTGGCTAGGTGGGTTTCTCTTTCTTCTCTCACCACTCCATGCATGTCCCTCCCAAAGTTACACACTTGGTCAAAGAAAATGACCTTCCCCTAGTAGAGGAGAACTGGTCTTGTGCTCCCCTGCTAGAACCTTCACACAAGCTCTCAAGAACATGTTCTACAAATGGAATCAGAGTATATGTAGTCTCTTGAGATTTGCTTTTTTTCTCCTGTGGCATAATTTCCTTGAGCTCTGCCTAATTTGGCATCATGGCTTCATGCTTTATATTCTGCATGATCTTGTACAAGTAATTTAACTTCTCCATCTCGGTTTCCTTTCATGCCTAGGTCTGCCTGATTCCAAAGTCTTACAGTCTAGACTACCTTTTGCTTTTCATCTGCGGTTGAAAGGAGGAATTCCATAGGCTGTTGTCTTTTTTCTGGAACTTCAGAACAAGGCTGGGTCCCTAAACTTCTAAACTTTACTATTTTTCAATCAATAAAGTATAAGGAGAAAGATGGTAACTTTCCATCCCTCATTAGGGGATTGTTTCTAGAACTCCCCCACAGATAACAAAATCACAGATGTTCAAGTACAGTGTATGATCTAGGGAATCACAGCAAGGAAAATAGTCTGCACATGTTCAATACACATCCAAATTTTTCCAAATATTTACTTTTTCTGTTTATTTATTTTTATTTTTTACTTTTTATTTGAGAGTGACAGACACAGAGAGAAAGACAGATAGAGGGAGAGAGAGAGAATGGGTACACCAGAGCTTCCAGCCTCTGCAAACGAACTCCAGATGCGTGTGCCCCCTTGTGCATCTGGCTAACGTGGGACCTGGGGAACTGAGCCTCGAACCGGGGTCCTTAGGCTTCACAGGCAAGCGCTTAACCACTAAGCCATCTCTCCAGCCCTTTCTGTTTATTTTTATATATTTATTTTTTAAGAATTAAATCTTCATGAGAGAAGGAATTTATTCCCTGCTGTTTCTGTTGCTTAAGGTGGTCTCCAACACATGGTGTTGATAGAACAAATGAATGAAATAGGGGAAAAACTGTGTTTTTCCCACTATAATGGAGGGAGGAAGGTGGAAGTGACAGTATATACTCCCGTGATGGAGGTAGAACATTTAGTTCATCAAAGATGGCTGAGATGATGCTCCTACCTTTTTGCCCAGGCTGGAGACACTGACCAGTGTTCTTAGCCTCCTCCACATTTTTCAGTGCTTTCTTACTCACCCACTGGGTTCTGTTATGGGAAGACAATTCCCCTATAGTTTTGTTCTGCTTTTGAGTCATGCCTTCAATTTCTGTTCCCATCTCCATGCTGTGTTTCAGTTCTTGATTCTCAGACCTGGTGGCAAGCCTTTCCTGTGGTCCTCAGGTCTAAAGGTTTAGTAACGGAATGAAACAGTTTGCTGGTAGACTCCTATACTGGGCTCGCTCATCATGGATGCTACAGAACATTTCCAAAGTAAGGCATCTCATTCTACCCAGTAGCTTTTTTCCCCTAAAACAAGTACCCGATTTCACTTAAGCCACAAGTATCTATTAGAGCCATGTAGGTTAACACAATGTTAGTACTTGGATTTATTTTATTAAATATAAATTATTTAACTAAAGTTTCTTTTAGACAGAAAAGTTCTGATTTAAATGCAACCAAAGTACCAATGTTTTATGAGGGAAATTTTCACATATATATTCATATAAAATATTAGATACTAAAATATTGGAACTAGGGCTGGAGAGATGGCTTAGTGGTTAAGCACTTGCCTGTGAAGCCTACGGACCCCGGTTCGAGGCTCAATTCCCCAGGACCCATGTTAGCCAGATGCACAAGGGGGGCACATGCTTCTGGAGTTCGTTTACAGTGGCTGGAGGCCCTGGCGTGCCCATTGTCTCTCTCTCTCTCTCTCTCTCTCTCTCTCTCTCTCTCTCTCTGTCTCTGTCTCTGTCTCTGTCTCTGTCTCTGTCTCTTTCTCTGTTACTTTCAAATAAATTTAAAAAAAAGAAAAAATTTTAAATATTGGAACTAAAAGAATCTAAGGTAGCAACCCAAAGAGTCAGTCAATACCATCTGTACAGCCTTCTTAAAGTTCATAAGCATAGGTCTACCCGCAAAGATCCAGATTTGAAGAGTTCCCTTTAAATTCTGAACATGTGTTTACCTATGACCACAGCTAAAAGTCCAACACAGCCTTTGACTTGATTCTGGACATGGTGACCTATCCAATGTCTTACATAAAAAAAGTGGTTTTATGAAAGTTATTCCAGCAGACTATGTCTCCAAAACCAAGAGAAAGATTTTTGCATAAAGATGCTTAAAGGTCATTTTTAAGAACCAAATTTTGTTATCTTCCTTATAATTCTGCAAGTGAAAATAGAGAAACAATTCTTAGTTCCTCACAGAATCACCCTGTGAGGGATCATACCAGTAGTTCTCAAAGGTCATGTTTGCATCTTACCAGAATAGGTTGCCTAAAAAGAAAATATTTTTCCACCCTGCCCACAGTGTGGTTCAATCTTATAATAGGGATGTGCAGCAGAAATACCTGTGGTTAGAAGAACACTGAGAACAGGGAACCCCTATCCTGTCATAGATGGCTCACCCTAAAAGGACATGATGCTCAGGAAGTATTTGACATACTCTCAGGTTACATGGGCTTAATCCCCTCAGAGCATGGACAGAGAATGAGGCCTTATGACATAGAAAACATCTATATAATTAATGAACTTTCCAGACAATTTAAACATCTTACTTGAGTGCTGCTATACTATGGCACAGACTTGCAGTCTCTGCTACTCAGAATGCTGAAGCAGGAGAATCACTTGAACTCAGAAATTTGAAACTATCCTGGATAACATAGCGTTACTCTGTCTCACAACCAAAACAAGAAGATGCCAGTGTAGTAGCCATGCCAAAGCAGCCCAGGGGGAGAAATAAACAGAAAAACAGCAAAACACACTCTTCTACCGAAAAGTGAAGGTGTATAAGGAATTATCAGCCACAATAGAGAAACAGGAGAGACACAGAACTGCTAGCAAGGAGAAAGCACAAAAGTGATTCCTGCCAGGGTGCTGGCAGCTGCCCTGATCCAAGACCTGGCCTGGTGCAGCGCAGAGCTGCAAGAGGAAAACCAGGTGAAGGGATTTTCCGCTCTCATCAGCCTCCTCTCAAAGTCAAAAACCCCAAAGGGGAAGACAGTAGGGACCAAAACAGGGACGAGGGACTGCACAGCCTCTCTTCCCCCACCCACCAGTGCTGCAAACCTCCAGAGAAATTATCCACCCCCAGCCACATAGCATCCAGCACAGCCAATCAGAACGCCAGACCCACTGACCCAAGTAGCCTGAGTCCACAGCGCCACAGAGAGGGACCAAGGTGTGCGCTCAGCACTGGTGAGATTGGAAGCCGTTCCAAAAGGTGACGGGGCCTACTTACCCACAGCCAGGTACATAGGCCTGCGCTGGAAATGCTAATCTCACCTTCCATGTCAGGGCAGGCTATGTATTAGATTTGATTAATGTAGTCTTGGTCGGCTTTACCATTCTCAGGTGAGCTGTATTTTAGTGTTGACTATTGTTGATGTTTCCTGATTTATAGGGCCTTTGTCTTTGTCTTTTTTTTTTTTGAGGCATGGTTTCACTCTAGCCCAGGTTGACCTGGAAGTCACTTTGTAGTCTCAGGCTAGCCTCAAAGTCATGGCAATCTTCCTACCTCTGCCTCTAAAGTGCTGGGTTTAAAGGCATACACCACCATACCCAGCTTGTCCTCTTCTGTCATTATTGGGGGTAGGGTCTGACTCGGCCCCAGGCTGACCTGGAACCCAGTTTAGAACAGAAATCTCAGCCTCCTAGTTGAAAGGACTAAGGGTGTGGGGCAACCTAAGGGACTTTGACTTTATTAGATTATCTGTTTGTTTTAATCCTACTCTTGCATAAGTACTCTGTGCTGATTTAGATTGAATGTGTATATTGCTCAATTGAATTTTAGAATCTACCAGTAATTTGCTCTACCCAGCCTACTAGAATACTTGAACAGCAGGCAAACTACAACAACAAACAACAACAAACTAAAGCATTTCTGGCCTTGCTTCTAAGCTGTTACCTTCTTATATACCCAATGTCATCAGTTTTCTCACAAGGCCAGTGCAAGCTGGGTGTGGTGGCATACATCCTTAATCACAGGTAGGAGGGTTGCTGTGAGTTTGAGAGCACCGTGAGACTACATAGTGAATTTCAGGTCAGCCTGGGCTAGAGTGAGACCCTAACTTGAAAAAAGAAGGCCAGTGCAAACCTACTATCTTGACCTTAACAAGTGTTAGTTGTCTACTTGGGCCCCACTCCACTGTATCTGCAAAATCAGACATTGTCATTCATTTATATAATTAATATCTATGAAGTACTGAAGTCATGCCATATACTGATCCAAACCTGGTGAGCATAGCATACCCAATTCTTAACTCACAGAACTTGCTTTCTGAAAGAAGCACAGATAATCAGACAGTGACAAACCCTGGTGAGACATAAGGAAAGGAAGATGCTGGGAAAGAGTTATACTAAGGCCTAATTTAGATAACAGTGGGAGGTGGTGAACCAGAAAGGCCTCTCTGGGCAAGTGGAAGCTAATCTGATATCTCACAGGACTAGGAACGGGCCTACAGAAGCTAAGGAAAGTGTTCCATGTAGAAGGGGACATCAACAGTAATGGATTCCAGGCAGGGAGTGGACGATTTTGGCTAGAGTTCTTGAGCTTGTGGGTAAGCAATGCCAAGTGGGTCCAGGAAGAGGTCATGGAGGGTGTCCCGAGCCTTGCTGGAATCTTTAGCCTTGATTCTAAAAACAAAGGGAAGCCAGGCGTGGTAGCGCATGCCTTTAATCCCCACACTCTGGAGGCAGAGGTAGGCCATGAATTCAAGGCCACCCTGAGACTACATAGTGAATTCCAGGTCAGCCTGAGCTAGAGTGAGACCCTACCTCGAAAAACAAACAACAACAACAAAAAAAAGGGGGGGGGGGGGAGGGAAGACACTAAAGGGATCTCAACAGGAAAGAAATAAGAGCACATTTAGTTTTCAAGAGTATTTCTGTCTGTTGGCTGGAGATTGTATTGGAACAGACATAGGGAGGTCATTCCGGGGCCATTGCAGAGCCCTAGGTGAGAGATGACACTGACTGAATAGGACTGTGGCCTTGGGGAGAGGAGAAAGGATTAGGCTCAAGATACACTTTGTAAATAGACAGAATCTGGTGCATTGGATGTCTAGAAGGTGTCAAATAGGATCTCTGTTCATGGCTTAAGCAATTAAATGGACCATTGGTACTCTTCACTGAGCTGTTAAAAAGCAGAAGAATAAAAAGGTGGGCAGAAAAGACAAAACATTGTTTTAGGTCACAAAATATTGGTAGGGAGAGGTTAAGGGGGTGGCTGGACCTGTGACTCCCAAGCTCAGAAGAGAGATCTGGGCTGAATGTAAATTTGGGAGTTGTTGATATCCATACAAATGCGGAAGGTCATCTAGGAAGACAGAGAGAGTAAAAATCATCTGAGTATAAAGATTCAGAAATGAACACAAGTAGCCTGAGTAGAGCAGAGGAAGACCACAGTGTATGATGTCATGAATCCAAGCAAAGTGACTATTTCATGAGGATGTGGCAACTCTGTCCAGTGCCTCAGAGATCTGAGGTAAGCTGAGGACTGAAAGGAACTATTGAATGAGGAGGGCATTGGTGATTTTCACCAAGAACAACATTGAGGAAATAATGAGTGAGGAGTCATACTGAAGTGGTGTGAACACTGATGGGAACTTTAGTAAGTTACAATGAGCACTAAACAACAGCAAAAATAAGTAAATAAATAAATAATAAACAAGAAAATGATGGAAAAGACCTAGTAATATGGGTATATAACTTGCATTAAGTCCAACAAATGTTTTCTGAATCTTTTGTTGTATTTTAAAAAATATTTTGTTTATTTGTGTGTGTGAGAGAGAGAAAGAGGTAGATAGAGAGATAATGGGAGGACCAGGGCCTCTAACTACCACAGACAAACTTCAGACACATGCACCACCTCATGCATCTGGCTTTATGTGGATACTGGGGAATTGAACCTGGGTCCTTAGGCTTTATAGGCAAGTGCCTTAACTGCTAAGTCATCTCTCTAGCCCTGAGCCTTTTGTTTTAAATGTGTGTGTGAGTGTGTCTAGCTGTGGTGTCAAATAGTCAAAGCAGTCTGAGAAACACTAGGCAATTGGTTTACAGACATATTTACTATCACTCCAGTTGAAATCTCTCCAACGTCACATCTAACATCCATGGGGCCACCGGTGTGCTAAATGTTCTGCAATACATAGGATGGTCCCCACGACAGAGTTATCTGACTTATATGTGAATCATGGTAATGTTAATGAACCCCACTCTAAGACAATGGGTCTCAGCTCTGGCCACCCCTGAGAAGCATCTGGGAAGCTTTGTGCTCATATGGGCACTGGGATAGCCAAATCCTTCCAAAGTTTCATCTGTAGCTGGAGTTGAGAAGCCCTGCTCAGGCAAGATCTTTTCACCTTTTTTTTTTGGATACAAGTACTAAAACAAGATGAATTGCAAATGATTTAAGATATTTCACACCACTTTTACACACATACATACATGAAAACCCAAGTTCATATGAGCAACAAATATTAACATTGAATCCTTGCAAAGTAGATAGATGAAACTGTCACTTTTTTTTTTTTTTTTTTTTGAGGTATGGTCTCACTCTGGTCCAGGCTGACTATTAGTCTCAGGGTGGCCTCAAACTAATGGCGATCCTCCTACCTCTCCAGTGCTGGGATTAAAGTGTGTGCCCTTATGCCTGGGCCCTCTATCTTTTTGATCCAAATGTCTCTCTCAACTTGGGCAATGGATGTCCACTTCCTATCAGTTCTGGTTCCTCTCTTAGGGAGAAGCTGAAGACCCCAAGGCTAATAGATAAGATAGGATGTGGCCTCTCAATGACCTGCCTTAAGTTCCCTTTCTTAGGAGACCTTATGATTTTGTCTTTGTCCTTGACACACCTCAGTTTCACTATGATGTGGCACTAGGTGTATTTATCTTCACTTATCTTGGTCATAATTCAGCATCCTTTGATTCTGATAAATTCCTTGCCATTATATTTTCAAAGTGTTGCCTCTCCCTCATTCTCTGTACCCTTCCCTCCCCTTTGAACTATGTCATTTGTATCAGATTCTGTCATTCTAGTCTTCATGTCACATTAATTTTAACTTTTTTAAAAAAATATTTATTTATTTGAGAGCGACAGAGATATAGATAGATAGATAGATAGATAGAGAGAGAGAGAGAGAGAGAGAGAAAATGGGTGTGCCAGGGCCTCCAGCCAGTGTGAATGAACTCCAGATGTGTGTGCCACATTGTACATCTGGCTTACATGGGTACTGGAGAATCAAGCCTTGAACAGGGGTCCTTAGATTTCACAGGCAAGTGTTTAACTGCTAAGCCATCTCTCCAGCCCGATTTTAACTTTTTTAAAAAATATTTTATTTATTTATTTTAGGGTGAGACAGTGTGTGTGTGTGTGTGTGTGTGTGTGTGTGAAACAGAGAGATGGGGTTAGAGAATATGGGCATGCCAGGGCCTCCAGCAAACAAGCTCCAGACACATGTGACACTTTGTACATCTGGCTTTGCATAGGTCCTGGGGAATCAAACCTGGGCCATCAGGATTTGCAAACAAGAACTTTTAACTGCTGAGCCATCTCTCCAGCCCTAATTTTAACTTTTGTGAATTCTGTTGTCTCATTCTGTTGTGTTGTAATTTTCCCAGATCATCCTCCAAACCAGTAGTTCTGCCTCTCGCCATCTAGCCTGTCTTGAGTAGTGAGTATTGTTTTATTTTAATGATATGTATTTCATGTTCAGATTTTCTATTTATTTCTTTATTTTTTCCAATCTATTCCTTTCCTAGGGACCTTTTCACTCTTAGGCAGTTTCACGATCATGAGTTTTTAGAGTAACTATTTACCCCTTACCGCATTGGTTGGGTCTCCATCCCATGAGCTGTGGACATGTGTAGTGCTCACACTTCTGCAGAAACATAATCCAAACAGTGCAAGGCAGCAGTCACAGGTCACAGCCTACACTGCATATGAGGTTTAGAAATTATCTTTCTTACTGTTAGCCAGACCTCATCCTTTGTATGAGATAAATCATGTATGTTTTAAAGCTCTTATCTGAAGAGACAACCGTGGGTTTTTTTTTTTTTTTTTCTTTCTTTCTTTTTTATTTTTTCAAGGTAGGGTCTCCCTCTAGCCCAGGCTGAACTGGAATTCACTATGGAGTCTCAGGGTCCCTCAAACTCATCCTTCTACCTCTGCCTCCCGAGTGCTGGGATTAAAGGCATGTGCCACCATACCTGGCTCAAAAAAGAACAACTAAAAACTAAAATTTGGGTGGGGAAAGGAAGAAGAAAGTCCAAATCATGCAATCAACAAAATTCAGCAGAACACAATTTGATAAAATATTCTTTGCTAAACCAGGCATGGTGGCGCACACCTTTTATCCTAGCACTTGGGAGGTAGGGGTAGGAGGATCGCTGTAAATTGGAGGCCATTTTGGGACTACAGAGTGAGTTCCATGTCAGCCTGGGCTGGAAGGAGAACTTATCTTGAAAAAAAAAAACAACAAAAAAAAAGGAAAAAAATTCCTTTGCTAAGTAAGATGTTACAGCTATGTCACGATCACGGTTAGATGTTAAAGTCTGTAAAACCCCAACAATCCTTATCAAAGGGCCTTACACTGTGCTTTATGTATCAACCAATTATCTCCAGGTTCCAGTTTTTTATTCTTTCATTGTCTTTCTGACTACTAAACATGTTTGCTTCTCTTTTGCATGGCTTTGGGACCACTACCACCATGTGCTAGTGTGTGAGGAAGGGACACCGTGTGCAGTCACACTGGGGGAAGGAACATGGGGAAGTTGCCCTTGTCTTGGCCCTTATGCCTCTATTCATGCAGCCAGGACCATTCAGACTTGTAGCCTGTTATGCCGCTGGTGGTGATGTTCACTTGTCTTAAACATTGGATGTTTCAGACATGAGCAGCCTGCCTGGACCCTACAGGTATCTGAGCATGTAATTCCTGCTACACAATCATTGTGATGCCCCAAAGAGGTCAGTCTTATGCCCTACTGTGCCATAGCTATCCTGCAATGGCCCTTCCTGGGACTTGATTCTAGAAGGGAATGGAATGTGCTTACAACTCTACCAAGTAGGACCACAGTCCTTCTGAAGAAAGGGTACTTGCATTTATACAATAATTGGAGTATGTAGCCAAATGTCAAATCATGTGGACCAGACAAATACTGTAAAAGAGAAAGGAGGAATTAAGATTGAATCAAGGGCTGGAGAAATGGCTTAACAGTTAAGCTGCTTGCCTGCAAAGCTTAAGGACTCAAGTTTGATTCCCCAGTACCCATGTAAACAAGATGCACATGGTGGTGCATGTGTCTGGGGTTCATTTGCAGTGGCTAGAGGCCCTGGTATGCCCATTCTCTCTCTTGCTCTCTCTGCCACTTTCTTTTGCTCAAATAAATAAAAATAATTTTTAAAAAGAGTGAATCAAGCCTCAGATGACCCTGAAGACTATTTCAATTAATGTCTTGTTGCTGGGACAAAACTATAGATTAGGAGCACTTTATGGGAGGAAAGAGTTTATGTCAGGCCTGTAGTTTGGAGAGGAAGTTTCATCATGATGGAGAAAGCATGGCAGAGCAGAGGTAGGGTGTCATATCTTGTCACAACAGCTGGGAATGTAGCTACAAGACTGAGTGAGTTCTGGCAAAGGAGAGCTGGGCTATAACACCCCAGATCTGTCCCTGGCAGCACACCTCCCCTAGCAGAGCTTCATTTCCCAAGTTGCCACCAGCTGATGATAGAGTAGGAGGCTCATCACAAACACAACAGGTGATAGGGGACACTTCTCATGCAAACCACCACAAGGGCTAAACACAGGCTGGTGGCAGCTGGTGTGGATAGATGTTGGTAAGAAGCAGGGGTTGCCACAGGTATGGGGCTGGATGGAGAAGGAAGGTAAAGGAAGAATGTTAATAAGTGACTGATGCTCAGGAGGGGAGGTGGTGTCACACACATGGCAAGGAGGAAGAGGTAATGATAGAAATGGCTACTAATTACCAAATACCTTGCCTGCAAGGAATGTATAACTATGCTATTGAATCATCTCATATAATCAAGCCTTGCCCATCCTATGAGGTACAGAGTCCCCTCACTTTCCAGATGAAGATTCTGAAGCTGAGATTGTTGGAGAAATTGCCCTAGGTTATAAAATACCAGATAATAAAGTATTGATATAAACCCAGGTAGTCTGGGCCTGGTACTTATGTTCATAATCACTATAAAATACTATCAGAAGATTACAGTGACTCACTTTCATGGCACTAAAAACTGGAGCTTACATCATCTTCATCATTGCCTTCTATTGGTCATCATCTTGTGAAGTAAGACAAATACTTACGATGCTGCCAATCCCTGGCCTTGTGCTGTATGCTGAGGACATCTAGATGATGTAAGGAGGTCACAAGAGGAAGAGCCATGTAAACATACAATTATAACTCAGCAAAGGTGAGTCACTGGTTGCTTCTAAAGAGTGCCAAAGACTCTTATAGGATGCAGTGGTCACAGAAAGAACTAAGACAGGTTTTGATAGGTAAGTGAATAATTGGAGACATCTTGAGGCATAAAGGATTTGAAAGAAGAAACAGTTCAAGGGCATAGGAGTAGGGGGTAGGTCAGCGAATGAGCACAGCTAGAAGCGACAGGAGTTGTAAAGTTTGAAGGTAATCCTAAAGCATGCTCTACAGACAACAGATCCTGGGTGTGCTCTATAGTCAAACTGTGTGGGAATCGTTGCATTCTATGATCCATTTTTGAGGTTCATGAAGAAGTATGAATATTAAAGTTTCTAAAAAATATTGGAGTAAACAACCAGCATGCATCATTTTTTGTAATATTTTTATTTATTTATTTGCAAGCAGAGAGAGTGATAGAGAGAAGAGAGACAGAGAGAATGGGTGCACCAGGGCCTCCAGCCTCTGCAAATGAACTCCAGGGGCATGCACCACTTTATGTGGGACTGAGGAATCACACCTAAGTCATTAGGCTTTGCAGGCAAGTACCTTAACCACTGAGCCATCTCTCCAGCCCTGTATACTTCTTTTAAAACAAGATTCTCCCATTCTGTCTACAGCATTTTTTTGAAAAAAGAAACTGTGAAGTAACATACCTTTTCTTTTAGGAATTTTTATTTTTTTGCAGTTTTATTTCTCTGCTAAAATTCCTACCTGCTTGTGGTGGTTTGATTCAGGGGTCCCCCATAAACTTAGGTTTTCTGTACGCTAGATTCCCAGCTGATGAAGATTTGGGAATTAACACCTCCTGGAGGCAGTGTATTGTTGGGGTGGGGTGGATTATAGGTATTATAGCCAGTTTCCCCTTGCCAGTGTTTGGCACACTCTCCTGCTGCTGTGGTCCACTTGATGTAGGCCAGGGAGTGATGTCCACCCTCTGCTTGTGCCATCATTTTCTCTGCCATCATGGAGCTTCCCCTCGAGTCTGTAAGCCAAAATAAATTCTTTTTTCCCCCCAAACTGCTCTTGGTCAGGTTATTTCTGCCAGCAAGGTAAACTTGACTGCAACAGTAAAGTGGTACCAAGGAGTGGTGTGTGTCATTGATGCTAGACACTTGAATGTGTGGCTTTGGCCTTTTGGAGCTGATTTTCAAGAGGAATGTGGAAGGATTTGAAACCTTGGCCTAAGAGATGCCTTGCAGTGCTGTAAGTACAGCTTGATGGACTATTCTGGCCAGAGTTGAAAGACCTAAATGCAGTAAGAACTGTGGACTGTGAGGTTTGGCTTATGAGGGTGAAAAAGCACTTTGTTTGGACTGGACTAGAAGTAGTTTGTGTGAGAAGCTTGCTGTTATACCAGTGTCCTGAGAATTTGTGCAGGGTTGCACTGCATAGAAATGGACTGGTGTGTGTAGGGAGATATGACACAGAAAGAAATCTTTGGGTGAACTGCTGCCCATTTAGCTGCAGTAGAGAGATTACAGCCATTGAGATTGGGCCAGCTGACCTGCACTGGAACAAGAGGGGCCTTAATGCTGTTCTTCAAAGTCTGCTTTATTCTCCCCTGGATTAATGAATTATCACCCCAGCTAGTATTATGGGGTATAAGAAATGCAGAAAAGAGATCATTGAATTTGCAACATAGTCTTTTGTTTTTGAAATGGCTGTGGGCAGTGTGAAGCAGGTTTGCTGGATGCCTGCATGGAGACCAGATGGAGCTGTGAGGATGGACTGTGGGCTGCAGTGGAGACCCAGTGGAGATGCCGGGACCATGAGACAGCTGCTAAGGAGAGCTCCCTGCCCTGGGTGAAGTTTTCCAGGACTGTGAGTAGCCTAACTGAGAGGTGGAATTGGAACTCCAGAGACTTGTTGCTGGTTAGAATGATCAGATTTGGAGATTTTTCACTGACTAGAGTTGTTGGACTTGGACCTACAGATTTTGATGTTTGCCCTGTTTAAATCTTGTATTGGTTGAATATTTCTTTGCTGTGCCCTTTGCCATCTTCTGCAGTGTGAGTGTTTATTCTGGGTCATTATGGGCACTTTCCTGTTGCTGTTATCCACCTTATGTTGGTCAAGAGATGATGTCCACTCTGCTAGTACCATTATTTTCCCCTACCATCATGGAACTTCCCCTCGAGCCTGTAAGCCAAAATACCCTCCCCTTTTTTCCCCCACAAGCTGCTCTTGGTTGGGTGATTTTTGCCAGCAATGGGAACCTGAGTGCACAACTGCTTAATCACGAAAGACTGTATTTTGCTTGACTTCTTTGAAGACAACTTTGACAACTGCCTTCAATTGTTTTGCTATTTATTTTTTTTAAAGATATTTTTATTTATTTGAGAGAGAGAGAGAGAGAGAGAGAGAAAGAGGCAGATAAAGAGCTGGATGGAGCTGGAGAGGAGAGATGGCTTAGGGTTAAGTCACTTGCCTATAAAGCCAAAACGTCCAGGTTTAATTCCCCAGGACCCATGCAATCCAGATGCACAAGGTGGCACATTCATCTGGATTCATTTGCAGTGGCTGGAAGCCCTAGCATGCTTATTCTCTCTTTCTCTACCTGTCTTACTCTCATAAATAAATAAAATATTTAAAAAGAGAGCCACTAATCCATCTCTCCAGCCCTTTAAGTTTTTCTTCTCTTAAAAAAATGTTTTTTTTTTTAAATTTTTAATCTTTTCCTATTTCTAAAATCTAGTTCATAATAGGTTTGTTACAATTGACTGCTTTATAGTGGATCACAGTGCCTAGTTTGTTTTTATGTCTAGCATTTTGGGTTGTTTGATATTGTGATCCTACATTTTAGAGAACCTAAACTAGTTTGTTATCCTTCCCATTTTGTCTACAGGATCCTTTAAAAAAAAAAAACTCTGAAGTTACACATTTTTCTTTCAGGAATTTGCAGTTTTTATTTTTCTGCTAAAATTCTTACCTGCTTGTAGTGGTTTGATTCAGGTGTCCCCCATAAACTTAGGCATTCTGAATGCTAGGTTCCCAGCTGATGGAGATTTGGGAATTAACACCTCCTGAAGGCAGTGGTAAATCACTGTGGATTTATGTAGGCTTACTTTTATATCATTATGTGGACAGTTCAAGATGTTTCTAAAGTACTTCTAACTTGGAAGGTCTTAGCCTCAAAACACCATTCTAAGTCAACATGGTGGGACTTGAAAAGGTAGTACTCTAGGACCATTTCAGGTGTAGGATTTCTAGTGTCTCCCAGGAATGCTAAAAAAACAAATAAACAACCACCACCAACAACAAATTCTACTTCTCTCTAGCAGGGCTGGACTTCAATATCCTTAAGTACTAACCAGCCTCTTAATATTTCTGATACTTTCAACCTCATTGTTCATAATTGTGTCTAGCAAGCTGTATGAGATTTTGCCCTGCACATGGACAGCTATCTTTCATCAATAGATTCATGTCATGCAAAGTCCCACATGAGCATCTAGAGCTCCTTCTGCCAGATCTGTCTCTGCTATGTCCCTCTACAACCTTAGCCCTAGCAATGATTGCTAAATCATTATTGCTGCCTTTATAGCTCAAGAAGACCATGTGTCCTGCTGTGATCAATTAGTAAAAATCCCAGAGACTTCAGCAACCACGAGGCTCACTTTGTGAGAGTTACAGTCCATGTCAAATGTTGTTTTGTTCTTTTAGGGCTACAGAGATGGCTCAGAAGTTCAGGTGCTTGTCTGCAAAGCCTAACAACCCAGGTTCAATTCTCCAGCACCCACATAAAGATGCACAATGTGGCACATGTATCTGGAGTTCATTTTCAGTGGCTGGAGGCTCTGACACACCCATTCCTTCTCTCTCACACATGCACACACACACTACCTCTGCTTGCAAATAAACAAATAAAATATTTTTAAAAGCAGTTATTTTATATTTTGTCCACTTTGATAGTTGTTTATGAAGGGAGGGATCTTGTGGTACCACTTCCTTCATCATGATCAGAAATGGAGGTCTGACATGACACTATTAAGCAGACTAGCAACATGTAAAATATACTTTGAGAAATACCATGGCATATTTATATTTAATTGTAGCAAAATTTTTAGTAATTAGGTCTCAGATCTTTTGTGATCTTTCTTTTTTATTTATTTTTATTTTCATGATCTATTTTTTAAATTCATTCAGGTCTCATTTTCTCTTTGTTTATTTGTTTTTGTTTGAGACAGAGTCCCAGTATGTTTCCTAGAATGTCCTCACACTCAAGATCTTAGCCTGGGGATGTAGCTCAGTGGTGGAGCAGCACTTGCCTAGTATGCATGCATGAATGAGGCACAGGGCTCAGTTCTCAGTATTGCAAAAACCAAAAAACAAACAACTTGGAGCCCCTCCTGCCTTAGCCAACTGAGTGCTGGGATTACAGACGTGCACTATCATGGTACACTTCACTTTCATCTTTAATTTACCTCTTAAATTTAACTATTCTAAAAGGTCAAAAAGTCCTAATTTAGCTGGGCATGGTAGCACTCTCCTTTAATTCCAGCATTTGGGAGGCAGAGGTAGGAGGATCACTGAGTTTGAGGCCAGCCTGAGACTACATAGTGAATTCCAGGCCAGCCCGGGCTAGAGCAAGACCATACCTTGAAAAAGAAAGAAAGACATAAAAAGTCTAATTTCCAAAAACTGACTTCAAATGTGCTCTTTCTCATTTCAATAAATGGCACTATCACTCCTATCCTAATTTCTCCAGTCCAAAGTTTTGATATTAATGCTATGGTGGACTAAGTTTCTTTCTCTCTTACCTTGAACGCAATATACTGACAAATCCTGCTACTCTGTCTTCATAATACAACCAGGATCTGATTGCTTCCTTCTACCATGGACCAAAACAACATCTCTCTCCAGCACGTTTAAAATATATGGACTTACTTAGAGAGAAAAAGGCAGAGTGTGTGTGTAAGAGAGAATGGGTGTGCCAGGGCCACCAACCACTGCAAACAAACTCCAGATGCATGCACCCCATTGTGCATATGGCATACATGGGTTCTGGAGAATCGAACCAGGATCCTTTGGCTTTCCAGGCAAATGCCTTAACCACTAAGCCATCTCTCCAGCCCTCTTTCTTGCACTTTGGCAGTAGCTTCCAACTGCCTCAACTCATGTCAGTGATTCTACATAAACACCTCTACTGACTTCCTCATTCTTTGAGTAGCATGAGCTACCACACCCAGTGTCTCTCCTGTTTTACTTAACACTATGTATTTCACACATCACTATAGATCGTCACAGAAAATAATTTCCGAGCTCTTGGTTCTAGTCAAAATGGAATACTTGTAATCTACTTAGGAATTATCTCTCACAACTAAAATACTCTGGACCTAATGTACCAAGAAAGCATAGGAAGACTTGGGAGGGTGAGAAGAAGGCAGGCTGATTGCATGTGGATTTGGGGATGTGAGGAGGAACAGGTGGTGGTTTCCTTGGGTTTCCTTTCGGCCTCCCCTGTGTCCAGAGCCTGCTGAAGGCTGTAACCTGAAACTTCCAACAAGCACAGTGAAGTGGGGAAAACACGGGCTTATCGCTCTGAGTGCGTAGGACCAGGAAAATAAAGGCAAAAGACAATAAGACACTTGCCATAGTCCAGCAAAATGCTAATAGAAAAATATCCCTACTGAGGCTCCTACGAAGCCCAGGGTGATGCCAATCTTTTGTCTCTCTTGGCAGCTCCAAGGAAGAGGAACATAGCTCTGATTTAACCACCCTGGTGATGTTGGGGCCAGACAGGGAGCTCCTCTCCCATCAGCCACTCAGCAGAAATAGCCACTACTCCAGTTCCATTTCTCTTGATTTTTTTTTTTTTTTTTGAGATGGAGTCTTGCCATGTGACCCAGGCTGGCACCACACTCTCAATTCCCCTGTGTCTGCTCCCTGTGCTCTAGGATTACAGCATACCCAGCTGTTATCCAGTTGTATTTTGTTTCTGTCAGGGAGGTCCACTGGTTCACTGAGCATCTGCCTCCTGTTGCTATTGAGGAAACTAAAGGAAACAGTTTGTGGCAGGACTGTTCAGCCATGCATGCCCCCTTGGCTCTGTTTCAGTGAGGCCTACTTTGTGCCCCCCCCCCATTTGTAGACCATGAGGCAATGTGAGTTGGTTTCTGAACTTCTACCTCACTAATAGGTGTTCACAGGCAATGTGGGTAATTGCCAAACCTGTGTCAGGTGGTGTCAGCAGGGCCAGGAGAGAGGTGGGCACCCACCCACCCACCCTTGACCTGTATGCCACACCTCAAATTGATGACTAATACTTTAAAACTTTTAACAGGATTCATAGTCTTGCAATGTAATGGATACAACTGGAATTATCCAGGATACATCTGGAAATCATTTATACCAAAAATCAATTTGGGCAGGAGAGACAATGGACAGATACCAATATTGAGATGATTCAGTTGTTTAGAGACTGAGGTTAATTAACAAGAGATTACAGTAGCCATTATAAAAATGCTTCAGGAAGCAATTAAAACATGTCGGAAACATATGAAAAAATCCAACCACCTCATAAAAGCAGATAATATGAACCAAAGAAAGTTTAAACTATAGACTGAAAATACAATAAAAAAAAGACAAAATCAAATTTGTTGAATGGCTTAATGTTAGAAAAAATACGACAGAAGAAGTCAGGTATGGGGGTGCATGCCTTTAATCCTAGCACTTGGGAGGCAGAAGTAGGAGGATCGCGTGAGTTCAAGGTCACCCTGAGACTATAGAGTAAATTCCAGGTTAACCTGGGTTAGAGTGAGACCCTACCTTGAAAAAAAAATTATTACACAAGAAATGAATTAATAAGGTTAAAGATAGACCAACAGGAATGATCCAATCTGAGCAACATAAATTAAAGTCTGAAAAGAAAAAAAAGATACTTGGGGACTATGGTATAACAAACAAACAAACAAACAAACCTCATATTATTGGAATATTAGAATGAGATGGGAAATAAAATGAGGTTTGAGAACACTGTAAACAATAATGACAGAACTTCCCAATTTTGAACAAAAAAAAAAAACACCTTTAAGAAGCTAAGGGAATTGCAAACACAATAAACGACAACAAAATCTACACCAATACATATGGCCAACCTTTTGAAAACTAAAGACACCTAGGAAATCTAGAAGCATTCAAAGAGAAGTGACACTTATTTACATAGGAAAATAGTTTGTGTAACAGCAAATTTTTCATGAAGAACAATGAAAGCCCAAAGAAAGAGATACAGTATTTTACAAATGTTGAAACAAAAAACTGCTACCCATTAATTCTACCCCCCACAAAATTATCCTTCAAGAATGAGGGATAATAAAGGTATTATCATAGGCTGAGGAGTTGGCTCAGTACTTGCTTGTAAAACTTGCTGTCCCAGCTTTGATTCCCCAGTGCCCACAAAATGCCAGATGCAAAGTACTGCGTGTATCTGGTGCTCCTTTGCAATACCAAGAGACCCCTGGTGTGTGTGTGTGTGCATAAATAGAGAGAAAAATGACAAAAAAAAAAACAGAAAAAGAGAACTATTTTTTTTCTTCAGATGTAGCCTTAAAGAATGGGTAAAGAACAGTTAAAAAAAACCTGGAATTAAAGAAAAATGAAAAGAATGATGAAATGGGTAAAGAAAAAAAACAACTGAATGACGGGGCTGTCTCATTCTTCATGAGTTTTCTTAAGTAATATTTACTTAGGTGACAAAAATCCTCACACTATCTGATATAATGCTTGGTGTAGTGTAGAAAACCTTGGAGAACTATTCTTGTGATATATGTAGATATAAGTGTGGTTTCTATACTTTATTTAAGGTAATAAAACATTATTAAAATATACTGCCTTACATATATGTTAATTTATTTGTATGTATATGTAGGTATAGAAAAATACTATAAACAGCTCCACAAGTATCAAGAATGTCCACACTCCACACTCAGCAACTATATAACATGAAGTCTACAGAGCATAGAACTTCCCAACAGTGCCACCATCCAGCAAAAATCATCAGTCATTTCAAGACCTCTCAACAAACAGCAAAGTGCTTTGCTGTTTGTTTCAAGATAGCTCCTTCTGTGTGGCTCAGGCTGATCTGGAGCTCGTGGCAATCTTCTTGCTTAGCTCCCCAGGGCTGGGATTGCAAGCTTGGCGCATAGCCCAGCTTGCTTGCATATGTTCTTTTTTATTTTTGACTTTTCTAGGTAGGGTTTCGCTATAGCCCAGGCTGACCTGGAACTCATTATGTAGTCTCAGGGTGGTCTTGAACTCCCAGAGATCTTCTTACCTCTGTTTCCTGAGTGCTGGGATTAAAGGTGTGTTCCACCACACCCAGATGGAGACGTCACACAGACTGGAGCATTCACATTCTGGAAGGTAATACAAATCTAAGGACATTTGAAATACTGGAATCAAGAGAGAAATCAACAATAGAAAGCCAATAGGAAAACTTCGTAATCATGTATATAAAAACAATAGAATTCTAAATTGTCTGTGGGTTAAAGAGGAAGTATTGAAGGAGAAGAAAGGAATGCAACTGAATAAAAATAAATGCAGCATGTCAATTTCTTTATACTACATCTAAAAGTGGTGCCAAGAAAATAAATAGGACCAGAAATCAATGAAAGCTATCATGTCAGCAAAGATGATAGAGAGAAAGAAAGAAGGAAGTAAATATGAATATGAATAATTTCCCAGGTCCAATCCTATAATACTCTTGAGTTTCCAGTAGCACCACAGACCAGGGACCAAGCCCTTAATACATGAACCTTTGGGAGACTATACCAGTATACATGGAATATTGTTCTGTTATAAAACAACTGAAGGGGCTGGAGATATTGTTCAGTGGTGGAGCCCTTGGCTAGCCTGTGCAAGGCCCTGGATTCAATTCTTAGCCCTAGGATATAAAGAAACACATCATTGTCTTGTGTTATATGAGGTGAAGTTCCAAGAAAAAGAAAAGCCACAGTTAGCTGAAGATTCTACAAGGCTAAGCAACTGATCAGAACTTTGTGATTGCAGAGGGTTGGAAGGTTCCAGATCCAGAGTCAAAATTATATTGGCCATCTTTAGTCCCTATAATAACCATTCCTTGCCCACCTCTGTCTGACCTGACATTCTTTTGACTATCAGATAAAACTTTTGGACTGTAGTCTTAGCAGACCACCAGCTTGCACGAACCCCAAAGCTGAGGATGTCATCAGATAGGATCTGAACCCTATAGTAGAAATTTCCTTGTTTTGCCGTAGCCTGACTATCTGATGCTCCTCCCAGTGGATTTTGAAAATAACATGACTTAGGACTTTCTTTTGTACTATGACTAAAAAAGCTCATGTAACTTCTTTCATGATGGAACATGTCATTTGGGACAACCTGAATCCGTGTTCTTGGGCCATAGTCACTCATATATGGCTCAGAAGAAATTCCCTCTGACTCTTTGAGGTGAGAGCTATGTTTTGCAGAGATTGTTTTATTATTGGAGTATGCTATAACAATGAAAATATTATACTTAGAATAAACCCAATGCAATAGGCCACTTATTTTCTTCCCTATTTTCTCTCCTTGCAGTCCTCCTGCTTCGTGTGTCTCACCATACCTGATTCTGTATTTCTATACATGAAATGTCCAGGATGGGTAAATTCAAAGAAAAAAAAAGTGCAAGAAAGAAAAGTACATGAGCTGTTGCCAAGGAATGAGGACAGGGTGGATGGACAGTAGCACTTGCTAATCACTTTTCTGATGTGATGAAATTGTTGTGGCATTAGTGGAAAAATGTGCTAATGTTATGACTATACTAGAAACCAATTGAATGTATGCTTTATAAGGGTAGATTTGATAGCATGTGAATTATATCTTGACAGCAAAGCAAATAAAAAGTCCATGAAACAAAAAGCTGATTTTTTTACCCCCCCCCCCCCAAATCAATGAATCGGGTACTACTTGTTGCAGCTAGCTTTTTGTTGCTGGGACAATGCACCTGACCAAAAGCAGCTGATGGGAGGAGAGTATTTATTTTGTCTTGTAGTCTCAAGGGGGAAGCTTCATGATGGCAGGGGAAAGCATGGCAAGAGCAGAGGCTGGACATCACCTCTGCCACAGCAGGTAGAGACAGCAGCAGGAGAGTGAGTCAACTAACCCTGAAAAACTGGGGTGAATAAACTTCAAGGTTTACTCCCAGGGACACACCTCCTCCAGCATGGCTCCATCTCCCAAGCTGCCGTCAGATGAGAACCAAGCATTCAAAACGCATGAGTTTATGAGGGACACCTGATTCATAGCATGACACTCCTCTAGCAAAGGATCAACAAAGAAAAACAATTCACAAGTCAGGATTATCAGGATAGTGGCAATGAGTAATGTGAAACATTCTGAAGTTATTACAAGCATAGTAAGAAACATTTAAGGCAACTTAATGCTTGAAAACTCCACAACCTGTAAAGAATGGGCTTTTCCATGAAAAGCATGAACTTCTGAAATTTAATCAAGATGCAGCACATAACCTGCACAGTCCTGTGACCACTTG
The DNA here is from genome assembly GCF_020740685.1 of Jaculus jaculus. Taxonomy (NCBI): domain Eukaryota; kingdom Metazoa; phylum Chordata; class Mammalia; order Rodentia; family Dipodidae; genus Jaculus; species Jaculus jaculus. The sequence continues at coordinate 118,494,274 of NC_059105.1, forward strand.
GAAAATAGAATTTATGATTTTTTTTTGTTTTTTCTTTTCAAGATAGGGTCTCACTCTAGCTCAGGCTGACCTGGAAGTTACTATGTATTCTCAGGGTGGCCTCAGACTCAAGGCAATCCTACCTCTGCCTCCTGATTGCTGGGATTAACAGCGTGTGCCACCACCATGATTTATAATCTCCTCATAGTACTCTAGAGAATTCTGTGAAACATTTAAGGAATAAACAACATCCATCTCATACAATATCCTTTAGAAAACAGAACATTCCCACTTTTTAAATCATTTTACCACAGTATCAAAAGCAAAGCCAAGCATCTGGGTGTGGTGGAAGGCAGAGCTAAGGGGATTGCTGTGAGTTTGAGGCCAGCCGGAGACTACATAGTGAATATGTAGTGAGGTCAGCCTGGGCTAGAATGAGACAGACCCTACCTTGAAAACCAAAGAAAATTTGAAAAAGAAGATAGCACAAACAAAACTGCCTTCTTTCTCTCAAGGATTTAGAAAAATCCTTCATAAAATATTAGCAAATTAAATTCAACGGTCAGTAAAAAATAATTCTATGTACAATATAACCAAGTGAGATTTGTTCCAGGGATGCAGGTCTTGGTCAGATTTTGAAAATCAATGAGTGAAATATACCCTACAGCAGGCTCAGATAGATAAGTGGCACGATCAGCATTTGAGGAAATCTAGCATTAATTTTTGCTAAGAACTCTCCAATGAGGAACATAAGGAAGCTTCCTAAACTTGATAAGGAATGAAACCTTTTAAGGTTAGTTTATACAAGTCACACGAAGCCTGCTATGAACATTTTACTTGATGAAGAAGTCTAAACACGTGTGTATAGAATAAGCAAAGAGCTCTCAAAACTCACTTGTAATCCAACTAGAATAGGGGCAAAAGGTCATTACAGGGGATAAATGTCCTGGCTCAGCATAATGGCATAAACTTTAATTTCAGCACTTAGGAGGCTGAGACCAGAGGCCCACAAGTTCCAGGCTAGTCTGGGTGACACAGTGACATGCTGTCTGAAAAGCAAAGCCCAGGGGCTGGGGAATGGTTCAGTGGTTAAAGGTGCTTGTTTGCAAAGCCTGTCAATCTGGATTCAATTCCCCAGTGCCCACAAAAAGCCAGATGCATAGAGTGGTGCATGCAGCTGGAGCTCGTTACAGTCGCAAGCGGCCCTGGTATACCCATTCTTCCTGTGTGTGTATGTGTGTGTCTTTTTCAAATAAATGAATAAAATATTAAACCAAAACAAGATCATTTGTCAGCTATAAAAAGTGTTCAAGTTTTTTTTGTTTTCTTTTTTGAAACAGGGTCTTACCCTAGTCTACGCTGTTGTGAAACTCCCTCCGCAGTCCAGGCTGGCCTCAAGCTCATGGTGATCCTCCTACTTCGGCCTCAAGAATGATGGGATTAAAGGTGTGCACCACCACATTCAGCTTCAATATTGTTGATATTGTAGAAATGAAAATTAATATCACAGCAGGAAATCCCTGCCTACCTAGCAAAATGCCTAAAATTAGAATGCTAACATCATTAAATGGTGGTAAAGGCTTACAGAAAATAGAGTGAGCACCCACTGCTGGTGGCAATGTCAAATGGGAATATAGACACTATGGACAACAGCCTGACAGTTTCTTACAGTCTAGCAGTTGTATACCTGGAAATTGAGCACACAAAAACCTGTGCGTAGCAGTTTCCCCCCCCCCCCCACAATAGCTCAAAGCTGGAATCAACCCAGACATCCTGTAATGGGTGACTAAATGGTGGTACAATAGTTACCCTTTAAGCTCAAGGACTACATTCCAAGACCTCTAGTGGGTGCCTGAAGCCACAATAGTACCTTTATCTGATAATGGAGACCAGCTACTAAGGGAAAAAGGATGAATCATATCTTGGATGGCATAAAGCTGCCTAGTGTGAAATTTCATCATGCTACTCAGAATGCATGTCATTTAAAATATAGAAATGGTTTATTTCTAGAATTTTCTATTTAATAGATTTGACCTGTGAGTGACCACAAATAAGGAAACTGCAGGAAGAGAAAGCATGAATAAGGGAGGGGGCATATATATATATATATATATATATATATATATATATATATATACATATATATGTATGTATGTATTCTCCACACAGTAATACAATACTCAGCATAAAAAAGGAACAAACTTTGGGCTGGAGAGATGGCTTAGCAGTTAAGGTGCTTGCCTGCAAAGCCTAAGGACCCAGGTTTGATTCTCCAGGTCCCACATAAGCCAGATACACCAGGTGGCGCATGCATCTGGAGTTCATTTGCAGTGGCTAGAGGCCCTGGCATGCCCATTCTTTCTTTCTCTCTCTCTCTCTGTCTCAAATAAATAAATAAATAAATAAATAAATAAATAAATAAAGGAACAAACTTTGATGCATGTAACAACCTGAATGGTCCTCACAGGTTGAATAAAAAACTCAAAAAGTTTTACACTGTGTGGTTACATTTATAGAACATTCTTGAGATAGCAAGATTCTGCCAATAGAAGCCAGTTTGGTGGTTGTCAGGACAAAGGAGGTGGTCAGGAGTTGGAGGTTCACATTATTATGAACAGGTTACAAAAGACTTGGGGGTTGATGGAACTGTCTTGGCTGTGGCAGTGGGCACACCAATCTACACCTGTACGATCACCCTGCATAATTGTGGCACATTATCAAATTCAGGAAGTCCACATTGTCACACTCCATAGAGCCTATGCTGATTTGGCCAGTTTTATCTGTAGTCATCTGTATAATTCAATACTTATATGTACCAAACTTTAAATTTGGGGCCCTTAAACTGTCACCATCATAACTATCAGAAATGGTTGCCCATATTTCATCTTTCTGTGTCTCTCTCCCTTTCTTCCTTTCCTTCCTTCCTCCTTCCTTCCTTCCTTCCTTCCTTCCTTCCTTCCTTCCTTCTTTCCTTCCTCCCTCCCTCCCTCTCTTCCTTCCTTCCTTCCTTCCTTCCTTCCTTCCTTCCTTCCTTCCTTCCTTCCTTCCTTCCTTTCTTTTTTGAGGTAAGGTCTCTTTGTAGCCCAGGCTGACCTATAGAATTCACCATATAGTCTCAGGCTGGCCTTGAACTCACATTGATCCTCCTACCTCTGCCTCCTGAGTCCTGGGATTAAAGACATGCGCCACCACACCCCGCTTCACCTTAGTTCTTAATTTTGCATTTCTAGCAGGAATATCTCATGGCCTAGAATGTTCCAACATTTTAGCTGTTTAGACAGGGTTGTATACAAGGTGCAAGCAGAGTGTCATTACTTAGCAGTCAGAGTGTCATTCCTGGCGAAGGTCAAGCACTGGCAGTGTGGTCAGGAGGCACAGATGTGGGATGTAGCAGGGTCGACACTAGCTTATCTGTCCACCTATCCTGGTTCTAGCATAGAATTTGTGCAGAGGCTCAGTGGGATAAAACTGGTTCCATCAGCCTCTCCTCCAGCCTGCTCCTCCTCCTGGACTCTCACCTCTTTGGATGACACCATCACCTGCCTCCTCAAGTACAGTCACTTCACATCCCAGCCCCCATCAGTCATTTATTCAATACCTACAGCCAATTGCTATTAACTCTTTGGAATTCCAGCTCCCTCCCAAACATCTCTGCCCTCTCCTGCTCTTCTCCTTCCTAGCTGCCACACACCCCTGCCCTATCTTTTAGACTTATCGGTCTCTACTTCCCCCCACCTCTCCTGTACACCTCCTCTGTAGCCCTTCACACTGTAGTCAGAGTGAAGGCTGAAAGGTGTTTTTAATACTTATTTGCTACCAGTCTCTCTTTTCCTTTTCTTTTTAAAAATATGTATTTACTTATTTGAAAGAGAGAGAAAGGCTGCAGAAATAGAGAGAGAGAGACAGGGAGAGATTGGGTGTGCCAGGGCCTCCAGCCACTGCAAATGAACTCCAGATGCCTGCACCACTTTATGCATCTGGCTTATGTGGGTCCTGGGGAATTGAACTGGGGTCCTTTGGCTTTTTAACCACTAAGCTATCCCTCCAACCCAGAGTCTCTCTTTTTCTAAAAGAGAATACCTTCTAAAAAGCCTTTCTCCAAGGTCAAGGAAGGAGTCAGAGGGAGGGCGTAGGGAGAAAAGGAAAGCCCTGTTTTGCCTAATTTGCTAATATCCTTGATTTTAAGTGTTTGAAGCCAAGGCCTGAGTCTGGAAATGCTTTAAACTTCACACCCTGGAACACCAACCACGTGGCAAGCATGGTTCCAAGGTAATTGTTAAGTCTTCCACAAACCCTGGTATAATTTGGGTCTCAGTGGAACCCCAGAGGCCCATATGGTAAGGCCTGGATCCTTAAGGTGGTACTATTTGGGTGTGGGATAGACTTTGGAGGTGGGACCTCTAGCTCACAAAGGTTTGCCCTTGAGCGAGATTAGGGGGCTGGTCCCTTATTCTTCCACTCTTATTGCCATCCATCATGAGCTGTCCGGCCAGAGACTGGACGTAACAGAGCCCAAGTCTCCAAGCCTGAAAGCCAAATGAACCTTTTTTCTTTGTAAGTTGATTATATCGGGCACCTGTTCTAGTAAGGAAAGCCAACACAAATCCTGTGAGATAGTGTTATTATTATCATCACTACTTTATAGATCAGGAAACCCAAGTCTGTGTGTGTAGCTCAGTGACAATGAGGAAACAGAAGCACAGAAAAGTATTCAAGAAGAATAAAGAAAACAGCTAACCTTGACCTGAACCCAGGAGCCACCGTCACACAAGAGAAGCTGGAGCTTCTGGATCCACTGAGGTACATTCGCAACTTGGCCTCAGTCACCCCTCCCTTAAAAATGCTCGGGAACTGGAGAGAGTGCTCAGTGGTTAAAGGCACTTGCTTGCAAAGTCTGATGGCCTGAGTTTGATTCCCTAGGACCCAAGTAAAGCCAGATGCACAAAGTGACGCTGGGGTTTACAGTGACAGGAGGCCCTGGCACACCCATACTCACCCTCTCAGTCTGACTCTTTCTCCTCTCTCAAATAAATAAATAAAATATATTTTAAAAACAAAAGAAAAAAATGAGCTGGGCATGGTGGTGCATGATCTTCATCCCATCGGGAGGCAGAAGTAGGAGGATTGCCATTAGTTTGAGGCCACCCTGAGACTACATAGTGAATTCCAGGTCAGCCTGGGTGAGAGCAAGACCCTACCTCAAAAAACAAAACAAAGAAAAGAAAATGGCTGGTCAAAGATATTATTAGAACTGAAACCAAACGACAAGAACCAGGTAGAGTACTGGCCAGGAAATGGGAAGTTTTCCTAAGGTTGTATGTGAACTAACTTCTTTTGGTGTGTAGTCTATTGCCATTCTTTGTGGTGCATTTATGGTGAAGGTTTCTAGAGTCAGAAATAATCGTTGTCACTGAGGTGTGCCCCCTCATAGGCCATGCACTCCTAAAGCAACACAACGTCCTGCGTCCCTCCAGCCTGACCACACCAGCTCAGCTCCTCACACTCTGCATTAGGTACCTTCCCATTGCTCTGACAAGAGCCACTTAAGGAGGAAGGGTTTATTTTGGCTCATGGTTCATGGGGACAGTCAAGCATGGCGGGATGGGCATGGTGGTAGGAGCTTGAAGCATCTGCCATCAGGAAATAGAGAGGGATGAGTGTGGGCACTGAGTTCCAATTCTCCTTTTTATGCAGCTAGGGATCCCAGCCCATGGGATGATGCTCCCTACCTTGAAGGTGGGTCTTCCCATCTCAGCCCAATCTAGAAACTTTCCTCCAGACATGTGTCTTCTAGGTGACTTTAGATTTTATCAAGTCAACCATTAATATTAACCATTACACAATCCAAGTCCAAAAGTCTTTCCAGACGAGCCAGGGTGTGTGTTAGCAATCAATACAGCTCGCAGAAGCCATTGATAGGACTAGCTTCCTGCACTGGGCCCTCAGAGCAAAGCCACACAGAGCTTAATCACTGTGGCTGAGCTTCAGTTAATTGCAGAATGCTTTAACTGATTAACTCACCTCTGTATCGCGCTTCGGGCTTCCATAAAGTCCATCAGATGATGTGGTTGGGGTAGTCCCCAGAACCTCTTCTGTTTCTGACAGCTATATAAATCTTTTTATTTTTGAATCTTTTTGTTTGTTTGTTTGTTTTATGAGGTAGGGTCTCACTCTAGCCCAGGCTGACCTGGAATTCACTATGGAGTCTCAGGGTGGCCTCGAACTCATGGCAATCCTCCTACCTCTGCCTTCCAAGTGCTGGGATTAAAGGCGTGCACCACCACACCCAGCTTAATTTGTGAATCTCTGTTGTTATTTTGCTTTGTTCCATGTTGTATATAATTGCTTTAAACGACTCTCTAAAATTTAATTGTTCTAGGTACCTTTTCTTTCAACATTAGTTTTCTAGAACTGATGTAACAAAAGTACCATAGTCTTGGTAGTTTAAAACAACTGAAATTTATTGTCTCATAGCTCTTGGTGCTGAGAGTCCAAACTCAAGGTGTGGGCAAGATCATGTTCCCTCTGGAACCTGCACAGGGAAGATTTTTCTTTGCTTTCTATTTTCTAGTAGTTTGCTGGCAGAGTGGATGCTCCCTGCCTTGTACAAATGTCACATCAATCCTTCATCTTCACGTGGCCTTTCTCTTCCTTCTCTATCTCTGCAGGCAAATTTCCCCTTTAAATAAGAACACCAGGCACGTTAGAACAGGGCCCATCCTAATAGCCCTATTTTAAATTAATTATATCTGCAGAAGCTCTATTTCCAAAGAAGGTCACAGTCTAAAATATGGTGGGGGGGTGTGACTTCAAAACATATTTTGCTGATGGGGGCCACAATTCAACCCACAACACAGAGCTGAGACATGGAGCTTATTTATACATTCTCTGTGCTTGCAGAGCTGGAAAGGCTCTGTGGTTCTGCCTTCATCTTTGTGCAACTGGGTGGATGCCATCCTGGAAAACCCTGCCTAGTCTAGACACAGTGGCACATACCTGTAGTCACAGCACTGGGGGAGGCAGTGGCAGGAAAGACTTTGAGTTCCAGGCCAGGCTGGGCTATACAATAGAGACCCTGTCTCCAAACAGCAAGAACAAAGTCAAGCAACCCAATAAAAGCCTGCCCAGGACCTTACTGCTCTGATCAGGTGCTCTAGGTCTCAGCTGTCACAACAAGCGGGGCTCTTCCCTCTGGATACATGCATTGGATGGCTCAAAATGGTTGCAAACAACTAAAGAGCTCTTTAGATTCATCACACTATTTTTATTTCATTGTGTTGTGTGTTTTTGTTCTTACAATCTGCCCCTGCTCTTTTTGGGATTAAAGTCAGGTATAGAACAAATTAAATGAATGGCCGTTCCTTGCCATGGTTTGGGGGCTTAATTAAATAGCACAGGGCAGACTGAATTTCAGGGTTTCAGTGTTGCCATGACAACCACAGGGCATCTCTTCCAAGTGGCCCTTCCCCAACTTTTATTACTAATGCCAGCTCAGCGTGGTGCCTCTGTCCTTCTGATAAGCCATCTCTGAGTAATAGAAAGGACTGTGGTTCTGTGATGTGCTGTCCCCACAGAATCCTGGGCTCCATCAGTCACTGCATCACCCATGTGGTATTCCAACTGCCTGTTAGTTCAGCTAACACCTCCTTCTCTGCTTCTCTTTTATCTAATTTACCTGCTAAATCAGAGGCTAATGTGACGGATGGTAGCCGCATGCCCCATTTCCCAGCTTAAGTCCTCCTTTACACAAGCAAGTCCCTCTGAGCAGCTATCTCAGCCGCAGACATCTATCTTATCACACATAACAATGGCTGCACCACCTCCCGGGTAGCTTACCCATGCTCTTGTCCCTTACATGCTAAGCTCTGGGACTGCAGTGTATGCTCTAAACCTTCAACTGTTTTCATGATGCCCCTGTACTTACAAGGTGGACCCCACTTGTCAAGGAGGACACATCCTTTGGGAAGACGGCATCCTGTGGTTCCCACTATGGATACGCCACCATAACTTGTGATAGCTCAACCTTGGTGAGATGTCTCATTACCCACAGTAGGGCCCATGCAACTGCTACCATAGCAAAAAGCCACACCATGGGGAGGATGGCCATATCAAGTATCCCTGCAGATGGTCCCCTCTCAAGCAGTTCCTTAGTTGCATAGTCTACTATCCAAAGCGAGAGCCATGCAATCACTCCTCCTAAATTTATGTTTAGTTCTGTCATGTCCCTGGTCAGGCACCAAATGTAGCAAGAACTCTTTTCTAGTTAGATGCTAAGGAATGCTTGCTCCCCCATGTAGGGCACCCATGACAGGCTAAGGGCTGAGTCTACCACAGTTCACCATGGCAAACCATGAGTTTATAGGGCATGAGTTTTAGAGCATGGTCGAGGGGTTACTTAAAGGAGCTTGGAGACCCCAAAGCAGCTAGAGGAGAGGTCTCATCCCAGCATGGATGATGGTCCCTGGACTGCACAGAGATCCCCACCCTTTGATCTTTCACCCTGCCTATATTCTATCTCCCCTCTGAAGCCACAGGACCTCCTGCATTCTTGCATACAGCCTGCACACAGAGCAGCTGAGATCTCTGACCACCTTTCTCACTCCCTTCTTCCATAGGGTACCTCAATAGGTCTAATCTGGAGTCTCTTATGAACATTCATGGCTGTTTCTGATAAACATGGTATTGCAGTTATTTTGTTGCTGGAACAAACACATGAGCAGAAGCAACTTATGGGAGGAAAGGGTTTATTTCAGGCTTATAGAATCTAAGGAAAGTTCCCTTGTGGTAGAAGAAGTAGCAGAGAGACACTACCAACAGCCAGCAAACACGAACAGCCAGAGCTCACACTGGCTCTGAACACACCTTATGGCTGGACTTAAGACCCACCCTCAGTGACATCTCCTCCAGCAGGATGCTGGAGACTTGAGTTGTAAGCTTAATCAAAAATACCTCGGGGGAGGGTATTACCATGGGGTATATTTTTATAATCATGGAAGTTAATAGTAAAAATTTGGAAGAAAAAAATACCTCAGGGGTTGGAAAGATTGCTCAGTGGTTAAAGGCACTTGCTTGCAAAGCCTGATGGCCAGGTTCAATTCCCTAGTACCCACATAAAGCCAGATACACAAAGTGACACATGCAGCTGTAATTTGTCTTCAGCAGCAAGAGGTCCTAGTGTACCCATTCTCATTCTCCCTCCCATTCTCTCTCTCAAAATAATTAAATAATAAATAATATTTTTTTAGGCTATGAGGGACACCACCACAGATGGCTATAGTTGGTTTTCTTGGAGGTTGGCATTACACAAGAAATCTTTGCTATGAACTTTATTCCTTTTTAAAAGATTTTTATTGACAACTTCCATAAGTATAGACAATAAGCTCTGATAATTCCTTCCCACCATCCCCATTATCCCCCTCCCAAATCCATCTTCCCTTCTTCTTTCCAATTAGTCTCTCTCCTATTTTGATGTCATCATTTCCCCCCTCCTATTATGAATGTCTTGTGTAGGTAGTGTCAGGATCTATGAGGTCATGAATATCAAGGTCATTTGGTGTCTGGAAGATAGTAATGTAAGCAGTCCTACCCTTCCTTTGGCTCTTAAATTCTATCCTATCCACCACCTCTTCCACAATGGACCCTGAGCCTTGGAGGGTGTGATAGCGATGTCTCAGTGCCGAACACCTCACTGTCACGTCTTCTCAGCTCTTTGGTGAGTTTTGAGTCACCCCAGTGGTCACCGACATTTGAAAACAGAAGCACCTCTAACCAAAAGTGAGAGTAGCATTAACTCGTGGGCAGTTTAGGGGGCAGTTTGGTGGATAGTTTTCACTTTAAAATTCACGCTTCTTAGGGTCGGTTAGGGTTTAGGCTTTTGTTAGAGATGTGTTAGCATTAGGAATAGTGTTAGAGTTTAGCTTTAGGGTGAGGAAAAGTGCCAGGGTGGTGTTTGTGATGTTATCGTTAATGTTTACTGTTAGGGCAAAAGGTCAAAGTTATAGTCAATGGTTTAGCATTAGAGTTAGTGATAGGTTTGTGTTAGTGTTAGTGCTTAGCATTAGGGCTTGGGTAAACACAAAGCTTTTGTTAAAAGTATAGTGTTAGCTTGAGGTTTAGGGATATTATCACTGTTAACAGTTTAAGATTACACTTTGATGATTTTTTTTTTCCCCTCTAGCTGTTGCTTTATAAAAGTATTTATGTGTCATGAGTATTCTTCATGCAGAACAGGCACCTGATATATATCTTCACTAGCGAAGACTCAGAATCCCAAGCTTTTCTTCATTATAACTTGCATTCCATGAGTAGGTTAATTTCAGGAGAATCTCATTTCTAAGTGTCTAAGCACACTTTCCTGAGTGTATAAGCTCAGAGGTTAAAGGACTGCCAGAGTCTAAAAGAGCTCTGAGCCCCAGGCAGACCCAGGCACACCCAGCCATAGATTCTACCTGTTAATGGTACTCAAATATGGGACGGCTCAGGCTGTTTATTCAATGGCTCCCAGCTGTGGCCCTCATAATTAAAAGTTTCTCATGTAAGTGAATAATCGAGCAACTTGGTAGCTGGGCAGAGTTGTGTCAACACCACCACAATCTAGTTTTAGAATATTCCCATCATCCCAGTATAGTCTCTCATGTCCATCCTCGGTCAGCCTTCATTGGGTTAACAAGTGCTTTAAATAGGCTGACCTAGTTCATTTGACAGTCCTGGTCAAGACCTCAGGCTCTGAGTGCTTGGGTTTTTGGATACCTCTGCATACACTATCCCACAGGAACCCTGCAGGCACCGCCACCCTGTGCTTTAGATCTTTATGCAAATACATGCTCAGGCATGCCTCTATATTCTTCCACGGGCACGGCCCATGTGTTATGTGGGTAGGACATAAGGAAGCCTGCGGCTACCTTAGGGTAAACCTGCTACTCTCTGGGCCCTGAGCTCTGCCAGTTACAGGGCAGCAGAGACCCCTCACTCAGGCTGTCCTGGCCCACCTGCTTCCCTTCTGTGCCCAGGTTGCTGCTAGACAGGGCTCAAGAGCCTTTGCTCCTGTCAGCTTCCTGGAGCAGGCCCAAGAGGAGCCTGCTCTGCCAGTCAGCTGTTGCTGGGAGCAGTGACAAGAGAAGAGTTGAGTCTCCTTGGAGTGTCACAAATAAGCAGAGAGAACAAACACTTGATCGTGGCAGACTTGGAGCAAAACTAAGCCCTGCTTTGGGTAGGAATTGTTTCATCTGAGAAGACTGAGGACACATTCTCAGAAATAAGTGGTAAAACTGAAGCTGTACCCTGGGGGAATCAAAGGTGAGACACTGACAGGGAAGTAGAGAACAGCCCCAAACTGCACCTCCATACTACATTTTGTTTATTTTGAGACATAGCCTTACTATGTAGTCCAGGGTGCCTTTCAACACTTGACCCTCCTGCCTCAGCCCCCCCAAGTGCTGAGCTTACAGATGTGTGCCCCCAGTCTGGCCCCTGCATGCTTTTTGTTGAAAAATAACCTTAAAGCAAGAGTGAACAATGTGATTGTCATGTACTTTCTCAGTAGTCTATTAGTCAATAATAACCAAGAAACACAATTAATTTATACATAGACTGTTGCAGCCTGTGTGCATAAGGTGTCTGCTCTTGTACAATTAGCTCCTTTAAGGTTTACCTAGTTCTGATTGAGCCACAAGACTGGAGTGGCTTTGAGACAGTGTGACAGGCTGGTTGTCTGTCTCCTTAGTGACACTTTAAAAAAATTTTATTTATTTGAATGAGAGAAAGAGAAAGGGAGAGAAAAGGTACACTGGGGCCAAACTCCAGACACAAGTGCCCCCTTATGCATCTGGCTAACGTGAGTCCTGGAGAATCGAACTGGTATCCTTTTGGCTTTGCAGGCAAATACCTTAACTGCTAAGCCATCTCTCCAGCCCCTTTAGTGACACTTTTAATATTAAAGATAAGGCCTTAACATTTTACTATGGCAAGGTTGTGTTAAGTCAGCCAAGTTTCTCATAAGCTCCTTGGCTCATGAACATTGGGTCAATGCAAGACTGAAATGTGGATCCTTGGCTATATAAAGGAAGAAGTAAAGGTTCCAGCAGGGATGGAGAGTAGCAGCTGTTGCAGGGCAGGGGAGGGGGCCCAAGGCAGCAGGAGGTGAACTTGTGAACCAAGGTTCAAGGTCTATGAGCATGCAAGTTCAAGGCTCTGGAAAGAAGATAGGTGGTAGCATTCCTATATATGGAAAACTTTCTTCATCTTTATGCATCTAATTATTTCCATCAATAGCCTGGACATGTAAAATAGCTGCTTTTCTGAGTTGCTGGAAGGGTCAGATGAAGCAAGTCTCATGGGAACCCAGATCTGGGCTTGCTCAGGTCTCTTATGTAAAATGGCACAGTATTTGCATATAACCCCCACATCATCTCGCATCCTCTAAACTATCTCTAGATTATTTATAATACCTAGCACAATGTCAGTGATGTGTAAAACCCAAAGTTTTTACATGTTTAGTACAGATACAATTTTTTTTCTTTGTTGAGCATTTTTGGCTCACAGTTAGGTGAATCTAACAGTGGAGAATGAGAAAATCTGAAGGCTCGCTGTGAATTTACATTCATAGTTTTGTTAGACATTGCATATTATTTCTAAAGCCAATGTGAGAAGGGTCTGAAAGGTGGGGAGCAGGTAGGCTGATCAGGGATTTCAGGGCTCAAAGAATGACATAGTGGTGAGTTTCCTAGAAATTTTTTTAATTTAACATTTTATTTTTATTTATTTATTTATGAGAGAGACAGGAAGAGAGAGAGAGAGAGAGAGAGAGGAGAATGGTCATGCCAGGGCCTCTAACTGTTGCAAACAAATTCCAGATGCATGTGCCACCATGTATATTTGGTGTATGTGGGAATCTGGGGAATCAAATCTGGGTCCTTAGGCTCCAAAGGCAAGTACCTTAACCACTAAGCCATCTCTCCAGCCCTTCCTAGAATTTTAAAAGTATTTTCATTTATTTGCAATGAGAGAGAAAGACACTAAGAATCAAATGTCCTAGAGTATTGCCCATCAAAAGTCACTCATTACCTGGGTATGATGGTGTATGCCTTTAATTCCAGCACTTGGGAGGCAGAGGTAGGAAGATCGCCATGAGTTAAGACCACCCTGAAACTATATAGTGAATTCCGGGTCAGCCTGGGCTAGAGCAAGACCCTATCTCAAAAAACAAACAAACAAAACTGCATTGAGATATTTTAGGACCAAATGTCTGAGCACTAAAGAGAAAGTAAAAATGTCTGGGAAAGGAATCATAAGGGGTAACACTTTATGTATAAGAGAAAACAACTTTAATTACAAGAGGCTTCTTATCAGAAAACATAGAGGGCAGAAGGAAGAAGCACAAGTTTTTTTTCAAGAGTTAAAAGAAGAGAATTTTTAACTCAGAAGCTAGTATCTCATATAGATAGCCTTTGAAAAATGAAGACCTCAGGCATCCACTGATAAAGGGAAATTAACTAATTTGTTGCTAGTGGATTTATTCTAAAATAATGACTATGGAAGCCCTCTGAACATTAAAGAAATGATAAAAGCAGGAACCTTAAAAAAACAGGAAGAAGCCGGGCGTGGTGGCGCACGCCTTTAATCCCAGCACTCGGGAGGCAGAGGTAGGAGGATCACCATGAGTTTGAGGCCACCCTGAGACTACATAGTGAATTCCAGGTCAGCCTGAGCCAGAGTGAGACCCTACCTCGAAAAACAAAAACAAAAACAAAACAAAACAAAACAAAAAGCAGGAAGAGTCCAGTATGGTGGCACATGCCTTTAATCCCAACACTCAGGAGGCAGAGGTAGAGGATCACTGTGAGTTTGAGGCCAGCATGGGAGTGATTTCCAGGTCAGCCTGGGCTAGAGTGAAGCTCTACCTCAAAAAACAATAATAGAAAAATACAACCCCTCCCCGCCACCCCCCTGTGTGCACACACACAAAGAAATCAGGAAGAAAAAAAGAATTCACTAAGAAAAAATACAGTACAGCTTCCTTTACCTCTTGATATTACTAAATTATGTGTGATAATAGAAGCAAAAATTGCAGTACCTTCTGATTTTTTTTTTTTTTTTTTTTTTTGGATGCAGGGTCTCACTTTAGGCTAACCTGAAATTCACTTTGTAGTGCAGGCTCGTCTCATTTATGGCAATCCTCCTACCTTAGCCTCCCAAGTGCTGGTATTACAGGCATGAGCCACCATGCCTGGCTTCTAATATTATTATTTTAAGTCTATGTAGAGGGAATATGTAAGATAATTATGTTATTATTGTCATAAATATTTAACATATTAAGAGAAAATTTATATAAATGTATATCAAAATAAAATCATAGGCTGGGGAAATGGCTCAGCAATTAAAGGCAGGTCCAGGTTTAATTCCCCAGCACCCACATAAAGCCAGATGCACAGAGTGGTACCTGCATGTGGAGTTTGTTTGTAGTGGCAAGAGGCTCTGATGTACCTATACTTTTGTTTTTTCTCTCTCAATCCCTTTCAAAGAAAGAAGGAATGAAAGAAAGAAGAGAGAAAGATAGAAGTATAAAGTTATAGATAAGTCTTAGGTGACAATTCCTTCTGAGAGGTGGATTTTGTTTACTGGTTTGCTGGCTTACTGTGAGATAGAGACTCACAACGTAGCTCAGGCTGGCCTTAAACTCAAGATCTTCTTGTCTCCACCATGTAAGTGCTGGGGTATAGACATATGGATTTTTCTTTCTTTTTAAAAATATTTTATTCATATTTATTTATTTGAGACAGAAAGAAAGAAGCAGAAAGAGAGAGAGAGAGAGAGAGAGAGAGAGAGAGAGAGAGAGAGAGAGAAAGGGCATGCCAGGTGTCTGGCTGCTGCAAATACACTCCAGATGCATGCACTACTGTGTGCATCTGGCTTATGTAGGTTCTGGGGAGTCGAACCTAGGCCCTTAGGCTTCACAGGCAAGTGCCATAACTGCTGAGCCATCTCCCCAGCCCTGATTTTTCTATTTTTATTAATTTGTGCATGTATATATGTGTATGATGTGTATGTAAGGGAATATGTGTATACAGGCATTCTCGTGTGCAGAGGTCAGAGGCCAGCCTCATGGTGTTCCTCCTCTTCTACCTTTTCCTTGAGGCAGTATCTTTTTTCTTCTGTTGCTTCCAAGCTTCCAGATTCTTCTGGTTCCACCTCCCATGCTGTAGGTGCATTGAGGCTCTAGACACGATAGCTTCTTTGAGCCCAGTTACATAGGCACTGAGGAAGACAGAACTGGGGTTAGCAGGTGTAGAAACAGTGCCCTTTAATTGCTGAGCCTTCTCTGCACCAGGATGGATTTTTTTTTTTTTTTTTTTAAATTTTAACCCAGAAGAACCTCCCTCGGAGAATTCCTGCGGAGCCCACTTTCTTATGCATCCAGGGTGTGTTGAGAGCAGTTCTTGAGCACATTCTTGGCCTGATGGGGAGTGCGCAGTAACCTGCCTTGCTAGGGTTGCTGGAGGTGGAGTGGGACTTGATATTCAATCCTGTTTCTAAACTTCTTGTTTTGTTTTTCCCTTGTGTCTGGCCCACAGTTGGTATGTTCCATGAGTCAGTTCCATGTGCAGAAGGCAAAGGACAGCTCTCAGCTTCTGTTTAGAGAAGACATTGCCATCCAGTCATCTCGGGCTAAATAATCCACCTTCCTGGATCACTATTCCTGAGAGCCGTGTCTTGGAAAGGGCCCAGGCTGGACACCTGCTGCTAGTCACGGTCCAGCTGCGGATTAATCGGCTGACCTTGGAAAAGTCTTTCATTCTCTCGGGATTCCAATTTCTTCTCTACTAAATCCCTGAGGAGATTTTTTTTTTCTGATCAAAATTAGTCTATGACAGAACAATGCTTAAAGAGAAAGAACTCTTGTAACATTTAGTGTTTTGTTGATTTTAATCAAAATATTTAAATATGTAACCACAAAACTAGTTGTTTCCTTATAGAAATTATTTTAGACTTTTTTTTTTTTAAACAAGCAAAATGGGGTTGGGCTCAGTGGTGAATGGCGCTTGCTTCCAAAGCCTGCCCGCCTGGGTTCAATTCTCTTGCCCATGTAATGCTGGATACAAAGTGGTGCATGCATCTGTGATCCCAGCTCACCAGTGACAATGGCAGATGCAGCCAGGAGAATCTGAAGCTCACAGGCTAGCTCGTCTGACATGCATTTGCAGCCTGATGGTATGTTTACAGTGGCAAGAGACCCAGCCTCAAAGAAGATAGAGCATAGAGTCCTCAAAGTTGTCCTCTGATCTCCACGTGTGCTTGGTGGCACATGTGCCCATACCCACCCACACATTATGGCTGGGTGTGGGGGTGCATGTCTTTAATCCCAGCACTTGGGAGGCAGAGATAGGAGGATTTCCCTGAGTTCAAGGCTGCCCTGAGAGACTGCTTAGTGAATTCCAGGTCAGCCTGGCATAGAGTGAGACCCTACCTCAAAAAAACAAACAAAAGGGTTGCACAGATGGCTTAGTGGTTAAGACGCTTGCCTGTGAAACCTGAGGATCCATGTTTGACTCTTCAGATGCCATGTAAGCCAGACACGCAAGATGACACAAGTACATAAGGTCATACATGCATACAAGGTGCCTCATGCGTCTGGAGTTCGATGGCAGTGGTTGGAGGCCCTGGCATGCCAATTTCCCCCCTCTCCTCTCATAAAAATTACAAAAAAAAACCCCAAAATAATAATTTAAAAAACAGCAAAAGGACAAATACAATTATAATTTGCATATAATTAGATTTTAATTGTTTTATTCATTAATATTATTCAGTGTGATGGACAGTACTGGTTTATTGAGCCTAAACTGCTGTTCACACCGGAATATAATTTACAGAAAACTGCTTCTATCATGTGTTCCCTATGTAGTCTTGGTTCTTCCATCATTTTCTTCTTTTGAGCAATTTTGAAATTTTCTTCAAGTTATGGCTTCATATGACCTTGACTTTGGAAGAGTGCTCTGTTTACATTTCATGTACTCTGTAATTCCTTCCCAAGCCGGCCATTAGTGAAGTAAAATTGCATGGCATCAAAGAATACTGCATTTGATGGCCACATGAATAGAATGGTCATCTAGATGATTCCAAAAGTGCTTACATTAATACTTTTGTTGGATTATCACTGAATGAAATAAAAGCACAAGAGTTATTAAATTTCCCACAAATTCATAGGTCTCTAGGGATATATGTTTGGATCTTAGCATAAGAAATGCTCTTTTCAGGGCTGGAAAGATAGTTTAAGGGTTATGGCCCTTGCCTGTAAAGCCTAAAGACCCAGGTTCAATTCCCCAGTACCCACATAAGCCAGATGCACATGGTGGCACATGCATCTGGAGTTTATTTGCAGTGGCTATAGGCCATGGGTGCTCCCATTCTCTCCCTCTCTGCCTCTTTCTCTCTTACTCTTAAATAAATAAATAAATAAATAAATAAATAAATAAATAAATATCTTTAAAAAATGCTCTTTTCAGAGTGGAGGGAGGGAATGACCATAGTTTTGTCTATACTTATGGAAGCTGTCAATAAAAAGATTTTTTTTTTTTCCCTGAGGTAGGGTTTCACTCTAGCTCAGGCTGACCTGGAATGGAATTTACTGTGTAATCTCAGGGTGGCCTCAAACTCACGGCAATCCTCTTACCTCTACCTCTGGGATTAAAGGCGTGTGCCACTATGCCTGGCTAATAAAAAGTTTCTAAAAATGGCTGGATGTGGTGCATGCCTTTAGTCCCAGCACTCAGGAGGCAGAGGTGGGAGGATCACCGTGAGTTTGAGGCCACCCTGAGACTATGTAGTGAGGTCAGCCTGACCTAGAGACCCTACTTAGAAAATAATTTTTTTTTAAAGAGAGATGTTCTTTTAATTTACAGTGGCTTGATGGAATCTTTCGTGCCTGCATATAACCTGCAAAGCAAGGACATGTTACCCATTGAAGATACTTCTTTCCAAGTGGTTTTAGAGATGAGAATGTAAAACCCAATACGTTGGTGGGTGTGGTGGTTTGATTCAGGTGTCCTCCATAAACTTCAGTGTTCTGAATGCTGGGTTCCCAGCTGATGGAGATTTGGAAATTAACACCTTCTGGAGGCAGTGTATTGTTGGGGGCGGGCTTATGGGTGTTATAGCCAGTTTCCCCTCGCCAGTGTTTGGCACACTCTCCTGTTGCTGTTGTCCACTCAATGTTGGCAAGGAGGTGATGTCCACTTTCTGTTCATACCATCATTTTCCCTGCCATCATGCAGCTTCCCCTCTAATCTACAAGCCACAAGCTGCCCTTGGTTGGTTTTGTTTTGTTTTGTTTTGTTTTGCCAGCAATGCGAACCTGACTGCAACAGTGTGAATGATGGCACATACCTGTAATCCCAGCTATAGGGACTGCCTAAATTGGAGGACAACCTAGTTGTCAACAGTGAGACCCTTTCAAAACATTTTTTAATATTTCCAGATGTCATGAGACCCAAGGTTACTTACAGAAATCCAATTCCCAATCTCTGCTTTGCGAGAAGTATTGAGAAGGAAATAGGCTGGGAGGAACCAAGTCCAAAGTCACGTCACCTCAGGAAACACAGCTGCAGGCTTGCATACTCGTTGGCTTCTTGCCCAGTGCTACCATAGAAGCAGCTCGTTGACTTTTGGGTTGCTCTTTTCTGGGTTGTGGGTTGAGTTGCATCCCCAGAAAGATGTTGGGGTCTAAATTCCTGGCAGCTGTCAATGGGACCTTTTTGGAAATAGGGTCTTTGCAGTTGTAACTAAGTTGAGGCTATAATGGAATAGATGTCCCATAGGTATACAGTCTTTGCAGATGTAACCGAGTTAATCCAGTATGACTAGTGTGGGGAAGAGAAACCCAGAGAGTGACATGTGACAACAGAGCAGAGATTGGGATGGTGCAGGTACCAGCCAAGGAGCTGGAGGGATTGCTGCTAATGGCTAACAGCTAAAGAAAGGCAAGGAGGGTTCTACCCAGTCTCAGAGAAAACGTGGTCCTGTTGACACATTTCAGATGTCTGTCCTCCCAAACGGCCGGACTAATTTTCTGTTATTTTAAGTCACGAAGACTATAGTACAGCGCTGGAGCTATCGTTCAGTGGTAGAGCATTATGTACAAGGCCCAATATGTACAAGGCCCTGGCGTCAATCCTGGCAAAGAACACAAAGAGGAAGATGGAAGTACTTGGTCACTGCAGCCCTGGGAAATGAGTTGAGCATGCATCAGAGGGCTAGCAAAATAAAAGAGGGTCAGAACTTCAATGAGGGCACAAACCTGGTTGCAGGAAGTTTGGAATCTCATTACTAACAAGGCTTGTACATGTGGCAGAATCTGGTCTGAGATGAACACTGATTGTTACATACCATCTGCTTGTGAGGTTGTGGGGAAGGAAATATATAGCTTCCGCCCACGTCCAATTGGCAAAGCCCAGAGTTCCCAAAATAGCTGCGCAATTGTTGGGCCTAGAGATTGGCTCAGCTCAGCTGAAAACAAAATGCCTCTCTCCCTTTTTATGTTATGGATAAGACTGTTTTCATCTCCCAAATACTTCAAATAACATTGCTGCTCTGTATTTTTACTCACTGCATCTTTTTTTCCCCTGATTCCCAGACATAAATTCAGGGAAGGCTGGGTGGGGACCAAATTCATTAGCAAAGCTATGCTGGTTGCTGCTACTCTGTCTTGCTCTTCCTGAAGATGAGCTTCCTCCCAGGGAGGCTCAATTCTTTCTGCAAAGACATATGCTCGTCTATCCAGTGGTCTGCTAGATTTCTATCTTGTCTGCTTCCCAGAACTAGGCAGGATTTGGTCTTGTGAGGCCTCTCGTCTCTATCTGTACTATTTCTATCAATAATATCACCTTTTTTTTATTCTGAAAAGACAAACCATGTCATCATATAATTGGGTACCAATTCAAACACTCTTTTTTTAAAAAAAATATTTTTATTTTATTTATTTATTTGAGAGAGAGAGAGAGAGAGAGAGAGAGAGAGAATGGGTATGCCAGGTCAGGCCTCCAGCCACTGTAAACAAACTCCAGATACATGCGCCTCCTTGTACATCTGGCCTACGTGGGTCCTGGTGAGTCGAACAGGAATCCTTTGGCTTTGCAGGTGAACGCCTGAACTGCTAAGCCATCTTTCCAGCCCTCAGACACTCTAGAAAACCCTTTGAGCTGACAGGTCTTTTTTTTTTTTAATTTTTTTGTTTTATTTTATTTATTTAGTTGAGTGCAACAGACAGAGAGAGAAAGAGGCGCAGAGAGAGAGAGAGAGAGAGAGAGAGAGAGAGAGAGAGAGAGAGAGGGAGAGAGGGAAGGAGGGAGGGAGGGAGGGAGGGAGAGAATGGGCGTGCCAGGGCTTCCAGCCACTGCAAACAAACTCCAGATGCGTGTGCACCCTTGTGCATCTGGCTAACGTGGGTCCTGGGGAACTGAGACTTGAACCGGGGTCCTTAGGCTTCACAGGCAAGTGCTTAACTGCTAAGCCATCTCTCCAGCCCAGGTCTTGAACTTCTTATCTCCTGGTTTGGATGTTCAAGGATGAAGCAGTGGATGATCAAGGAGTCAAAGAGGACAAAGACATCTGATAACTTGGGTTGTTCAGCCCACCATAGCTACATCATTCCTGCTGTCTTACGTCTCTATCTCCTTCATGCTTGGATCTGATTCTATATGTTCTAGATTGTCCTGACCCTGAGATCTAGGCCTACCTGGACATGTGTCCTGAAGTCCATTCTACTCCCAATAGACTCCTGCATAAATCCTCTATAATACACTACAGCAGGAGTGTCCACCCCATTGCACGCAGGGGCATATGCCTTAAGACAGCTATGACTGTGGCCCAACACTAAATTGTAAATTTACTTAAGACATTATGAGGATTTGTTGTTGTTGTTGTTGTTGCAGTTTTTGTAATTTGATTGTGCAGTTCTCTGGTGTGAACTCTGTACATAACAATGTTGTGTGACAATGTTACATATGCATGTTCTCACTATATAAAACATGTTTGACTTCAAGCACCAGCAGCTGAATCAAAGCTATAGAACCATCAGACGTTGTAAGTGCTTATAGTGATTTGGAAAGTGAAACACAGCAATGGTCAATAATGTTTTAACCTGCCGTTGTGAACTATAGACATTTAGTGTTACTTAGAAGATAGGTAAGTACTGTAATGTGATTAAGTGTATAGCACACCTTGGCCACATCACAGGGTGGCCCACTGCACTTACAAGCGACCCTCTGCTTTTTACTGTACCAGCAGCTGAGACGAGGAGGTGCCCACACCTTGTTTTCTATTTTCCTGTCAAATAATTTCCAAATGTAAATATAGTCCCTTACTTATTATGTTTTAAAATTATTTATTTATTTATTTGAGACAGACAGGGAGAGGGAGAGAGAGAGAGACAGAGAGAGAGAGAGAATGGGTACGCCAGGGCCTCTAACCACTGCAAATGAACTCCAGATGCATGTGCTACCATGTGCATCTGGCTTGCATAGGAGCTGGAGAATCAGACCTGGGTTCTTAGGCTTTGCAGGCATGCACCTTAACTGCTAAGCAATCTCTCCAGCCCCTTATTATGTTTTTAATCCTATCACTGCTTCTACACATCTCAAAAGGAAACATAACCCAGAAAAGAAAGAATATGGATGAAGGAAGATTGTCTAGGAAAAAAGAGATGACTAATTTTTGTCAAGGCACTCTTAATTTGTAGGAAATTTGTGCAAGTTTCCAAAGAATATGATTTGAAAAGACATTATATACAAAAATATGCTACTAAATTTAATAGGTATCAAGGATTGAGTCATGGGACAAAAAAAAAAAAAAACAAAAAACAAAACAACAACCAAGAACTGAAAAAAAAATGTCTTCTAAGAGTGAATTTTTGTTTTGTAAAAAAATGTCTTCTAAGAGTGAATTTTTGTTTTGTTTTTCAAGGTAGGGTCTCACTCTAGCCTAGGCTGACCTGAAATTCACTATGTAATCTCAGGGTGACTTCAAGCTCATGGCAATCCTCCTACCTCTGCCTCCTGAGTGCTGGGATTAAAGGCATATACCACCACACCTGGCTCTACCAGCTGCTGCAAATGAACTCCAGATGCATGCACCACTTTGTACATCTGGCTTTATGTGGGTACTGGGATTTGAACTCAGGTCATTAGGCTTTGCAGGCAAATGCCTTAACTGCTGAGATAGCTCTCCAGTCCTGATTAAGATTTGGTGATGAGGGCTGGAGAGATGGCTTAGCGGTTAAGCGCTTGCCTGTGAAGCCTATGGACCCCGGTTCGAGGCTCGGTTCCCCAGGTCCCACGTTAGCCAGATGCACAAGGGGGCGCACGCGTCTGGAGTTCGTTTGCAGAGGCTGGAAGCCTTGGTGCACCCATTCTCTCTCTCTCCCTCTATCTGTCTTTCTCTCTGTGTCTGTTGCTCTCAAATAAATAAATAAAAAATGAACAAAAAATATTAAAAAACAAAGATTTGGTGATGAATGATAACTCAGATGCTACAAATATGGCTCAAGTTGCCATTTTTATTAGAGGTACTGATGATGGATATAAAATTACCAAAGAAATGGCTTCTTTTTGTCACTAAAATATACAACTAAAGCAAGATGATTTACAAAGTAGTAAAAAATATGTTAAAGCTATTTTCTTTATCATTTGTCAACATATCTGTCATAGTTATTGATAGTGTCCTGAAGATAGTAGGCAAAAGAGAGGGACTTATAAGATTAAAGATGATCAGTTACTGCCCTAAGTTCACACTCGATGAAGTATCGTTGCATAGACCGTCAACAAATTATGCACAAAGCATTGAAATCACATAATGTCTTCTAAATTGTCATGGAGACTGTGAAATTCATAAGAGCCAAGGGATTGAATCAATGCTAATTCCAGAAATTCCTTAGAAGTGCTGGTGCTGATCATGGTGATATCATTTACTTGCCACAGGTAAGATATCTAAGTCAATGCCAAATATTAAAGAGACCTTATGATTTGTGACATGTTATCAAGTTATTATGGCATCAAAACAAAATTTGTGCCAGAAATTTATGAAAACTGGCTTACAGATTGAGTAAGTCTAGTGGATTTAACCATTCATTTAAATGAGTTAAACATGTGCCTTCAAGGTCAAAATAAACTTACCCATACAGTAATAAATACAATAGTTGTAACAAATACAATCATTTCAAATTGTAACAACATAAATGACACTAAAATTATGGAAAAATCAAATTAAGGCAAATAAATTTACATATTTTAATACACTGGCTAAACAGTCCTGTGAACAGTGCAAATTTGTTGCCTTGCTTTTCTAGTTGATGAAAAAGTTCGAAACAAATTTCAAGATTTCTAGAAAACTGATCAATACTTTGGTATATTTGTGTGATTACTTCTCGGCTTTTCGGCTAAGATCAAGTGTGATATCTTTGTGATTCCATTTGCAGTTAATATAAATATGTACCTGGCAATTTTCAAGTAGAATGTATAGAATTGCAATATGGCATTCTACTTAAAGAAAAATTGGATAATTTCTCTCTCTTTTTCTCTTTTAACTTTTTAAAAAAATATTTTTATTTATTTATTTGAGAGAGAGAAAAAGAATGGGTGTGCCAGGGCCTCCAGCCACTGCAAATGAACTCCAGATGCATGAGCTCCCTTGCGCATCTGGCTTATGTGGGTCCTGGGAAATTGAGCCTTGAACAGGGGTCCTTAGGCTTCATAGGCAAGTGCTCAACTGCTAAGCCATTGCTCCAGCCCCTCTTTTAACTTTTTGTTTTGTTATGTTTATTCTAGCTAGGATCTTACTCTAGCCAAGGCTGATCTGGAATTCACTCTGTAGTCTCAGGCTGGCCTTGAACTCACAGTAATTCTCTTACCTCAGCCTCCTGAGTGCTAGAATTAAAGGTGTGTGCTACACCCGGCTTCTTTTAGCATTTTATTGACAATGTTCATACATACAGACAATATATCATGATCATAAGTCCCCTTCCACCACCTTCCCTTTTCCCTCTCCTCATCCTCCTCTATTGAATTCCTTCTTTGTTTTCCAACTAGCCTCTTTTATTTTTTCATTTTTTATAATTTTAATTTTTATTTATAATTTCCATAATTGTAAACAATATCTCATGATAATTCCCTCCCTCCTCCTACTTTCCCCTCTGAAACTCCACTCTCTATCATATCCATCTCCCCATCAGTCTCTCTTATTTTGATGTCATGATCTTTCCTCCTGTTATGATGGTCTTGTGAAAGTAGTGTTAGGCACTGTGAAGTCATGGATATCCAAGCCATTTTGTGTCTGGAAGGAGCACGTTGTAAGGAGTCCTACCCTTCTTTTGTCTCTTACATTCTTTCTGCCTCATCTTTCACAATGGACCCTGAGCCTTAGAAGGTGTGATAGAGATTTCAGTGCTGAGCATTCCTCTGTCACTTCTTCTAAGCACCATGGTGCCTCCTGAGTCATCCCAAGGTTACTGCCATCTGAAAAGAGAAGCTTCTCTAACTAAAAGTGAGAGTAGCATTAATATAAGGGTATAAACATTAAGAGAAGTGCTTACTGGGCCGTTTGGGGAGCATAGTATATGCATTTAGCCAGACATCAGCAGACATTACACCCCTAGGGCTCATTAGTCTCTTCTATTTTGATGATATCTTTTTTGCTGTTGTTTGTTTTGGTTTTTGAGATAGGGTCTCTCTCTAGCTCAGGCTGACCTGGAATTCACTATGTAGTCTCAGAGTGGCCTCAAACTCATGGTGATCCTCCTACCTCTGCCTCCTGAGTGCTTGGATTAAAGGCATGCGCCACCACATCCAGCTTTGATGACATCTATTTCCCCTTCCTATTATGCAGGTCTT
The DNA here is from genome assembly GCF_020740685.1 of Jaculus jaculus. Taxonomy (NCBI): domain Eukaryota; kingdom Metazoa; phylum Chordata; class Mammalia; order Rodentia; family Dipodidae; genus Jaculus; species Jaculus jaculus. The sequence continues at coordinate 118,519,125 of NC_059105.1, forward strand.
ATGAAAAGTTTTTTTTGTTTGTTTGTTTTATATGTATAATAACAGGTTGTACATTTTTATCCTTTGTCCTGGCTCCCATTACCCTGGGGGGCCTCTTCAGTGGGGTTATGGGATTCACTGTGGGGTCATGAAGGTGTCAGTCAGTCCTTATAGGGTAGTGGGGAGACTATGCCTCATGGTATTCCTAGCCACGCTGCGGATCTTACAATCTTTCTGCCCTCCTTCTGCAATGTTCCTTGAGCCATGGCAGGCCTGTTGGCAGTCCCATTTAATGCTGAGTTCTTTGATTTCCACTTTATAAGTGTTCATTGTTTACCATGTCTGTCACCATCACCCTGGAGCTGTTTCTCAGGCTAGCAGTCAGAGTAGTATTCATGATGTCACTTCCTCTGCAATTTCTCCTGAGCTCTGGCAGATGTGGAAGAGTTGGCAATTCTTATGCTGGGCAGTTAGCCATCCTCCTGTCTTATCGACGGATCTTGACTCTCCTCTGTTTCCTCTGCTATCTATAAAGCAGAACAGATTCTCCAAACAAGAGTAAGAGCAGATTGGGTTGAAGGGAGTGTGCAAAGTTATTTGAGAGATTTTTGGTGTGCAAGCCCACTCTTCCTCTCCAGAGAGCAGTGGGGGCTTCTTTGTGAAGTCTGAATTTCTTGACTATGGGATTTTGACTTGGTTTCCAGTATCAGATATGAGTTCTTTCCCACTGAGAGCCTTTGGTCCAATCAGAGAGCAGTTAGTTACTCTCAAAGCTAGGCCCCTATTGCACATATGTGTAGTTCTTGTCTAGTATCTCCCATAGGGCTCTCCAGCAGTATGAGGGCTAGCTAGGAGGGAGCCATCTCCCTTTTAGTTCCAGCATGGCATTCTGAGTCCTGTGACTTTGGCCTGAGGAGTCTTCAGCAATAGGGTCTTACCTTTTAGCTTTGGCAAGTAATCAAGTATTTTGACAATGGCCTGCATTGTTTTGGGGCTCTCAAGGGTCTCCCTGGCCAATAGCTCAGGGTGAGGGTCACCCAGTTGTGGGGCCTGAATTTACCAGCCAGAGATCATGGTTTTCGAAGTTAAGATTTTTTTTTTTTAACCTCTGTTTGGACTGTCCACCTTCCCTTATTTGTGGTAAATTCATGTAGAATTCTAGTTGGATGAGGGTTCATGGTGTGATTTATGCTGTGTTAACTTTTGGTAATTTCTCCACTCTCAATACTCCCACTCCTACTCATCCAAGGCCTCACACTCCAGTATTCTGCCCTCAAAACTCGCACTAACTGCCTCTCCTCTCTTCTATTTCTTTCTTTGTATCTTTTAGTTTTTTGCATATTCCTGGTGCTAACTACCATTTGCACTCGTCTCATTGACGGAAGGAATTGCAGTTAAGAGAGGAAACATGCGGGGCTGGGAGATGGCTTAGCGGTTAAGTGCTTGCCTGTGAAGCCTAAGGACCACGGTTCGGGCTCGGTACCCCAGGTCCCACGTTAGGCAGATGCACAAGGGGGCGCAGCATCTGGAGTTGTTTGCAGAGGTGGAAGCCTGGGCGCGCCATTTCTCTCTCTCTCCCTCTATCTGTCTTTCTCTCTGTGTCTGTTGCTTCAAATAGAATAAAAAATATTAAAAAAAAAAGAGGCAAGACTTATTTTAAAAAAAAAAAGAGAGAACATGCAGTGTTTGAGCATGTCTCTTTACTATATTTTCTTTTATATTTTTTTACAGAGAGAGAGAGGGAGAGAATTGGTGCACCAGGGCCTCAGCTATTGAACTCGAACTCCAGACTCTTGTGCCACCTAGTGGGCATGTGCAACCTTGTGCTTGCCTCACCTTTGCTGTCTAGCTTATGTGGGATCTGGAAAGAGATCGAACATGGGTCCTTAGGCTTTGCAGGCAAGTGCCTTAACTGCTAAGCCATCTCTCCAGCCCTCTTTAGTAGATTTTTATAGGTCATTCTTCCCACTGAGAAATATTCACTTTACAATCATGCCTTATTCCTTTTAGAAGAACTTACATTTCTGATCAACTATTTGCAAGAATATAGAGCACCAAGAGTAAAATTAAAACCAAAACATCTGAGAACTTGCTGATAATCACATCTATTTCCATCAAACCAGATACTGATGCATTAGTTTCTCAGGTACAACATCAGGTATTCCACTTGTTTTGTTTCTTCTTTTCTTTTACTTTCATTAAAAAAAAATTTTGTGGGCTGGAGAGATGCTTAGTGGTTAAGCGCTTCCCCGTGAAGCCTAAGGACCCCGGTTCGAGGCTCGGTTCCCCAGGACCCACGTTAGCCAGATGCACAAGGGGGCGCACGCGTCTGGAGTTCGTTTGCAGTGGCTGGAAGCCCTGGCGCGCCCATTCTCTCTCTCTCCCTCTATCTGTCTTTCTCTCTGTGTCTGTTGCTCTCAAATAAATAAATAAAAAATTAAAAAAAAAATTTGTGATGGCTAATCTTAATTGTCAACATGACATGATTTAGAATCACTATGGAAATAAATCTCTAGAAAAGTTTTTTTTTTTTTTTTCAAGATTGGAAGTTTGCTCTGCTGGGTTTTGATCTTGCTTTGGCCTGATAATTCCTTGATATACCTACATTCTTCCCTTTTGTATGGGGAATATTTGCTCTGTGCCAATGCATGCTGGAAGATGTAACTTGTTTCTTGATGTTTTATAGGAGCTCACAGTTAGGAGACGACTCTGCACTTACATTTTTGAACAGAGTTGGAATTGTTAAAGATATGGGGACTTTTGAAGTTGAACATTATGAATTTTGATGGCCATAAGCCTATGGGGACAGGAGGGCAGAAGTGGAAGATTATGGCTTTAAGGTGATATATTTTGAGTGTCAAGTTGATTAAGGGTGGGCTTGTGGTGATTAATTGCATTTGTCAACTTGACAGGATTTAGAATCACCATGGAAACAAATCTCTGTGCATGTCTATGAGAGATTTTCTAGGTTAGGCTAATTGAGGTGGAAAAGACCCTCTAAAAGTGTATAGTACCATTCCATGGGCTGGGGTACTGGGGTGTATAAAAAAGAGAATGTGGGGGCTGGGTGTGGTGGCACATGCCTTTAATTCTAGGATCACTGTGAGTTCAAGGCCAACCTGGGACTACATAATAAATTCCAGGTCAGCCTGGAGTAGAGTGAGACCCTACCTTGAAAAAAAAATAATGAACTGTCTAGTTTAGCTCACAGCACAAATAACTTCACAACTATTCTGGCTTCATACAATCCTTGATTTTTTTAAAAATATTTTTATTTATTATTTGAGAGAGACAGAGGAAGAGAGAAAGAGAGAATGGGTGCACCAGGGCCTCCAGCCACAGCAAATGAACTACAGATGCATGCACCACTTGTACATCTGGCTTATGTAGGTCCTGGGGAATGGAACCAGGGTCCTTAGGCTTCACAGGCAAACGCCTTAACTGCTAGGCCATTTCCCCAGCCCACAATCCTTGATTTTTGGTATACAGCAACATACTTTCCCATTTGGTCATACCAAATGTTAAAAGAAATTGTTCAGAATTTTAGAAATTAATTTAATTTTAAGATAAGCTGAATGCCAAGATTTAATAAAATCAGTACATTTATTGCTACATCAAGGACATTCTTAAATAAAATGATCTTTTTTTTTTTGAGAAGCTACACATAGTGGAAGAAACACAATGAACTCCACTACAGTGTGGTGCAAGCAATTTTCCATTGCTTTTTGTGACATCAAAACCAATGTCCTCACAGTGAAAAGGACAAGAAATGTTAAGATATTATTATAAAATAGTTTTTGAACTTGTGGACCCTTGGGGGGGGGGTCTCAGAGACCCATAGAGACCTGCATACCACCCTTTTAGAGCTCCTGCTTCACTGGACTTGTCAGTAATTAGGCAAATGACCTCTAGAGACTTGACTATTTTGTTTTCCCAGTCTTGCGCCGGCATCACTGTTCCACCATCATTAATAATCCACATTAGGCTGCTGTGGGTGTTTGAGTTCGAGGGCTTTTCCTGTTTCATAAATCTAATGTTAGTGTATTTTCACACAACTGCTTCAAGCTGGTACTATTCTTAGCTCTTCATTTAAATTATGATAGGTGAAGCTTTTTTGATCATAATAGCTTTTGGAGGACAAGACACAAATACAGAACTGTACAGACCAAATTCCCCACATCAGGAATCCTTGGGAACTCACTCTGCTTTTCTAAGACATCAATGACAAGAGCAAATGTATATGCCTTTGAATGAAGAATGTTCCTTGCAACCCTTCTTTTCTTTGCACCAACCTTGAAAGGTGCTTGATTTAAAATACAGGAGTGTAAACTTGAATTGCTTCCTGTCTCCAGAAAAAGCATGAAGTTTCATGTTCTTCCTGTTCTGGCTGGATCTTAGAGCACATGGGCAACAGCCTACCTATGTGATAGGTAGTAATATCCAGGACCATGATGACAACACTAGGAAGGAACAAAAACTCTCTAGATATAAAGATGCTTTCTTAACCATATCTCACCTGGGCTGTGACACATCTAGAAAGTATAATCTGAACTATTTCATGCAAGCAAATCATCAGCTTCAAAAAATAAACAAAAACAGAGTATCCTCCAGCATCTATGGTGAGAACTTTAATGTACTCTAAGAATGGGAGCAGGTAGTCACATATGACTTTTAGAGGTTCTTAGGTTATTCTTGTTCCTACACTGAACTGTTGCTTGATTTTTCTTTGATATGTATGTGTGTGTGTGTGTGTTGTACTGTGTACTGACTGGCACTAGTGAGTGGATGTCACAGGGGACATAGCATTGGATGATTGTAAGTTTTTTTGGTCAGTGTTTTGGCTAATATAACAGAATACCAAAGGCTAAGTACTTTATAGAGAAAAGAAGTTGAAGTCCCCAATATATTATAGGTTATTGCCAAAGCTTTTAGTTTCCTACCAGAACTAGATGGTAAGACACTATTGCTGAACCCTCCACATTCTTGGGCTGCGGGACACTGAGAACTCAAGCTGAAGCTGAGCTAGAAGCCTCCTCCTTGTTGACTAGCTGTCAAGATGCTGAAAAGACCTATACAGCCTTCTGGGGGAGAAAAGTTATCAACAATCTTAACCAGCAGTGGACCCTGCAAGCTCTATGGCTGGTCAGCCAGACTATATGTAACAACTGGTGCAATAGTGGCATGTCTGTTATGGCAGAAACCATCTGCTCTGCGACTAGACTTGAGGCCTGCTCCATAGGAGGGAATTCCTGCTTGGTACTAATCAAAAGTTTATGGCTGGCGGTGTCATAAGCACAAGGGGGGAACTACTTCAGTGGTCTGGCCAAATGGATATATTATGCCCACCAAGCTGCCTTCTAAACATTTACATTTATGCCCATATATTAATGCTACTCTCACTTTTAGTTAGAAAGCTTCTCTTTCCAGATGAAAATGACCACTGGGGTGATTCAAAACTCATCAAAGTGCTCAGAAATGACTGTGGAGTATTCAGTACTAAATGATATATCTTTATTACACCTTCCAAGGCTCAGGGACCATTGTGGAAGAGGTGGTAAAGAGAATGTAAGAGCCAAAAGAAGGAAAGGAGTGCTTACAATACTGTCTTCCTGACACAAAATGTCCTTGATGTTCATGACCTCACAGTGACTGAAGCTACCTACAGAAGACCTGCATAACAAAAGGGAAAAAATGGTGCCATCAAAACAGGAGACTAGTTTGAAAGAAGAAGGGATTCAATGGAGGGGGGATTTGGGAGAGGGAAAACAGGAGGTAGTAGGAGAGGATTATAATCATGGCATATTGTTTACATTTATGAAAGTTGTCAGTAAAAGAACTTTTTTAAGAGAGAGTTTAATTTATCTCCTAGTTTGGCGGGTTTGACGGATGGCACTAGTTTCACTTTGATTCTGGTGAGGACTTTATAGTGATGGTAACCCATGGGAGGAAAAAAAGAGATCCTTGGTGTGACAAGATGTCAAAGCAAGGAGAGGAGAAGGTTTGCTATTTTACTTTTTTTAATGTTAAATAAATTATTTATTTATTTATTTGACAGAAAAAGAGAGAATGGGCATGCCAGGGCCTTCAGCCACTGCAAATGAACTCCAGACACATGCACCCCCTTGTGCATCTGGCTAACATGGGACCTGGAGAATCAAACCTGGGTCCTTTGGTTTTGTAGGCAAGTGCCTTAACTGCTAAACCATCCCTCTTGCCCAGGTTTGCTATTTTATAAACCTCCCCTGAGAACTAAATTAGGGATTCACAAGAACTATGCTCATCTACTCTGAGGGAAGCACCTCCAATGAACTGAGTACCTTCTGTTAAGTTCCATGCAGGATGTCAAACTTCTAACGCATGAACCTTGGGGAACATATTCAGACCATATCTAAACCATAGCCTACATTTATTGAAAACATCAAGTTGAAACTTGAAATTGTGTTGAAGATGCAAAAACAAAAAACAAACAAACAAAAAAAAAGGCAATCAATACTAACAGTGCTTATTGTCTGTCATACTATTCATTGTAAACATCTAAAATTACTTCAGTATGCTGTATTGGAAGCAATCAAGCCAGAATTACTGACTTCCAATGCCTTGGGCTATATACTAGATAAGTATAAAGATAGATTTCAAATGCTTCTAACTTTAAGAACTATGCAGACTCACTTAAAGGAAAAGATGGCCACTATTTATTTACATGATTTTTATTACAATTTTTCTTATGGAGGTAGTCTTAATAGTTATTTGGCCTTTACTTTGCATAATGTATTATTTAGATACTTATGGTATTCTCCTCATTCTTTTCTAGTTATTACATTTAATTTTTATATCAATATATAAATAAACATATGGTTAACCAAAATCCACTGGTTAGCAAGATATTATTCAGATATTAATACATTAGTCAAGAATATAATTAAATGTTTTTAAGAAAAATCAGTAATGGAAATGAAGACACAAAATGAATAAATTTAAGCAAATTTAAGAAATATGGGTTTAGGAGTTCACATTGAAAGGCATTGTTATTGGCTCTTTTTCTTTTCTTTTCTTTTCTCTCTCTCTCTCTTGCTTTCTTCCTTTCTTAAGTAAGGTCTTACTCTAGTCCAGGCTAACCTGGAACTCATGGTGATCTTCCTACCTCAGGCTTCTAAGTGCTGAGATTATAGACAGGAGCCACCACAACTGGCTGTGACTGGCTTTTCTTTGATGGATGAAAAGTCATGTTGGTCTTTTTATGTTTAGACACAGATAGATTGAGCATTCAAATGACAGGGTCAGGTGGACTTCAGGGAAAGACCACAGTGATCTGTTTCATGTGTAGGTGCGGTACCAGAGACATAGTACTCTGGGGACCTGAAGGAAGTTTTATCAAATAAATGATGACATTACTGACCTTGCTGAAGTAAGAGGAATTCCCCAGATGGAGACCAAGGGGAACTTGAAACAGAAAGAGTAATTCCCCTGGGAAGATTGTATGTGTGCATAATTTTCACTGTTAGTCAAATAAGCATTAATGAGCATTTTATGTTCAGCTCATTGAGGGTCCAAAGAAACCCACTGTCCTTTCTTCATGAAGCTGAGAATCTAGCTAGAGATATAAAGCCAAATACACAGTCAACCTGTAGGGCAGTACAGTATTTCCATAGTGGGTGACCCAGAGTCTAGGTGCCCCAGTGATCTAAAAATGGAGTAGTAAAACAAGCTTCATGTGAAGGTCCATGATGCTGGGATAAACTTTTAAACCAGGCACAAGTTATGGGAGAAAAGGATTTATTGAAGCTTACAGATGCAGGAGAAGTTCCTTAATGGTGGAAGAAGCTGGCCTCCTTTCACAGGTCCACGCAGAGAGAAACACCACCACCAGCACCATGAGTAAGCACACTCCACGAACCCCAGGCAGAGCTCAAGCACTCTGCGTATCTTAGGCTGGAATTCCTGATCTGCTCCCACAGCTTAGGACTGTACCCTAGGATCCACCCACAGTGACAATATTTACTCTTTCTGTTTCAAGTTCCCCTTGGTCTCCATTTTGCTTCCACCAGAAGTAAGATCACAAAAGTTTATATAGTCATCTCTATAAACCTGGATCATATGACGTCCACATTCACACTCTCTGTTTCTCTCTTTCTGTATCTCTCGCAAATAAATAAATAAATAATAATAATTATTATTATTATTATTATTTTTTGTTTGTTTTTCAAGGTAGGGTCTCACTCTAGCCCAGGCTGACCTGGAATTCACTATGTAGTCTCAGAGTGGCCTCAGACTCTTGGTGATCCTATCTCTGCCTCCCAAGTGCTTGCTGGGATTAAAGGCGTGTGCCACCATGCCTTTTTTAACAAAAATACTTTAAAAAATTATTAATTTGCAAGCAGAAAGAGAGGGACTAAGAGAGAAAAAGGGAATGGGCACGCTAGAGCCCCCTGCCACCATAAATGACCTTCAGATGCATGTACCACTTTGTGCATCTGCCTTTATGTGGGTACTGGGGAGTTGAACCCAGGCCATTAGGTTTTTTAAGCAAGCACCTTTAATCACTGAGCCATCTCTCCAGCCAAAAAGAAAAAGCTTTTTATTTAAATAAGTACAGATTCATAGTGTTATGGAGTCCAATGTCTCAAAAGTAAGACCATTGACTCATGGAATGTGAGACAGTTTTATTGGGTAAAAAAGAAAGAAAAGGAGAAAAATAAAAGATAGTCTGGTATATCAAGTCTGCACCCTAGAGGGCATCTCAGGGGGACAGCAGCAGTGAAGTGTTCAGAGTGTCAGCTTTTTGGAAATAAATGGAGACTTTAAACACCGGAGAGCTGGAGATACAAGGAGCCTGGGTCACTTCTTGGGGGAGAATCATCTTTGGACTTTGTGTAAGCAGGGCATGAGCTTACCTTTGTTGTATTTGACCCAGTCTATGTTTCTGGGTTTTCTTGTTTTGGCAGTGGGCTTTGTAGCCCCTGATCTAAAGCTTCCTTGTATTCTCACATCTGGCCCTCTGTGTCTCCTCATTGAGAGGAAGATCTGCCTTTCCAGGAAGCAGTGTGTCCATGAGCAATGTCTGAGGGAATGATTGCCCTGCTGAGACAGCCTTTTTCTTTTTCTTTTATTTTATTGGTATGTCAAGGTAGGATCTCACTGCAGTCCAGATTGCCCTGGAATTAATCTCAGGCTGGCCTCAAAATCACAGTGATCCTCCTACCTCAGCCTCCCAAGTGCTGGGATTAAAGGCATATGACACCACATCTGGCCTTAAAAATTTTTTTTTTCAAATACTTAATTCATTAATTTATTTGAGGGGGAAGATAGAGAGAGAGGCAGATAGAGAGAAGGAGACACACCACGGCCTCAGCATTCCAGATACATGCGCTACCTTGTGCATCAGGCTTTATGTGGGTATTAGGGAACTGAACTGGGGCCCTTTGGCTTTGCCAGAAAGTGCCTTAACTGCTAAGCCTGTCTGCCATCTCTCTAGCTCTGAAACAGTCCTTTTAAAATAAAGCATTTAGATTTAGTTTCCTCACATCTTTAGGCATTCCACAAGTATGAATGAAGGCCTACTGTGTGTCAGATATTGCTCTAGGCTCTGCAAATACACAGTGAATAAGACAAAGATCCCTGTTCCCCAGAGCCCAGGACTAGAGCAGAGTGACAGATGATGAGTACAGTTAATAGTGTTACAGAAGCTGCCTGGAATGGTGGCGCACGCCTTTAATCCCAGTGCTTGGGAGGCAGAGGTAGGAGGATCGCTGTGAGTTTCAGGCCAGCCTGAGACTGCATGGTGGATTCCAGGTCAGCCTGGGCTAAAGTAAGACACTACTTCAAAAAAAAAGCAAAACAAACAAAAAGTAATGTTACAGAAGCTACTGAGGATGTGTGTGCCATGAGGCCTAGCAGGGCAGGCGGACAGTCAGGGAAGATGAACGGGGTTCTGTGATGTGCAGTGCTCTGGTCAATGCAGGCCTCAGCGAGAAGGTGAAGGCAAAGATAGTGATGGTAAGGGAGTCAGTCACGTGGCTAGCGAGGAGTGGAGGACATTCTGGCAGATGTACTAATAAAAAGGTTTCTTTCTACTTGGCCTAAACTTCTTTTTCCTAATCAAACCTGGACTAGGACAGAAATGTTTTCAGTGACTGGTCCCCCAAACATGGCAGGGCTCCATTCTCCCTTCTTTTCTTAAGCTCCATGTTCAAGGGTACAAAGACAACATCTGGCCATTGTGAAAATCAAAGCTGTAGGGTGTGGGCCAGCCCAGGCATTTCCAGCACAGTTGGCTTCACTGGACCCATCTTCCAGCATCTTTGATTTCTTTTTATTTATTTATTTGAGAGAGAGAGAGAGAGAGAGAGAGAGAGAGAGAGAGAGAGAGAGAGAGAGAATGGGTGCGCCAGGGCTTCTAGCCACTGCAAATGAATTCCAGACACATGTGCCCCCTTGTGCATTTAGCTAACGTGGGTCTTGGGGAATTGAGCCTGGAACTGGGATCCTTAGGCTTCACAGGCAAGCGCTAAACCCCTAAGCCCTCTCTTCAGCCCCTCTTTGGTTTCTTAGCTGTGTTTGTCTCTCTTTCCAGGCTGTGGGGCCCACTGTGTACATCACCTTTGGTCTGTTTGTATTGAACTTTCTGGCACAAAGAGGAGCTCCTTTTTCCTGGACCATCTGTCCTGCCAACCTGACAGACACCTGACAGAAACCTCAGGCTAATCTATCCCTTCCCTTCATGGCCTTATAATCCCTATAGTCTTTCCACTCCTTATCATTGTAAGTGCTGTTCTCTGGCCTCTGTCTCCTGGCCTAGGGTTCTCAGGCTTTCTGATGCTATAAACATACATGTCCTTAGTATGCTGTCTTCCCACAACTCTGGGCTCAGAAAGAGGACTCTTTCCCCTCTTGACCCCGAAGTCCCCTCTAGGGAGTCAAGCTCAGACATATGTTAAACAGTATTTGATGAGCAGTATTTTATTTTGATAAATAGCATTTGACATTTGAACTTATATCATAGGAACTGGGTAGAGTATGCATGTCAATGACACTTGATAAATGAGATACAGCAAGGCACCAGCAGTACAGTCAACTTGACCAAAGCTACACTGTGTGTGTCTTTACTCCAGTATCTGTATAGGAAGGCCCTGGGTATGATACAGAACACTAAAAAATATAAAACCAACCAAACAAATAAAGCCACTTCTGAATCTGGCATGGTAGCACACACCTGTATCCCAGCACTTGAGAGGCTAAAGCAGGAGGTTAGCCATAGGAGCAGATCCTGTCTGAACAATAGCAAACACCTCAAACAAAGAAACAGCAGCAACAACAATAAGAACTCAACAGAAAGATAGCAGAGGGTCCTGAAGCCAAGAACAAAAAACCACTTCTACTCATTTTCAAGGAAACCCAGAAGTAGGATTTCTTATGAATTTATTCATCAATGGGAAATGCTCTAATTCTCCTAATGTTCTCTCTCTCCATGATGTCAGAGAATCAGATTCCAGGACATGATGTTACCAAGTTTATGAGTTATGAATCCTAGTGAGTGTTTCTCTACCTTGTTCTCTTCATCTGGGGAAAACACAAGACCAACTTCCCTTTCCTGGGGCAGACCTCTCAGCTCTCCCACTCCCACATAAGTAATGCTGCACATTTGAACAGGTAACAAGACCTGAGCCTAAAAGGCAGAGCAGCTCTAGCTTTGTGCATAAGTCATGTGCTCTCACACAGTTGTCAGGTCACCTTGCCCTAGGGTTAGAGTCCCCTAAGATAAGGAAGGCAGTACTATCCCTTAAAATATCCATGAGGTGTGCACATCTCTCAGGAACCATGGGAAGTGGATGACCAGGCCAAGCAAGAGTCATGATGTTCCTGGATATCATTTACATGTATTCCAAATCTCATCCGAAGAGCACATCTTTATTAGGGCTTAGTATTGGTTTCTATTTTGAAGAATGATTTTAAAATTCCAAACATGTGGAACTTTTTTTGGAACCTTTGGAGTTTATAGAAAACTGTTGTGTGGCTCTTATTTGCTATATTGAGTTGGTAGTGTTGCACTCAATCCACTTAAAAGCAATACCACATGACAAAGTTGTTGCTTAGAAGTGTGGAGGGAGCAGTAATTAGAAAAGAGGCCTGCCTTACATCATTTACAAGTGAAACTTTCTGGAGGTTGAGGCAGGAGGATCACAAGTTTGAAGCCAGCCTGGGCTACTGAGGGAGGTCAAGGCCAGCAGTGGGGCTACATAGTAAGAAGCTGTTTTAAGATATTGAAACATAAGGGCTGTGGGTACAGTTAAATGCTAGAGTGTTTGCCTAGCATGTGCAAGGCCCTGGAGTTAAACTTCAGCATTAGAAAAATAAATCACTTGAAATGTATCCACTAAAGATCCATTCAAGGGCTTGGGAAGATGGTTCAGTGGTTACAAGTGATTGCTTGCAAAGCCTGCAGATGGGGTTCAATACTTCATCACGTATGTAGAACCAACTTGCCTATGGTAATGGGAGGCAGGGCTAGGAGAAGGTGTGGGGACCAAGAGAATCCAGAGCTTTCCAGCCAGCAAGTGTGTTAAAATGCAGTCTGCAGTCCCTTTGCAATAGAAACACACTGTGTCTCAAAGGTAGAGCACAGACATGCTGCAATTGTCCTTTGTCTGCACACGTGCGCTGAGGCACATGCATGCACACACACATGCACACAGATAATAAATAAAAATTCAAAATGCATTTAGATCCTTAGGGTTTTCAACATGGCATTAAATATCCATCTGTAAATGAACAGTGTAACTGAGATGACAGAACACTTCTTTTGGAGAAAATGAAAACCAGTAATTGATCATCCCAGCCTGTAAGTGAAAGTACAGAATGTGGAGTCAGGCTGCTTGGGTTCAAGTTCTGGAGTGACTGCCTGAGTGGCTTTGGGGAAGTTGCTTAGTCTTATGCTTGACTTTATTTGTCAATAAAATGGGGATAATTATGGTACCTCCCTCGAGGAATTTTTCTTAGTATTAATTGATGTCATATATATAAAGTGTTGAGAACATTGCCTGACATTTAATAAATTCTAGCTATTATTATTATTATTTTGGTTTTTTGAGATAGGGTCTCGCTCTAGCCCGGGCTGACCTGCAATTCACTATGTAGTGTCAGGGTGGCCTCGAACTCACTGTGATCTTCTTACCTTTGCCTCCCAAGTGCTGGGATTAAAGGCATGTGCCACCACGCCCGGCTCTAGCTATTGTTTTTAAGTGTTAAGTTCTTTAAGTAGAAGTGAGTAGAGTGAACTGACAAGAGTAGGAGACGAGTGCCTAAGGACTCCGTCCATGCTCTGTTCTTGTTGTTAGATTGAGAACCATCTGTGCTACTCAAATAATGAACAGTGAATGCAAGAACTCTGTGGCATATGGATTTTCCCTGACTTAACAATGGTTTGACTTTTAAGTTTTCAACTTTACTGTGACATAAAAGCCATAAGTACTACGTAGGAACAGTGCTTGGAGTTTTAAATTTGAATATCTGCCTAGGCTAGCGGGAAGGTACCAGGTTCTCCCCGTATTAGGCGGCAGCAGGCGGTGCGAGCTGCAGCCCGGCCTTCATGAAAGGCCCCACCACCACTATGGACACGTGTTGTTCAACTGTGTTGTCACGTCAGTGGCCTCCAGTCACTGCAAACCAACTCCAGACACATGCACCATCTTGTGCATCTGGCTTACATGGGTACCGGGGAACCAAGCCTGGATCCTCAGGCTTCCCAGGCAAGTGCCTTAACCTTACTAAGCCGTCTCTCCAGCCCAAATACATTTTTAAAAAAATCAGCAAGGTTCATCAGGGATTGCTGGTTGATGTAGTTGTTTCACACATCCAGCCCTCTTCCTCTTCAGAGCATGGCCTACAGTTTAATTCCACCTCAGACTCTTCCTTATACATATATGTAACCCTCATCTGTTGATATTCTCCATTTCCTTCAGGCTTAGGAAAATTGCTTTTCCTTCTTTCATTTCATTTCTAACTCTTCTTCTCCTGCTAAAGATTTTAACTATGATCATATGCCCAAACAGTGCCAGGGACTGACTTCTATAAAGAAAAAGAAAAATAACCTGCAAAATAAATAACACAGCAGTCAAGTAACAATGGGAGGACAGTCATAAGGCGGTAAGCACCTGTCAAGAATGTGGTACTGACAGCCCTTGCTCTGAAGCTGGAGAGGTAGGGAAGATTTACTGGGCTGTGAGCTTCCATGTCTTCCTTGATGACCCAGAGGGGCTGTTGCTCAAGTTGTACCAATTGAGAGGGTTGCCAAATCAATCAAGGCATCTGTGTTCAGTGGCAGGGACCACTGAGGCTATTCTCTTTTGGGATTCTGGGATTGGAGTAGTGGATAAATAGGCTGATCTTAAAGTATAATCTGGACCTTGGACGGTAAACTCAGCAGATTAGGCACTACATAATTTAAGGATGGGAATATTATGATGAAGGTCAATAACTGACATTGAAGGTAGGGTACCAATTATTTGTAAAAATATAAGTTCAAGGGCTAGAGAGATGGCTCAGCTGTCAAGGCGCTTGCCTGCAAAGCCTAACAATCCAGGTACCCATGTAAAGCCACATGTATAATGTGGCACATTCATCTGGTGTTTGTTTGCAGTTGCCAGAGACTCTGGCATGTCCGTCCATTCTCTCTCTTTCTCCCTCTCTTGACAAATAAATAAATAAAATATTTTTTTAAAAATGTAAGTTCAAAACAATGTTGTTAAAGTTCAGAGCATTGGTAGGTCACAGCTAAAGGTATATGCTATTCCATCCCTCAGTATATAAAAGAGATGCCATCCATCTTGCAGCTAGCTGAAGTCAGCTGCTCAATCCTTCAAAATGGCCTAAAACCTTAGTCACTTTTCCTTCTGCAGCATCGGTAGAGCAGTAGAGTTTAATATTTTCATAAGAATGTGTGCTTATAGGCATATAAACAGAACAGCCAAAGCAGTCATCTGCAATGACTTGTATGTCTGTGGCAAGTGTCCCAGAGAAGGGGAGGGGAAGGGAGGGGAAGGAAGGGTAGGGCATGGGTGGAGTGCCTGGTGAGGCTGCCTGAGGCAATATACTTGGCTATGTTTGCTGTGTGCTGTGTCACCCTGGTGACCTGGGAATATTAGTGTGACAGGGTGTGGAGAGAAGGATGGTTATGGCATTGGTAAATGTGGGCATGGCTGGCATAGTATTCCCCTTCAGAAAAGAACCTTCAGGATTTTCAAATGGTTTTGCGTTGTTTTATTTTTGGTGGTGTGAATAGAAGCTTTTCTATAGTCTAATAAGTTTAGAGAATGATTATGTAATCAAACCTTTCCATAAGCTTTCAATTATAAAGGCAGCAAAAGAATGAAGGAAAATAAACCCCTGTAGATTAAGTAGGCTCTGCTGGGGACAGAATTCGTCTCAGTGTTATGTTTTATTATCTCTTTCACTTAAAAATCTACCAATGATGTGACCATTTCTTCAGTTATAAAGTCTAAAGCACAATTTAATATCCCAAACAGTAAAAATAGAACTTGCCTGTGGGACCTTTTATTAACATGTTTCTGATGGTTTGCATTGATTGTTAACTTGACAGAACCTAGAATCGCCTGAGAGAGATTATGCAGATTAGGTTAGCCCCTGGGCATACCTGTGAGGGATTATCTTGATTGGGTTAATTAAGGTAAAAAGACTCATCTATGGGCAGCACCATGTCATGGGCTGGGGTTCCAGACTGTATGAAAAGGGAAGGAAGAGCTGGCGCAGTATTCATCACTCTCTGCTTCCTTACTGTGGGTGTGCTTTGAGCTGCTTAAGCTCCTCCCCCATGCCCCCCACACCCCCACCGCCATGAAAGATTAGAACCCAGAATGGTTAGCCAAAATAAATCCTTCCTCCCTTAAATGGCTTTTGTTATGTATTTTGTCCCAGCAACAACAAGGTTACCAATACAAAACTTAAAGATACTTTTCATAAGCACAACATTGTATGCTAGTGCCTAAAAAATCATATGTTTTTACATACTTGTAAGGCAGAACTAAAATAGTGGTTCAAAATAAGGCAGAATGGGCCAGGCATTAGTCCCAGCACTCAGGAGACTGGGGTAGTGTCCGGCTTGGAGAGGGCGTGGCCTCCTGTAGCCTGGGGGCCCTTACACTTCTAGGCAGGGTAGCCTGGGACTACCCAGTGAGTTCCAGGCCATCCTGGACTAGCGTGAGACCCAACCTCGAACAAAACTAAAAAGTAAATAATAATAAAATAAGGCAGAATGGAGAAAATAATGCCTACAGAGATATGCACTAGATATGACTTTTTGAAAACTGCAGTTGTTTCCAGATTTGCCTAGTCGAAGCTGTGTCCCTCCTGCCTCAGCTCCATCACCTCATAAACAGATCATCATCCCTTGATGTTTCTGTCCCTCAACTGTACAATGAAGAAAATCTCTCCTCACAGAGTTGAGGTGAAAATTAAACCAGATGACGCCGGGTGAGCGCTCTGCAGGCTGAAAAGTACGAACAGATTTTCTTCCGTGCCAGGCTTTTCCAGAGGTCCGCTCGCCTCCCCTCAGCCCCTGGGTCCTTGGCCCACAGTCCGAGGGCATCCTGGCACCCTAGCGGGGTTCTGTGTGCTTGTTAACCTAATTTACACTGGCCCCCGCTGGGGAGGGTGTCCATAGGTTGCGGCACCTTTCCCGCCACCACCCTCCGCGACTCCTCGCTTGCCGCCGCCCACCCCACTCCTCTCCGCATCCCGAGCGCGCTCCGTGGGCGGGGCCGGTGCCGGCGCCGCGCCGTGATTGGCTGTCTCCGAGCAACCGCGGCGCCGCGGTCGTCAACAGAGACAGAAGTGCTGGAACCTTCGCGTCTCGCGCAGCTCGCAGACCCTCGGCTGGTCCAGTGTGCGGGCGGGATGCTTACGAGGCCGGAGTCCTAGGGTCAGGCGGGACCCGGAGGGTGGGAGGGAGGCTGCTGAACCCGAGCCGCCCGGCTTTGAGCTGACAGATTGCCTAGTAAGTGCGGGACGCCATCCTTCCACGCCCAAACCTCCCAGGCGCGGAGCTTTCCAATGGTAGCTTAGGAAAACGTACAAGTTTGCAATTTCCGAGCTACGTCGCTCTTCCGCTTTCCAAATGCGGAGCTATACCGGGAAAGCGCAGTGATCTGACCACACTCACCTGCCTGTTGTAAGGTCTGTAAGGTCGCCCGCTTCTTCTGGAAGGCGTTCTCCCTTCTTCATCCCCTGCAGAAGCTCAGCTACTTGGTTGAAGAACAAGCTCCTCGGTTAGGTCTGTGCTACAGTCTAGTGGTAATGAAGATGAGGAAGCCCCTGTGATCTTTGGTGGTAACATTTCTAATAAATAGTGATAAATGCAAGCAGCCAAAACCCCCAAGCGATCTGCTGGCCAGAAAGCTGCCCACGTCTTCAAGTCTGGGAAAAGCTTTGGTCTGCCTCCCACCCCACTCTTCCATAGTTTTCACAATCACATCACTTTCTCTCACTATTTTTTTAAATATAGGCATAAAAATTAAGTTTTATTTTCATTTGGTAGGGTGTTTGTTTCCTTTCTTCTTGGGAGCTTTCCATTTCTTTTCTTCGCAGCAATACCCTATTCCCCGAAGCCCTCCAAGTATTTCTAGATTTACTTAGCCCTATTTTCCTATCCATGGGAAAGTCCACTTCAATCTCCTTACCTCTGCCACGGTATTGGAACTGATGATCATAGCTTTGCGCTTTAAGGGCAGAAAACGCAGGAAACTGGGGAGAGGAATTAAGAATTGCAACAGGATACATCAAGGAATGTCATCCCAGCTTCCTTTCTTCCCAAGAACAATCAGGGTTCAAAACTCACAAGATACATTCCTAGCCCAGACTTCTTCCTTTTTTTTTTTTAGAAGCTAAAAAGGAAACCAGATGTTGATCCTAAAGCTTACCAACTGCTGCTGAATTAGTCTACTCAAGTATGGCACTGTCCTTCCACCTCTGACCATGTAGGAGCTTCTCTTCAAGTGGACTCTGGAGGTTTGCATGACAGTCATGGGGCGTCTCTGCTTTTGATGGGTAGAAGATGGGCAGTGAAGGGTGGACACATATGACCCCTTATTTCTTTTGGTAGGGGTGTTTGGCTTTGTGCCAGCTAAGCCTTTTCCCTCCTTCCTTCCCTTCCTCTCTCCCTTCTTGTCTTCCTCCCTGTAGCCCAGGGTAGTCTTGAACCCACAACCCTGCCCTAGTCTTTCACCATGCCTCCTTGCCCAATATAACCTTAGTTTCTGCCTGCTGGCGGCTTCAGCTCAGGCTTTTTTCTTTTAAAGGACAAACTGGATGTGGTGGCATAGGCTTTATTTATTTATTTGAGAGAGAGAAAGAAGGAAAGAGAGAGAATAGGTGCACCAGGGCCTCCTGCAGACAAACTCCAGATACATGTGCCACTTTGTGCATCTGGTTTTACGTGGGTACTGGGGATTTGAACCTAGGTTGTTAGGCTTTGAAAGCAAGCACTTTTAATGGCTGAGACATCTCTTTATCCATGGGAAAGTTCCTTTTCTACTAAGGGAATCCTTCTGCCTTTCCCCACACTTTATGGCTCTTGGGTTAATTTTTAAAATTTAGAGCCGCTGGGAATGGTAATATATGCTTGTAATCCCAGCATTTAGGAGGCTGAGGCAGGAGGATCATCATGAATTCAAGGTCATAAAGTGAGAACCTATTTTAAAATCCACACACACACACACACACACACACCACACACACACATGCCCAAGTCTCAAAAGCCCAAAACACAACAAAACAAACCTTAGGGCAGTGTACAACTGGAATATGTTACTGTCTCTGGCTTCTGGACTCTTTTGTCCCCCAATTTGTAATCTCAGAGTAGGAAACTCCTGAATAATAATACTGAGTAAATAGCATAGTTACATCGAGCAAACAACACAAAGCCGTTTCCTGCTCTTAACTTTATAGAACTGAATCTCTGGCTTGTTTGAAGAAAAACAGGGTTCTCTCCATATATCTGAGTAACTGAGGTACTTCATCTCACCATTCGTACCAAGAGTCTGCTGTGCTGGGAGTGCTTGTATGGTCTGACCCTGTAGTCTGGAGAGGACAGATCGGTGTCCTGGGTCACCAGGACAAAGTATCAACATTGGCCAGGGCTTTCCAGGGAGAGGCTGAAGTGTGTTGCTCAGGGCTGCCCCGCAAGCTTAGTGGAGGCGGCAGCTCTGCAGGTTAAGGTTCCATAAGCCTGTCAGAGTGGGCCAGAAAGCAGGCTTGTGTGTGTGTGGAGCACTGCCCTGGCAGGCTTCCTTGCTCTGACAGAATAGATCTTGATCCTATTTTAGCAGACGTTCTTTTTGCTGGGAGATGCTTGCTTTCTTTTTTCTTTGTTTTCTCTGGCTAAGTCCCATCTTCCAGTTCCTTTCATTTCTGACAATACAGGTATTCTAGGCTATAAAACCCTAGAGCTAAGGTCCCAGTCAGAATGAGTCACACAGGCTCCCAAGTTAACACAGCCAATAATATTTTATCTGTTCATTTAATATATTTATTTAAATTTCTTTTTGTGTCAAGCACTCATGTAGCCCAGGCCTGCCTCAAACTTGCTGAGTAGCAGGAGATGACCTTGAATTTCTCATCCTCTTGCCTCCACCTACTGAGTGTTGGGATTACAGGTATGTCCCAGCACACTGCTAGTTTATGTGTTGCAGGTCACCGAACCTAGGGCTTCATGCATACTAGGCAAGTACTCTTAACTGAGCCCCTAGTCATGCTTTAAAAAAAAAAAAACAAACTTATAAAAAGTTGTATTGTGGCATATGTCTTAGTTATGTTGGAGAATTTTGTTGCTCTGTATGGGCTCAAGAATATTTCCTTTTAGCCTGAGGACCCCAGTTCAAGGCTCGATTCCCCAGGACCCACGTAAGCCAGATGCACAAGGTGGCGCATGCATCTGGAGTTTGTTTGCAGTGGCCAGCGGGCCCATTCTTCTCTCTGTATCTCCCTCTTTCTCTCTCTGTCTGTTGCTCTCAAATAAATAAAAATAAACAACAACAAAAAAAGAATATTTCCTTTTAATTAAAATTCAAAAGAGTAGAGAATGTTTCTTTTTGGCATAAAAACCAAAAACATGACTCTTCTTACCACCTCTATAAAGTTGTAAAATCTGTAAGAAAATCTTATGAAGACAGTTTATATAAGAGAACTCCTTTAAGACCTAAGAAAGTGGATCCCCCCAAAAGGAAGAATGTAGGAGGTGTGTTTCAAGGAAGAGAAAGATGAATGGAAATGATAAAACAGTTAGAAATCTTTCCTCCCAGCTTTCCTTTCTTGTTTCTATGGGAACAGTTGAACCAATTTAAAAAGAACTTCAGCTGCAGCCTTTGTGGATAGAGCTCAAAAGGAAACTTCAGGCATCTTGGTCTGCCCTTGTTTTCATGTTCTCTGATTCATTCTAAGCTCAGTATTGACTGGGTATTTAGGAATAAAAATTTTTGGAGTAAAAGTGAGTGCCATAAAACAGAATACAATAATGGATTGTGACTTTTGGATACTTTATTTTACATAGCCCTTTCCGATGTATGCATGCATCCTATTTGTTTCTGGCAGTAGCCTTGGGTGAGGGTGTGCTGGTGTGTCATTCTAAAGAGTTGGGGTCACTTCCTGAAGTAGCAGAACAGGCTTACAAGGGAGGGAGATGGTTTTGTTTTGGGCTTTTTTTTTTTTTTTAAACAAAAAGAATACATTTCTTTTTTTAAATTGTGTATTCACTTGCACATGTGTGTGTGTGTGTGTGCATGTGTGCGCATGCATGCATGCGTGGTGTGCTTGTCTTGCTGCTGCAAAGGAACTCCAGAGGCATGCGCCACTTTGCATCTGGCTTTACGTCAGTGCTAGGGAATTGAACCTGGGGCTGGCAGGTTTTGAAAGCAAATATCTTTACCTGTTGTGCTCTCTCCAGCCCTGGTTTATTTTTTTTTTAATTTTTTTTTTTATTTATTTGAGAGCAACAGAGAGGCAGAGAGAGAGAGAGAAAGAGAGAAAGAGAAAGAAATGGGTGTGCCAGGGCCTCCAGCCACTACAAATGAACTCCAGATGTATGCACCCCCTTGTGCATCTGGCTTATGTGGGTCCTGGGGAATCGAGCCTTGAACCGGGGTCCTTAGGCTTCACAGGCAAGTCATTAACCACTAAGCCATCTCTTCAGGCCCTGGTTTGTTCTTTTGAGGCAGAGTCTCACTATGTATCTCAACTGGTCTCTAACTCTCAAGCCTCCTGCCTCAGCCGTGGTCCTCCCACTTTAGCCTACTCAGTACTGAGATTGTAGGTGTGTATGACCATGCCTGGTTTATGCTGAATTTTGATTCTCAACTTTTCCACTGCTACATGATGCTCTCCATGTAATCTTGTAATATACTCCTCATCTTGAGCCTTGTAGCCTTAGAAGACACGATCTTCAGCAACCATGAGAATTTGTACCCTTTTCTAACTGAACATATATAGTCACTATTTACACAGACCTTGCAATGGAATCATTATCTTTCAAAGCACACAGCATGAGTCTGAGGTCTGATGGTCAAGAGTGGTGCTCTGTCTTCAGTGAGGATCAGGGAGCGAGCCCTGCTGGAAGCCTCTTCTACTGCTGGACTGGTGTGGACCTGTCTCAGCTGGTTCTGGTTGGAGGAGGTTAGCCTCATAGATAAAAGAGTGCTTAAGAAATGATTTTGTCACTCAGTGGCTGTGGTAGACTTGTGAACAAGTTCTTTAAATTCTTAGGGTTTCTTTTAATTCCTCAGATATAAGCAGGACACCAACAGTGCATAACTGATATGCTCATGAGGAATCTGTGAGACAGTGCAAATAAAAGGCTCATCCCAGCGGCTGGCTGGCAGATGGAGGCTGCTGTAGTTGTTTCTATCATAATAAAAGCTCCAGAAGAGCCTCTGGAGCTGAAGGACCTGGACTGGATTCTCAGCCAACCCTCCACCAGCCATGCATTTGTCACTAGGTTCGTAAAGCTCTTCAGCACTCAACATACTCACCTGTCAACCGAAAATAAGAGTAGCTCCTACCTCATAAGATTTTTATAAGGATTAAAGTTATGCTGCAATACTATAATGTTAAATAAAAATTTTTGCTATTAGAAGACTTCTAATTTCCTTTGTCACAAAAATCTCCTTGGCTTGGGCCCAGCTGGTTTTGTGCTTGACTGAATTTCCATGTCATAACACTTACACTTTGAGCAAATAGTTTTAGAAATGGGAAAAAAAGAAGTTTCTTTTTTTTTTTTTTGTCATAGTCCAGGGAACCAATTTATATGTCTTATACTCTGGAGATACAGAAGTTAGCAAATCTTTCTACACTTCCTCTGAGTTTTCAGGCCCTGCTCAGTTGTGGTGAGAGAGTTAAGATTGCATTGCAGCCAGACACACCCTTCCTGTTGTGTGCGCTAGCTATATTTAGGTTGGTTAAGATAAGTTTAATATGTTGCATATTGCCTTGAGTGCAGTTGGTCCCAGAACAGTAAGCTCCATGAGCCAGAATGATTGAAGCAATTTTGGAGTGAAGTCCCAGAAAGTAAAAAAAAAGCAAAACACGAAAAACATTCAGAAAGTGTATACGTATCCCAGTGGGGCCGTACTGTGATCTGGTTCTCACCTCCCATCACTTCCAGTTACTCCACCTCAGTTTTTGTCTTTATCCTTGTAGGCCTTGCAATATCATGTCTGGTTATAACTTACATACATATGGTATGGAGAAAGTGTTTATTTTCTAAAATGGAAGAGCTCTTTATTTTTCTAATTAAAAAAGTGAATCAGGGCTGGAGAGATGGCTCGGTTGTTAAGGCACTTGCCAGCAAAGCCTAATGACTCAGGTTCACTTCTCCAGTAAAGCCAGATGTACAAGGTGACACATGTGTCTGGAGTTCATTTGTAGTGGCTAAAGGTACTGGTGTGCCTGTTCATTCTCTCTCTCTTGCTGTCCTCTCTCTGCTTGCAAATAAAGAAATAAAAATTATTTTTTAAAAAGAGTGAGTCAGCCAGGGATGGTGGCATACACCTTTAATCCCAGAACTGGGGAGGCAGAGGTAGGAGGATTCCTTTGAGCTTGAGGCCACCCTGAGACTATAGTGTGAATTCCAGGTTAGCCTGAGCTAAAATGAGACCCTACCCCCCCAAAAAAAACCAACAAAGAAAGTGAATCCTATTTCACAAATATTCAAGTAAAATAAAAACGGGAACAATATAGAATAGGCAAAAGTTATACTTCTACTACATTGTGAAAACTATTGCAGACCTGTTTCTTTCTAAGTGTTTTACTGTGCATATGTATTTATGTGTGGATATTGAATTTTATAGACACTTTTTGGTAGTATAAGTGGATATTTTCTCTTCTGTGAACATGTTTGTCTGCTGTGTTGTGTGTTTTGTATGGGTGTGGGCACAGGTGTGTGTGGTGGCCACAGGTTGATGTTGAGTGTTTTCCTTAATCACTCTATGCTTTAGTTTTGAGACAAGGTCTCTCACTGAACCTAAACTAGAGCTCAGCAGTTCATCCAGAGTGGCTGGACAGCAAGCTCTAGGGATCCTCCTGTTTCCACCAGTGCTGGGATTATAGGGAGCATGTCATGCATAGCTTTTATGTGGGTTCTGGGTATCTGATCTTAGCGCCTCATGCTTATACAGCAAGCACTATGCTGATGGAGCCGTCACCCTAGCCCCCCAAGTGGATATTTTCTTTGCGACAAATATGCATCTACATAGTTTTTTTCTTTCTTTCCCTGAGGTAGGGTTTCATTATACCCAGGCTGACCTGGGATTCACTATGTAATCTCAGGCTGGCCTCAAACTCAGTGATCCTCTTACCTCTTTCTCCTGAGTGCCGGGGTTGAAGGTGTGTGCCAC
This sequence comes from Jaculus jaculus, assembly GCF_020740685.1. NCBI lineage: Eukaryota > Metazoa > Chordata > Mammalia > Rodentia > Dipodidae > Jaculus > Jaculus jaculus. The sequence goes on from NC_059105.1 coordinate 118,542,995, forward strand.
TATGCCTGGCTTCTAAATAGTAATTTTAACTAGTAAGTAAAGTTTTATATCATAGGCAGGTATGTGCCACCATGCCCAGCTAGATATACTATATCTTATAGTAAGACAATTGTGATGGTGATGTTAGATTATTTCCAAGTTTTCAGCGACTCTGAGCTTGATTCTTGTCCTTCCAGAGGTGATCGCTTGACTCTGGTCCTGATTTGGAGATGGAGGAATCGTGCTCTTCTTCTACCATATTTGAGCAGCAGCTGCAGTGGCAGGAGGGACTGAGTGGCACCAAGACAGACTTGGTTGGGCAGAGTCTCATTTCATCTGAGAAATGGCTTCAACAGCATGGGCTCAAGAGCAACAAGCTGACCTTGCAACAGATCTTGTCACAGGTTGCATTCCCACAAAGTGAAGGTACAGTCCTCATGAACAGCCAGCACACTATTTTGTGTGTGTGTGTGTGTGTGTGTGTGTGTGTTCTTATTGACAACCTCCATAATTGTAAACAATATCCCATGGTAATTCCTTCCCTCCCTTCACCTGCCCCTTTGAAACTCCACTCTGCTCTTAGCCTTAACTGCTAAGCCACCTCTCCAGCCCATATTGTTGGTATTTGAGGTGGGGAATCACATTACAGCCCAGGCTGCCCTAGAATTCACTATGTAGTCCAGGCTGGCCTCAAATTCTCCTGCTCAGTCTCTAGAGGTTAGCTTAGTTGCTTGCTGGGCTAGAACAGACATCACTCCAGGATGTTCATCTGACAGATACTATGCCAGGCCAGATTAAGTTCTTGTGACTCTGGGCCCAGGGACACCAACAAGGACAGACTGGTTCTTCACTGAGTCCTCCAAGTGCTGCTTTCAAGTCACCTCCATCCCACTCACTGTCCACTCTGGCTTAAGACCCTGCAGCATGGTGTATCCATCTGTATCTGTTGGATATTCTTAAAAATTATTAGTCAGGGCTGGAGAGATGGCTTAGCGATTAAGCGCTTGCCTGTGAAGCCTAAGGACCCCAGTTTGAGGCTTGATTCCCCAGGACCCACGTTAGCCAGATGCACAAGGAGGCACATGCATCTGGATTTTGTTTGCAGTGGCTGGAAGCCCTGGCATGCCCATTCTCTCTCTCTCTCTCACTCTCTCTCTCTGCCTCTTTCAATCTCGATCTCTCTCATATAAATAAATAAATAAACAAAAAAATTAAAAATAATAATAAAAAATTATTAGTCAGTCTACATCTTTTAATGAAAAGTTAAGACTTTAAAAATTTATTTATTTTATTTATTTGTTTACATGCAGAGAGAAAGGGGGAGAGAAAGGGAGAGAGAGAATGAGAGTAGGTATGCCAGGGCCTCCAGTCACTACAAACAAACTCCAGATGCATATGCTACTTTGTGTATCTGGATTTTCATGGGTTCTGGGGAATCAAGCCTGGCTCATTAGGCTTTGCAAGCAAGCACCTTAACTGAGCCATCTCTCCAGCCCCAGAATTAAGACATTTTACATTTAGAGTTATTAGTCAGAAGTATGTGTTAATTCCTTTAATTTGGTTGGGTTTTCCTAGTTCACTTGAGCACTATTTGTTCTTTTCTTTCTTTCTTATTCATACTTGATTTTTTCCTAATAGTTTCCACGTGCCACTTCTGCATATTTTGCCTCTTTGCTGAGACTTCTTATGTTTTTCACTCATTAGTTATTAAAATCTACTCCCCTGAGAGTGGATGAAGAACTCACAATGCCTTGCATTTCAGTGTACAATACAACAAATCGAGCCTTCCATAGGCTTAACTCTATCAAGCCTCAAAAGCTAGCTCCTAGTGTGAGTCCAGCTGACCATGTCTGGTGAAGAGAGAATGCTGCTGCTGATTTGACGTTCCGGGGTCAATGTCGTTTAAGAAGTTGAAACCTTGGAACTAAAGATTTTAGAGTTGAATGGTTCTGTTGAGTGGGATTATTGCTAATGAAATGTACACATTACTTTTTACTATTGTGAGAATTGGACTTCAAGACTTGTAAATTTTATTACGATTTGGGACCAACTTGGCTGAGGAGGTTGTAAAACTCAGCCTTGACCTTTCTGTCTTTCTGAAGCACACAGGGGAAAGGAAGTGCTGGGATGAAGAACACTGTCATTGGGACTTAACAACAATCACAATGATATCATCATTATTATGCAAGCATCTTTGAGAAGCCTTACCTCATCTTCTGCCCTACCGAGTCGTAGTCTGTCTTTGAAGGCTCTGTGGCCTCGGGCAGTTCCATGAAGGACTAGTGATATGTAATATGTAAGAGTAATATGTTTTAGGCAGCATTGCACTCCCATCCTCTGATCTGTGTTCCTAGCATACAGTGGGTGTTCAGTGAGCGTGCCATGGGCACAAGTGAGCATATAGTCTGATGAGAATGAAATTTTGTGGTTCTAGTCTTGTGTTTGGCTGTGCTGAATCTATTTCTTGCTTCATTTCACTCAGTCATGAACCAGTGCTTGAGAGAATAGTAGATGATATCTACATTAAATTTTTATTTCTGGTTATTTTTATTTATTTCCTTATTTTTTTTTTGAAGCAGTTACATGTAGTTTAGGCTAGCCTCATATTTGCTATGTAGCCCAGGCTGGATTTGAATTCCCTCCTGCCTCTACTTCCCAAATTTTGGGATTATATGCATGAGTCACCAGACACTGCCTAAATAGAATTTTAAAAGTTCTAAAATCTAGCTCCAAGTCTTTACTAAATTTTCATGAACTAGTCACAATTTCTATGTTACTTTTTTGACCTTTGCCTTTGGACAAACACAAGTAACCAGGAAATGAACTGTTCTTTCTCCCTACTCATTCATGTGCTAAAAGATTCCACATGTCGTAGACAGTTTATCATAACACTTAGAAAGACCTCATGATTTCGAACAGAATAAGAAGTATCACAGATTGTTGGTGTCACTGGCGATCTACTTTGGTGCCAGAGAAAATTCCTTAGAAATAAACATAAAAAGCTTTGCTCATGCACCGTTTTGTCTTTATAAAAATGCAGATTATGTGACTTCTCTGGGGAGACTTGTGACTTCTCGCTATGCCGATGGCCTGTTTCCACAGTACTCCGGAGCAGAAGATGGCAGACTGTATAATGTAAGTTCAGGTTCCCTCAATAGGCAAATCCTGAGACAAGATGCTGTGATCACAACAGTTCACAGGGACTGTGGAGGTTCAGATGTCAGGTTTTCTTTGTGCAATCAAGAGTGACAAAAGTTACTGCCAACAAGCTGAGGAAGGAAGTCATTCTGAAAGAGATTAGTGCAGAATGCTCTTGACCAGAGGTGAAAGATTTGCATGTCATCCCTTTGTTTTATTTTGGAAGTGAGGGGGAAAGCAGTAAAGTAAAGTAAGGTAGTAATCTCTGACTCTAGCTGAGAGCCAAGTGGAGACTGCTGTTGTCTTGGTAGGAGCTGCAAGGCAAGGGGCAGCTTCTGCAGGTGGAGGAGAGCAAGGGAGCTGTGGAAGCCCTGCATTCCCAGCGACTCCTGTCGGTCTGGACCACTGCGTGGAGCTTGTGGTTCATTGCAGACATAGGCTTCATCCTGACCATTAACAGGTATTCACTCATTCAAGGTATATCCATGTTTCACCAGGATTGTTTCCTAATATGCTTATCCCTTGGTGTCCACTGGGATCTGCTCCAGGACCAGGCATGCTCAAATCCTCAACTGGCATGATATTTGCATAGAGCCCACACATGCCCTCCTCTGTCATTTAAATAACCACTAAATATTTGCCTTATAGTACCCAATGCCATGTAAATATTTTTTATACTGTAGTGTTACCAAGAAAAAAATCTGTACATATTCTATACAGATATAATTTGCTTTTGGATATTTTCTATCCCAGATTGGTTGAATCTTCAAATGTTGAATCTGTTGATAGGGAGAGCTGATTGAATTTTAAAAATTAAATATCTTTAAAAACTATGTTTGACCCCAAATAAAAATCTCTATGGGATCTTGATTTTTTTTAACCCATCCACATTAAAATTACTACAGAGCTGTTGAAAACATGTCATTGTGCCACCTAAGTCCACCTCCATACCCTTTGTGATCTGGTCTGCTCTATTACTTTCCTGAGAGGATGTGAACAGGCATCTGCTCACTGACAATATAACAGAGAAACAGGTCCACCCAACTCTAGCTTGGTGAGCCAGTGAGTTTACTGGGGTTACATTTCAGGAGCATGGGTGAGGGGCTACTTCTAAGTGTATGGGTGACTCAAAGGAGGCTACATCCCCTCCAAAGCCCCCCCCCCCATTCCCAAAAGCTGTATCCCTTTTTATGGTCCTCATCTTGGGGGAAATAGCCATCCAACCTGACCCCACATTGTTCCTGTGCTGTAACATCGGCCGTGGAGGCTGTGGGGCAGCTTAACTACGAGGCTGTGAGGAAAGCACAGGGCTGGTGATGTAGCTCAGTGGCAGAGCTGGCACATGCAAAGTCCAGGGTTCAGTCCCCAGCATCATGCGCAGCAGAGAAATGATACTAGACCTTGAGAAATGAGCTCGAGAGATACGTAGAGAGGGGCAGGGGAAGGAGTGTAAGGAGATGACACATGACAATGTGGAATTACACAGTGCCTACACATCATTTCCCCTCCCTTTCTTTCTTTCTTTCTTTCTTTCTTCTTTCTCTCATTCTTTCTTTTTTTTTTTTTTTTGCATGGCTCTTTTCAGTTTATTGCATGAAGTTACACTAGTCCAAGTTAAAAACGGACCCCAAATGGTTACATTATACAAGCTGTGAGGTTTTTAAACTTGTGACAAGGGACAGAAGGGACATTCTCCTCATTGCAAGGAAATCCTCACTTATACTTCAGAGAGCCACAAGCACTAAAACCCATGAACCTTCAGCTGATCGTCCTTAGCCAGTCCAGTCTCTATTAGGAACTGGCATATGTTCTTGTACTGGTCACCCTGTAGCTGAATCACTTCTCCATATTCTGGATGTTCAATGACAGTACTATTGCAGGAAAATTTCTTCTTGAACGCCTTCACTAGTTTCTTTTTATTGTAATCATCAGGATCCCTTGGACAGTAGTCAGGGTCTTCCTGCCATTCCTCTGTTGAATTCTTATATGGATATAATCCTCAGTGCCGGCAGGAAGCAGGTCATCACCTTTACTTGCATCAGCAAAGGGGTCAAAAGAGTGGAGGTTCTGGATAGCAGACATACGATACGATTCCTTTTCCTCGGTGGAAATGGCCTGTGGAAGGTGGCTGCGGGAGAAGGCGGGCAGGGGTGATGGAGCGTTGGGAAGCGAGGGGGCTCGAGAGGGAGGCAGCTGAGTCCTCGGTGGTGGCTCACTGACTGGGGCCCATTTTCCCTTTTCAATGTTAAGTATTTGAAAGCATTCTGATTGTAATTAAAATTTGTTTTTTCTTTCTCCTTTTCTGTCTTATATCTCTTTATACCCTAAGAGGTCTTGTCAATTATACTGACATATTTGAAGGATGGGTTACTTATACATGTAAGAACGTCTCTGCAGTCTTTGTCACCTTTTGGGGACATCCCCATAGTGGTAACTGTGAATGACGGGGAGAGGGATGATCTAGGCCCAGAGGAACTTCATGTGAGAGACAGAGGGCAGAGGGACAAAATCACAAGGATGACCAGTTAGGCTGCTGTCCCTTAAAGGAAGACAGGCAGATGTTTTGGCACATTTAGAGACATTTTCAGAGGTATTATACAATGTCTTAGTTGGAAAAACATTTTAGTGAGACTTTTTTTGAATCTGTCTTTGCTAGTCTCTTTTCTTCTACTTAATTTCTTAAAAATGCTCCTGAGTATTTTTTGATATTCTGTAAGTATCAAAGTATAACAGAATCTGGAAGCCCTCTCCCTCTCTCTCTCTTTCTCTCTCTCTCTCTCTCTCTCTCTCTCTCTCTCTCTCTCTCTAAGTGCTATAATCTGAGCAAATCACATCATCTTTTCGTCTGGGAGCCAGCCAAGGGGTTTTCTTTTGAAGGACTCCTGGGTCCTATGGGCTTTGGAAGATGCACAACTCTCAGCAGCATCACTGTTACTGCAGTTCAAGAGGCTTTTTTTGGTACTGTGTCATTGTTTTTGTTTTCCACTCTTATTTTCATTCAGCTGACAGCCAAATCAGAGCAGATCTATCAGTTTGTGGAATATTTAACACAAGCTGTGGAGAACTATAAGCGGAGGATGGATTGGCTCACCAGCAAAAGCCGGCAGATTTTTGGTGTCATCTTGGAACAGTGTATCACCATAGTGCTGGATTTCAGTGACATTCTGGAGGGGGAGCTCAATCTGTGCCGAGATGCTCTGACAATGGTCCTTCAGGAGCAGGTGGCTCACATAACCAAGTTCAATATCATATGGTGAGTTCCCAGAGGAAGCATTTATCTCAGTGAAATTTCATACCAATTTGCACATATTTGGAGTTAAGTAGCATGGCTAACATAGTTAGCTCTATGGCAAGGGAGGAATATTATCATAATTTTCTAGAATATACAATTTCAGTGGAAAACCCACAATGAATAACAGATCTTGGGAAACTTTTATCTACGTTGTGTTGGGCACTGTAGGCTTCACATTAAAAGAGATTTAGAAGCATAGTTTACTTCGATCCAGAGAAAGGCCCAAGTATGAGAATGGGAGTCATATACTCATTGTTTTCAACATATATATTCAAGGCCATAAATCTCTTTTCTCATTTTAGATTGGATAACAAGTTTAAAGTGTAGATTTTACTATTTTTCCAGACTGAGTCTGTGATTCAAATTGACCTCTCCTGTGAATTGACCCCTCTAGTCAGAACAACAGGTGGCTGCCTTTATAGAATTTCCCACATTTCAGAGCTCTCATAATCAATTATTTACAGATTCTTGGATTCACAAGCATTTGGAGCTTGGTGCTAACTTCTCATTGGGAACAGTGGTTGTACCTCCCTGACAAGAAACATCTGGATAGGTGGGTGGAGGGGAATAAACCTAATTGAATTTTTCATTATTGAATGAAATACTTTCATCTGAATAGGGGACAACTTGCTGCTTGGGTCATAGGGATACTAGAGGAGGTATTAAAAGCTGGAGTCAGCAGGGCTGGAGAGATTGCTCAGTGGTTAAGGCACTTGCCAATAAAGCCTAATGACCCTAGTTCTAGTCCCTAGTATGATTTCCCAGTACCCATGTGAAGCCAGGTGCACAAAGTGGTGCATGCATCTGGAGTTCGTTTGCAGCAGATAGTAGCCCTGGTGTGCCCATTCTCATTTTCTTTCTCTCTCTCTCTGCTGGGTATGGCGGTACACCTTTAATCCCAGCAGAGGTAGGATGATCACTGTGAGTTCAAGGCCAGCCTGAGAGACAAAATAGGAATTCCAGGTCAGTCTGGCTACAGCGAGACTCTACCTTGAAAAGCCAAAACGTTTTTGGAATGTTTACTGTGACAGTGTGCCACCCAGTTAGACTTCTCTACTCAGAGGAGCCACACAAAGGGGACATAGTATGTAACAGGACTCCCTGTGGAGGTGGGCTATTAGGGACATCGAGCTAATTTATGTGCACCTAGAAACACAGATACCTTCAGGTGGCTCTTCTTGTTGAGGTGGGTAGCCATCAGTCATTTATAGGTCCAGACTAAATGGTTTGACCAAATGTTCTCAGGATTTGAAAACTAATGCTCTGCTGACCTGAAGACAATACCATTTTAAAAATATTTTATTTTAATTTATTTATTTGGCAGAGAGAGAGAGAGAGAGAAGAGAAGAGAAGAGAGAGAGAGAGGGAGGGAGAGGGAGAGAATTGGTACGCCAGGGCCTCCAGCCACTGCAAACGAACTCCAGATGCATGTGCCCCCTTGTGCATCTGGCTAACAGAGGTCCTGGGAATAGAACCCGGGTCCTTTGGCTTTGCAGGAAAATGCCTTAACCGCTAAGCCATCCCTCCAACCTGACAATACCATTTTTGATCCAGAAAGGATGTTTGGTGGGAATCTTATAGGAAAATGAAAACTATGTCATGAAAGAATTAGAAACAAAATAGTTTTTTTGTTTGTTTGTTTGTTTTTTGAGGTAGGGTCTCACTCTAGCCTAGGGTGACCTGGAATTCACTATGTTGTCTCAGGGTGGCCTTGAACTCATGGTGATCCTCCTACCTCTGCCCCCTGAGTGCTAGGATTAAAGGCGTGCACCACCACACCTGGCTCTAGTTTTGTTTTTTGTTTGCTTTTTGCTATATGCCTGCATATGGAGGCCAGAGTTTGACATCAAGTATCTTTCTGGATTGTTCTCCATCTTATTCTTTGAGGCAGCGTCTCTTACTGAAGCCAGAGTTCACTGATTTCAGCTAGACTAGCTAACCAATGAGCCTCAGGCATGCCCTGTGTCCGCTGCCTTGGCACCGGGACTACAGGTGCACACCACCATGCCTGGCGCTACTAGGGGCTTGTGCTTTACCCCTTATGAGCCATCTCCCCAGCCCAGAAATCAAATGTGAAAGCAGTGAAAGGGCTGCCAGTTACAAAACCTTAATGCTGTGGATTCTTAGAAATTTGCTACCGATAAAAGGTCGTTTCCCATAAGCCTTCTTGTTTATGAAAGTAATGTCTGTCAATGTTGGTGAGACACTTGTCAACATTTACACATCCTAGCTCGCTCATTCTCATGTCAGCATTGATTTTCCTGGTCACTGTGGCTGATGGCGGGTGATAATGGCACTTGGGGATTCTGCAGCGTACTCAGGAAGCGCAGTTTCCTGAACAAGGCAGGCCTCAGTGAACCAGCGTACATATTTTCTTGGTAACTTCAGAGGCCTGGCAGCTGTGTTTCCTTTCTCACTGAGATGACGTTAGATGGGATATTACTCATGGCTGTGAGGCCAAGGGCCAGCAGTCTTTTGGGGGCATTGACCACTACCTGGTGACTGTTGCATGTGATTCCTTTCAGGGCTTCTGCAGAGTCTGTGAAATGGCGAGAAAAGGCTACTACTGTGACTGAACGTACCATAGCTGCTGCCATCAACTGGATTGAAAAACGGACTTTTGAGCCAGTGGGTATGGGTGAGGTTAGCTGCCTGGACGCTCTGCTTGATGCTGGGGAAGATGAAACGGTAAGTGTGTAGCCATGGCTGGCTCAGGTTACCAGGGTGGTTTCAGGCTTAATGTTACACACTCAGCTTCTCTACAATGCCTTCAACTGACCCGAGTAGCATCCCATAGAATCATTATCATTGCACTGAAGCTCCCCATAGCTCACAGTCCTGTTCACCCCTGAGTTAATACTCGGTTCAGGAGTATGTTTCAGATCCTAGATAAGGACCAAAATGAGAACTCTGATGTCAGCAGAGGTGGAGCAATCCAAGTAAGACCCACTACTTCCTCCCTAGCCAACACTTGTTGACTGAGGCTAGCCAGGCTTCCTCTGGGGCTAATTGGGGCCTGGGGTAGAACCTTACGTAGCCAATGCACTCTCTGAGCACCAGGGAAGGACAGGAGTGTGGCCATCACTGTGCATTTCTAGCTCTGTTCTTGCTCTCCTGCTGGCTTGGGGAGTCAATTCATAACTTATGGGGGAAAAGAGAGAGATTAGAAGATTCCTCAAGGATCTTGAGGATGAGCAGATAGGGTTTCCTAGGTACCCAGGTTCTGAATCTTTCCCAGTTCTCCCTAGAGGAATCTGCTGTGTGCTTTCCAAGACGAGTATATCCAAGCTGATGAGTCACCCTCATGAGTTCTAATACAGTGACAAGCATTTTGATAGGGACCTTTTGGAAATAAAGCTTTAGCTGGGAGAAGTGATTAAATGGTGGCATTTTATGTCTTTTTCAGCCACAGAATATGCATTTCTTTGAGTGACTATAATGATGTAGTGTTTTGGGTATGGGCAAGTTGGCAAGGCATTGCTCTGGGCAGGAGGGTTTCCTTGCTCAATGTCTGCTCCCCCCACTCCCCTCTGAGCCTGCTTTCCTTCGGGATGAGATACTTAATACTTGTTTCCACCTGCTCTGGATGACTGGGGATTCTATAGGTTTTAAGCTTTACCTGGCTACATTCATAATTCTTTTCTTAGACAAAAAAAGCTGGCATCTCAGAAGGATAACCCTCAGCAGCCACCAGCTTGTGTTTATCAGTACTTAGGGGGATGGTTTGAAATGGGAAGCAGCACATTGCTTTCTCTCACAACGCCAGATGAACAAATGTTTTCTATTAAGCAAGAACCAAGTAAAAGCCACTTTGTTTTTTGGCTCTTCAACTTTGTTTCAACATCTATAAAATTCCAAGTGTCTGGACATCTTAATAAGCATTGAAGAAATGGAGCATATCCCAGGCTTCAGAGGTGTGCACACGAGTGTGCACATGCGTGTGCTCTTTCTCTGTTAAGCCGGCTGTGTTGGTCACAGCTGACTCTGGTCACTTGCTATAACTGGAAAAACTTTTCAGTGACTGTTTCTTTCCTTTATTTCCCTCTGGTTTATGCCTCACTTTTCCTGTGGTCCATGCCTACCCTGGAAAATAGGAACAATTCCATGAGCTCCAGGGGCTCTTATAGAAGAGGGAGAAGCAAGAAAGAAGCCCAGAGGCATGACCATCAAATTCAATCTGAAAACTATGGAGAAGAGATTGGCAGAGAGCAAATTCAAAGCACATACACAGACCACAGTGTTCCTCCAACTACTCTTTCTGTGGGTGGTCCCAAGTTCTAGTAAATGCAGTTGGCTCATGTATAAAATATGTCATGCCCTGTTTTATGAAGAGTAAAAGACAGCATGCATATGTGTCTTGGGGGATGGGGCATAGGTTCCTCTAAGGGACTGCTCCTCTCCTCTGCACCTTTCACATCTACCCTGGTGAGTTTCAAATTCATTCTCATAGTCTGTTAGGAATAGAAAGCACTTAAGCTCAAGTAACTCTTGAAAAATAAGTGAACAGCTTGCTTTTGGCTAGTGTTTCCTTCTGTGAATGGACCCTGAGAAGGTCAAAAAGCAGGCATTATCTCATTTCCAAAAATTAATGCAGAACCCTAGTTTTTATGTTAGGCCTACATGAGGAGTATGCTACTGGCCTCCTTTACAGCTGGGTTTTGTAAACTTGAAGACAAGAAGAGATGACTGAGCACCCTGGCAAAGTGTGAGGCTCTCTTCAAATCATGCCCCCCCCCCCCACCTCAGTAACACTTGAAAAGCACTATTGAAGCATGACTTCCTATGGTGTCCTATGGAAGGGGCTGGCATCATGGAAAGGGCAGTCTGTAGTTGTTGAAGAAATGTTTGGCAGGTGAGGACTGGTGTCCTCGGAACCTGCTGTACTGGCCAAAACAGGGTTTCTGCTGTTTAGCACCCTCTGGTTCCAGAGCATACATGTACTTCAAGTTCACAGCCTCACTGGCCTTGATGAGGGAAGAGAGAGAGAGAGAGAGAGTATACCAGGAGGACCTAGGAGGGCTGCTGACATGCAATGCGAGGTGTCCTTATGATGAAGAGGGGTGTTTACCAGAGCCCTGGTTCCAGGTTCACTGGTTCTTGGTTGCTGCTTTCAGGCATCTGCTCTACAGAACACCTGCCTTTAAGTTTTTGTTCAAGGTTCTCTAAAGAAATAGAACTTGAGCCAGGCATGGTGGTACATGCCTTTAATCCCAGCACTCGGGAGGCAGAGATAGGAGGATCGCCAAGAGTTCAAGGCCACCCTGAGACTACAGAGTGACTTCCAGGTCAGCCTGAGCTAAAGTGGGACCCTACCTAGAAAAACAAAAATAAAACAAAACAAAACAACAAAAAAAAAAGAAACAGAACTGATGGGCTGAGTATATATTATACAAGGGGACTTACTAAATTGGATTGTGGGATGTGGGCTAGGTAGCCCAACAGTGGTGGTCTGCATGCTGGAGAGGCTGAAACCCCAATAGCTGCTTAGTCTCCAAAGCTGGATGCTTCCGTAGTCCTAATCTGACACCGAAGGCTTGGAGAATTCCTGGAGAATCTCTCTTTTTATTTTTTATTCATTTATTTGCATGGGAGAGAGAAAGAGAGAGAGAGAGAGAGAGAGAGAGAGAGAGAGAGAAGCCAGAGTCTCTAGCCTCTGCAAATGAACTGTAGATGCATGTGCCACTTTGTGCATCTGGCTTTATGTGGGTCCTGGGGAATCAAACCTGGGTCCCTAGCCTTTGCAGGCAAGCACCTTCACCACTGAGCCATCTCTCCACCCTGAATCTCTGGTTTTTAGTCCCCGTTGGAAGCTGATGAAGTTGGAGTCTCATGTCAGAGGAATTTAGCAGCAATAGCAGCAGTAACAACAATGGGACAGACACACTTAACAGAAAGACATCAAGATAGGCAGGCAAGCAGCATGGCATTTTCTTAGGACCTTTTCATAACTGAGCAGCCACCAGAAGTATCACCCACTCTGGGGGAGGGTCTTTCTTCACAGTTAATTCTTGCTGGACATATCCTCACAGACCCACCCAGAGGTGTGTCTCTTAGTTGATTCCAGATAAAATCAAGTTGGCAATCAAGATTAATTATCATGTACATATAGACACAAATGTGTCTAGACTTTTGAATTTTTAAATCATTTCCACTGGGAGACTATGTGGGTGAATTGGAGATGTAATCACATGAGTGTGAGGAGCCTGTGGTGCTGGACACTAAGCTGAAAGCCTGGCCCCATAGTCTAAGACCCTCACCTCCATTTGTTTTCTTGTGGCAATTTGGATAGTATCAGATTTTTGTGTCCCTGAAGACTACCAAGGGTTCTGTAAATGTTTGTTGGACAGTGAAGGAATGACAAGGAAATAAGGATGACATGCTTGAGTTTGGGGGTTAGGTCTAAGCTCAAGGGATTCCAATCCCCAAAGTGGCATAGAATTATTATTATTATTATTTGGTTTTTCGAGGTAGGGTCTTATCCTAGCTCCGACTGACCTGGAATTTACTCTGTAGCCTCAGGGTGGCCTCAAACTCACAGTGATCCTTCTACCTCTGCCTCCCAAGTACTGGGATTAAAGGCGTGCACCACCACACCTGGCTAGAATTATTTTCTTAATTGAAGGGAGGTGGAAGGTGCAGGACCAGGTAGGTGGATTTGCTAAGCCCTGTAGGATTCTAGTGGGGATGATGTGTGGAACATGGTTTCTGATACCAGAATGTCATTGAGAACCAAGGGTGTTAGAGGGATCTGAAAGGCCACTAGAATTGAGCTAGTATTGACCATGAAGAGTGTCTCTACCATGGAGGGAGTCAGAAAATCAAAATTGGTCCAACCAGGAAAGGGACAGGGAAAACCTACAAGTTAGATCCGAAGGCATAGAGTTGCAGAGAAAGAAGAAAAAGATGGGGCTGGTGAGGTAGCTCAAGCTTTGCAAGCACAAAAATGCTGAGTGTGGTACCAGTAATTCTGGTGCTGGAGAGGTGAGACAGGAGGATCCTTAGAGTTCACTGGCCACCCAGTCTAGCCAAATCAGTGAGCTTCAGGCCAATGAGAGACCATGTCTCAAAAAGAGGTGGGGAGCATTCCTGAGAAATGGCACCTAAGGTTGAACTCTGTCATCAACACACTTCACTTGCTCATGTACACTTACACATGTGCAAATGCACCTATGCACACCACAGAAACACTAAGAAAAAAAGAGTTTGCTAGCGCTTTTGCTGTTATCCAGGTTGTCTTTCATTTTTTATGCTCCTTGAAGCGTGGAGACCTTATGCCTGGGGCTTTCGGGTGAGGGAGAGCTTGGCACTGAGGGCAGTCACAGTAGAAGCTTCTTTCCTCTTCTGGTCTGTTCCTCCCAAAGCTGCTGCTGCTGCTGAGAAAGTGTCACGGCCTCCTTGGCTGGGCGGAATGCAGTCTTCCATGTGAAATTACAGAATAAATGGACCAGACAGAAATGGGACATTTTCAGTGGACACATAAAGGTCCCAGTCTATTTTATGTCACGGAAATTGCAAGAGCTTTTGGCACACTCAAAAGAGGTTAATTGCAGCCCATGTATTATTCTATCACACTCACGGCACATCAACATCTAGGGAAACGATGGGTAGGGAGGTAGCTCTTCCCAGTTTTCATGCCAAGCCTCATAACTGGCCCTTACGCTCCAGGAGCTCAAAGGTCCTGATGGAGATTCCTATAAGGGCAACTTCTTTAATCCATCTAGCCTTCAAGACCCAACTTTTGGTCAGCCATGTTAATACCAGTGTAGGAAGGAGTCTGAACCCCTTGGTGGTGGGGGAATCCAAGAAATAAAACCGGTCCCTGTCTTGGCCACCTTCTCTGTTTGTGACCTTACTTTCATAGTTCTGGGCCTCATCTCTAATAGGTGACCAGCCTTGCCACAGGCCAACATAGCATGGTATTTTAGATCATGGAGTCAGTCAGCCTGCGTTTACCAGTTCCATAGCCAAGTCAATTAACCTCCCTAAGCCTCAGTTTCCTTATCTATAAACTGGACATGATAACAAGAATTTGTGTTCCACAGGAAAATTCTGAGTAATATGTGAAATATTTCATTTTTACTCATTGTTGCAGTCAGGTCCTCATTGCTGATAGAAATCACCCAACCAAGAACAGCTTGTGGGAAAAAGAGGATTTATTTTGGTTTTTAGACTTGAGGGGAAGCTCCATGATGGCAGGGGAAAATGATGGCATGAGCAGAGGGTGCACATCACCCCTAGCCAAGATAAGGTAGACAATAGAAATAGGAGAGTGTGCCAAACACTGGCAGGGGAAACTGGCTATAACACCATAAGCCCACCCCCAACAATACACTGCCTCCAGCAGGTGTTAATTTCCAATTGTCATCAGCTGGGGACCCTAACATCCAGAACACCTAAGTTTATGGGGGACACCTGAATCAAACCACCACACTCATCATCTCAAATAGCCATTTTACCTTAGGCATTTTGTCCATTTGTGGGAGGAGAAAGAATAGGTGGGATCTTTACAATTCATTCTGTTTTATTATTTATTTATTTATTTGCAAGGGGAGAGAGGGAGAGAATGGGCACACCAGGACCTCTAGCCGCTGCAAAGGAATTCTAGATAACTGAGCCACTTTGTGTATCTGGCTTTATGTAGGTACTGGGGAATCAAACCCAGGCTGTTAGGCTCTGCAGGCAAGTACCTTAATTGCCAAGCCATCTCTCCAGCCCTCCTTCTTCTGTTTTACTAAATGTAATTATGTGAACAGAAAGGAGAGGCTGACTGGCTTTGCACAGGAGAATGGGGGTGAGGTAGTAGCCTCCATGTGAAGTATGATACAGGAATCCCATAACCTGGATAAGTGGACTGAAAACATTAAGAAACTAAGCAATGGGTCAGGGCACATGCCTTTAATCCCAGCACTAGGGAGGCAGAGGTAGGAGGATTGTCAAGAGTTCGAGACCACCCTAAGACTACATAGTGAATTCCAGGTCAGGGTGAGCTAGAATGAGACCCTGCTTCAGAAAACCAAAAAGAAAAAGAGAAAAAAGAAAGAAACTAAACTAATGAATAGTGAATAACTCCATAGTTACAGGGAAGGAAATCCTGACTCACTTCTGGTAACAGCAATTTTCAATTTGATGAAATCTCAAGGGAAAAACATTTCTGCAGAAGAATTTCAGATTCTTGGACCATTACCAGAACAGAGAAGCAAAATGCAGGGGTGTCTGGGGCTGCCGACGCCACTAGATGCTTGGTTCTCACCTCCCTGTTCACCTCACAGATCCTAGAAGGTAGTCGACATCTGGTCCCTGCCATGTGCATGTGTCATTTTAAGTGCTTATGACAGGATGTCCCCATGCTAAATCTGGGCACAGACACATCTGGAAAATTGTTATGAATTACCATGCAACAAAATATAAGCCTCTTTTGTACATGAGGAGCCTCCTCAGTGCATCTACAAATGCCACGTGTAGTGCCAGGAAAAGGAAGAAATGGAAGGCATCTGCTGGAAGAACAGTCACCCAGTAATCCAGAGAATGCTATTCCTTGTGCTTTTCTGGCTCCCTGGTGGCTGGCTGAAAGAGATGTAGAACATCCCTGTCTTCACTTTGTAGTGGTCGCTTCTTTTTAAAAAAAATTTGTCGTTTTTGCTAATTTATTTGAGAGTGACAGGGAGAGAAAGAATAAGAGAGAGAGAGAAAGAATAAGAGAGAGAGAGAGAGAGAGAGAGAGAGAACAGGCATGCCAGCCACCACAAACGAACTCCAGATGCCTGTGCCCCCTTGTGCATCTGGCTAACGTGGGTCCTGGGGAATCAAGCCTTGAACCGGGGTCCTTAGGCTTCACAGGCAAGCGCTTAACCGCTAAGCCATCTCTCCAGCCCAGTAGTGGTCGCTTCTTTCAGAAGTCAGAGATCTTTGTTAAAAGGCTAGAGAGAAAGAGGCATAAGAGGGGCTTTTCTGGGCATGCCAGAAGAGGTTTCTGTGGATGGAATCTGGCCTCAGCTCCCACTGTCGACATCTCCTAACTCTTAGCCTGGGCAGTTGGCCACCTCTGTCCCCTTGGACAATTAATCTATCCTGTCTGCTATAGACATAGCCTCCTACCAGCTAAGCAACCAAACCTGAGCCCATCTTCTCTCTGCCAGGTTTAAAGTTAAGGGAAAGACATTAGTTGACTAGTTTCAGCTAGTGAGAGGTTGGGCTTAAAGCAGATAGGATGTTATGGATCCTAAGAGAGTGATGAAACCTATCTATTCCTTACAGTGCCTTATGTATCTATCGTCTAAATAGTGCCTTTGGTGGGGCTTTTTAGTTATATGTGGAAATAATCAATATACTTTAGGGCTGGAGGGATGGCTTAGCAGTTAAGGTGTTTGCCTACAAAGCCAAAGGACCCTGGTTCAATTCCCCAGGACCCATGTTAGCCAGATGCACAAGGGGCTCACACATCTGGAGTTCGTTTACAGTGGCTGGAGGCCCCGGCATGCCTGTTCTCTCTCTCTCTTCCTTTCTTTCTTTCTCCCTCTCTCTCCCTCTTTCTCTGTCAAATAAGTAAATAGATAAAATATTTTAATACATATATTTTAAGGGACAGGTTGAGATGATATATATTCCTGGCTTACTTTGGGTTTGCACTTTTGGATTATTTATGTAAATATATACATTATATATTAGTGTAAACAACCTTAAAACTTAGTCATGGGCTGGAGAAAAAGCTTATCAGTTAAGATGATTGCCCGTGAAGCCTAAGGACCTAGGTTCGATTCCCCAGTACTTATGTTAGCCAGATCCTATCTGCATGCATCTGGAGTTTGTTTTTGGTGGCTGGAGGCCTTGACCATTCTTTCTATCTCCCTCTCTCTCAAATAAATAAATAAATAAATAAACTTACTCATGAAGAAAAAACATTCTCTCTCTCTTTTTTAGACAAGTGAACAAGGTGAGACTAGGTTACTTATCTGAGGTCCCAGAACGTATTAGTAGCAAGAGAAGCAAAATCCAGGAGAAGAGCGAGAATGGTGCATTTGAATTTGGGAGAGGACACTTAACACAGGAGTTCCCTTTCATGGGCTTTACATCTCTCTAAGCTAAACAGGGAGTACTTTTGGGGGGAATGTTTCCTACATAGGTGAAGGATATGTATGTCCCAGAATCCTCAGTTTAAGATGGGTATGCCATTATGTTAAATGAAGCAAATCAGTTTCAAAAAGACAAGTATTGTATATTTTTCCCATATATGGGATTTGGATGCAGAAGAGACAGGAAAGTAAAAGAAGCTCATTGAGTACTTTTCTCATTGCTGTGACAAATCACTCAACCAAAACAACTTAAGGGTTTACTTTGGTTCAGGGCTTAAGAAGGGAGACAGCCCATTGTGGAGGAAAAGACATGACAGTGGTATGTAAGATAGTCAATCACATTGTCATTCATTTGAAATTAGGAAGCAGAGAATACACAAGAAGTCTGCTTGGATATAAAACCCAAGACCTGGGCAAGGGATGTAGCTCAGTTGGTAGAGTGTTTGCCTCATATGCAGATTTGATCATCAGAATTACATAAACCATGTGTGGTGATGCATGTCTGCAATCCCAGGACTCAGGAGGTGGAGGCAATAGCAAGTTTGAGACCAACATGGAATATGAGACCCTGTTTCAGAAAAAAACAAAACCAACCCACCAAACATGGCATGCCCCTAGTGGTATACTTTGTCTGTGGAGACTGCCTCCTAACAGGTTCCACAACCTTCCCAGAAAGCACCACCTGCTGGGACCAAATGTTCAAACACATGAGCCTATGGGGGCATTTCACATCCAACCCTCAACAAAGGGGAAGGGGCAAGGGAACAGGAGGAGGGAGATAAGAAAGGATAGTAGCAGGGATAAATGTGAACAAAGGACCTCTTATGCATATCTGCAAAGGTCATAAGAAAATACATTACTCTGTACAATTAGAATGCACTAAAATAAAAAGGCCTGTGTGCTGGGGTACTCTTGGTATGGGTCGCTCATTCTCCCATTCTGCTCTGGTGTGGCAGGGTGGAGCAGGGCCAAGTGGGCAGACCTGGCTCCTGACCAACTCCATGAAGTCAGGAGTCAGGACAGCCTCACCTCTCTGGGGGTGTGTTTCCATGGTGAGCCAAGAGCAGAGAACGAAGCAGCTGGGACTGCACCCTGCTTCCTACATCCTGCCTCAGACCCATGATGGATGTGTCTGCATTGTAGAATGCTGTCACCACCTTGGAAAGTGGCTAAGAAGCTTCCTGCCAGTGGTTTCTATATGCCAAAACTGTTTGTTTCTTGACTTGATAATAACCACTCCTAGCCATCTATGGACTGTGGGCCTAGAGGAAGCTGTTCTCCACATCGGCCAACAGTGTTCTTCTTGTGCAGTACCCAAGACTGTAGCCACTGTCAAAAAGACCTTGAATATCTCACTTGCTGGCTTTGCCTCCCAATGTCATCACAGAACACTGAGCAGGGTTGCTATTCTTTTTGACCATGTTTTTTTAAAAGTAACAGTTTTTTAAAAGTATTTATTTATTTGAGAGAGAGAGAGAGAGAGAAAGAGAGAGAGGGAGAGAGAGGGGCAGATATAGAGAGAAAATAGGCATACTGGGTCCTGTAGACACTGCAAACAAAGTCCAGATGCATGTACCACCATGTGCCTCTGGCTTTCATGGGTACTGGGCAATCAAACCTGAGTTCTTATGCTTCACAGGCAAGTGTCTTAATGGCTGAGCCATCTCCCCAGCCCTAAAGTAACAGTTTTGCAGGAACTGGACTGCTGTTGAGTCCAGTGCAGGCCTGAGGCATGTCAAAGGGGTAAGCAGCTGGTGCCTCTGTCTTGCAGATTGAGTCCATTTACTACTTTGTGGTGGGGGACATTTCCAAGGAATCGAAGAAACTTCTCCTTCAGGGGGCTTTGGTGAGTCCATATCCAATCTGCACAGTGTCCTTCAACGCCAGAGGAGAAGACATGATAGATTTCCTAAAAGATCTGAGTGCCAAGACCCATGGCAGGTAGGCAGAAAATGTGCCCTGTGCTCATGTGGGTCAGCAAGTGGATGGCCCTTCCGTGACAGCAATATGAGTCTTGGATCAGTGTGGATTGTTGGTTCTTTTCCTCTTTCCAGTATCATCTCTGTTTTCTATGTATCTTTCCTTATTATATAGTGACTACTCACATGTTAATCATGACTTTTTGTTTCCTATAATTCTTTTGCTTTGCCATCTTGGAGCTTGGAGAGACAGCCATCTTAGTCACCTATCCTAGAGATAGTGAAGGGATGGTCTGGCAGTACCTTTCCCATGCAAACTGAGTGGTGCATCACCCATCTTCCCAAGTCTGGTTCTCCCACACAGGACCATTATCAACAGAGGGCCAGGCATCAGACAACTGAAAATAACCCCTCCACCCTAGAGCCCACGGGAATCATTCAAATAAGCTGATTTACTCTTTTTGTTTCCTAATTTTTTTCTTTCTTTTTTTAATGTGTATGTGTGTGTGTGTGTGTGCAGGTGAATATCTGCACGTGTAGTCCAGAGATCTCAGCATTGGATGTTGTTCCCAGGAACATCAGCCATCTCCTTTCAGATAGGATCTCTCATTGGCCTGGAGCTCACCAGTTGGGCCAGACTAGCTGACCAGCAAGCTGCCAGCTATCTTGTTTCTGCCTCACCAGTTCTGGGGTTACAAGTGTGTACCATACCCAACATTTTTACATGGTCTCTGGGGATCAAACTCAGGTTCTCATGCTTGCATAATAAGCACTTTACCAATGGAGCTATTTACCCAGAAAGAAAAGATAATAGAGAGAATAAAACCATTTTCCTTGAGACCAGATCATGACTGCCTGCAGGGTTGTGAGTGACACGGAGGTTGGGCATTCCCTCTTGCCATAAACCAGACAGGAACTGGAAATATGCATGTCAACTACGTTTGCCTAATAGGGGGCTGGTGGAAGTACAGATTCCATGCCCACGGCTCCAGGGCTTCTGAGTCTCAGTGCTGAAGAGGCGTGGGTGTCTTCATTTGTGACAAGCTCTGTGGCGGTCCTGAGGCTAACCCTGCTGGAGGTTCTTCAAGCACTTTGAAGCTAGGTAACGCCGGGCTCTTGGCTTCCCTCAGATACAGAAGGGAGCTTCCTGCCCACCTTCTCTAGGGTAGAGAGAAAGACCACTGGCAGGACCACCCCCCTTGCTTGTCCTTAGCATCCTTCATCTGGGTCAGTGTCTCTGTGTGGGCTAGACCCCAGGGAGTAACTTACCCCCAGAGAGTCCTGGTTCAGACACTGAGTTTTAAGTTGTCCATCACAGGGTGCCTTCCTGTGCATGCTTTGGGTCCTCACAGGTAAGCCTAAGCTTAAGCCGTGTCTGAGGTGTTTCCACCTGCTATGCTCCCTGTGGGCACACAGAATGGCTCCTGTGTGGTCTTTCTGGCCTGGGCTCAGCTGGAGGGCGTTCATGTCCAACTGGCAGTAGCAAGCCTGCAGTGTCTTAGCTTGCGAAAGGCTGCTTTGGACTCAGGCACTCCAAATGGACTGTGATCCCCTCCCCCCATGGAGGAGTGCCACCAGTGTGGGCTCTGTGTTATATCCTAAGGATTCTCTAAAAAGCTTATCTTCATGTTCACTTCTGCACAAGTGAGGTTGTATCAGCCCCAGAAAACTTCTATCCTGTTCTCTTTTCTAATCTCAAGACTGGATCAGAGTGGAAAATTCTAGGAACTCAAGCCCTTGGCACTCAGGATATAAGGCTTGATAGGACAGTCTTCACCCACTTCCCTGCCTTGCCCTGCCAAGAGGTCACTAGGGGAAGGAAGCTGGCTAGTTCTGCCCCAGGAGAAGCTCCTACAGGAGGCAGGCACACTGGCTTCAGGGGTGACCAGTAGTGTGACAGTGCTTGCTCATTGCCATCAAGTCACTGTATAGTCACACCTGACAGAAAATGATCAAGGTCCGCCGTGGACCAAGAGGTCCTTTTGGAGCTGGAGAGATGGCTTAGCGGTTAAGCGCTTGCCTGTGAAGCCTAAGGATCCCGGTTCGAGGTTCGATTCCCCAGGACCCACGTTAGCCAGATGCACAAGGGGGCGCATGCGTCTGGAGTTCGTTTGCAGTGGCTGGAGGCCCTGGTGCGCCCATTCTCTCTCTCTTCTCTCCCTATCTGCCTCTTTCTCTCTCTGTCACTATCAAATAAATAAAAATAAAACAAACAAAAAAAATTTAAAAAAAAGAGGTCCTTTTGTTCGTCTACCTGTCCACTTCAAGCTATGCTGCAGGAACTTCTGAGTTGAATCAGTGGTGACAACTGGGGTGGAACCCTTGGAAGCACCTGAGAGCTCCTCTGCCAATCGGAAACTAATGTCCTGTCACTGACTGGGACACAGTTAAGGGGCTTCAGAGTGCAATACAGGGCCTGAGCATGTAGCTCAGTAGACAGACCTGAACAGTGGACGTGAGGGCCCAAGTTTGATCTCCAGCACTGTACTGAAGAAAAAGTGTGATTTAGCCACTACCATATGCCACACCAACACTTGTCAAGCTTTAATGTGCACATGGATCCTCTGGGATTTCATTAAACTCATATTCTGATTCAGCAGGTCCAGGCAGGGGCCTGGGAACCTGAATCTCTAACCAGCTCCCAAGGGAATGCTGCTGCTGCTGTTCCTTGGACCACACTTTGAGTAGGCAGGCCCTAAAAACTTGCCCACACAGGAATTCTTTTCACTGGCGCTTAAGCTTAAATCCTGGGGAAGTGTGTGTTTGCTGAGTTACAGATGACTGGGGCCACTCAGCAATAGGTGAATTAGTCAATGCTGCCTGTATCACCAGCTTTCAACACTGAGCCATCAATGCTGACGGCTGCTAGTGGGGTCCCTCGTTAGAGGCCTGGATTGTCAAAAGTGCATTGACATGATGGAGCCTTGGGAACAAAAGAATAAATGCAGTATCATTTTCCCAGGATCAAGAAATTCCATTTGGTTGAGCTACTTGCATTAATGAAAAGATGCATGATCATTTGAAATAAATCATTCTTAATTCTATATTCTTCTACCCCTGTCTTTTGCTTGTGGGAATTGACAAGACAAGCTACAGGGAAGGCAGTGTATGTAGAAAAGAAAACTTGGCATTGAGCGTGATGCTATGTACTTAAAGACTCAGCTACTCGGGGAAGGTGAGGCAGGCAGGCTGCTTGAGCCCAAGAGTTCAGGGTAAGAAGGGCAACATAGTGAAATATAAAACAAACAAAATCAAGATCTTTGGGCACCATGAATAGCAAATTCACAGTTCTGAGAGGCCTAATGTTGAACATGTTTCATATTTCAGATTCCACGCATTTGCAGAGAGAACAGAGTGTCTAGAATTTTCTGCGTTTTCTACAAAGGATGATGACAGTGCAACTACTTTGAATTCAAGGAAACTGAAAGGGAAACTCCCTCCAGGTACCAAAAATCCAAAAGGAGCAGTGTAGTTTATTTCCTTAATAATTTTTGGTGATCTGAAATGCAGTTTGGAAATACAGTGCTAGATTGGACCATCCATATCTTTTGCATTATTTATGTGGTGCAAGGGTGGACCCAATGGATGTTAAAGCTGCATTTGTCTGCCTAGCAACCAGCTATAAATTTATCACTCAGGGAAATAGCCTAAGTGATGTATGTTTACTAACTTGGGAACCTTCTGGAGAAGCAGCCCCAGGCATGTCAATGCCAGAGTTAGGTCTAGGCCAGGCAGAGCTGTCCTACTGCCTAGTTTAGCTGGGAGGTTGTAAGTAAGGTACCAATTGTTCTTGGGAGAAATCTTCCTGTCCTTCCTGTAATGGAAGCAGCACTTTTGGGGTGGACCTGTCTCTTCTGAGGTCCGAGGATCTTCTTTTTTTTTTTTTTTTTTTTGGTTTTTCAAGGTAGGGTCTCTCTCTAGCTTAGGCTGACCTGGAATTCACTATGTAGTCTCAGGGTGCCCTAGAACTCATGCCCTAGATCCTCCTACCTCTGCCTCCTGAGTGCTGGGATTAAAGGTGTGTGCCACCACGCCCAGCTAAGGTCCAAGAATCTTTATAGAGACTGAATGAATGTCCCTTTTCATTCAGGGAATGTGATCTAAAGAATCAGGACACAAAATCAGGAGAAATGGGGCTGTGATTCAGAAAGACAGAAGTGGACAGTTTTTAAGAACGACAGGAGATGGGGATTTCTTTAGAGCTAATGAAGTTACATTATTATTCAGTGCTAAAGACACTGGATGGATGCCACCGAGAAAAGCAGACAAGGGGCTCCTGTCCAATCATGAGACAGCATGGCACAGCAACTAGTTAGAAGTCCATCCCCAGCTCTATCCTCCTACTCAGCTTTAGTTATCTGATGGGCTTATAACATCAGCATCCACATAAGACAAGGACCACTCTCAGGCAAGGGGAGAAGCTATAGCATATAGCTGCTCCAAAGTTTCCTTGGTCTACCTAACAAAGCGAAGGTTCTCAGGAGCAGGACAGTGGGAGGCTGTTGTGTCACCAGCGAGGTCAGCAGATGGAGATGATGGCAAACAATATGGCCAGAAAGCCTGTTCCTCACACTCATTTTTCAGCTTCAAATTCGTTCTGCCGGAGAGCATAGTTCTCAAACAGGCTTACAACTTCAATATGAGGCAAGCAGAGGTGGGTAGAGGTTCAGGGGACACTGTGCTAGGTCATTAACAATGATATGGACGTCTTCATAGAATTTGAGACAATGTCAAATGATAAGCAAAATTGATGCTTAGCTAAGAAAAAATAATCAATTCAGATTGCTTACCTATTGGAAGTAATTGACAAGAGTAAGCCTTGGGCAATGGTTCCATCAGGGTAGAGAATACGAGCCGTCACCAGCTCCCCCAGACTTGCCAGTTGTAGATGGGGTTTGATTTGGGTGTCTTAGCCTGGCAATAGGGACCTCCCTGGCCAACAACTCACTGGAAGGTAGTCCATCCCTGGCACTGAACATTTTCTAGTAACAATCTATGGCTTCTGGATATGCCATTGTTCAAAAAAGTAGGTTTTTATATATCTTATTTAGCTTGAATTTTGATTGACTCCCCTCCACCCTTCTTTTACACAATCTCTTCCCCTTGTCTCACTTAGGCTTTTCCCCTCCCTGTAACCCGTTCTTCTACTTATATATATACAATATCATCCCCTTAAGTCCTTCCCTCTCCTCCCTCCCTTATAACATTTTTCTACCTTACTGGCCTCTGCTACCGATTTTTGGTTCTAGCTCACACACAAGTCTATGTGTGTATGTAGCTAGTATCCACATATGAGAGAGAACATGCAATGTTTCACTTTCTGGGCCTGGGTTACCTCACTTAGTATAATCCTTTCCAGATGCATCCATTTCCCTGAAAATTTCATAATTTCATTTTTCTTTAGCGCTGCATAGAACTCCATTATGTAAATGTACCACATCTTTATTATCTATTCACCTGTGGAGGGACATCTAGGCTGGTTTCATTTCCTAGCTATTGTGAATAGAGCAGCAATAAACATGGTTGTATAAGTATCTCTAAGGTAGTGAGAAGACTTAATAGGATATATGCCTAGGAGTGTTATAACAATCATATGGTAAACCTATTTTTATCTGTCTCAAAAACATCCACACTGATTTTCACAATGGCTGTACCGGATTACATTCCCAGCAACAGTGTAGAAGGTTTCCCCTTTTTCCACACCATCACCAACATTTATTGTCATTTGTTTTCTTGATGGTAGACATTCTGACAGGAGTGATATAGAATCTCATGGTAGTTTTAATTTGCATTTCCCTGATGGTTAAGGACGTAGAACACATTTTTTTAGATGTTTATATGCCATCTGTATTTCTTCTGCTGAACACTCTCTATTTTATTCCATAGCCCATTTTTTTGGTTTATTTTTATTTATTTATTTGAGAGTAACAGACAGAGAGAAAGAGAGAGAGAGAGAGAGAGAGAGAGAGAGAGAGACAGAGACAGAGACAGAGACAGAGACAGAGAGAATGGGCACACCAGGGCCTCCAGCCACTGCAAATGAACTCCAGATGCATACGCCCCCTTGTGCATCTGTCTAATGCAGGTCCTGGGGAATCAAACCTTGAACCAGGGTCCTTAGCCTTCACAAGTAAGTGCTTAACCACTACGCCATCTCTCCAGCCCTAAAGCCCATTTTTTAATTGGGTGGTTTGATTTCTTAATGTTCTGTTTTTTGAGTTCTTTGTATATTCTGGATATTAATCCTCTATCAGATGTATAGCTGGCAAAGATTTTCTCCCATTCTGTAGGCTGTCTCTGCTCTACTCACAGTGTCCTTTACTGTACAAAAGCTTTGTAATTTCATGAGATCCCAGTGGTTGATTAGTGGTTTTATTTCCTGAGCAATTGGGGTTATATTCAAAAAGTCATTGCCTATGCCAATATGTTGAAGGATTTCCTCTACTCTTTCCTGTAACAGCTTCAGAGTTTCAGGTCTGATATTAAGGTCCCTGATCCACTTGGACTTGATTCTTGTGCATGGAAACAGGCAAGAATCTATCTTTATCCTTCTACATATAGATATCCAGTTTTCCCAGCACCACTTGTTAAAGAGGCTATCTTTTCTCCAATGAATATTTTTGGCAATTTTTGTTAAAAATCAGATGGCTAGCCGGGCATGGTGGCGCATGCCTTTAATCCCAGCACTCAGGAGGCAGAGGTAGGAGGATTGCCATGAGTTCAAGGCCACCCTGAGATGACAGAGTTAATTCTAGGTCAGCCTGGACCAGAGTGAGAAAAACCAAAAGCCAAAACCAAAAACAAACAAACAAAAAAAAATCAGATGGCTGTAGCTTCCTGGATTAACATCTGGGTCCTTTATTCTGTTCCATTACTCTACATGTCTGTCTTTGTGCCAATACCATGCTGCTTTTGTTACTATGGCTTTGTAATATACCTTTAAATTGGGTATGGTGATACCACCAGCCTTATTTTTGGTGCTCAAAATTGCTTTAGCTATTTGAGGGTTTTTGTGCTTCCAAATTAATTTTAGAATTTTTTCTATTTCTGTGAAGAATTCCATTGGAATTAAAAAATGGGGATTGAATTAAATGTGTAGATTGCTTTTGATAAGACTGACATTTTCACAATATTGAATCTTCCAATCCAAGAACATGGGATGTCTTTCCATTTTCTTGTTTGTGTCTCCTACAATTTCTCGCTTGAGTGTTTTAAAATTGTCATTGTAGAGATCCTTCGCTTTGTTGGTTAAGTTAATTCCAAGGTACTTTATTTACTTATTTTTTTGAGATAATTGTGAATGGGAGAGATTCCTTGATTTCATCCTCCACATGTTTGTTGTTAGTATGTAGGAAAGCTACTGATTTCTGTGTGTTTACTTTGTATTTGTATTTATATTTGTGTATTTTTTGTATTTTTTTTAATTTTGTACATTGCTAAAAGTGTTTATCAGCACTAACAGGTTGCTGGTAGAGTCTTTAGGGTCTCTTATGTATAGAATCATATCTGCAAATAATAATAATTTCATGTCTTCCTTTCCAATTTTTATCCCTTTCATGAGAGTCTCTTGCCTTATTGCTTTAGCTAAGACTTCCAGTATTATATTAAGTAAAAGTGGGGACAGTAGCCACCTTTGTCTTGTTCCTGAATTTAGTGGAAAAGCTACCAGTTTTTCCCCATTTGGCATTATGTTGGCTGTAGGTTTGTCATAAGTAGCTTTTATTATGTTGAGATATGTTCCTGCTATTCCCAGTTTCTGTAATACTTTTACCATCAAGGGATGTTGGATTTTGTTGAAAGCCTTTTTTTTGCCTCTATTAAGATGATCATGTGATTTTTGTCCTTCAGACCATTTATGTGTTGTATTACATTTATCAGTTTATTCACACAGTCCTGCCTGTATCCCTTTCAGTAGCTCCTTAGTTGATCTCAGCTGCCTTTCCTTCAGATTTCCTGACTTTGCAAGGAGGCTGATGTGGTTGGAAAATCTCCTTGGTTGGTCTCTGCTGCTGCTACCACTTGGTGTGCTTGGCAGGGTGGTGCCCGACAGGTGCACAGATCTTGCAGCCACAAGCACCTCAGTGTGATTCTGGCCATTTTCCTCCTTTCTGGTGGATCTTGGTCTCTCCTGCTTCTCTGCCTTGTCTGAGAATAACCTATACTCCTTTACTTTTCAGAAGAAGAGTATATTTTGCTGTGGTTTTACTTAAATCCCTCCCTAGGCTGGTTTGGTGTGGCTCCTATGCCACCATTTCTCCTGGAAGTCTGTATTATTGTTTGTCCTTTATTTTCTCTCATATTAATAAGGGATTTGCTGATTTATTGTGGTGGACATTTTGATGGTTTATATTGACTGTCAATGTAACAGGTAATTCCCTCCCTCACCCCACTTTCCCCTTTGAAACTCTATTCTCCATCATAGCCCCTTCCCCTCTTAATTAGTCTCTCTTTTATATTGATGTCATCATTTTTTTCCTCCTCTTGTGATGGTCTTAGGTCATGGATATCCAGGCCATTTTGTGTCTGGAGGAGCACGTTGTAAGGAGTCCTACCCTTCCATTGGCTCTTAGATTCTTTCCACCACCTCTTCCCACAATGGGCCCTGAGCCTTGGAAGGTGTGATAGAGATATTTCAGTGCTGAGCATTCCTCTGTATGACCTTATTTCTTATAACAGGTTTCATAAGTTGTATTAATATCTGCAACTAAATGAATTATGTGTGAATTATTACCAACTTTTAGGCCTTATAATTTGGATGATTCTTTTTCTTTATTCTTTTTTGGTGTATATAGGATTTAGGGTGTATGTGCTGTGTGCACATGTGTGGTCAGAAGTGGTGTGCATGTGTGGGAGGACAGAGGAGGATGTTGGGTGTCTTCCTTTACTGTTCTTACATCTTATTTCCTTGAGACAGGGTCTCTCACTGAACCTGGAGCTTGTGCCATCCTGTTAAGCATCAGGATCCTTTTTATGTGTGCCTCCCTCATTGCTGGGGTTATAGGCATGTGTGGTCATATCCACCCTCTTATAGGTTTTAGGGCTTGAACTCAGGTCTCCATGCTTGCACAGCAAGAATTCCTATCTACTGAGCCATCTCCCCAGTGCCTGAGGTAATTGTTTGTATCAACCTTTCTCCCCTTAGCAAATAAAAAGCAATTTTGCTTTGTTTCTTGCTTTATTGCAAAGACAAGAGAATATATATCATACAAAAATAATTAGTGATAAACAAAAGGCCAGGTGTGGTGGCACACACCTTTAATCCCAGCAATTGGGAGGAAGAGGTAGGAGGATAGTCGTGAGTTCGAGACCACCTTGAATCTACATAGTGAATTCCAGGTCAGCCTGAGTGAGATCCTACCTCGAAAAAAAAAAAAAATTAATGCTTTACTTGCTTTGGATTGTGTGGTCCTTTGCATGTAAAATGTCTTCCATGTACTCACGTGTTTGAATATTTAATCCTCAGTTGGTGTTGTTGGGAAATTTGTGGGGCCTGTAGGAGGTGGTAGAGCCTTGCTGTAGGAGGTGTGTCTCAGCAGTGGGGCCTTGGGGTGTTATAGTCCAGCTCCTCTTAGTGCTTTTGTGCTTTCTGCTTCCTCCATGCTGATGTGAAGATGTGACATTTACTGTCTGCTCCTGCCTTGCTCCCCTCTGCCATGATAGATACTCCCTGGAAACTATATGCTGAAATAGACCTTTTCTTTCCATAAGCTGCTTCTGGTTGGATGTTCAATCCCAGCCACGAGAAAGTAACTGATACAGGTTATTATAGATGTTTTCATTCCTTGGAGGAATATTTCTCCAAATTTAATTTGTTTTGCTTGTTTTACTAGGGCTGTGCCTTGCAGTTGATGGAAACTTTTATATTTTGATATAGGCAGTATTTACTGCTTAGGGTGGTTCATTGTTATGGCTTAGATACAAAGGGTCCTCTTAAAAGGCTCATGTTTTGAAATCTTGGTCCTCAGAGGTGGGACTTTGGGAAAGTAATTGAATCACAAGGGCTCTAACTTCAGGAATGGATTATTCTCTTGATGAAGTCCTAAATTGATATTATTCTGAAAGCATGGAAACATTAGGAGGCAGGGCCTGGCTGGAGAAAGTAGGCCACTGACGACCTTCGAATACTGTATTTTGTCCCTGCGCCTTTCTCTTAACTGCTTTTCTACTTCCTGTTTGCCCTGAGGTGAGAAGCTTTGTTCCTCCACTTGTTCTTATCATGATGTTTGGCTTCTCCCCAGGCCCACAGCAATGGAATCAGCTGATCTAGGACTGAAACCTCTGAAGCCAAGAGGCAAAATCAATCACTCCTTCCTTACATGGTTTATGTTAGGTACTTTGTCACCAAGATGAGAGAAAATCTGATCACCATTTATTTAGTGGTACACTGCATTTTAAGTTTTTCTTACATTATCTCATACAAGTTCATAGTTAATGTTCTTTGGATGCCAAGATATGTAGATAGAGGACAAGAAGAGGATTAAGTTTAGAATACCTACTGAATCAGGAGCTCTTCTGAGCAATGGTGCAAATGTAACTCCGATGTGATGTTGGTACTCAGCAGAACTTAAGGGAAATTACCTCTTACTCCAGTTTCTGTGGTTCAGTGCTTTCAAATACCCTTTCTCCTGAAATTCCATGAACCAAGGGGGAGGTATACTTATCTATTCCATTATCTTCTGAGATCCTCTGCCTGTCTGAACTTTGTCTGATTTACATGTTAAGCTGGATAAAAATTCAGCTCTTCCATTTCCCCACCACCTTCCTGTCCTCTCTTTCTCTTAATTACGTGTGACTTCAATAGTTGCCAATGACTGGTAATGGAGGAAATCCTCCTTGATTTCTCCTTTCTGAAGCCTTTCACCATCAAGAGTGAGAGCAGCTTCATGCTTTGGGAAAAGGGATTATTGTGTGGAATCTTGTCTCTATTTTTACCTGTTGTTTTTGGCATGGCTCCTATTCTGCTATCTTGACCAGACGCTCCCAAGGTATATATTTATTGTGGTGAATAGCACATGCTCAAGAACCACGGGCAACTGATTTAAGGCTCATGTTACATCTGCTGATATTCCATTGGCCAGAACAAATAACACAACAAAGCCCAGCATCAATGGGATGGGGAGAACTGTTCTGCTTACAGAGGGATGGTGGAGAAAGTGAATATTGGATAAACAATAATCCAAACTATCACAATCTTTTTTTTGTTGTATAATTCTGGTTTTAGTCTTGCTGTTGGAAATAAATTAACTTTGGTATCAGACCTGTATTCAAATCTTGGTAAAGTTAGTAGGTTACCAAAATATTTTGAGCTGTATTTCCTATTTATAAAATGGAAATAATGACATCTCTGATATGGTTGTTGGAAATTTTAAAGCATATGACATACACAGAAATGTTCAGCATGAAATTGACATGCAGTTAATAGCACTTCCTTTTTCCTTTCTTGAAATTCCAAATATACATTGATTATAGACACTGGGTCTAGAAAGTGAAGTGACCCAAAAGAGTACTGCAGCCTCTATTATAAAGCATACTTATTTTGGTTTATTTATTTATTGAGATAGGGTCTCACTTTAGCCCAGGATGACCTAGAATTCACTATGGTATTTCAGGGTGGCCTCAAATTCACCATGATCCTCCTACCTCTGCCTCCTGAGTGCTGGGATTAAAGGCATGTGCCACCATGCCCACTTGTTTGTTTTTAAAATATTTGTATTTATTTTTTAAATATTCCTATTTATTTATTTGCAAGCAGAGAGAGAGAGAGAGAAAAAAAAAAGAGTAACAGAGAGAATAAGCATGACAGGGCCTCCAGCCACTGCATGCACCACCCTGTGCATCTAGCTTTACATGGTTACTGAGGAATCAAACTCAGGTTGTTAGGCTTTGCAGGCAAACACCTTAACCACTGAACCATTTCTCCAGCCCTACTTATTTATTTGAAAGAGAAAGAGAGAGAAGTGAGTACAGCACACTAGGGTCTCCTGCTGCTGCAAGATGAACTCCAAGTGCATGTACCACTTTGTGGGTCTGCCTTTACATGGGTCCTAAGGAATCAAAGCTTGGCTGTGAGACTTTATAAACAATCACCTTTAGCCACTGAGCCATATCTCTAGCCGTATGAAGAGCATTTTAACAACAGAGTTATATATTAATCAATTTATTTTCTGCATTATGAGAGATAGTAATTGGAATTAGGAACAGGGAAGTGAATGTGACAGTGGTAAACCATCCTGATGGGTCCATTTGTTGGGATGATTCTGAGGGCAGCAGCCATGGACAGTTGGGAAGCCCTGCATAGGAAACCAGGAGCCCCAGATCCTTTTACTAGATGTGGAATCCTCCTTAATCAAGCATGGTTATGTGGGTGGGCCTTTTCTGCACATGGTTTCCCCCACTTCTTTGTTGAAAGACTGAGCTCAGTGAGAGGCTAGAATGCTATAGGAATGTTTACAAATTGGACACGATAGTTTCCAATTCTCAGAAGCTTTCATGTAGAGGTAGATTTTTCTGGATATGGGCTGGGCCTATGGCTGTTTTGGAAGGAACTTTAACTGCTGGTATTTTAGGGGGCTGTGTCTAAGAGCTTCATTCCTAATCCTCTGGGCAGCTGCTCCCAAGGTTTCAAAAGTCCTGTGGGCCCAGAGTAGGGGTCTACTTAGTGGCCTGGAGACTTCTCAGGAAGGAAGAAGATTTTTGATCTCTTAGTTTTAGAGTAGGCATCATTTTTTAATTTTAGTTTTCTGCTCTTCTTTTATCCTAAAATAAAAGTAGTTAAACTTGGGCTGGAGTGATGGTTCAGTGGCTAAGTGAGCATCCTATGAAGCATGAGGACCTGAGGGGGGCCAAGACCACCCGAGTTGGAATTTTCCAAAGCCATGTAAATAGCTGTGTATGGGCATACATGTCTGTAACCCGAGCCTGTGGGGAGCAGAGATGGAAGAATCACTGGGGCTTGTGAACAGTAAGCTCTAGAAGCAGTAACCAATTCTGTGTAGCAAGGAAAAACAGGTGGATGAGTGATGTAAGGGGCCACCTGGCATTTTTCCCAGTTGCCACAGGTTAGCCCATGGGGTGCTGCATCAGCACATACATGTGCACACATCACACATACCACACCACATTTATTACACACACACATATGCACACACACACAAATTGGCTAAACTCAAATATAAATGTGGATTTATAAATTTATACCAGTGTTAAAGTTTTCAGTGGGTGACTTCTCAGATTTACTAAAAGTAAGTTCAGCACTGATGCAGCTCACTCAGGCAGAGGGCCTGATGGGGGACTTGCTGTTGACATTTGTAAACTCAAGAAGCCCTAGTGGTGGTGTGATCACCCGAGCTGAAAGCCACACACAGAGCTGTGTGCTCTCGCTTGAAGCCATAATGCTGCCCCCTGTGCTTGCATGGAAGAGGAGGCAAATTGCAAACAGGCGGGGGAAGGTTCTAATTTTAATGTGATACCATATGTACCACTCAAAGTCCCAACAGTTCAGAACCCTCTTGGTTCCAGGAGACTAAGATGGGCATTCCTTTCCCTTCTAGGCTCACCCCCACCTTGTATTGGGGATTCCTTGGACCAGTTGGCAGCCATCAGTGATCAGCCCACCAAGGCTGAGAGATCATAATTCCCAGCCCTGCTCACTGATCAGAACCAAAGCAACAACTAGACTTCACTGTGCTAACCACCAGGCTTTGTTTACCAGACAAGGGAAGAAGACTTGGCAATGAATAAATTAGAAGAAATGAGTCTTAGTAGCAAAGGGTAACAATGCTTTTCGGGTGTGCCATTTGTGTCCAGTACTCTTGGCAAGACGGGACTCGAAGAGCTTTTCTGTGTATTATTCTGAAGTTCAAAAATATGCCTGTAAAAAGTTGGTCAGCTTTATTTTTGGAAACTACACTTTTTTGGGATTGGTGGAGAAAATAATACACGAGTTTAAGGCTAAATATTTGAGTCAAACTTTTATTTACTTGAGCATACATTGGGTTGCTATGGTTAAAGAGAAAAATTAACCAAGTCCTGCTCTTGG
This sequence comes from Jaculus jaculus, assembly GCF_020740685.1. Taxonomy (NCBI): domain Eukaryota; kingdom Metazoa; phylum Chordata; class Mammalia; order Rodentia; family Dipodidae; genus Jaculus; species Jaculus jaculus. The sequence continues at coordinate 118,576,430 of NC_059105.1, forward strand.
CAGATACTTGTGATCTTTAATTAGGTTCTGAGTTTACTGGCCCATCACTCAGGCCTGGCGTTGTGTCTAATCTCCAATTTAATTTAGAGCACTGGTTGGTGCCTGTTTATAGCTGTTTATAGTGGCAGCAGGAGGTTCTCTCAGACGACTCCTTCCTTCTGCCTAGAATTCAGTGTAATTCAATGGATGGAGCTTCAGCAGTTGCACTTCCAAAATTGTTGCCATATTCTGGTTTACCAGGATGCAGATTTAATTACCTCAAAAGTCTTCTTCCTTCTGACAATGGGAGCCTTGAATTTCTTATTATTGTGTAAGACAGGCTTAGTGAGCAAGTGTTTATTAAGCATCTTCTGTGTGCTTTCACCTCACTTGGGGTGAGGAAGAAGAGATTCAAAAGGGATGAAAGACAAGGTTCCTAATCAAGGGATCCCAGATCCTGAACTCCTTCCCCCGTGGCTGCAAGAGCTCAGCTAACATAAGAACCACCCATCGTACCTCCTTGCTCTTCTGTCTTTATTTCAAACCTTCAAAAGAGCTGGTGTGAACCTGGCTTCCTAGCTAGAGCATTGGCCTCTATAGTCAGGTATTCCTTCATCCTGAGCTCATGTCCTGGGCTCCTTGTTTAGCTCTAGGCTCCTAGCTGCAGCATGGCCTGGTCACTGTTGTCCTTTCTTGACTCTGGACAGTTGTGGGCAGATCTTGGCTCAACCAGTTTAATCAAACCCTGAAATAATCAAGTGGGTTCCAGTAATCTGTGTCACATAGGAGACATAGAGAAGCTCATCAAAACATCCTTTAAAAACTAAACTGAAGCCCGGTGTGGTGGTGCACGCCTTTAATCCCAGCACTTGAGATGCAAAGGCAGGAGGATTACCATGTGTTCGAGGCCACCTTGAGATTACATAGTGAATTCCAGGTTAGCCTCAGCTAGAGTGAGACCCTATCTTGAAAAACAAACAAATAAATAAATAAAAAGTAAAAATAAAAAAACTAAACTGAGTTGCTACGGGGAATAAAGAGCAAATATAAACCCTCATTGCACTTGAATAAGCTTGACTGGTTTCACTGTGAGAGTTCCTTATAGTTTTCTTATTTAAAAGTCAAGAGTGGGCTAGAGAGAAGGCTTAGCAGTTAAGATACTTGCCTGCAAATCCTAAGGACGTAGGTTTGATTTCCCAGAACCCGTTGTAAGCCAGATGCACATGGTGGCACATGCATCTGGAGTTCATTTGCAGTGGCTAGAGGCTCTGGCACACCTATTCTCTTTCTTGCTAGTAAATAAATAAATAAAAGTATTTTTTAAAAAATCAAGGCTAAGATAGGCATAGTGACACATGCCTTTAATCTGAGCACGTGGAAGGCAGAGGTAGGAGTATTGCCATGAGTTTAAGGCTACCCTGAGACTACAGAGTGAATCCCAGGTCAGCCTGGGCTAGAGTGAGACCCTACCTCAAAGGAAAATAAATATAAAAAACACTCACAAGTTAAGGCTGGGCTATAGAGATGGCTCAGCTGTTAAAGTGCTTGCCTAATTACCTAGCTTCAGTTTCCTAGTACCCATGTAAAGCCAGATGCACAAAGTGACACGTGCTTGCAAATAACTTTAAAATAATTTTTAAAAATTTGAGGGTTTAAGCTGGGCGTGGTGGCGCATGCCTTTAATCCCAGCACTTGGGAGGCAGAGGTAGGAGAATCGCAATGAGTTCGAGGCCACCCTGAGACTACAGAGTTAATTCCAGGTCAGCCTGGACCAGACTGAGACCCTACCTCGAAAAAACAAAAAAACAAACAAACAACAAAAAAAATTGAGGGCTTTGCTGGGCTCTGGGAGGGCAATGGTGAAAGAAAGGTCCCTTAAGAAGCCTGCTTTCTAGAACAGTTTGTTTGGAGGTATTGACCGGGTATCAAGGATATATCAAGGAGAGCAGTTACAAATAACAGATGAACCCAGTTTTGTTGATAAGGCGGTCACATTTTGATCTCCTAGGCAGTTTGCTATTGCTGTCATGAAATACCTGAGGTTGGGAACTTCCAGGAAAAAAAAAAAAAAGGTTTGCCAAGGGCCTCTTAACTGCATCACATCATGGCGGGAATACACTTGTTCTTTATGGATTATCTCCCCCTGCCCAGGTCTCTGTCATCTGCTTACTGGTAGCATCTTAGAGCCTGGATGTGTACTTCTTATTGACAATAGGAATGGTTATTTTCAGGCTTACTAAAGGAATATTGCTAATTACACCACATTGCCTCTGTATTGTATAGTGTTCTGCCCAGAAGAGGAAGAGAGGACCTAGCAGACAGTTACGTTTTCATACACTAGATTCTAGCTCAAATTGTCCATATTCTATATTGAAAATTGCTTCTCAGATAACATAATGGCCCTTGTAAAATATGCATATTCAGTGGCCCAAGAAAATGTAGATGCTGGGCTGAAGAGATGATTCAGCAGTTTAGGTACATACCTATGAAGCCTAGTGACCTGGTTCAATTCCCCAAGACCCATGTAAGCCAGATGCACAAGGTGGCACATGCATCTGGAGTTCGTTTGCAGTGGCAAGAGGCCTTGGCATGCCCATTCTTTCTCTCTCTCTCTTTCTGCTTGCAAATCAATCAATCAATCAATCAATAACTAAAAATTCTTTTAAAATGTAGATGCTTATCCAAATTATGTAATGATTCAATATTTCTTTTAAATTAATTAATGGTTAATTTCCATAGGGTGGACTGGAGTATAGACCCAGACTGTGCCTCAGTAGTTAGGGTTATGAGGCCAGATCAAGCCAGCAGGTATCTAATTACCTCTCAACAGCAAAAGATATAATATGTGATCTGTCACAAGTAACTGGGTATAACATGTCACTGTTTAGCAGATCCACACAATAATTTTAGGTCTCTGGAAAAGTTTAACATCTCACAGTTTATGTCTTTAATGTTATATTATTTCCCTGAAAATAGAGGTATGTTCTCCTTTTATCCTGAAAGTATTGCATTTTCATGGTTATATTGAAGTCTTTTTAGATCTGCATGGCTGAGTAAGAGCTTAGGGCTCAGGTGACAGCAAGTGTGCCACCCAGTTGGGCCAGTCCTTCACTAAGGAATCCTGGAGAGGCCACAGGCAAATGATCTGTAATGGCATCTAAGGGTCTGGCATTTAAAACTTACCATGGTAGCTTTGTTTCTGGATTGCTGTTTCCCCAAACTAAATTGTTCCTCAGATAGTGCCATACTTACCTTTCTCTCTATTCATTCTTCCCCTCCTGAATTAAATGTTTCAGGTACTTGGGGGCATCAGGATGTAGCTGGCTGTAGCTTGAGGCCTAGAATAAGGCATGAAATGACCTGTTGTTTTAGGGAACTCCATATGCTCAAATAATCTGTTACATCCCACTCCAAAGAGTTTCTTGTAGTGCTGGGAGCTGCAAATTCTGAGGCAGGGCAAGTCCATGAGAAAAGAAAATAGGAGATGGTGAATAACTGTGCCCTTGTCATGAGGAAAAATAAAAGTAAGGAAGGGCAGAACTTCTTCCCCAAGTCCCCGGATCCTGTACTGAGTGCTATGGAGGACACACAGAGGCAAAGACATCATTCCCGCACTGCAGACATTCCCAATCCAGCAGGCAGAGTCAGCCGTGCAAACATCGAGGCAGCCTGAGGCTGCATGCTAAGTACAGGAGCGGAGCTGGGGACTGCAGTGGAGTGACCTTTGCTGTGAGGACCACAGTGGAATGATAAGCTGTGTGTAAGCAGCTGTCTCTTAAATAAAAGTATCATGTTTGTGACGGATTGCCTTAAATTAGACTGGATTCAGGATTATGTGTCTAATCATGTCACCATCACTGGCTCCTGCTTCTTTGTGATCTTTGAAATTGAGGCTGAAATGACAGCTGGGCATATCATACTCTGACAGCCTAACTAATGGTGTGGCCTCAGAGTGTGTCCTGGCAGCAGCAGGGGGTGGGAGGGTGGAGCAATGGCTGTGTCTAGTACATTTCATGGCATGAAGATGAGGAAGCTGTGAGCAGATCAGTTTCCCAGGTGGCTGAGCTAAAGGTTGATGGTTAGCGGGATCAGGAAGAAGTAAGCTCAGGAAGGAGAGGCCTGAGGGCCTAGATAGAGAGCTCCAGACCCCAGAGGGCTGTCCAGACAGTACTGTGAGCAGTATCACAAAGAAGAGTACTGGGGGAGGGGAAGGTAATAGGAGACTTTGGACCCTGGGCTGTTCATGCACCACGCTGTTCACCCAACATGTACTTGGTGCTCATGACATCTTTTCTAAAGGAGTATATCAATCAACTGAGCTGTGACAACAGGGCCTCACCCTGCAGGTAAGAGGCAGAAGATCTGACAGAGAGGTGGTGTTTGACAGTGGGTTCTTACTGTTGCCACTTAGGAACTTAACTGTCCTGGGTCTCATTTCACTTGTCAAACTGGCTGGTTGGAGAAGTCAATACCAAGTGCTCATGAAAACCAGTGGATTCATGTGGCATTGTTCTCAGGTGGTGTTGGCTACCCAGAGGTCAAAAGTCAGTGGTAGGGGCTCTTCATGCAAGATGTTCCTTGAGGTATCTTGAATGTCACATCCTGCTTCTGTGTAAGGCAGGCCTTGGCAGTTAGGGCACACAAGACTTCCTGATCTCCCCTAGTTTAGTGTGGAGAATTTGAAACTCACAGAGGTGTCCCATGCCTCATCCTCTATCCTCTTGCATTTCTAATGGGGCTGGTTTTTCTCCCCCAGTGGCAGCTCTTGGATATCCAGCTAAGTCCCTTGAAAAAACAGGGCTTGAGAGATGATTTAGTGGTTAAGGTGCTTGCCTATGAAGCCTAAGGACTTAGGTTTGATTCCCCAGTGCCCACATAAGCTATATGCACAAGGTGGTGCATGTGTCTGGAGTTTGCTTGTAGTGGCTCGAGGCCTTGGTGCATCCATTCTCTCTATATATATATCTGCATCTTTCCCTTTCTCAAATAAATAAAATATTTTTTTAAAAAGCCCTGATAGGGGCTGGAGAGATGGCCTAGCAGTTAAGCGCTTGCCTGTGAAGCCTAAGGACCCCGGTTCAAGGCTCGATTCCCCAGGACCCACGTTAGCCAGTTGCATAAGGGGGCACATGCATCTGGAATTCGTCTGCAGTGGCTGGAAGCCCTGGCACGCCCATTTTGTCTCTCTCTCTCTGCCTCGTTCTCTGTCTGTCGCTCTCAAATAAATAAATAAAAATAAACCAAAAAAAATTTCTTAAAAAGCCCTGATAGAATAGCAGCACCTCCTCATTACTTATGGAGGAACTTGAAATCTGCTGATATGGAGATTTGGGGTATCTTTGAGACTGAAGGAGCCTGTCTTGGCTCTTGATTGGGCATTTAACTCAGGAGTTAGGATGGCACATGTTCATAGTCAAACAAAAATTACTGAGTCTGTGGCTTCTAGGTTCTCTTGAATTTTGTGAATGAAATCCATGGGCCATAGAGGGTGAGGTTAAAAAGATTTTATTATAGAGCTTAAGAGAAGGCAGAGCTCCTGTGTAGCAGGAGGGTTCCCCAGAAATAGGTACCGTTAAAGGAAGTAAATGAGAAAGCTTCCAGGTTGTGAGGGGTCATGAGCAGGTAATCAGTATGATGACTCTGATTGGGATTTCTTTTTTTTTTTTTGTTTGTTTATTTTTATTTATTTATTTGAGAGTGATGGAGAGGCAGAGAGAGAATGGGTGCATCAGGGCCTCCAGCCACTGCAAACAAGCTCCAAACTCATGTGCCCCCTTGTGCATCTGGCTAATGTAGGTCCTGGGGAATCGAGCCTTGAACCGGGGTCCTTAGGCTTCACAGGCAAGCATTTAACTGCTAAGCCATCTCTCCAGCCCTGGGATTTCTTATAGGGTAAGGCTTTACTGGTATCTTGCAGTCTTGATTATATCCTTTCACTTGGTTTCTAGGGAAGGGGAACTCCTTTAAGGAAAAACATGACAAGGAAAAACCCAGATCCTCCCCGCTTTTTTTTTTTTTTTCATTTCTGGCCTCCAGCAAAGTGGAGGTGGCTGGGACACCTTTAGGGAAAAAGAGATAAGGAAAAACCGGACTCCCTTCATACAGGTTCAAGGACATTTCCCACTTTTAGCCAAGTGAAAAAACAAAAACCTGTTCACTTTTAGGGCCCTGTTACCTTCAATTTCCTGGCTAATTTACCTTTCTTGTGGATCAATGCTTGTATGATCCTTTGGTTTTTCTATTGCACTAACTGGTTTTCTGTTCCCTTCCCCTCACTGCAGTGCTAATTTAACAGCTAGTTTTGTGTTGTTTTGCTGCCTGATCACAAGTGGTGAAGAAGTCCATAGCATCCTGGGTACAGTCACTGGCCAGTGTGCCGACCGTTCCTGTGGGAGCATGTGCTGGTCACTGCTGTCCCTCCGACCCTTCTTGCCCCTGGACTACCAGGACCCAGTTACATTTCCCTGGAGATACTACTTCCGATGCCGACTTATAGCATGCACACTCTGAAGACGTTCTGGATGAGTCTCATTTGGAACTTTTAAAGAGAGAATCCTGCTACTTAACACCTCACTGCTGAGGCAGGCAGCTGGCCCTCAGTCCTGGTTTCCCAGCTGTTGGGAGTTCTGTGGACTTAAGGTTTGCATTTGGCAGCAGCGTGAGGTATTTTTGGAGCTTTAGCTTGGAGCTCAGGACACCTCACATTTCACTGCTGGGGCTACGGATGGCTGCAAAGCTGCGTGCACATCCATCTCTGTCAGGGCTTGTCACTGGCTTCTCCAGGAACAGAGCTATTAATACCTTCTCACTTGATCTCAGCCACCTTTGTAAAGGCCAGGGCCCCAGTGTCCCTTTGCTTGCGTTCTGTCCTTGACTGCGTTGCATTTAGGGCAGAGCACCAGCCTCTCTCAGGGCTGCAGGGCTCCCAGGAGAGGAGGTCCACTGGGGCCTGTGATGAGGCTCTGGCCACAGGTACATGATGAAACTGTTGTGTTCTGGGAAGGCGCCTGAGAGCCACAGACTCTACGAGAGGTCTGCATATTTGTCCTTTCAGTGATCCTCCTGCCTCTGGACCCTAACCAGGATGTGCTGTGTTGGTGTTCTAGAAGCCATCTTGAACCCCAGCGTGACTTTCAGTACAGAAGGATATGCTGGAATGTTGGAACAGCAAGATAAAGCATGGAGTATTATTTTTTTAATTAAAATGTTGAGATAGTTATAGATTTATATAGTAATATAAATAATACAGATATGTTCAAAACCCTTTATCCAGTTTCCTCCTTAGTAACATTTTACAATATTACAGTACATCGCCACACCCAGGATCTTGACTTCGATTCACTTAAGATTCCTTATGCTGTACTTACACTGCCACCCCCATTCCCCTGCCCCACCCAGCATCCTCCCTGACCACTGGAAACCACCACTGAGGCCTGACCGCTCACCATGCAGACATAAACACCAGTATTATTGAAGCCATATCACTACAAAATCTGTCAGGGGTCAGTGTTTAAAGGCACTTGTTTGCAAAGCCTAGGTTCTATTCCCCAGTACCCACATAAAGCCAGATGCGCAAAGAGGTGCATGCACCTAGAGTTTATGAGCAGCAGCAAGAGACCCTGGTGTGTCTATTCTCTCTCTCTCTCCCTCTCTTTCTCTGCATATATATAATTTAACAAAAACCTTACCTTTCCCAAGACAGAAATGTGCAGTAGAAGGTCAAAGAAACACTTCTCCATGAGATTCAAATAAGGATTTGAGAAGGTGGTTTCAAAGGGGCAGGGACTCTCAGCTACATTGAGAAAGGATCTCCACGTACAATTAAATGCCTCTCACTCATAGCAGTGATCCTGGCTTGCATGGGGTGCTTTTCACTATGTTTATTTCTTCTATTATTTAAGTATTATATACAATTTATCTTAAACTATCCTGGCTGCTACACATATTTTTTACAAGAATTTACTGGCTTGATATGGTGGTTCACGCCTATAATCCCAGCATTTGGAAGGCTGATGTAGGAGGATCACCATGAATTTAAAGCCAGCCTGGGACTAAGGGTGAGTTCCAGGTTAGCTTGGGCTAGAGTGAGACCCTGCCTCAAAATAAAATGAAATATAATACAAAAATAAGACAGAATAAAAAATAAAACAGAACAAGAATTTACTCCCTCCTAAAACATGCATTTGTGGTTTCTGGAGGCAACAACATTTCCTTGGAGATTTGTTTTGGGGACTGGCTCTCACTTTGTAGTCCAGGATAACCTTAAATTTACAGCAATCCGCTTCTACCAACCTCCTGGGTACTGAGATGATAGGTATGTGCCGCCATGCCTGGGCCACTTGAGGATTTTGGTTCTGGTTGTTCATGAAAAGATTTATAAGGAAAGTAGAACTGGATGTTCTGAATCTTTGGGTGAGCTGGATTGCGCCGGCCGGCTGGGAGAGCTCTGGGGCCTGCCTCAGCTGCCTGCCCGCTCACACTGTGCTTCCTTCCCAGGGGCTGGCGTCCGAGAGGATGTGTTTCTCATTTGGAGAGAAATGGAGGAAGCCAGTAGCACACTGGCTCAGGTCCAGAAGCTGGCGGCCACATGTACCCAGTCCAGTACGTCCCCAACAGACTGTGGTGGGTGCTGTTTACACCTAAGTTCATATTGTAAGAGTCATGGATGTTAGTAGTTGGGCACGGGGTGGGGGGTCAGGGGATTCCATGTTTCTAGGGAGAATCTGTAGCTCAGTTCTGAAGAGTTGGTGCTATAGTGTACGTGTGTCTGCTTGTGCAAATGTGTACATTCACATATGCTAGAGAGATAGTTCAGTTTGTAAGGTGCTTGTATCACAGGCATAAGGACATAAGTTTAATTCCCAATTCCCATGTCAACGCTGGGTGTGGGGGCACATACCTGCAGTCCCACCACGGAGGAGGCAGAGACTGGTGGATCACTGTGCCTAACGGACCTGCCAGTCCAGCCCAGCTGGGGAGCTCCAGGCCATTGAGAGGCCCTGTCTCAAAAAAAGGTCATTCCTAAGGAACGACACCAGAGGTTGTGTACACACACACACACACACACACACACACACACACACACACTGCTGTGGGCATCTGAAATTGAACATTTATAACTGATCTACAACTGTCCCTTAATTTCAGTCTAGCATATGCATGTCCCTCAAACTAAAATTGACAAAACTCCAAGAAGAAGTTTTCAAAGAAATACTTGGAATGCACCAAAATGGGGGAAGAGAATGGGCATGCCAGGGCCTCTGGCAAATGAACTCTGTACCTCCTTGTATACTGGCTTTATTTGGGTCCTTACACTTTGCAGGCAAGTGTCTTAATGGCTGAGCCATCTCTCCAGCCCCCCACCTTTGATATTTTAAAAAGAAAATTTAATCAGGACCATTCCTCTGTTGGGTAGTCATTTAATTTGGCCTCAGCATTGGCATGGAGAGTAGCTGCCTGGTTCCCACCCACAGCCCAGCATTAGTGAGGTGAAGACTGTGTGTCTGCTCTGTGGAAAGACAGTGGCCATTTCCCCCTTGCTGACTGCTGAAGGCCAACAGGCCAGAAGAAAGAAGTGGGCCGATTGGCAGCAGATGGCCGCCCCATCATGGGGCACTTCAGGTAAGTTGGTTAAAGGGTCTCTGGGGCTAGTGGTCCCCATGTCCCTGAACGCTCCCCACCCTCAGGCTGGTTACAGTGGCTCATGGGCCATAGGCTGCTGGCTCATGAGCTCACAGGGTCAGGAGGACAGTTTCTACCTGGTGTGACTCATTAGCCTGGTGCCTGGGAGAAAAAGGTGGCAAAGCCCAGTGTAATAATTTTGACTGGTTTTAATTCCTAAGAGCAATACATGAAAATTCCTTGAGAGAAAAAGAACTGATAACATATATATATATATATGACAATGTTTGTAAAGACATTGAACACCCAGCAGCGAGGAGCAGTGAGCCACAAGGCACAGGGACAAAAGGGGTGAGCTGCAGGTTTTCCAGGTGACTGCAGGGACCCTCGAGGAAGAAGCCAGGTGAAGCTTGGCAAGCTTCCTGAGGTTGGGAGACAGAGCTGAGAGTCTGGACCAAGGCAGCTACAGTTCACAGGATAGAGGTGTCAGAGACGAAGAAAGTACACACTGAGAGAGATGTGCAGAGACATCTTGTAAGGTCATTTCAGCTGATCAGCTTGTGCAGGGAAGAATGTTACCTGTGGGAAAGAGCTACAGGAGGGAATTAGAACAAGAGACCTGGAGCGGTGTGTGTGACACAGGTACACTGCTTACCCTACAAGTGCAAAGCCACTGTGATTTATGGGGTGTGGGTAGACTATTTGGAGAGGTCGTCCCTCAATAGTGGGGAGTGATTAGCCTTCACCTCTGGACAACTCCTGAGAAATTATCAAAATAAGACATGTAAAGAACAAATTGTTTCTAGGTAACATGACTACATCTTAGAACACAGTGCAAGAAGACTTATAGGAATACTAAACCACCCAGTACCCAACAAAGTAAAATTTCATGGTGATTGGCATTCAATTAAAGACTACTAGGCATGAAAAGAATCAGGAAAGGGTGACCCTTAGTTAGGAGAAAAATCAATCAAAACAGGCAGAGAGGCAGGGCAGTATGGCGGCTGAGCAAGATCATCTAGTAATTGTCTCCCCACGGGCACACCAAGAGAACAGCTGTTAGTCACCAAACCACCTGCACAAGAGCTAAGGGAGCCAGGTATGAAGCTATGATGTCTGCTTTCAGTACAACAAAGCAAGCAGATGTGTCAGAGAAGTCAGGAAGGAAAGAGTTATCGGCATCACCTTCTCTCAATTCAGGCAGCCCAGTGTGAGATGCCACCCTATTTGGCAGAGGGAAAGAGATGTAAGTCCAGATCTTAGACTTGAAATCCAGTATCACACCTGCTGTGTTAAAGCAAAGCCTCTGCTAGGCCAGGTGGCTGACACCTTCACCACTGACTCCAACTTCAGCAGCGGACTTCACTCACCAGAGAGCAGAGTGTGATAGCCTTGCCTTGGAACGTGATGCCAGGCCTGCCACAGTGAGACCCAGCACCTGGCAAAAACTGAAGGTGCCATGTGCAGGCCAGAGCCTACAGAGCCTCTAAACCAGCTTTAGCATCAGGAGTCCTGTGTGCTGGTGTCTGCGCCCCACCATCTGCAGGCTTGGAGTGGGCCTGGGGCACACCCACCCTTCTCCCAAGACTGTGTAGGCTTCTGTCTCTGAAATTCAACTGCAACCAATCCTAGCATCAGCATCGGAGCCAAGGGACTGTCTCCACTACACATTCCCCCAGATGTGGGCAGCACAGCCATTTCCAGGCCAGTGCTTACAGATGGGGCTCTAAAACTGCTCTGCCACCTGGCAGAGACTGTGCCCCAAGGGAACAGACTTGAGTTCTAGGCTATATCAGTGCCAGCTCTGGCATGGGCCTCAGATATCCAACACCTTGCAGGTACTTGCAGCTGAGGCTCAGGTGTGACCCAGCTTAGCATCAGGCTAGACAGACAAAGGGCTGCCTTCATCTGCACCTCCCCAACCTTAGGCAGCATACCATAATACGAGCCCTGTTTGATGGAGTAGGTCAAGATAGTAATCATGAGATGTTGTTTTGGAACTTAGTGCTAGACTGGTGAAACCCAGTATTAGGCATACCTTAATGGCCCCTATCCTAGGCCTGACTGTGGATGGAACCCCTGGAACAGCTGAGTGTCAGGAGCAGACACATTACCACAGGATATTGAACTCCTCTCTCAGCTAGCAAACATGGCTGGTTGCAGTGGTCTTGGGCCAGGAGCCCATCTTAGAAACAACACATAGCAGTACTTTATCTTTGTTTTTAGACTGGTCTTAGTGGGCTTTGGCACAGGCCATGACAGTGTAGTAGCATTTGTGGCCTTAGGTGATATAGAAGTCACCATTTATGGTGACTGCTTGGAACTAGGTAGAATACTTCCATGCCTGACCATAGGTAGGTCACCATTGACAAGATATGCACATTCATTCTCTCGATGTCATTTGTTTCATTTATTGATTTGCATATATTGAATTATGTTTGTGTCCCTGTGATGAACTCCATTTGATCATAATGAATAATGGGAACATATCTCAGAGGTAGAGGGTTCAATACCCAGCAAAACACACACACACACACACACACACAGTAGCTTTGATCTGCTGTTAGATTCAGTTTGCCAATATTTTGTTGATAATTTTTGCATCTAGGGTTACCAACTTCTGGCTTTTTTAAAAAAATTCTTTTTTTTTTTGTTTGTTTGTTTGTTTTAAGGTAGGGACTTGTTCTAGCCCAGGCTGACCTGGAGTTCACTATGTAGTCTCAGGGTGGCCTCTAACAATTTGGGATTGGTTAGTTCTTACATTTCTAGTTCCTCGAGATGTCATGTGTTTGAGATATCCTTAAAAAAGTCTTTTTTAATTTATTTGCAAGCAGAGACAGGGAGGGAGAGAAAATGAAAATGGGTGTCCCAGGGCCTCTAGTCCTTGTAAATGAACACGAAATGCATGTACCACTTTGTGCATCTGGCTTTACATGGGTACTGGAGAATCAAACCCGGGTCATTAGGCTTTGCAGGCAAGAGTGTTAACCACTGGGCCATCTCTCCAGCCCTGGAGATCTCCTTTTTGATTGATACAAACTTCCCTCTTGTACTGTTTTCCTGCATATGTAAGTTTGGGTAGATTTTGTCTCCATTTCCATTTGTTTCATTTCCTTTTTGATTTCTTCCCTGACACACTGGTTTTCTAAGGTAAATTGTTTCATTTTCATGTATTAGGCCATGCTTTCCTGAAAACTCTAGCTTCTTGCTGACCTGTAAGGCCACTTGGGGATTAAAAGATTAAGAATTCATCCCAGACTTCCTAATCTTTTGTTCTAGGAATTCTGAGCAGGATGCTTATTTTCTCTCCACTGTAGTAAGAGAAAGCCTCCATTCACTCACGACTGCAGCAGGGATGTACCTGGATGCAGAGTAATTTAGATAAAATGGCCAGTACTAAAGGCTGGGGAAGGCGGACCCGAGAAGGAGGAAAAGTTGTTTGATTGATGGAGATTAAGTTACTGTTGGGTGAAGGTGGAGGTTCCTGTGTGCTACTGCACAAGAAGTGACTGTAGATAACAAAGATGTTCCAGAGAAGAGATCTTGAGGCTTTTCCACAGGGTGCCAGTTTGACTTGACTACCATTGCATGCATATATATGGCACATTAGTATACACATTTTTTTAAATTTATTTTATTTATTAGAGAGAGAATGGGTGCTCCAGGGCCTTCAACTGTTGCAAACAAACTCTAGATGTATATACCACTTTGTGCATATGACTTTCTTGGGTTCTGGGGATCCAAACCTGGTCCTTTGCAAAGGCAGGCAAGCACCTTTACTGCTAAGCCATCTCTCCAGCCCTTGTTTTGTTTTATTTAATGAATAAAAGTTCTGTGTGTGTGTGTGTGTGTGTGCGCGTGCGCGCGCGCGCACGTATTTGTATGTGCGTGGGCTTCTGTGCACATTTGGGAGCAAGCATGGGCCTGGCAGAGTTGATGCCAGTGTCTTACTAGAGCATGCTCTACTTTGTTCTTTGAGACAAGGTCTTTCATTGAATTTAGGGTCCAGAGTTGGGGGAGATGTCTCAGTAGATAAAGGCACCTGCTTGAATCTCGGGCTCACTGTCCTAGCTAGACTAGCTAGCCAGTGGAGTCCCAGGGATTCTGTGTCTGCCTCCCCAGGGGTGAGACTACAGGTACATACCACCACGTACGGCATTGTTATGGGTGTTTAGAATCTGAATTCAGTCCTCCCCCTTGCTTGACAAGTGCTTTCCCCACCGAGCCATCTCCCCAGCCCATGAGTAAATTTTAAAAATTACTTTAAAAATCTGAGAACTGACAAAGACATTCAAATTTGCAGAAAAAGCACTTGAGCTTTTATAACTCTATCCTATGTATTCAAAAGTTCACTAGAGCTAAAGAAGATATTAAAAAGAGATATATATTAAAGTCTTAGAGAAGAAAATATCTTAAATGAAAAACTAATGAAGGGGAAAATAGCAGCTGAGATGTTATTGGACAAAAGATCAGTGACCTTGAAGATGCAATTAAAAACTATCCAATAACACCCTCAAAAGAACCCAAGAATAAAGAAAAAAAAGAATGCCAGTGAGCTTTGGGACAATGCAAATAGACAAATGTGCATAATAATGGAACTCCTGGAGAGAGGAGAGATAGGAGCAGGCAGTCAAAAATACCTAAAGAAAATTTTGAACATCTCCAGATTTGATGGAAATTTTAAACCCAAGGATCCAAGAATTCATGAATGCAAAGTAAAAGAAAATGAGAAACTACATTAAGGGACATCTTAATAAATTAATTAGCTTTATTATTGTAAAAGCAATGAGAGAGGAAAAGACTTACATACCAAAGAATAATGGAAGGGTAATTGTAGACTGCTCACGCAAGTGAAAGGACAGTAGAATAGTAACCATTTCTTTCTCTCAGTACCTAAACATTTTTTTGTTTTTTGTTTTTGTTTTTCAAGGTAGGGTCTCACTCTAGCCCAGACTGACTTGGAATTCACTATGTAGTCTCAGGGTGGCCTCGAACTCATGGTGATCCTCTTACCTCTGCCTCCCTCCTGTGTGCTAGGAATAAAGGCATGAGCCACCACATCTGACTTCAGTCCCTAAATTTTTAACTTACAATTCTATGTTAGTTGGAAATATGTTTTCTTTTCAAATTTGAGATAAAGCCTCTCTATGTAGCCAAAGCTGGCTCAAATTTTTGGTTCTGTTATCTTAGCCTCCTGAGTGGTGAAGTTGCCACCACACCTATCATGCGAATATCTTCTTTGAAAAAGGCAAAATATATTTTTTTGGCACACAAAATCTGAGAGGATTTTTCATGAGTACATAGTATACATGAAGTGAGACCATGGTGAGTGGAAGATAGATACTGTTAGCCAAACACAGTCACTAAAATTATGAAGTGATCTAAGAAAGGGGATAAAATAGCAAAATGTTCAATCCAAAACTCTTAGAAAAGAAAGATAACAATGAACACATAGGGCCAATGAAAAACAAATAGCAGAAAGATGAACATAAAACCTAACCATGTATGTGCTGAAACTCACCAGATCACACACTTACACACTTATAGTCTGGCCTTGATCTCCAACCTCTCCTCCCTCAACCTCAACGGTGCTAAACTAAAGGCATGCAGGACCACGCCTGGCTGACACATCTGCTGTGAGAATGTGTTTATTGAACAAATAGAGAGACGATGTTCATTTGTTGGTATTATATTTTTTAAAATATTTTAATTTTATTTATTTATTTGACAGAGAAAGAGGGAGAGAAAGTGAGAGAATGGGCAGGCCAGGGCCTCCAGCCACTTGCTAACAAACTCCAGATGTGTGCGCCCCCTTATGCATCTGGCTAACATGGGTCCTGGGGAATTGAACCTGGGTCCTTTGGTTTTGCAGGCAAATGCCTTAACCACTAAGCCATCCCTCCAGCCCTGTTGGTATTGTATTAAATACTCAGCAAGATGTCTTTCAAGTCCTGAGTGGTGTGGCAAAATCCACACATTTGGAGTTAGGAGTTAGAAATATGTTAAATCTGGCTTTGCTCATTTCTGCCATATGCCCCAGTTTCCAAATAAGCAAAATTAGATGATAATACCACAGGGTTTATATGAAAAACTTAAAAATACACATCAAACACTTAAAACTGTGCTGGAAAGTTTAATCCATTGAGTACATGAAATTTTTATTTGTGTGTGTGTGTGTGTGTGTGTGTGTGTGTGTGTACAGCACACATATGAAGGACAGAAGACCACCTTGAGGTATCTGTGTTCCACCTTCCCTGAGATGGGGTCTTTGGCCATGTAAATGAACAGCCAGCTACAGAAGCCAGAGGAACTGGCCTACAAGCTTCTTATTCTCCTGGCTCCACCTCCCATTGTCATGGTGCATTGGGATCACAGATGTAGGTGCCACTTTACATTCAGCTTTACGTGGGTGTTGGGGAATTGAACCTGGTGCAATGGCTCAGTGGATAAAGTGCTTGTGGCATAAGTGTGAGGGGCACTTGTCAGATGGGCGTGGTGCCTACCTGGGATCAAAGTGTGTGGGAGTTAGAAACAAGACCCCTGGGCAAGCTGTCTGGCTAGAGTAGCTGAGTTGGTGAACTCTGGGCTCAAGTGTGGGACTCTACTTCAGGTGGTAGTTAAGACACCCAACGTCAACCTCTGGATCTCTACGTGCCTGCACACACACATGAGCCTGCACACACACACATGTGCACACAAAAGCAGTGAGGTAGTTACCTTTGATAACAGAGTAAGCAAGCAAGCAAAGAAATATAACAGGAATAGCTGAAGACAGAAGTGTTTACTGGTATTTGTAAAGAAATATAACAGGGCTGGAGAGATGGCTTAGCAATTAAGGTACTTACCAGCAAAGCCAAAGGACCCAGGTTCAATTCCCCAGGACCCATGTAAGCCATGTGCACAAGGTGGTGCATGGGTCTGGAGTTCATTTGCAGTGGCTAAAGGCCCTGCACATACATGTTCTCACTTTCTCCATCTGCCTCTCTCCCTGTCAAATAAATAGTAAAAGAAAAAAAAATATAAAAAAGGAAATATAACAGGAACAGCTGAAGACTGAGGTGTTTAATGGTATTTGTAAAGCTCTGGCATATTCCTGAGAACCTCGAAGACTATGCACATAGGGTTATGTTTTTACCTGTGTTGTGCCTGTGCCCTGAGAGGGACTCCAGAGGGATGAGATGACCTTAAGGCTCCGAATCGTAAGCTGCTGCAGAAGTGCGAGCATCGTTCATTATTCATCGGAGCCCTTGGCAAAGGGCAGTCTAAAGCAGTTAGTGAAGTCTCTGCTTAATTATTAGCTGACAGCTGAGCTAAGTGAGCAGACTGCAGTGGTCATCCGCCCCAAGGATCACAGATGCTACAGACACAGAAGTCACCACATGAAACAAACCTCAACAAACCCTGTGGAGATAGGAGGCTCTGATTTCTAGAATTGCCATTTTCCTATTTAAAATATTCAGTTGGCAACAGAAATCCTTAAGTCATACAAAGAAACTAAAAAGTAGCCCATACATAGGAAGAAACTGTTCCAGAAAAAGCCTGGGTATTATCCTTACTAGACAAAGGTGTTAAACGATTTTATGTATGTGAGAGGAGCTATGTGGAAAGAACAAAGGGAGAGCGTGGAGAGATGGCTAATTAGAGGCACCGGCATGCTCCTGCTCGTCTACAGAAAAGAGCCAAAGGAACTGGAATTTTACTGCATAAGTGAAGTATGTAGCCATGGGAAAACACCGGAATTCAATAGGAGAAAAGTGGAAACTGTAGCATCCAGAGATCCGGGACAGTAGCATAGCAAGAAACAAAATATCCTGGCATTTGCCACCCTGCTGGAACAAGGGAGGGGTCTCTCCTAAACAGGGCACGAGTGAGAGAGGGCCACCCAGAAAACTCCTGTGAGGGCATGTGTTAGCGATCAGATTTATTGGAAACCTTCATAACCCTAAAAGGTTTTTTGCACAGACAGATAAGAAAGCTGACGTGTGCCCAGTCGCCTGGTGTTGGGAAAGGAATTCACTTCATCTCACAGTGAACCCTCAGGGAGCTGGTGCCAGGACTTATCTTGAGAAGGGACCTACTGTCCAAATTTGGACTGTTCGAGGATCAGAAAGCCTGCGTACTTCCATGTATGGGACCGCAGAGTTATTCCACCTCCCTGGCAAGGCTGCCTCACAAAACCAACATGGTTCAGCAGAGTGACTCTGACACAAATCTACCAAGAGGGCTGCACTGTCGGGAGTGGGTGGTGTGGCATGGAGAGAAGTGAAACATCCTCAGGAACTGGGGATGGATGTGGCGAGGCTGCTCTTCATGACCAGGGATATGGCTGATTCTATATGGGTTCGTGTGTGTGTGTGTGTGTGTGTGTGTGTGTGTGTGTGTGTGAGCACACATGTACTATGGCATGTGTGTCAAGGTTAGAGGACAACTTTCAGGTTGGTCCTCACCCATCCACTTCCTTTGAGGCAGCATCTCTCTCTCTGGATTGCACTTTGCTATTTTTCATTGCTGTCTGGCCACGATCTTCTGGGAAAATTCCCTGACTTCACGTCCCACCCCACCGTCAACATGCTGGGATTTCAGAAGCCCACCATAGCTTCCAGCTTTTCACGTGGGCCCTGGGGATCAACATGGGTGCTCAGGCTTGAGCAGTAAGGCTCTAACCACCGAGCCATCTCCGCAGCTCGTTGGCACAGGCCGGGACTGAAGGCCTCGCCCACCGACATGCCTCCCACCACCGCTTCCCCAGCGCCACGCACAGCCACCTGTCGCTGCCAAGAGAAAGAAAGCTCTCTATGGCTTCACTGCTTCCCCACCCACAGGAGTCTGCCAGGGCAGTCTTGAGCAGTGTGCGTCTTCAGCTATATCCTGGGCCTGGAGTGAACAGCTTTAAAAGGTCCAGAAAGCAGTGTTGTTTGTGCCGTTAGCTGTAGTTCACTCCTGCATGCTTCTGTGATCACCTCAGCAGATGGGAATTCTTCCTGCCTGAGCACGGGTGGACCCGAGGGGAAGAAAGGCCCTAAGCACTGGGGTCAGGCTTAGTCTGAGGTCTGCTCCTGGCTGGTATGCCCCTAGTGACAGTGCAGAGGAACAGCACGTTTGTTGCCACCTCCAGCTGCCAGACACCTTATGTGATCATGCATTTTTCCTGAAAAGACTGGGTGTGAGGCCATCGAGGGGTTCTGTGATTTCTGCTCTCTCCACTCCATGAGTGCCTGACCCCATGCCAGTGTCTAATTAGAGGACATATACTTTCACCTCTCACCACTTCTCCTGTAGCCAGTGCCAGAGACCCTTTCAAGTAACAGAGCCAATATTAATAGTGCCAAACTTTTGAAGGCCTACCACTAGTCAAACTGCTCCACAGGATTGAAGAAGAGGAAACCCTTTCAAACTCACTAGATGAGGTTAGCATTGCTCTGTTACCAAAACCTATTAGGACACAACAAGAAAGGAAACCCAGGGCTGGAGAGATGGCTCAGTGGTTAAGGCCCTTGCCTGCAATGCCCAACAACCCAGGTTTGATTCCCCAGTACCCATGTAAAGCCAGATGCACAAAGTGCTACACACGTGGAGTTTGTTTGCAGTGGTTAGAGGTCCTGGCGTACCCATTCTCTCTGTGCGTGCCCCTCCCTCACCTGCCTTCTCGCAAATAAATAAGACTAAAAAAGAAATGAAACTCTTGATGAATATACCATATGACCATGATGGTCATAGATGCAAAAATACTTAGCAAAACAGTAATAGAATTTAACAGCACATCAAAAGATCATATACTATGATAAAGTTGGTTTCATCCCAAAGATGCCAGGCTAGCTCAACATAGACAAATCAACACATGCAATATGACACACCAACAGAATGAAGGGTAAAAATTACACGTTCATCTCAGTAGATACAGGAAAAGCATTTGATAAACATACAGCATCTCTTTATAATAGAAGTATTGGGTAAGTTAGGTATCAAAGGAACATAAGTCCACCTAATAAAGGTTGAGTATAAAAAGCCCACAGCCAGCATCACGCAGAACGAGGGAGAGCTGCAAGCATGCTTCTAGGGGGTCCGCTCCCCTGCTGTTATGCAGACAGTACCACAGCAGTCAGGCAAGAGGTACCAATAAAAGGCACATACATAGGAAAGGAAGGACAGCATTAATCCTTGTTTATAGATTGTCAACAAAAATAGTATGCCCATCCAAACTTTCTCTCAAAGAAGCAGTCAATATAAGCCAAAGTGGAGAGAATTTACTCCCAGAAAACTGTGCCTTACAATACAAGAAATGTTAAAGATGGTCCTTCAAAGTGACATGAAAAGGGCTGGAAAGGTGTTTTAGTGGTTAAGATGCTTACCTGTCAAGCCTAAGGACCCTAGTTCAATTCCCCAGTATCCACATAAAACAGATGTTTAAGGTGGCACATGTGTCTGGAATTCATTTGTTGCAGTGGTTAGAGGCCCTGATATACACATTCCCTCTCTCTCTTAAATAATTTTTTCTTAAAGTTAAATGAAAGGATATTCAATAATAACTTGAATTCACATGAAGAAGTATAGAATGCCTATATATATATATGTATATAAGTAGGTATAAAAACAGTACAAATGGAAAATTTTATAACTTTTTCCTCCTGATTTAGAAGATAACTTTCAGAAATCAATAACTGAAGACTGGTGATGGGCACACACATATAAATTAAAGTTTATATGAGGCAACAGCAAGGTGGATGAGGGAGGGAATGGGGCTGTATATAGATATCAGACCTCTTTGTATATAAAATAACATTTTGGTCCATGATGGCCCACACAGACCATGGTTTATAATGGAGGTAAAAATTTCCTATTATCTAATGACATCATACTTACATTGTGTTACAAGTGCCTGGGGCATTCAATATGGGAACATGCTGTATAGGTTTCTAGTCTAGGAACAATTGGCCATATACAATATAACCTAGGTGTGTAGTAGACTATGTCACTTAGGTTTGTGTAAATATTGTTCACAAAGTGATGAGATTGCCTGACAAGTTTTAGAATATATCTCCCATCACTAAATGATGTGTGGCTGTACTACTGAAATTAATTTCATACTAATGTGAAAATTAAGTTCATACTAATGTGAAATTCAAAATAAATACCAAGAGAACAACATGATACATTGCAAATATCTATTTAACACAGAAAGGCCAAACAAACCAAAAGGATATGAAAGCACAAAACAAATGGCAGCAATAAACCCTACCATATCATTTATATTAATTGTAAATGGATTAAACATTAAAAAAAATTATACTATATGCTATCTATACTATAGCTGTCTATACTGTGGCTTAAAAGATAAGTAGGATGATGGGGCTGGGGAGCTTGCTCAGTAGTTAAGTAGTTAAGGTCTGCAAAGCCTAAGGACCTGGTTTGTTTCTCCAGTACCTACGGAAAGCCAGATGTACAAAGTGACATATACATCTAGAGTTCATTTATTGCAGTGACTAGAGACCCTGGTGTACCTATTCTCTGTCTATCTCTCTCTCTCTCAAGTAAATAATTTATTTTTATTTTTTAATTTATTTGTTAGAGAGAGAGAATGAGAGAGAGAGAGAGAGAAACAGAGAGAATGGACATACCAGGGCCTTTAACCTCTAGCCACTACAAACAAACTCCAGATGCATGCACCACCTTATATCTGGCTAACGTGAGACCTGAAGAATCAAACCTGGGTCCTTAGACTTCACAGGCAAGCACCTTAACCACTAAGCCATTTCTCTAATTGAATAAAATATTTTTTCTTTTCTTTTCTTTTTTTTTTTTCGAGGTAGGGTCTCACTCTAGCTCAGGCTGACCTGGATTTCACTATGTAGTCTCAGGATAGCCTCGAACTCATGGTGATCCTCCTACCTCTGCCTCCGAGTGCTGGGATTAAAGGCATGTGCCACCATGCCTGGCCCAATAAAATATTTTAAAAAAGATAAGTAGAATGAAAGTGGAGTCTAGAAAGAATATGCCACACCAATAATAACAAAAGATGGGTAATTTTAGACTAGTCTTTAAGACAGAAGTTCTTACCAGAGACAAGGAAAGATATTTGGTAACAATAATAAGTTTAAGTTACTAAAAAAAGATAACAGTTATAAATAAATGCACATAACAACAGAGACCCAAAATTTAAGAAATCAAAGTGACAGAATTAAAAGGTCTCATCTTTGAAGACTTCGTTATCTCTTTTTTAATAATGGTTGAACAGTCATGCAGGTAATCAATAAGGAAGCAGAAAGCCAAGATCACCAAAAACCAACTAAACTTCACAGACATCAATAGGACACTATGTGCAACTGTAGTAGAGTGTGAATTCCTAGAGGTACACGATCAGTCTCTAGGACAGGCCACATGCTGATAAAATAAACCTCAGTAAATTTAGAAGGACTGTGGACTGAAGCAATGGCTTATCAGTTAAGGCACTTTCCTGCCAAGCCTAAGGACCAGGATCAATTTCCCAGTACCCACATAAGCCAGATGTACATGGTGGCACATGCATCTGGAGGTCGCTTGCAGTGGCTAGAGTCCCTGGCATGTACATTCTCTCACTTTGTTTATCTGCCTCTTTATCTCTCTCAAATACATAAAATAGTTTTTAAAAATTTAGAAGAATTGAGTCAGGTGTGGTGGCTCACACCTTTAATCCCAGCACTCAGGAGGCAGAGGTAGAAGGACTTCTATGAGTTCGAGGCCAGCCTGAGACTACATAGTGAATTCCAGGTCAGCCTGAGCTAGAGTGAGACCCTACCTCGAAAAAACAAAGCAAACAAAAACAAAATTTAGGATTGAAATAATAGAAAAATTACCTTCTTTGACCATAATGGATAAAATTAAAATCAAGAAGAAAAAATTAGAAATCAACAGTACATGGACAGTAACAAAATATTTCCAAATAACCAATGGATGAACTAACTCACATGGGAAATTAGAAGATATTTTGTATAAATGCAAACAAAAAGTTCAACATGACAAAACCAATGGATGCGTCATCAAAGGAAATTGTTGCTGGAAACACCCATATTTTACAAAAGTAATAGGAGCAGAGCAAACCAGAAATAATGAGTAAAAAGAAGGAAATAATAAAGAGTAGAGAAGGGGCTGGAGAGATGGCTCAGCAGTTAAAAGTACTTGCTTGCAAAGCCTGATGGCCTGGACTCAATTTCCCAGTACCCATGTAAAGACAGGTACACAAAGTGGCACATGTGTCTGAGTTTGTATACAGTAGCAGGAGGCCATGGCATGCTCACTCTTTCTGTCTATGTCTTTTTCTCTCAAATAAAATAAATAATTTTTTATAAAAGGCTAAGGAAGATATAGATAAAAATGAAACAGAATTAAAAGCAAGAAAGAAGTAAAATTAGCCAAATATTTGTTCTTTTTTAAAAATATTTTTATTTATTAATTTGAGAGAGAGAATGGGTATGTCAGGGCATCCAGCCACTGCAAATGAACTCTAGATGCATGAGCCCCCTTGTACATCTGGCTTACGTGGGTCCTGGGGAATCAAACTGAGGTCCTTTGGCTTTGCAGGCAAATGCCTTAACTGCTAAGCCACCTCTCCAGCCCAGTATTTGTTCTTTTAAGATGAACAAAATTGACAAATGCACACACACACACATACACACACACACACACACACACAGAAATGAGGGAGCATAGTTACTAACTTTGCAGAAATAAAAATGATTGTAAGTAACTACTTTGAACAATTGTATGTCTATAAGTGAGATAGCCTTGATGAAATGGAAAAATTCCTCAAAAGATACAAACTACCAAAACAGATTCAAGAAAAAACGGAAATTCTACATAGATCTGTCCTTAGAGACTAAGTTAGTAGCAACACCAAAACAGACAAACAAATAAATAACTTTTTCATAAAAAGAAGCCCCAACAATGTGTTCACTGTTGAGTTCTTCCAAGTCTTTAAAAGAATACTTAGTACCACTTCTTCATAAACTCTTTGAAAATGTACAAGAAGAAAGTAAGCTTTCTAACTCAGTCTATGAGACCACTGTCACATTAACATCACAGTCAGATTATACAAGAAAAGAAAACTACATCATTATGAATAAGGATATAAAAATCTTCAACAAATACTAGTAAAGTCAGTCCAGCAACAAAAAGAATCATACAATTTGATCAAGTGGAATTTATCCAAGATATGCAAGTTCAACAGATAAAAGTATCACATACCATATTAGTAGAATAAAAGGGGAGGAACTACATAACCTCAACCACACTAAATAATCTCTTGAGAAAATCTAATATCCTATCATGATAAAACAACAAAACAGGAACCTAAGGTCATCTTCATCTATGGAATATATACCACCAAATCATATTTGTGGTGGTAAAAGATTGGTTACATTCGTTCTAGTGAGAAGAAAAAGACAAGGATATCTGCTCTTACTATTTCCTCTAAACAGTATACTGAAGACTAGCCCGCACAACCCATTAAGAAAAAGAAAAAGATGGGCTGGAGAGATGGCTTAGCAGTTAAGCACTTGCCTGTGAAGCCTAAGGACCCCAGTTCGAGGCTCAACTCCCCAGGACCCACGTTAGCCAGATGCATAAGGGGGCGCATGCATCTGGAGTTCGTCTGCAGTGGCTGGAGGCCCTGGCACGCCTATTCTCTCTCTCTCTACCTGCCTATTTCTCTGTCTGTCACTCTCAAATAAATGGATATATATATATATAAAGAAAACGAAAAAGAAAAAGTACACATACTGAAAAGTAAAACTATATTTTCAGATGACCTTATCATTTACATAGAAACCCTAAGGAACACACAAGGAAACTAATAAAGTGAATAAATGAGGTTAGCATGTTTGTAGGATAGAATATTAAATCACACCAATCAATAGCATTTCTATTTACTAGCCATGAAGAATATAAAAAACTATCCCACTTACAATTCCACCAAACACTTAAAATATAGGAACAATGAAAAACAACTAATTGAAATTAATAAGACTTAAATAAATGGAAAAACAGCCATGTTCATGAAGACCTAGTATTGTTAAGTTGGCTACATTCAAACTGACTAAAATTTTAACACAATCTGAAAAATCATGGCTGACTTTTTTTCAGAAATTGACAGGCTGTTTCTAAATTCATACAGAAATGCAAGGACACAGAATAGCCAAAAATAATCTTGAAAAAGAACACGGAGGACATATACTTCTCATCTTTAAAACCTACCACTGCAGTATAATAATGAAGGCAATGTCATACTGGCAAAAAGACAGATTTATAGAGGCCAGATATGATGCTATACACCTGTAATTTTGGCACACAGGAGGCTGAGGCAAGAGGATTGCAAGATTGACAGTCTAGCATACAGAATGAGTTCAAAGTCAGCATGGATCCCCTCAAAGAAAGTTAGATGCATAGATCTGTTACAAGTGGGGATCTGAATCCAGGGGACGTTATCTGAAGTTTCCAGGTTCTTGTGTTCTGAAACACAGGGATGGATCAAGAACATGTGGACAGTGGTAGAAAGTTTATGAAGCAAAAAGAAGAGAAAGGCATTCCAGAGAGTGGGAGAGGGCTAAGGAGCTGGGATGATTCAAGGCTCGAAAGCCTTGTGCCAAGAGAGTATCCATCTTCTATATGTCACTTACCTCGTAATTTACGTAGAATCCACCTTCTCCCAGATTTGGAGATCTTGGGTGTTTTTGGTCTTCAGGAATTATTACACTTAGCCCAGGCAAAGGTTTCCAGTCCTCCACCAACCGTCTCCTTTCATAAATTAATATTTTTTCAAGTATTTTATTTATTTTTTTGAAAAAGAGACAGAGTGTGTGTGTGTGTGTGTGTGTGTGAGAGAGAGAGAGAGAGAGAGAGAGAGAGGCAGCTAGAGAGAATGGGCGTGCCCGGGCCTCTAGCCACTGCAAACAAACTGCAGATGCATGCACCACCTTATTCATCTGTCTTTACATGTGTACTAGGGAATTGAGCCTGGGTCCTTTGGCTTTGCCTGCAAATACCTTAACTGCTCCAGCCCCCTAAATGAACCTCTCTCCCTCTCTTTTGTTTTGTTTTTTCAAGGTAGGGTTTTTCTCTAGTGCAGGCTGACCTGGAATTCACTATGTAGTCTCAGGGTGGCCTTGAACTCACAGTGATCCACCTACATCTGCCTCCCAAGTGCTGGGATTAAAGGCGTGTACCACCATGCCCAATTTGATGCCTCTCTCTTGTACTTCCCCTTCAGCCACAGATCCACAGAACTGAATGAGGGTCCAGAAGTAAATCTGTATAGTTACTGTTAATTGATTTTCAACAAAGGTGTTGGGAAGTTCCAATGAGGGAAAGAATAATCTGCCTACAAACGGTACTGGGACACCTGGATATCCCCGTGAACAAGACTGCAGCTGGGCTCTTATACATACACAAAAATTTAAATCAAAAAAGCCTCAATGTAAAAGCTAAAATGATAAAACTTTTAGAAGAAAACCTATGTACAAATAATTCATTTTCTTAGATTCAGCAATGGTTTCTTAGCTGTGTTAGCTATAGCACAGGCATCCAAAGGAGAAAAAAAAATGACTTCAGAAATTTTAGTTTTATGCTGTCATACCATTAAAGTGAAATGACAGCACACTAAATGTATTTGCTAATCATATAATTGATAAGGCTTCCTATAGAGGAAATCTAAAAGATGGTTACAATTGACAATTAAAGCACAATAACCCAGTCGTCACCACTTACTATGTGAACTTCAGATCTCTTAATTTCCCGAACTCCATTTCACTTTTTTTTTTTTGAGGGGGGGGCTTTCAAGGTAGTTTGGCTCTATCCCAGGCTGACATAGAACTCATTATGTAGTCTCAGGCTGGCCTTGAACTCACAGCAATCCTTCTACCTGTGTTTCCCAAGTGCTGGGATTAAAGGCATGCGTTACCATGTCTGGCATTTTTTTGCTCCTTAATCCCACTTTTACTGTCTTGAGTTGATCTGTATATCTTGCCACAGCATGGCTGTTTATTTATCCACTGTGTGTGCATGTGAATTTGTGCATGCCGTGGTGCACATGTAGAGGTCAGAGGGCACCCCAACTCTGAATGTCAGTCCTTGCCTTCCACTTGATCGAGGCAGGGTTCCTTGTCATTCTCCCTGGTGAATACCAGGCTGGCTGGCCCAGAAGCTTCAGGAATTCCCCTGTCATCTTGCCATAGGAGGACTGGGGTTATAGACTTGGTACCTCATCTGGCCTTAGTGGGTTATGAGGAATCAAACTTGCCTAATCATGCCTGTGCCCCAAGCACTTTGCCCACTGAGCCATTTCCCAGCCTTATTTTTTTATTGTGTGTATTCATGTGTGTATATATATATGTGTGTGCATGTACC
This sequence comes from Jaculus jaculus, assembly GCF_020740685.1. Taxonomy (NCBI): domain Eukaryota; kingdom Metazoa; phylum Chordata; class Mammalia; order Rodentia; family Dipodidae; genus Jaculus; species Jaculus jaculus. The sequence goes on from NC_059105.1 coordinate 118,603,403, forward strand.
TGTGGATGTCACCCACCTCTCTGTGAGACAGGGCCTCTCATTGGCCTGGAGGTCATCAATTAGGCTAGACTTGCTGGCCCCAGCAATCCTCCTGTCTCTGCTTCTCAAATGCTGCTATCATGCCCAGCATTTTATTTATTTATTTACTTTTGGTTTTTCAAGGTAGGGTCTCACGCTGGTCCAGGCTGACCTGGAATTAACTATGTAGTCTCAGACTGGCCTCAAACTCACGGTGATCCTCATACCTCTGCCTCCCAAGTAGTGGGATTAAAGGCATGTGCCACCATGCCCGGCTATGCCCAGCATTTAAAAAATATTTATTTATTTGAGAGAGAAAGAGAGAGAGAGAGAGAATAGGCACATCAGAGGAATTAAACCTGGTCCATCAGGCTTTGCAAGTAAGCATGTTTAACCACTGAGCCCTCTCTCTAGGCCACACCCAGCAATTTTAAACAAGTACTGGGGATCAAACAAGCACTTTGCCCATTGAGCTATTTCCCCAGCCCTGGTGGCTTAAGATACAGTTTGGTGCCTACCTCAGTGGTCTGTTTTCAATTTTAAATGCCCATTGAGAGGCAGACACGTGACAACATGGTGCTTGTGACCCTTCTGTCGCCTGTGCTACTGGCAGAGCTTCTCCTCGGTCCTCACAGTCTCCAAACCATGACTCCAGTTAGCAGTGGTTGGCAGAGAATGTTTCCTTTAGATTTTTTTCCTGCAGCTGCCTCATTCACAAGCTACATCTAGAGTGGTTTTAAAAGGCTTCATTCCTTCTTTCAGAGTTTGAGACAAAGAGAAAGTGAGAGAACTGTAGATCATGTCTGAAAGGGTGTTTGCCCCTCTCATGTTGTTTTCAATATTGGGTCTTTATTTTCTTTATTTTCATATTGCTTTTTCTTCTGATTCCGATTTCCTTTCTCAACCTTCTTCCTCCAACCCCAGAAGATTGTAGAAGTTAGGGACCCTGAAGTTTGGAAGTGTTGCAATAATCTTTTCACTGGCTTACAAACAAATCGGCTAAGCCCTGGAGCCCTTCCTCACAGTGGAATTTTAACTTTGATTTTACAAGCTTTACAAAGAGGAAGGCAATCATTTTACAGTGTTGTAGGGGAGAAGGAGCATGGGAATCATTGGCATTCTTTCTCACTCTACCGTGAAGTTAATGGTTACAAAGTCTAACAGGCTTCCTCCAAGTATGACAGTCCCTTCAGAGCAGAGTCTAGGGCTATCTATTTGGATGATGTCATACATTAGTATGGAGGCTTTGGGCCCCACCACTGCCTCTCACTGGGCCTTAGTTCTCATGTTTGTTTCCCCATCTCTGAAGAGAACCTACTCGGTAGAGTGATGGTTGGTTACTGCCCTCCGTCTCCTTTGTCTGCCTTCTTGGTGCCTTCAAGTGCCAGGCACATGCATTCAGCACAGGGTGCTTTAGCAAGTTCAGAAGGACAGAAAATATCAGACAACAAGCACAGCCAAGACAGACTGCGGTCGCATGTCATACTGTCACCCCGTCTGTCCCTGGCCTTGGACCAGAGCAGGCTTCATTTCGCCTTTGGAGGACCCCAGTTCTGCAGCTGCTGTCTGCTGAGTGGCTCACACGGCTGAAACCTCTCCGTCTCACCAGCAAAAGAGACCCAGTTAGATTTTTTTTCCATGCTAGTTTCTGCCTTTCTCCCTACTTCCCCCAGCTATTGTCAATTCTGTTTCCTAATCCTTTCCACCTTTCTCTATGTTCTCCTTTGTCCCTCTTTCCTCTTCTTTTAAAACTATTTATCATCTTTTCCATCCCATATAGTGCCTGAGATTTTTTTTTCAGTGTCTCATAACAAACACTGTGATTAACAGAGATGTTGGACAATGTGTGCCTAGTTGTGGTCTATAGAATACAAGCCCTCTACAATGTCCTATGGAGAAAGATTCTGGGACTAAATAGCTTTGGGAATCCTGCTCTGTGCTAAGTCCTCTTGCCCATTCAGTGAAGAAAAGCTTAAAGAAAATAAAGCCATCAAGAATCCTTGGTACTTTATTTTCAAGCTTCCCAATTTTTTCCTAAGGAACCCTCTTTCTGAGCAGCATCTAGTGCATGCACTGAAAACTGTTTGGAACCCACCACCTTGGAAAACATCAGACTTGATGCTTTGTCTACATTGAGTTGATTCATTGTTCCCAGTTCTCTTGAAAGGTACATGGACTGTGCTTTTGATGGTGTAGGGTGGGGGAGAGCAGTTTTAATGAGTCAGCTCCTCATAGCTGTTGTCCTTTGGGGACCTTTGGATGAACAGTCAGAGGGAGGGAGTGGGCGCTGGTCGACCAGGCCCAACTTATCATTTGCCTGTGGCCTTGTCTACAGTAATGATGGTTTTCAAAATCATTAGCCAGCATGGCTTCATCCTTGAAAGATGTTCAGAGATTGATAAATAGGATGGAGAGGATCAGGCATGGATGTGCTCTACCATCTGCTTCCTTTGCCCAGAACTAAAAGAAAATCTTTAGCAATCTGTCAAGTGGGATAAGAGACCCTGTAATCAGTGTTAGCTGTGAGCTCACACCTCTGCAATAAATGAAGGCTCTGTAGGTGAGAATTTATGCAACACTTTTAATTAAGATAACTGCAGGGGAATGGAAAGGACCCCTTAGTAAGTGACGCTAATGAACAGATGATGCCTTCCTTCCTCTCCCTGCAAACCGAGGCTCAGCTACTAATTGGTATAATTAGTAGATAAAAGTGAACAATATTTCACTTTTCCCCTACTTTCTTCAGCTTTAGAGCACCTGGGCTCTGCTTTGATTGGTTGACTACCTCCTGCCCCCTTCACGAAAGTTCACCATGTTTAGCGGCCTCCACCCCTTGTCAGACAGTGACCAGGAACTTGGATCCTGCCCTCAAGGGGCTGCACCATCTGGTCCTGTATGAAGCAGGGATTAAAGGTTAGTCTGGCTTGTATGTATTTTCAGGAAGTTATTTTATCTGAAGCTTGAACTTAACACTTGAGAGAGGGCTCTCATCTTTTTCTAGAAAGGGAACCCAAAAACGAGCAGAAGGATGTGTTGCTATGGAAATCATTGAATGAAAAATTTATTTCCTACTACATCAATCGATCAATGAGAAGGAAGGCAGGAAACCTCTCAGTAAGAAAGAAGCAAGAGGAGACAAAGACTTGGAGAATCATTAACAAATAATTTAAAAATAGTCATAGAGGTCAGCCTGAGCTAGAGTGAGACACTACCTCGAAAAACAAAAAAATAAAAATAAATAAATGGGCTAGAGAGATGGCTTAGCGGTTAAGCACTTGCCTGTGAAGCCTAAGGACCCCGGTTCAAGGCTCAATTCCCCAGGACCCATGTTAGCCAGATGCAAAAAGGGGCACATGTGTCTGGAGTTTGTTTGCAGTGGCTGGCGGCTCTGGCATGCCCATTCTCTCTCTGTCTTCGCTCTCAAATAAATAAATAAAAATAAACAAAAAATAAACTATAAATAAATAAATACATAAATAAATAAATAAATAAAAACAGTCATGGGAAGGTTGCTTTGAGAAGGCCAATTTCCCTGACAAGGTGGCTGCATCTTCTTTTAGCTGCTTTCTTGTGATTCAAGAGAGCTTGTGAGGGAACCGCGAGGGTTTGAAGCCTCTGACAGGATGACATTTTAAGGTTTGTGTGGAAACTCAGCACTCAGGACAGTGCTCAAAGGGGCGTTTGATGCCATGTTGATTAAAAGTTTAAAAGCAGAAACAAGTTTCCTTGACAAATTCAAACTCACTAGATGAGTTCCAGGTTCAGTGTGGGACCCTGTCTGCAAAAGTAAGGTGGAGAGTAACCGAGGAAGATGCCTGACATTGACACCCAACCCTCACACATGCATATGTTTCCATGCACATATGAGCACATACACAAATGCATACCACACACACAAAACAGAATTTGGCCCTAGGACATTGCTCATCTGAAGCACTAACTAGCAGCTCCTTTACATACTATTAGGAAATAATTGGCTCCAAAATGTTTTGTTTCTTCATATATTTTTTAAATTGTTTATTTTTATTTATTTATTTGAGAGTGACAGACAGAGAGAGAAGGAGGCACAGAGAGAGAGAGAGGGAGAGGGAGAGGGAGAGGGAGAGAATGGGCACACCAGGGCCTCCAGCCACTGCAAACGAACTCCAGATGCATGTGCCCCCTTGTGCATCTGGATAACGTGGGTTCTGGGGAATCAAGCCTCAAACTGGGGTTCTCAGGCTTCACAGGCAAGTGTTTAACCGCTAAGCCATCTCTCCAGCCCTGTTTCTTCATATCTTATTCTACTCATATAGCCTTTAAATATGGTACAGAGTAAGCCTGGTAATAATTCATTGCTCTAACAATGAGTGCTACTCTTTTTCTTTAAATTGTATGTATTTATTTGTAAGAAGAGAGAGATGGGAGAGAGAGAGAGAGAAAAAAACAAAACAAAACACCAGGGCCTCCAGCTGCTGCAAATGAACTCCAAATGCATGTGCCACTGTGCTTGGGGAATCAAACCTGGGTCGTTTGGCTCTGCATACAGGCACCTTAACTGCTGAGCCATCATCTCACCAGCCCCATGAGTGCTACTCTCTAATGAAGGCCAGGGCTTTATATCTGAGAATTCAACCACTTATGGATTAAAGATATTTGGAATAAAGTAGCATCTATATGGAACATATGCAGACCTTTTTTGCATTGTTTCTTTAACAGTACAGTGTAAAACTATTTTCATAGCATTACATTGTATTAGGTATTATAAGTCATCTAGAGATGACTTAAGGTATGTGGGAATATGTGTTTAAATTATATGCAAATACCATACCATTTTAGAGACTTAAGAGACTTAAGGATCTTTGGACTTTGGTACATGTAGCATGGTCCTGGAACCAATTCTTAGCTACTGAGAGACAACTATATTGGTAACCTTTGGAAAACACGAGGAGAATTTGCCTGAAACTGGGAATATTCAGGCAGTTGGCATCCTGGGCTATACTGTAACATAGGAGCCTGACTAAGATGAGATGTCTTAAAATCAGTATCAGGTACCTCAGGTGACAGATGAGATTTCTTAGCATGAAGAGCTGTGAGCCAAGCTCTGAATCGGGGTTAATTCATCAAGGTAACAAGGGACTTCAAGGGAAGCAGCCTTTGCAGGTTGGCTGCCTTGACCTCACCACAGGCTACGTGGCCCTACTTCTCTTTATAAAGCACATTCACTTGACTTTGCCCTATGATAACACTAAAACTATAACATTAGGTATGAACAGCTTATCCATAAGTCGTGGCCTGGGGCCTATAGAAATTTAGGTATAATGAGTCCTTGAATTATTCAATATTGTGTCAAAATAGAGGTCCTTTGTTCTCCCCATTGAATAAGGAGAAATTGCTGGTGAGTCTGCCAACCAAAAGACATCTCTGTGGTCCCCGTGAACTGCCCCTATTGTAAAGATGCATTATTCTCACAATCACCTGCCAGCAAAGTAGATTTCCAGTAAATGAAAACTCAGATTTTTCTCTAAAGAGAAGGCAAAGCAGATGTTGTCTCCCACCTGCAAATGAAGATGTCTGCCCGAGTTCAGGGTCACTCACCCACAGTTGAGCAAGTTTTATTTTTATTGCCCAAGCTAGTGGGTGACAGAGGCAGGACTCAAACCCAAAGCCCCGAGTTCAAAGTTCTCCTGACACATGGCCTTGGTCTGTCATCCAGAGTCACTCAGCCATGGAGCCAGTCAGCAGAGGAGGAAATGGGGTGAAAAGTAAGATTCCTGATGTCCTGGACTGAGAGCTGACTCATAGCCAGCCCTGCTTCAGAAAGCATGTTCCCTAAAAGGAGTATGGCTTCTGGAGTCTGATAAGATGCATGTTCCAGATTGGAAAACATGAAGTTGGGAGTGTGCTAGGAATTAGTCATGCAGTATGAGTGCCTAATGAACTATGATTCCAAAAACAGAGCTGGGAGCAACGTCTGTCAAGAATGAATCAAATCCAGAAGACACCTGGGACTCTCAGAAGTGGTTGCAGAAATACGGCTTGAAGGCCCAGAAACTGTCATTTTATGATGTCCTTGCAGACTGCTCCTTCCGCCATGCTGACGGAGTTGTTGACATAAAAGGCAAACCAGAGGATGAGTCTGTGCGGACCAGTGCGGTAGGTGGGCTCTGGTGGGGCTGCAGGCCTTCCTTGACCCCTCAGGTCAGAAGCCAAGACAGGACCATGATGGAAGGCAGTGGTGAAGGAAATAATGTTGGGTTTCCACGTAGAATGGCATCCCTTCATTTCCCACTTTATTCCCTGAATGGAACCTGTCAGAGTAGAAATCAAGTATGGAAATGGTTTCTTTTTTAAAAATATTTTATTTATTTATGTGAAGGTGAGAGATATTATGGAAGGGAGGCTGTGCAGGGTGCCTGGAGTTGTACTGGAGCTGCTCATCTGGTCCCTGCTGTCTTCCCCTTCGGGTTTCTTGACTTTGCAAGGAGGCTGGTATGAGTGGAAAATCCCTTTTTCTGGCTTCTCCCACAGCTCAGGCAGAGATGGTACCATGGCAGGAACCGATTTTGACTGGTTACCTGCTTGTTAGGAGCTCTGGGTCTCTTCTGCTTCTCTGCTGAGGTTAATCATCCTTATATACCTTCACTTTTCAGTAGAAGAGTGTATTTTGCTCTCTTTATTCTTATTTCTCTCCCCCCGCTTTGGTGTGGCTACTGTACCACCATCTTACCCAGAAGTCTCCTGCTCCTTGTTCTCATACAAACTTTTGGAGACATTCTCAAACTATTTATAAGCCATAAAACTAGATATAAGTGAATTGTACATGAGCCATCAGCTAGACCTATGGAAATTCAGGCATTATGAGTCTCTGTATTATTTGACATGTCAAAAGAGAGTCCCTATTGGACAAAAGGGAGAAACTGCTGATGAGTCTGCCAAAAGAACAGGCAATTCTGTGGTTCTTGTGAATTTCCACTATATTAAAGGTACATTATTCTAGTGACCACCTGCCAGTGGATAGTTGATTTCCATTAAATAGAAAAATCATGGGCATGGTGGTGCACGCCTTTAATCCTAGCACTGGGGAGGCAGAGGTAGGAGGATTGCTGTGAGTTTCAGGCCACCCTGAGACTACATAGTGAATTCCAGGTCAGCCTGAGCTAGAGTGAGACCCTACCTCAAAAAAAAAAAAAGAAAGAAAGAAAGAAAGAAAATCACATCCTCCCAAGAGTTAGAACACTGGATGGGTGTACATGGAAAACTTTGAAAGCTGTGGTTTCATTTTGCCAAGTGAGGCTCGTGGGAGTATAGTTTCTCATATTGCCTGACTTTGGCTCCTGAAGAGAGAGAATTCTCAATACCAGCAGTTTCTAAACTCCAGACATCCTGCATATGAGTCAGTAGGTCTGAGGTAGGGACCATGATTTTGTATCAGTAATGCCTTAGCCCATTTTGTGTTGTAACAAAATATCTGAGGCTGGGAGACTTATAAAGAAAAGATTTATTATTTTTTTTAGTACATAGTTCTGAAGGTCAAAGTGCACGATGCTGGTGTTTGCTCAGCTTCTGGTGGGGACTGCATACTGTGGCAGCCCATGGTGGGGAGGCACGAGGGAGGGGCCGAAGAGATGGCTCAGCTGTCAAGGCGCTTGCCTGCAAAGCCTAGCAGCCTTCAGGGCCCACGTAAGCCAGATGCACAAAGTGGTGCATGTGTCTGGAGTTCATTTGCAGTGGCTAGAGGCCCTGGCGCACCTATTTTCTCTCTCTCTCTCTCTCTCCTCTCTCTCTCTCTCCCTGCTTGCAAATAAATAAATTTTTTTTTTAAAAAAAGCAAGAGGGAAAGTGGCCATGGGGGAAGAAGCATATGGATGAAGGAGAGACAGAAGGGAGGCTGGCCTTTGTAACAACCCACTTTTGGGGTAACTAATTCCAGTTCAGAGCAACCTAATTTACCCCTGCAAGAACAAAAAAGTATTCACATCTTTTTAGGACCAAATAACATTGTCATATTGGCACTAAGGCTCAAAATGGTGGGGAGAAGCTATATTCAACCCATAGCACATTGCAATGCTCAGGTGATGCTGGGGATGCTGGTCCTTGGGCTGTACTGTGAGAAACCTCCATGGAACCATAAGACTTGACACCAACATTTAGAAGTGTAGTGAGACTACACAGTGTCACACAAAATAGATAGCCAGAATAAAAAGAATGTTCCAGATTTTTTTAAACCAAAGTAAAGCTCTTTTAAGGGGCAGTAAGGTCCCTGGTGTACACTATGCAGCAAAACTAGGAGACGGGTGTCTGGGGGAGATGAGAGGTGGGGAAGCTCTCTGAAAACAGTATCACTCGATGTGCTCTTGAAGGCTGTTATTCAGGGTCAAGGTCATTACTAAGGTGCAGACACAGCAGAGGGGAAGCTCTAGTCTGATGGTGGCGTTAGGCTGGCTGACTACTAAGGCCCCTTCCCCCTCTCCTATGAAGGCTGCTTTCTTCTGGCCACTTGGCTGCGCCGTGTTGTGTTCTGGCCTTCCTTCCCCTGTGTGTTTACAGTGGTTGCATGAGGACAATATAAAAATTGAATTAGAAAAATGCAGAAGTGATGCAAGGCTCGTTTCCTGGCATATCCCAGGATGGAGAGTAATTGCTGCAGTGCAGGAAAATCTCATTGTGTCTTTCCTCCCCCAGCACAATTTCTTAGTTTTGTAGACATTATTCAGTCATGTTCAGGAAGTCTTGCATAACTACATTTTCATTTAAAAATACATCCAACCCTAGATATTTAAAAATATTAGTCCTTGCTGATTTTGACCTTGTGTGCTGTGAGCCTGTGGCAATGTGGCAGGCTCAGGGGTAGCTCTTATACTGATTACTTTTTTATTCTTTCTTGACATTTTTATTTTTTTATTTTTAATTTTTGAGGCAAGCCCAACAGACTGGCCTGTTTCTTTAATAAGAGAGAGAGAGGGAGGGAAGGAGGGAGACACAATTGGTGTGCCAGGGCCTCCAGCCACTGAAAACACCAGACACATGTGCCCCCTTGTGCACATGTGTGACCTTGCATGCTTGCATCACTGTGTCTGGCGTATGTGGGACCTAGAGTCAAACATCAGTCCTTAGGCTTCGCAGGCAAGAGCCTTTACTGCTAAGCCATGTCTCCAGCCCTTTCTTGACAAGTTTAAATGAAATTATAGAGGACCAGCTTGAAGACTGTTGCTTTCAAAAAGATAATTTTACCTAATTTTTTTTGTACTAATGAATCACAGTGGGGGTAATAGTTGAGAATTATGTAGTATAGCTATCCTCTTTTATAAATACTAATAAAAAGAACTTCAGTTTCTTAGAACTATATGTTCCAAACTGGGTCAGCCCCTGAGCTGTGCTGTGTGAAAAGGGAGGACAAGCTTTGGCTGAGAGTTGGGTTGGTTATCTCGGGCTGGACACGTGACTATATAGAAACACTGCTACAGATTTGGAATAGTTCTTTGCACTGAGAAATAAGTGACTAGGGCTGGAGGGTGGGAGACTCAGTAGTTAAAAGTATTGCTTACAGGGCTGGAGAGACGGCTTTAATGGTTAAGGCACATGCCTATGAAGCCTGAGGACCCAGGTTCAATTCTCTAGGTCCCACATAAGCCAGATGTACATGGTAGCACATGCATCTGGAGTTCGTTTGCAGTGGCTAGAAGCCCTGGTGCACCCATTCTCTCTCTCTCCCTCTGTCACTAATAAATAAATAAATAAAAGTAAATCTTTTTTTTAAAGTATTTGCTTGCAAAGCCTGCCAGCCTAGGTTCACTTCCCAAGCATCCACATAACAAAACGTGGTACTCGTTTGCAGGAGACCATGGTGCACCCAAACACAATGCACACAAGTTCAAATAAATTTTTTTAAAAATTAAAAAAGAAAGAAAGAAATGGCATGCCAGGGCCTCTAGCCATTGCAAATGACCTCCAGATGCATGTTCCACTTTGTGCAACTGGTTTTACACGGGCACTAGGGAGTTGAACCTGGGTCCTTTGGCCTTGCCAGCAAGTTCCTTAACCACTAAGCCATCTTTCTAGCCCCATCTTACAGTTTTGAGTTTTCATCATGGTGGGGAAGGCATAGCAGGTCCGAGCAGGGAGCCTGGGTTACATCTTCACATTGGCAGGAAGGAAGTTGCCTATGTACTGTGCTTGGAGTTGGGCTATATTACCCCAAAACAAAGCCCCAGCAATACAGCTCCTCCAGTAAGTCTCTACCTCCCAAAGGCCCCACAGCTTTCCCAAATTGCTGCTAGCTGAGCCTATGCCGGACATCTCATTCACACAACCACAGCTCCTAGGCTGGATGAATTGGTGGGAATAATTTTGCTGCCTAAGCTTTGTTCTCCATATCTGTAAATGGATGTTACCTTGCACTTAGGAGAGACCCAGTAGATGGAGTCTTTTTTCATTTATAAACATTAACACTAGCAGTGGAGAATTAGCATAGAGGGATGCGTTTGAGCTTTATATGCAAGGTGGCTATCTCAGTTTTACTCTGGAGAACACGAGGTTGGGCAATCCACTTGTGACGGGACTTGTGGCGCATGGAGGCAGGGGTGACTTGGGGTCTCCATACTGTTGTCTCATTTGACCACGTTGCTGCCTAGCAACCTGCCTCCATGCAGCTCCACGGCCTGTGTTGTTCCACATGGATGCACCTCTGGCACACCGGGGAGATGACATGGTGGGGACTGAGAGGAATACAGAGGAAGTGCTTTTGTGTGATGACTCCGAAATGTGATGAGAAAGAGAGAAGACACGTCTCCCCTCTGTTTCTGCACAGTGCTAGAGATTTGGGTCCCTTCACCAGTGCCCTTGGCAGCAAAGGACTGACCTCATGCTGCTCCTCAACCCCGTCTTCATCCCTAACCACCTGTCTCCTGTTTCTTGTCCCTGTGTGGCTCTAGAATTCTTGTTCCTTTAATGGCGGGGGGGTCTCTCCCCTGTGGACCTGGAGGAGGGTGATGGCCTCCTTGCTTCTCTTTCTTGACCATTCTTCCTTCTTCCTATGTCACAAGACTGTCACTCCTGGGGCTGTCACCCACTGAGCCCAGCTCACCCCCACCAGTCCTTGAAGGTAACAGTTTCTGTCTTGCTATCCTTGTTCCAACACCTGTCTTGGGTCTTAGGGACTTCAACTTCATGTGGAGGACCATTACAATACTCCGACCTTTCATTCCTTACTTACTTATTTGGCAGGCTCTTACTGTAGCCCAGGCTGACCTTGAACTCACTCTATATCCCAGACTGGCCTCAAAGTTCAAGGTGATCCTCTTTCCTCAGCCTCTCAAGTGTCTTTATTTCCTTTAGTCCCTTTTCTGATGACGTTCTTCTCTATTCCATCAGTACCTTCCCTGCCATACCCTTGACCTTATTATTATAAATGCCTGTGTAAACATAACCCACATACTCAGCTCTGAACATGCTACTCTCTGATCACTTTTCTAGGACATTTCCTTGACTGTCCTAATTCCATCTAGTGGTCAACAACCCTATGGGATATACAAGTTTTCTTTTATTTTCTTTTTTTTGCCACAGGTTTTTATTTATGCCACCTTTCCTCTGTTCTCTCTGTTTGTCCTTCCCATACATTCTCAAATAACTTGTCCCTCCCTTACTTTATTTCACTCATTCAGCTGGTGAAATCCACTTTTCTGCCATTTCTGGCCCATATGGAGGAGTTTGGAGGCAAATGCAAAAAGAGTAGCCTCAGGGGGCTTTGTGTTACCCAACAGCACTTAGCCTTTCTTCCTCCGCAATGTGCACCTTCTCCCGCATGCAGCGCTTTCTCCTCCCTGCTTGCACGCAGAGGTGAGCTGGCTTCTCACCTCATGGAACACTGGCATGGATGTCATTGCCCCATAGCCAAACCCCCAGCCTCTGCACCTATGTCCTGTGCCTTCATTTTTCCTATTTCCAGGAAGAGTGGTCCTTGCTCCTGCCAAAGGCCAACCCTCTCCATGTGCACTCATCTTTTTCTCCCTCTATTCAGTTACTCTCCCTTTTCTACTACATATCCTCAGTCTTGCCCTCATCTCCAGAGCTTCCTATCAACTGACAAACATGTATTTGTATGTGTTTTTGATAGAAGACAATTTCTCCTACCTCCATTAGTATTTTTTTCATGCACAAACGCCCATCCCATATGAGTGGTTTTTGTTCATTTCTGCCTCACTTGTTTCATTCTTCCCTTCTTCTTGAACATTCAACTCTTCCAAAGACGTGTATACATTCCCTTTCTCCAGTTCTTCAGTTCTCTTCCCATGCTGTCTTTTTTTTTTTTAAGATTTTTATTTATTTATTTACTTGAGAGAGAAAGAGGCAGATAGATAGAGAGAGAGAGAATGGGCGCGCCAGGGCCTCCAGCCACTGCAAACGCACTCCAGACGCATGCACCCCTTTGTGCATCTGGCTAACGTGGGTCCTGGGGAATCGAGCCTCAAACCAGGGTCCTTAGGCTTCACAGGCAAGCACTCAACAGCTATGCCATCTCTCCAGCCCCCCATGCTGTCTTGAATCCATTCCAATTAGGCAAAAGCCTCACTTCTCCATGAAAACCTGCTCTTTCCAGGGATATGTAAATTGTTAAAACCAGAGGTGAGTTCCCAGTCTATCCCTATCTTCCTTGTTTGTTTGCTTATTGCCCCTCCTTCCCTTCCCCCCTTTCTCACTTTCATCTTTCTTTCATTTGTGCAGGGTCTCAAGCTATGTAGCCCAGATTGGCCTCAAACTCACCATCCCCTTGCCTTAGCCTCCCACGTGCTGGATTACAGCTATGTGCCACCTTGTCTGGCTTTTATTCTCCTACTTTATTTTTATTTGATTTATTTGCAAAAGGTGGGGGGCGGGGGAGAGAATGGGCACACCAAAGCCTCTTGCCACTGCAAACAAACTCCAGACACATGCTGCACTTTGTGCATCTGGCTTTTACATGGGTACTAGAGAATCAAAGCCAGGCTGCCAGTCTTTGCAAGTCAGCGCCTTAGCTGCTGAGTCATCTCAGCAGCCCCTTATTCTCTTTTAAAACCAATTGTCAGTATTTCATATGGTTGGTTGCTTCCTGTAAATTCTTTTGCCTATAGAAATACAGTCCTGGTTTTCCTTCTACTCTGCTGGTTGTGCTATCTCAGTCTCCCTTGCTGCTTCTGCTTCTCTTTTATGTTCCTGACCTCTAAATGCTGGAGGGCCTTGACCATCCTGGGCCCTGTTCTCTGTACTAGTCACTCGGCAACCTTGTTTAGTGCATGGCTTTTGTTGTATGTGCTTGCTAGTGACTTCCTTCTAAATGTTCATCTCTAGCCCTGAGTGCACGGTCTCTGACTACTTGCTATGCCATGAGGAGGTCCAGCAGGCCCCTTGAGCATCTTACCAGGTCACAATTCAGCCTTCAGTTCCTAGCAGAGCATGTCCTCCATTGGCTTCCCTTTAATGGGCTACAACTTCATTTTTTCATACTTCTGGGCTTGAAAACTCCAGGATCAGTCTTCTTATTTAAATCAATCCTTCCTTCTTTCTTTTAATGCATCATTGCCATCAGCTGTTGCACACTATGAAGAACTCTTTTTACCTGAGAAGATTTTATGTGACCCTGGGTATGCAGGCATATAAAATAGGCATACAAAGCAAACATTTATAGATTATAAAAATAATAATTTTAAAACATTTTTGTATACACACACACATAATTTTACCATTTACCAAAGATGAAAGCAAATTTGCACACTAATGAGATGTATGTGCTTGTTATTTTTACACAAAGAGTTAAATCTTGTTGCTGCAAGACTTACAGCATCTCTAATGCTTTTCAGGATGGATCAATATTTAGATTTTATAATATCCATGCTGATCACCCAACTGTACATAAAGATGTAGTACAAAATGACAGAAGTATGTTTAGGGTCATTTCAGAAGCTGTTGAAAAGGCTGTTGTATTTCAAGGCAAAGTCATTTGATGGCACAGAGTAAACATTCTCATTCCAATAGGGAAGAATAGGGGCCTAACAATGTAAGCAAGACTGAAACCCATCAGGGTAAACACCAAAGCCTACAATGCAGCTCCATGCCCAGCATCTGGAGCTCCTAATTGAATCAGCTGGGCTCCAAAAGGCTTACATACCCACATTCCTCTAGTTGTGTGGCCTGCAGCCCAAATAACCTGGTCTGCACTGGGTCTAGAGCTTTCCTCAGTGATCATCCCATGATCCTAGCATCTCCAATATCTTTGGGCCTCCATAGCAACTTAGGTGTCACTTTCCCAGCTTCATGCAGTGGTTTCCTAGGGCCCTCTTCTTGCAGAGACTCCAGCTCTGCCACACTTTGCTTGGCCTTTGCCAGGAACCTTGGTACAAGCATTCTATTTTCCAAAGTTCCACTAGAAAGATTCATTAAGACTACTTATGGCATTCTTAGGCTTTTTTAAAGCCCACAGTTTTAAACATTTTCACATTCCTCCTACCCTCAAGGCACCGTAATGTCTGCAGTAAACCTGGACTCACCATGGAAGTTGCTGCCGGCCATACTGGCAAGTACAGATAAAGGAGTCTACTGACCTGACGTCTGTCTCTGCTGTAATGACTTGAGCTTTATGTTTATATAGATGAAAAAGTTTGTAGAGAGCAAGAAGGCTGTATAGTTACGCAGTCCTGTCAAGATGTGATCTGGTTGATTATTGGCTTAGTTCTGGTTCTGCAAGGTGGTTTGAAAAATTTATCACCACCCTTGTTAAGAGGAGCAATCTGGTTTCTATGAGATGATTACTCCTATGTGGGTCTGATCTTATTATGGGATCCTCTATGTGTATGGCTCTGTTCCTGGAATCCATGGTGAGTGCATTAAGGTGCCTTGAGGGTAGAGGACTCTGAAACAAGATGTTGTTCAGTAAGATGCCTCAGTTGCTCTTATCTTTGGGCCTTTAGCCTTGAAGGGAAAAGAGATATTTGGTATTACCAGGTGATAAAAAGACACTTTGAGAGGTTACCATGCCTATTTGCAGAATTAAGGAGGCAAGTGACCCAAAGTGAAGAAGACAGATACACAATGGAGACAAAGGTACCAACCTTTATCCTGTTTTTGGTTACTTTGTGGGTCCTAGTAAGAGTCAGTGCTTTTCACAAAAGCAGTTTCTGAGAACCTCTTGTAGCCCTTGACCTTATTCTTTCCTTAGGAGAACAACAAGAAGACAGTCCATGCAAAATATTGTAGCAGATTTGTCCATGCTCCCTGGAAGGATGGGAGTGTGGTCCATGTCAACATTACCAAGGAGAAATGCAAGTGGTACAGTGAGAAGATTCACATAGCTCTGGCCAGGATCCAAAGGAGGTTGGTATGTTTGTAAGTTGGTGTGAGTGGTCTCCTGAAATGCATTTGCATGATTTTTTGGTAAAAGCTCAACTAAGACAAGTGGTCAATAGACATAATTAAGGCAAGGCTTCCATTTGATAGCTTTGTTAAAGAGATTCATGTACCACTTTGCATCCAGCTTTATCCAGATAAAGTCATATTGGGGAATTGAACCTAGGCTAACAGGCTTTGCAAGCAAGTGCCTTTAACCAATAAACCATCTCCCCAGCCCTTGCTGTGCCTTTTAATGTCACTAAAGACAACATTCTTCAGTCACTTTATATTCATCATTAGTACCTCTAATAACAATGACCAGTTAAGTTATAACATCAGTGCTGGCATCCATCATAAAAACATAAAATTTAGAATTGATGGCTCTACTCTCCAAACTTCTCTTAATAGATTCTCCCATTTTTTTTCAATTTACCTGGCTATCATCTGATGAGACAAACTTATTTTCAGAAACATCCCCCCTTAGTCAAGGTGTATTATATCTGCCACATTCTTCACATATAACTTAATAAACTCACCATCAATAATTGATTTTTTAATTGTTTTGCTACTAAATATGCTACCACATGACTGTCTTTTATAGTAGAATCCATTGCATTATAACTTTTAAAATGTTTGTTGAAAAGTTAGACTTCCTAGTTCTGCAGTTTTGTTCTTAGGATACAGTCTTTGATATGAATCAAATTTGGCAGCATATTTTTGCATATAAAACAGTTTTAATTCTTAGTCTCTGGATTCAATGCAATCTCCATCAAAATTCCGATGCCATTCTCCATAGAAACAGATTAAATAATCTTTTTTTTGTTTTTTTTTTCCCCCCCAAGGTAGGGTCTCACTCTAGTCCAGGCTGCCCTGGAATTCACTATGGAGTCTCAGGGTGGCCTCAAACTCACAGCAATCCTCCTACCTCTGCCTCCCGAGTGCTGGGATTAAAGGTGTGAGCCACCATGCCCGGCTCAGATTAAATAATCTTAAAACTCACTTGGAAGCACAAAAGACCTCACAACTAAAGCAATCCTGAGGCAGAGGTGGGGGAAACTCTAGAGTTATCACTATACCTGATTTATAGAGCTATAAAACAAAAACAGCAGAGTACTGACACAAAACAGACATATAGATCATTATAATAGACAATAAACCCATGTAGCTACAGGGATAGAAACATGCCAGAAATACTCACTGAAGAAAAGATTGCCTCTTTAACAAGTGGTGCTGGGGAAACTGGATATCAACTTGCTTAGGAAGGACACTAGATCCTCATCTCTTACTCTGCACAAAAATCAACTCCAAATTGATCAAAGGTCTTAACATAAGGCCTGAAATTCTGAAACTGCTAGAGGAAAAAGTAGCAAGTATACTTCAAGATAGTCATAAGCATAAGCCTTTCCAAACTCAGGTCATTCAGTCAACAAGGTATAGATGGTACCTCCTGAAATTAAAAGGCTACAGAAAAAGAAATAATTAAGTAAAGAGGCAGCATATAGAATGGAAGAAAAGCTTTGCAAACTATACATCTGACAGAGAATTAATATCTAGAATATAGAAAGAACTCCCAAAAACAGAACAAGAAGAAAACAAACAACGCAGTGAAAATAATGGACTAAGGAACTGAACAGAGAACTCTCAACAGAAGAAACAGAAATGGCAATAAATATTTTTAAAGTATTCAACAGTTTTGGCCAACAGGGACATATAAATTTGCTTTAAGATTCCTTCTCACTTCAGTCAAAATGGTCATTATCAAGAAAATAAATGACAATAAATGCTGGTAAAGATGTGGGCAAGGGGGAACCCTGATTCACTGTTGATGGGCATGTAAACTGGTGCAGCCACTATGTAAATCAGTGTGGAGATTTCTCAAAAAGCTAAAGCAGAGCAACCATATGCCCCAGCTATACCACTCCTGGGCAAGACAGTCCTACCCAAAGGACTCTATCTTACCCAGAAATACTTGCACACCCATGTGTATTGCTATTCCACTCCCAGCCTAGATGCTTACCAAGTGATGAATGGATAATGAAGATGTGATAGATAAAACAATGGAATTTTATTCAGTCATAAAGAAAAATGAAATATGAAAATTATAGGAAATTTGATAGAACTTGAAAATGTTATACTAAATGAAGTAACTTGGACTCAGAAAGACAAATACTACATGTTCTCTCTCATATGAGAACCCCAGCTTCTAATGTCTGCATATGTGTATTTAGAGTGTTTGTATATGCCATGAAATTATAAAGCAGCCCATGAAGGAGGGGGAAGCTTCAAGGGAGGAGAGAGGGTTGTAGTATAAATGTGATCTGAGAGTGGAGGGGGATACTAGGAGTGGATAGGTTCAAGCAGCAAGAGGGAGCGGGGAGGTGGAGAGGAAAGAATGGTGAATAAGGTAAAAAGGAAAGTAGTCTTTGAAAACTTATAAATTCCCTACAAATTAAGCACAGTGCCTTATATTTCCCTCAACCAAAGAGTACTCATCTGTCTTGTTTTCACTGAACATTCTTCTTTCATCTGTAATTTTTTTCTTCCCAATTTTATTTAGCTTTTTGTTGTTGTTGTTTTGTTTTGCTTTTCAAGGTAGTGTGTCACTATAGCCTGGGCTGACCTGGAATTCACTATGTAGTCTCAGGCTAGCCTTGAACTCACAGTGATCCTCCTACCTCTACCTCCCAAGTGCTGGGATTAAAGGTGTGTGCCACCATGCCTGGGTAGTTTTCTTTTTTATTTTTCCTGAGGTATGGTCTCACTCTAGCTCAGCTGGAACTCATAGCCATCCTCCTACCTCTGCCTCCCAGTGCTGGGATTAAAGGTGTGCACAGGGCTGGAGAAATGGCTTAGTGGTTAAGCACTTGCCTGTGTAGCCTAAGGATCCAAGTTCAAGGTTCAATTCCCCAGGACCCACGTTAGCATGGGTTAGCCAGATGCACAAGGGGTGCATGCATCTGGAGTTCGTTTGCAGTGGCTGGTGGGCCAGGTATGCTTATTCTCTCTCTCTCTCTCTCTCCATGTGCCTCTTTCTCTCTCTATCTGTTGCTCTCAAATAAGTAAATAAAAACAAACAAATTTTTAAAATACTAAAAAAAAAAAAAAAAATGTGTGTAAAACCACACTGGGTTATCTACAATTTTTCTTTTGAAACATTTATAAAAGCCATACCGGACTTAGAAAAACAATAACAGACATGGAACTATATTTACCTTTATTATGAACATTAATTGACAGGGAAATTGCAAGTAAGGTTTGGACCCTTCAAGACCTCAGCTGTTGATGCAAAGTTTAGGAGAGGCCCTGCTAAAGCATGTGGGCAATGCAGGAGGTGGAGCCAAAGTATGGAAGTACTCTTAAACAAATAAGGATTCCTGCCTTTCGGATAACATTGAATGCCTATTGTTTGCAATGGTAGGCTAAAACATTATTGATAAGCACTTTGTTCACTTGCCAAGTCACCAGGAACCCATATGACATTTGATGGTACAAAATTGACTATCGGTACTTGAAAAATAACCCACTGGAAGCCACAAACCTTTGTGAAACTAAAGCCAGACGTGTATACACACAGCACATAGAGCATACACGGGTTTTTTTTTCTTTTGGTGACGTTAAGACGTTATGTCACTGACATCTACAAAGATCATGATCATAAACTGTGCAGTTGAGCTACAAAAAAAAATTAGAACAAAATCTCATAATATTTTAAGTAAGTTTATTATTTTATGTTGAGCAATATTAATAATTATCCTGAGATGTATACAGCCTGCAGGTCATGGGTTGAATACTTCTATCTTATAATATAGATCCTTAATTTATCTCAGTCAACCTTCAAATATTATACCACTTCAGGTATAAGTATCCTAATTTTCATTTCCCTTCTGTTATTCTGTACTCTGTTTCTATATATGTGGTGAGCCTAGCAATAAATTATGAATAGTTTATTGCTTTTATCTAGTGATTAACAATTAGAATAAACTGGGTATGGTGGTGCACACCTTTAATCCCAACACTTGGGAGGCAGAAGTAGGAGGATCGCTATGATTTTGAGGCCAGTCTGAGACTACATACTAAATTCCAGGTTAGCCTGGGCTTCAGCAAGACCCTACCTTGAAAGAAAAGAAAGCAAAATTAGAATAAACATATTATATATTTAGCCACATACTTAATATTTTTGCTGTTCTTTAATCCTTCTTATAAATCCAAATTTCCATTTAGCACTATTTATTTTCTACTTGAAGAAACTTAATGTCTCCTTAGTGAGGTCTTTTAGTGATGAATTGTGTTAGCTGCATTCATCTGAAAACCTCTTTAATTTACATTTATTTATTTATTTGCAAGGGGGGGGGATGGGAGTGCCAGGGCCTCCAGCAATTGCAAACAAACTCCAGACACATGCACTGACTTGTGCTTTCTGGCTTATATGAGTACGGGGTAATCAGACCTGGGTCCTTAGGTTCCACAGACAAATGCCTTAACTGCTAAACCATGTCCAGCCCTACCTATATTTTTGACAGATACTTTTTTCTAAGTATGAAATTATAGTTTCAGATTTTTATCATTTGTTACTTTATTTTTAATTTTTATTTTATTTATTTGAGAGAGAGAGAGAAAGTATGCGAATGGGCATGTCAGGGCCTTCAGTGGTTGCAAACAAACTTCAGATACATGTACCACCTTGGGCATCTGGCTTACGTGGGTCCTGGGGAAATGAACCTGAGTCCTCTGGCTTCACAGGCAAGCGCCTTAACTGCTAAGCTATCCCTTCAGCCCTTGTTTATTACTCTAAAAATCTTTCATGTTTCTTGGCTTTCTTTGCATGGTCTATAATGAAAAGACCCTTGATAGTCTTAGGTTTGCTCCTCTGAATATACTGTATATTTTTCTGTCTCTGGCTGCTTTTAAAGTTTTTGTCTTTATTGCTAGATTTTGTCAACTTTATTTTGCTGTAGCTTGGTGTGGTTTTCTTTATTTTCCATCTCTGGGTCTTTGACATTCTTCAATTTATAGGCATATTGTTTTAAACAAAATTGGAAACATTGTGGCCACATTTTTCTAATATCTTTTCTGTTCCCCCTTTCATGTCCTTTGTAGACTCTTAATTACATCTTAAGCTCCTTCACATTGTCCTAGGGATGCTTCTTGTCCATTAAATTCTTTGTTTCTATTTCATTTTGAATTCTTATTGCTATGCATTTTATTTCTTTATTTGCAAGGAGAGAGAAAGAAAGAAAATACGGGTATGCCAGGGCCTCCAGCCACTGCAAATGAACTCCAATCGCATGTGCCACCCTGTGCATCCAGCTTGAAGTGGGTACTAGGAAATCAAACCTAGCTAGGCTCTGCAGGCAAGTGCCTTAACCACTGAGCAATCTCTGCAGCCCTTGCTATATATTTTTAAAATTTCAGTTTTGGGCTGGGGAGATGGCTTAGTGGATAAGCCTAGAGACCTACGTTCCATTCCCCAGAACCCACATAAGCTAGATACACATGGTGGTGCATGCATCTGGAGTTCATTCTCAGTGGTTAGAGGGCCTGGAGTACCTATTCTCTCTATTTCTCTAATAAAAAAATAAAATAAAATATTTTTTAAATTTCAATTTTTTCTCCAAATGTCTAATTTACTAAAAATGCTACATATGTAGTTTTTAAACAGTTATTGTATCCCTCCATTAGTTTCACTAGGGTCTTTTCCTGTCTTCCCTTTTCTTTTCATTCTGTTCATAGAATTTGAGTACATGAATTACATTCATAACAGCCTTGTGACAGCCTTTCCTGCTACCTCATTGTTTTTTGAGGTTTATTTCTATTCTGTTCTAATCAAATTTTCTATGAGTTACAAATATTTTCCTTGTTCTTTGCATGTCTGTTGCTGTTTTGAAAAGATTGGGTGCCAAGTAATTCAGATTATTTTTTTTCAAGGTAGGATCTTGCTGTAGCCCAGGCTGACCTGGAATTCACTCTGTAGTCTCAGGGTGGCCTCAAACTCATGGCGATCCTCCTACTTTTGCCTCCCAAGTGCTGGGATTAAAGGTGTGCGCCACCATGCCCGGCTTGTATTTCAGATTTTTACATTGAGTGTTGGATCTCATTGTATCACTTAGTTTGTGTCTAAGTTGTGTTTTTAAGTTATGTGTCATATGTCCACAGTCGCTTTATCCTGGAGCTAATACAAGTACTACTCTTGTGAGGATGCTACTTGACTTCTCACTCCTCTTCCCAGGCTTGAGTGAATCTGACTTGATTTATGTCCTGCTTTAGCTTCTGTAGTTTCTTCACACACATACCTCGATTGTCACTTAAGCCAGAATCTCTAGAGCTCGCTATGCTGCTATCTGCAGCCCGATCCTCTCCCTCCTCCATGCCTTCACTCTTTACCTTTCTTTGTAGTAACTGTCTCTCTGGCATTTTGCCCTACAAATTCTAGTTGCCTAAGACTTGCTGAGCTCTATTCAGCAAGGTATTTTCTTTATTTTCTTGCCCCATCCTCATTCCCAAGGCTTTGCCTCTAGTCATGGGCTTCGTTGCATCCTAGGACAAGCATCTGATCACGGACCACAAAGCTGTACAGCTCATGCACCACCAGGGGCCTTGCTTGTTTTGGGCACTGAGGTGCTTCGAGCCTGTCCACAAGCTCTACTGCTGCTGCAGGAATGGGCTGGCTTTATGAGCCTCCCCTCACCCAGCAGATCTGAAGGTCTCATCATAGCAGGTGACTAGAAGTAATTTGCTTTTGTTGTTAGTGCCCATGTTAGATGTATTTTCCTGTTGTATTGATTTTCTTAGTTCTGTTTTACTTGTTTTGACAATGGGTGGTGGAGAGGGCTGATAAGAGATCCAGTCCAAATGTAGATTTTTTTTTTTTTTTTACAGAAAAATGAATAATCCATCCACTAAAGCTTGAGCGTTAACAACAGCATGGCTCTGGCCTCTGTTGATGTAGCTCTGGGTTTTCAGGAAGATGATCCTGCTGCCTAAAGGCTCTAACCATTCTCTGAATCTTTTTCTTGCCTAGAATTAAATGGCTACAAGAAGGAAGTCAGATCCTCTTTGGAAAAGTACATAAAGATTGTATATATGTCCTCATTGACACATCTCATTCAATGAAGAGCAAACTAGAGCTGGTCAAGGACAAGATCATCCGGTTCATACAGGTGAGATGGCACTGTCGGGTGTGTGCACTCAGGGGACCTGTGTGTCATGAAAGAACCTCCCACAGTCATGGTCTGAGGTGGCTATGAGCAGTGGACAAGAAAGCTTTGCGTTAAAGGGTCCATCAGAAAGCCAGTCCAGAAAAGTCCCCTTTGCCAACACAAAATCATCATAGCAGAAATATGGGCTGATGGAAGGCTAGTGAATAGACCTGCAACCAAATAACAGCCTAATCCAGAATATAGTGACTTAAATGGTGATATTTTGCATTTCTTTTCTTTATGCATATTCTATTGATTGTGTTTATCTTGCTTACCCTTAATGCCAATATCAATATCAAGTTACAATATATATTTATACATACATGTGGTATAACATATATTCATGTATTCATATATAGCATAATATCCAAGCTATTATTATCTTTATTGAAATGCCTTTTGTACCAGAAACAATTTTTTCTACTAAACATAACTTTTAGCTTCTAAATTATGATTGTATCAAACTGCAAGCTCTCCTTTCTTACATTTTAAGTGGGTTTATGGCTAAACAAATTGCTTTTTACAGGAACAATTGAAATATAAAAGTAAATTCAATTTTGTGACATTTGATGGTCAAGCAATAGCTTGGCGGGAAAAACTTGCTGAAGTCAACGAAGATAATTTGAAAGAAGCTCAGTCCTGGATCAGAGACATTAAGGTACAGTAGAGAGTAGATCTGGGAGAACTGTATGTTTCCCTGTTGACTGTATTTATATTCACAGGATAGAGATTATTGAGAAAGTATATTGAGCTCCAAGGACAGCAGTGGCTTAACATGGACATTTACTTTCTTTACAAAGGCTCCATTCATCCAATCCCATGAGACAATATCTTAAAGTTTAGCTAAGCATCTATTCACAGTAGTCATCCCTTGATATCTCTGGGGGCTTGACTCCAGGATCTTCCCCCTTCCAACAAGATCCACAGATATTCAAATCCCTAAAAAATGTAGTAGGGTTTGCACAGAACCCTCACAAATCTTCCCATTGACCTTAGACCATCTCTAGATAGAACCTGATGCATGTAAATAGTGGTTTTTCTTTTTGTTGTTTGTTTGTTTTGGTTTTTTTGAGGTAGGGTCTCACTCTAGCTCAGACTGACCTGGAATTCACTATGTAGTTTCAGGGTGGCCTCGAACTCACGGTGATCCTCCTACCTCTGCCTGTCGAGTGCTAGGATTAAAGGCGTGTGCCACCACGCCCAGCTTGTAAATAGTTTTTATACTCTAACATTTATAGAATAATAAAAAAATTTAAGTCTCTATATGTTAAGTAGAGACACCATTTTTTAGAAAATATTTTCGGGCTGGAGAGATGGCTTAGCGGTTAAGTGCTTGCCTGTGAAGCCTAAGGACCCCGGTTCAAGGCTCGGTTCCCCAGGTCCCACGTTAGCCAGATGCACAAGGGGGTGCACGCGTCTGGAGTTCATTTGCAGAGGCTGGAAGCCCTGGCACGCCCATTCTCTCTCTCTGTCCCTCTATCTGTCTTTCTCTCTGTGTCTGTCACTCTCAAATAAATAAATAAAAATTAAAAAAAAATTAAAAAAAAAGAAAATATTTTCATCCATAGTTAATTTACTTTATAGATGTGGAACCCATGACTAAGGAAGGCCAATTCTGCTTCCGAATGTGTCCTTGGCTCAGGTTGCAGCCACCTGATGAAAACATTTTAGTGACTAATATTTTGGGTACTCAGACATTCATATTTGTTACATCTAATGCTCTACCAGTGCTTCAAAGGATTTCTGGCAGCACTTCCTAACAGCAAATTTTGTTCAGAAGAAGTGAACATGTGGAGATGTACAGTCCAGCCTGGGTGCTAAGGGCTGAGGGCAAGAAGAGAAAGCCCAGCAAGCAACAGGGAATAAGTGGAGAAATTTCTTAGGTTTTCATTTTTCTTGGATGCCTTCAAAGCTGTTCTCATCACTTACATATACCACTGGGAAAATTTTTCTTTTTTCTAAATTTTCTCTTTCCTTCTTCTCCAGATATATGCTGTACTTTGTTTATCTGGCTTTACATAGGTACTAGGGAACCAAACCTAGACCAACAGGCTTTGTAGGCAAGAGCCTTTAACTGCTGAGCCATCTCTCCATTCCCTGGCTTGTTTTACACATGCGAGGTGGGGCTGCAGAGATGGCTCAGTCGTTAAAGGTGCTGCTCTCAGGTCTGCTGACTCACTTGGATCCTCGCTAATACCAAGGTAAGGTGGGGCCAGGAGAATCTGCAGACACTGTCTCTAAAAGAAAATTGAGAGAAAGAGAATGGACACTTTGACATTGTCTTCTAACCTGTACCTGTGTGCCCATATACCCACGCAAATAAAAAATAAAAAAGTTAAAAATAGGAGAAGGAAATATGTTTTACAAGAAAATAGTATCGACAACTTCTGGCTAAGATAGCGGCATAGAAACCACGCCAAAGCAGCCTAGGGGAGAAAAAGCCAAAGAAAACCCAGCAAAATACACACTTTTGCTAAAAGAAATTATAAGAAATTAAAACGGCAGCAGAGAAGTAGGAGAGATCCAGAGCATCCAGAGCCCACACAGGTAGGCCGAAGCAGCTCCGGCAGCAGCAGCAGAAGCTGTGGTGGAAGCCACGGCTCCAGCTCTGGCAGCAACAGCAGCGGCTCCGGCACCGGCAACAGTGGCTCCAGCAGTGGCAGATCCAGCAGTGACAGCTTTGGCAGCAGCAGCAGCAGCAGCTCCAGCAGTGGCTGTGCTGGTCTGCAGAGCCACAGTTGCCAGGCTCGGTTTGCCCCTCAGGAAAAGCCAGTGCCCAGCTCCAGAAACAGAACAGTGGTCCAGCGACCCAGCCAGCCTACTTGAATGAGACCAAAATCATCCAAAAAGGTAACTGGGATTGTACCAGAGAAGGGTCTCACTTGGTCACAAGCTGACACAGAACCCTCAACAGACCAGAAATCTTAACTTCTTTGTTGATAGAGGACCTGCTTGTTATAATACCTACTCTTACATAAATACTCAGTGCTGTTTTTGATTGAGTGTGTACAGTGGTTAGTTAAATTTTAGAATCTACCTGTATTTTTTTCCACTCAGCCTACTTGAATACTCCCATAGTAAGCAAACTCAACCCCTAGGAACACTTTTCTAGATACTCTGAGAGTGCTAAGAGCCATACCTAACATCTTAATCTCCTACTCTGAAGATATATAACATCAGATCAATTAATACAGCTAAGAATAACCAGCTAACTAGAAAATCCAAGCATTAACTTAAACCAAGATGCAAAAATATATACATTACAACACAAGAAACACCAAAAATCAAGACAATATAAATCCACCAAAAAGTATTAATGGATCAGAAATGACCTCCAATGAGAACGAGTTAGAGGAAATGCCTGAGAAAGATTTCAAACGAATGATTGTAAATATGTTCAAAGAAGTCAAAGAAGAAATCAAAGGAATCAAACAGGAAATCAAAGGAATGAAGGAAGACACAGGATACCAATTTAATGATATAGAGAAGGCAATGCAAGACATAAATAAGGAAATAGAAATAATAAAGAAAAACAAGTCAGAATTATTAGCAATGAAGAACACAGTTAATGAAACAAAAAACTCTGTAGAAAATCTCACCAGTAGAACGGATGAAGGAGAGGACAGAATATCTAAGCTAGAAGACCAGGTGGCAGATCTAATACAGTCCAACAAACAGAAAGACAAACTAATAGAAAAGTATGAATGGGAATTTCAAGATATTCGGGACACTATGAAAAGATCAAACATAAGAATTCAGGGCATAGTAGAAGGAGAAGAATCTCACTCCAAAGGCATCCTCAACAAAATCATAGAAGAAAACTTCCCCCAAATTTGAAAGAGGTGCCAATGTAGATAGAGGAAGCCTTTAGAATATGAGCCAGACAAAACCTGGAAAGAACTTCTCACCATATTATACTCAAAGTACCAAACATAAAATCCAAAGAAAAAATATTGAAAGCAGTTAGAAAGAAAAATCAAGTTACATACAAAGGCAAGCCCATCAGTATCACAGCAGATTACTCAACATAAACTTTAAAAGCCAGAAGGGCTTGGAGTGATGTATTCTAAATTATGAAAGATAACAACTGTCAACCAAGGTTACTTTATCCTGCAAAGCTATCCATTGAAATAGACGGAGAAATAAGGATATTCTATGACAAAAGAAGGCTAAAGGAGTATTTGAAGACAAAACCAGCTCTACAGAAAATACTTGAAAGAATCCTCTATGCCAAAGAGAAGGAAAAGCACACATATAAGGAACCTGGAAAAAGCAAGCAATACTCAAATACTAGTTAATACAAGAGAGCAAAGGTACCACACAAAAAATGGCAAACATAAATACACACCTTTCACTATCTCTTAATATCAACGGCCTCAATCCCCCAACCAAAAGACAGAGGTTTGCAGACTGGGTTAAAAAGCAGGATCCTACAGTTTGTTGTCTCCAAGAAACTCACCTTTCTACAAAGGATGGACATTATCTTAGGGTGAAAGGTCAGCAAATGGTGTTTCAAGCAAATGGGCCTAGAAAACAAGCAGGGCTTGCTATCCTAATATCTGACAAGGTAGACTTCAGTCCAATATTAGTCAAGAAAGATAAGGAAGGTCACTTTATATAGATTAAGGGCACACTCCAACAGGAGGACATTACAATCCTAAACATATATGCACCTAACATGGGGGCACCCAGATTCATCAAACAAACATTATTAGAACTAAGGTCACAGATAACACCAAACACAGTGGTAGTGGGTGACTTCAACACCCCACTCTCATCAACTGACAGGTCATCCTGAGAAAAAATAAACAGAGAGGCATCTGGACTAAATGAGGTCATAGAAGGAATGGACCTAACAGATATATACAGGACATTTCATCCAAAGGCTGCAGAATATACATTCTTTTCAGCAGCACAAGGAACATTCTCTAAAATAGACCATATATTAGGACACAAAGCAAATCTTAACAAATTCAGGAAAATTGAAATAATTCCTTGCATTCTATCTGACCATAATGGAATCAAACTACAAATCAATAGCAGGAAAGGCTGTAGAGCATACACAAAATCATGGAAGCTAAACACTACACTACTAAATGATGAATGGGTCAATGAAGAAATCAAGAAGGAACTCAAAAAATTTATAGAGTCAAATGATAATGAGAATACAACATACCAAAATTTCTGGGACACAGTGAAAGCAGTTCTAAGAGGTAAATTTATAGCTTTAAGTGCCTATATTAAGAAATTAGAAAGGTCGCAAGTAAACGACCTAATGCTTCACCTTAAAGTCTTGGAAAAAGAAGAACAAGGCAAACCAAAAATCAGTAGATGGGAAGAAATAATAAAGATTAGGGCAGAAATTAATGAAATATAACCCCCCCCCAAAAAAATCCAAAGAATTAATGAAACAAAGAGTTGGTTCTTTGAAAGGATAAACAAGATTGATAAACCCTTAGCAAATCTGACCAAAAGAGAGAGAGAAGAGACACAAATGAATAAAATTAAAGATGAAAAGGGTAGCATCACAACAGATTCCAGAGAAATTCAAAAAATCATAGGGACATACTTTAAAAGCATACTCCACAAAGTATGAAAATCTGAAAGAAATGGATGATTTCCTTGATTTATATGACCTATCTAAATCAAGATGAGATTAATCACTTAAATAGCTTTTCCATTAAAATTAGGAACAAGACAAGGGTTCCACTGTCCCCACTTTTATTTAATATAGTTTTGGAAGTCTTAGCCATAGTAATAAGGCAAGAGACACACATAAAAGGGATACAAATTGGAAAGGAAGAGATCAAGTTATCATTATTTGCAGATGATATGATTCTCTATATAAAGGACCCTAGACTCTACTAGCAAACTGTTAGAGCTGATAAAAACCTACATCCATGTATCAGGATACAAAATAAATATACAGAAATCAGTAGCTTTCATATATGCTAACAACAAACACACAGAGGATGAAATCAGAGAATCATTCCCATTCACAATTGCATCAAAAAATAAATAAATAAAGTACCTTGGAATAAACCTAATGAAGGAAGTAAAGAATCTCTACAATGAGAACTTTGAAACACTCAAGCGAGAAATTGCAGAAGACACTAGAAAGTGGAAAAACATCCCTTGTTCCTGGATTGGAAGAATTGTGAAAATGGCAGTCTTACCAAAAGCAATATACACACTTAATGCAATCCCCATCCAAATTCCAAAGGCATTCTTCATGGAAACAGAAAAAAAACAATCCAAAAATTAATTTGGAATCACAGAAAATCTCAAATATCTAAAATAATACTGAGCAACAAAAATAAGGCAAGTGGTATCACCATACCTGATTTTAACCTGTACTACAGAGCCATAGTAACAAAAACAGCGTGGTACTGGCACAAAAACAGACATGTAGGTCAATGGAACAGAATAGAGGACCCAGATGTAAATCCAGGTAGCTATAGCCACCTGATATTCGATAAAAATGCCAAAAATACTAATTGGAGAAAAGACAGCTTCTTCAGCAAATGGTGTTGGGAAAACTGGATATGTATCTGTAGAAGGATGAAAATTGATTCTTCTCTCTCTCCATGAACAAGCATTAAGTCCAAATGGATTAAAGACCTTATCATCAGACCTGAAACTCTGAAACTGCTAGAGGAAAAAGTAGGGGAAACCCTTCAACATATTGGTCTTGGTAAAGACTTTCTGAATACACCCCAATTGCGCAGGCAGTGAAACCACAGGTTAACCACTGGGACCTCATGAAATTACAAAGATTTTGTACAGCAAAGGACACTGTGAATAAAGCAAAGAGGCAACCTACAGAATTGGAAAAAAATTTCACCAGCTATATATCTGATAGAGGATTAATATCTAGGATATACAAAGAACTCAAAAAGTTAAATAATAAGGAATCAAACAAGCCAATCAAAAAATGGGCTATGGAGCTAAATAGAGCATTCTCAAAGGAAGAAATACGAATGGCATATAAGCATCTAAAAAGATGTTCTACCTCACTAGTCATCAGGGAAATGCAGATTAAAACTACATTGAGATTCCATCTCACTCCTGTCAGATTGGCTACCATCATGAAAAGAAATGAGTATAAATGTTGGCGGGAATGTGGAAAAAGAGGAACCCTTCTACACTGTTGGTGGGAATGCAATCTGGTCCATCCATTGTGGAAATCAGTGTGGAGATTCCTAAAACAGCTAAGGATTGATCTACCATATGACCCAGCTATAGCACTCCTAGGCATATATCCTAAGGATTCATCTCATTTCTTCAGAAGTACGAGCTCAACCATGTTTATTACTGCTCAATTTATAATAGCTGGGAAAGGGAACCAGCCTAGATGTCCCTCAACTGATGAGTGGACAATGAAGATGTGACACATGTATACAATGGAGTTCTACTCAGCGGTAAAGAAAAATGGAGTTATGAAATTTGCAGAAAAATGGATGGACCTGGAATGGATTATACTAAGTGAGGTAACCCAAGCCCAGAAAGCCAAGCGCCACATGTTCTCCCTCATATGTGGATCCTAGCTACAGATGATTGGGCTTCTGCGTGGGAAGGAAAATACTTAGAAGCAGAGGACAGTAAGTTAAAAAGGAGACATAAAGGGAAGAGAAAGGAAGGGATGAGGGTACTTAATAGGCTGGTATTGTATATATGTAAGTAGGATTATTGAGATGGGGAGGGGATATGATGGAGAATGGAATTTCAAAGGGGAAAGTGGGGGGCAGGGTATTACCATTGGATATTTTTTATAATCATGGAATATGCTAATAAAAATTCAGAAAAAAATTAAAAAAGGAAAACACACACACACACACAAAATAGAAGAGAGACTATTTGGTAAGAAGAAGGGAATCAATGGAGGGAAGACTTGAAAGTGGGAAAAGGGAGAGTATTGGAAGTGAATTATGATCATGGTATATTTATGGAACTTGTCAATAAACAGGTTTTTTTAAAAAAGAAAATAGTATGTATAAGACTTTTGGCCTAATTGTACCTTATCCTGCAAAAAAATATGAACTTCATATCCAACTTGTTCCTACAGCTAGCTATTGAAATTACTTGTGACATATTTCTCTTTTAAAAACTCTCAGTAACAGGAAATAACTTTTTTTTCAGAACACAGCATTTTTCATGTTTGTCATGATAAGATGTTAGACATATAATCTTTTAAGATTATTTATTTATTTATTTAAAAGAAAGAGAGAGGAACAGAGAGAGAGAGAGAGAGAGAGAGAGAGAAAATATGGGTGTGCCAGGACCTCCAGCCACTGCAGATGAACTCCAGACGCAGGCACCACCTTGTACTTCTGGCTTACGTGGGTGCTGAGGAATCAAACCTGGTTCCTTTGGCTTTGCAGGCAAGTGCCTTGTCCACTAAGCCACCTCTCCAGCCCATTGTACGTATAATCTTATTGGCCAAAAGCATCAATGGTGTCTGCCTAAATTCAAACTTGAAAAGTTTACAGGAATTGCAAAAATGGTACAAAGTACCCATACACCCTCAAACTTTCTCTCATATTAGCATCTTAATGTAGTTGTAGTTTATTAAAACTGACTGCTCAGATTTCATTGGTTTTCCCATTAAAAAAAAAAAGTTCCATTTGCAATGACTCCTCTGGGTAGTGACAGCTGCTCTGTCTTTCTCTGACTTTCATGATCTGGACACTTCTGAGGAATATTGGTCAGATACTTTGTTGAATGTTCTTTAGGGCTTTTCTTTTGCTGGTTATTGAACCCAAAGCGTTGAGCATGCGAGGCAAGTGCTCTGCCACTAAGCGGTATCCCCAGCCCTTTTTATTTTTATTTTCAGACAGAGTTGCTAAGTTCCCCAGACAGCAGCAAGAGAGTGAGCTAACTTCTGGCAAGGGTGATACGGCTATAATACCCCAAAGCCTGCCCCTAACAACATACCTCCTCCAGCAAGGCTCCACCTCCCAAACTGCCATCAGCTGGGAACCAAGCATTCAGAACCCATGAGGTTATGGGGGACCCTTAATTCAAACTGTCACATTTCATCCCTGACTTCCATAAACTCATGTCCATTCATGATGTACAATGCAATGCATTCTGTCCCACTTTAAAAGTCCCCGTAGACTGTGGTTTGAGGCTCGATTCCCCAGGACCCACGTTAGCTAGATGCACAAGGGGATGCACGCGTCTGGAGTTCGTTTGCAGTGGCTGGAAGCCCTGGCGTGCCCATTCTCACTCTCTCTCTGTCTATTTGCCTCTTTCTGTCTCTCTCTGTCACTCTCAAATAAATAAATAAAAATTAACAAAAAAATTTAAAAGTCCCCATAGGAGCCGGGTCCAGTGGTGATGCAAATGGTTTCTTATTTTAATTTCTATTTCTTTGATTCTATGTGAATATCAAGTCTTATATATTTTATGAGCCAGACATGGTGGTATACACCTTTAGTCCTAGCTCTCAGGAGGTAGGGGTGGGAGGATCTCTGTGAGTTCAAGGCCATCCTGGGATTACAGAGTGATATATAGATTAGCCTGGGCTAGAGGGAGACATTACTTGGGAAAAACAGAAACAAAAACAAGTCCCCATCACTTCTGTTGTTGTTGTTTTTGTTCTTTCAAGGTAGGGTCTTACTACAGCCCAGGCTGCCCTGGAATTCACTATTTTTTTTTTTAAGATGGCCTCACAGTGATACTCCTAACTCTATCTACCTCCCAAGTGCTGGGATTAAAAGCATGTGCTACCACAGCTGGCTTCCTATAGTTTTTATGAATCCCAACATTGTTCAAACATCTGCATAGTCCAAGGTCTCTCTTTTATTTTCAGTGATACAAACATTTATTCAAGAAAATTAAAAGCATAAATACAGACCATGTAATTTTGACAATTCTGTGTTAATCCAGTTGTTTTTCTAGATGCTTCAATCATATCTTCCATAAAATCTCTTTAGACAAATGCAATAATACATTGAAAGCATAACCTTATGGCTTATTTAAAAGGGAGAATATCCCCTAATATTTTAGACAGTTCATATATATTGAATATCATTAATTTCACCAAGAGCAAATTGCCAATTATTTATTACATACAACTTTCAGAATTAACAGGAATAACTTCCAGAGTTCTGAAGATCTGCTGCTCTGGGAGTGTGGCCTTTCTGATGAAATGTTAGCTGGCTAAACCTACAACATAGATTGCTAAATAACATTTGTTTAAAAAGAATAGTAATCTGGCTTGAGAGATGGTTTAGCGGTTAAGGCATTTGCCTGCAAAGCCAAAGGATCCTGGTTCGATTCTCCAGGACCCACATAAGCCAGCTGCACAAGGAGAGGCATACATCTGGGGTTTGTTTGCCATGGCTGGAGGCCTTGGCATGCCCATTCTCTCTCCCTCTCCCTCTCTCTCTCTCCCCTTCTCTCTCTCTGTTTCTTGCTTGCTCTCTCAAAATAGATAAATAATTTTTTTTTTTTTTAAAAAAGGATAGCAATCAAAAAAGTGAGCTTCCTCCAGGTAAGAATGTTTGCTGTGTACAAAATGCCTGGCTGGCAATGAATGGTCCAATATGTATTGAGTGAGTACATTTCATACTGTTTTTGCTAAAGTATTTAAGTTGCAGGCATTATAAATAAAGTATAGCTTGACTACAAATATACTCAATGGTGATTAAAAAAAAATCAGGTTTGAAACATACCAGACTATTTTAGGAAGCTCAAGTTTAAAAGAAAATAAGTTTATGATATGCACATTAAACCCTAGGTGACCATTAAAGGCTTAAAGTCATTATTACTGTATTCCCCCCCCCCCCTCTCTTTTCAAGGTAGGGTCTCACTCTAGCCCAGGCTGACCTGGAATTCACTATGTAGTCTCAGGGTTGCCTCAAACTCACAGTGATCCTCCTACCTCTGCCTACCCAGTGCTGTGACTAAAGGCGTTTGCCACCACACCTGGCTCTCATTACTGTATTTCTTAATGAATATTCTAAACCTTTAAGCTTTTATTTGAAGTTCCTGTAAATTAAAGCCACCAAATGGTAAAGTTTTTAAACAGGAACCGGTTGGTCTAGTTTTAAGAACTTTGCTATGAATGAGTACGATCACTATATTTTGAAGAGTTCTCTGAATGAGTTAACAGAACTTGTGAAGACGTGAAAGGAAGCTCCATTCTAGGTACGAAGTTCTGCTGCTGGACACTTCTCTTCTTTTTTCAAGAAGTTTGTAGTAGTTTTCAGATTTTACTCCAGTAGCCAAATTGTTGACCTCATGGCAAACCAATCAGGGCAGGAGGTTCGCGAACGCGAACAGAACAGCGCCAGGTGGACAGCAGGAGGAGCCACAGGTGCAGCCAGTACGAGGGCTCCGGAGCCCGTTGGTGCCACTCTGTGGTTGCTCATCCCCGGTCTGCTCAGGCCGCCTGGCAGCGCCCAAGCCCCTCCTCCGGCCAGGGGCACCGTCCTCGCGGGTCTCCGCGGTGCCCACCTCCATGCCCCTCCGGGAGCCACAGCACCAGAGGAGCCTGAGCGCCCGCCGACCTTCAGGCACAACATGCCAAGGGCTCTTTAACTGTGAGCCTGTAAAACCAAAAACACAGCAGCACATAGTAAACATTCTTACTATGAAATATGACATTGCAAGAAACCATTGAGTCAATGTAAGATCTTAAACAGAGAAAACATCAAATCTTGCAGTTCAGCGTTGACATAAGGCCCACAACCAAGTCTCTGGGGTTTCTATTCCACCCCTCCATTTAGGCTGCTCACACCCTAGCAGCGAACAATCCATCCTGAGCTGTCAGCTCGCCTTGGTAGCCGTCCCACATGTTCCACAAGTCCTGGCATGTCCAAACCTCCTAGGGTTTCCACTGTAACCCACAGTTTATCCTCATTGTTCCTTCAGGTCTCCATGCAGGGATTCAAGCAGTCATGCCTCACATCACCCAGTGGCGCTTTCAAAAAACAAACAAAAACATACGATGTTGCAAACCCAATGACCCTGTCTTTCCTGCATGTGTTATTTTCCCATAGTACTAGGTGGGCCACTTAATTGTTAATCCAGTGGGGAATAAAGTCAATTTTGAAAAACAAGAAAGTGCCTTCAGCACTCTTTCTTCAGGCTCCCTACTTTCAAAAAAATCAGCATTCTGCTGTCAGTGCAGAAGAGCTGGTCCAATGCCAATGGTGGTTATTTCTCAATTACAACTGAAACAGATACAGTGTTCAGCTCAAACTTTTATTTCTCTCTGTGTCATATCCTTCTGCTCACACCAGTCCATTTTTATACAATGCAACCCTACACAAGTACTCAGGACATGGGAAGATGCAATAAGCCTCTCACACAAACTGTTTCTGGGACAGTCTAAATAAAGTTCTTTCTTTGCCTCATAAATCAAGCCTCACAATTCTTTCTGCACTTAGGTCTCTAATCTTTGGCCAGAATAATCTATCAGACTCTGCTACAAGGCACTACAAGGTCAAGGTTCCAAATCCTTTCACTTTCCTCCTGCAAATTAGTTCCGAAAGACCAAAAGTCAAACAGGTTTCTAGCAGCAACAATCCCACTCCACTGATACCAACATTCTGTTTGCAATTACCTTCTTGGAGGAAGATGTTTTTATTTTGGCTTACAGTCTCATGATGGCAGGAGAAAGCACATTATGAGCAAAGGCTGGATATCACCTCTGCCACAACAGGTGGAAAACAGCAGCAGAGTGTGAGCCAAGTTCTGGTAAGGGGTAACTGGCTATAGCACCCCTAAGCGCACCCCAACAACACGTCTCCAGCAAGGTTCCACCTCCCAATTTGCCACTATCTGGGAATCAAGTATCCAGAACACATGAATTGATGGGGGACATCTGGTTCAAAGCACCACATAAGGCTTAAATCTCCTATTTCATTATTAGCTTTTGGTGCATTTCCTCAGTTTCTTATTTCATTTTTTTCTTGCCTTCATGTGGGTTATTTGAGCATTCTAAGTGTTTCTTTTTGATTTGTTCATATTTTAAATTTTAAAAAATATTTTTAAAATTTTAATATTTTATTTATTTCAGAAAGAGGCAAATAGCAAAAAAAAAAAAAAAAGGTGTGTCAGGGCCTCTAGCCATGCGAATGAACTCCAGATGCATGTACTACCTTGTGCATCTGGGTTACATGGGTACTAGGGAATTGAGCCTGGGTCCTTAGGCTTCTCAGTCAAGCACCTCAACCACTAAGCCATCTTTCCAGCCCCTTATTCATAATTTTAGTGCATTCTTTGTATAATTGTCTCAATGTTTATTCTAGGGATTTTCTTATACATGGTTGTAATTTATCATAGCTCACTGATACTAATGTCTTAGTACTTCAAGTGAACAAACTTAATTTCCATTTAGGTCCCTTTAAAAAGTATAGCTAAATTATTTTCTATTATATGCAATATATACTGTATTAGATGATACTGAACTTTTCTTAAATCATAGCACTTGATTTAAGAAACTTGTGAAGTTAAAGATTCCCTGTTAGGCTAACTTGCATGTTTATATATAACTTGCATGTTTTTTCTTTTTCTGAAAGTTCTTTCTTCAATTATTATATTATTTCTACTTGTAGAGTTTTCATAAGTCCCTCTTTAAGGCTTAAGTCTCACAGCAATAGGCTCCCATAGTTCTTCAGCCCTGTCATGGATATTTTCACCCAACACATGATTCATGGCTGACAATTCATTTCTCTCAGCACTTGAAACATCTTGTGTGCTTCCGTTTGGTCTCTATGGTTTCTGATGAGAAATGTCTGTCATCCTGATTGGAATTAAATAGGTATTATAATGTGTTATAATTTCTTTTGGCTGCTTTTAGGATGTTTCCTTGATTTTATTTCTCAGAAATTTAATTATAATGTGTCTTTATATACATTTCTTTGGTTTTACCTTATTTTGTTTTTTTCTCAACTTCTTGAATTGTAATTTTTATATCTTTCCCCAAATTTTGGGATTTTTTTAAAGCCATTCTTAAATTCTTCACTCTTTCTTCTTTCTCA
This sequence comes from Jaculus jaculus, assembly GCF_020740685.1. NCBI lineage: Eukaryota > Metazoa > Chordata > Mammalia > Rodentia > Dipodidae > Jaculus > Jaculus jaculus. The sequence continues at coordinate 118,639,950 of NC_059105.1, forward strand.
TGAAATTCTAAAGGTCTCACTATTATCTCTTCTTTATTATCTCAGAGATCTCTGAGGCTTTGTAAATCTTGACATCAGTTGATTGTTTTTCTCAGACAAAAGAGGTATTTCTGGTTTTGGGTAGATGAATGATTTTTCTTTATTGCACCTTGGACAATTTGGTTATTATGTTAGGAAAGACTCAAATCGCATTTAAATCTTCTCATTTAGCAGGCAGACACTGTGCTTAGCATATTCATTCTGGCTTATGTTTGTGGGCTTGTGTTCCAGTAACAGTTTAGCTTTCTGAGCCATCTTTTGCTGATGGGACTGCCATTCAATTCCTGCTTGGTGCTATCAGTGGGGTGGAAGGCATGTCCTGGATTGCCTATTGTTGCTGGGTGACCTTTTGGGGACACAGAAATTGCTAAGGCAGAGTCTCCTATGCCACAGGGTAAAAACATAGAAAGAGCAAGTATCTAGCCTAGTATGTATTCAACAGATGTAATTTTTAATGATTATTATCTCTACCATCAATTCTCTAACCTCTTTTGTCCTATGGGTTTTGCAAGCATAGAATTACTTGCCAAATCCTGAACAAACTCGGAATCTGGAGCGCTAATCATCTCTATGTGTGCCGGCTTATCATACTCATCGTTTCCTAGGCTCCCTGCCAGCACCACCAGGAGATAGATGTCTTTACCCATTCAACTAGAGCAAGATATGGCCTACACTGAGGTTTTCTTGGCTTTTAATACTGTCCTGCGACACCACACACCCTTAAGACACAGAGCTTTTCTGGTTTGCTAGTTATGCTCCAGACCCAGAAAAATGCCTGGAACCTGGCGCTTGGTGCTTCCTGTAAATGCAAGAGGGTTAGATGAAAGCAACTGTTCAGGACAGGGAGTAGCACTCCCCACTGTGTCTGAGTCTCATCAACTTTTTTAAATATTATAGTTATTTTTATTTATTTATTTGACACACAGAGAGAGACAGACAGACAGAATGGGCACACCAGGGCCTCCAGCCCCCCTGTGCATCTGGCTAACATGGGTCCTGGGGAATCGAACCTGGAACCTTTGGCTTTGCAGGCAAATGCCTTAACCGTTAAGCCATCCTTCCAGCCCTGAGTCACATCAACTCTTAACAGAGAGGGCATCCCTAGCATATGGTAGGCCTTTGGAACATCTTGGGTGGGATTTTAGATAAAACCAGAACCTCCCACATAGTAGGCCCAGCAGAGAGAATGATGGCAAAGACAGTAGATACAGATGACAGCTCTGGTTAGGCAGAGGCAGTGGGCTAGCCATCTCATGTCTGACCATTCACATTTTGCTTAGGCAATACACAGCATGTGGCACTCTGTAGTGGTGTTATGATGGGCCCTGGCCATGCCTGCAGCAGTATTGAAGGCTTTGCTCCTGGTGTGAGGTCCAAAGCTAGCTTTTCCTGCCAGATGGTGATGTTGTCAGCCTTCCCAGTGCCCTTTACACAAATTCCTTTCTGCTCAAATCAATCACAGTTGTTTTTCTTGCCTACAACTGAAGTTGAACTGATACCCTGGGTGTGAGATGAGAGGGAAGGCTCAAGAAGGCTTATGGAGATCTTGCAGACTTGTAGATCTTAGTACTAGAGATTATTAGAGGTAACTTGGAATGGGTCATTTTTTTTATATGAAGGAAATCGCATTACAGTGAATCTGCAAATATCTGAAATTTCATCCTGTTTTGTACTGATGCCATGTTCAGGAGATTTTCTAATTTACAATGGTTTAACATGATTAGAGATATTGATTAAAATCTATCATTAATTTCCCTTTGCATACAATGTATATATTCTTTCTTTTTAAAAAACATTTTATTTCTTTATTTGTGAGCATAGAGAGAGAGTGTGTATTTATGGACACACAAGGGCCTCTTGCCACTACAAACAGACTCCAGACATATGTACCACTTTGTGCAACTGGCTTTGCATAAGTACTGGGGAATCAAACCTAGACCAGCAGGCTTTGCAAACAAGTGCCTTTATCCACTGAGCTATCTACCCAGCCCAAATAAACCTTTCTCTCTCTTTCTTTCTTTCTTCCTTTCTTTCCCTCACAGAGAAAGAGAGAGAGAGAGATAGAATGGGTGCACCAGGGCCTCCAGCCACTGCAAACTCCAGACGCCTGTGCCTCCTTGTGCATCTGGCTAATGTGGATCCTGGGGAATCAAACCTGGGTCCTTTGGCTTTGCAGGCAATTGCCTTAACTGCTAAGTCATCCCTCCAGCCCTCTTTCTTTTTTTTGCATGAAGAATTATGGATGGTGTAATGATTAATATTGTGTGTAGGAAAGAATAAGCCACAACTTACTCTCTTTGATTTATGTTGACTGATCAATACAGGTGTTCCTCAATATCCATGGAGAATTGGTTCCAGGATCTCTGGTCCCATGGATACCAAAATCTAATTGCACTCATATAAATTGGAGCAGAATTTGCATATAAACTATGCATATATTCTTGTGTACCTTTAGGCTACTTATACTTAGTATAGTGTAAATGCTGCATTAATACTGTGTGATATTGTTTAAGGACTCATGATGAGAAAAATGTCTGTGTGTATTTAGTTTCAAGGCAGTTTTCTTTGCAAATATTTTTTTCCCCTTGGTTGGTTGAATCTCATGGACTTGTAACCCATGGATATAGTTTGCCAACTGCATTTATTAGTTTTTATCATCATATATAATGTAGAACACTTGGAGTTCCTCAGTCAAGACCATACATTCATGTAAGACTCAATAGTATGACCATGCACTTGGAAATATGCATTTCATTACAAACAGTATAGATTCAAGTTATCTTAGATTGTTCATGTGTTCATCAGAGGCTGTTAATGATGTCACACTCGTATTTGCCCAAGTGTTGGATGTCATGAATATATCCAAACACAATCCTAGCCAGGATGTATTCAGGCTGCATGTTTAAGGTCTGTTGACAGCTAAGTGAGCCTTAACTGAATTAGTGTCTCACATAGAAATACACAAAGATGAAATTACATTAAAACCTCTGTCATCAAGACAGGAAATCCACAGTTCTGGTTTCTAGCAATACTTGGACTGCCTGGCTAGAGATTTTTATTGCACACCTGGGATTTAGTTTCTTGGAATCACTGAGCTTAAATTATCTTCTCAATGAAATTTGTTCTTTGCCTCAATTTAGGGGGTGAGCAGAAAATAAATTTTACTTGTTTGTGAGATTTCTTTTACATCTCTCTTTTTGTTGTAGGTTGGAAGTTCCACAAACACCCTGAATGCCCTAAAAATGGCTTTTTCTGATCAAGAAACACAAGTAATCTACCTTCTGACAGATGGGAGACCTGATCAGGTACCTCTTAAAACTGGGAATGAAGAGGGATTCACCTTTATTCTGCCCGTGAATGCTGAGAGAGGACCGGGGTGTTTACAACTGTCATTCTAACAGCTCTTAAGAAGCCAGGCTCTGAGAGCAGCCTGTAATCCCAGTTACTTGGGAGACTGAAGCAGGAGGATTGCAAATTCAAAGCCTATCTGAGAAATTTAGAAAGACCCTGTCTCAAAATTGTAAAAAAATGAGGGTTAAGGATATAGCTTGGGGGCAGAGTGCTTGCCTAAGCATTTAAGAGGCTGGTAGGTTCAATTCTTTCCCTCTCTCTCTCTCTCTCTCTCTCTCTCTCTCTCTCTCTCTCACACACACACACACACACACACACACACACACACACACCTGGGGAAAGACACTTCCTTAGCTTAGAGACACAGAACTGAAGTGAGAAAAGGCACAGGAATTTCTTTGTTTTCCATAACTCTGAGGAGCAGTTACCGGGAGGTAAAAGTTTTCTGCTTAACATGACACACATTCAGAGGCCTGGAGACCAACCCCAGGGGAGGAGATGTCTGCCTCCATTGAAGACTGCTTTATGGTTTATTACAAACTTCCTAAAACTGTGAAGCTTGCATTGATTTCTTTCCTTTGAGGACGCAATCTAAACATGTCACTGGGCAATGTCCTTGGTTTTATCCCTAATTTTAGCAAAGTCTTCATTTAAACAAAAGCATGCCTTTCAAGTGAAATGTTCTTTGTTTTGTTTAGCCTGCCTGAAAAATATCTGAAATGTTTTAGAGGAGTCTGTTCAGCTTCTTTTCAGCTTTGTGAATGAAAGACGAGTATTCCAGGCATTAAGTAAATATGAGGATTTTCCAGACCAGTACAATGTAAATTAACTGCTAAAGTGAATTAGTATCAGCATGTATCCTTCCTTGTAAGATGTTTATATATGCAGACTGCCAAGCAAATATTCTATGTCCCGTGATTCAGGGATTAAATACTGAAGCAAGAAGCATCTGGATTTTAGCACAGCATTAAATTGATGGCAGAGAGGCTTTAGTGAAAATTGAATTTTGAATGGTTTTCCTATCAATTTCACTGTATTTTCTGTTCAAAGGTAACTTATTGTGCTTCTCTTTTATTCCTTTCAGGGTTTGTGACTACAAAGATGAATAATAGCTTTTCCCTGCCTTGGGGAAGTTTACACTTAGGGGAATGTGCTAGATGTATACAGTTAATTTTGACACAATCCAGGGAACCGTTTGCCTGTGCCATGTCTAGGCACAGAGTGGGATGAATGTGCTATACAAGATGGACAGGAAACCAGGGAAGGTCTTGCCAGTGAGGGGACAACTGAGCTATTTCTGGAAAGAGGAGAAGCACTTCTGTGAACAGAGGAGATCAGTGTGTCATGAGCAAAAGGCACAGTGGTGTGGAAATATAGGGGAAGAGGGTTTAAACTGAGGCAGTAATGGGACAGCGTCAAACCTGAGGTGAGCGAGTCGGGTGCAGGGAGGTTGCGTGTATTGGAGGGATGGGCATCACCATAGTGGGGACTCTCAGAGAAGCAGGTCATCCCACCCACCCAGAGTTTGGCAACATGCCCCAGCTGTGCCAGAGACAGGCTAGCTCTGCTGCCGGAACTGTGACAAAGGCTAGTCAGGGCCTGGCCTCAGGAGGCAGCAGCCGAACTGAGGAAAGAGGTACTGGCGAGAGAGAGAGAGAGAGAGAGAGAGAGAGAGGGAGGGAGGGAGGGAGGGAGGGAGGGAGGGAGGGAGGGAGGGAGGGAGGGAGGGAGGGGAAAGAGAACAGAACTGGCTTCAGCAGGTGGTAGTGAACCCTTTGGAAGCCGTCAATAGGGTGGGGAGGGGGAGAGGAGACGGGAGCAAGGACAAGGCCTAAAGGAGTCATGAGCACCTATTTCTGGCTTATGATGATTATGGCCAAGTAATCTAATTTAAATTTCAAGGAATAGTGAGCAGGTTTGGGGTGCTGGTGAAGAGACTGTGAATGTACTGCGATGCATGGATATCCAGACACTCTCAAAAACATGAGGCTGGACCAGTGTATCAGACAGCTTCAGGTTCACTGAGATGAACTTCCAGACCAGGCACAGTTATGGAGGAAGGGATATTTACTGAAGCTTACAGATCCAGGGGAAGTTCCATAAATGGCAGAAGAAGCGGGCCTGCCTTCACAGGATCAGGTGGAGAGAGAGAAGTACAAGGCAAAAAGCCAAAAGCCAAAAGCCACACAGCACACTTCAGGAACTCCAGCTAGCCACACTTTGCATATCTTTAGATTGAAATCTGAAACCCACCACCACACTTTAAGATCCACCCAGTAACACTGCCTCCAGCCAGGTGGCTGCAGAATGCAAACTACAAACAATAAAGAACTGAATATATTGGGGGCCATCTATTCAAACTACCACAACCAGTATGGGAAATAAGTAGGTCAGAGGTTCCAATTGAGTCATGTAGAGAGGTGGTCTTTTTCACTTTAGTAAACTATTTTGTTATTGCTGTGGTGGGATTGCTTGTTTGTTTTTAGTGCAGGTGTATGGCCTGCATGTATGATGTGGGCCTGTGTGTGTGCACATGCACAGAGGCCAGGGTTCAGTGCTCTGTACCGTCCTCCATTGCTCTTTCGCGATGTCAGTCCACATGGCTGACCAGCAGCCCCCGTGACTCTCCTGTCTCCTCCCACCACAGGTCTGGGGCTACTGGAATGTGTGGCCAGGTCCAGCAATTCACACAGGTGCTGGGGCTAGAACTCAGGTCCTCATTCTTGTACAGCAAATACTCTACCCTTGGAGGCAGCCCTCAAGGCCCTATTTTTGTTATTTTGAGACACTGTCCAACTACAAAGCCCTGGATGGCCTAGAACCTGCTATGTTGTCTAGGATGCCAGGCACACATCATGACTTTTTAAAAATGGACTTTTATTTTTCAATTGTTCCTCTCACTGGAAATTTAGAAAAATGGAGACAAGCATTAAAAAGGAAGAAAACCTCAATCACTTAATTTAATTTTACATTCTACTTTTTTTTCATATAATACATACATTTTTTTCTAAGTCATGAGAAATCCCTCAGAAGCATCCTTCTCCAAGACTTGACCATATTTCCTTATGTGGACTTACTAAAACTTTCATCTTAAAATTAATTTTATTTCACTTCTGCATATATTTACATAGTACATGTTTCAAAGCTACAAAAAGATATATTGAGAAAATTCTTCCTTTCACCCCTGTTCATCAGCTAGGAGGCAAATAATATTATCAGTTTCTTATATCTCCTTTTAGATATAGTTTACATTATATAAGCATAAATATATATATTCTTTCTTTTGAAGATATGTGATGTGCTAACATACTTGAGACATGTGATATGTGTGATTCTGCACCTTTATTAATTGAGCATGATACCTTGCTAATTGCTTCCTGTCATTTCATAAAGAGCTTTTCATTATTTTTTATGGTTCCATCACATGGTCATTCCATAGCTCATTCAACCAGTCCTCTGGAGATTGGCATTTAGGTTATTCCAACTTTGCCATCTGTCCTTGTAGGCAAAAGAAGCTGTGTACATAAACCATTTGCATGTGTGTGAATTGAGAACTCTTGTCAAAAATATATCTCTTGACAGCACTTGGGAGGCAGAGGTAGGAGGATTGCCGTGAATTCAAGACCACCCTGAGACTCCATAGTGAATTCCAGGTCAGCCTGGGCTAGAGTGAGACCCTACCTCAACCCCCCCCCCACAAAATATATATATACCTCTTGATCTGGAGAGATGGCTTAGCAGTTAAGGTACCTACCTGTAAAGCCTAACGACCTGAGTTCAATTCCCTAGTACCCATGAAAAGCTAGATGCACAAAAGTGGCACATGCATCTGGAATTGGTTTGCAGTGGCTAGATGCCCTCTCATACCCATTCTCTCTCTCTCACTCTCTCTTCTCTCTATCTCTCTCTGCTTGCAAATAAATAAATAAAACATTTTAAAAAGTAAAAAAAAAAAAAAATGCACCTCTTCATAGATACTTCAGATAATTCCCCAAGGAAGTTATCCGAAGTATAACTCCTGCCAGGAGAATGCTGAGAAGGGTTTTCATCTGCAGGAGAACAGGACTTTCAAGGGTTGGGACTCTGCCTATAATATATATGTTCAAAAGACAATCAGATCTTCCTGAAGATTGATAGCTTTCACTAGATTCCTGGAAAGTCTATGGGCAACTTAAAGAACTAAGAATTTGGATAACAGTTCAGGTCAGAAGTATGTAAGTTGTCCAAAACATAATTCATAAAATTTTTAAAAATTTGTATTCATAGCTCCATTTTTCTACATATATTTATTTTTTATTTTTCATTATTCCTCAGTTTCTCTCAATAAAACAAATGGAAATCACATATTTGTGTTCTGTGTAAAATATACTAAGAAGTGGGAGCTGGAGAGATGGCTTAGCAGTTAAGGCATCTGCCTGCAAAGCCAAAGGATCCCAGATCGATTCTCCAGGACCCATGTAAGCCAGATGCACAAGGGGCACATGCATCTGGAGTTCGTTTGCAGTGGCTGAAGGCCTTGGCACGCCCATTCTCTCTCTGTCTCTCTCACAAAGAAATAAATAATAAAATATATTTTTAAAAAATACTAAGAAATACACTCAACCTCCATTTGTTTTTCAACTTTTGCCAACTTTTAAGGAGTTGAATGTGTAAGGTCAATGTTATTCCAATTATTCAGCAGACTTTTCTACTTGGAAGAACACATGTAGACAATATTCTAATAGTGGACATTAACTTACTGTTTGTTTATGAAAAGGTCAGGCCAGTATTAAAAAGCAACACAGGTCTTTAATATTCCCCAGGTTACAGGCATTCTAGAAATGTCATCTTCATTAAAATGGAATCAGGGGCTGGAAAGATTGCTTAATGGTTAAGGCACTTCCCTGCAAAGCCTAAGGACCCAGGTTCAATTCCCCAGTACCCATGTAAGCCAGATGCACAAAGTGGCACATGTGTTTGGAGTTTGTTTGCAGTGACCGGAGACCCTGGTGCACCCATTCATTCTCTCTTTCTGAAATAAATAAGTAAATGGAATCAGATTCACATTATGCAGGTGTCCTTTTGATGGTCATGGACACAGGAGGACCTCTACTGAGAGAAGCATAGGTCAGCTTTGGCTGAGGTCATTTTAGGGCTTCAGGTGGCAGGAGTCAAGGCAATGGGTGAGATGAAGTCATCCTTACCATACTAAACAAAAAGTAGGAGATAAAGCGTGACATGGGCCCTGTGAGGCCTGAGGGTTTGGGAATAAGGCACTCAACATGCCGCCTCAGGGTAGCAAGGAGAACCAGGTTCCTGCTTTCTTGTTCCTCTGGTTTGATGTTTGTTGTGGAAACCACTCTGGTACACGTCCGTGATGCTCAGCTTCATCTTAGGGACCGAAGACAGCGTACCTGCAGCCTCTGTGAGGAGTGCAGGAAAAGAGCCCTGGGGCTGAGAAAGGCTCCTTCACAGTTTCCTTCTCTCAGGGGCAGAACAGCTGGTGGGCCCTCAGCTCCAGGACCCAGAGAAGCGCCTGGAGTCAGTGGTTGGGAAGTCAGCGTGAGTGTGGCTGCTGTGGTCAGAGCATATGTCGACCTCCTCAGTGTCCTCTTCAGCTGTGAGGATGTGAACAGGCTACAGGAGTCCTCTGGGTGGTGCAGGGGGACAGGAATGGCTGGTTCCATAGCGGGCATGGAGCTTGCTCTGCAATTCAAGGGCACCACCCCTCCCTATCTCCAGCCACACAGGGACACGGGAACACTGCCAGCGTAGCGCGGCGGAGCCAATGAGCCAATGAGGCTGGGGCAGACTTCCAGTGATGCACCCAGTGGCCTCTCGTGTGCTCCCACTCTCTTCAGCAGTATGGAACAGAAATAGCTGAGAGAGAGAGAGACTTGAGTTAGCACCTGGGCCAGCACTGTTCATCTCAATGACCCTGGGCCTATGTTCTTTCATATGAGCTAGTCCTCCCTCCTTACAGGGTTGCTCTGAGGAAAATAAATGAGATGATATGTCCATGAATGAAGTCCACAGAGAGCTACTGAGTACCAGAGTCAGGTGCTGCTGTCTGCCTGGGCACATAGTAGTGAGTAGGATAGACAAGACTCCAGCCTTCAGTGAGGCCTTGAAGAGAGAGAGAGTGAGAACAAGCAACTAAATATATGGTACAACATAGCATATGAAAACATGGAACTGCTGCCCATGGTACCTGGCACAGTTGTTATTAATGCAAATGTCTCAGCTATAAGTCAATGTATGAGTAATACTTAGCTGACACTGCGCATCAAGTTGACAAACTTGTCTCTTGTCTGGTGAGTGAGTGAGGAACAGAGGCTGAACTTACCTGGTCAAAACTGAGTCTAGTGATGGTTCCAGTGACTGTAGAGAGCGTGCGAGGAGAAAGCACAAAGCCCATAGGCAGCTCCGAGAGGGAGGCTGAGCCGAAGCAACAGAGGCTGTGGCAGGGGCTTTTCTCTGCCCTTGCACTTGACAAGAGGAATGGGGTCATCCCTGTAACTAGGAAAGTTTGGGTGGAGAGGTTTTTGAAGTCATATTAAGAAGTCAGAAGCCCTTGGTGTGGGATCCCAGTGGTCAGGATGTTTTGCCCATGGGACCCTTATACTCTAAGTGGCCTAAACCACAGCCCAGCACCTTGATGGCATGGACTGTAGACTCATGCATGCCTAAAGTGGAGTGACTTGCTTAGACAACTCTTCTAGCTGCTTTCAATTGAATTCTTTCACACTTGCGGTCAGGTAGTTTGTTTCTTGGATTGGATTGACACTTTCACAAAAATCCACTCACCACTGAACAAAAAATTACTGTTTCTGAATTTGACCATTGATGGGTTTTGGTATCAGCTTTTCCTTCTCTTCTTGCTTTCCCATCTTCTTTCATATCATTTCAGCCTCCTGAAATGGTGATAGACCACGTCAAACTGTTTCAGAAAATTCCTATTCATGCCATCTCCTTCAGTTACAATGATGAGATTGCAAATGAATTTTTGAAAGAGCTTGCGTCTTTGACTGGAGGAGAGTTCCATTCGTATCATTTTGGTCACAAGGATCCCATTCCTCAGGAGGCTGTTCAGGTAAGAGCTTGATGCACCAAGTGGGATGTGGAGGGGCGGGCTTCATGCATTTGAGCTTTACAGATGGGAGAAAGTAAATAAAAACTCTGGGCTTAGGCCTGAGGATGTACATTTAAAGATTCCTTTCTAGAGAGAAGTGTATTTCCCCCTTGTTGTGTGCCCTGTGGGGAGAATTTGAACCCAAACTTTGGGGCAGGGGTGGTGGTAACCAGGACAATTCAGAAATCTTGTCAACACTAGCACTTAAGAAACTACCTGAGGTAGAGAAAGGAAGGGAGGAGGATACTTAATAGGTTGATATTGTATATATGTAATTACAATGATTGTAATGGGGAGGTAATATGATGGAGAATGGAATTTCAAATGGGAAAATGTGGGGGTGGGGAGGGAGGGAATTACCATGGGATATATTTTATAATCATGGAAAATGTTAATAAAAATTAAAAAATAAATAAATAAATAAAGTGAAAAAAAAAAAAAAAGAAAGTACCTGAGTGGTGGGGATGAATCAACCAAAAGGATCAGAGACAGGAGTGATCTGAGATCACCTGGAGCCAGGAGTGGAGAACCTTGCAGCCCTGTGAGGATTTGGTAGGATATACAGAAGAGTCTTGCCTCAGTAGTTTATATACTAAAGGATCAAATTATTCCCAAGTAACTAACTGCACCTAGAAAATGATTATAAGAAAACAAAAATACCTACAATGTCCGGTATCCAATCAAATAGTTCCAAGAGTGCAAAGAAACAGGAAGGTGCACATCTATAATGTGTAGAAAAAGCCCTGCACCTGACACAAAGTTGTGTGATGTAGCTTTTGGGGGGGAAGAGACGCATAGACCACTGGGACCTTTTGACAGATGACTAGAGCAACTGGACATCCATAGGCAAGTGTGGTGGTTTGATTCAGGTGTCCCCCATAAACTTATGTATTCTGAATGCTAGTCTCTCTGGCTGATGGCAATTGGAAATTAATGACTCCTAGAGGCAGAGTAATGTTGGGGGAAGGCTTATGGGTTTTATAGCTGGTTTCCCCTTGGCAGTGTTTGGCACATTTTCCTGTTCCTGTTGTACACCTAATATGGGCCAGGGGGTGATGTCCACCCTCTGCTCATGCCATCGTTTTCTCCTGACATCGTGGAGTTTCCCCTCGAGACTGTAAGCCAAAACAAACCTTCCACAAGCTGCTCTTAGTTGGGTGATTTCTACCAGCAATGTAAACCTGATGGTAATAGCAAATAATGAACCCCAACCTAACGCTTAGTGCAAATATTAGTACAAAATGTGTCATGGGCTTTATCTAAAATGTGAAAGTAAAAAACTTCTAGGAAGGAAGCTAGGTGTGATGATGCATACCTTTTTTCCCAGCACTCTGGGAGGTAGAAGTAGGAGGATCCCTTTTAGTTTGAGGCCAACCTGGGACTACAGAGTGCCAGATCAGCCTAGACTACAGTGAGATCCCATTTTGAAAAAAGAAAACAAAAAAAACATAACAAACTTCCAAGAAAGGAGCTGAGCCTTGTGGCATAGGCCAGTAATCCCAGTTACTTGAGATTACAAATACAAGGCCTGCCTGGGCTACAGTGAGCTCAGGGTAGCCTAGGCAACTTCATAAGACCTGTCTCCAAATAAAAAGTAAAGTGAGGGCTGGGGATGTAGGCTTATGGTAGAATACTTGCCTAGCAAATGCAAGGCCCCAGAGTCAATGCCCAGTGCTGCAGAAACAAAACAAACAAACAACATCCAGTTGGAAAATGGAACAAACACATGATGGCATTGCATTGAGGAGGATATACAGATGTCAAGTAAGCACATGGGAAGAAATTTAACATTATCCACCATAGAGCAGAGCAAGCCAAACTGCCATGAGCTAAACGGTGATTAACTGCAGTGCAGGCAGGATGAGGAGAAACTGGATTGTGAAGGGGAGTGTAAAAGGCAGTCACTCTGGAAAGCAGATGGGCAGTTTCCATGAAAACAAAGCATTTAGGGCTGGAGAGATTGCCTAGTGGTCATATCACTTCCCTACAAAGCCTAAGGACCAAGGTTCAATTCCCCAGTACCCATCTAAGCCAGATGCACAAGGTGACACATGTGTCTGGAATTGGTTTGCAGTGGCTGGAGGCCCTGGGATGCCCACTCTCTCTATCTGCCTGCCTGCCTCTCTCTCTCTCTCTCTTACTAAATACATAAAATATTTTTTTAAAGATTTTTTAAAGTCATTTAATTATTGTTGATCTGGTATTTGAGTTACTGGGTATCTATTTTAGAGAATGACAATTTACATTCACATGAGATGTAAGTTGTTTCTAGAGCATAGTGGTTATCATGTTTGCCTCACACATAAGATGTAAGTAGCCTCTTTTCTATTAAATAAATTAAATTCATAGCTAAAATGTTTTCATAAAGGAGCATGTAAGAAGACAATAATACCAGCTCTGGGCTAGGGATGCAGCTCAGTGGTAGAGCACTTGCAAAGTGTGCAAGAATCTGAGTCTGGTCCTCTGCATTGAAAATGTGACAGGGTGCTTGGGGTTCAATAAAGTCCTTGAATCCCAAGCCCTAGATTCATTTCTAATTTTAATCAAAGAATTGAATAAAAAAATGCTGAGAAGAATAATTATTAAATAATTATATTTATTGAAAGAAGTACAGAGCCAAGGAAATGCACCCATGTGGCAAGAGATACCATGTGAAAGGCCTGGGAAAACCATGGAAAAAAAGAGAGAAAAAGGCAAGTTCAAAAAGCTCCTGCCATGTGGGGAGCTAGAGGGGTTAAGGAGCCCATGTGGAGAGTAAGGGCTAGGGGGCCTTCCCCTCAGCTCAAGCTGGCTGATCCTGGGCCAAGCCAGCCCAGGCTGAACATTCCCAATAGGTCAGAGAGTGTGCCCTCCCCTTATAAAGATATTTATAGCCTTGGGGCTGGAGAGATGGCTTAGCAGTTAAGTGCTTGCCTGTGAAGGCTAAGGACCCCGGATTGAGGCTCAATTCCCCAGGACCCACGTTAGCCAGATGCACAAGGGGGCACATGCATCTGGAGTTCGTTTGCAGTGGCTGGAAGCCCTGGCGCATCCATTCTCTCTCTCTCTCTCTCTCTCTCTCTCTCTCTCTCTCTCTCTCTGTGCCTCTTTCTCTCTCTGTCTGTTGCTCTCAAATAAATAAATAAAAATGAACAAAATTTAAAAAAAAAAGATATTTATTGCCTTATAGTGGCAGGATGTCTTCCAGCTCAGGTCTACCAGAAGGACAGCTGGTTGGTTAGGGCTAAAGAAGACGCTAGCACTGACAACAAGTTCCACAGGCTGAACTTGATCAACCACAATGTTTAAATCCTATGAGAAAGACCTCCCTCCCAGGAGGGGTCCTGGTTGTTTGTGAAAAAACAGGTCTAGGGAACTAGGCAAGAGATAATGTCTAGCAAGTGCAGACTTTTCTGCCTTTTTTATTTTTAAGGGCCCAGTCACCCTAACTGCCTACTCGCTCTCAAAAACAATCTACATAAACTCTTCTAGAACTGTGAAAGGATAGGTACTTCTTAACTCCTCAACTGTGCTAACACTAACCGGATGCCCCATCTTCACAGAGTCATTATAAAAAAATTAGTTTGGGACAGAAGAGATGGCTTAGCAGTTAAGGCGCTTGGCTGAGAAATCTAAGCACCCAGGTTCAATTCCTCAGTACCCATGTAAAGGCAGATGCACAAGGTGGCTCATATACCCGTAGTTCATTTACAATGGCTAAAGGCCCTGGCATGTCCGTTCTCTTTATCTGCTTCTCTCTCTCTCTCTTAAATAAATGAATAAATAAAATATTTAAAAAATTAGTTTGTAGGCATTCCTCATACATAAAGGTGCAAAACTTTTTAAACAAAATTTAATAAAAATTAACCATATATAAGAAGTCCCAACATGTCATGGGTTTATTCCAAAATGCAGGACTATTTTAAAATATTAAAATCAATACATACCTCACTATTCTTTATAAATACCCTTGTAATCATCATATTTTGAACAAGAAAACATTTTTTTTTTGTAGAATTCAACAAATACTTCTAATTTAAGTCCTTTTCAAGGTTTGAGTAGATAGAATGGACTTCCCCTGGTAGATGGTATTTGTGAAAACCTGTAGCTAGCATCATACTCTAATGGTAGAAGATTATTGGCTTTCTTCCTCATATCAGGAAAATTACGAGGATGTCTGTTTCACTGCTCTTGTTCAACACTGTAATGCAGGTTCTAGTTAGCACAACAAAAACACAAAGGAAAAAGGTATTCTGAATGGAACAAAAAGAAGTAAAATTATATGGTCGTCTATGCAGAAAATCCAAGGGATGATACAGAGAAGCTACTGGAATTGATAATTGAAGTTAGGAGGGCTGTTAGTTACAAAAGTAAATATACAAAATGAATTGAAATTCTGAATAAAAGTATTAACAATAGCCAGGTGTGGTGGCACACACCTTTAATCACAGCACTAGAAACGCAGAGGTAGAAGGATCACCGTGAGTTCGAGACCACCCTGAAACTACACGGTGAATTCCAATTCAGCCTGGGCTAGAGTGAGACCCTACCTCAAAACAACAACAACAACAAAACCCAAAAAAGTATTAACAATAGCATCAAAATAAAAACTGTTGGGATGTATTTGCCAAATACGTGAAGACTTTTATATGGAAAACATAAGACACTACTGAGAAATATAACTTATTTGTGGGTCAAACTACCCATTCTCTCCCAGTGGAGCTGTTCATTCTGCATAATCCCCTTCAAAATTCCAGCAGGAGGGCTGGAGAGATGGCTGAGCGGTTAAGTGCTTGCCTATGAAGCCTAAGGACCCCGGTTCAAGGCTCAATTCCCCAGGACCCACATTAGCCAAATGCACAAGGGGGCGCACGCGTCTGGAGTTCGTTTGCAGTGGCTAGAAGCCCTGGTGTGCCCATTCTCTCTCTCTCTCCCTCTGCCTCTTTCTCTCTCTGTCACTCTCAAATAAAAAAAGAAAAAAAATGTTACTTTAAAAAAATTCCAGCAGGATTTTTATAAGAACAAAATGGATCCTATGGAAATGCAAAGTATTTAGCATAGTCAAAATGACTTTGAAAAAGACCTTGCTATGTAACCCATGCTGGCCTTGAACTTTTGATCCTCCTGCCTCAGCCTCCTGAGCTCTAAGATTATAGGCAATTACCACCATGTTCATCTAAACAAAGATGTTTTAATTTTTTTTATTTTTTTTTTAAATTTTTTAATTTTTTTAAATTTTTTATTTATTTATTTGAGAGCGACAGACACAGAGAGAAAGACAGAGGGAGAGAGAGAGAGAATGGGCGCGCCAGGGCTTCCAGCCTCTGCAAACGAACTCCAGACGCGTGCGCCCCCTTGTGCATCTGGCTAACGTGGGACCTGGGGAACCGAGCCTCGAACCGGGGTCCTTAGGCTTCACAGGCAAGCGCTTAACCTCTAGGCCATCTCTCCAGCCCATAAACAAAGATGTTTTTAGATAATATATCAAAAATATATTCTAGGGGATGGAAGATGGCTTTGTGAATGATGCACTTACCGCTCTAGCCAGTTTACTGGAGGTCAGTCCCTGGATATCACAGTAAGGTTGGAAGTCCTGATGGGCCTCTGTAATCCCAGCATACTGACAGTGAGATGGGAGGCAGAGAGAATCTTATGGAGTCTTGTGAAAGAAAACAAAGATAACAGCAGAATGACCATACAGAGAAAGAAATCCTGTCTCAAAACGAGGTGGAAAGACCTGGATGACCTAAAACAAGTCCTAAGACCCCCACAAGTACGTGCTCGGTTCCACACAACCACACATGAACCTGCTCACCGTACCACATACACATATACCCCAATAAAAGGAAAGACAGATAAAATTAACAATCCATAGAAGAATAACTTAGAGCCAATTAAAAATAAATGCTTCTTTTAAAAGATAATGCTATAATAATGAAAAACCATAAAATGAGAGAAATGTTTTCAAATTCTGTATCTTATAAAAGACTGATATATAAAATGTACAAAGATGTCTCAAAACTCAATAATAATGAAGGTCAAAATGTGGGTAAAAGATTTAAACAGACACCTTGGCATAGAAAATAATACACATTGTGGTTCACACCTGTAATTCCTGAATCTGAGAGGCAGATACAGAGATCATGAGTTCAAGGCCAGCCTGGGGTACATAATATGACCCTGTCGCAAAACAAAATCCTGAGCAAGAAGAGCATGTACATGACGAACATGAAAAGATGCTCAACATGGCCAGCCATGGAGTGCACGCACTGAGGCCAGGGCTAAATGCCAGAGCGGCTCTTAGGTGAGTGCTAGAGTGGCTGAATTCCAGTGACTGACTGCACTAAGGGTTTGCAAAGACATAGTAGAGCTGGAACTTCCACACATTACTTGTGACAATGTAGACTGCTACAACCATGTTGGAAAACAATTTCTCCAAAACTCTGACATCATATGGGATCCAATTATACCACTCCTTATTTTTAACCAAGATAAATGGAAGCATACAGTGATTTATACACAACATTCATAGCTTTACTTATAATAAATACAAACCTGGAAATAGGTCAACTAGCCCTCAAGAAGTGAATGAATACATTTTGATATTTATTATACAATAGAATACTATTCACCAATGAAATGGACTGTCGATTCACACTACAGCATGAGCATATTTCAAAATAATTTTTGTGTGTGCGTAGAGGCATGTGGTGTGTTATGTGGTAGATGCTCACGTGTGTGCTGATGCATGCTCTACACACATGCATGCAGTGGACAGAGGGAAACTACCAGGGTCCTTCTCTCTCACTCCATGGTATACTTCCCTGAGATGAAGTCTCCCTCAGCCTAAAGCTGTGTTTTCTCCAGCAAGCTCCAGCAACTCTCCTGTCTTCACCCCTGGGCACTGGGGTTACAGACATGCATGACCACACCCAGCTTTGTACACAGGTTCTGGGGGATTCAACCTTGAGCAGTCTCAGACCCTCATGCTTAAGTGGTAAGCACTATTAACTGCTGAGCCATCTCCCCATCTCTCCAAATAATTTTATAAGCAAAGGAAACCCTCTACCTCTTTCTCTCTCTGTCACTCTCAAATAAGTAAAAATAAACATAAATTTGGTGCTGGAGAGATGGCTTAGTGGTTAAGCGCTTGCCTATGAAGCCTAAGGACCCTGGTTTGAGGCTCGATTCCCCAGGACCCATGTTAGCCAGATGCACAAGAGGGCACATGCATCTGGAGTTCGTTTGCAGTGGCTGGAGACTCTGGCATGCCCATTTTCTCTCTGTCTCTCTCTGCCTCTTTTTCTCTCTGTCTATCACTCTCAAATAAGCAAATAAACAAAACTTAAACATAAGTGAAGGAAACCATAAGAGAAAAGAGTATTTAGTGTGTGGTTTCATGTAGAGAAAATTCAAACATGTTTAGAGGCAGGGGACTGATGAGTAGTGCCTTGGGAAGATCGGGGAGAAGAGATGCAGTAAGGAGGCCAGATTTACAGTGGCAGCTAGAGGAACCTTTGGGAGGTGATAAATATACTTGCTACCTTTGTCATAATGGTGTTAAAACAGTTCAAGTGGTAACCTTTATATATGTTCCATTTATTACACATGAATCATATGTCCATAATGTTGATTACAAATGGAATTGTAAAAGAAATGCATGAGAGGCAGGAGAGATGGCTCAGTGGTTAAAAGAGTTTACTTGCAAAGCCTGCTTGCCCAGATTTGATTCCCCAGTACTCATGTAAAGCCAGATGCACGAGGTAGCACATACATATGCAGTTTGTTTGCAGCAGCAAGAGGCTCTGGTACCCCTATTTTCTCTTCCTTTCTCTCTCTTTCCTTATAAATTAAAAAAAATAAATTTAGCTAGGTGTGGTAGCACATGCCTTTAATCCCAGCATTCTGGAGGCTGAGGTAGGAGGATTGCTATGAGTTCAAGGCCACCCTGAAACTACAAAGTGAATTCCAGGTCAGTCTGGGCTAGATTAAGACCCTACCTTGAAAAACCAAATATGAGTATATATTTAATCACAAATGAATCGCATGAGTCTTCTTGTCCTGGTGCAATGTGTGAAGTCTGAGCTCTTGTCCAAGCTCACCCTGTTTCCAATTCTCGTTGCAGCAGAATGAAGATCTGAGTCTTTTGGTTGAGGAAATGCAGCAGGGATGCAGTGACCTGGAGAAGATGCAAACCCTTTACTCTGAGTCCTTGATCATGGACTGGTGGTACAACAGAGACAAGGAAGGAGACAGCAAGTGAGCTTACCCCACATGCTCTCCATTCATCTCCTTGACACGCCCCTTTCAGAAAGGCCTGGAGAGATCTAATGGATCATGTAGTATGATCATGTGAGGATTGTTCTTAAGGAAAGAGAATCATTTAGTCATGCCTTAAGGAGCCTCTTTATATTCTTTACTCAGTTTGGTCTGGCCCCCAGCCAAAGTGGTGACAGGGCAGTAAGGAGGGGTGGAGGAGACAACTCAGGAATCAGAGGGCCCCGAGGTCTGGCCTTCATCCTTAATGACCTTGGCAGATACCTTACTTTCCCTCTACCCCTCTCCAGTGCTGGGGTCTGTTTCCTCATTTTTAAGTGGTAGCTGTGGTAGTAGGGTTGGAAATAGATAATTTCTCAAATCTATCTCCAATCTGTGCTGTTTTTCATTAGTAGTTCAAACAAAAACCAAAACTGCTC
The DNA here is from genome assembly GCF_020740685.1 of Jaculus jaculus. Classification (NCBI taxonomy): domain Eukaryota; kingdom Metazoa; phylum Chordata; class Mammalia; order Rodentia; family Dipodidae; genus Jaculus; species Jaculus jaculus. Next base: position 118,659,126 of record NC_059105.1, read on the forward strand.
CCAACACTCAGGAACTGTGTCATCTCATTAAAATGATTGAAGGTTGTTTGTAGATACTCAAGTGTCCCCGTGTACCTTGCCAGGAGGAGGATGTCATTTTAATTAAAAGACCGATAGCAAAACAGGAAGACTGAAAATACATGCATTAATTTGAGTTTCTTGTTCATCAAAACTCAGGTTTTTTTATTAGCAAATTAAGCATTAATATGGGCTGGGGTGCATGGTCATATAATTAGAAAGATGAGGTAAATTTTTTTAAAAATGTTTTTAAATGGTATAGTTCTTTATTTGAGGGAGGGTAGATAGAATGGCGAGAGCCTCTAGCCACTAAAATGAACCCCAGATGCATGCAGCACCCTGTGCATCAGGCTTATGTGAGTAGTGGAGAGTTGAACCTGGGTCCTTAGGCTACTTAGTTAGGCAAGTGCCTTAACTGCTAAGCAATCTCTCCAGCCCACAAGGTAAGTTTTATAATGGGACTCCTTACATTGAAATTTTGCAGTGTATTTATTTATAATTTGGAAAAGCATTACATGTCTTTTTAACTTCGTAAATTTAAACAAAAAACTAAAATCAAATGGATAAGCAGCATTTAAATATAATCTACCTTCTCTGTGCTCTTATAAGGCCAGTATCTTAACTTCTTCCCCTTGTTAAAACAAACTTAAAGTCTCAAACAAACAAACAAAAAAGGTGTGGCCTGGAAGTTGGATTGGTCAATTAACTCTTGTTTATTTGTGCAGTGAATATAGTCTTGTTTTTGCATTTTATTTTATATTGTTGTGGGTTTAAAGGACCAGATTCTGGACTCAAACCATGCTAATGTTAGGTGATTTGGGGCGTGTTATTTAGTTTTGCTCAGCCTTCATTTTCTCATCTACAATGTGGGAATAATGGCAGTGACAAGGTCTTGAGTGGCATCAATGAGGGTGTTGCTGGCATAAAAAGAGCCCTGACCATGCAGAGAGGCATCAGTGCTGCATTCTATGGCTGTCATGGACTCTATATACTTCCTTTTAAAAACTTTAGGAAAAGTTATTTATCCCAGTTAGCAACATACTGCCTTTTGTAGTTTTACATTTGGTGAAAAAAGTTCACAGCCTCCAAATCTTTTTGGAAACATTTACTGAGAGCAAAGCATGGCCCCAGGAGAACTGGGGTGCACAGATGAACGGAAGCACCGTCCTTTCTGCCGTGGGATGTGCAGAGTGGACAAGGAGCACACAGGGTATGGAGCATGGGTGGGCTCATGGAGGCTCCTCCTGGCCTCATCTCCTCTCCTGCTGGCAGGGAAGTCTAAGGCAGGAGGGTCCCTTCTCTAGCTCTGTAAGAGCTTGCTGACTGACACTTGGTTAGAGAAAGGAGGTTCTGTAATGCCTGCATATTACAACTAGTGTTCCCATCAGTCCACCCAGCAGCTCCATGTCATAGGTGTGCAGGTGACACTTCCTGTGGCATACACAATGAGGGGGGACTGAATGGCATCAGTAAGGTCACATATCCAGAAAGGAGTAGATCTGTGATGGGAGCCACATCCTCTGACTCCAGGACTAGGCCCCCTGACCATTCTTCTACGTCCATGAGCCCAGCCCACATCAATGCTTAATTTGCTATTATAATTGACTTTTGATGAAAAAGAAACTTACTAATACATGTATTTTCTTTTCTTTATATCTCTCCCTTCTTTCCTCCCTTGCCACCTCATTCTTTCTTTCTTTCCTTTTCTTTTTCTCTTTCTCTTTCTTTCTTTTTGAGACAGGCTCTCATTCTAACCCAGGCTGTCTGGAATTCACTCTGTAGCTCAGACTGTCCTCCGACTCACAGTGATCCTCTTACCTCAGCACCTGAGTACTGGGATTATAGGTATGTGCCCAGCCTCATGCATGTATTTTAATCTTTCCATTTTTGCATTTTGCTGTCATTCTTTTCATTAAGAAGGCATCCTCCTGTAAGGCAGGCTGGGAATGCTCCTGATGTTTGTACAGGTCAGCATGAATGTGTTAATCTGCCTCTTCCTTCTTAATGGAAATTTTCTTTTATCCCCTTTCCCCTTTTTTTTTTTTTTTGTCTACTGTTTTATAAATTTAAATCAAAACAGGCATCAGAAGGAAATCTTCTCTCTGGGTTCAACTCCAGGAAACTGTGCAAAGCCTCAATGTGATGCTGAATTGATGGTCACCTCCTCCCTAAATATGTTGAAAGTATCATCGGACCTTTTGGGTGAAAAGCTTCCAAAAAAGAAAGTCCTCCATGCAGGTATCCATGCATGAAATGGCTTGACTCTTCACTGGTGATCCTTCAGTGACAGAGATTAAACCCAAACCCTGTAGTGTTTATTTTATAACCTTAAACCTTTATGGTTTTGTTTGTTGTTTTTTGTAGGGCTGAAAATAAAACCTAGGACCTTGCTAATGCTAGGCAAGCCCTCCACCTCTGAGCCACCTTACCCTCTTTTTTAAATTGACTTTTATATTAGAATTATTGTACATACACATGATATCATAGAAATACCATGTAACCTTCACCAACAGTAACATCTAACGAAATAATCATTATAATACCAAAACTAAGATGGTGCCATTGATGCAATACCACAAGTAGATAGTGGCGCTGATGGATTTCCAGAGTAAGTAGTGGTGTTGATGAACTCCAGAGGTTTATTCAGATGATCCCTGTCTTACTTTTGCTCATTTGTATATATGTATGCCCACCTCTCTGTATGTCAGTTTGTATAGTTGGATCACATGTACATGTACAGGTAGGTGCATAATGTCACCACCACACTCACAATACAGAAGAATTCTATCACCACAAGGGTCCACCAGGTTGTCCTTTTGTTACCACACCCACCTCTCTTGCAATGCCTTTCTCTAGCCTTAGGAATCACTAACTTCTCTATCTCTAAGATATTGCATCTCAAAAATATTATGTAAATGGAATCACTGTATATAACCTTTTGAGACTGGCTTTTCTTTTATTCATTGTAATTTTATGGAAGTTCATCCAAGTTTATTGTATGTGTCAATAGTTCACTCATGTTTGTTGAGTGGTCATGAGTGGTATCTAGCAGTTGAGCCCCAAAAAACCTTTGTTAGAGCTGCTATTTGATATTTATTTTAAATTTCTTAATCTTTTGTTACTTTCATCATTTCACTTAGATTTGGGATCCTAGATATTGATAGACAGCCATCTGCTAAATTTTTATTTTATCTCTATAACCCACTGCCAGATAAATGTTTTTATTCAGTGTTTACAGGACTTGGGATGAGTCTAATTTTTATGTTTGGGAACTTTGGAAACTAAATTTCATTTTCATTTTGCTGCAACTGAGCATCTGGTTGTTTCTGAGTGATGTGTTTGGTCAAGGTAGCTGGCCAGTGTGGCCAGAGCAACAGCTCAGTCCTCTTACATGGTTCATTGATTTCATGCTCATAGGCATGGCTCCCAATAAAATTTGTATTTCTTAACTCCTGACTACAGAATCATCCAAGATAGGACACTTCCTCTTGTTGCTCAAGAAAGCAATGATTATCATATAACTCACTCCCTTCTCCATTCATGAAGACCACTGGCATTGCTATTCTAGTTTTTATTTTTTTTAAAGACCATGTAGAGATTCCTAGCTAGTCATCACTTCTATTATCTAACTTCTTGTAGGAGAGCATGAGGCTGTTGTTGAGAGCAAGGGCACAGTTCTTTCATGAGTGTTTACATAAAAGCCAAGGTGCTTGTGTCTCTAATTTGTCAAGAACACAGAACAAATTTGCAGTCAGTGTTTTGTTTACGTTATAACATGGAAAGTAATCAATATGTCTTGTCACAGACTCATTATCCTGTAGCATGTTCAGATTAAAAGTCCATATTTGATAAATGTCTACTTTCTAGTTGAAAGGACCAACAAATGGTAGGAAAGACTCTAAGTAGAGGCTTGGACAACTATGGTGAACAGAATTTGTGAACATAGACATTCTGCCTTACATCCTGTAGCACTCATGATTATATTGTGTTGACTTAAAGACAAAGTTATCTAGGTGGGTTCATGATAATCATAAATCATAAAATCAATTAGACACAGGAGCTTTCTTCAGCTGGTGGCAGAAGAAGGAACCAGGGAGATCTGAACATGAGAGAATTCAATGCACCACTGCTGTCTTGAAGATAGTGAAGCATATTGAAAGCTATGCAATAAGTACTTAAGGAGGTGAGAATGGTCCTTGGCCTAGAGTCCCTAGGGAAACAGGGACCTCGGTCCTACAACCACAAAGAACTGAATTCTGCCTCCCCCTCTTCGCACCTGAATGAGCTTGAAAGGAGATTTCTTTTGAATATGGGAACAGCTTAAGTTCAGCTAAAGGAAGTAAGCCATTATGGAAGCATTCAGTTGTGGTAGACTGTCCTGTGAGGGATGGAAAACCAAGGTCTCAATCTTCTTGTGACAAAATAGGTGCATTTTTAAGCTTTTCCTTCTTCCCCTAAGTCCTTTACCCCCTTTCCCATGATATCAACAGAACCTACCAAAACCAGCCTACTCAGAAGGCAGATGTCCACTCTCAAGAGACCAGGCTGCAGTGAACAGGACAGCCTCTCCAACTCCAGCAGCTGGACCACTGCTCCTAGTAACAAAGGCAAGCCTAAGAGGGTCCCTACCCTAAGAAGCCATACTCAGCTTCCTTTTGTCCTTTGCACATTGTGTCTATTCCTGAAAGAACTGGGTGGGATATGTTTCAGGGGCGCACATTACATTTAAGTTGTGCCCAACTTTAGAGATTCCCTTGTAAGTCTCTTCTCTCACTTTAGTGCATTGGATGTTTTGGGGCTACATTTGTGCTGCTGGTGTTTGAGTGGCTCATATAACCACATGCCAGAGGTAATGCTTACTTGCCACCACTCTGGGCTTAGAAATGTACATATTTTAGTCAGGTGCAGTAGCACACCTTTAATCCCATCACTCTGAAGGCAGAGTGAGTTCAAGGTCACCCTGAGACTCCATAGTGAATTCTAGGACAGCCTGGGATAGAGTAAGACCCTACCTCAAAAAAAAAAAAGCCAAAAATAAAAGTGAATATTTCATGTGAAATTATTTTTGTCCCTTCATTCAGAGGTAGCCCTACTTGACCAGCTGATGAGCCACTCTCTGGTTCACATTGTCAACCTTTTGGGGCTAAATGTGAAGAAAATAGGACTTGTCCACTCTATTAATTGCTATTTATGATTATTATTCTTCACATAATGAATTTTTAAAGTTTAATCCTAGAGTATGTTCCCTATATTTCAAGTAGTTAATCAATAAATCCCAAACACAACCATTCACAGTCCCCTAGGTAGCAGGAAGCACCTGAATGACAAATGTCCACCTGGTGTTGATACTCATCATAGCTCATCAAATCCTGTCGCCCTCAGGGCTGTTCCATGTGAAATCTCTCCATCCATTTCAGATAGCCTGTCTTTCCTCAGTCTGCTACGTGAGTCTTTTCTTTACAGGGTTTATCATATGATGACTACAACATGATTTCTTAGACATTTAACCAACTCATTCCCAAACTTCCTTCCTTTTAGATTCTGCTTAGTTAATGAAGTAAGTAGTCTTTTCCATTTAGAAATCCAAGTTTATATAAGGCTATACATTTAAAACCTTAACTACTAATTTCAAAATTTGAACTTACAACCAAATCACATCTAACAGAGTCCTTCATTTCCTACATGACGCCAAAGAACCACAAAACAATGCAACATGATGTAAAGCGTTCTTGAGTCTCTCCTCAATAAAATAAATAAGTAATAAATAAAATAAAATCCTCATGGAGGATTTGAACATTGAGAATTTATTGGTAGACAGTATTCTGGCTGAATTTTTGTTTTTGCATGTGTGTGTATGTGTGTGCATGTGTGTATGTGCGCTTTGTGTATGTGCATGGGTGCATATGAGTATGGGTGTGCGTGTGGGGGTCAGAGGTGACATCAAGTGTCTTTCTCAGGTACTCTGCTCCTTATTTTACTGAGGCAGTATCTCTCATTCGAGCCCAGAGTGCTCTAATTCTGCTCACCTAACTAACCAGCCTTCCCTGGGGATCCTGTCTCTACTTCTTGAATGTTAAGATTAAACCATCTACTACACCCACCCAGCAGTTACATCGGGGCTGGTCCTCTCACTTGTGCAGCAAGCATTGTATCTACTAAGCCATCTCCCTCACTCTTTGGTTGAACATGCTCAATATAAAACTTCTGGAGAGTGAGAGAATGAGCATGTCCATGGAGAGAGATATCCATGTAGGAGGGTGAGGTACACAGGTAGATAAGAAAACAATGACAGTGCCATATTACCTGTGCCTTGGGCTTTCGTGTAAATTGCAAATGAATCTTGCCTGAGAACCGACTCTGGCGGGTCAGGATATGGTCTCTGAAATACGCTATTTATTAGCCATCATCATGGCTGACCTGAATAAGTGTGATCCTTTTACCTTTTAAGATCAACCCACGTATGTGAGCAATGTACACAACTGTCATTTCCTCCCACAGAAACGAATATCCTGCTGACGAATGGGAATCTGGATGACAAATTGTCAGAAAAATTGACTCAAGAAGAAAGTCAAGTTTCTATCAGGTAAGTACCTTAATTTTATGAGGACAATTTGCTATATTTTTGTTATCTAACAAGTTGCAAGTTTTAAAACTACACAATTTTGTACTCTTAGCTCTTCAGAGATGTCCTCAGCACTCTGGCTTCAGTCCCATGGTCTTGTTGCCAAGAAACTCACCATCATGGATGCCTTGTCAGAGACGGCAGTGCCCCACAGCCCCACTTACGTCCCCGTTCTGGATAAGCATGTCGTTTCCAAGGTCTTTGATAAGGTAATCTGGTTGTCTATATGTCCCTGCTTGAAGTAGTTTCAATTTTTCTGATCAAATAACATAAAAATAATCCATTTCAATGACCAAGGGGATAGTTTAGTCAGTAAAGTCCTAACCTTTCAAACACAAGGACCTGAGTTCAGTCCCCACTATCTATGTAAATGCTAGATGTGGTGGTGTGTCTGTAATTCCAGCCCTAAGGAGGAGGATCGCTGGGGCTCACTGGCCAGCCTATCTATCCACCCTAATGAATGAGATCCAGGCCAATGAATGACCAAAGGTGGGAGTGTTTCTGAGCATGATATCCAAGGTTGTCCTGTCCTCTAGCCCCCCCACACACATACGTGTGCATGCATGCTCCCCTACACACATGTACCTGTACACACATACACAAACATGTCACATACACATACATAAGATTAGTAATTTGGGGGCTGGAGAGATGGCTCAGCAGTTAAGGTACTTGTCTTCAAAATCTAATTACTGGAGTTTGATTCCCCAGTACCCATGTGAAGCCAGATATACAAAGTGGCACACGCATCTGGAGTTTGCAGTGGCTAGAGGCCTGGTATGCCCATTCTCTCTCTCTCTCTCTCTTTCTTCTCTCTCTCTCTATGTGCAAATAAATATTTATTTAAATTAATAATTTTATTATTTAGCATCACATTTATTATTATTACATTTATTATCAATTTATTTTAGTTTGTTATGCAGTTTTAACTGAGACATATTTCATTCATTGAAAGAAGTAACATCAGTAAAAATGGGACTCTTAATATTTCTCTTTTTAAGTCAGGAAAATATTGGCCTTTGGTGGATTGACAGCTTGTGGTATCTTGCTGCAGTATGGGTGTGTGGAAATGTTGAAAAGTCTCTAGGTCATAGTCATAAATGGACATAACCTAGTAACTAAGGACATAGAGACCTCAAGAGAGGTGACATCCTTCATTTGTGTGCCTTCTCTTCCTAAATCAAATTTTGTTGTTGTTGTTTTGTTTTTCTCTTATGAAGCCCTTCTCCAAAGGTGGAGGAGAGCAAAGAGAGGTAGGTGTGTTCTCATAGGTGTAAAAGAACTTTCAGTAGGAGTGTATGGTAGGGTTAGATGTAGAGAAAGGCTGAATAAGTGCAGTTGGCCCTTGGTGTCTGTGGGCTCTACATCTATGGGTTTAACCAACCTTAGATTGAAAGTGGCATCTGTGCTAAATATGAACTTTTTTCTTGCCATTATTATCTAATCAGCACAGCATAACAGCTGTCTACATAGAACTTTATTATGTTGGATCTTACAAATGATCTAAAGATGACTTAAAGTAGGTAAGAGGATTGAGCAAGTTTGTATTAAAACCATGCTGTTTTATACAAGGGTCTGGAGCATCTACAGGATTTGTGATCTTCAAGGGTGGTAGTATGTATTAGAACCAGTACCCTCAAACTGCGGGACAATTGTACTAAGAAATTACCATTGGTGGCACACGCCTTTAATCCCAGCACTTGGGAGGCAGAGGTAGGAGGATCGCCATGAGTTCAAGGCCACCCTGAGACTACAGAGTTAATTCCAGGTCAGCCTGGACCAGAGTGAGACCTTACCTCAAAAAACCAAAAAAAAAAAAAAAAAAAAAAGAAATTACCATTGGATTTGGGAAATGGGAGGTCCTTGTCTTTAGCCAGAGCAGCTCCTGCAGCAGTCAGATTAGAGTGGGGTGTGAACATGAAGACTGAGTTCCACAGCTTCCCGAAAATGTAGCAGTGACTCATGGTTGAAGTAGCAACAGCCATGCTTTATAGTTGATAAAAGGAAACAATAACATTAAAGAGCTTTCCAAGACTGAAATATTTACAAAGGGATTTGCTTTCATATAATTTAGATGATGTGAGGTAGTTGGAGGGAAGGTGGGAGTAGCTTGAACAAATTGGCTATGAGTTGAAAAATGTTAAATTTGAATAATAAGACTATTGGTGGGAGGAGGCTTATTGTACCATTCTTTCTAGTTTTGTTTTGTAAATATTTTTATTTATTTATTTGCAAGCAGAGAGAGACAGATATATAAAGAGACAGAGACTATAGGTGTGCCAGGGTCTCTAGCCACTGCAAGTAAACTCCAGATGCATGTGCCTCTTTGTGCATCTGGCTTTACATGGGTACTGGGGAATCAAACTCAGGTCATTAGGTTTTTCAGGCAAGTGCCTTAAGTGTTGACCCATCTCTCTAGCCCTTTTTCTAGTTCTAAAATACATTGAAATCTTCCATAATAAAAATTTAAAAGTACACAGGCAAGGAAACTTTAAAGAAAAAAAGAAACTTTAACTAGCTTTGAGATAGCTTAGTTTTAACATATTTGCACCAAGAAGATCAGCTGATGAAATCTTTTAATTAGTCACATTTAAAAACCGTAACTCACAGAGGGTGGTTAGCACTATGTCAGCATTCCCTCTCTTACTTTGCAATTGTAGACAGCATTGTCAACTCTGTTCCTGCCTATTTTGCTTCAGGGTTCTGGAAGCAACTGAACACTGATTTACTCCTTCTAGAAAGTTTGGTGACAGCTTCTTCATAATCTGTATATTTCTTTTATTGATACATCTGGGTTTTATTTAGAACAAAATATATCTGGTGAACTCTGTGTGGAAGTAGAATTGTCTTGGGCTTATACTCATGCTTCTCATACTCCCAACAACTTGAGATACATTGAAAAGTAAATTTCTCAAAAAGAAATGTGGTAAGCTAGAAAAATATAATCATCAAATCAGAAGGAAATATTTATAGACTACATTACGATTCTTATTTTGCATAAAAGCATATCAAGTGGAAGCAGTCATTAGGAATCTGGGACAAGTATAGACAAAAGTTCATAAGAGTGATTTATATATATGCATATGTGGCTCAGTATAAATCAGTGTGTGTGTAAATCAGAGTTCAGTATAGATTCATATATGCACACACATCCTCACCAGAAAGGGATGAGAAAATGATAAAAAAAAAAAAAAAACCACCTCCACAGAAAATCTGGGAGGAAGGGAAAAATACAAACTGCAAATCAATTAGATACTGGTTCTCCCATCAACTTCACAAGGTTAAAAAATACTAATAAACAGTAATGGCAAAAATAAAATTAAGAGAAATTTTATATCCTGCTTGTGGGATTTTAAACTGGTACAACCTTGGTCAATATGTTCAGGAATTTTAAGAGCTTTCGACATTTACCCACTATATACATCTATATTCAAGGGACTTATGTATGGAAACACTGTAATCTGAGATAGTGACAAATATAAACAGAAAGTCCTCAGTATCACATGCAAACTCCACATGTAGTATGTTAGCAATTTGATCAAATGTTTGTATGCTTGTTCCCTCCATGTTTTCTTCTACCAAAATGTCAGCAGTTTAGCTGGGTGTTAAGGTTGTTGTTGATACTTGCTTTATTTTATATGCTTTTCAGTTTTTATTGTAGTTCTTGCAACTCTGAAATGTATTAATTTATACCAAGAAAAGCAAAACTAAAAGCAAATGAGAAAATGGTGGAAATATAGAATAAACTTAATTTTTTTAAAATTTTTATTAACATTTTCCATGATTATAAAAAAAAATATCCCATGGTAATTCCCTCCCTCCCCCCTGACACTTTCCCCTTTGAAATTCCATTCTCCATCATATTACCTCCCCGTCTCAATCATTGTACTTACATATATACAATATCAGCATATTTTCTTGGGGACACAATACAGCATTCACCAAATTCCTGTCAAGACCTTAAACTTAATTTTAAATAATTGTTTTCTTTTTATTTGGAAATATATGAATGAATAGTCAATGTGTGATATTTAAACTACACAAGCTTCATGAGGAAAATAAGAGTGCTTCTCTCACAACCATTTTTGATCAAGAAGGAAGCATTTTAAGGCTGAAGAGATGGCTTAGTAGTTTAGGTACTTGCTTGCAAAGCCAAAGGACCCAGGTTTGATTCCTCAGGCCCATGTAAGCCAGATGTACAAGGTGGCGCATGCATGTGGAGTTTATTAGAAGTGGCTGGATACCATGGTGTGCCCACTCTTTCTCTCTCCCTCAAATAAATAAATAAAAATAAAATATTAAAAAAAGAAAACCAAAAACAAGAAGGAGCATTTTAAATAATATGGTGAATTTACTTTGTTTTTTTCTACATACATATATGTATATATGTGTATACCTATCATACATATAAGAAATATGATAAAAATTTTAATAAGGTAATACCATATGAATTTGCCATTTTATTAATAGGAGTGAGAGTTCTGCTCTTTCTTTAGAACATTCTAGCATTCTGCCTTTAGAAAATGAAACTAAAGGGAAGAAGATGGTGGTATCCAGGCTCAGGTCTGGAGGGATAGAATGGGTTAGGAAGTTGAAGGGAGTGGGAAGTGGATTCCAGGCTGTGGGAGAGCTGCAAGTAGCCTGATTACCTCTCAAAAAGTAAATAATAATAATAACTAAAAAATTATTTCTGAGAGTTGGGGAGATGGCTCAACAAGTAAGAGTACTTGCTGTGCAAACATGAGGACCTGAGTTCAATCCCCAGCAACCTAACAAAAGGATCGATATAGGGCTTGAGAGATGGCTTAGCAGTTAAAGTGCTTGTCTGCAAAGCCTTAAGGACCCAGGTTTGACTCCCCAGAATCTATGTAAGCCAGATGCACAAGATGGTGTTTGGGTTTGGAGTTTGTTTGCAGTGGCTAGAGGCCTGATGTACCCATTATCTCTCATAAATGAATAAATATATTTTTAAAAAGCCAGATGTGGCCATGCCGTCCTATAACCCCAGAGTTGGGGGGTAGAGACAGAAGGATCATGATCGCTAGGCCCCAATTTCAGCCAGGCTAGCTGAAAACCAGCAAACTCTAGGTTCAGTGAGAGAGTCTGTCTCAAGGAAATAATATAGAAGAGTGACATAGGACACCTGCCACCCTCCTCTAGTCTTCACTTGCGTATGCATGGACCTCATGTCCACACGTACATGTGCACACACAACACACACACGGGAAGTGGATATACTCTCCTTTTTCATCTTGTCCCTTGAGACTCAGTAACTCAGTCCAACATTCAGAAATATGTTCTTTATGATGCATGCACTGTAGCTATTCTCTGGGAATAATAACATACCTGCTCACAGCTATTAAGATTAAAAGCAGTAAAATAGATAATACTTAACAAGCACTCAATAAATGTTAGCTTGCATTCTAAAAGTCATCAATGAACATTACCTAACTAACATGTTCTCTGCTGAGCTTTAGAATATATGCCAAACAAGACAACCAACTTTCCTACCTAAGCACCAGTTACTGTCTGATGGAGGTTAGAGCAGTAAAAAAAAAAAAAAATTGCAATTTGTCATGACAAGTGAGATTACAGGGGAGTCCTGCCTCAGCTTCAGCATTTAGTGAAGGCTCACCTCACCAGATGACACCCAGGCTCAGGAGTGGAGGGATAGATTGAGGGAGTGGGAAGAAGGTCCCAGGCTGTGGGAGAGCTGCAGGTAGCCTAAAAGCAGAGAAAGTTTGTTGTTCCAGAGACAGTTTTAGGCTGGAGAGAGGCATTAAAATAATGAAGGAAGAGCTTTGAACATGGTAAGGACTTTGAACTTAATCTCAAAGGGACAGGAGGGTTTTCAGCACAGGAAAAATTAACCTTAGGTTTTGGCTGCTAGGTACAGGCAGTTGTGAGGTGTGTGGCTGGGAAGATGGGGCTGTCAGGAGGCAAGTCCACCAGGGCTGCTATGAAGTCAAGTCAACGGGGACTGAACAGGGTGAGTGCTAGAGAGAAAAATATCAAGATTAACCGTAAAGACTCTATCCCGGATTATCAAGAAGGAAAGAATCTGGAGGAACATGAGTGAGGGTCCTGCTCTTTAGAACATTCTAGTATTCTGCTTTAGAAAGCGAGGCTTAGGGAAGAGGGATGGGCATTTTCCCATGGGTACTTGTGCTTGGTGGCATTAAATTCTGAGCACAAGCATGCACACATTGATTGCCCTGCCCAGAACATCTACCCTTCATTAGTAGATGACCAAGAGTCAGGGTGGTAAGAGAAATGACCTGTAATACACCCCTCTCTCACCTCCAGAGCATATTTTTTTAAAGTTTAACTTTTGCCAGGTGTGGTGACACTCACCTTTAATCCCAGGACTAGGGATACTAAGGTAGGAGGATTGCTGTGAGTTTGAAGCCAGCATAAGACTACATAGTGAATTCCAGGCTAGAGTGAGACCCTACTTTGGAAAAAAAAAAAAAAGTTCAACTTTTTATTTTTAATTGATAAATCATCATGTACACATTCATAGGGCACAATATGATATTGACATCTGTTTTACAATGTAACATAATTAAATCAAGCGAATTAACATATCCATCACCTCATTTACCTATAATTGTTTTATGGTGCAACTGCATGATCTCATTTCCATGTGGAATCTAATAGAGTGGAGCTCCTAGTAATATAGAGTGGAGTGATGGCTACCAGAATGGAAATGGCAGGAAGGGAGGCGGTGGGGAGCTTGTTGATCAAAAAATGTAAGGAGGGGCTGAGGAGATGGCTTAGCGGTTAAGCGCTTGCCTGTGAAGCCTAAGGACCCCGGTTCGAGGCTCGGTTCCCCAGGTCCCACGTTAGCCAGATGCACAAGGGGGCGTATGCGTCTGGAGTTCGTTTGCAGAGGCTGGAAGCCCTGGCGCGCCCATTCTCTCTCTCTCCCTCTATCTGTCTTTCTCTCTGTGTCTGTTGCTCTCAAATAAATAAATAAATAAATTTAAACAAAAAAAAAGTAAGGAGAGCTGGAGAGATGGTTTAGCAGTTAAGGCGCTTGCCTGTGAAGCCTAAGAACTCATGTTCAAATCTCCCAGTCGCACGTAATCCAGATGCACAGTGACACAAGTGCCCTATGTTGCACATGCACACAAGGGGGCACACACAACCTGTTGCAATCAGATTCGCATTGCTGTTAGAAATCACCCAACCAAGAGCAGCTTCTGGGTAAAAGAGATTTATTTTGGCATACAGGCTCGAGGGGAAGCTCCACGATGGCAGGGGAAAACGATGGCATGAGCAGAGGATGGACATCACCCCCTGGCCAACATAAGGTGGACAATAGCAACAGGAGAGTGTGCCAAACACTGGCATGTGGAAACTGGCTATAACACCCATAAGCCCGCCCCCAACAATACACTCCCTCCAGGAGGCATTAATTCCCAAATATCCATCAGCTGGGAACCTAGCATTCAGAACACCTAAATTTATGGGGGCACCTGAATCAAACCACCACACATCTTGAGTTCCTTTGCAGTAGCTGAAGGCCCTGGCATGCCCATTCTCTCTCTCTCTCTCTCTCACTCTTTCTCTGCCTCTTTCTCTCTCTCTCAAAATAAAATAAAAGTAAGAATACAAGATTTGACATAGAAGTAATAGGTTTTGAGATCTACTGCACAGCAGTGTGACTTTAGTCATAAATAATGTATTATGTATTCCAAAATAACTAAGCATAAATTTCAAATATCTTGCATTTGTATCTTTTATTCCCTAATATTTTCTGACTAGAAGAGATTCTCATCTAGAAATGGGAAGAATAGCAATACAATAATCTAAAATATCTCCCACTTCATTAGACATAGAGCTTTTAGGAATTTGGAGCTGTCATTTTACAAAAAAAAAGTAGACTTATCAATAGAATGGACTTGGAAAGGGAATGTGCGAGCCTCTTACATCACTTTACTGAAGAATTTGTTTTTGCCTCTGTGTGTTCATGTGTGTGATTGTGGATGCATGTATGTGATGGTGTGCATGTGGAGGTCAGAAGACAAGCTTAGTGTCAGCTTTGACTTTCCCCTTATCTGAGGCAGGTCTTTTGTTGTTTGCCACTGCAAACTCCAGGGATTCTCCTGGCTCCACATCCTATTATGGACGCACACTACCTCACCAACTTACATGAGTTCTGGGTACTCAGGGCCAGGTCCTCACACTTGTTCAGCATGTGCTTTACCCACTGAGCCACCTTCCTAGTCCTTCGCAGAGAATTTTACAGGTTTCTTCCTCAGCTGCACAAGGCTGCATCTGTCTGGGTTGAGAAGCAATCTCTGCCTTAGTCTGCTGCTCTTTGTCTCCTTCATGACTTACACATGGGTTCTTTCTTCGGTGGAAACACAATGCTGTTTTTTGCTTTTCAGTTTTCTGGATCAGTATCAAATCTGTCACCTTGGAAATGAAGTATTGAGCAGAGATGTTGCCCTAGCAACTCTTCATTACAAGACATAAAATGAGCCAGATAATTTTATCTTGATTCTTTCAAAAAGATGAATTCATCACTGTCATATGTAGAATGAAACTGCTTTAGCTATTTTATGAACCTAGAATTCAAAGCTATATATTGATAATTACTTTGAAAATAATATTTACATTATTTAGAAAAATTATTCTGCATTATTGGAGAGTCTGTATCACCACCACCAGCACCACAGTGTTTGCTGTAGCATCCATCAAGGCTTACTGTTTTTCCTGCTCTGGGTTCTACACAGAGCCTTATGGCTCTGCACTCCATCTCTATCATTTACTTCTGAAGGACCACAACAAGGCCCCTGGTCAAATATGCAATGAATCTTTATCCCATACTAAGTGCCAAGCAAAACATTTACTATCACTAAACTATCTGATCTAAAACTTAGAATAACCTTTAAGTAGCTATTCATCTCATTTAGCTGATAGGAAATATTAACTGAAAGGGGTTAGGGATGCTGTTAAAATCATGGTATTTTCTTGCCTTCAAATATAGGAGTAATAAAAAAAGTTATCAGGCATGGTGGCACATACCTTTAATGCCAACACTTGGGTGGCTAAAATAGGAGAATCACCATGAGTTCAAAATTACCCTGGGCTAAAGAATAAGTTCCAGGTCAGCCTAGACTAAAGTGAGACCCTACCTTGAAAAGAAACCCAAAACATATATATGAATATAGTATGTGTAATGAATATGAATTATTGATTAAAAATTAGATAAAATTTAAAAATTTATTTGTATTTCAGGTCCTTTTGCCTCTGAAAATGAATACCAGACACTTGCACCATTTTTTGTATCTAGCTTACATGGGCAGCTTGGCAATTGAATCTGGACCAGCAGACTTTGCAAGCAAGAGCCTTTGATGGTTGAACCATCTTCCCAGCTCCCTATAATAAAATGTTAAATGACAGTTATGACAAAAGCTATATGCATATTCATTGTAAGAAATATTAGCTGGGCATGGTGACACACACGTTGGGAGGCAGAGGCAGGAGGATCACCATGAGTTCAAGGCCACCCTGAGACCACATAGTGAACTCCAGGTCAGCCTGTGGTAGAATGAGACCCTACCTCAAAAAACAAAAATCCCAGAAATATTAAACAATATAAATAAATGAAAAAGAAACAGTAGAGCTATAATTCTACCAGAGATGAATCATTAAGTGATTATCTGGCCAGATCTTATTGTTGTTTGCCACATATATATCCTTTATTTTTACTGCAATGAGGTCAAACTGAATATATGCTGTTTTGTACTTCCGTTTTTATTCAGAATATAACTGAGATTGAAGACAGTGCTCTAGTTACTATCTAGCCTTGTTTTGTAGTTGGTTCAGTAAACTGTTCTTCCAAAAACAAAATGTCACTCAGTGCTTCTACCTACTCACTCTCTAAATTAGTTTAGAGTAGGAATGTGAGGTGAGCTGGCCGTGGGGTCACATCTTAAGTTCCAGCACCAGGGAGGGGAGTTAGGAGGATCACTGTTGCTGGAGGCAAGCCTGGGGCTATAGGGTGAGTTCAAGGTCAGGCTGGGCTCTTAGAGTGAGACCCTACCAAAAACAAGGGGAGGAGGAGGAAAAGGACGAGGAGGAGAAGAATCAAGATGCAACCTGTACCACAGAAACACGGGGGGAGGGGGGTCTCTGAATGAGTTTACCAGCCCACCACTTTGCTAGTGGATGTGGCCCTGCCTTCCCTTGTCCTGTGGAGTGGACAGCTGTTTCCATATGAAATGCGTACATTTAAGATTCAGCATTCTGCAACTTGTACAGCTGCAATGTCAATACAGCCAGTGTATCTATAGTCACAGGTTTATCTATGTAGGATTTGCATAGCAGTTGCATTTTCTTTAGCTTTTGTGTGTTTGTGTGCGTGTGCGTGTCCATGCTAGGGTCTCTTGCTCATCCAGCATGGGTGGTTGAGGGTTTGAACCCAAGCCAGCAGGCTTTGCAGGCAAGTGCCTTTAACTGCTGATTTATCTCCTCAGCCCCAGCAATTGTGATTTTATTATATATATCCAATCAGAAAATTTCCTTGGCCCATCTAGTAGTAAATGTGGAGCTATTTATTAGAAAAGCACTAAAATTCATGAATTCAGTCTTGATTGAACAATTAAATATATAAGTACTAGTTTCTCAGTTTCAGAGTTTAGGGTTACTTTTTTTTCAAGGTCTTGCTCTAGCCCAGGCTGACCTGGAATTCACTATGTAGTCTCAGGGTGGCCTTGAACTCACGATGATCAATCCTCCTACCTCTGCCTCCTAAGTGCTGGGATTAAAGGCATGCGCCACCACGCCAGGCTTTAGGGTTACTTTTAAACGCACCTTACATGTTGTCAGGTTAATTTTTTTCTGACCTAATTTCTCAGTTAACAATTTTGTTTGCAGTTATGCCTCATACACTCTTCATCTAGCTCATGTTGAACATTCTTTTATGTAATGATCACTTTGGGATAAATCTTAAGGATTAACCTAATATTTAATAATTAATAGAACTATTGCTCCCATGATTGAGCAGTTTACTGGGATGTCTAGAGTGTTTATTTTCCTCTATGTTCTTGGTATCATTAGAGGAGGAATATTAAAACAACTCCTCTACCCCCACAAAAAAACCCTTAATTTTTCCAATTTCTATGTGAAAATGTTTTATTTTAATATTCAATTATGTTGCGACTTTGACTAATTTTCTTATGTGAATAAATACACCTCTTAAAATCTGTGAACTAAAGTTCCTACATTAAGCCTCAAGACAGATTAGAACTTCAGGGATTGTGGACAGTTGGAATGTTGCAGGTCTAGAACCAAATTATCCTGGGCTATTTTAGCCCCTTAACTGACCATTCATTGCCCACTTCTGTGTGTAGCCTATTATCTTTGTGACTGTTAGGTAAACCCTTTTGGAATGCATGAAGAGATGCTTAGCTTCTACCAACCCAACAGCTAAGAATGTCACCAGATAGCATCTGACGTCTACAGAAGTGATTTCCTCACTTTGCTAGAACCCCCTGACCTGATTATGTACACAGCAATGTATTTGAACAGTGTTTGATTCATGATTTTCCTTGTTCTTTCTGTTACTGTACAAACTTCATAAAATTGTTACCACATTGGAACATGATATTGGAGTAACCCAAATCTGTGTTCTTGGGCCATGGTTACTGGGCCATGGTTACTCACATTTGGCTCCAGAATATACAATTTCATGTTCCATCTGAGGTGAGAGCTGTGATTTTTGAATTGCCAAATCTTTTTTTTTTTCTTCACATTATTCATAGTCTTAGCAAACCATGTAAAAATGCCAATGTCAAGGTTGTAGAGATGGCTCAGTAGTTAAAGACACTTGCTTACAAAGTCTGGTGGCCTGAGTTCAGTTCTCTACTATCCATGTAAAGCCAGGTGCACAAAGTGGCACATGTGTTTGGAGTTCATTTACAGTGGCTAAAGGCCTGAGTGTGCCCTTTCTCTCCCTTTCTCTCTCTCTCTCTGCCTCTTTCTCTCATAAATAAATAAATAAAATATAAAAAATGGTAGAACTCTGCTATCATGCTAATTTCACTAGTTTCAGTTTTTCATATATTCAATAAATGGTCACTTTTTACATGTGCTGGACCAGAAACTACTAATTTTGAAAGAGAATAAAGAGTTAGTTAAGTGGCAAGGAAAGCCATGTCACAAAAACTACAGTTACATGTGTTTGTAGGTCATGGGATTGAATAGAAACCTACGTAGAGAAGGGCCTAGAGCCTGGCAGAGAGTGGGATAAATATTATTATCATTTATTGATAAAGTGATTTTTCAGTGGTTGCCCTGGAATACTTCATCTAATGATGGACAGAATTCTAGAAATTAGCCCAATTTAGCCTGCACATGGATTGTAGCAATTTATGCCTTTATGGCTAATGAACCTCTGTCCTTCCCTCATTGTCCCTCCCTCCCTATCTCCACCCCCACGCCCTCCCCACACCCCCATCTAGCTCTACTGTTATGGTTAAATCTCATCACTAAGGGTGTGATTATTAATACAAATTTGATCAGGCTTCTAGGTTTGCCTCACACCTGAAGAAGAAAAGGTCCTTGAGGTACTCTTGTTATTAAAAGTAGGGTCTCCCTTATATTGTGAAAGTAGTAATGAAGTGATTTTCAAAGGCCCTATATAATCAGGTGGCATCATCATTCCTCTCAAACACAGCCCCTGGCTTCTTGATCCTTAGCCCCTCCACTTGTTCTTGTACAACCTGGGCAGCCATGATGATAGGCCAAGCCCTGGAATACCCTTTATGACATCATAACACTGAATGTAATATCATAAAGAAGAACCTCATGTCAGCTCCCATGTAACCATCATGTTGTGAAAACGAAGAGCAGAGACTGAAGGAGGGGAGTATGACTTTGTTGTTCCCTAGATCTGCACCCAGGAAGCTCGGAGGCTGAGTGCACACAAGTCAAACTTGAACAACTACACTCAAGTTCACAATGGCCATGCAAGGCAAGAGATCTAGACCCACAAAAGAGGGAAGTACAACACGAATTTGCTTTTCTTTAAAGAGGTGAAGTCCGAAGTCAAGCTGATGATGGCAAAATGTTACAATGTTGCTGAGCATTTTTGGTATTGATTTACAGTTGAGCCACAAGTTGGCCAACTAGGAGAGCTATATATAAATTTCTGAAGGAATATTTTCTCCCCAGGGGACAGAAAACAAAGTGTCTTTCATTTTGTTGGGATTGATTTTTACTTCCTCTGAAGTTTTATGTGACAAAGCTCTATTTTGAGGAATGATTTTTTTAAAACTTATACAGGCTTCAATTTCAAAGTCAGTCATTTGACCTTTAACCTACTGTTCCGCTCACTCTCCTTTGAAAGGGTTGTTTAGAAGCCAGTGTTGAATTTGGGTGGTTTATAAGTTGGTAGCTTAACTATGCAGCCTTTAGCTTCATATCTTTCTCTTGTGTTTTCTAAATCCTTGCCTTTCGTTTTGTTTGGTTTGGTTTGGGTCTTAGCAGTTTAATTATAAAATGAACATGTGTCATTTGAAAAACATAATCAGTAAAAAGTACTTTGATCTACCTTCTTACTGTCTTAAAACTCCGTGTTTTAGAAATAACTATGTTGATGGCTCTAAACCCAGTATTATTTATTTTTTAGATATTTTAAAAAAAGATATTTCAGATAATGTTGAGGACCTCTGTGTCACTGTTTTGTTTTGTTTTGATTTGATTTTTTTCCTCTCTCTCTTTTTCTCTTTTGAAGCAGGATCTCACTCTCTAGCCCAGGTTGGCTTCAAACTCATGACAAGCCTCCTTCCTCAGCCTCCTGAGTGTTAGGATTAAAGATGTGAATTTTGATATATGAGCACACTGTAATTTGATCATATTCCTCTCCCACTACTTTCTTTTCTTCCCTTCCTCTTCACAATCTCTCCCACTGAACTCCTCCTCTTTTCAAGTTATCTTTCTGTATGTGTATGTATGTATGTATGTGCATATATATATATATATATATATATATATATATATATATATATATAAAATGAATGATATATATATATCATTCATCTTGTCCTCCTCTAGTCCTCTATGTCAAAATGTTGATGGGGGCTGGAGAGATGGTTTAGCAGTTAAGGCACTTGCCTGAGAAGCCTAAGGACCCATGTTTAGCTCTCCAGGTCCCACGTAAGCCAGATGTACAAGGTGACTCTAGTACAAGGTCATGCATGTGCACAAGGTGGCACATGTGATGGAGTTCAATTGTAGTGGCTGGAGGCCTTGATGCACCTTCTCTTTCTCTCTCTTTCTTTCTCACTCACTCTTTTTCATAAAAGAATGTTGATGGGCCCAAAATTACGGAGCTCTTGTGGAGCTAACATTCACTGTGAGGTCATGAATACATCAGCTAGCTCATGTCCACAGGACAGCCCTCTTACTGTCAGCACTTTAATGGGTTTTGAGACTTCTCAGTATCTACCATTAGCTCCAGAGAGAGGCTTTTTAGGCTAGCAGCACTAACATTCTTTCCACAATGTTCCCTGAACTCTAGTGGGCATGATAGAAGCGTCTTGTCTCATCCAGTGCTAAGCACTGGGCTGTTTCTTCTCATCACCTTGATGAGTCCTGGGTCTCCCTGGTGTTATTCAATGCCATCTGCAAAATGTAAGGGCAACCCTAATCTATGGGTATAAAAATAACCATTTAGGGGGCTGGAGAGATGGCTCAGCAGTTAAGGTGCTTGCTTGCTTATAAAACCTAAAGACCCAGGTTTGATCTCCCAGTATCCACATAAAGCCAGATGCACAAAGAGGTGCATGCATCTGGAGTTTGTTTGCAGTAGAGAGAGGCCCTGGCACACCCATTCTCACTGTTTCCTTTTTTTTTTTTTTTTTTTTTTTTCAAGGTAGGGTCTCACTCTAGTCCTTACCTGGAATTCACTATGTATTCTCAGGGTGGTCTCAAACTCATGGTGATCCTCCTACCTCTGCCTCCCAAGTACTGGGATTAAAGACATGCACCACCATGCCCAGCTCTGTTTCTCTTCTTTTTATCTCTCTTTGCTTGCAAATAAATAAGAATTTTAAAAAGCAATAATCATTTAGAGGACAGTGTTTTGGGCATAATATATCAATTTAGCCAAAGAACAGTGGTAGATCCCTCCCTAGGGCCTATGACCTACCAGCATAGGCTTTTGACTCAATTATCAGTACTTAGAATGGATGCCTGCCCCAATGGAGTGAGATTCAAATCCAATTAAAGAGAGGTTGGTTACCCCCATAACTGACATGACATTATTGCATCAGCAGACACACCTTGCCTGTATGGCCAGCCTTATAGACTTCAAGATTCACTGTTGAGTAAGAATGTTGATGAATTTCCTCTCCCAACATCCTACATAGCATTTTACATCACTATAAAAGCTAGCCTGCAGGGAAGAGGCTGCCAGCTCAGTTACTGCTTGATTTTTTAGTCTCCTGTGACTGAAACCTATGGTGTCTTTAGCAATAGATCTTACTATCTAGTTCTCAGGGGAAACTGATAGCATTCGCAATAGCCTTATTGTTTTGGGGAGCCCATGGCCCTCCCTGACTAACGACTCCTTGGGGTTAGAGGAGGGTGACATATTTCTGGTACTGAGATTTACCTGCAATAATCTTTGGCTTCTGGGCACACAGCATTCTCCACCCCAGCAGGGTGCTTCTGCCCAAATTCCCTCTCTTAGTTTATAATTATAATTTTTAATTAACTAATGAAGCAATAAGCTTCTATATGACTTATTCATAATGTCTTCAGTCTTGTCGCCCTCTGCCCGCCCCTCCTCTCCTCCCTCCCTTCTCCCTGCCCTGCTCACACCTTTCTGCCCCTTGTTGTGTTCTCTTTTCTGATCCCCTTCCCCAGAAATAATCTCTAACGTGACCTTCCATTCATGTCTTAATACAAAAAGTACTAAAATATTCTACAAGCTTACAATCATACTGTCAAAGAAGAAAAACCAAAATAGAGGAGCATTTGTTTGAGGCCCTGGACGTGGAGCTTAGGGGGACATTGTTCCTCTGATCCAGACAGCTCAGCAGGCCACATCTTTGAGCTAGGGTGCAGGCTGCCCCTCCCCCACACGGGAGCTGACCTTTGCTACATTGCCAACCTCTGGGCAACCCCCAAACTACACAGCAACTAAGACTGTACCCAGTCCCTTTCTTTTTAAAAAATATTTTAGGGCTAGAGAGATGGCCTAGCAGTTAAGCGCTTGCCTGTGAAGCCTAAGGACCCCGGTTCGAGGCTCGATTCCCCAGGACCCACGTTAGCCAGATGCACAAGGGGTGCATGCATCTGGAGTTTGATTGCAGTGGCTGGAGGCACTGGTGCGCCCATTCTCTCTCTCTCTCTGTCACTTTCAAATAAATAAATAAATAATAAACCAAAACATTTAAAAAATATATTTTATTTTTATTTATTTATTTGACAGAAAGAGGGAGAAAGAGAGAGAATGAGTATGCCAGGGCTCCAGCCACTGCAAACAAACTCCGTGCACCCCCTTGTGCATCTGGCTAACATGGGTCCTGGGGAATGGAACCTGGGTTCTTTGGCTTTGCAGACAAACACAGAAATGGCTAAGCCATCCCTCCAGCCCCCCTCCCTTCCTTATAAAACAGCCAACTTTTGCTAGTACCAATCAAGATTTCTAACAGATGAAATAACTCCTAACCCCCATTGTAATTTAAAGCTGAAAATACAGCCACCATTTGAACCTGAGTACATTTTCAAATGTTGTTTCACATATCTTTCTACTCTTTTAAATTGTCTCTTACTATACATAGAAATTCTTCAGTATCTCTCCACGTATTTTTCCATCATCTATTTATCTATAGTCCCTTTGTCTGTACTATATTTTTGGGGAAAGCATTGTTACTTATTTAACTTATTATAGAATGTATTCTAGCTATTAAGGTTATTTTACTGTTTCAGTTCCAATGTCATTTTTTAATTTTATTTTGATTTAGTTATTTATTAGAGACAAAGAGAGAGGGAGAGAGAAAGTGGGCACACAAGGGCCTCTAACCACTGCAGACAAAGTCCAGATGCATGTGCACCATGTGCAGCTGGCTTATGTGGGACCTGGAGAATTGAACCTGGGTCCTTAGGTTTCACAGGCATGCATCTTAACCACTAAGCTATCTCTCCAGGCCCCAATGTCTTTTTTTTTTTTTTTTTTTGGCTTTTCAAGGTAGGGTCTCACTCTAGTCCAGGCTGACCTGGAATTCACTCTGTAGTCTCAGGGTGGCCTCGAACTCACGGCAATCCTCCTCCCTCTGCCTCCTGAGGGCTGGGATTAAAGGTGTACACCACCACACCTGCCCCCAATGTCATTTTTTTAAGGACAGTCAGAAAAAAATAATACCATTATTTCCTCTTATCACATTTCTGTAAGTTCTTTTACTTTTTAAAAATTAATTTATTCATTTATTTATTTGAGAGAGAAAAAGAGTCAGATAGAGAATGGACACATCAGGGCCTCCAGACACTGCAAATGAACTCCAGATGCATGCGCCAACTTGTGCATCTAGCTTACATGGGTATTGGAGAACCAAACCTGGGTCATTTGGCTTTACAGACAAGTGTGTTAACCACTAAGCCATCTCTCCTGCCCAATTCTTTTACTTTTATATAACTCTTATATATTTCAAAGGCTTAATTGTAACCAAACACAATGGGTTTTCAGCTTGGTGATACAAAGCCAAAAATAAGCATAAACAAGAAATACAAAGAATGGAGAAAGATTGATTACCTGCAGTATCTTAGGAGCACCTAAACAAAAGGAACAAGAGGATTTTATACTTATAGAGGGAAGTCTTTTAGGGGGAGCACATTTCTGAGAATGCTCCGTTGAAGGTCATACTTCAAAAAGGAAAGCTGGCAATCATGTTTTGGAGCATACTTAGCTCAAAGTCATGGAGAATATGTTCCAAAGCTTAAAACGGCAGACAGAAACACCTCTGGGCATGCTCAGCATGCTGACATGAAGCTGGTGGACAGTAATGTCTGTGGGTATGCTCTGTTTTCTTCAAAAGTTTAGCTGTAACAAAAGGAAAGGATAGGGGCTAGACAGATGGCTTACTGGTTAAGGCATTTGCCTGTGAAACCTAAAAACTCATATTCAACTCCCAAGAACCCACATAAGCCAGACGCACAAGGTAACACATGCACACAGGCCCTGACATACCAATTCTCTCTCTCTCTCTCTCATAAAAAAAACAACAACAAAACAAGCTGGGCATGGTGGTGCACACCTTTAATCCCAGCACTTGGGAGGCAGAGGTAGGAGGATCACCAAGAATTTGAGGCCACCCTGAGATTACATAGTTAATTCCAGGTCAGCCTGGACCAGAGTGAGACCCTACCTCAAAAAAACCAAGGGAAAAAAAAAAAAAAAGGAAAGTGTGATTTGAAGGTACTAAGATAGTCATTTCCCCCTAATGGTGCCTACCTTGCTTGGTGGCCAATATAAAGTTTTTGTTAGATTGTTCATAAAATTCATTTATTGTCAAGTACTTTTATCTTCCTATTTTGTTTGTGTATGTACTTGGAAATTTTAGTATGATGCCTCATTTTAATATGATTTAAGAACCTTTTTCTTTCCTTTCTTCTTTTGTTTGGTAATTTCCTAAATTCATCCTCTTGCTCTCCACACCATGGGGATTTAGAGCTCTGGTTCCATGGTAATAGTGTGGCTCATACAAAGAATGTTTGGTTCAGTCCTCGGTTGTCAGGCTACATGAATGTCCTCTCTCAATAGGCAGTGGCTTCAAGAGTGAGAGACCCTCGTACCAACGCTTACCTCAGCCACTGAGCCCGACTTGGCCCCTTGTTCTCTTGCTTCCCAAGAGTTGAGCGCCCACTGCTCTGCTTCCGCTGGGTACCTGGCCTCACTCACTCGTATTTCTCTTTAGCTTTTGTGCCTGTGAACCAGTTTAGCAACCATGTATCTTTCTTTTTCCACTGCTCTTTGCACTATTTTCTTAATAATAATATGGTAATTTTGTGTGATTATGGAGGTCAGGGAGAACATAAATGCATAAACTGTATTATCTTAGCTGAAAGTAAAACAATTTTCTTCTTAAAAGTGACTTTTCACATTTCTCAAATGCCTACTTCTCTTTGCTATTTTAAATTTTAGGTTGGAATTATATATAATTTTGAAACAATGATGGTAAAGTGGTTTTTCATTATTCCTTTTTCTTTTTCATTTAAATATTAAGTATAGAATATAGCCTTTTGGAACATACATTCAGGTATCAACAAATATTTACTGAAAGCCTACTGTGTGCTAGTACTATGGTAGGTGGAGGCATGTAGGAGTGACTACAACAGGTTCCTGCACGTGGGAGCTTCGATCTTACTAGGGAGAGAGTAACATGCAAGCAGCAAGTAACCATAAAGTAACAGCTGTTATTAATATGGAAACAGACTTGAAAAGACAAGAAGAATGGAGGGTTTGATTCTAGGGAAGGTTAAACATAGTTCACCATTTCTCCCATTGGATCCAACCATACATATTGGGCAGAACACACGGGGGCTCAGTCAATGACCTTTGGCATCAAATTAGTCCTAAAAGAATTAGGGAGACCAGAAATTGAAGTTGTCCCGTTTCCACCACCTGGAATCACCTGGCATGGACAATAAGCATGGGATGCCACAGACTCTTCTAGGACTCGGCAATTCTTGTAGCATATGGTTGTGTTGATCACTGAGCCTTTTTTACTTGATAAGTTGGTAAGGAAAAATGGCCAAAGATACTCATTATAATCAAATAGTCTCAGGAGAAGATAAAAATAACTATAAAAAGATATTGAATATAACTAGTAACTTACAAAGAATTGACAATGAAGTCTCATTTCTTTCCTTTTTCCTTTTTATTATTTCAAGTTGGGGCCTCACTCTAGCCCAGGCTGACCTAGAATTCACTGTGCAGTCTCAGGGTGGCTTCAAACTCATGGAAATCCTCCTACCTCTGCCTCCCAAAGTAGGATTAAAGGTATGTACCACCATTCCTGGCCAAAAAAAAAAAAAAAATTGAGATAAGGTCTTGCCTAAGTTAGCCTGTAATTTACTGTATAGCTCAAGATGGCCTTGAATTTGCCATCCTCCTGCCTCTACCTCCC
This sequence comes from Jaculus jaculus, assembly GCF_020740685.1. Classification (NCBI taxonomy): domain Eukaryota; kingdom Metazoa; phylum Chordata; class Mammalia; order Rodentia; family Dipodidae; genus Jaculus; species Jaculus jaculus. The sequence goes on from NC_059105.1 coordinate 118,685,913, forward strand.
AAAGATATAGGTGTGTGCCACCACCTTTATTAATTTTTATTAACATATAAAATTATATGTTACATGGGGGTTCTATTTCTTTTTAAAAATATGTATTTGTTTATTTATAAGCAGACAGAGAGAGAATAGGTACACCAGGGCCTTTAGTCACTGCAAACAAACTCTGGATGCATGTGTCACATTGTATATCTGACTTTACATGGGTACTGGGGAATTGAACTTGGGTCATTAAGCTTTTCAGGCACGTGCCTTAACTACTGAACCATCTCCCCAGCCCAGGCTCTATTTTTTATTGCCTACTGTTATCAATCTGGTAGAAGCTTTTAAAGATAATATTCATTACTATAACTAGGGTTTTCTGAAACAAAGTTTTGGAATTTTTGTTTTGTTTTTGATTTTTGTGTCACGGTTGTGAGTTTTAAAAAAACAGAAGGAAATAAGAATCTCTTATTCCTTTTTTTCTTTATTATTTACTATAGTCTAATTTTTCTACATCTATAATGCATTATTTTATAGTCAAAAACACACAGCCATATAAATACATGTTTGAAGACTATGTCTACCTATCAAGTAACACTTTGCTCTCATTTGATGTTGGTGTGTAGGTGTTTCCTCTGGCACATGTGTGCAGTAACACCAATAAGGTGACATTAGTTAACCCCCAAGGAGCCAAACTCAATATCTACATGCAAAAAGTGGAAAAGGCAATTAAATCCTATGAAAAGTGAGTACTATTCTTGAATACTCTTAGATGCATGTGGAATTTGTTTTCTGTTGTTTTAGCATAAATCCTCTTATCTGAAACAGCAATTTAAAAGTTGTCTAGCATCAGCACTGGCGGTAGCATTGACAGCTGACATAGGGGCTTCCTGTGTTCCAGATACTACCTGAATTGTCCAGCACACATTTAAAGAAACCATCTTCCTGTTCTAAACTCTGAAGAAATCTCATATTTATATTTTTCCTAAGATAGTGTACTTTATCATTTTAGCTTCTTACACTCTGTAAAGATACTCCACAATATTGAGACAATGTAGACTGCAGCTAGTTCTCCATATCCTCAGGTTCCACGTGCACTGGTTCAACCAACCACAGATTGAAAACAGCCAAGAAAAAAATGGCCTCTGGCCTGGCGTGGCGGCGCACGCTTTTAATCCCAGCACTCAGGAGGCAGATGTAGGAGGATCACTGTGAGTTCAAGGCCACTCCGAGACTCCATAGTGAATTCCAGGCCAGCCTGGGCTACAGTGAGATACTGCCTTGAAAAACCAAAATAAATAAATAAAAATTTTTAAAGGCTTCTGTACTGACATGTGCAGATTTTGTTTTCTTATCCTGATAATCTAAAGAATACAGTGGATATGCACACAGAACTTGTGTCAAATATTATAAGCAATCTAGAGATGATTAAATGGGGATAGGTACATATTTTGCAAATCCTACAGCTTTGTTACACATACAGGACCTAAGCATCCCTGGATTTTGCAGAGTATTGGGGTCTTAATAACCTATGCTTACACAGTTACATCAAAATGGTGATCAAGTTGACTGCAGAGAAAATTCTACTCTCAACCAGTCTCTGAGTCCATGCTGAGATGGAAGCCTTTCCTTATGGATAGGTGACCTGATAATCACCCTGATATGGCCTGGTGCCCTCCACACCCTAGCATAGAGTTCATCCGTGGTGCACAACACTCAAGTGTACCCAGCTTCTTTGGAAAACCTCATTCTTGATTCTAGATGCTATGCAGTTGGGTTTTGTTTATTAGCAAGTGAGAGACAAAATGAAATAAAGAACATAAAAGTTAATGATGTGACCAGACCAGCATTGTTTCATCTGTAGTCATTTTACATTGAGTCTCACATGCTTTCAGTAACTAACTCCTGGCCACAGGGAGCCACAGTCCAATCTAATGAAAAGCCATTCTCACCATGTCTAGCATAGGCCTCTCTCACTGCCCTCCTCTAAGAATTAACATTTTTACATGCGCTCCCTCAGTGGTGTGGCCTGGCCTCCATGAGTTCCTCACTACAGACTTAGTATCTCTTATACAAAATTATAGGGATCAGAAATGTTTCAGGTTTCAGATTTTTTCCCCCTGATTTTGGGATATGTGTGTGTGTGTGTGTGTGTGTGTGTGTGTGTGTGTGTGTGTGTGAGAGAGAGAGAGAGAGAGAGAGAGAGGGAGAGAGAGAGAGAGAGATCTTAGGAATAGGAACCAAATTTTAACACAAAATTTATCAATATTTTATATGCCCCTTATGCATATAGCCTGAAGGTAAGTTTGTACAACATTTTAAATAGTTTTGTGCAATAAGCAAACTTTCTGATGTATATGGAATCTTCCACTTGTCATGTTAGCACTGAGGAAGATTTCAGGTTTGGATTTTAGACTGTTTTGAATAAGAGGTATTCAACTTCTGTTTCTCAGAGTCTTTACTCTCCATCTCTATCTGGCAAGCAGGATGACGAAGCTCTCTTCCCCTTCCCTGTGTGGCTGGTGCTTTCAGGCTGGCTTATTTTAGGGGCCTCCAAGTTCTCCTGCCTTTGTACTACTGTCCTCAGCTGCTCTTCCATCTCTTCTTGCCCCAGCACTTACAGGCTCCTCAGAATGGAGAGACTCGTCTGTAGCCTTCGCTACCCCTCAGCCTACACGTGGTCCTTTGGAGCACTTCTGGCTACTGCTTAGGACTGAGGCTGGTTGATAACTCTGATCTGCCGGATTACAGTTTAGCAAGCCTTGTTTTCTCCATTTATTCCTAGCAGAGCTCTGAGTATCTGACTATTTTAATTTAATTCAAATTTGATATAATTCCAGCTTAGTTGTTAGAATGTTCAAACTCAAGTATTCAAAAGCAATATCATACCATTCAAATTCTAACGTAGTTTTCTTGAACAATTCAGGTATTGGGGTTCTGTGATTACCTGGGTTATGAACCACTGGTGCAGAGCCACAGCTAGAGCTTGGATGTCACAGTGCTTGTGGGGTTCGTTCTTGGCTCTGATACCTGCTTTGGACAAGAACGTGACATTCATGAATTCAGATTCCGTATTTACAGGATGTCTCCCACAGTACTATATGAGGATTGTGTAAATGACATATAAAAAATAACTGAGGCTGGAGAGATGGCTCAGCAGTTAAGGACCTTGCCTGTGAAGCCTAAGGGCCGAGGTTCAATACCTCAGTGCTGACATAAGGCAGATACACAAGGTGGCACATGCATCTGGAGTTTATTTGCAGTGGCTGGAGATCCTGAGTAGCCATTCTCTCTCTTTCTGTCCTTGCAAATAAACAAAATATTTTTTTAAAATCCATGTGAATTGCTTTTGTCTTTCATTCCCAGAGTCTTTATATACTAAAATAAGCATAAATATACCCAGTGTTATAGTCACATGGCTGGTTCTACTATGCTGAACTTTCCCCAAGGGGTTCAGGAAGTACATGGCCCCCTATTCCCAGGCTGAATAGCACTTCCTTAAAAACAGATCCAAAATATACACAGAGGAAGCGATTTGTCTTACTCCTTACTTCCAATGAGTAAACTCTTGAAAACCTTTTGGTATCCCTAGAGAAATACTATTGTTACAAGTTGAGCATCCTTAACCTGAAATTTCTAAGCCCAAAATACTCCAAAATCCAAAAGTTTTTGGAGTGCTCATATTATGTCATAAGTAAAAAATTCCATACCTGACAAAATGAAAAGATTGGTCAGAACACAGGGACACTATAAAGACTCCCTAAAACTACCTCCAGGTTGGGTATATAAGGCATATATGAAACATAGATGAATTTCATGTTTGAACGTGGGCCTCATCCCTAAGATATCTCATCACGTACATAGAAATAGATTACAAAATCTGAAATGCAAAGTATTTCTGGTCCTAAAAATTTGGAGCAAGAAATACTCAACTTGTATTATTAGTAGTAATAATAATTTTTAAATAAATAAAGTTAACTTTAATAATATTGGCATTAATTTATATTAGATTATTTATTTACTTATCTATTTTTTTGAGGTAGTGTCTCACTCTAGCCCAGGCTGACCTACAATACACCATGTAGTCTCGGGGTGGCCTCAAGCTGATGGCAATCCTCCTACCTCGGCCCCTCAAATGCTGGGATTAAAGGCATGTGCCACCACACCTGGCTTCTGTTTAATATTGCTTTAAGAGTATTTATTAGCAGTTTTATATAGAACAAAAGCTTCCTGACCCTTTGCATTCAGTAGTGTTTAAGAATTGTATTTGTATAACTGTCCCTTTTATATTCCACCTTTCTCAACATATGCAAAATAGGAAAATAACTGAGACATTTACTACCCCTATTTCCAAGGCATTTCCCACCCAAAGATAAGCCAGAAATGACTTTAGATATAATCTTCATTTAGCCTTAAATCTATTATGGCTAGAGATAACTGAGCAAGGGGGAAATTCACAGTCTTTGGCCAAAATAATGACATATGGTAGCTCTTTTGGTCATATTTTGTGCTATGTGGCCCTAGGGTCCATGGGAGAAGCCTCGCATCTATCCCGGCTCTAGGACCATGCTTAGAAAGCTCTACTCACAGTTTCCTGCATGCTTGGCTGGCTGCTGATCATTTTCTGAAGTGTGAGTAGGTACAAGTTCATTAGCAGATGAGTCACTTGTTGGGCCAAGTAGATTTGAAAGCTAGAGACAGTCAGCCAAAATTAATTCTCCTCCTGGAGAAAGAGGGAAACTTGTTAGTAAAATTCATGAATCATTGGATGGGAGGGCAGCCTTCCTATCCAGTGAGTGATCTCCTGATCCCTCTAGAGAGTCTCTTCCACACACTTAATGGTTTTCTTGTGGTCACTTCCCCACTCAATGAGGAATTGGACAGAGGGGAATAACATGTGAAAATGTGTTCTTAGAAAAATATTTTTTAAAGATTGAGTTAAAACTTGAGACATATGGGGGTTAATTGGAGTCACAATCATGAGTGCTTTCTCCGGGTTTCTAAGCTTGTCCTTCCTCAGAACCTGGAGACAAGGAGCACTGAGTACTTTAGGTACTTTAGATTAGTATTTTAGATTCAAGCTGTCCTCTCCATACCAAGGAGAGGTGGTTGTATCCGTGCTTTAGCAATGAGAGACCATCAAACAGTATGTAAAACCGGACTGTCAACAGCAGAGCGGGGTGGGTGACAAGCTTGTTGTTCTTAGGCCCTCGGTCACTCTCCTGACCTTCTCCTACTACAGCCATCCCACTTTCAAGTTTTGACTAAAAATGATTTTGATCATTTTAGCACAGAAGGGCTACAGAGATTGCTTAGTGGTTAAAGCACTTGCCTGCAAAGCCAAAGGACCCAGGTTTGATTCCCCAGGACCCATGTAAGCCCGATGCACAAGGTGACGCATGTGTCTGGAGGTCACTTGCAGCTGCTCGAAGCCCTGGCATGCCCATTGTCTCTCTGTCTGCCTCTCTCTTAAATAATTTTTTTTTTAAAAAAAGAAAAGCACAGAAAATGAACATGCTTGCCATCAGCTCTCTTAATAAGTCTTAGAAATCCAGATTGTTGTTATTTGAACCATGAGGTTCAAGAAACCCAATTTCCAAATAAGCTCCAAAGAACCAAAAACTTCATGAAAGATACAAGTACTGTCTTGCCTTTTTTTCCTCTATAGGACCCTTTTTCATCACTTACATAAAGAATATTGACTGGTGTCAGACAGACTCTGTTCTGTACTTGGACTGGCTCATGGAATCCTAATAGCTTTACTAAGAGGCAGTTCTGTTGTTATCCTGAATTGACAGAAAGGTTGGGTGGGAACTGACCCAAAATACATTTTTAGCTTTCTATTAACAACTTCTATAAGTATAGACAATCTATCATGATCATAATACCCTCCCAACTCCCATGTTTCCCCCTCTCAAATCTACCCTCAACTGAATCCCTTCTTTCCATTTAGTCTCTCTTCTATTTTGATGTCATCATGTTTTCCCTCCTATTATTAAGGTCTTGTGTAGTAATGTGAGGTCTTGAATCTTGAATATCAAGGCCAATTTGTGTTTGGAAGACAGTGTTGTAAGCAGTCCTAACCCTCCTTTGGTTCTTATATTCTTTCTCTACCTCTTCTGCAATGGGCCCTGAGCTTTGGAGGCTATGATAGCAATATCTCAGTGCTTAACACTCCACTGTCACAGTTGGCCTGGCTGGCCAGCTATAAGACTTGCAAAATGCACTGCTGATTAACACCGTTGGTGACTTCTCTCTCCCCAAAGACTGTGTGCAGCATAGCCCTTTCAAGCATTCTGACAGCTGGTCCACAGGGAAGAAGTTTCCAGCTCAGCTCCAGCTTGATTTCTCAGTGGCTTGTAGCCCAAGCATGTAAAGTCTTCAGCAATAGGGTCTTACCATCCAGTTCTGGTTGGCCCAAAATCTTGCAGGAAGAGACGAAGCTGGGCTCTGGGTCTCAGCATTGCAATGTTCCTCACCATGCCAGATACTCTTGCCTTTTCCGCCAGGCTCATGATGGAGAAGAGTAACACCTCCACCCAAAGAATGTTCTCATAGCCCTGTCCTATCGGTGCAGTCTGGCTTCAGTGACCAAAGAGTATCTTCTGACTGCCTAGGAAGGGTCGTGTTCCAATCTCTGTTTATTTGGGAAGGTTTTTCCCCCTCGTGGGCCCCAGCTCACAACCCTCTGTGCCCTGCCATCCACAGAGCCTTCTTTGGGGTGGCATTGTAACAGTAAAGGACTGAGTTGGACCCTCTGAAAGAAGAGTCACTGACAGTAACAAGGAGAGAAGCTGTCACTAGCCAGAGGAGCCACTGACTCCATTCCTCTTCCCTCTCGGGATAGCTTCTCTCTGAGGACATGGTCAGGGTTGGGCAGAGTTTCAGCATGGCCTGCTAGCCGTGGTGGATGAGCAACTAGCTTCGCTCGCAGTGGCATCACCAGAAAATAAGGTGGTCAAGCTGGTTTATTTCTAGCAAGTGTCACAGTCTTTTTAATTATGAGCCTGTTAATTCTTTGGCTCTCAGAATCCAAGCAAAAGAGAGTTTACAGAGGCAGGCTGGGGGCCAGTTAGCTTTTCCTTAGGAAGAAAACTGTGGGTGTTTAGACACTTCTTGAAACAGAGACGAGGACCAGTTTGCTCTTTGCATTTCTCTCAGTAGAGAGCTCAGTCTTCTTTCATAGGTGGCACAATTGCCTCCCCGCCACAAGGCTTCTGCAGTGATGCTATGTGTGTGTGTGGGCGGGGGGAGGGGGTGGCATGCTTCAATGTGCTCTCTTTAAGCAGGTGGCAGTGGTTTGTGGTCCAGTAGTGATGCCACTTGGCTTATGTACCCCTTGTGTCCCTAAGAGCCTGGGATCAGCTGGCTCTTTTTCCTTGAGATGAGGTATTATTCCTAAATTATTATTACTTTTTAAACAGGCGCTTGGATGGAATTGTTTGGCGAGCACTATCTCAAGAGGAAAAAGAAAAGTAAGTCATTCCATTTCCTCTTCATCTGTTGAAATGCCAGTGAAATTATATGACCAAATTTATTTATTTTTAAGTATATAATTCAGTGATAAACCACCATTTTGGGCTGGAGAGATGGCTTGGCAGTTAAGGTGCTTGCCTGCAAAGCCAAAGGACCCAGGTTCAACTCCCCAGGACCCAAATAAGCCAGATACACAAGGGGGTGCACACATCTGGAGTTTGTTTGCAGTGGCTAGAGGCACTGGCATGCCCATTCTCTCTCTCTCTCTGTAAATAAATAAATAACAAAATTTTTTTTAAACCCACCATTTTATCACCCCCGATAAAAATATTTTGTACTCATAAAGCAATTACTCCCATTTTTCTTCCCCAGCCCCTGGTGGCCACAACTCTGATTTCTATTTCTAAAATGCTTCCCATTATGGATGTACCATTTGAGAGGAAACATTCAACATTGACACTTGCTTCTGGCTACTACTACTGGGGTTACAGGCACAGAATTCCAGGGCTGGATTTTACATTGGTGCTAGGGACCTGGACTTAGGCATTCATGCTTAGATTGCAAAGCACTTTCCCAAGTGAGCCAACTCTCCAGACCTTGATGAACTTTAAAAAAATAATTTAACATTTATTATTATTTGGTTAGAATTATTTAAATTCTAAAAGCCATTGAAAATTAGCAATCCTATAGGGAATCCTGTAGGAAAAAAATGGAAGCAAAATATGCTAGAGATGTACTTATCCTGAATTTCTGTAATTACTACTTTTCTTTGTATCTAGCACATAAAGCATATGCAAATGATAGCAATTTATTTACTATTTCCCAATGTCTTCAACTTACTGGCAATAATTTAACTGCACATTGGACCCCATAAGCTACTTAGTGCAAATTATCTGGCTCAGTTTTCTGGTTTCTCTGAAGAAGCAGTAGTATTGTGTCTGGACAAACACATGAAGTGCTCAGCTGCACTGATTGGCACATAAGCTATGAGGGACAGTCACTGAGTTAAGCATCCAGATGTAGGGAAATGAGTTTTCCTGGACACACTATCTTCCTTGTCCCTGAAGCATGACAGTAACGTAGATCATGTGGGCCTTAAGGTGTCTCCAAATTTCTTGATGTAATCTCAGGCTCAGAAACCACCATAGCATCATTAACTGATAACCAAGAGGGTGCCAGAGGTAACTAGCCTCCAAAATATGACTAATCACATCTCAATTCATATGAAGAGACCACAATGTGATGGTTAGACAGAACCAACCAGAGAACTGCATATCCAGTCACTGCTTCAGCTTTACACCCTAGCTCTCTTCCTTATGAGGAGAGAAGAGTCTGAGGAGGAATTCAAGAGAGCAGAATGTAAGCAGGGAGGGCAGAAATGTGCACTTGTGCTGACTCAGGCTGTCTGTCCTCAGTGTCTCTGAGGCTAAGACAGCAGCAGCCAGTGGTGTTCCTGGCTGAGAAGCGGCTGTGTTTTGTCTCATGGCACCATGTCTGAGGAATTTACTGCCTGGCTCTTTCTCAATGCCCTTATTAGAGGTGGAATCCAGTCTCTCCCTGTCAGCAGCAGCAGATGCACAAGCTTAGCACACAGACTTCACTGTATGAACCTGAGTTTCCTCATTGATTAAACACACACACACACACACACACACACACACACACACACACACACGAGCCGGGTGGGGTGTGGCACATGCCTTAATCCCAGCACTGGGGGCGGACAGGGGTAAGGAGGATCACTAGGAGTCCGAGGTCAGCCTGAAACTACATAGTGAATTCTAGGCCAGCTTGTGCTAGAGTGAGACCCTTCCTTAAAAAAAAAAAAAAAAAAAAAAATCACAGAGGGCTGTAGAGATGGCTTAGTGGTTAAGGAGCTTGCCTGCGAAACCTAAGAACCCTGGTTCAGTTCTCCAGCTCCCACATAAGCCAGATACGCAAGGGACTGCATGTGTCTGGAGTTCATTTGCAGTGGCTTGAGGCCCTGATGTGCTCATTCTCTCTCTCTGTCCCTCTCTCTGTCTCTAATAAATAAATAAAAATCACAAAGAAAATTAGCTACTTTCTGAAGGCCTCTGCTTGTTTTCAGGACAGTAGGTGTGATGGTGGTAGGTGACTGTTGTTTTCAGGGCAGTATGTGTGATGGTGGTAGGTGGGCTGTTGTTTTCAGGGCAGTAGGTGTGGTAGTGGTAGGTGGGCTGTTGTTTTCAGGGCAGTAGGTGTGATGTGGTGGTAGGTGAATTGTTTTCAGGGCAGTAGGTGTGATGGTGGTAGGTGGGCTGTTGTTTTCAAGGTAGTAGGTGTAATGGTGGTAGGTGAGGAGCTGTTTTCAGGGCAGTAGGTATGATGCATGGTAGGTGGACTGTTTTTCTCAGGGCAGTAGGTGTGGTTGTGGTAGGTAGGCTGTTGTTTTCAGGGCACTAGATGTGATGGTGGTAGGTAAGCTGTTGTTTTCAGGGAAGTAGGTGTGATGTGGTAGGTGACTGTTGCTTTCAAGGTAGTAGGTATGATGGTGGTAGGTGGACTGTTTTTCTCAGGGCAGTAGGTGTGATGGTGGTAAGTGGGCTGTTGTTTTCAGGGAAGTAGGTGTGATGGTGGTAGGTGAGCTGTTGTTTTCAGGCTGGAAGGTGTGATGTGGTAGGTGAGTTGTTTTCAGGTTGGAAGGTGAGATGGTGGTAGGTAAATGGTTGTTTCTCATCTTTGGACTGTGGTCATGATGTGTTTTTAATCCTGCTGCTTCTTGCTTAGGGGTTGTAGGTTTCTGCTTAGTCTTCTGAGTCTTTGGGCCTGCCATGCCCTACCTCTAAGAAATGGGTAGAAAGTAGAGAGGTCAGCTAAGCAGAGATAGGCATTGGAAGACAGCTAGTAGGTTGACAACAAATGCCCAATGGGAAGTTTTAATGTTGTGCAGTGCAGTCTGGCCCTTGAGTGCAGCTTTTCTTTATCACATGTTCTAAAACAGCGCTCTACTCTGAGGAGGGTTCTAACTCTGGTCCCGGAGGTGGTGGTTCTGGTAGGTAGCTCCACAAGGCTCAAAAAGTTTCCTGTCCCTTCTCTGACCACAACTGGGATACCTGTCCCACAAACATCTCACCTGCCTGGGTCTGGTTGGTCTGTGTAAGCCAAAGTTCTCTCCGTTGTTGCTGTGCCGCTGCTTGGTGGACTTCCACCTGTGTGGCGGTCACTCCTCTGGGCAGCAGCATTGATCCCTTGTTTCCTCTGTGGTGGAACTCTCAAGGGTGTCTGAGAAGGGTTATCTTAAGGTCTTTCCCTCTTATTTTCTCTTCCCATTACCAACTTCACATGTACCTGTGCTTTCTTGATTGTACTTTTATTAATTTTTCTCAGTTGCTCCTTGAACTTTTGATAACCCTGAAATTTACTTCACATGGAGAAGATAAAAAAAAATCTCCCTTATTTTTTTTAAAGTTTATTTATCTATTTATTTATTTATGAGAGAGAGAGAGAGAGAATGGGCATGCCAGGGCCTCCAGTCACTGCAAATGACCTCCAGACATATGTACCACCTTGTGCATCTGACTTACGTGGGTACTGAGGAATCAAACCTGAGTCTTTAGGCTTTACAGACAAGCATCTTAACTTCTAAGCCATCTCTCCAGCCCTTATTATTAAGAATGATGTGTTGGCATTCTAGCATCTAACTTAGCCAAACAAATCCTGCAGCCATTACCAAGTAAGTGATGAAGCTACAAGTGTGGTCATATCGAAGGACCCAACTTGAAAATGGGACAACTGAAAAATAAGAAAATTTACTGTCTATAGTAGAATATTTTTTATACTGAAGCTTTACACAAGCACCCACATGAAATTTAATTCCCTTGAAGCTAGTTCAATTTATGTTAAGAGAGTTTGTGTTTAATTTTAAACTGTGATCAGATGATAGAGATTCTAAGCCATTTGCATTTTTGAATTATGAGAAAATAATTTCCTCTCTCTGATACTTTTGCAGTTGTGATTTTAACCCTATATCCATGAACTTCAAATGGTTTCCTTTTAGCACAAAATGCTTGCTCTATCACTAAGTAGTGAAATTTCTTATATTCACTATAATCTCAAATTTTACCAGGGGATTATCTTCTTGCCCTTCCTTCACAACCATCCTGGGTTCCTTCCCTCCTTCATCCAATAAGATAATTACATCTGCTTTAGAAGTGGGTGGTCCTAGTGAAAGGAAGCTGCTGTGGTTCTTCCATGTAACATTCCGATGTAACTTCCTCTGAGCAAAGGCCCATTCTTCCTGTCAGAGGCTATGGCATGTTCCTGAATGTCACTGAGCCAGGGACCTTGGTTCCAGAACTTTAAGAACTGTAGAACTATAGGGACCAGATTAGCCAAAACTCTCAGGTCCAACAGTTACAAGGCCACTTTCTTTTTTCTTTTTTGAGATAGGGTCTCGCTCTAGCCCATGCTAACCTGGAAGTCACTCTATAGTCTCAGGGTGGCCTTGAACTCACAGTGATCCTCCTACCTCTGCCTCCCAAGTGAAGGCCATGTGTTTTTTTTCTATTCCTTTTCAATAGACATTTTGCTTCTGCTCTTAGCCCTATTGAAAGTAGGTTGCAGATATCTTTTCAAGATCTTGCTCTCAGATAAATATTGCACATTTTCTCTCATATGTAGGATTAATTGATTGATTAGGTATTTATTGTGCTAGAGATAGAATGCAGGATAAGCAAGTGCTCTACCATTGAGTTCATACCCTGACTTTTCTTCATGCCTATTATTTACATACATATATATATATATATATATATATATATATATATATATATATATATATATACATATATATATATATATACATATGGTGTGTGTGCATGCCACATCACAAGCGTGGAGATCAGAGGATAATCTCAGGGTATTGGTCCTCACCTTCGACATTATTTGAGACAAAGTCTCTCTGCTGTTTGCTGCTGTGAATTCCAGATTAGTTGGCTTACAACCTTCAGGAGTATCCTGATTCCACTCCCATTGTCATAGTGCATTGGGACTATAGATACAGGTGCCACTTGCATCCAGCTTTATATGAGTTCTGAGGACCTAATCCTAGTTGTAAGACTTTTTAACCTCTGAGTTATCTCCCTAGCTCTGAAATGTAGATGGGAGAGAGAGGAGAGAAAATTGGTCATGAAGTAGAAAGGGCATCATGAGGGCATGAGGGGGAGGAACAGATCTTAATGGGACAGGGAGCAAGTGGGAAAATGGGACAGTGATAGAATTCATGTGACAGGAAGGCAGAAGGAGAACTATTTGGGGGGAGGAAAGGGACCAGCAGTAGGGGAATGGGAGGTTGAGAGCACTGTGGGAGGGGACTTAATAAGAACAAGTATAATTGTGTGTGTGTGTGTGATAATGTACTCCTCACTTTGTATGGGAATATTAAAACTACCCAGCTTTCAATTCCTTGGAGAGTATACCCAGAAATGAACAATACTATTCCAATTTTAATTTTTGAAGAAATTCCATTAGCTGTCTACAGCAGCTACATCATTGTACATTCCCACCAACAATGCACATTACATCCTGGCCAACTGTTAATTTCAATTTTGTTTTCATAGTGACCATCCTTGTAGGTGGGAGGTAATACTGAGGGTTTTTTTTTTTGGTTTTTCGAGGTAGGGTCGCACTCTGGTCCAGGCTGACCTGGAATTAACTCTGTCATCTCAGGGTGGCCTTGAACTCATGGCAATCTTCCTACCTCTGCCTCCTGAGTGCTGGGATTAAAGGCGTGCGCCACCACGCCCAGCTTAATACTGAGGTTTTTATTTGTATTTCTCAAATGATTAGTGGTGTTGAACATATTTTCATATGTTGTAGGTCATTTGTATGTGTATTTTTGTAGAACTCCCTATTTCCTTTCTATATATTTTTTAATTTGAGTAAACTGTATGTAGTTCATTATATATTTTGACTATATGAATCTCAGGCATATTACTTACAAATGCTTTCTCCCAAACTGTAGGTTGCTGTTTCGCTGTGTCAGTGCATAATTGTTCTTTCTATTTTTGTTTTTTGATGTATAGATACTTTTAAGTTTGATGAAATACCATTTGGTTTTTGCTTATGTTGCCCATGCTTTGTTAGAAAAAACTCACTGTCAAATCAAGAGCCTTAAAAGTTTGCCCCCTTGCTTTCTTCTATGAGCTTTATAGATTCAAGTCTTTGGGCCATTTGAGTTAATTTTTACATATGATATAAGGTAAAGGTTCAACCTTACTCTTTTATATGTTGATCCTAGAATTACTTGTTGAATAAAGCTTTCCTTTTGCATTATGTGATGTGGGCACAGTGTTAAAGATCACGTGAAAGTTTGTTTCTATGCCTTCGTTTCATTGTCAGTATGCCCTTATGTCAGAAACACTGCTCAGAGCACCGAATATTGAAAATAGGACGCTCACTGTAGCTTTGCAGTATATTCAATATCAGAAAATGTGAGGGTTCCAACTTGGTTATTTGTAAGGTTGTTTTGATTTTGATAAGAGTTGTATTGAGTTTGTATATCACTCTGCACAGTATGCACATTTGAACAATGTTGTCTTCCAGTCTATGAATACATAATGACTTTCTGTTTCTGTCCTCTTTCATCAATGTTTTATAGTCTTTAGTATATAAGGCTCTCAGTCAAATCTATTCCTAATCTTTCTATTAATGTAAATGGGAGCATCTTAATTTCCTCTTTGGATTGTTTGTTGTTAATCTATAGACATACAGCTAATTTTTATGCATTGATTTTGTATTCTGTACCTTGTTAAAATCATTTATTATTTTTAACAATATTTTATAAGTTTTCTACATATAACACCATGTCCTTGAGCCAGGCTTGGTGGCACATGCCTTTAGTCCTAGCACTCAGGAAGCTGAGGTAGGAGAATTGCCATGAGTTCAAGGCCAGCCTAGAGCTACAGAGTGAGTTCCAAGCCAACCTAGGCTAAAGTGAGAGACTCTGCTTTGAAAAACAAACAAACAAACAAACAAACAAAAAATTTCATGCCCTTATCAGATAACTTTTCTTCTTCTTTCTGATTTGAGTATCTTTTCTTTTTTGCCTAATTTCTCTGGCTAAGATTTCTAGTATTTTAAATAAAAATACCACAGTGGGGCTGGAAAGATGGCCTAGCAGTTAAGCACTTGCCTGTGAAGCCTAAGGACCCAGGTTCAAGTCTCGATTCTACAGGACCCATATTGGCCAAATGCACAAGGGGGCACACATGTCTGGAGTTCGTTTGCAGTAGCTGGAGGCCCTGGTGTACCCATTCTCTCCCTCCCTCCCTCTCTCTCTCTCTGTCTTTCATTCTCTCCCTCTTCCTTTTTCTGTCTATCACTCTCAAATAAATAAAAAAATAATTTTTAAAAATTTTAAAATGCTACAGTGGTTATCTTTTGTTTTATTCCTGTTTTTCTTCCTAGTCCAGTTAAATAAATAAATTTGTTGTTGTTGTTGTTGTTTTTCAAGGTAGCTGACCTGGAATTCACTATGTAGTCACAGGGTGGCCTTGAACTCATGGTGATCCTCCTACCTCTGCCTCCTGAATGCTGGGGTTAAAGGCATGCACCACTATGCCCACACAAGTTACTTATTTTTTTTTTTTTAATTTTTTTTATTTATTTATTTGAGAGCGACAGACACAGAGAGAAAGACAGACAGAGGGAGAGAGAGAGAGAATGGGCGCGCCAGGGCTTCCAGCCTCTGCAAACGAACTCCAGACGCGTGCGCCCCCTTGTGCATCTGGCTAACGTGGGACCTGGGGAACCGAGCCTCGAACCGGGGTCCTTAGGCTTCACAGGCAAGCGCTTAACCGCTACACCATCTCTCCAGCCCAAGTTACTTATTTTTAAAACATTTTTATTTATTTAAGAGAGAGACAGAGAAAGAGAGTATGGGTGTACCAGGGCCTCCTACCACTGCAAGCAAACTCCAGATGCATGCACCACTTGATGCATCTGGCTTTATGTGGGTACTGGGGAATTGAACCCAGACCTTTGGGCTTTACAAGCAAGTCTCTTTAACCACTGAGCCCTCTCTGCAGCTCAGATTGCTTATTTTGAAGTTGTTTTCAAAATCAGACAGAACAAAAAGTACTGGGCATAGTGGTATGCTCCTCTAAACCTCCTGCTCAGAAGGTTGAGTTAGGAAGATTATGAGTTCCAGGCCAGTCTGGGCTAAATAGTGCAATTCTGTCTCAAAATGAAAACAAATTCTCTATCTTGCTTTCTTTCTCTTAACCTCTCTCTCCCAAGTAAATAGAATAAAATAATTTTTTAAAAGGGCTTGAGAGATGGCTTACTGGTTAAGGCATTTGCCTGCAAAGCCAAAGGACCCAGGTTTGATTCCCCTGGATCCATGTCAGCCAGGTGCACAAGTTGGCCCATGTGTCTGGAGTTCATTTACAGTGGGTGCATACCTGATGTGCCCATTTTCTCTCTCTCTCTCCTCCCCACTGCCTCTTTCTATCTCTTTCCCAAATAAATAAAATGAAATTAAAATTAAAAATAAAATAAACTCCATGATTTATACTCATGGTTTTTTTACTTTTGATATTCTCTTCAATTTTATTTCTCTCTGATCATTACTATTTCCTTCTTTCTACTAAATTTTATTCAGTTTGGTATTGGTTGCTTGATATCTAAAGTTAAATTATTGATTAGAGATCTTCCTTTTTGTGCAATATGTTTGCCACCACCATAAATGTCTCCCCTGAACATTGTGTGTTTTGATATTTTTTGTTTGTTTGTTTTCTTTTTGGTTTATTGAGGTAAGGTCTTGCTCTAGCTCAGGCTGAGCTGGAATTCACTATGTAGTCTCAGGTGGCCTTGAATTCATGGCCATCCTCCTACCTCTGCCTCTTAAGTGCTAGGATTAAATTGTGTGCTATCATGCCTGGCCCCTGATATATTGCATTTTTGTTTCAAGATGTTTTCCATTTCCCTTTGATAGATTAGATACTTTAAGAGTATTGATTTAATTTCTATATACTTGTGGATTTTGTAGTTTTTCTTCATTATTATTTCTAACTTCAATCTACATTGATCAGAAAAAGATACTTTGTATGCTTTCAGTCTTCCTAAATATTTAATACCTGTCTTGTGGCCTAATATGGTTTATCCTGGAAACATTCCATGTGTGCTCAAAAATGTTATTTGGCAGAATGTTTCATGTGTGTCAGGTTGGACTGATCATTATTGTTGAAGTCTCGTTTCCTCATTGATCATCTGTGTGTACTCTCTCTGACATGAATGTTTGTTTCTTCTGATGTTAGGCCTGCCTGGGGAGATAGGAATAGATCCCATATTTTCTGTAAAATATTACTGAAAAACATTCTTTGAAATCAGATCATCCAAAGAAGTAATGAGTAAAACATCCTTCCAGAACTCACAGAGATGGTTATATTTAACTTATGCAAGCTACCAATGTCCTGACGGTCCCAAGAACATGTCACTCTGTTATCTGACATCCCATGCCTCTGTCAATGCTTCTCAGGGGAGTTTACTGAGATACTGTGTTAATATGTTTTCTCTTATTTTGGCTGTTTTCATTTTGTTTGTTTGCTTTTTAGATTAGATGCAGTCAAACCAATACAGTACTTGGAAAACAAGACAGCTTTAAATAAAGCATTGGAACGGCTGAATTGGCCCATTTCCTTGAAAGAGCTGTCAATACTGGAAAATGAAATCCTGGCTGGGAAAATGTACATCCAGCAGGCCATGGAACTCCAGGAGGCTGCCAGGAAGAACTGTGTGAGCAGAGCACCAGAAGAGGTGGGTGCTGGGGAGCTCCCCATGTTCTTCCCTCCCTGTCCGCCCCTCATCATCACCATCTCTGCCTGGCCCCTCTTTGTCTCACTGTACCCAATACTGATTTCAGAAAGGGTTAGAACCAATCCAGGTAAGGTTTCAGTACTTCTTTTAATCACAAAGAAAATGTCATTTGATCTGAATGTGGTCTTATTTTTAAAACATACTTTTTAAATTTTTAAATATTATTTATTTATGAGAGAGAGAGAGAGAGAGAAGAAAGACAGAGAGGCAGATAGAGAGAATGGGCACACCAGGGTCTCTAGCCACTGCAAATGAACTCCAGATGCATGCGCATATTGAGCTCTTCACTGAATGTTCTTGAGTGACTTTCCAGTGTTTTGCTCTTTCTCATATTTTCATGACTCTTGTTTGTACATATAGTTGAATTATTTTGTTAGAATATGGTCCTAGGAGTGGGATTCATGAACACAGGGCATGAACACAGATGCTGCAAATAGATGTTTACCAGCTACAACACCCCTGCCTAACTGTGGTGAGACTTGTGTGTACATGTGGAATAGTTCATCTGTAAGCTTGTTGAATGCTAGATCATTTTCAGATAGTCATCATGCAAAAGTCTAAAAATCACTCCAAAAAAACCTGACTTTTTAGTTTCCATCCCTGACAAGTAATATAGGTTTTGCCTGGTTTTAACATCTGTATTTACCATCTCAGATTCCTGTTTTGCTTTGTTAGTTTCTTTATTTGTTTCATCTGCAAATCACTTTTCCCCTCAATATAAAAAGCTGTATCTTTTATGTAGAATGCAAAAAAAATTATCACATAACATCATATGTCTACTAATGTTATTCAAAGAGGCTTCCTCATAGGTTCATTAAATGCATCTTGAGTGATACTACGTGACAGTGCTTAAGCATTTGTCTGTTGGTTGACAGATGCCAGTGGACATCTAAGAACACAAAGGACAAAAAATGAATACCTATCTTTCCTTATAATTTGCTTTTCTTCTCATTATACTTCTTCCTGTCTGTTCAGTCCTTGATTTACTGAATAAAACTGATATAAATGCCTCCAAGGGGCCAATCATGATGGTTGGCACCAGAAGTGACTAGAACACAACAGAATAAGTCCCATCCTCATTTAGATGGAGAGAAAGTGCATTATTGGGTCTCTTAAATGGATTTTCCCATGTGAAACTATGATGACATCACAGCCTAATGATATAATTTGCTAGCATTACTCTCTTATTTATGCTTTATATTAAAAATTTTAATTATGCACAGAGTGAAAAGAAGCCTCTTGCGGACTAGGACAAAGAGTGTATGCTAATGAGTTTGTCTGCCGTATCAACCATCCAAGGCCCATTGTTTATAGGATATGAATTAATTGGACTAATTGTTCTCTTTATTCCTTTTCTATAAGGGGAGAATGAAAGCAATTTCCATAATATCTTCATTCAAAAGCATTTGTTTTTTCCTTACGATTGTAGAGTCTATGCTTGGCATAGGTGATCCCAAGCAGTGGT
The DNA here is from genome assembly GCF_020740685.1 of Jaculus jaculus. Taxonomy (NCBI): domain Eukaryota; kingdom Metazoa; phylum Chordata; class Mammalia; order Rodentia; family Dipodidae; genus Jaculus; species Jaculus jaculus. The sequence continues at coordinate 118,704,670 of NC_059105.1, forward strand.
CTCCCAAGATAATACTATATATTGAAAACAAAATGAGTATCTTACAAAAAGGGTATTCCCTTTCAATTGACTTGACTTTTAGGTGTTCATAGGGCATCCAGCTGAGGAAATAATGAAAAGTTGGCAGATTAGGAGAGAGGTCTGTGTTATAGATGTTGAATTACTTGTGGTGCCAAGAGATGGTGAAAATGATGGAGGGAACCAAGCCAGAAAAGTTGGAGACATAGGAGGCTCCATGCAAAAAGCAGCAGTGTGAGAGGCAAGGAGAAATGGATCTGAATCTTGGCTTCATCTAACTAGGTGGATGACATTATTCAAGCTCTGTAAGCCTCATAGTTCCCCATGTTCAGAGTTTAAAATTCAAAGTATAATCTAAAAGATGGTTGTGAGACAAAGCACATTATGTATTAAGATAGTGGGCAGCATTAAGAGCCAACAATAAATACATTCAATGTGTGTCAACTATTACTGCTGCTTCATTATTAAAATCACTATCAACTTGTGGTTATTTTGAGATAAGATCTCCCATAGCTTAGTCTGGCCTTGAACTTGCTTTGTAGCTTGAGGATGGCTTTGGACTTCTGATCCTCCTGCCTCTACCTCTCAAGTACTGGGATGACAGGTATGTCACCATACTTGATTTATGCAACACTGGGGATCCAACTTAGGGCTTTGTGCATGCTAAGTAAACAGTCTACCCACTGAGCCCCAGCCCAGCAATTTTTTTTCTTTTCAATTTCTTTTTATTAACAACTTCCATGATTGTAAACAATATCCCTCCCTCCCCCCACACTTTCCCCTTTGAAACTCCACTCTCCATCATATCCCCTCCTCTTCTCAATTAGTCTCTCTTTTATTTTGATGTCATGATCTTTTCCTCCTATTATAATGGTCTTGTGTAGGTAGTGTCAGGTACTGTGAGGTTATGGATATCCAGGACATTTTGTGTCTGGAGGGAGCATGCTGTAAGGAGTCTTTGGCTCCCTTTGGCTCTTACATTCTTTCTGCCACCTCTTCCACAATAGACTGTGAGCCTTGGAAGATGTGATAGAGATATTGCAGTGCTGAGCACTCCTCTGTCACTTCTTCCCAGCACCATGATGCCTTCTGAGCCATCCCAAGGTCACTGCCATCTGAAAAGAGAAGCTCTCTACCAAAAGTGAGATTAACATTAATAGATGGGTATGAACATTAAGAGAAGGGCTTACTGGGCAGTTTGATAAGCATACTATATACATTTAGTCAGACAGCAGCAGATGTTACACCCCTAGGGCTCATGACTATCCCTGTTTTAAGTTTTCAGTATCAGGGATGTATTCCTTCCCATGGAGAGGGTTTCCAGTCCAATTAGAGGGAAGTTGGTTTCCACCATGACAGACATGCACCTGTTGGCTCATTTGGCCTGGCTGGCAAAATATAAGGCTTGCAGTGTCCGCTGTTGAGTATCTTCACTGGTGATTTCTCTCTCTCCCATTGAACTGCATACAGAATGGCTTCTAGCTTTCTGTCAGTAGGTCTACATGGAGGAGGTTATCAGCTCAGTTTCAGCAGGATTTCTCAATGGCCTTGCAGCTCAAGTATGTGAAGTCTTCAGCAATACAGTCTTACCATCTATTCCTGGTGGGAAACCAAGGGCCTCAGCAATGGCCTATAATATTTTGGGGGCATCAGGGATCTCCCTGGCCAACAACTCACTGGAAGGTATCCCATCCCTGGCACTGAAAATTTTGTAGGAATAATCTATGGCTCCTGAGTGCTCCATTGTCCAAAAAAGTAGGTTTCCATATGATTTACTTATATTCTGTTAGATTTTGATTAGCCCTTCCTCCACCTTTCCTTTACTTAATCTCTTCCCCTGACCTCACTTGGACTTTTTCAACCCCATTAATCTATTCTTCTACTTACATGTATACAAAATACCATCCTATTAAGTATCCCCCTCCCTTCCTTTCTCTTCCCTTTATATCTCTTTTCTAGCTTACTGGCCTTTGCTACTGAGTTTTCCAGCAACATTTTTTGAAGCCATTAAGAATAGTATCTGAAAGCCATTTCATTTGGCAAGAAGCAGCTTATTCCTGATGTTGGCCAAGAGAGTGTCAGTGGAATTGTGGGAGCAGACACCAGTTTGTGGTGAATGGAAGAGTGGCTAGAAGTCAGGAAAGCCAACACTGGAAATCAAGGCTTCCCTTTTCCACATCTTCATAGGGAAGCCAAGAAAGAGATAGCAGGGTTGGAGAAGACAATGTGATGGTGTCACTCTGTCTCCTGCTTTCCTCCAGGGTTAGGGACTATGCCTTCCCCTTCAGTGACTTGTTCCCATACAAGGTGTTCAAAGCCCCCACTAATCTAGTCAAGAAAGACTTGCGTGACAGAAAAATTACCCCAAAGGAATGAACAGAGGATATTTGGCAGCTTATCTCCACTCTTAGTGTGCCTTCTGCAATGGACAAGTATATTGTTTCCTTCAAACAATACTTTTGACCCTGAGTAATATGTTCTGTCATTGTTTTAACCATATATTTTAACTATGCTCTGCTAATTCGATTTCATAGCCCACAAGTAGGTTAGAGTCCAGGGTGAAAACCTTCAGTGGGAGCAAAGGTAGGTTGCATGGCCTTGTGGAGCCCCTGCAGTGAAAGAATCATGGAATCATTTTAACCTACTCCTCTATAAATATAGCCTCATTTTAAATTCTTTAACACAGGCCAAAGATTTTGAACAATGATTGTAAATTAGAGAACCTTTCTGTTAACCACTCCGACCCCCTGGAGTTCATAGGCTTCCACTATAATTCCTGGCGGGCCCCAGGTAACATCTAAAGTGAAAACCATTATTCTCACCTGCTCTACCCTGCATCCTGCACATTCTATCCTGACTGCATAATGATTTCCCCTGATATCCATTATCCACTGGTTTTATGGCATCTCTGGAGACAAGCACTTGGCTCACTGACCACATAATGGCAGAAGAAATTTTAAGTCTGAAATGTTAAATTCTCCTTGAAAACTCCCCTCACCAGCTCTGCCTTGTTACCATGTTCATCCATTCATCGTAACTACTTAAGCCTGTGCACTCAAAGCGGAGCACTGAAGGGCACCTGTAAATGATCATTAACCATTCATAACCTTTTAAAAATTTTTTTCGTTTATTTTTATTTATTTATTTGAGAGCGACAGACAAAGAGAAAGAGGCAGAGAGAGAGAGAGAGAGAGAATGGGTGCGCCAGGGCCACCAGCCACTGAAAATGAACTCCAGATGCATGCACCCCCTTGTGCACCTGGCTAACGTGGGTCCTGGGGAAACGAGCCTCGAACCGGAGTCCTTACGCTTCACAGGCAAGCACTTAACCTCTAAGCCATCTCTCCAACCCCTGATGTGCTATTTTGATATAATATCTTGAACACTTTCCTAAGAAATACAGATTGTTCTTCTGGAGCAAGTCCTACAGAACCCAGAACTAAAAAGATCCAGAGGTCTCTCTATTCCCATATCCCTAACCACCGTGGACAATTTGTAGGCATACAATCTTTTTAAAGTTGTAAGCATCTGTTAGCAACTTTAAAGAAAGCCATGGGAATGTGTCCACAGAGCTGGCTGCATGTGCTTGCTTCTCAAAGCCATAACAAGTAAGGAATCTGGAATCCAGGGCTTTTGTGAATGATGAATTTGGTATTCTACTCCATGAAAAAACTTCTAGGAAAAAGTGTTAGGAAAGGTACTTAGAGAAGGGTATTATTGGGACTAGGAGAAGGAAAAGGAAAGAGACTATTTGATCTGAGAGAACTATGCTGGTATGTGACTCCAACACTATGCATAAAAGAATTTAGGTTGGTGAGACAGAAGGAAATGTCTTTGAATTACATAAAGTGAAGTCAGAATATATATAGTTATTATCTCTGTTCCAAAATAGTAATTGGGCCAATTGACATCTTGCATTATGACCCATTTGTCTACAGGTTTCAAGATTTCCTCTTTAAAGAGGGTGGGTGACAATCACATCTTCAACCATTAGTCAGTCTTTCTGAATCCACGGGTAAAAACTTTGGTCTGTCCTTCTGACATCTGGGTCTTGTGGGAAGACTAACTTCCTGGTGACTGGTCTGTTCTGTGATAGAGTAAGACCTCCTTGTGAGAAGAAGGGAAGTTCACAAGTCTGGGCTGGGCAATGATGACTGTGCCATCCCAGAATGGCACATGCAAACTCAAGTCAGCACATCTGAGAAAGGGACCCCCAGTGGCTCTCTAAGGCTTGTGGTAGGTGGCATGGCCCAGATGGAGCTGAAATTTCAGCCTTGGGGTGAACAGAGAAGATACCAAAGAGAAAATATAGCCAACATCACAATGGTGTCACAGAAGTGAGAGATTTAAGGAGAGACTGACTACTCAGGAGCACCAGTCACTGGAAACTAAAGAAAGGAAGGAAGGAACACTTTCCCCACCCCCAAAACCTCCACTATCCCAAAACACTCTTCTTTGTTCAACAGTGAGAAAGCAGGTATCAACTCAGGATCCCTAAGGTGACAACAGCCACCAGCCATGTTGTCTCCCTATTCTGTAGCTAAAGGCATCCCACCTCCCTGGAGAGCCCAGCAGTGTGGGCCCAGCATTCTCCCATGTCCAAGTGAATCTTTGTTCATAGGCATGAATTCTGCCCAAGTGAGCTTGATATGGCCATTACCCTCTCCTCTGAAGGAAAAGAACTGAGTATGAAGTGTGGAAGAAATCTAATAAAGAATCCAGACTCAGGTGCTACTCTAAAGCACACTTCCTATTGGACAAGCTTTACCAGAGAGCCAGCAAGACCCTGAGTCTCCTCCCTGCCTATGCAGCTGCACCCTGCTTGTATGTTATCTGGTTAGTGCAGCCATAGGAACAAACACCCCTGAACAACCAGCTTTCTGTTCTGCATTTATATATTCTTACCACTGATTTATTGCTAAGGAACTTTCTGTTTGTGCCCCCAAGTCATGTAGAAAATTGTAACCCACCAGTAGTGTAAAGAAGTCAAGATGGGGCTGGAGAGATAGCTTAGCAGCTAAGGCATTTGCCTGTAAGACCAAAGGACCCAGGTTCGATTCCCCAGGACCCACATTAGCCAGATGCACAAGGGGGCGCACATGTCTGGAGTTTTTTTGCTGTGGCTGGGGGCCCTAGAGCACCCATTCTCTCACTCTGTCTCCCTCTTTCTCTGCCAAATAAGTAAATAATAAAAAATTTAAAAAAGGAAGTCAAGATGCTGTCTGCCTGCCTGCCATATTTGACTGTAAAACCCCTGAGAGGGCTGGAGAGATGGCTTAGCGGTTAAGCACTTGCCTGTGAAGCCAAAGGACCCTGGTTCAAGGCTCAGTTCCCCAGGACCCACGTAAACCACATGCACAAGGCATCTGGAGTTCATTTGCAATGGCTGTAGGCCCCGGCACACTCATTTTTCTTTCTCTCTCTTTCTCTCTATCTGCCTCTGTCTCTGTCTGTTGCTCTCTAATAACTAAAAATGAACAACAACAACAACAACAAAAAGAAACCCTGAGATATCATAGCTCAGTACTCAGGCTTTGGAAGTTACCCCCCTGCGTCCACTCTGTCTCTGGTGCTATCTCTGTGTGATTGTGTTTCCCATACCAGAAGGATGTATCAAGCAGGGCCAAGGCAGGAAACAGATTCTGTTTAGTCAGTCCTAGTGAAAGAGCATTCTTGAAGGGACTGTGTATGGGGCAAGTCAGGTCCGACGTAGCCAGCAGCTGATATTGGGACAGCAAGAGACCAGCAACAGCAGAAAGTTGTTAAAGGAATGGAGAGAAATAGCATTACTGAGCTCTGTGAGAGACAGCCAAGGCGGGTGGTAGGAGCCCTAGAAACTAGGCGCAGGGAAGAGAGTAGGACACACGTGTTCTGCTCTTTCTCCTCCTTCTCCCTTCAGGGATGACCAGGGCCTCACGTTGTCTGCTGCTCCAGAACCAGGCGCAGCTGTAAATGGTCCTTTGATAGAGATGTTTGAGGTGTCTTTGAGAGCAATGGAGCCATTCCGAGCTCTTGGTAAGGGTGCCAGACACTCACACCCACACAAAATTTCCACTAAGTCAATGGCCTCCATATTCTTGTGCTATGAATTTGATGAATAGAATCCACAGACCACAGAGGATGAGGTTTAGAAAGATTTATTACAGAGCTTAAGAAGGAAAGAAGAGGGCTGGAGAGATGGCGTAGCGGTTAAGCGCTTGCCTGTGAAGCCTAAGGACCCCGGTTCGAGGCTCGGTTCCCCAGGTCCCACGTTAGCCAGATGCACAAGGGGGCGCACGCGTCTGGAGTTCATTTGCAGAGGCTGGAAGCCCTGGCGCGCCTATTCTCTCTCTCTCTCCCTCTACCTGTCTTTCTCTCTGTGTCTGTCGCTCGCAAATAAATAAATAAAATTAAAAAAAAAAAAAAAAGAAGGAAAGAAGAGCTTCTGTGTAGCAGCAGGGTCCCCAGTGGATGATCTGCATGGTGACTTTGGTTAGGGTAGCTTGTAGAAATCCGGCTTTGCTGGATGGGTGGATGAGCTGGTCATTTGAGTCCCATGCTAGGTGTCTAGGCAGCTGACAGTCTTAGTCACATCCTTATGCCTGGTTTCTAGGGAAGGGGAACCTCTTAGAAAAAAAAGAGATAAGGAAAGACCAGACCCTGAGGACACGTCTGGCCTCCAGCAACAAAGAAGGCTGTGAGGACTCCTTTAGGGAAAAAGAGATAGGGAAGATAATAAGCTCAGAGACATTTCCCTTCTAGCCCCTAGGGAAGGACAGAGAATGGATTTGGGGAAAAATGAGCTGAGACAGAATAACTCGCCTGGAGCTGCAGATGTCTTGAAAAGCTGTCTTGCAGATTCAGAGTTCATGTGTAAACCGTAGTCTTGGGTGAGACCTTACCTTAAGTAGGAAGCTAGTGGTGACTCACACGTCAGGCAGCTCTGCAAAAGTGGCTCCAAAGTGTGGCTTTTGTTCATATTTGAAGTAGCAGGGCAAAGCGTGGTTATTTTCAATTTTCAATATTTAAAGCATTTCAAATTTCTTTCTTTGATTTTTTCCTTTAAAAAGCAATCAGAGAAAATTCATCTTTTCTCCATAAAACTCTTAGGAGTTGCAATCATTAACACTTGATTGGAGACCTTAAATTCAGTGATTAAGGCTCCTCAGGAGCCCAGAGTACCCTGGTGGTGGGGAGGGGAAAAAGGGTTGTTTCCTCCTGCAGAGCTCCGTATCTGTAACACCTTCTTGGGCATCATAAGGAGCCATTTCCAAGCACAAAGTGCCACTGAGGAAGATGAACAAAGACCAGACAACTCATTGGGGTCTGTGATCTGCCCGGAAAACACCCCCCCACACACACCACCACCACTGCAAGAAAGCAGAAACTGTAGGAAAGTTTGGGGAACCCATATGTCTCATGCTATTTTCTGAGTTATACTATTCTCCGTGGAAGGGCACAGTCAGCTCCATTGGAAGTCTCCCCTTTACCTTCCTTTTCAAGAGCAAAGCCACGTGCCAAGTCTACTGAAAAGGGCGGGGGGAGAGGGAATCCCCGCTAAGTTTTGAACTCACAAGCAGTATGGCCAATTTACTCCTTGTGGGCCATTTGCAGGGAGATTCCACTTCCTGTCGGGACTACAGCGCGGTGTTTGCCTTCTTTTCAAGCAACACTGAGAAAGAAATCACACTACTGAGGCCATGCATTTCATTGACTATGAAACACTCTCAAGTGGTCTCCCAGCAGATGGGCAGTAGTTTGGCCCTTTCCGTTAATATTTTCCTGTCAGATTTCTTTTTCTTCATTCTCTCTTCAGAGTCCATTTTTAAGAGAAATGAAGACCCTGGATAATTTTTGGGTGAGGGAAGCTTCTGGAAGTCTACATCAGGGGAGAGAGAAGGAAAAGCAGAAAAGCCATTCAGACCGGCCCTGTGTGTACACAAAGCTTTCAATGGATTTGAATTATTCACAGAGACACTTGATATATTTTCTAGCCTTGTAATTGAGGCTCCTAGACAGAAGGGTCAAAACATACCGACCCTACATGCATTATCTTAATTATAGCAGTTGCAGACTTATTGACCATGAGGACAAAACAGGGACAGAGAAGCAAGCTGAAGCTGTTGTTAGAACAGTCTGAGGCTCATGTGTAGCAGAGTTGAATGATCCTAGGCAGGAAAAAAACATTTTTAGTAATAGTTTTTAATAAAATGTTTGAACCAAACACTATTTATAGTTAAATTGTAGCAATGTGTTTTGTACCCAGTGTGGCAGCATGGTATTAATAATTGGAAATGTTTAAGCATCAGACATTTAGTAATTTTGCTATCTCTACTAATCCAACACCAAGAACATGAGCTCCAAGGGGAACAATGAAATATGAAAGGAGGGTGACATCATTAAGGGTCTTACTGTACATCACCTGTTATTGGAATCTGGCAAGGAGGTAAATTGAATGATCTGAATTTTGTGGACAGGCTAAAAGCAAATTCCCTAGTGGACATCCACTCTCAACCTGCTGCTATTCATCTGACTTCTCACTGAAGCTGATTTGCAGCTAACATTTCTTCTCTTTGTTCTGATCCTCCCATCCTCTATGGATTTCTTTCTTAAAATTCAGTGGTTGATTGATGTGTGTGTGCACATGGAGAGGAGTAGCAGGGAAGGGATGGAGCTGGGCATGTTCTTTGGCGGGGTTTACAGCAGCTGTAATGCCTGTTGCAAGATTTAAAAGCAGCAGAATATTATGTTTCTGGAAAAAAGTTGTCAATATTCTGGCTAAAGGGATGGTACGTATGTCCAGCTGTCTTAATATGATCTTTCCATCCTGGGAAGCCCATGTTCTGTTTCTATGGGACAAGCTTTTGTGTTAAAGCTAGCCAGTAGGCTATTCTGCCTTCTCTGTGGTGGAGCTAACTTGATCATGCTAAGGTAAAATCTCCATTTAGTAGCCCATGGTGAGTGGCTTGCTCCATAAAACTACATGCTGTGTAATTAACCAAAATGAATTCTTGCCAATTGCAAGGACAGTTGGAAGCCCAAACAGCAAGTGTAAGTTATTGGTGTGAAGCCTCTTAATGTCTGTCCTGGTCCCTTCAGGAAAGCTCACAGGTCTAGGAAAGATTTGAAGGGAAAGATGCTTTTTGCCACTTAGAAAGACATTTTACCCTGTAAAATTGCATGCCTAAGAACTCTGCATTGTTCTAATTCATTGTTGCTGCCTATATGGGGGAAGACTTCCACAGAGTGGCTGGCTGATCTACCACAGATGAATTGGGAGGTGAGGAACAACTATAGGGAAAAAGAGAAAAGAGCACTCTATTTTAGACAACTGATTTCACAGATTTGAACCTCAAACCCATTCTACAAAATAATTTATTTTTTTCAGTTATAGCTAGAACACCGAGAGAATCAGTATTTGAATCCAGAGGTAAAAGGAACTAGATAAGTAAATGCTTACTGAGAATCTAAAGAAGGAACTTTAGACATGGGTTCCAATAGTAATCTAATGGTGAATACCTTGTAGAACCCAGGGGAACACATCTAGAATAGCAAGTTGTTGTCTGACGGTTAGTTGGTAGCTGCTCTGGACAGTCGGTCTTTGATGTGAGCATCGATGGCAGGCATCAAAGTAGCTGTGGAAATTAAACTTTATGCCAAGCTGAAGGTTTTAAGCAACAAAATTCTAAATTCTCTCGATTACTTGAATGTTTTAGATTCTTCCAGTGAATTGCTGCCTGGAGGACACTCTGGGATAGACATGTTCTCTGGAGGATGATGATGAGAAATCTTTATGACTCCCATTCACAGTTCTGGCTGGTGCATTTCCCATACATTGTAGATCTACAAAGAGGGTTAGCACACATCCCTATCTTTGTATATACATGGCCTAACAGTTTCTCCAGGAGTGCAAACTTTTCTGCAGAGATACAGAATTATAGGATGTTAATGATCATGTGATCTTTTTCCTAAGAAGGTTAAAGGGTACTGTCCAATGATACAGCCAGGGAGGCAATACTCAGTCTTACTGCTCCTGTCTCCTGATCCTCTGAGACCATGATCAGGCTGAAGGAATTCATTCTGAACCTCTGATGGGGAAAAAGGGCTTGGGTTTTTCCTCTAGATGAAAGCCCAGGAATAAGCAAGTAGCATTCGACATCTGCCAATGATGTTGAATGTACTGGTTGCATCAGTTAATGTACAAATGCCAGAGAATGGAGAGGCCAAGAAAAATTTGGATAAATAGGAATACCATAAGCAAAAAAAAGCAGTGTTCACTGTACAGTTTTGTTTATAGTTCCAGAGACTTCAAGAAACAAAATCTCGATGAGTTAATAATATACTGCAAGTCCTTGAAGATACCTTATCCCCTTAGTTCACTGGTTTTTTATTTCTGCAGATCTAGATCTGAATTTTTCTATTTAGGGAAATAAACCATACTCCTACTTCTTGTAATGACCCTAGAGAGCATCTTCAAACATCCTGATGATAGATGTCTATGAAAAGAACCCATTCATATCAGGGCACTGTGGAAATGAGCCTACTTATTACCAGAACTCAGACCTTATTAAACATGAGTAATGACCCAAAAGCAAATGGTGTTCAGAATGCCTGAAGTTATTTAAATTTTTATAGTCAATTGCTTCATAAATTAAAGTGAGGGGGCTGCAGGTAAACTCATAAAGTATGCATTAAATACTTTGTGGTAAAATTATAGAACAGCAAATACATAGCCATGACACTGCAAAAAAAAGTGTCAAGATGCCTATAGAAACCTTTTATAATGGGTCTGTATCATTTGCTGGTCTGCAAAGAGGAAGATCTGTAAATTGATTTGGATGGGCACCCTAGGAATTAATAAATTAATGGTAAAGAAAAATATGGATAAAATTCTGAGATGAAAAACCCCTAGTTTCTACAGCATAGACATTTGGAAGCAAAGACCTATTTGGTTTATGTTTTCATTTAAAAGTAGATTTTAAGACCTGGAATGTGGTTCAGTATAGATTCAGAAACTTCTGTGCTTACTCACTCATCCAATGCACTATGTGCAAAATACTGACTGAAGTTATACAAAGAAAAGTAGGAATACATGGCCACTTATTTTCACCCTAAGAAAAAAAATCCCAGATGAGAAGTTTAATTCACATGCCATGAAATTCACTTATTTCACTTGAATAGTTTTTAATAAAACTGACAGTTGTCAACTGCTACCATAATCTGTTCACACCTTCGGCTCCAGGGGACCGCCAATCAATATCTATCTGTAGATTTGTCTTTTCTGTATACTTCATATGTAAATGGAGTCATAAAAGTCTATGGTATACAATATTATGTTTATTCATACTCCAGTTAATGAAATTATTTTCATGTCTTTATCATTTTAACTAATGCTGATATAAATGCATGCATCTACAAGTCTTTGTATGGTTGTTTTATTTCTCTTGGCTAGATATCTATAGGCCATATGGCAAATTTATTTTGTTAAGAAAGTATCAAATTAAGAGGCCTAGATAGATTGCTCAGCAGTTAAGGCACTTGCTGGCAAAGCCAAAGGTCACAGGCTTGATTCTCCAGGACCCACATAAACCAGAAGCACAGGGTGGCACATAAATCTGGAAGTTTGTTTGCAGTGGCTGGAGGCCCTAGTACACACCCATTCTCTCTCTTTCTCCCTCCCTTTTCCTCTTTCTCTCCTTCCCTCTCTCTCTCCCCTTACAAAAAATGATAAATATATTTAAAAGAGAAAGTATTGAATTATTTTGCAAAGATCAAAAATTAATTGGACCTAATTACAAGGATTTATTAAGTGCTTCTCAGTGCTGTTACATACATACATATGACTCTCGTTACCTTTGTAGCACACTTCCTTGGTTACTGTAGAAATCAAGAGATATATATAGCCTTCAAATTTGTTCCTTTTCAAATTTTGGCATGTCTGGATTCTCTAGATTTATGTGTAATATTTATGATGAATTCAATTTCTTTAAAAAAGCAAAACAAAAACCTTACTAGGATTTTGTTATGAATTATATTGAATCTGTAGGTCAGTTTTAGAAAAATGACAAGCTGGGCATGGTGGCTCATGCCTTTAATCCCAGCACTCAGGAGGCAAAGGTAGGAGGATCACTGAGAGTTCAAGGCTACCTGGAGACTACATAGTGAATCCGAGGTCAGCATGAGCTACAGTAAGACCCTGCCTCAAAGAAAAAAAAAAAAAAAAAGAAAAAGAAAAAGAAAAAGAAAAATGACAGAATAATGTAAAATATAATGTAAAGTATTCTATTCTATTCATATCCTGACATATGAACATCAGATGTCACTCTACTTATTAGTTGGATTTTTCTTAGTGATGTTTTGCAGTTTTCAGTGTTTTACTTTTTTAATTTTAGAGTGAGTGAGAGAGAGACAGAATTGGCTCATCAGGGCCTCAGCTACTGCAGTTGAACTTCAGACACTTACACCACCTAGTGGGCATGTGCGACATTACACCTTGCCTCACCTTTATACATCTAGCTTACATGGGATCTGGAGAGTTGAACATGGGTCCTTAGGCTTCGCAGGCAAGTGCCTTAACCGCTAAGCCATCTCTCCAGCCCAAGTTTTGCATTTAGTTTGATATATTTATGCCCAGTTATTCTACTTGTTTTAATACCATTGTAAATGGATTTTTTAACTTCCTGTCATTTATTGCTTGCACATAAAAATAATTTTATATATTTAGTTTGTAACATGATATCTTGCTAAACTTATTACTAATTCAGGTACCTTTTTGGGTCAATTTTCAAGGATTTTCCACATACATAAACCTATGACTATGATTCTTTACTGATCAATAGATAGTTTTACTTGTTCCTTTCTGGTCTGGCTGGCTTTTTTTCCCCTCTTTTCTGATTATATTGGAATCTCAAGCAAAGTGTTATATAGAAGGAGCAGAGTGCCTTGTTTCTGATTGTAAGGAGAAACCATCCATTGCCTCACTATCAAATACCACATTTGCTAGGCTTTTTTTTTTTTAATTTTTTTGTTGTTTATTTTCTATTCATTTGGGAATGACAGACAGAGAAAGAGGCAGAGAGAGAGAGAATTGGCATACCAGGGCCTCCAGCCACTGCAGATGAACTCCAGATGCTTGCGCCCCCTTGTGCATCTGGCTAACGTGGGTCCTGGGGAATTGAGCCTCGAACCGGGGTCCTTAGGCTTCACAGGCAAGTGCTTAACTACTAAGCCAGCTCTCCAGCCCTTGCTAGGTTTTTTATAGACACCTTTTGTCAACTTGGAAAAGTTCCCTCCTATTCCTGACTTGTTGAGAGTTTATTTATTTATTATTTATTTGTTTTTTTATTGTGAAAGGAGCTGATACCTTGAGATAGGGCCAGGAAATACTAAAGGGAAAACAGGATAAACACACCAGTGGTGGTTTTAGCTTTGAGTTATTGTCTTCTTTTTCAGCTCATTTACTACTATTAGCTTTCTGTATTCCTTAAGAAGGTGTTTTTTTAAGATATTTATTTATGTATGTATTTATTTTAGAAAGAGAGAGAGAGATATATAGAGAATGGGTGAGCCAGAACCTCCAGCCACTGCAAACAGACTCCAGACACATGTGCCACTTTGTGCATCTGGCTTACATGTGTCCTGGGGTATCAAGCCTGGGTCTTTAGGCTTCACAGGCAAGTGCCTTAACCGCTAAGCCACCTCTCCAGCTCCTTAAGAAAGTTTTTATCAGCCTGGAGAGATGGCTTAGCAGTTAAGCGCTTGCCTGTGAAGCCTAAGGACCCCAGTTTGAGGCTCGATTCCCCAGGACCCACATTAGCCAGAGGCACAAGGGGGCGCACGCATCTGGAGTTTGTTTGCAGTAGCTGGAGGTCCTGGTGCATCCATTCTCTCCCTCTCTCTCAATCTGCCTCTTTCTCTCTCTGTCCATCACTCTCAAATAAATAAATAAAAATAAACAAAAAAAAGTTTTAATCTAGAATCCAATCTTTCTAGAAGTCTTTTATTATTTAATTTTTCTAAAAATTAATTTTAATATATTTATATGAACATTAGTCCTCTACTGGTAAATACAAATAACAACTTTTCTGGATGAACAAATGAAGGCGATTAGGAGATTTTGGAAAAAGAGGTTAGTAGGAATTTAGCCTATTAGATAGGCATCAAGCATAGAAAATAAGCTGAATTTTACAAGGGCTGGGAATATAGCCTAATGTCAGAACACTGCCTCCTGCTCCTAACAGAGGTCCCCAGTGTCCAGTATGAGAAGGCTACTTTCCCCTTTGCTTCTTCCTCTATCTGAGACCCTTCAGATTTAGTCTGGTTGTCTGGGATTTGGGCCGTGGGATCAAGTTTCTGCTTTGAGATGGACAGATTGTTTAATTGCACTTCATAGAGCAGCACCTCATGACGTGTAGAAGTGCTTGTGCTGATGACAGCATTGCCCCGCCTTCCATGCCAGCCTCCCTCCTAGCAGCAGCTTCTACGAAATGTTTGCTTTCAGTGCTGTTAAAACTCTAGTCATCCCCTGTCTCATGACTTTTCACATTTAAGTGGTTTTCATTCCACTATATAATGATGATGAAAGTTTCCCTGTCATTCCCTTCTTCTTCGCCACCTCCTCCCCTCTCCTTCTTCTTCTTTATATTGCTTTTGTCCCATTACTTATACTTGTAGTACTTTTGTTGTTGTTTTTCGAGGTAGGGTCTCACTAGCCCAGGCTGGCCTGGAATTCACTCTGTATTCTGAGGGTGGCCTCGAACTCACGATGATCCTCCTACCTCTGCCGCCCAGGTTCAGGGATTAAAGGTGCCAGCCATTTGTAGTATTTTTGTAAAATATTTTTATTTATTTACAAGCATAGAGAGATAGAGAGAAGAGAAACAGACATAGAGAATGGGTATGGCAGAGTCTCCAGCTGCTGCAGATGAACTCTAGACGCACGCACCTCTTTGTTCATCTGGCTTTCTGTGGGTACTGGGGAATCAAACCTGGGTCATTAGGCTTTGCAGGCAAGTGCTTTAACCGCTGAGCCATTTCTCCAGCCCTATTTGTGGTGTTTTTAATGTCCCGAAGGCTCTATTTCTGAGCCATTCAGGTTTCATTCTCTTCCACTCCTGGCTTCCCAAGGTAGGTTCTCTCTGCTCATTCTCTGTCTTTCTGCTGCCGGTCCCAGCATCCCAGATCTCTACCCTGTGCTGGTGCTGGCAGTGCAAACACAAGACAGTGCTGGTAGTGTTCTGACTAGATAAGTATTGCTCAGCACTGGAACAAGCCTTAGATTGGGAACACATGCCCTTTTGAAGGTCTTGTATATTGGACAACTGAACACTGCATCAGTAGAAAAGCTTATTTTAACTTTTCTCCTTCTGTATTTAATTTTTTGGTTTTGTATTTGGATCATAATTTTGTATGTTTTAGATATATGTGCATACTTTTACATACCTATATGTGTATTTCCAGGATTTTATGTACTTTCCCCCCCCCTCCAGAAGTCTCCCTGCTGTTTCTGACCTACACACAGCTGTCATCTTGAGAGGTCCCTTCCTGCTGTCTTGGAGTGAATCTTGCTTCCTAGTTTATGCATTTCTCCCTCGTTATTCCTTAATTTGTTAGAGTATACTCAAGTAACTCCTGAAGACAGGATGCACAGGAAGAAATGTTTAGGGAGATGACTTTATATTTACCTGGTCTTTAAATAGATTGATAGTTTGCTGAAGCTAGGATTATAGATTGAAAATTACTTTCAGAAATGTGAAAGCACTGCCCATTGCATTCTAATATCCACTGTTTCCCCAACCAGGAAGTATAAGGCTAAGGACAAGACATTCACTGACCCAAGGATGTCTTTGTTATCAGATGATGTTGTCAGTGATAAGACAGGCCTTGTCTTTATCCTAAGCAGGGTGAGGTTTTGTACATCTGTAAACCATTGTGTTTCCACACTCTCTCAAAGACTGATGGACTTTCCAGTCTTCCTTCATATTTCTAGGAAGGCAGCTCAGTTTGAGGTTCTGAAGCCGTCTGCTGTCCAGTTTGAATCCATCATAGGATTTTAGGAATTCTAATTGTATATATAAAATTCCTCAATTCCCTCAATTAGTTACCAAGTCTCCTTTGTCCTAAGATAGTCTATATATATATATATATATATATATATATATATACACACACACACACACACACACACACACACACACACACATACATACACACACATATATACACACACACATACATACATACATACATAAATACATACATATGATCAGGGCTGGAGAGATGGCTCAGTGGTAAAGGCACTTGCCTGTAAAGCCTAAGGACGTGAGTTCAGTTCCCCAGTGCCCACATCAAAAGGCAGATGTACAACATGATGCATGCATCTTGAATCCATTTGCAGTTGCAATGGTGTTGCAGGTTGGAGGCCCTGGAACACCCATTTTCTCTGTGTATCCCTCTTCTCTCTCTCTCTGCCTGCAAATAATAAACAAAAAAATTAAATAAAAGATCAGAAATTCCCCTTATAAAAGATAAGTTTTGCCAAGCATGGTGGCGCATGCCTTTAATCCCAGCACTCAGGAGGTAGAGGTAGGAAGGATCACCATGAGTTCAAGGCCACCCTGAGACTACATAATGAATTCCAGGTCATCCTGGGCTAGAGCAAGACCCTACCTCAAAAAACAAAAACAAAAAAGATAAGTTTTAATTAACATAGACTACAAAGTATTCCAAAATGAGTGTGCAACATATATAGACATATGTGTGTGTGTGTGTGTGTATATATATATATATATATATATATATATATATATATATTCTCTAGTTCTACAGTGGTGTGTTGTGGGGGGAGAGAATTTCAGGCTACCATCACTTACTATTTTTATTATCCACACTGACTTTTTCTCATCAGTTATTACTGTTTCTATTTTTCAGCAACAGAAATTGCAAGGAATTTCAACAAAGAAAATCAAATCAAAAAAAGTATATCCCCTCACAGGCCAGAAGGTTATTGCAAGATGTGATGAAAATGGCTTTTACTTTCCAGGTAATTCTTTTTCAAATTTTGTGACACTCCTTTGTTAAGTAATTTTTTTAAAGATTTTATTTTTATTTATTTGAGACAGAGAGAAGGGGAGGAAGGGAGGGGGAGAGAGAGAGAGAGAGAGAATGGGTGTGCCAGGGCCTCTAGCCACTGCAAATGAACACCAAATGCATGTGCCACCATGTGCATCTGTCTTACATGGGACCTGGAGAATCAAACTAGGGTCCTTAGACTTCACAGGCATGTGCCTTAACCGCTAAGCCATCTCTCCAGCCCACTTCATTAAGTAATTTAATACTGAGGACCAGAAGTTTCACCCACTCCATACTTTCCCTAGAATACTGGTTTTCATGAACGAAATTAAACTATTACACTCCTCAAATGAAACAATAATGAGCTTTCTTCTCATATTTGAAGCCAAAAAGAGTAATGTGAAATGTTATTTATTTTATTTTACTTTAAAAATTCACTTATTGCTGGGCATGGTGGCGCATGCCTTTAATCCCAGCACTGGGGAGGCAGGGGTAGGAGGATCACCATGAGTTCGAGGCCACTCTGAGAATACAGAGTAAATTCCAGGTCAGCCTGTGCTAGAGTGAGACCCTACCTCGAAATCCCCCCCCCCAAATTTACTTATTTATTTGTGTGGTGAGGGAGGGAGGGCACATGTGTCAGAGTCTTTTGCCTACAAACACTAGATGCTTGTGCCACTTTTTGTTTTTGTTTTGTTTTGTTTTGTTTAGTTTACTTGTAGGTAGGGTCTCACTCTAGCCCAAGCTCACCTGGAACTTACTCTTTAGTCTCAGACTGCCCTCAAACTCATAATGATCCTCCTACCTCTGCCTCCTGAGTGTTGGGATTAAAGACATGTACCACTTTTTTGCATATGAAGAATTGAACCCAGGCTAGCAGGCTTTGATAAGCAAGTGCCTTCAACTGCTGAGCCATCTCCCCAGTCTCATGTTATTTATTTTAATTCTCATTTGTTTGGTGAACATTTTTATTATAATCTACTATGTTGCATGCATGTACAATATTCTGTAAGCACTAATATAATGTAGTGAACAAATGCATGAAAATTCTTGTCTTCCCAGAGGTCAAATCTTAGTGAGGCAGACTGACAAGCCACCAAGCAAACAAGTGAAATTATAGTATGTTACAGTGCTCTAAAATAAAAACAAGCTGCAAAGAGAATTGAGTGTCATAGTTAAGGTTGCAATTCTAAACATGGTGGTAAGGAAGGCTCCTGAGGAAGGTCATACATGAATAAGGACTTAAAGGAGGAGGTCATGCCATGAGCTTATCTGGGGAAAGAGAGTTTTGAGTGGAGGGAATAGCAGTGAAAAGGTGTGAGGCTGGAGTGCATATGGCATATCCTGAGAAGAGGAAGCAGGCTAGCACAGCTGAGCCTGAGAAGTCTGCTCAGGATGTCCTGGGACATACAATTACTAAAGAAACCAGCCAGGTGCAGTTCAGCAGGAAATAGAGGTGTGAAAGGAGCCTTGTGAGTAGTGAAAATAATATGTGGCAAGAGCTGGAGGTAAATAAAGATATTATATAAGGTGACATAAAAGTGGCTCTCTGGGGCTGGAGAGATGGCTTAGCAGTTAAGCGCTTGCCTGTGAAGCCTAAGGACGCCGGTTCGAGGCTCGGTTCCCCAGGTCCCACGTTAGCCAGATGCACAAGGGGGCGCACGCGTCTGGAGTTCGTTTGCAGAGGCTGGAAGCCCTGGCACACCCATTCTCTCTCTCCCTCTATCTGTCTTTCTCTCTGTGTCTGTCGCTCTGAAAGAAAGAAAGAAAGAAAGGAAGGAAGGAAGGAAGGAAGGAAGGAAGGAAGGAAGGAAGGAAGGAAGGAAGGAAGGAAGGAAAGAAAGAAAGAAAGAAAGAAAGAAAGAAAGAAAGAAAGAAAGAAAGAAAGAAAGAAAGAAAGAAAGAAAGGAAAGAAAGAAAAAAGTGGCTCTCTGGCCAGAACCTAGAATGCAAGAGAAGGGTAAGAAATAATAAGCTTTCCAGGGAGGTAAGTGTAAGGTCACTCAAACAGGCCCCATTAAGGAGTGTGAACTTTACTCTCATGGTATTGGGAAACTACATTTAAAGCACAGAGTCTAAAAATACCCTTTTCATTGCCAGATGAAGGGAATACAAGGTGTGGTTAGGAAGTCACTCCAGTCACTGGCTTGGGCCATTAGGTAGATAATGGTCCTCATGGGAAATGGTAGCATGGATAGAAAGATGAGGAAATGTGCCTGGGGTGTGAACTATAGATCCCTGGGAGGCCTATGAGATGCAAAAAAAGCAGTAAGAGAGATGAGTCTTGAGAGGGAACTTATCTGGAGACATCAACACAAAAGTTCTCATTGAGATCATGGTAAGGGTCTATGGGCACAAGAGAATCTGGTAGAAAGTCTGTCAGGAAAAGATATTAAACTACAGGAGCATAGCTGGCCTGGGTTAGGTACTATTTATGAATCACTAGTTAAAAGAATAACCATCAACCAACTTTAATTAAAACAGTCAGGTGGGAAAAAAAGTTCAGGAAAATGTTTGGTTTCTAGCCAGTATGCATGTAGAACTGTCTACTAGGACATCTTAGCTGCAATTTGGTAAATTTACTTTGGAATTGCCTGATGATGAGTATCGGTACAGACTCATGCATCTGAGATGAGCTCTTATGAACTCAGTCCGAGGGGTGAAAGTACGCTGTAGGACCAGGGAACAAGACGTTTCCCTTGCCGGGGCTGAGAGGTGATTACAGAACACCACACCTGGGAAGTTTGATTTTCTGCATGTGAGCCTTGGAGAGAGATCCAAAACTAATTTGTTATTTAAATGGCAATGTACAATGGACTGGATTATAAATGGCTAGCTTGTGGACTGGAATCTATTTGCTGGCCAGGGCTCCAAGGAAATGAAGAACTGCTCAAACATTCCACCAGCACCAACCCTGTGTGATAAGAAAATGTGAAGGAACTACCAGGGGATAGAGAAGCAGGGCTAATACCACAGCCACCTTAGTATCTGAGACAGCATGACATTTAAAAATGCAAGCAGAGGTAGCGAGCACATCTTCCTAGTAGCATATACAATCTGGTTAATTGGAAAATTTAAATTTTCAGCTGTGCTTGAACTCAAATAAGTTAATTTGGAGGAAATAACTGTTTAAATTTAGTCATAACCAGTAATTTTGATCAGTGGTTAGTCAATAAACACTGACTCTACCAAATGAAATGGCAGGACATGGATTAGCTGGATGCACTTATTTAATTTTTTATGCCTTTCCTCCCCTCAAAGTCAAGAGATCTTTTCTTTAATTGGAAACTTCAACTGCAACATCAGTTAAAAGAGTTTTTTTTAATGTACTTATTTGCAAGGGGAGAGAATGGGTCCATCAGGTCCTCGTGCCTCTGTAAGTGAACCACTTTGTGCATCTGTGCATTTGTGGGTACTGGTGAATCAAACCCAGACTGACAGTCTTTGCAAGCAAGTGTCTTAACCACTCTCTAGAGAAATCTCTGTAGCCCACAAAGTTAGTGTTGATTTAAAAAAATACAAACACAGAAATGTTGCAAGAAAAGCCTAGAGAATTCCTATATCCCAGACTTACCAGCGTTCAACATTTTGTCACATTTTATGACATATTTTTTCTATCTCTTTCTCCCTCCCTCCACATATATGTATGTGTGTTTATGTATGTATATACACATATATACATAGTTTTTTCTAAACTATTTGAGCTTGGATAGCACTTACCATGACCATTTACCCATTAATGCTTCAGTGCTTATTTCTCAAAAATACAGGTAGTATCTTTTTAATGTATTTTATTTATGAGAGAGAAAGACAGGGAGAAAGAGGCAGAGAGAAAATGGGTACACCAGGGCCCCCTACTACTGCAAATGAACTCCAGATGCATGCACCACCTGGGCATCTAGCTTACATGGGCAGCACTGGGGAATTGAACCTGGGTCTTTAAGCTTCCCAGGCAAGTGCCTTAATCACTAAGCCGTCTCTCCAGCCCCCAGATAGTATCGGGTTTTTTTTTTTTTTTTTTGGTTTGTTTGTTTGTTTTTCAAGGTAGGGTCTCACTCTGGTCCAGGCTGACCTGGAATTAACGATGTAGTCTCAGGGTAGTCTCGAACTCTCGGCAATCCTCCTACCTCTCCCTCCAAGTGCTGGGATTAAAGGCGTGCGCCACCATGCCCGGCTCCCAGATAGTATCTTAATATAACCACAATAACTATTTCATGCAAGAAATTCATTGTTACTGCACTTTAATCTCTATTTTGACTGCTATTGTCCTGATAACGGCCTTTATAGCATTTTTTTAGTACAGATCCCAATCCAGAGTCAGACATTAATTACATTTGGATAACACATTTCTTTAGTCGGTCTTCTTTACTCTCCAATTGCTACCTTGCCTTTTCTATAAACTTCCATGAGATTAACATTAACATTAAGAGTAAGGCCATTTGTACAGAATCAGAGTACTACCGGTGAAGGAACTAGCTGGGGGTTAGAGACATCTTATCCAGAGGCACACAATGTCCATGCGCTCTCATAAATGACAGTAGCTTAGAACACTTGGTCAGTGTGAGGTTTTATGTCTTGTTTTGCAGAAAAACATGAAGGCCAATTGGTAGAGAACAATGCACTGGTGACTCCTTCCTGATAACTTGTTCAAAACATCCTAAGCATTGCCAGTGAAAAAATGACAAATGATGAGCCTTGAAATGCCCTCGACAGAAGGTGGCACTGGAGTGCCTGCCTGAGACCTGGGAGCTTGCATGGTGGGGCCCTGCCCGGCTGGCCGTTGCTGCCACCGTCAGGACTGTGGCTGTGATTTCCATGCAGCCACCTCTGCTCCAGGAGTCAGTGGGGATTATCTAAGGACAATGTGACCACCTTGTACATAATAATGGAAGTGACAAGCTGATAGATAGCCTGGCTTGTCCAGATGCCAACAAGCAAAAAGGAAGACCCATTTCAAAACCTAATTAGATCATTACTTGTGGGAATTGGGTCATCCTTCCTGTTGTTCAGTGACAAGAAGCATTTTACTTCAAGAAATTCATGGTGACTTCTACCGAGTTATGATGGAAAAGATGGGGAAAACCTCATCCTCTCTCCTCAAGTGTCTGTAGGTGGGGCCTAAAAGCCCTCAGCTTCAATTCCCTTGAATTCTGCCTCTTTCCTCTGTTAGCCACTTGACCAGAGGAAGTCACTCAGTTTCTCTGAATGGAATTTAAAGCAATAAGAATCCTCACAAGCTGGGCGTGGTGGCGCACGCCTTTAATCCCAGCACTCAGGAGGCAGAGGTAGGAGGATTGCCATGAGTTCAAGGCCACCCTGAGATGACAGAGTTAATTCCAGGTCAGCCTGGACCAGAGTGAGACCCTACCTCGAAAAACCAAAAAAAAAAAAAAAAAAAAAAAAGAATCCTCACAAGATTCCTGTTCCCATGAAACATGATGATGTACAGAATTTTGTTAATGACCCACGCAGAGTGTTTCTGCCATCCCATTGAGAGGCTGTCCAGGGAGTCCTATAGCAAATGCAAACCTCTCCTGGAGGCGGAGGGAGCTGACAGTTTAAGACCTTTAGTAGAAAGCTGGAGCGCCATGGCCTAACAAAGGAAAGACAGATGAGAACATGGCAACAGAGCAAGCGTACCACTGCATGAAGCTGGGCAGGAGGCTTCTCTGGAGCAGTTTCGAGGAGGTAGAATTTAAGCTGGGCTGTGAATACTAGATTCTTGAAGCCCTAGGTAATATCCAGCCTTCAGTCCAAGATTGCTCTTAGAACAAAGGTCAGAGCTATGCACATAGCTTTGCTCAAATAAGTTGACACACACTGTGGGCTTGACTATGTCCCCAGTCCTGTGACCACTGAGAAATCCTAGCTTCTTGACATCTCAGGTTCTTACCTTTGAGACACACAAAGGCATGTGGGACACACAAGGGTGTCGGGAGTGAGGATTCCCTTCATTCAAGGTTAACAGTGGTTCTCGCTTGTTTCATGATAGAAACTGAAAAAGTAGTGGGTGTTTTGTTCATGCTGAGAGTAGAAATAAACTCAGCTTATAGTAGAAAATTACATTGTGAATTCTGTATAATAATCTTCAAGAACCAAATTAAACATTTTAGTATAATAGGAAAACAAAATGAAAAGCTGGCTTTTATGTGTGTGTTTGATTTTTGTAAAAAGATTCCTACTACACTTACCATTTAAAACAAGAGACATTGATCAACATGAAAACAAGCAGCTGTGCCTCTGTCACATAAAAGGACATGGGACTTTGCCAAGGCCAGTGTGTGAGCTGGGATCAGGGTGCCTGGCACACACCGTGGAGGCAGCAGAAACGCACATGCACGTTTCTCTGACTAGAAGACAAGACACAGCTGTCACGGCAGGGGAAGTGTCCAATGTCAAAATGTTCCTTTCATTGGGCTTAACATTTAGAACCCTTTATTCAGGATAAAATAAATTGCAACTTGGATAAATGGCACAAATATAAATTTTAATTTCTTTTAACTTTTCTGTGTGTGGTCAAGTGTGAGCGTGTGCACCTGTGGAGGGCAGAGGACAACTTCAGGTGTTCGTCACCTCCCACCTCACTTGCGGCTGGGTCTCTTTTGCCGTCTGTCACCGTGTTCACCAGGCTGTCTGGCCTTCCAGCTTCCAATTCCATCTCCACCTCCCATCTTGCCATAAGCGTGCACCACCATGCCTGGAGTCTACATGGGGCAGGGGAGCCAAGCTCCAGTGCTCAGGTTTGCCAGACAAGCACTCAATCCACTGAGCCCACGCCCCAGACCCCGGGTGTCTTAATATGGGCACCACCTTCTCCTATTGTAATACTCAGAGTGCATATAACATGTAAATTACATATAACATTGTCCTTGGGATGTAACCAGCTATAAAATGTTTGTCTCATATGCACAAGGCCCTGTGTTCAATCCCGCTAATAGATCTTAGCAAAGTGCTGCTAATATGTGTGTGTGTGTGTGTGTGTATTATATGATCAAAGAAAAAAGAAATAGAATGTAACATGTTCTTTGAGTATAACTAAAAGATTATCTTTTTGCTTCCTTTTTCTAGAGAAGCCAGAGGGTGCATTTAATCTGATGACCTCTTTATTTATCTAATATCAAATGAAAAGATGATTTAATGGAAGCTCACACTTCCTTTTTACTTACAACTTGACAATACTTATTTCCTCACTTTATATGAGGAAATAGGACTAAAATGAGTAAGAAAGTGTGTTTGTGGGGGACTATTTCTCACAACAGTCATCAGCTGAATGGTGGCTCGTGATGCTAGATGAGCAAGTCCCTGCCTCCTCTTGGCCCCCACATTCTCCTCCTCCACTTTGTGTTAAGCTCCTGTAGACATGAGACTATCATTGACAATTTTTTCTCTAGAAATCAAGGGGGTGTGCTGACTTAAACAGGCAAAGGGCTGTGTCTTGACACAGACTAGAAAACAGGGCAAGCCCAAGGGAACAGGCACTATTGTCTTGACATTTTGTTTTCTTTGATTCTTCCAGGAGTTGTGAAAAAGTGCTTGAGTCCCACCCATGCCTTGGTAGACTTCAGATATGGAGAATCTGAGATTGTGCCCACCGCCTTCATCACACCTGTTGGGGGTGCCATGCCCTGCCCACTGCTGCAGGTATTGCACGCCAGTGTTCTGGGGCTCACTTATGCTCTATAGGGTCAGAGTTCACAAAGGATAGCAGGCACCGTGGTCCTTTGCTGAACCCCGATTGGGACAGAAAGAGCAGCAGCCAGATTCTGGTCCCCATGACCTGGCTTTTTTTATTTCTTGAATTTGTGCATGTGACTCACCTGCTAACTTCCTCTTATGTAACTGATCACTAAATAGAATGGCTTACATCACACTCTTGTAACACCTGTCACTTTTCAAGACAGTAGATAGTTGGGGGAACAAGTGATTGTGGCTCCCAGTGCTCTTTAACTGCAGAAGATTGCATTTGATTAGATGTAATAACAAGGATGGAGCAATTCCTTGCCATTGTAATCAGTTGATGTCAGCCTGTGATGCTGTAATGCACAGAAGAGCCAGACTAATGTGCTGTCATCTGATCATAAATTCATAAAAGCTGTTCCTTGTCTGGCTCATTGTCCTGCCCCTGCACTGACACGAAGGCCAGGGAGTGGAGGGACAGCCTTGCAGAGCCTCGCTGCTGCTGTTCCTTGCATGGTGTGAACTGAGGAGAGAACACAGGAGCTGATGGCAGCCATTTGTTCCTGTTTCCCTGGCTAGACCCATAGCATACCTCTTGTGCTTTTTATTTGATGACTGGCAAGTGCCCAGCAACCCTTATATATGTTTGAAAATTTTTTCCCATTTATTTGCAAGCAGAGAAAGATAAAGAAGAGACTGATAGAGGGAATGGGCACACCAGGGCCTCCAGGTGCTGCAAACAAACTCCAGATGCATGTGCCACTTTGTGCATCTCACTTCATGTGGGTAATGGAGACTCGAGCCAAGGTTGTCAGGCTTTGCAGGCAAATGCCTTAACCACTGAGCAATCTCTCCAGCCCTCTATACCTTTTTGAAGGATTGTTACCTCTTTGCAACCTTTATGCATGGATTCCAGGTCTGAGTGAGTATCATAGAGCAAACCTGCTCTTTTTTAGGTAGGGTCTCACTGTAGCCCAGGCTGACCTGGAATTCACTATGTAGTCTCAGGGTGGCCTCAAATTCACCTGATCCCCCTACCTCTGCCTCTTACGTACTGGGATTAAAGGCATGTGCCACCATGCCCAGCTCAAACCTGCTCTTTGTCTGGGTTGACAATCCTTCTGACACATGATGACATGGTTTCTATCTCTTTAATGTCAAGCACCAGAGACAATTCTTTCAATCCAATCTTTGTTCCTACCAATCTCTGTGATGTTTATTTTAGAACCCTAACTAAAGCGATCTCAAAATTCTAGGAGTGGCCCAATAAGCCCAGAGAATTCTGGAGTATCTATTTGAATTTTAGCACCAGTGTTTGCCAATCATCAAAGGTTATTTTGAAACAAACTTATTGTGGTGGTTTAAATTGAATATTCCTCATAGACGGGTTTTGAATGCTTGGTTCCCAGCTGGTAGCAGTTTGGAAAACTGCCGGGGCCTGGTGGGTGGAGCTTGCTGGAGGGGATGTGTTGCTGAGGGCAGGCTCCCGGGTAATACAGCCCAGCTCCAAGCCCAGTGCTCAGCGATTTCTTTTCTGCTGCTGTGGAGAAGTGATTCCCAGCAGCCTATCTGCTCCTGCCATGGTTTCCCCACCATGATGAAACTTCCCCTTGAAACTGAAGGCTGAAAATAACCTTTTCCTTTCCATAGTCTGCTTTGCGTCAGGTGTTTTGTCCCATAAACATGAAGGTAACTGTGACACTTCAGTTAACATTATATATAAAGCTATAAGCAAAATATTTTCTGTGAAACATTCCTTTGCAGGTTGGAGACTATGTATTTGCCAAAATTATGATTCCCAAAGGATTTGACTTCTATGTTCCTGCCATTGTCATAGCACTTCCAAATCAGCATGCGCCCTCTGAGAAATTCTACACAGTTTTGAAGTGTAACAACCGCAGGGTAAGGAGATTTTCATTGGGTCAAAGACTCCTATGAGGTAGAAAGTGGCTTGTGCCTAGGGAAGCCTAGCTGGTTACCCTCCCCACCCCGTTCATACACCTCCTATGGTCTGCTCTCTACCCATGCCAAGATCATCATGGCCTCCTCACTTCTCTGTACTGAAGAGTCATTTGGCTCTCCTGCCCAACCTGGATTTGACAGTGGGCAAATCCACCCTGGGTGTTTACAGTCCCTCATGTGTTCTCCTTTGCAAGCTCCACACATATGGTTACGTCCCAGGGCTCTCTAGGATCTGTCCTCCTCTGACACCTCTTTTCCTGTGACTTCCATGAACTTCCATCTTGGGACTCCTATGTGCCAAAGCGACAGCTCATACTTCTGCCCTGAGCTCCAACCCTGTGTTTCTACCTGGGTCCTCCTGGACAGCTCCCTCTGGCCGAACCACAGGCATGTGAATGTGAGAGGTGAAGGGCAAGGAAGTCATCTTTCACCCAGGAGACTTCCTCCTTCAGCTTTCCATTTCCTCTGTCAAAGAGTACCAGCCCTCGGGCCCCCATATCATCTCTCCTGCAATGCCCCCCTTCCCTCAGCGAGCTGCAGTTGAGGGAGGTAATGAGGCACAAGGGTAAAGTGGAGCAGAGTGGGAAGGGGAAAGTCTGGACCTTTAAAAAGACCAGCATTTGCATTGCTTAAATACTCTGCTCTGTATTGGCTGTGTGACCTGGGCAGCTTGTTTCACCTCTGAGCCTTAGTTTCATCATGTATGCAAAGGATATTCTTGCTAACTAGCTGTATCCTCCAGGGTGATTGTGCAACTTACATAGAATATTAAAATATATGCAAAATACCTGCCTGTCTGACAGACATGTAATAGGTAACACAATAGGGCTGATGCAGGTGCCATTGTTGGTGGCTTGATTTGAGTCTTTTTCCTTCTGCTTTCGCCATGGCTAGTGAGGGTGGAAATGGTTAACTTCATCCTTCTAGATTGAGTGACTCATTCACTGCACAGACATTTGTGCTTTCTATTGGGTCATTTGTCTCTTTCATTGATTTGTGGAGGTTGTCTATGTCTTCTGAGTAGTAATTCATGGTAATATATGTGGCCAATCTTTTTTCCCAGTCTGTTAAGCTTGTCTTTTAATTTTAGAATCCTTGTTGATGGAGATGCTTTAAATTTTAAAGTGGTCAAATTTGTCCTTTATGAATTGCCCTCATTGTGGTCTGAAAAAATCCTTCTTCAGTTATATTTTTCTGTGCATTTTTCATGTTTTAAAAAACTTTACTGGGGGTTGGAGAGATGGCTTAGTGGTTAAGGTATTTGCTTGCCCATGCAAAGGACTCAGGTTTGATTCCCCAGGGCCCACATAAGCTAGATGCACAAGGTGGGGCATGTGTCTAAAGTTCATTTTTAGTGGATGGAGGCCCATTCTCATTCTCATTCTCATTCTCTCTCTCTTTCTCTCTCTCTTTCTCTCTCTCTCTCTCTCTCTCTCTCTCACACACACACACACACACACACACATTCTGCCTCTTTCTCTCTCAAATAAATAAATGCTAAAAACTTTATTGATCTGCATATCTCCTATGCCCATTTGACATCCCCACATTCATTTTTTCTTGTCACCCTCATACAGAATCCTAGCCTCCTCCCAACCTGTCCCATGAGTTAAATATCCAGGCAAGTAGAAGGCTTGCTGCTTCTTGAACACAGGGGCTTTTTGCCCTTTTTGGAATCCCTTCACATTTTCTTTCCACAGGAAACCCCTGTTGCCTTTAAGACTCGTCTTGCTGAACCCTTCAAGCGACCCTCTGCTCAGCCTTCTTTTCACTCTAGCTTCCTGGCCAGCCTTCCCACCCCCCACCCTTCTTACAAAAAAGCAGCAACCCTGGCTTATTATTCTTTGTACATATGCGCACGCACGCACACACACACACACACACACACACACACACACACACACACACACAAACACACATGCACAACCAGTATAGCTCCTGCCAATGAGAAAATTCTCACAGTGTTTCTTTTTTTAAAAAAAAATTATTTATTTATTTATTTATTTGAGAGTGACAGACACAGAGAGAAAGACAGATAGAGGGAGAGAGAGAGAATGGGCGCACCAGGGCTTCCAGCCTCTGCAAACGAACTCCAGATGCATGCGCCCCCTTGTGCATCTGGCTAACTGGGACCTGGGGAACCGAGCCTCGAACCGGGGTCCTTAGGCTTCATAGGCGAGCGCTTAACTGCTAAGCCATCTCTCCAGCCCTCACAGTGTTTCTTAAATTACTTGACTGAATGGTATCTCTAATAGAAAGTGACAGTTCCTTGAAAGGCCACTTAACATGCTCAGTATTGATAAGTGAAAAGGGAAGTAACATGGCTAACGTGTCCCAGTCCTTCCTATATGTCATAGGTACCCACCCAAGCATTTTCTAGTTAAACAACTGAATGCTCAGCATACTGTGATATAGGAACTATTATACCTATTTTCAAATAAGGAAATTGAGGCAGAGAGGTTATGTAGCATTTCTGGTGATTATATAAGCCATTGAACCCAAACCATCTAGTCCAACTGCCTAGTCAATATAACTCAAAATATACAGAAAATTCTGGGCTGTAATATGAGATCCTTCCATCAGAGGTTGAAACAGATGAATTGGTTTTAGGGTTAAGAGGAAAGAAGTACACTATTAAGGCCAGTGGCCAGGAGAGCAATGTGTCTAACCTGACAGAACAAGAGGGAAGGGGGTATCTTCCTATTAACCTAAGAGAAGCCCCTTAGAGAAAATGGAACAGTCTGGAAGCAGAGAATACGGCTTTGTCAGGGAAAGAAAACATACCAAAGGGGCATGTGGAAAGGTTTCCTCAGACATGACTTAGGGCAAGATATGGCCACTGGCCCCAGGACACCTAAGGAAAGGCCTCAGAGCATATGTTGATCCACAAGGCACAGAGTCCCTGAGGGCCAGAATGGCATGCTCGGGGTAAGAACATGGGAGGCATTTCTGATAAGGATTCTGTGAAACCTAACAAGGCTGAAAGTAAGACATTCTGCAACACGGTGGTGGCCACAGTTGTCTAGGAAAGAGATAGGCAGGACTGGAATAGATAAAAAGGAAAGCAGTTCCGTCAATGCGTGTGCATGCACATGTGCGTATGTGTGCATTTACAGTGGGTAGACTTGGCAGATGGCCTAGAAATTGGAGAGGTGACAGAAAGGAATTAATGAGGACTTTTATTTAGCAAAAAATTATGAAGCACCACTCTCAATTTAACCTGCTTCTTAACTCTTACCCTGAATAGGATAATAACTAGTAGCAATTCTAATGGATTGAACTAGAATAACATTATATCTGAATTGTGGGCTTTTCTGGCTTAAATTAAGTGAAGTCTTTTGATATGATTACAGGAATTTTGCCCTCGAAGTGCACTTATTAAGATCAGCCAAAACAAGTATGCTCTCTCTTGTTCTCATATAAAGTCACCCCCAATTCAGGAGAAACTCAGAGCGTAAGTATACACAACTCTTACCCCTTAAATATTAACATATTTTGGTATCTTTAATATATTTGTGGGTTGAGAATCATAGTTTCAGAATATTTGGGCAAAGGGTTCTTGGCTTTAGACAACTGGCTAGGCCAGGATGCCCAACAACCAGGCCTTTATCTTCTGGCCCTTCTCTTCCTTTCTTCCTGAGGACTTCACTTTGTGGCTCAGGGCATTTCCTGCAGGTCCCTCAGAGCCCAGCATACAGTGAAAGTCGGGAAGGAAAGTATTCAAAGGTTGGAGGGTTCAAAATTCACCAAATACAGTCAACTCAGTATTTGACAGCTAAGTGATTCTTGGAGACATTTTAACAAGGTTGGTTTGCAAAACATGTTACCATACTGTCAAATTCCAAGTGGCTACTTCACACGTGAGATCATGAAGCAGGTGAGTCTGGTGCCAGTTCCTTTCCTCCTTCATCCTCACTAAAAGTGGGGCTCTACTGGATGGACATGACTTCCTTCCATCCCCCCCACCACCAGTAATATCTGCACTTCCTTCTACGCTCTTTTTTTCTGAGTGAGAATGGCCCCATCCTTTATGTAACTTTGGTTTAGAGAACACACACACAACTGTACCTGTGCTTCCTGTAATTCCACGAGGTTAGCAGAGCACAAGGAATCCCCTGTCCCTGCCACTTGTCATCCTTTGTCCCCACCAGTGCAGAGGACGCCCTGGATGCCTCCCCTGGGGTCCTGCCAGATCACAGCACCCTGGCCTCTTGCTGCTGCTAGGGAAGGCACCTGGTGGCCTTGAGGCTCTATCTCTTGGTTGCCTCCACTGAAGGGAACCCCTCCACCATGCCTCAACCACCTTCAGGCTGGGGCCTCTGGCGGCCTGAGGTGAGTCCACACACCTGGTGCCATGCTCCTAGGTAATCATCAGGAACCTAAAGGAAGTCATTGAGTGCTGGTGTCCTGGTCTCCTGAAGGCATGCTGTCTCCTTGCTGCTTGCTTGTCACTCTGTGGTCCTGGGGATGTAGCTATTTATGAGGCTGCAGGAGAGAAGGTCCTCCCAAGTCTGTGATCAACTTTCTGTTTTGAGCAAAATATTCGCCTCTCATTATCTCTCTTTTGAGTCATATAGGGACTTTTCATAAAACCATTTGATTTAAGAATATATTTGAATGGAAGAGGCAATTCCCATATCATTTAACTCTCCACCCTTCCCCTCTCCATAGTGATTGGTCCAAGAGACAGTGTGAGATGACGGAGGGGGGGACACAGAGGTGATGGGGTACAGGGACTCATCTTTACAATCTCAGGACCCAAGGGGATGAAGCAGGAGGATCTCAAGGTAGATGACAGCCTGGGCTACATAGGTGAGGCCTCCTTGTCAAAACCATTAGTTTCCACATCAGATTCACATCTCTTATGCTCCCTTCTGCTAGCTATACTCCATAAGGGAATATTTCCTTGCGAAGTATCAAGACTTATCAAGTCATCACTGGTCATTCTGGAGACTGAAATAGCCAAGCAGTATCTTCCTAGTTAATGTAAAAGCATTTCCCTGATCAAACCCTGGCTGTGTTTTTTTAAAAAATTATTTTTTGGTTTATTTTTATTTATTTATCTGAGAGCAACAGACAGAGAGAGAAAGAGACACATACACACACACACACACACACACACACACACAGAGAGAGAGAGAGAGAGAGAGAGAGAGAGAGAGAGAGAGAGAGAGAATGGGCATGCCAGGGCTTCCAGCCACTGCAAACGAACTCTAGATGCATGTCCTACCTTATGCATCTGGCTTACATGGGTCCTGGGGAATTGAACCTTGAACCAGTGTCCTTAGGCTTCACAGGCAAGTGCTTAACCACTAAGCCATCTCTCCAGCCCCCTTCTTTTTATTCTAATCAAGACGATTTGACTTGTTTCATTCTTACTATAAAGGTAATGCATAGTTAATATTATTCATAAATAAAAAGCAGTAAAGGAATAATGGGGAGATGCTCAGTGGTTAAAGGCACTTGCTTGTAAAGCTTGTTGACACTGGTGTGATTCCTCAGTGCCCATGGAAAGACAAATGCACAAAGTGGCACATGTGTGTGGAGTTTATTTGTAGCAGCAAGAGACCCTAGCACACCAATAGTCTCCTTCTTTCTCTCTTTCTGTCCCTCTCTCTCTTACAAAAATAAGTAATTTTTTAAGAGATAAAAAAAAAAAATTGCCAGATGTGGTGGCTCATGTCTGGAATGCTAGCACTTTGGAAGCTAACGTAGGAGGATCACCATGAGTTCAAGGCTAGCCTGTACTACAGAGTGAGTTCTGTAGGCTAGAATTCGACCTTAAAAATTCCTGGGCTGGGAAGATAACTCAGTGGTTAAAGACTCTTGCTTGCAAAGCCTGCCAGCCTGGGTTCAATTCTGTAGAATCCAAGTAAAGCTGGATATAGAAAGTGGTGCATGCATTGGCAATGGCAAAAGACCCTGGCATGTGCGTGCACACACACACACTTGCATCAAAACAAAAAGCTTTATTGTCTTTACTTATCATGTATGGCAGGTATAAAATTTTTTTTTAGTGTGGATCAAGTGACTACTGTGTGGGAATCCATTTCCCAGAGGCAACTGTTCCCAGTTTGACTTCAAATTTTCAAAAAGAAAAATATAATATGCATTCTGTTTTGTAACATGTTCTCTACTCATCAATGTATTAGTCACTTCTTTCCATAACAATGTTGTTTCAATATCATTGTCTAAAATTCCATGACTCTGGTGGTCCATAGTTTACTCAATGTGACCAGCCCTCTGTGGAGGCTATCATTATTATTGCCTCTCGGCCACTTTTCTTCTTCCTGGGTTCCTGCAGGCAGTGGGTAGGTCTGTCCACCACCTTATTCGTTGGTATTTTAGCATGCTTGGAAAACTCCATACTACTCCTTCCTTGTTGGTCTTCTTTTGAGAAATTATAAATTATATACTATACTGTGATTAATACTAGTACACGGCCAAGAGAAGACCTGTGAAAATGTACTCGAGCAAATCAACTTAGTCTCTTGAGAGGGAGGTAGCAACATGAGGAATGGTTGCAGAGCACACGTAGTGAATCTAACCCTGAGGTGTGACTTCATGATGTTTCTAAGTGCCTGCTATCACAGCGTTTACAGTCACACAAGCACAGGCCTCATGTAAAGGTGATTTGTCTGTGAAGTCCAGGAAAGCCTTTCCCCCAAGCTACCACCACTGCTCAGGTCAATTTCTTAGCCTCTCTTGGAAATTCCCTTCTGAGTCTTTGAGGCAGCCTTTGAAAATTATCATGTGGTAAATTTTGATCACTAAAGAGAGTTGAGTGATGGGATTTTGTATCTGAAAATAGTTGAAGATCTTTCTCCAGCTTATCTTTTAAGAAACTGAAGCTGACCCATAGTTATTTAGAGTAAAGACAAAACTAGTATTTCAAGTAAAGACAGGGCTGTCATGATGGCTGATCCAGATACGGGAACAAAATAAAGTTTAACATCAGGTAGCTAGTACCCTTCACTTATCCTAAGGGCCCTGAAAAAGGCAAGTTTCCAAGTTAGTGAGCCATGATGGGAGGGCTGGAATGAGGTCACAGTGTTCCCAAGATACCTTCTCAGCAGGAATAAGTTTGTCTGGTACAATTGCTAGATAAGTCTAGCTCAGTGACTTCATAGTCATGCCTAGTGTTACTAAAAGTCCTATCACTGTTGGCATCCTGATGGTACACATCATTGGAGAAACCTGGGGCTTTGGAAGAAGGTCTATGTTGTACAAGCTCCAGTTCGGGGATGAACTGGGCTATGATGGGGCCAAGCTAGTCCACTGAGGTATTCTATACAGGGGTTAATGCTGAGGCATGCCCTGGGGCTTCTGGCCTTGAGTTTATTCCTTAATTGACTTGGTCAGGATGTGTCCATAAGGTTAGGTTCTCCCTGCCCTGCGAGGTTGCTAGACAGTACAGAAGCAAATTGAATGGAATTAAGCCTAGCTTAAAGAATCCAATCTCTAGGACAGCAAAGAACCAAGAAACCTCCATGGAGCTGGCTTGGAGATCTCTGTGGACACAACCACCACCAAAGATATGCATGCAACCTCTCAATCATTTAATGTCTCTGTGTCTTTTGACCCTCCCTCCCTCCTTCCCTGTTCTCTATGTCTCTACCTAGGGATAACATGGAGGCAAAGAGTTCTTCCCCACTTTGTCAAGTGAAAGAAGTTGACCATGGACAGCCAAGACAAGAGAACCTTAGTAAGAAGAAAAAGAAAGCTGCCAAGAAGCCACCTCTTCAGATGTCCTCAGACTCGGATGGCTCTTCCCATGGCACCAGGTCCCAAAAGTCCAATCCTGACCTTTCCTGAGTCCAAGATGGGGGTTGGGGACACCTACAAACACTTTGAAATCTCCTTTTAGAATAGTGTATGTGAGATTATTCCCTAGTTTCCAGACCAGTGTAGGTCCCAGCACAGTGGAAACCCTAATCCCTTTAAGCACGCTGACTTCCATTCTCCCAGAGAAGGCCCTTGGCCAGTGGCCTAGGGCTCAACCAGCCTCGCCTACACTGCTCCGCCTGCACCCAGAGCAGCCCTGCCCTGCCCTCTCCAAGCCTCCCAGCAGCAAAGGGCTAGGACCTGTCACCGAGAACTCCTGGCACACTAGTGGCAAGAAGCCAACATTCCTCCAGGGCTGCCCAGGTCCCAGCCACTCACCCCCCCATAGAGCAAGCCCCCTCCTGAGGTAAGGGCCCCCTTTATTCCACCTCTGCCTTCATAGGTGATGACCACGACAGCTCCTCTTTTGGACTCCAACCTGATTATTCTGATTGCTTGGGTTCTGGTTCTTGGCTTTGCTGGCCTGCCTTTATCTTATTTCTTGTTATCTCCACAAAATTGTTCTCCATTTTGTGGTACATTTCTACATACTTAGAAGTTCTAACCTGACCAACTCCCTTCATAGAATTTTTAAGGTATTGGGAATAGGCTCCGTGACTGTAGTCTTGTTTTAAATTTATTATCTCATCTGAATTAGGGATTTTTTTTTTTTTTTTTTGTCACTCAATGTGAAGATTAAATTTAAGAGCCGGCAATTTGCCTAAGACCTGCAAGACTGAACATTCTCTATGTTAGTTTTCTAAATATTTTTATTGATCCTTTCCTAATTATTTGTGTTTGTAGTCTGTTGTAGGTGCCTCTATTTGAATGCAGAACCAGAATAAAAGCCCTTACATTGGAAACTTTTCAGTGTTATTCACTTGCCTCTATTTCCTTTGGATACATTTTAGTAATGACATGTGAAAGTATTCAGTTCTACTCAGTAATTTCAGCACTTAAACCTCTCAAGCTCTTTTTCTAGTTAGTAATAACCCTAGGGCTAGATAAAAACAGAGTACAGTTCATTAATAGCATAACATATTGGAGGCTTTTGAAAATAGAAAACATAAGGCAGAGCTCTGACATTATAAAAACTCACAACCTAATTAAACATGATGCTCATATTCTTTGTTTGTTTGTTTGTTTTGTTTTTCAAGGTAGGGTCTCACTCTAGCCCAGGCTGACCTGGAATTCACTATGTAGTTTCAGGGTGGCCTCAAACTCTCAGCGATCCTTCTACCTCTGCCTCCTGAGTGCTGGGATTAAAGGTGTGTACCACCACGCCCGGCTATGATGCTCATGTTCTTAAACACTAAGGATGAACATGCTAAAGGAAGAATTTGCTTCAAAAAATACAACAGATAAGGAGCAAGAGCTCAGCATCAGGCTGAAAATAGTAAGGTACTAAGGAATAATTGAATATTGGAGAAATTATAAAAACAAGGCACACAGCATGGGGGACATGTTGCATACCTTATACCCCCCAAAACAAACCTCAGAATTTCCTTGGCATGAAGGAACTCCAGGTCCTTAAAGAAGTCAGAAGGTTGCACAGTGTTTCTCTGTGTGCTAGAGGACTGTCCATGAAGAAAGAATCCCTTCAAACTCATCTGTCCGTGCATGCATGGAGGCCTGCACGCATTCATTCAATTGACCAACCAGTTGAGTGCTGAACTATGCCAGGCTGTAGGAAGATGCATTACACTTCCAGGACATGGTTACCTTCTCTCTGTAATCTCCATTTAAAAAAATATTTATGTTTATTTGACACACAGAGAGAGAGAGAGAGAGAGAGAGAGAGAGAGAGAGAGGCAGACATATATATAGAGAGAATGGGCACTCCAGGGCCTTTAGCCACTGCAAACAAACTCTGCACTCATTTGTGCATCTGGCTTTGCTCCTTTTTAAAAACTTATTTATTTGCAAGCAGAGGACAGAGAGAGAGAGAATGGGTACACCAGGGCCTCTAGCAGCTGCAAATGAACTCCAGATGCCTCCTGGGTAATTTGTGTGTTTGATTTTTTTCACTGAATAAGCCTGCATTTTTAGCACACACAAGAAATAACAAAAGAAGTTCATTTTGTAAAGAAACAAAGAAAAAACAATAATAGCTCTATAATCCAATTTGAAGGCTACCCTATATAATTGGTCTGACTCACAAGCCAGGGGCAGAAGTATTTGATACCACATGAGAACTGTATGGAAGAGGTGAGCCATTAAAACAGCGAGAAATGCTCTCGAGGAGGGAAGGGTGGCTGGGCAAGGTATAAGATTAAGTGGCAGGGCCACCTATGTCAATCACTTCTGCATTTTATTTACCTCGGTTCTGGAGTTCATGGTTCAATGACCAGGTCCATTGCTAATTCAGAGCAAGCAGTTCAGGGGGGCATGTAGCCAGTACAGTTAAACAAGAGAAGTGACTTGGGAGAATAAAAATTGGACAAGAGGGCTGGAGAGATTGATTAGTGGTTGGATTCCCCAATACCCACAGAAAGACAGATGCACAAGGTGGCACATGCATGTGGAGTGAGTTTGCAGTGGCTAGAGGCCCTAGTGCGTCCATTCTCTCTCTCTCTGTGTGTCTCTCTCTCTCTCTTTCTCTTTTTCTTTCTCTTTCTCTTTCTTTTTCTCTTTCTCTTTCTCTCTGCCCAGGGCAGTGGTGCACACCTTTAATCTCAGGCAGAGATAGAAGGATCTCTGTGAGTTCAATGTCAGCCTGATACTACATAGTGAACTCCAGGTCAGCCTGGGCTTGAGCGAGACCATATCTCAAGAAAAAGGGTGGGGGGAAGAATTACTAAAAGTACATTTGCACAGGATTAAAGAGTATTTCTTATAAACTGAGAAAATAAATAATGCTAAGCTATAAAAGAATTCAGTCATATGAATAACATTAAAATACATAGAATTCAACATATATAAATCATGATCAGTTAGAAGATATATTGATAGACCCTTAGGTGCAACTGTGACAAGAAATAAAGTACACTTGACTCATTATTTACAGTAGTTATATTTGATAAAATTGCTCCTAACAGGGCTGGAGAGATGGCTTAGCAGTTAAGGCATTTGCCTGCAAAGCCAAAGGACCTCTGTTCATTTCCCCAGGACCCACATAAGCCAGATGTAGAAAGTGGCACATGCATTTGGAGTTTGTTTGCAGTGGCTGGAGGCTCTGGCATGCCCATTCTTTCTCTCTCTCAAATAAATAAATAAATAAAATTTTTTAAATTGCTCCTAACATTGAGTACTGAATCATTTCCCCTGGCAAAATACAAATCTAGGTTACAAACAATATCTGGTCATAATATTTTCATCAACCAGTTACCACATAACCTTGTTTAATAGATATTTCTGCTTAGAATACCTGACATAATATATATTGTTAATTAAAATATGGCCAGCACACACAAGCTGGAATAAAATTTATCTAAAACATGTTTTTTCTGCATGTTACAACCCTATGGTGCTTCAGCATTTACCTCGTGGTACATTTTAAACAGCTAATTAATAAGCATGAAGATACCACAAAAATGTGGTATGAAATTTCCCATAAAATGACAAGCTAGAAGAGTTAAAAGAAGAAAGCAGTTGAGTGATTCAAATTCGTCATGGCTTGAGGAATTCGTCTGTCTGCAAAAGTGCCTGGAACATTGATTGAAATCAATGTTGAAAATAAACTGTAGCAAGAAAGCACGAGGTTAGACCTGTAATAAACTAAGAAGTGGGCAAAGCTAACATGTGAAAGACACAAAGTGACTTATTTTCAGATAGGGAGCTTCAACACTGTGGAGGTTATAGTTCTCCTTAATTTCATTGATGATAACTCATTCCAAATAAATTAGCAAATGCAGCCAGGCTTGGTGGCACACACCTTTAATCCCAGAATTTGGGAAGCAGAGGTAGGAGGATCACTATGAGTTTGAAGCCAGTCTGGGCTAGAGCAAGACCCTACCTCAAAAAAAAAAAAAAAAAGAAAAGAAAAAAAAAACACCTGCCTGAACTAGAGTGAACTCAAGATCAGCCTGAACAACATAGTAGTGAGACCCTGTGTCAAATAAATAAACAAATAATAAATAAATAAAAAGAGGGCTGTGAATATAGCTCAGTGACAGAGTGCTTCCTTGTCATGTGTTAAGACATGTATTTCATCTCCAGTACTATGCAAAAAAATAGCCAAGCATGGTAGTGTATGCCTTTAATCCCAGCACTCAGGAGGCAGAGAATTGCTGAGAGTTTAGGCCAACCTGAGATTACATAGTGATTTCCAGGTTATCCTGGGCTAGAGTGAGACCCTACCTTGGAAAAAAAAAAAAAGGCAAATGTTTTATGTGACTTGAAAAGATGACAGCAAAGTTTCTATAAATAAGTTTATATGGAAAAATAGGAAAGTAGCTAAGAAACTACTAAAAAAACAAAAGCCATAAAGACAGAATTATGGTAATTTTACTATTAAAATACTGTAACATCTCTATAATTAAATCAGTATGGTGCTAGTGTGATAAAGGACAAATTAACTGATTGAATAAAATGAAATCCAAGAAAAGATGTATCTCTATTATATATGGAGGCTTAGAATATTCTAAAGGTGACATCTCTGATCAACTTTATAGTGCCTGATATTGGGACAACTGATAACCACTAAATAATAAAAACCAATTCATACCTCATGCCACATGTAAGAATGAACTCCAAATGGATCCAAGTCTTAAATGTTAAAAAGAAAGATGCTAAAGCACAGAGGCACTAAAAGCAAGTGTGAAGGAATTCCCCAGAACATAGAGGTACAGGTTTTCTAACAGACTAAAAATCCATTTGCAACTGAAGATTGCTAACCTTGGGCATGGGCTCATGAAAATTTGGATTTTTAAAGCCTTGCTAAGGCCTGTTTTTTCCTCTCTGGGCAGCTGGGTGCATTAAGAGCCTTTAGCCTACCCTCCATCTATAGTGAGCTCTACGCGCCTGAGAGCTTACAGCCTGCCCTCCATCTCTGGGGAGCTTTGGGACCCCAGTTCATCTCCAGGGAGCTCTATGCAGCATCTTCACAGTGCTGGTGAAAAGTAGACATGGAGAGTACTGGGGTTCGAGCATGGTGTCCTGAGCACTAATGTAGCAGGAGAAAACAACTTAGTTCTTGATTGGGGCAAGCCCTCACTCTGAAAGAACAAAGGTGAGTTAAAACAAATGAATAAAAGTAAAGAAATAAATCCAACCAGTAGCCTGCCTCAGATGTGTAAGCCACAATGCAAGAGCACAAGCAACGTGAAAAACCAAGGGCGCCTAACTCCTCCAAAATTACTCCTTTTGTAATGGCCTGCAGTGAGATCAAATCTGAAGAAATCCCAGAAACAGAACTCAAAATAATGATTACAACTATGTTCAAATAAATCAAAGAAGACAATAAAATTCTAAGTGAATCTCGCATAAAAAACAGGTGGCTGAAATAAGCAAGGATAGAAACGATGTGAAAGGAGAATTCAGTAAAGAGATATGAAAATGAAGAACATGAATCAGGGCTGAAGGCTGGCTGAGCCTTTAAAAGTACTTGCTTGCAAACCTGCCTGCCTGGGCTCAATTCCCCACTACCCATGCAAAGACAGATGCACACAGTG
This sequence comes from Jaculus jaculus, assembly GCF_020740685.1. Taxonomy (NCBI): domain Eukaryota; kingdom Metazoa; phylum Chordata; class Mammalia; order Rodentia; family Dipodidae; genus Jaculus; species Jaculus jaculus. The sequence continues at coordinate 118,744,812 of NC_059105.1, forward strand.
GCATATGCATCTAGAATTTGTCTGCAGTGGCAAGAGGTCCTGACATGCCCATATTTATTCTCTCTCTCCAAATAAAAATTTTAAAATATTTATTTGCAAGCAGAGAGAGAACAGCCATGCCAGGGTCTCTAGCTATAGCTAATGAATCCAGATGCATACACAACTTTGTGCATCTGGCTCTATGTGGGCACTGGGGAATTGAACCAGGGTCCTTAGGCTTTACAGGCAAATGCCTTAAGTGCTAAGCCCATCTCTCCAACCAATGAAAATATTTTTTAAATAAAACAAAAATCAAATAAAACGCTGCATGAAAAGACTTACCAATAGAATTACTAAGAAGAGGACAAAATATCTGAGCTGGAAGATGAGGTGGAAGAATTAAAACATTCCAACATGGACAATTATAAATAAGATGAACTTTCAGGCTAATCAAAGCACTATGAAGAGACCAAATTTAAGAATCATGGGCATAAGAGAAGATGGATAGTTATACTCTATAGGCATAAAATACATTTTCAGTGAAATCATCGCAGAAAATTTCCCTAGCTTAGGGAAAGAGATGCTAGTCAAAATATAGGAGGCATTTAGAACACCAAGCAGAAAAGAACTTCTTCTTGTCATATAATTAAACCACTCGTTATATAGAACAAAGAAGCATATTGAAATTAGCAAGAGAAACATCACATCACAGTCTATCTGATTGGATTTAAAGGCAGGATTAATCTGTTATCTCCAAGAGACCCACCTTACTATAAAGAGCTATTCTACTTTAAAATCAAAAGATGGAAAAACATTTTCCAAGAAAATGGAGCTAGGAAACAGACAGATGCCACTGCTCTAATATCTGAAAAAAGTGACTTGAAATCAATATGAGTCATAAGAATTTTAAAATGTCACTTTAGGGCTGGAGAGATGGCTTAGCAGTTAAGGCACTTGCCTGTGAAGCCTAAGGACCCATGTTTGATCTCTCTCCAGATCCCATGTAAACCAGTAGCACAGAGGTCACACTAGTGCAAGGTTGCACATGCACGCTAGGTGGTGCAAGCATCTGGAGTTCAATTGCAGTGGCTGAGGCCCTGGTGTACCAATTCTCTCTCTCTCTCTCTTTTTCAGTCTGGCTCTTTCACTAAAAAAAAATGTTTAAAAAAAGAGTGTCACTTTATACTGATTAAGGGCACAGTTCTTCAAGAGGATAATTCTAAAAACATGTGCACCAAACACAAGTGCATCCAATTTCATAAAACAAATACTATTAGAGGTAAAGTCAAGTAATAGTGGCTGACATGAATACTTCATTCTCATCACTCAACAAGTCATCCAGGCAAAAAAGCACACAAACATATGAATTGAATGATATCATAGACCAGTTGGACTTGACAGAGGCGTATAAAACATTCCACTCAACCACTGCAGAATATACACACTTCTCAACCATGGAATTTTCAACCCATAGGACTTTCTCTAAAAGATCATTTACGGCTGGAGAGATGGCTCATCACTTAAAGGCACTTGCTTAGCAAAGCCTAAGGACCCAGATTAGATTCCCCAGTACCCACATAAAGACAGAGGCACAGGGTGGTGCATATATCTGGAGTTTGATTACAGTGGCAAGAGGCCCTGGTGTGCCTACTTTCCCTCTCTCTCATCCTTTCTCTCTCTCTGTCTCTCATACATAAACACACACACCTTGAAAATAAATAATACTTAAAGTAAATCACCTATACACAAAACAAGTCTTAATAAATGCAGGAAAGTTGTAATAATTACTTGGAATAAACTTATAAATCCACACCAAGAGAAACTCTAGAACACACCCAAACTCATGGAGATTAAACAACACAATAATAAACATTGAAGAGATGAGAAAGAAATCAACAAATTCCTATAAACTCATGAAAACAAAACAACATACCAAAAGTTGTAAGCTATTATAAAAGCCATCCTGAGAGTGAAGTTTACATTAAGAAAGCTGAAAGAGGGCCGGAGAGATGGCTTAGCATTTAATTGCTTGCCTGTGAAGCCTAAGGCTCAATTCCCCAGGACCCACGTTAGCCAGATGCACTAGGGGGCGAATGTGTCTGGAGTTCGTATGCAGTGGCTGGAAGCCCTGGTGTGCCCATTCTCTCTTTCTCTCTCTCTGTCTCTCTGCTTCTTTCTCTCTCTGTCACTCTCAAATAAATAAAAATAAAACAAAAAAGTTAAAAAAAAAAAAAAAAGAAAGCTGAGAGAGAGCTGGAGAGGTGGCTTCATGGTTAAAGGTGCTTTCATGCCAAACTTGACAGCCTGGGTTCAAGAACCCAGTGGCCATGGAAAGCCAGGTGCACAAAGTAGCCCTTGCTTCTGGAGTTTGTTTGCAAAAGTAGGGGACCCTGCCTGCCCATTCTCTCTCTTGCTCTCTCTTTCTTCTTCTCCCTCTCTCTCTGTCTCTCCTTGCCTCTGCTAAATAAACAAATATTTTTATATTAACAGGAAATACTTAATTTCCAATCTCTACTTTCCATCTTTATAAACTGAAATAAAAAATTAATATATTACAAAATATCTGTAATTAAAGGTAAACCTAGTGGGGGGTAAAAACAGAGAGAGAAAAGAATTCAGACAGTGTCAGAAACCTATATATCATGGAGGATGAGGTGGCAACTGGTGCTTTTTTGATTCACCATTCTCAAAACCTGCTAGTAATCATTTTAGTCATACATATATGTGTATTATATACACACACATAACAAGTTTACAAAAAAAATTTTTTTGTTTTTTTTAAATTTTATTTTATTTTATTTATTTGAGAGCGACAGACGCAGAGAGAAAGACAGATAGAGGGAGAGGATGAGAATGGGCGTGCCAGGGCTTCCAGCCTCTGCAAACGAACTCCAGACGCGTGCACCCCTTTGTGCATCTGGCTAACGTGGGACCTGGGGAACCGAGCCTTGAACCGGGGTCCTTAGGCTTCACAGGCAAGCGCTTAACCACTAAGCCATCTCTCCAGCCCTTTTGGTTTGTTTTTTGAGGTAGGGTCTCATTCTAGCCCAGGCTGACCTGGAATTCACAATGCAGTCTTAGGGTGGCCTCAAACTCATGGTGATCCACCTACCTCTGCCTCCTAAGTGCTAGGACTAAAGGCACGAGCCACCACACTTCGCTACAAATATTGTTTTTTAAAGAAAAATCTGCTAGGCATGGTGGTTTCACCAGAGTGAAACCCTACCTCAAAAAAGAAAAGAAAAGAAAAGAAAAATCTGCTGGGGGTGGTGACACACGCCTTTAATTTTAGCACTCAGGAGGCAGAGGTAGGAGTATCTCCATGAGTTCAAGGCCACCCTGAGAATACAGAGTAAATTCCAGTTCAGCCTGGGCTAGCATGAGGCCTTACCTCAAAAAAAAAAAAAAAAAAAGAAAGAAAGAAAGAAAGAAAGAGAGAGAGAGAAAGAAAAGGAGAAAAGAAAGAAAAATCTAGGGCTGAGAGATGGCTTAGTGGTTAAGGCACTTGCTTGGGAAGCCAAAGGACCAAAGGTTCAATTTCCCAGGACCCATGTAAGCCAGATGCGCAAGGGGGTCCATGTGTCTGGAGTTCCTTTGCAGTGGCAGGAGACCCTGGCATGCCCATTCTCTCTTTCTTTGCCTCATTCCCTCTCTCTCTCTCAAATAAATAAATAAATTTTTTATTTATTTTTGAATAAAGGAAAGAAACATCTGAAAGATCTCACATGAATAATTTAGCAATTCATCTTAGGGTTTGGAGAAAGAAGAACACATCAACTCAAAATCAGTAGGTAGCAAGAAATAAGATCAGAGCAGAAATTAATGAAATGGAAATGATAGAGAGAATACAAAGAATCAATGAAGCAGAGACTTGGTTCCTTGGAAGTATAAACAAAACTGACAAACCCTTAGCCAAACTAACACAGTATTACTCTCTTTTTCAATAAGTTATAGAACAATAAGTTGTAGACCACAACCTAGTAAAGATTGTCTAAACTACCCTGAGACAGAAAGAGACAGACAGGCACACAGAGAGACCCATATTAATAAAATTATAACTGCAAAGGAGACCATTACAACAGATACAGATGAAATCTGGAAAATCATTAGACATACCTTGAAAACATGCACTCCACTAAACTGGAAAATCTGAAAGAAATGAGGGAATTTCTAGAGGCATATGACCTCAAACCAAATTGAAATAAGCAGGACTATACCAAGCAATGAGCCTGAAGCCATACTGAAAGAACCCTGACAAAAGAAGTCCAGGGCTGGAGAGATGGCTTGACAGTTAGTGCTGAATTCTACCAAATCTCTCAAGAAGAGCCAACATCAGGCTGGAGAGGTGGCTCAACTGTTAAGGTGCTTGCTTGCAAAGCCGAACAACCAGAGCTCAATTCCTCAGTTCCCATGCAGGGCCAGATGCACAAAGTGGCACCAGTACCTGGAGTCTGCAGTGTCTAGAGGCTCTGTCATGCCCATTCTCTCTGTTTGTCTCTCATCTAGCTCTCACTGCTTGCAAATAAACAATATTTTTAAGAAAAGAAGAGCCAACACCAACACTTCTCAAATTATTTCATAAAATAGTAAATAAGGGGATACTACCAAACTCTTTATGAAGGCAGAATTATTCTGGATACCAAAATCAGATAAAGTTATAACAAAAAAGAAAATTATAGACCAATCTCCAGTTGCCCAGGAAATAGACAACAAATGGGACCTCAGGAGATTAAAAAACCTTTGTATAGCAAAAGAAATAGTTGAAGAGGCAGCCTACAGAATGGAAGAAAATCTTTGTCAGCTATGCACTTAGCAGAGGATTGTCTAATATACAAAGAACTAAAAAAGAAATAGTCCAATCAAAACTGAACTAAGGAACTGAGCAGAGAAATCTCAAAAAAAGAAGGACAAATGGCCAGTAATTTTTTTTTTTTTTTTGAGGTAAAGTCTCACTCTATCTCAGGCTGACCTTGAACTCGCAGTGATCCTCCTACTTCTGCTTCCTGAGTGCTGGGATTAAAGGCATGGGCCACTATATCTAGCTCCAATAAATTTTTTTCTCAATTTTTATTAACATTTTCTATGATTATAAAAAATATCCCATGGTAATACCCTGCCTCCCCTCCCCCGCTTTCCCCTTTGAAATTCCATTCTCTATCATATCCCTTCCCCATATCAATCAGTCTCTGTTTTATTTTAATGTCATGATCTTTGCCTCCTCTTATGATGGTCTTGTGTAGGTAGTGTCAGGCACGGTGAGGTCATGGATATCCAGGCCATTTCATGTCTGGAGGGAGCACGTTGTAAGGAGTCCTACCCTTCCTTTTGCTCTTACATTCTTTCCGCCACCTCTTCTGCATTAGACTCTGAGCCTTGGAAGGTGTGATCAAGATGTTAGTACTCCAGTCACTTCTTTCCAGCACTATGATACCTTCTGAGTCATCCCAAGGTCACTACCATCTGAAAAGAGAAGATTCTCTACCCAAAGTGAGAGTAGCATTAATATAAGGGTATAAATATTAAAAGAAGTGCTTACTGAGCAGTTTGATAAGCATAGTATATACATTTGGCCAGACATCAGCAGATGTTACACCCCTAGGGCTCATGACTACCTCTGTTTTAAGTTTTCAGTATCAGGGATGTGTTCCCCCCCCTCCATGGAGCGGGCCTCCAGTCCAACTGGAGGGCAGTTGGTTTCCACCATGACAGACCTGCCACTATTGCACCCGTTGGCTCATTTGGCCTGGCTGACCAATTATAAGGCTTGCAGTGTCCACTGTTGAGTATCTTCACTGGTGGTATCTCTTTCTCCTATTGAACTACATGTAGAATGGCTTCTTCCATCTTTCTGTCAGCTGGTCTACATGGAGGAGGTTATCAGCTCAGTTCCAGCAGGATTTCTCAGTGTGGCCTTGCAGCCCAAGTATACGGAGTCTTCATCAACAGGGTCTTACTATCTATTCCTGGTGGGAAACCAAGGAACTCGGCAATGGCCTATAATGTTTTGGGGGCATCAGGGACCTCCATGGCCAACAACTCTCTGGAGGTATCCCATCCCTGGCACTGAAAAGTTTCTAACAACGATTTATGGCTTCTGAGTTTTCCATTATCTGAAACCAGAGGATTCCACATGATTTATTTGCATCCTCTTAGATTTTGATTAGCCCTCCTTCCACCTTTCCCAATAAATTTTTTAAAGTGTTCAACATCCTTAGCCATCAGGAAAATGGAAATTGATGCTGCTTTTGAGATTCTATCTCATCCCTGCCACAATAACTCAACTTCTTCTTCTTAAAATTTTCCTCATTTATTTGCATGTATGTGGGAGGGGTGGGAGAGCGTGTGCACCAGGGCCACTTACTGCTGTAAATGAACACCAGATGCTTGCACCACTTCCTGCATCTGGTTTATGTGGGTGGTTGGGGAATGGAACCTGGGCCAGCAGGCTTTGCAAGTAAGTGCCTTTATCCACTGAACCATCTTCCCAGACCCACTCTATAATATGGTTTTTGGGGGTGAGATTTTTGTTGTTGTTGTTGTTTTGAGGTAGGGTTTCACTCTAGTTCAGGCTGACCTGGAATTCACTATGGAGTCTCAGGGTGGCCTCAAAATTATGGCAATCCTCCTACTTCTGCCTCCCTAGTGCTGGGATTAAAGGCGTGCGCCACCATGCCCGGCTTGTTTTTTTATTTTGGACAGAGTCTCATATATCACAGGCTGGCCTTAAACTTACATAGCAGAGGACGACTTTGCACTTCTGATCCACCTATCCCCAGCTCTGAAGTACCAGGATTATAACCATACACCACCAATCCCACACCTGATTTATGTAGTGCTGGAATCAAACCATATACATCCTAGGAAAGCACTCTACCAGCTGAACCACATCCACAGCCCCTGCTAAAGGCAATTTTTAAGGATGTAAGGAAATTAAACAAAACAGAAGTTCAGATCTTAATAACAGAATGAACAGTATCTGAAGTGGCAAGTATTTTCCTCCTAATATACATATAGGCATACTACACATGGCAACTGTAGCACTAAGGCAACGCGTGGCGTAAGTGGCAAATGAACACAAATGGTTGCGTCTGTGGTTTGAACACGCGTCCTCAAAACCTCATGTGTTAAATAAAGGCTGTGCTTCTATTTGGAGGTGATGAACCTTTAGGAAGTGGGACCTAGTGGAAGGAAGATAGTTACTAAGGCTACATCCTCCAAGGGGCTATTGGGAAGCCTGCTCCTGTCTCTCCTTGTGTTTCCAGGGTATCATAAAGTGATCAGTTTCCACTGCTACCAGGAAGTGCTCCATCACTATAGACCCCAAAACAATAGTACCAACCAACCATGGACTGAAAGCTCCAAAGCCATGAGTCAATATAAACCTTCCCTCCCTGTAAGCTGTTTGTTTCAGGGATTTTGCTGCAGTGACAGAAAACTGAACAACACAGGGTTTCTGCATTGCGCTCAATATGGCTTTTCTCTTTCCCAATAAGTTATAAAACAAGTAACCTCAGACTAGTAAAGACTGTCCCAACTGCCTGGACCTGTAACCCAATCCTAGAAAATATGTGTATTTTCAAGTTTGCTTGGTACCTTCATCATTAAAATGGCTTTATGGCCATAAAGCAAATTTCAACAGATCCCAATACAGAATATGTTCATGGAGCAAAATGAAAAGCCAATAACAATAGATAAATCAACTCACAAAACATTTGAAAATAAAACACATTTTTTAAAAATCCATGGAACAAAAAAGTCACAAGGTTAAATGGTAAATCTAAATATTATTTGAAAAAAAATCAAGCCAGCTATAGTAACATGGCAACTCATAGTCCCAACTACTGGAGAGACTGAGGCAGGAGGATCACTTAAACCCAGGAGTTTGAGGCCAGCCTGGAAAACATGGAAAGACCATGTCACTGAAAAAAGAAAAAGAGCTCCGTCGCTCCGCCGCTCCGCCGCCGGGCTTCTTCAGTGCCGTTTCTCTCCCACCCAGCGTCGCTACTACGGGGTCGCCGCCGCAGGGAGCTCGGATCCTGCCGGGAAAATGTCTGATGAATTTTCGTTGGCAGATGCACTCCCTGAACAGTCTCCTGCCAAAACCTCTGCTGTGAGCAATACAAAGCCTGGGCAACCTCAGGGCTGGCCAGGCTCCAGCCTTGGACTAACCCAGTGCCCCACCTTCTGTGCCACAGGACTCCCGCCAGGTGCAACGCCCTCCACTGTGCCTTTTGGACCAGCACCAACAGGAATGTATCCCTCTGTGCCTCCCAGCGCCAGGACCCCCAGGATCCTTTCCTCCTTCTGGACCATCATGTCCCCCACCTGGTGGTCCTTATTCAGCCCCAAGTGTGCCAGGCCCTGGCCCCACAGGGCCATATGCTGCACCAAATATGCCCTTTCCAGAGCTACCTAGACCATATGGTGCACCCACAGATCCAGCTGCAGCTGGTCCTTTAGGTCCATGGGGATCCATGTCTTCTGGACCCTGGGCACCAGGAATGGGAGGGCAGTATCCTACTCCCAATATGCATACCCATCTCCAGGGCCATATCCCACTCCTCCTCCCCCACAAGCACCAGGGGCAGCACCACCTGTTCCATGGGGCACTGTGCCACCAGGAGCCTGGCGACCACCAGCTCCATATCCTGCCCCTACAGGATCATATCCAGCACCAGGACTCTATCCTACACCAAATAATCCATTCCAGTGCCTTCAGGACCTTCTGGTGCTCCACCAATTCCTGGTGCCCCCCATTCTTATCATTAAATTAACAGTGGATGACGAGATGACGCTTTGCTTTTTGAAGTACATGTATATGTGCATGTGAATGCATATATGAAAATTGCTGGTTTCAGTATGAGGGGGCGTTCATGAAAGAACAACTCTTGCACCTCAGAGAAGATATCTACTTCCTGTACATGGATGTATGGAACATCAAATAGATACAATAAGATAAAAATGTAAACATCAATCATTCAATTGTTAATTGTTTTTTGTGGGAAACAGTGATTATGTATATTGAATAGCTCTTTGATAAGATTTGTTTAAATCATGAAACTACCCTTAAAGTCTAAAATGGTGTGGGTTATTGTTAGAATCCATAATTTAATTGGCAAGTTATTTCAAGTAGTTTACTAAAATCACCCTCACCCCCAATAACCTGGAAAGCAGTCACCTAATCTGAACATGGCTTCTCCTTACTTTGAGCTCCTCTATGGGCTGTGTTAACTTGGGCCTATTATGGTTATGTTTCAGATTCACATTTTTAACTTGTCAAATGCCTAGTTCAAGAGCCAGCCAGTGTTCATTTTTATCCTTGAGCTTCTAGTAGAAGCTTCTGAACTGCTTCATTTTTGCCATATGGGTCATAACGCACTGAACTCTGCCATTTATAAAACTTCTTGTGTATGTGTGGTGCTGGAGGTGGAGCCTAGGCCCTCATGCATGCTAGGCCCCCACTGAGCTACACCCTTTTTACAAGCCAACATGTACATAAAGTGTATTCTTGGAGAATCAGTGATCTCTTTGTATTGCTTTAGAATGGATCATGCAGGAAAGAATGATGTCTTGCTTGGAACCTTGAACGAGATGGCCTAGGACGTGCTTCACTGCAGTGAGGCGGCTCTTCCTCAGCCCACCTGCCGCCTCCCCACCCCAGCCTTCCTTCGGTCCTTTAGAAAGAGCACATCCATGACTCCTTCCTCTGTGGAAGACTGGCACAGTAGACATTTATTGTAAGAAAGTACAACAGCTTTGTTTAGAGAACATTAAGTCCTACAGATATGAGTGCTCTCTTTGTACAAGTGTGAATCAGACATGCAGTAGAGTCAGGTTAAGCTATGGAATTGTTTCCTGAGTCTGTAAAGTGTTTATGGCCATCAGTTCTGTTCTGTTTGTTGGCAGATATATAAGTAGAATTGAGAACCACCTTTGAAGAAATTATTTCCTAGCACAACAGTAACAATAACAAATTATAGATTTCTGCAACAGAGTTTAAAGCAGTGAGACTGTATTGCTTAGATAGTGTTCACTATAACAACCAGAGCAGTCCTGGTAGCTTGGTGATACCTTGCCTCTAAATCTGAATCAGTCTTGGATTTGGAACTGATCTTGATCTTATTTAGCAAATAACATTTTGAACTTTTGAATGTATCCATTGGGTTTCTAAAATGTATTGTGAATAACTCAGAACAATATAGAACAATTTAAAAAAAGAAAAAGAAACGATTAGCCTCTACTAAGCAGAAAAAAGAAAACAGATACAAAGGGGTTGTTGCTACCATAATAACATAGGGTATTGAAGTCAGATAGCTCTAAAGCACTTCTCTTTGGAGTTCTCTAATCTCGATTATGCTTCTGAGTGACATCACCAAAGCACCTCTCTTTGGTCCTCTTCTCTCTTAGAAGTTCTCTCACCCTCCTCTTGGAGGCACCACCTCACCATAAGCCTTTTGGAAGCCTCATGTTTTAATAGGCCCATCCTCTCATTCAACCCTGTCCAAACGCAGCCCAGTAGAGCATGTTGTGTGTTACTGCCTCTCATGGTAACATATTCCTCCTTGATCAGTCCTCAAATCTCTCAACCCCTCCAATAAGTCACAGCAGCCAATTTTAAAACCCTACAGCTATCACCACACTTAATGGAGAATCATTGGTGTTCTTATGATTTATAGGATTTTACTGCTTCTGTTAGAGATTTACTGAAGGTATAATTATTGCCAGGGAAAGAAGGCAAAAAAGAAACCCAAAAACATACCAATCAGAAGTTAAATAAATATGTCTTTATTTGAGAAGTTACAGTTATGTTGAAAATCCTAAGGCATATGCAGTGCTATAATTAGAACTTAAGAAAGTTTAGCCAAGTCACAGGATATGAAAGCAATATTTAACATCTGTGTTACTATATGCTAGCAAAAAAAAAGAAAATTAAAATTTTAAATATTTCATTCACAATAGTGTCAAAAAGCACAAGGTACTTGGCAATACGCTTAACTAAAAAAGTGACAACCTCTACATTGAGACATTACATAACATTATTTCGAAAATTAAAGAATACCAAAATATGTAGAGAGAACATGTTCACAGATTCACAGGTTGGAAGAAAAACCGCTATTGTGAAGGTGTCAATTCTCCTTAGATTCATTTATCTACTCAATATAATTCCTCACATCATTCCAATGTGTGTTTTAATAGAAACTAATGATCTTATTCTAATATACGTGTAAGGGAACTAGAATTTCCAGTGATCCTTCATAAAGCACAACAAAGTTGGAGGGTTTAGCCTGCTCAATCTTAACACTGCTCAAAAGCTACAGTAAAGTTGGGATTGCTGAAGGCTAACCTTGCACATTAATGGAATGGAAAACAGATTCCAGAAATGAATGGATATATATGATATATAGGTATGTAGATACATCTATATACATCAGTTGATTGTCAACAAAAATGTCAAAGCAATTTAATGGGAAAAAGAGAAATTTTCAACAAATGATAACTTAAAATCTGGTTGTTTACAGCATAAAAATAAACAATAATAAATTATCACACCATAACTGAAAATTCACTTAAAATAGATGGTAAACCTAACTGTAAATGATAAAACTACAAACTATCTAGAACATAGGATAAAAGCAAAGGATACTAACAAAGATATGAGCAATAAGCCACAGACTAGGAAGTAAGATCTGCACATTTGACAAATAACTGACATATGGAATGCCAAGATAACTCTTGCAACTTAGAAACAAAAAGCTAATAACCCATTTTATTATTTATTCAAGAGAGAGAAAGAAAGAAAGAAAGGAAGGAAGAAAGAAAGAAAGAAAGAAAGAAAGAGAGGAAGGAAGGAAGGAAGGAAGGAAGGAAGGAAGGAAGGAAGGAAGGAAGGACGACAAAGAGGCAGATAGAGAGAGAATAGACACACCAGGGCTTGTAGCCACTGCAAATGAACTCCAGATGCATGCACCACCTTGTACATCTGGCTTATGTGGGTCCTGGGAAATCAAACCTGGGTCCTTAGGCTTCTCAGGGAAGCGCCTTAACCGCTAAGCCCTCTCTCCAGGCCAATAGCCCATTTCTAATGGGCACATTGTTAAGTGTGTGAAGAACTGCTCTACCTCATTAGTCACCAGGGGAATTGTAGTGGACATCAAGAAAAAGCTATGTACCAGCATGGCTAGTCTCAGTCACATTAACATTCATGTCTAGGTGCTGCTGTGAAGGTGGGATGTAGCTAGCTATAAGCACAAGGAAAAGTGTCCTAGATAATCTAAATGGACCTGGTGAAAGCATTTGAAAGGACTGGGAAGGGCTGAATGTGGCTTACCTGATAAGGAAGAAATGCCAAGTGTGAATAGCAGCTTCTGACCATGGGCTGGAGTGGGGGCCTGCTCTGCCCTGCCCTCTCTGACAATGGCTGTGCACACGTGAAGGTAGCTGGGAAGGATGTCTCCAGTAGCTTCAGGAGGCCAGAGAGAAGACAGCTGTGGTGTGAAGGCTGCTGTGTCACACTCTTTGGATCTGTTAAGGTAGGGTGGAAATGTAACCTGCCCTGCTACATCTTGCCACTTCTCATGTTGCTCCCCTGGGTCACTAGGTTTTCCAGGTTCTAAGAACAGGCTACACAGAGCCATTCAGGGTGGAGGATTATTTGGGAGGCTACATTGCCAACGTCATACATTCACTTAAAGAATACTTCCAACCCCAACTCTAAAATGACCCTGTCTCACTGTGAGGCTCTTTTCCTTTACATTTTTAGGAGTGAGAGCTTTATTTAGAGAATGATTGTCCAGGAATTTGCAATCCTGGGACTGCCCTGCAGCGAGGGTTAACTGAAAAATGCTCTCTCTTCTCTTCCTACCTCTCCATTTATCCCACACCTCGTGCCCATCAGAGCATCACCGCATTTGCTGCTTTTCTGTGTCTGGGCTCCTGAAGAACATCAAATTTCACGGACACCAAATCCCCAAGGTACATTGTGTCTCTGCTCCCTGGGCAGTGATCGGCCCACAGCCTTCTTTCTGCATGAATTACCTAGATTTGTGTTTGCCTAATTCTAGACATTTCCAGGAAGGTCCTGGGGGTTTCTCACTCTCATGAAGCTTGGAAGTCCAAGCAATGTGGACTTTTGTAAGGAGCTTGAATCCCACAAAAGTGTGTCACTGAAAAACTTTGCTTTGGATCCTTCAAACTGTTTAGGTGAGTTCCCCCCCCCCCCCCCCACACACACACTACATATTAGTTGCGGTTAAAAAGAAAAGAAGAGCAAAATTTAGTCAGGCATGGTGGCACACACTTTTAGTCCCGGCACTTGGGAGGCAGAGGTAGGAGGATCACTGTGAGGTCAAGGCCATACTGAGAGTACATGGTAAATTCCAGGTCAGCTTGGGCTCCAGCGAGACTCTACCTCAAAAAAAAAAAAAAAGAGAGCGAGAGAGAGAGAGAGAGAGAGAGAGAGGGAAAAAAAAGAGCGAAAGAGAAAGAAGGAAAATGAAATTTACCATTTTTCAATGGCATATTAAGTAGAAAAGTACATTCATGTGGTAATATAATTCATTTTTGTTCTAAAAGCCATTCTGCCATCATGTGGATTTGCATATCCTGTAGGGGTGTTGTGAGGGCTTAAACCTCTTCCTGGGAAGTTTTGAAGGCCCAACCTAGCAAACCTATCTAGATTATTTGAAACCTTTGTGTGTGCTTACAGGATATGTGGGACTATAAGTGATTCCCCTTTCACTAGGAATCCATAGGAGACTTGCCAGTATGCCTTTCCTGAAGAACAAAAAAGAAACTGCAAAGTGATGACAGTTGCAGCCAGCCTCTGAATACACAGGTTCTATACTCCATCCTTTCCTGGAGAACAAAGAAGAAACCATGAGGCGGCAATTATAGGCCCTTCTGTGGACATAGGTTCCACATCTGTGGATCCAGCTAACCTCAGGGAGAAAATATACAGGAAAAAATGCACCTATACTGAACATGTAGAGACCTTTTTCTTGTCATTATTTCCTAAAGAATACAGTTTCACAGCCATTTATATAGCACCTACATTATGTTGAGTCTTTTATAAGTCTTCTAGAGAAGGTTTCAGCTCTCCCTATGAAAGGAAGTAGACAGGGTTCTATGTGAGCACCACACCGTTTTATATGAGGGACTCAAGAATCTGCAGGAGTCCTCAAAGCAGCCACCTAAGCGTACTGAAAGATGATATACAGTGGAAATTGGAAATTTGAATGAGCCTATACATGATCCTGTTGACAACACAGACTCTCAGGTCTCCCTCCCAGAGACTTGAACTCAAGAGATCTGGAGCAGTCCCTGGCATTCTGTATTTTCCACAAGCTCCTATGAAGGATCTTAGCAAATCCTACTTGGGGAACCAGGACAGAAGCAAGAGAGAGGAGATGAGATATACCTGCTGTGCTTCTCCATCTCAAGTTTGACCCCTCAAACACCCCAGTACTGGGTCCCAGGGGAGCTCAGTGGCCTCCAGAATACAGAAGCTGTTTAACTACTTGACTGTCCAGAGGTCCTCTGGTTACCTCAAGTGAGAAGCACATCTTCCTTTCAGGGCTATGCTGAGGGCCATGTCTATGCCTTCTGTTTAATAAGTGGGACCATAATGCAAACCGGGCAGGCTCACCATCCTCTGGCCACCACACGCAGGTAACTCAAGTGGTAGGTAGGACAGATAGGACTAGAAAGAGTAAAACTTTTATTACAAAGCTGGTCACTGGTGAACACAAATCAAACTTGCTGTTTAACCTTGAGCTAGTCAATCCCCATTCTGGAGCTCGGTTTATCTCCTCAGTGAACAGGTCTGAGGATGGGGTTGGGTGTGTGGAAGGAAGAGAACTACTGCAGGCAGCGGTCACTAAAGAACTTTCCAGGTTTTCCTCCCATGGACCCTTCCTCCATCCTTCTTTGACAACTAAAACACATGTGACCAGGGGATCCATTCCACAGGAAATGACCCTCATGAGCAGGGAAGATGATGACGACCTCCCCCAAGGGTAAGTGGTAGGGTGGTGTGGTCAGAAAGAGAGGAGAAATGAGGGTGAAGGAAAATGGGAAAAGAAAAAGAATGAAGACTTAGAGGGGGAAAGTTGGAAGGAATAGGAGAAAGAAAAGAGCAGGGTGAAACAGCAGAAACCAAGATAAAATTCTTTGTCTATCCATTTGACTTAAATCAGAATTTAAATAAAGAAGAAAAATTCAAAGGTTACCCTTCACAAAGAGCCAAATGGAAATGTAAAACACCTCATCTCTTCTGAAATATGTGATTCACTGCTCCATGTCACTGCAAATGTGTATGCTGTGTCCACTCGCTGATAAACAAGGCACATTTGCATGATTTAAATGTCAGCGAGATCTTGTGAATAATAAATGGGATGAGCTATTTCAGAATGTCTGAATCATGTCCCTGGAAACCTTCCCTACCTTAGCTAAGCCCCGTGCTGGGGTATGAAGTCCCAGGAGTTTGCGACTTCTTGCTGTGCCCCCTCATTCCAAGGCAGCAGGGTCAAAACCACGTCCCACTCATTAGCCCTTGCCAGCACCCACAGGACATATGGCTACCTCATCACCACATCACATAGGTCAAACCGGTTCCTGGGGGAATTGTAATGTTCAGCCTTGAAAGCAGTGTGATAATGAACACCTGGAGGATGAGAACCATTCCGCATGGGTGGGGAGATGACGACCTCCTTCCACACTGGCAGTCACAGACATTGCATTATGATTAGGATTTTCAAGGCATTTTGATGCATGATCTCCATTTTCCATGTGATGGGAAAGAACTAATCCTTGCACTTGCATTCCTGAGCTGGGTATCCAAGCTAGGTTTAAACAGCAAGCAAGAATCCATTAGTTACTACTAATACATGCTCAATTTCATTCTACCTTTAAAATATATATATTGTTTTTCTTTTTGGTTTTCACAGTAGGGTCTCACTCTAGCCCAGGCTGATCTGGAATTTATTATGTTGTCTCAGGGTGGCCTTGAATTCAGGGCAATCCTCCTACCATGGCCTCCCACATGCTGGAATTAAAGGCATGTGCCACCACACCCCAAAAATATTTTCAGTTATTTGTAAGCAGAGAAAGAGAGAGCAAGAGAGAACTTGCCAGGGCATAGTGCCACTGCAAACAAACTCCAGATGCATGCACTGCTTTGTGCATCTGGCTTTGTATGGATACTGGGGAATCAAACCTAGGTCATTAGGCTTTGCAGGCTAGTGCCTTAACTGCTGAGCCATCTCTCCAGCCCCATTCTATATTTTTGCATGTATAGGTGTGTGGTGTACCTGCATGTGTGTATGTGTGGATGCAAGTATATGTGGGTGTGAAGGCATGGGGGAGAACATGTGGAAAATAGACGCTGGTGGCAAATGCCTTCCTAGGTCTCCCTACCTGAAGTTCCACTAGCCAACTTGACATCCACGGCTGCATCACTCTACTGGGTAATTGATATTTAGGATACCTTAAAAATAAAAAGGCAGGTGCTCCTCTGTGCAGATCTCAGTGCTGTGCTTCTCTCACACGGCCACCACACCAGAGGCCACCCCTGGACAGGACATGAGCCATTCCAGGGGGGGCAGTCTGGGCAGTCTCAGGAGGGGGGGAGCGCCTTCTCAGCTCACAGGCAGCCACAGCTAAGTGTGGCCAGCAGACGCCTGGTGTGTAAGAAGGGAAGCTAGTGGAGTGAGGAGAGCTCCGACAGACATCAGACTCTTGCACAATACAGGCTCAATACCAGCATAAAGCATTGGGAAGGTGAAATTCTGCAGGTTCATCTGAACTTCCCCGACGCATGGCCTGCTAGCCTCCCATTTCTGAGGAGTCAAAAAGAGGCTGCACCAACTCTCCATGATTCTTTCTCCTCCTCCTCATCCTTCTTCTTTGTCCTTGTGCTTCCCCCCCTTTTCTTTTTACCATGTCAGCAGTTTTTCTCTTGAACATATTTGTTTTATCTTTTATCCTCCATTCATTTATCTAATCTTTGTCTGTATATTTCTTTTTATTGCTGAACAGACTTTTGTCCCTTCATTTTATTCTTTTATTCTCTTTTGTCGATGTTTCTCTGTTTTAAATGTCTCTACTATACTGTCACTACGATTTTGGCTTTATTCTGCTTGGTTATTTTTATTTGGAAGAGGCTAGGGTCTCACTGGGTAGCCCAGACTGGCCTGGAACACACCAAATAACTCATGTTGGCCTTAAGCTCATAGTGATCTTCCTGCACTAGCATCCCTAGCATTGCAATGGCAGAGAAAAACTATCATACCTAATGATGTTTTATGAATTTTTAATTTTAACTACATGTGTGTGTGTGTGCACATGCACGTGCATGCATGCGTGCGCAGGCACAAGAAGATGTCACAGTGCACATGTAGAAGTCAGAGGACAACTTTTAGGTTGGTCCTCACCTTATACTTGGTTCACTTCTCCATCAAGGAAGGAGCTTTCCAGAAATTCTCCTGCCTCTGCCTCCCTTCTCAGCTTCGGTACACTGGGATTCTGTGAGTCCACTAAGCTTCTGGATGTTATGTGGGCCTAGAGATCCAAACTCAGGTACTCAGAGTTGTGTGGCGAGTGCCTTACCCACTGAGCCACCTCCCAGTCAGGGACAGTCGGGAATATAACTTAGCGGCAGAGCAGCGGCCTAGCACGTGTGAGGCTTGGGACTGAATCACAAACACTGCAAAGATGAATGAATGACTGAGTGAACAGCAATCAGGGAGAAAAGTTGAATAATTCACTGGTGTGATTACCTTCATTGTTGGGACAAAACACCCAACAAAAAGAAGATTGTGAGAGGAAAGGGTTTATTTCAGCTGAAAGTTTTTCAGGAAGCTTCACAATGACATGGGCAAGACAGCGGGGAACCACATCTTGACACATCCGCTGGGAATAAGTAGTCCAGTACAGGTTTGGAGCTGGGCTATGTGACCTCAAAGTCACCCCAGTGACACATCTCCAGCAAGTCTCCACCTCCCACAGGCCTCACAACTTTCCCAAATTGCCACCAGCTGAGGTCCAAGTATCCAAAACACATTTCTTTTAGACCACCACATTCAACTGCAACGGGAAACATATCAGAAAAATAGCAGGTGTCTTATCATCAATCCTGAAAGCCAGGAAAGTGTAGAATAATATATTTCAAGCTCTGCAAGTAAATAGCTGTCAACTAATCTCGCTATATCAAGCAATGCTATCATTGAAAATTGAGGAAGGACGCTTCAAGACAAGCAGCACAAACTTGTTAAAGGTGGTTCAGGCAGTTTTTGACAACCAGGCCAATCCCACAGAAGATGTTAAAGGACGCTGCACAAACATGGAGAAAGGCGGTCTCACGCACAAGCGCACAGGAAAGACTAAACTCCATGAAAGAAATACGTACATAAAGGAAAGCTAGGACAGAAGCCATCATGTGCAACGCGGGAAACCAGCAAACCCTAACACTGATATGGGAGAAGGAAAAGAACAAACAGTAATCCAAACAGAAAAACAAGACAACAAGAAAGAGCAAACATCTCTTAATAATTTTTTTTTCATTGAGATTTTTTTTTTAATTTTTATTTATTTATTTGAGAGCGACAGACACAGAGAGAAAGACAGATAGAGGCAGAGAGAGAGAATGGGCGCGCCAGGGCTTCCAGCCTCTGCAAACGAACTCCAGACGCGTGCGCCCCCTTGTGCATCTGGCTAACGTGGGACCTGGGGAACCGAGCCTCGAACCGGGGTCCTTAGGCTTCACAGGCAAGCGCTTAACCGCTATGCCATCTCTCCAGCCCATCTCTTAATAATTTAAATGTAAATGGTCTCAACTCCCTAGCAAAGAGATATATCCAACTGTTGCAGTCAGGTTCGCATAGTGCTGGCAGAAATCACCCAACCAAGAGCAGCTTATGGGAAAAAGAGGTTTATTTTGGCTTACAGGCTTGAGGGGAAGCTATACAATGGCAGGGGAGAATGATGGCATGAGAAGAGGGTGGCCATTACCCCCAGCCCACATAAGGTAGACAATAGCAACAGGAGAGTGTGCCAAACAATGCCAAGGGGAAACCGTCTGTAACACCCATAAGCCCGCCTCCAACAATACTCTGCCTTCAGGAGGCTTTAATTTGCAATTGACATTAGCTGGGGAGACTAGCGTTCAGAATACCTAAGTTTATGGGGAATACCTGAATCAAACCACCACACCAACTATCTGTTGTATCAGACACTCACCTCCCTGATACTAACATTTAAAGGATGGAAGTCAATCTATCAAGCAAATTGAAGCTCAAGGCAAGCTGGCATACCTTTTCTGATAACTGACATAGTGACTTCAAAACCAAATTGGGGGTGTGGAGAAATTGCTTATTGCCTGTGAAGCCTAAGGTCCTGGGTTCAACTCCCCAGAACCCACATCACACAGATGCACAAGGTGATGCATGCCACAAGGTGGCACATGAGTCTGGGGTTCTAGTTCAGTGGCTAGAGGCCCTGATGTGCCAATTCTCTCTTTCTCTCGTAAAAAAATAAAATAAATAAATAAAACAACCTTATAAAAAATATTAGGGAGCCAGGGAGATTGCTCAGTGATTAAAGACGTTTGCTCTACAGGTCTGCCAACCAGAGTTGAAATCCTGAGCACCCACATAAAGCTGGATACAAAAATGGTATACATGGGGCTGGAGAGATGTCTTGGTGTTTAAGTGGATGTGCAAGGTTCCATATGTGTCTGGAGTTTGTTTACAGTGGCTAGAGGCCCTGGCACACGCAGTCTCTCTTTCTCTATCTGCCTCTGCCTCTTTCTCTCTCTCAAATAAAATATTTTAAGACTATTTTAAAAATGATGCACTTGTCTGTAATTCCATTGTGCCTACAACAATGGGAGGTTGGATCAAAATAATCCTGAAACTCATAGGGGCCAGCTAATCTGACCTTCCCAGTGACGAAACAATGAGAGAAACTGTCTCAAGCAAGGCAGAAGGAGACCAGTACCCTGAGGCTGTTCTCTGACTTCCACACATAGACTGTGGTACACATGCACCTATGCACACACACAGAGAGAAAGACGGGGGGGGGGGGGGGGAGGGAGGGAGGGAGAGGAAGAGAGAGAGGGAGAGGGAGAGGGAGAGGGAGAGGGAGAGGGAGAGGGAGAGGGAGAGGGAGAGGGAGAGGGAGAGGGAGAGGGAGAAGGAGAGAGAGAAAAAAATAAGTTTTTTTTAAAAAGTAGAAGACAGGAGTTGTGGATTATGCTTGTCTACATAGCATCCCAGCACTCTGGAGGCTAATGTAGGAGGATCTCTATGAGTTCAAGGCCAGCCTGAACTAAATAGAGAGTGAATCCCAGGTCAGCCTGGACTAGAATGAAAACCTGCCTCAACAAAAGCCACCCCCCCCCAATAAAAAAACCCAGGTTGTCAAAGACATGAAGGAAATAATACATCAAGAAAGTATAATAGTGGGTCTGGAGAGATGGCTTAGCAGTTAAGCACTTGCCTGTGAAGCCTAAGGACCCCGGTTCAAGGTTTGATTCCCCAGGACCCACTTTAGCCAGATGCACATGCCCTGGAGTGCCCATTCCCTCTTTCTATCTGCCTCTTTCTCTCTCTGTCTGTCACTCTCAAATAAATAAAAGTAACAACAACAAAAAAGAAGGTATAATAGCCGCTTAATCCCAGCACTCAGGAGACTGAGGTAGGAGGAGCACCATGAGTTTGAGGCCAGTCTGGGTTACAGAGTAAGTTCCAGGTCAACTCTGGGGCTAGAATGAGATCCTGCCTCAAAAATAAAGACAAAAAAATGTATAAAAAGGGGTGGGGATTGGGGAGAAGAGGGAGTAGAAGGGTTAAACAAAATTTAAGATTTATGATTAAGCCATATGGAAATCTACTTCTTCCCTAACTAATAATGTAAGAGAGAGTTTGAAAGAAATATCTTGTAGAGGTGGACAATGTTATGTCCAGAAGCTATAGGTTATTAGAAAATTTTCAGTACCAGGGGTGAGATACCTTCTGTGAGTTGTTGGCCAGGGAGGCTCCTGATGCCCCCAAAACATTGCAGTCTATTGCCAAGGTTCTTGGTTGCCCACCAGAACTAGATGGTAAGACCTTATTGCTGACGATTCTATGTGCCTGGGCTGCAGGTTGCTCAGAAACCAAGTTGGAGCTCTTCTGGAAGCCTCCTCCCTATTGACTAGCTACCAGGACACTGTAAAGAACTACTCAGCCCATTGGGGGAGAAAAAGTCATCAATGGTGTCAACCAGCAGTGGACCCTGCATGGCTGGCCAGCCATGCCAAATGTATCAACTGCTGGCTCAATTTGAGGCCTGCTGCATGGAAGGGAATTCCTGCCTGGCACTGAAAAGCCTATGGCTTGGAAACTCATAAGCTCTACGGGGAAACTACTACATTGTCTAGCTCAATGGATTTATTATTAAAGTGCCCTCTAAATACTCATGCTTATTCCCATATATTAATGCTACTCTCACTTTTGGTTAGAGAAGCTTCTCTTTTCAGATGGTGGTGACCACTGGGGAGACTCAAAACTCGACCAAAGTGCTGAGAAGTGACAGTTCAACCCTAGATGAGACATCTCTGTCACATCCTCCAAGGCTCAGGAATCAGTGTGGAAGAGGTGGTGGAAGAAACATAAAAGCCAAAGGATGGGAAGGAGTGCTTACAATACTGTATTCCACAAACAAATTAGCCTTGATATTCATGCCTCACAGTGTTTGATATTCACGACATTACACAAGAACTGCATAATAAGGGGGAGGAGGAAAAGTGATGACATCAAACTAGAAGAGAGACTAGCTGGAAAGAAGGTTTCCAATGGAAGGGGAAATTGGGGAAAGGGAAAAGAGAGGGTAGTAGGAGGGGTTTATTATCATGGCATATAATTTATACTTATGAAAGTTTTCAATAAAAGTTTTGTTTAAAAGAAAGTATATCCAGTGAGTTGTTGGTCAGGGATGTCCCCAATACCCTCAAAACATTATAGGCCATTGCCGAGTTCCTTGGTTTCCCACCAGGAATAGATGGTAAGACCCTATTGCTGAAGACTCCACATACTTGGGCTGCAAGGCCACTAAGAAATCCTGCTGGAACTGAGCTGATAACCTCCCAGGTAGACCAGCTGACAGAAAGCTGGAAGAAGCCATTCTGCATGCAGTTCAATGGGAGAAAGAGAAATCACCAGTGAAGGTACTCAACAGTGGACACTGCAAGCCTTATAATTGGCCATCCAGGCCAAATGAGCCAACGGGTGCAATAGTGGCACATCTGTTATGGGGGAGACCAACTGCCCTCTAGTTGGACTGGAGGTCCACTCCATGGGAGAGAATACATCCCTGATACTGAAAACTTAAAACAGGGGTAGTCAGGAGCCCTAGGGGTGTAACGCCTGCTGTTGTCTGGCCAAATGTATACACTATGCTTATCAAACTGCCCAGTAAGCACTTCTGTTAATGTTCACACCCTTATATTAATGCTACTCTCACTTTTGGTTGTGAATCTTCTCTTTTCAGATGACAGTGACCTTGGGATGACTCAGAAGGTATTATGGCGATGGCAAGAAATGACCACAGTTCTCAGTACTACAATATCTGTATCACACCTTCCAAGGCTCAGGGTCTAATGCGGAAGAGGTGGTGGAAAGAATGTAAGAGCCAAAGGAATGGCAGGACTCCATACAACATGCTCCCTCCAGACACAAAATGGCCTGGATATCCATGGCCTCACAGTGTCTGACACTACGTGCATAAGACCATCATAAGAGAAGGAAAAGATCAAGACATCAAAAGTAAAAGAGAGGCTGATTGAGATGGGGAGGGGTATGATGGAGAGTGGAGTTTCAAAGGGGTAAGTGGGTTGAGGGAGGGTATTACCATGGGGTATTTTTTATATTCATGCAAGTTTTTAACAAAAAAATTAAAATAAAGAAAGAAAGTATAACAATTATGAACATATGGGCCTTCTCTCTCAAATAAATGAAATTTTTAATTTAAAAAAGAAGATTCAAATTACTACACTATAGGTCAAATGGGCCAAACAAGTATCTGCAGAATATTCCATCCAACAGAAATGGAGTGCAGACTGCTCTCAGCAGAATCACTGAACCTTCTCTAAAAGACATCACATGCTAGGCCACAAAGCAAGGCTAAACAAATACAAAAGAGTTGAAACTTTTTTGTTTCTTGTCATATCATAGTGGAATAAAAACTAGAAATCAATGGGAAGAGGGCTGGAGAGATGGCTCAGTGGTTAAAGGGCTTGTCTACAAAGCCTAAGGACCTGGATTCAATTCTTCAGCACCCACATAAAGCCAGATGCATAAGGTGGCACATGCATCTGAAGTTTGTTTGCAGCAGGTAGATGCTCTGGCATGCCCATTTTCTCTCAATCTTCCCTCTCTTTCTTTCATTGTCTCTCTCATAAATAATCTTTTTAAAAAAGAAATCAATGGCAAGAGAAACTACATCTAACTGTATATTCTTAAATGACAAGTGAGTCATTAAAAAAATCCAGGAGGAAATTTAAACATTCCTAGAACCAAATGAAAATAAAAGCAGAACTTACCAGGACCTCTGTGGCACAGCCAAGGTAAAAGGTAAAAGGGGGCTGGAGAGATTGCTTAGTGGTTAAGCACTTGCCTGTGAAGCCTAAGGACCCTGGCTCAAGGCTCGGTTTCCCCAGGTCCCACGTTAGCCAGATGCACAAGGGGGCGCACGCATCTGGAGTTCGTTTGCAGTGGCTGGAAGCCCTGGCGCGCCCATCCTTTCTCCATCTATCTGCCTTTCTCCCTGTGTCTGTCACTCTCAAATAAATAAATAAAAAAATGAACAAAAAATATTTTAAAAAAAGGTAAAAGGAACACATGTGGCTATGTGTACTTACATTAAAAAGTCTGAAAAGATGGCTCATTAGTTAAGGCACTTGCCTGCAAAGACCAACTATTTGGGTTTGATTCCCCAGGACCCATGTGAAGCCAGATGCACAAAGTGACACATGCATCTAGAGTTCATTTACAGTGGCTGGAAGCCCTGGTGTGCCTCTTCTCTCTTGCTCTCACTCGCACTCTCGCTCTCTCTTTCTCCTTTAAAATAAATAAATAAAAATATTTTTTAACAAGTCAGGATGACTTCAGAGTGGAGGCGGTGGCTCAACAGGTGAAGGCCCTTGTTGCAAAGCCGGCTGGCACAGGTTCAATTCCCTAGCACCCACATAAAGTTGGACACAGAGTGGTGCATCTGCAATCCCAGGGTACCTATGACAAGTAGAGGCAGAGGCAGGAGAATCCAAAGCACGTGGGTCAAACATGTTTGAGCAGCAAGAGACCCTGATGCAAAGAAGGTGGAGCACAGACAAGTCCTTCAGCCTCCACACATAAACCATGGCAGATGCATGCTCCCACACACAAATAAATAAGTCAAGATTAATAATAAACATTTTTTATTTTTTTTATTGACAACTTCCATGATTGTAAACCATATCATGTGGTAATTCCTTCCCTCCCCACACTTTCCCCTTTGAAACTCCACTCTCTTTCATATACCCTCCCCCTTTCAATCAGTCTCTTTAATTTTACTGTCATCATCTTTTCCTCCTATTATGATGGCTTTGTGTTGGTAATATCAGACACTTTGAGGTCATGGATATCCAGGCCATTTTGTGTCTGAGGAGCATGTTGTAAGGAGTCCTACAATGGGATAGTCATGAGCCCTAGGGATGTAACATCTGCTGGTATCTGGCTAAATGTATATACTATGCTCACAAAAATGCCCAGTAAGCACTTCTGTTAATGTTCATACCCATATATTAATGCTACTCTCACTTTTGGTTAGAGAAGCTTCTCTTTTCAGCTGACAGTGACCTTGGGATGACTCAGAAGGCACCATGGTGCTAAGAAGAAGTGACAGAGGAGTGCTCAGCACTGCAATATCCCTATCACACTTTTCAAGGTGACCTGATCAGGGCAGAAATCAATAAAATGGAGGCTAAAAGAATAATACATAGAATTGGTCAGAGTTGAAAAAATGAACAAGATTGGCAACCCCCTAGCCAAATGAACCAAATGAGAAAGGATACAAATTAATAAAATAAGAGATGAAAAGTATGAGTATTGCAACATACTCCAATGAAATCCAGAGGATAATTGGGGAATACTTTTAAACATATTCAGAAACCACTGGAAAGACTAGAAGAAATGAAATAATTCCTAGATTCATAAGACCTACCAAAACTAAGTGAAGAGGATATAAACAAATAGATTCATTGCAAGCAACAAAGTTCAGCAGTAATAAATTTTCTGAGAAAAGAAAAGCCCAGGGACAGACGTATTCACTGTCAATTAGAAAGAGAAAGAACACTGTCATATTCATTCTATAAAGCCAGTATTACCCTGATACCACAACCAAATAAGGAATCAACACAAAAGAAAACGATGGACTAATTTCCCACAATGAACATAAATGCAAAAATTCTCAATAAAATTCTGGTCAACCAAATCAAGAGCATATTAAGGTCACACACCATGACCAAGTTAGTTCTATTCCATGGATGCAAGGATGATTCAGCAGATGCAAGCCAATCAATGTAGTTCAGCACATAAATAGGTTTAAAGGCAGAAATCACGTGACCCTCTTAGCAGACATAGAAAAAGCCTTTGACAAAGTTGAACATCTCTTCATGATAAAAGCCCTGGAGAAACTAGGAATAGAAGGAACATAGCTCAGATTATATACAACAATCCTATAGTCAATATTCTACTAAATATGGAAAAACTGAAAGCATTCACACTAAAATATGAAATGAGACAAGGTCTCTCACTATCTCTGCTCTTATTCAATACAGTGCTCAATGTATTGGAGGAATAAGACAAAAGAAAGAAATAAGAGATATAAAGATAGGAAAGGAAAAATACAAAATATCCCTACTGGCAGATAAGAACACCCTATATATAAAAGACCCTAAAGACTCCACCAGAATACTCTCAGATCTTACAAATACTTTCAACAAATATCAGGACACAAAATTGGTAGCTTTTCTATATACTCATAAAGAACTTGCCAAAAATAAATAAATCAGGGGAGAAAATTCCCATTGACAATAGTTCCAAAAAAGTGAAATACCTAGTAACAAGCCTTATTAAGTAGGAGTTTTATTCTACAATGAAAACTTTAAGAGCGGTAAAAATGCTTCATATAGGTCGGCAGATTTAATAATTGTGAAAGTGACTTATATTGCTGAAAGTAATCTACATAGTCATTGCAATCTCAATAAAAATTCCAATGACATTCTTCAAAGAAAAACATCCTAAAATTCCCAAATAATGTAATCAGTAAATGGGCTAAAGAGTTGAATAGACAGAAGAGCAAAATATGAAAAGCCAATAAATATTTCAAAGCTGGGCATGGTGGCACATGCCTTTAATCCCAGCACTCGGGAGACAGCGGTAGGAGGATTGCCATGAGTTCAGGGCCACCTTGAGACCACAGAGTGAATTCCAGGTCAGCCTGAGCTAGAGTGAAATACTATCTCAAAAAAACAAAATAAAATAAAATAAATAAATATTTGAAAAAACTGTTCAACATCCTTATCCATAAAGAAATAAAACTTGAAACTATGTTATGATTCCATCATATCCCAGTCAGAATGGTTGTCATCAACAAATAAAGACAAATAGATGGTCACACCTTTAGCCTCAGCACTGGGAAGGCTGAAGTAGAAGGATTGAGTGAGTTTGAGGCTAGCCTGGGATACAGAGTGAGTTTCAGGTCAGCCTGGATTAGAGTGAGACCCTGACTCAAAAAAATTTTTAAAGGAAAGAATTACAAGAAATGCTAGTGAGGATGTAAAAAAAGGGGGACCTTAATTATTGCTGATGAGAATGAAAGTTAGTGGCACTACTGTAGAAATTAGTAAGGAGATCCTGCAAACAAAAGTAGAATTACCAGAGGATAGAGCTACACCACCCCTGGGTATATACGTAAAGGACCCTAAACCAGCGTGCCACAGAGATATCTGCACAACCATGTTTATTACATACTACACACAGTCCTGAGATATGTAACTAACTTGAAGGTCCATCAACATACGAATGGATAAAGAAAATATGGTGTATATATGCAGTGCAATGCTTATTATTCAGCTGTAAAGAAAAGTGAAATTATGACATTTTCAGGAAAACAGAGATCATCCTATTAAGTGGAATAAGCTGTAGCCAGAAATACAAATGTCATGTTTCTTCACATATGCAGAGGCTAAATTTAAGTTTACATATACATGCATGTATGTGTCATATAGGTATATAAATATATGATATGATGGTTGGGGAGATGGCTTAAATGTTATGGTGCTTGCCTGTGAAGCCTAAGGACCCAGGTCCAATTCCCCAGTGTGGTAGTTTGAATAGATGTCCCCCAATAGATTCAAGGGGGTTATTAAAGCTTCTTGGATTTCCAGCTGGCTGGCTGGAGGAGGTGTCACTGGGGGCCGATCTGAATTCCAATTTGTGATATGCAAAGTGCCTGAGCTCTGCCTGGCTTCCCTGTGGTTGGTTTGGCTCCTGGGTTTTGCTCTTGCTTTTGGTGGTGCCTTTTCTCTCTGATTGGACCTGTGAAAGGAGGAACTTCCTCTGGATCTGTAAGCTTCAAATAAATCCCTTCTTCCTCCTACAAACTGTGTCTTGTATGGAGATTCATCCCAGTGAAGTGAGGCTGTCTAGTATATCCAGTACCAGTTAAGCCAGATGCACAAGGTGACATATCCCTCTAGAGTTTATTTGCATTGGCTAGAGACCCTGAAGTACCCCTATTCTCTATTATCTATCTATCTGTCTGTCTATCTATCTATCTATCATCTATCTGTCTATCTCCAATAAATAAATAAAACATATTTTTAAAAATATGACATAAAAGTAGAAAGAGGGGAGGAAGAGGACTAAAGCACAGGGAAGGAGGGACAGGAAAAAGTAACAGAATATACATGGTATGAAAAAAGAAGGGACTATTTGATAAAAGGAGGGGATGAGCGAAAGGTGGGCAGAGTGGTGGGGAAATAGTGAAGGAAGCTGGGAGGGTAAGACAAATTATATAAATCATAATGATATATACATATGAAACTTTCACATTGAAGCTCATTACTGTGCATGCTAACTAAAAACAATATTTCAAAATAAATTGCAGTTTTCCCAACTGTACCATTTTCTATTTCTACCAGGAACGCTTATGTTACTTCACCATTTCCAAGACCCGGTCTTGTGAGCATTAGTGATTCCAGTGGTTGTGTACTCATAGCTCATTGTGCTTTTAGTCTGCATTTCAGTTGCCTAATTGGTATTTTGACTACTAATGACATTGAGAAATTTCCATGAATAAATTTTCCATTCTTATTTGACAAGATGTCTGTTCAAATATTATTCTCATTTGTGAATTGAGTTGTCTTTTTATTATTGTCATATAGAGTTTTTACATACTTTGAACATGAGTCCTTTGTCAAATACATACAGTATTTTATCTGTGCTTTGGCTTATCCTTTTAAAAATATGACATTTTTAAAAAAAATTTTATTAACATTTTCCATGATTATAAAATATATCCCATGGTAATTCCCTCCCTCCCCACCCCCACACTTTCCCATTTGAAATTCCATTCTCCATCATACTGCCTCCCCATTACAATCATTATAATTACATATATACAATATCAACCTATTAAGTATCCTCCTCCCTTCCTTTCTCTACCCTTTATGTCTCCTTTTTACCTTACTGGCCTCTGCTACTAAGTATTTTCATTCTCACGCAGAAGCCCAATCATCTGTAGCTAGGATCCACATATGAGAGAGAACATGTGGCGCTTGGCTTTCTGGGCCTGGGTTACCTCACTTAGTATAATCCTTTCCAGGTCCATCCATTTTTCTGCAAATTTCATAACTTCATTTTTCTTTACCGCTGAGTAGAACTCCATTGTATAAATGTGCCACATCTTCATTATCCACTCATCTGTTGAGGGACATCTAGACAAAAATATGACTTTTTAAGTTAACTGAAAGATTTCCAGAAAAATTGTAAAAATAGTCTGAAGAATTTCCATATTGCCTTCACTCAGAACCCACAAATGTTAATATTTTACCACAATGACCTCTGTAGTCTCTGTTTCTGTTTCTTATGCATACATACATATAATTTTAAGAGTTTTATTTTTTTAAACTATTTTTTGTTCATTATTTATTTATTTGAGAGTGACAGACACAGAGAGAAAGGCAGATAGAGGGAGAGAGAGAGAATGGGCATGCCAGGGCTTCCAGCCACTACAAACGAAGTCCAGATGTGTGCGCCCCCTTGTGCATCTGGCTAACGTGGGACCTGGGGAACCGAGCCTCGAACCAGGGTCCTTAGGCTTCACAGGCAAGTGCTTAACCGCTAAGCCATCTCTCCAGCCCAGAGTTTTATTTTTTGAGACAAGGTCTTGCTATATTTAGTCCAGCCTGGCCTTAAACTACTTCAAATCCTTCTACTTCAGCCTCCCAAGTCTGAGATTACAGACTTGCACCACTACTCTCTGCTCAGTATTTTTATCTAAACTATTTGAGACCAAGTGACAGAAATGATATTCTTTTACCACTACTCTTTCAATGGGCATTGTCTAAAAACAAGAACATTCTCTTGCTTAGTATAATGATTAAAGTTAGTACATTAACACTGATATAATATGATTAGCTAATCAAAGGATCATATTAAAAATTCACTAACTTTAAAAATAAAATACAAAAAAATCACTAATAGTCCCACATGTCCCTTTTTTTTTTTTTTTTGAGGCAAGCCCAACAGACTGACATTTTTTTTTTAATGTGAGAGAGACAGAGAGAGAATGGGCATGCCAGGGCCTCCAGCCACTGCAATCAAACTCCAGACACCTGTGCCCCCTTGTGCACATGTGTGACATTCTGTGCTTTCATCACGGTGTGCCCGGCTTACATGGGGCCTGGAGAGTCAAGCATGAGACCTTAGGCTTCACAGCCAAGCTCCTTAACCACTAAGCCATCTCTCCAGCCTCTACGTGTCTTTTTATAGCAAAAGAAAATTGCTATATACATTGCTACATTCAAAAATCTAAACCAAAATCACATACTGCATTTAGTTTTCCTCTATTTTTAGTTTTCTCTAATGTAAGATAGTTTTTTTTACTTAGTCTGTCATTTATTTGTTTGTTAGTATTTATTTGTTTATTTTTAGATGACTTTGAAGAGTACATACCGTATATTTTATAGAATACCCTCTTCATTTTCTTCATGGCACCTTTTGATGAGGAGAGATTTTTATTTGAAGTAGTTGGTTGTTTTGAGTTTTTTTTATGGTTAGTATTTTGTGTGTCCTAAGAAAACTTTACCTACCCTAAAGTCAGGGAAATGTCCTGGTTTTATTTTTTGTGCATAGTATATGTAGTGTGTGTGTGTGTGGGGGGGGGTGTTATGTGCATGTATATGTGATGATGGGGCATTCTGCGTGCTAGCCTGACCACCTTTCTCCCACCTTGTGGGCTCACCTGCAGTGATCAGAGGGGACCCTTGCGTGTCCCTCTCCATCACTCACCCACTTGTTCTTCCTTTCCACAGTCTATTATGGAATCTGAAGTTGGCTCTTCCCAAGCCCCAGCAATTCTCTAGTCTCCACCCCCCACAGAATCAGGGCTACGGACATGCAATGCCACACCCACCTCCTTACATGTGAACTCAGTGGCCTCAGTGTCTCTCAGGCCTTCATGCTTGCATAGGCAGTTCACTTGGCAGCTGAGCCATCTCTCCAGCACCTATTCTGGCTTTTATGTTTCTAGAAGCATTAAAATCCTGGCTTTCATGTTTAGATCTAGCTACCTAGCATCCTTCTCAGATTAACTTTCCTTCAGGAGTAAGACAAGGATTGACATCCATTTTATATATATCTCATTGTGCTAGTTTGCTTTCTTAGAGATGGATTCCCTTTTTCCAAGGACTTCCCTTGGCTCCTTTATTGAAATTAGTTGAATATATATGAAAGAGATATTTTTTACTAGAATTTCCTTTCTTGTCACACAAAACAACACTATTGTGAGTATTGTACTTTATTGTAAGTCTTGAAATCAAACATGGTAAGTCCTCTAGCACTGGTTCTCTTTTTCAAGATGGTTTTCCCCAGGTCCCATGTAAGCAAGATGCACAAGGGGGCACATGCCTCTGGAGTTTGTTTTCAGTGGCTGGAAGTCCTGGCGCACCCACTCTCTCTCTGTGTCTCTCTTCTCTTCGTCTCTCTCTGCTTGCAGGCAAGAACTTTAACTGCTAAGCCATCTCTCCAGCCCAAGCCTTTCTCCTCCTCATCTTCCTCCTCCTCCTTCCTCTTCCTCTTCTTGCCCATTCACAAAAAAATAAATATTGAAGGGTAAATCTGGAGCTGAAAAAACAATGAACTGATACATGACTCAGTGTGGTTAAGGGACAGGTGTTATTAACTGTTAAATATCTGACCTACCCAAAATTCTGTTAGAAGATTGTAGAATAATGTCACAAGAAAGGGGCTGGAGAAATGGCTTAGTAGTTAAGGGCTTGCCTGTGAAGCCTAAGGACCCCGGTTCTAGGCTTGCTTCCCCAGGACCCATGTAAGCCAGATGCACAAGGATCCACATGCGTCTGGAGTTTGTTTGCAGTGGCTGGAGGCCCTGGTGTACCCATTCTCTCTCTCTCTCTTTGCCTCTTTCTCTCTGTCTTTTCTTTTTCTCTCTCTGTCATTCTCAAATAAGTAAAATAAAACAAAACAAATTTTTTTTAATGACAAGTAAGCCAGGCATGGTGGCGCATGCCTTTAAGGGCATTACTCAGGAGGCAGAGATAGGAGGCCACCTGTTGGGCCCTGAAAGGCCCAGGCATGAAGCACAGTGGAATTTCCTAAGCCTAGCTAAAGTTTGGCGACCTGTCTCTGGCCAGCTAGGACTCAGCAAGACGCCTAATAGCTTCTGGCCTGCTACTTCCACACAGGAGTTGAAATTACCATTTCAATAGTTACAGTTTACTGTTGGCCCTTACCTCCCCCCCCCCCGTCCTAAAATCCCCCCCTTCATCCCCAACATGATATAGGCATCTGCTCATAGCAATAAAGAGAGTTTTCCTGTGAGTTCCTTCCTGCTTTGGAAAGACTCCCAACTCAGTGTGGTGTTTCTCCGGTGGCCAGGAGAGGTTTCTGAGTTGTTGTACGCTCATCTTCCTCCTTAATCCCTAGGGAGGAACCAGCAGACCTGGTCCTTCCGCAGCACTACCTGCCCACCAGAGGAGCCCAACATTTGGTGCCCAATGTGGGGCTCTGGGAACCTGGCAGACTAGTGTCCCCTTTAGAGGCAGTCATTGAGTAGGTAATCGGTGTATGTGAGTGAGTGTACCCTCATGAATTATAAGGCAATCTTCATATTTAATGCACTAAACTTTGCTTCTATAACCTGTACTTGTTTGTCAACATCTCTTCATTCCCTTTCTCTTTCCCTTCACCTTTGGTTCCCCAGTGGCTTTTGTATTTCTGAACGGGGCCTAGAAAGCTGCATCTATGGCTTTTATATTTCTAAAGGCTTGTGCTTTTCTCTTTCTCTCTCTCTCTTTCTCCTTTGGCCTGTGAAGGCAGGCCAGCTTTTTCTGCCATTATGAAACTTCCCCTGGATCTGTAAGCTTCAATAAATATTCCTTCCTCCATAACTGTACCTGGTCTGGAAGTTTATCTCAGCGAACCAAAAGCTGTCCGATACAGACTAAGGAATGGGCTAAGATGAACCTGACCATGTGGATGTTAATATTTTGGAAACTTTGTTTTGGAGAAATAGGCATGGACTTGGTGCTTACAACTAAAGGTATCTTATGGAGTGGTAAGCCAAATTTTATGGACTATTCAGATAAAAGTTTAAAAATACTAAGTACAGACAGCATTAAACTCCAAAGCTTAGTTTATAAGCTTCCTAAGAGGAAAAAAAGACTACAGGGGACTTCGTTGGAACTGGGATACTGACATAAGGGCTGGCTACTTCCTGCTGCCCAGGCCCAAAGAGTTTAATCAAGGTTAAACTTGTAATAGACTGATATGCTTAGCTAGAGATTGGATTAAGAGATTTAAGATTTTTTTGTGTGTGTTTTGGTTTCTTGAGGTAGGGTTTCACTCTAGCCCAGGCTGACCTAGAATTCCCCATGGAGCCTCAGGGTGGCCTAAAACTCATGGTAATCCTCCTACCTCTGCCTCCCGAGTGCTGGGATTAAAGGCGTGCACCACCATGCCTGGCTGAGACTTAAAATTTTAAGCTAGAAAACCTCAAGCAAGTTAAAATTACAGGCAGTGAGACTAATTTTAGGTTATGGTGGCTTAATTTACATTGTTTTAGTCTCTCCTTACTATGCCTTATACCAGTTAAAAATGTTTACTCTGTGCCTTTATATGTTAGATGTGTTTAACATGTTTAATTTTATAGGTCTTAATATCTTAAATTGGTCAAGACTGTGGGGACCTTTAAAATTAAAGTGACTACAGTTTATAATATATAATGGTTATAAATCTATTGGGAGCCAGGGACAAAATTTGGTAATTTAAATAGATGGCCCCCCTCCTGGCAGCTTGTGCCCGACCCTCCCCTACTGGGAAATGGTAGGCAATCTACCTCCTGGGAGACTGCCACATGGTCCCCTTGGACTGACCCAGGTAGGGACAGTGGAGAAGTCCACCCTCTTGTGGTGACTGGGCTCACTGACCTTTTCCCATGCCTATTGGGCATTGGCGCCTACTGGACATTGGCACATGCTGGGAAAAAAAATCTAAACATGCCATTAGTCATATGCTTCAATGTTTTGCCACTCTTGGACTGCCTGATCAAATTAAAACAGATAATGGCCCCTGCTTTGTAAGCAAGGCCTTTATAGATTTCCTCCAGACCTGGAAAATCTCACATTCCACAGGCATCCCATACAACCCCCAAGGCCAGGCTATCGTTAAAAGATATAATCAAACTCTCAAGTCTCAATTACAAAAACGAAAGGGGGAATCCTTACCCCCACACAACCAACTAAAAAAGCCATTATTTACCCTAAATATTCTAGATTTTTCTAACAATTTATAATGTGTGATAGTTATAAATCTATTGGGAGCCAGGGGTGAAATGTGGTAATTTAAATAAATGGCCCCCAATATATTGAATTGTTTATCTTAAGGTGTGATGGTGGGTTTCAGATTTCAATCTAAAGATATACAAAGTGTGCCTAGCAGGAGTTCCTAAAGTGTGCTATGACATTTGGCTTTAAGCTTGTACTTTTAATGTCTAACTATCCTTCATACTCACAGCTTTAAAGTAGCTCATGAAAAAATTCAAACTGTACCTCCCTTTAAGAGCTCAATCCTTACCCTAGATACAGTTTTACCTGTTAGATGCTCTATATACTAGAATTAAAAGTTTGAACTCTTTTGGAGTGTCATGTAGATTTTCAATGGATTTGTGTTACTTCTAAAAACTATAACAGTCAACAGCATTGGGAAAATACATTTAAGAGATATTTGGCACAACAATAATATTTCCTTGGATCTGATTCAGTTATATTTAGAGATTTTGTAAAAAGAAAAAAGATCCATTTGGGTACCAGCGAGAGACCTAAAATATTTGTCCCAACAAGGGGACACTGACAATCACTTCGCTAGGGAGTGTTCCACCCCTGAGGACTGTTCCTAAAATGATCCTTCACCCTGCTAAACTAAATAACTCCCTCCCTTGCAGAAGATTGCTGGCTTTGCCTCCAATCTAGGCCTCTGTGCTGCTTGCAGTACAATTGCCCATACGACCTTAAAAAATTGCTCAGCCACCTTCCCCATCCCTGTCCAGCTTTTCCCAATGTTTCCTCTGGGCATTTGGGCCCTATTTTCCCCTAATAATTCCAGTATAGGTGTGGGATACATTCATCCTTCCTTATGTACTTTTAACACAACTGAGTCCAGTGCTCAACGCTGCCCGCCTTCTGAAATGGCTTATGTTTGTGGAGGCAGGATTGCCTATGAATTTCTGCCCACCAATTAGATGGGCCTTTGTGTCCCGGCCACCTTAACCCCAGATGTAGATATCATTTCTGGAAGCTAGATTCCCTGGCTGAGGTAGTCCTACAAAAACAGGAGAGGACTAGACCTACTAATGGCCAAAAAAGGAGGCGTATGTTTGTTTTTACAGGAAAAATGCCGTTTTTATGCCAATAAATCGGGACTCATCTAGGACAAGATTAAGAGGCTCCAGGAAGACTTGGAGAGGAGGCAACGGGATCCCCAGGACAGCCCACTGTGGATGGGCTTACATGGCTTCTTACCCTACCTCCTCCCTCTACTTAGGCACCTCCTTCCCCTCCTCCTTATCCTCACTATTGGGCCTTGTGTAATTAACAAAATTACACAGGTTATTCAACAGCGGCTAGAGGCAATAAACTTCATCAGGTCGAGATACATTATCACAGGCTGGCAACTCAGGAATTAAGTTCCTCAAATGACCCACTGCCACCTCCCCTGCCCTCCATATGACCAATGACAGGTAAGAACCCCAGAGGGGGACAACCTAAGACAGGCCATGGAGTGGGTTCTCAGTGAACTAAACACATGGCACCCAATGACGGGTAAGATCCCCAGGGGGGACAACCTAAGACAGGGGCCACAGTGACTAACACTCTTACAAAAACAAAAGGGGGAGATGTTTGGCCCTGAAAGGCCCAGGCATGAGGCCTAGTGGAATTTCCTAAGCCTAGCTAAAGTTTGGTGACCTGTCTCTGGCCAGCTAGGACTCAGCAAGACACCTAATGGCTTCTGGCCTGCTATTTCCACGCAGGAGTTGAAATTACCATTTCAATAGTTACAGTTTACTATTTACTATTGGCCCTTACCTATCCCCCCATCTTAAAATCCTGCCTTTGTCCCCAACATGATATAGGCATCTGCTCATAGCAATAAAGCGAGTTTTCCTATGAGTTCCTGTTTTGAAAAGACTCCCGACTCAGTGTGGATTTTCTCCTGTGGCCAGGAGAGGTTTCTGAGTCGACGTACACTCATCTTCCTCCTTAACTCCTTGGAAGGAACCAGCAGGCCTGGTCCTTCCACAGCGCTACCTGCCTGCCGGAGGAGCTCAGCAGCCACCCTGAGACTACATAATGAATTCCAAGTCAGCCTGAGCTACAGTGAGACCCTACCTCGAAAAACCAAAAAAAAAAAAGTGACAAGTAGATTCATTTTTTTAAGATATAGTTTTGAACATTTCATTGCTCTATTTTATTTATTTATTTATTTGAGACAGAGAGAGGGAGAGATAGAGAGAGTGAGAATGAGCATACGGGCCTCCAGCCACTGCAAATGAACTCCAGACACATGCACCACCTTGTGTATCTGGCTTATGTGGGACCTGGAGAATCAAACCTGGATCCTTAGACTTCACAGGCATATGCCTTAGCCATGAAGCCATCTCTCCAGCCTTAAAAAAATACAGAGGAAACCTATGCCTCACATTAAATTTAACTTTGCTAAAAGATTTAAAGAGATTTCAAATAAAATTGTCTATGCTTTAAGCCCAATTATAGTAAAGAAAATTAAATTGTCTTAGATATAAAAGCATATAAGATAAAGCCACTAAAAAATAATGGCCATCACGTGTTTGGTGGAATTGAGAATTTCAAGGCTTTCAATGGATGATTAAATGGAAAACATTTGCAAGTGACTAGAATAATTATCAAGACTCAGAAATGAAAGCAGACTGAGGAAAATATTTTCATAAAACAAATCAGAAGAATAGTGTTTGTTGGAGTTACATAAAAAGCTCATGAAAATTAAAGGAAAAAAACATCAAAACTTTAATGTAAATGGAAAAAGGACATGCACAGATGATTCACAAAGAGAAAACACAGGTAACAAGTACACATAAGAAATAGACATAAGAAAATGTTCCAGCTTACTACCTTACTCGTATTGAGATGCAAATTAAAACTGTAATAGGGGACAGTTTAAATCTGAAAAAGAAAGTGGATTTTGGTTACATGTATGAACTGGTAAATGATTAATCTTTATTAAAATTTCTAGAATTTCTCTGTTTAGCTGTTCATATCTATGGACTAATACTACTGAGACTATCACTACAAAATACAGATAAGTAACTGTAAATAACTACAAAGCATAGAAGATTTTATGCATGAATTTACAGTAGCTATTAAAAGTGGAAAATAATTTAAAATGTACACCCTAAAAATCAGCAGTTACATAATTACATTCTATTAATGATATATAATTAATTTTTTATTTTTATTTTTTAAAATATTTTTTGTTCATTATTTATTTATTTATTTGAGAGCAACAGACACAGAGAGAAAGACAGATAGAGGGAGAGAGTGAGAATGGGCGCGCCAGGGCTTCCAGCCACTGCAAACGAACTCCAGATGCGTGCACCCCCTTGTGCATCTGGCTAATGTGGGACCTAGGGAACCAAGCCTCGAACAGGGGTCCTTAGGCTTCACAGGCAAGTGCTTAACCACTCTCTCCAGCCTGATATGTAAGTAATTTGACCATAATCATGATCAATGTTAAATGATTTGGTCATGATCAAAACTCATGGGAAACTAATGCAGTGTGACAGGGTATTTCTCAAGATATAACATCTAGGGTTGGAGAGATGGCTTAGCAGTTAAGACACATTCCCACAAAGCCTAAGGACCTAGGTTCATTTCTCCAGGTCCCACATAAGCCAGATGCATATGGTGGTGCACGCATCTCTATCTCTCTCCCTCTCTCTGTCTCTAACAAATAAATAAAAATAAATCTTTTTTAAAAAGATGTAACACCTAATCAAAAGCTGAGTGACAATATTGCATTTGCATTGTTGTTATTATCAACATGATGGAGGATGATATGGTAATATGTGAATGTGAAGAAACACTGGGAGGTAACAGAACATGCACAACTGACTTATTTGATTGATGATTGATTGGTTGATTGATTTCGAAACCGGATCTTACTATGTAGCTCAGGACAATGTGGGACTCTCAGTGTAGCCAGATTGGCCTCAAACTCAAGATTCTCTTGCGTGCAGCTTCCTGAATGCCAGAATTACAGGCATATGCCTAACCATACCATTTTTAGTGGGTCTTTCTGCATGTATATGTGTGTTGTGTATGTGAGCATATATGTGTGTTCAGAAGCAGGTGGGCATATATGTGAGGCCAGAAGTTGGAGGGTGTCTTCCCCAGTCACTGTCCACTTTATTTACTCAAGCAGGGTCTCTCACTTGTACCCAGTGCTCACTGATTTGGCTAGGGTAGCTAGTCAGTTTTCCATGGGGAACATCCTGAGTGTTGGGACTACATGCCGGCCACCACACCCACCCACATTCACATGGCTGCTGGGGATCTGAGCTCTGGCCCTCATACTTGCATAGCTTTATCCACTGGGACATCTTCCTGGCAGTTGAGATTGATCTTTAAACTTCTATGATTACTAACATAATGTTGCTCATACAACACATTTTTTCAAATGTAGCAACCAAAAGGAAAATCAGGTATGTTGACAAGCAAGTAGTGAGCAAGTCTCACCACTTTTCTCCAGCTATGTTTCTCTGATGCCAGCCTTATCTCTTTAGCCTTTGCTAGACCTTTAGAGACAGAGCACACTGGTGCTTTTCCTCACAGTGAGATCTGTGAAGCCATGTCTCCTCTTCCTGTACCTGAGGGCTGTTATTTGGAACCATGATTTAGAACCCTACGTTACACATGTTTCTGTCACTTTTTGATCTATATATTCAGCCTATCATTGAAGGTGCTCAAGAACTTTTGGACTCTGGTTTATAAGCTTTAGTCACTGTATTTCCCGAGTTCAGGGTAACTACACTTTTCTAACCACATTACAACAGGCAGGGAACTCCACATGTGGCCATGAGGATGATGGAGCTGAGTGGTTCTAGGCCCATCACATTGCTCGCTTGCGTCACCTTGTGCATCTGGCTTATGTGGATCCTAGAAAGTCAAATATGGGTCCTTAGGCTTTGCAGGCAAGTGCCTTAACCACTCTCCAGCCCTAAAATACAGTTTTTATATTTTTTTTATTAATTAATTTTAGAGAGACAGAGAGAGAGTGTGTGAGGAAGATGCAAAGACAGAGAGAGAGAGAATGGGCACATTGGGACCTCTTGCCATTGCAAACAAACTCCAGATACAGGCACTACCTTATGTATCTAGTTTACATGGGTCCTGGGGAATCAATCCTAGGTCCTTAGGCTTTGCAGGTAAGCGCCTTAACAGCTAAGCCATCTCTCCAGCCCCTAAAAAATATTTTAAATGAAACAACAAAACTAAGTTTGAAAATAGATGAAATCTGATAATGAATTTCAGGCATTAATGGGAAGTGTGATGGTTTAAATTGATTGACAACTTGACAGGACCTGGAATCAGTGTAAGGTATTATCTAGATTAGGTTACCTTCTAAGCATGCATATGAGGAATAATCTTGATAGGTTAATTGAGTTGGGAAGATCACTTTAACTGTGAGCAACAGTCTTCCATGGGCTGGGGTCCTAGGCTATATAAAAAGAAGAGAGTTGGTGGTGCACGCCTTTAATCCCAGCACTTGGGAGGCAGGGGTAGGAGGATTGCTGTGAGTTCAAGGCCACCCTGAGACTACATAGTGAATTCCAGGTCAGCCTGAGCTAGAGTGGACCCTACTTCGTAAAAACATAAAACCAAAAACAAAAGACAAGAGTTGGCTGAACCTGACATTTATCTCTCTGTACTTCCTCTGCTGGTGTAATGATGTGATGCCTGCTTCCTGCTCCTGCCATGCTTTTCCAGCCATGATGGTGTCTACTCTCTCTGTAACTGTAAGTCAAAATAAACTCTTTCCTTCTCTATATTACTTCTGCTCTGGTATTTTGTCCCAGTAATGATAAAATAACTGATACATACAGATACTGGTGATTTGGGTGAAGTTGTTGGGCTGATGGGTAACCCTGTGGTATCCTTGAGCTATGTATTGCCTGCAAGGCTAACATGAAAGTGAAGGAAGACTATCCCCTGTGGATGAGGCAAACTAGATCCCATGGTCCTACAGTCTTCCTCAGGCTCCTAATAATATGTGGACAAAATTTTAACCCTATTTGTATTGAGAACATTAGTATGTGAACACATGGCAAATTGGTCATATTCCCATCAGATTACACTTGCATGCCCCCCCACACCCCCATGCCCCCAAAGGCCTCAGTGGGTTATTAGTAATCACCAGCCTCTCTCTGTTTTGGGACCTTTATCCCCCAGCCAGCTTTACATTGACTGAGAATTTCTACAGGAGAAACTGACATATTGTTGCTGTTCCTTTGAATCTTGCCTGCTATCTTATAAATATTTTATTTCCCCAAAGCCATTCCTATAAATCATCTTATTATTTGCCAAGGATCCAGACCATCTGCCTGAATAAACCTGCACTCCCTCCCCTTGCTGATAACTGGCTTATCTGTTTGATATTCCACTTACAATCTGTTGGTCTGGCTTATCTCTTTATCAGATTGTGTGTTCTTCAACACTACAGGAACAATATGGCATCCTCAGAAATGGCTGTGCTATTGCCCACCCATGAACACAATTTATGTGCTTTTCAACCCTCACCTACAAATATCAGGTTCTAAGCACACCTAAAATTTGTTTGAACTGGAAAGATTTCATATAACTAGAATAGAAAACTTTATTTCTCCTTTCTTGTTACAGCAACATATGCATGCAACAATAACAAAGTGTCTGTTTATAAAATGACACTGAGTGAACAATAGCTGCACACAATGTCACTGAATTTTACTAACCAAATATTGATTGATAAAAGAAAATCTCAGAAGATAACATAGACCATAATACTTATCCTAAACTTCAAAAGCCGAATGGGAATCTGGCATCCCCGAAGTCACACGTGTGCTTGCTTATGACTCAGATAAGGCCTCCGGGCAGCTGGTGTTCATCTTTTCTTCTCTCCCTGAGATTAGTTCACAGATGGGCAGAACTGCTTTCATTAGGGCGCTGGTTTTAGCCTGCCTTTGCTCCAGCTGGTGGGGTACAGCTTTTGCCCCCACAGAACCCTCTCCATCTCCATCTCCTGAGTAAGGCTCATGCTCCTTGGGATTCACCTGGTACCCACCTCCTCCTCTCAGTCTCATCTGTCCTGTCTAAAAGAAGAAATGCTGCTTTGTCTGTCATTCCTTTCTTGTGATGGGCTGTTCTAAGACTTACATTTGGATTTATGAGGCTCATTCTCCTGGGTCTCTTAGGGCCATGGATCTGTCAGAATATCACACTAACTCTCCTGGGACTCTCTTGGTATGGACTGTGTTCTACATGTTGGCAAAAGTTATCTGTTCCTTCCAAACTGAGCCAGACCCACCTATACCTTCCACACATTGTCATTCCTCAGTTGGAGTTCCCAGAGAACACTCTATTGTATGAGCATTGAGCCAAATCTGTGCCCTCTGTCTTGGTATCCTAGGATCTTACTGTTGGGTTCCTTTTGCAGGAAAATTCAAAAATATATCCCCTCAGTCTCTAACTCAGTCCCTGTCTCAATTCATCTGTTCTTTCCTTTCCAGTACCCAGAATTCTTCAGCGATAGCTATTACCATGCATACTATTTCCTGAGGTTCAGCCCTATACCAAGTGTTCTGTCTCACTTCTTCAGATTTAGTGCATCTTTCCACTTCCTGATTAATTCCCTAAGATCTGTTCCTCATCCTCCTCAAGGCTTAGAAATGGTGTGCATCTTAAAAACCAAGAGCAACTGAATTTTCTTTTCATTTTTAAAAGATGATTCCTTAAAATTATCTCATGGTAGTTAGTGTGTTTTCCAAAATTCAGTTTAAATATTCTTTTGGAGCTCTGGAATGTTTCTAGACAACAGAAGACACCCATCTGTTTCCAGTCTTTCCTGAGAACAAGCCAGAAGAAAGCAGCTTTAATTTGTAGCATAAATTGCTGGGAATGGAGGGAATAAAGCATTTTCTGACAATAAAGACTGAATAATTGCACATGATAGCTGAGATATGTTGGAGAGTCTCTGGAAAAAAAGAGTCTCTGGAGGCAAAATCCTATAAATTACGGTCCCTCTAGTGTTGCATTAACTTCAAGTTCCTTCCTGGAGCTTGAATGACAAAACAAGAATCCTCTACTACAACTTCCATGGCTATAACTTTATATTTGGTTGGTTGGATTGGTTTCTTTTGTTGTTGTGTTTATTTTTGTTTTATTCTGGCTTTTTGCAGTTGTTTTATTTTTCTGATATTTCTGATATTTTTCTGATATTTTGAGACAGGACAGTTCAACTTACTATGTAGCTCAGGCTGACCACCTCCTGCCTTCCACATGCCAGGATTTCAGACACATGCCACCACAACAAGCTTCCACTTTG
Organism: Jaculus jaculus; assembly: GCF_020740685.1. NCBI lineage: Eukaryota > Metazoa > Chordata > Mammalia > Rodentia > Dipodidae > Jaculus > Jaculus jaculus. The sequence continues at coordinate 118,787,216 of NC_059105.1, forward strand.
TTCATTTACCATTTCCATTATCTTCTCAGACTCTTTGTTTTGTTTCATTGTTGTTGTTTTTCGAGGTAGAGTCTTACTCTAGCCCAGGCTGACCTGGAATTCACTATGTAGTCTCAGGGTGGCCTTGAACTCACGGTGATCCTCCTGCCTCTGCTTTCCGAGTGCTGGGATTAAAGGCGTGCACCACCACACCAGTCCAAGACTCTTTTAAAGTATGAACATGACTGAGATTTCTTTAGGGAAAATTTTTCTAGCTTTTGCTTCCAATCCTGACAATGAGTGTGTTGGGGGACATGCATACACAAACTCTTACTCATAATTCTAGTTCACATTTCTCTATGTACTTCATCCTCTCTTCGAGTATGGCATGAAGTTGAAGACTTAATCATGTGAAGATAATGTATTCTACCAATAGGCAATTTGATGGCTATTTTCAGGAAATTCCATGGGCTCCATATCTCTAGAGGAATGCCAGTGTTGTGGTTGCTGAAGGATCTCCTTTAATGGCATTTCTACCCTTGTGGGGGTCAGTCATGAAAATCTGGAGCCCAGGAGACTGCTCAGTCCTTGTCAGACAAGAAGGCTTAGACTGCTCCTAGAACCTGCTCCTGGGAGCCCGAGACAGATGGCTCTGTCAGTGGTGGGGAGGAAGGATCAGATTTTCATTTCCTGTTCTTTCCTCTTTCTCCTTCTCTTTCTCCTCCTTAGCAGTCCTGGGGAATGAACCTAAGGCCTCATACATGCTAGGCAAATCGTTTATCAACATACATAATGTGAGTCTCAGGAAATAGGAAGGTTTGATAAAGATTTTACCTACAAAAAGAATTTGAATTTGCTTGAATAGAAAGTAATGAGCTAACTGGATTTGGTGCATTTTATTTTTAGCTCAGAGAGTCTGGTGTCCTGTGTGATAAAGGAAGAGAGAACTCTGCAAGAATATTCATCCTGAAGAAAGACTTGTTTCTAAAGTTTGTAAATGAGTTTAAGTTCATTCTCTCTCTCTCTCTCTCTCTCTCTCTCTCTCTCTCTCTCTCTCTCTCTCACATACACATACACACACACACACACACACACACACACACACTAAACTTCAAACCTCCAGGTCTTTGCTGCCCTTCCTCCGTGTGGATTACTTGGAAGGCGTCTATAGTGGCCGCAGGAGAGAGTCCAAAGTTGACAGCCGGACTTTGCTTTCTTGCTTCCAGCTGTCGCTCTTGTCCCTGGGAGGCTACAGGCGTCTAAACGGGTCGCTTCTGCCTTTTCCAGCACCGCCTGTGGGTGTCATAGCCTCAGCTGACCTTTCCAGGAAGGAGGCAACAGGCTCCTTCTCCCCTCCGCGGTCCCAGAGGAGGGTCCTGGGAGGAGAGCGCCGAGGAAGAGAGGCCAGAGCAGCTGCCAGAGCCGAGAGGAGCGGGACGGAGCCCGGCCAGCACCAACTTTGACTTGGGTAAGGACGGGCGGGGAAGGAAGGACCAGTTGCTGCGCGCCCTGAAAGGGTGAAGTGCCCAGGGGCGCTGTCCGCGGTTCCGGTGCTGAAATGGACGGTGTGGGCGTGGGAGCCAGAGCCAGAGACAGAAACGCGCGGGCTCCAGCCTCTGTCCCCTACGCCGGGCACCCCACGCCTTCCAGTCCGGTGGAACCACAAGCAGGGTCCTACGTGCTCCCCAGCCTGTCCTCCTGCACCTGTCGGGGCGCGAGGCAGAAGGGGCCGGGCTGACGACCGAGGCAGGAGGGATTCAGGTGAGAGCTTCTCTCCCCTCCAGGCAGAAGTCTGGGTGCAGAGCCTCCTGTCCCACACGGGGCTGGGCCAGGGGACTTGGGGCTGCTTTGCCCAACCCAACTCAGTCTAGGGAGCCAAAGAGACAGATGGACCTAGGCGGAGGAGAGGAAATAAAATTCATTTTAGAAGTGAGCACGCTGTCTTGTAATAAAATCACCACTGACGTGGCCGCTTAGGGCTTGAGGGCTTAGTGTTAAAGTAGCGAAAAGATGAGGTGGGCCCTCTGATCCTTTAATCCACTAATCGGATTTTCCCAACTCAGCACCTTCCCCCAGCCCATCCCTGACACCCCCAGGCGCTGGGCCCACTGCCCCTTATGCTCTGATCACCCCTGGATGGAGCTGGGGGCTAGGGGCTGGGCGCTGTGGAGTAGGGAGGGTTGTTTCAGTTTTCTTCCTGGCTATCTCATGACTTTATGCTGTTGTTGGGACTTTAAACTTTTTCCACTGAGGCAAATATCTGCCTAGATACAGCTTGTGCCAGGGAGAAAGAAAGACGTGACTGCGGGGGGTGAGAACTCGCAGAGTGGTCTCCCTGGTGGCACAGCTTGCCTCTCCTGAGCAACCCACCTGCTCAGGGCTCTCCCAGAAGCTAGACTGCTCCACCGGGGCATACCTTGTCAGCTCTTTTATGGGGATAAAGCTGCTGTGGCCTCTGGTATCACAAAGACCTGTGGAATAGCCTGCAACCTGGGTTCAAACATAATCCCCCCAATATTGTCTCTGCCCTATCCTCCTCAAGCCCTCATACATTTTCATTCATAAAAATCAACCATACTATAATTGTCTGGGCATGGAGGTCTTCAAGTAAAATGTGCTTTGGTGCCCATACTTCCTAAGTGGGAAAAGACAGCCAGTAGAAAGTTAGACCAGGAGAAAAGAGGTGACCATTTGTAGATGCCTTTGCCAAACCCGTCTTCTATGCCTAAATCTCTATTGTAGAAATTCATCCATGTCAAGGGGCTGGGTTAAAATGTCACTGTTGAGGGTTCCTGTGGCCTGGGTGGAGCTGGATGACAAGTCAGCTCTGCTCATACCAATGCCCAGACACACACTTCTTCTTAAACCTCTGTTCAACTGTGTAGGGCATCCTTCTTGGGCCAGGATACCAGCAAGAAATGGCTGCTGTCTGGTAAATGCAGATTCTCAGTCACTTTCACTGGGACTTTCAACAGAACTACATGTGGCTCTTGCCTTCAATACACCTATTTTTATGCCTTTTCTGTCCTCATTCACTATCTGCCAGTGGTAGCTGCTTCCGGTTAAGAATGGGGTTGCTATGCAACCAATCTCATGTCACCATAGTATGAGGAGGTAAACAGAAGCTGAACAGCCTCTTTTCTAGTTCTGGAAAATGGTCCCAGCTGCCAGCTTCCTAGAGGAGTCAAGGAATATGACATTGACCAGGTTCCGCAACCTTTCTCTGAACTGCCTTCATCATCCTGCCCAATTTAAGCCCTCACTAATCCCCCACCAACCATCTTGTCTGAAAGTTGAAATGAGTCTTTCTCCTTCCCTCTCCCTTTTACATACACTGAAGCCAGCAGGGGTCAATGGTTTTCCCTCTGATCTCATTTATTTCATTGCACACTGCTGGCTCCTGAGTACAAAACAAAGTCCAATGGGAGAAACAGAATTAAGTTAATTAAACAAGCACAACTCCTGCTTTCTGGGCCCTCTCTCAGTGGACTGTGGAAGTCAAATCCTTACAGCACCTGTGAGCTGGCCTGTCCTCTGGGTTAAAGTGGATGCAATGCCATCCATGAGAGTAGATAGAGGTGGGAGACTGACTCCTGTCAAAGGAGGCCTCTTAGGTCAAAGGTGGCCTCTCAGGGCAGATTACAGTGGGACTGAATTTGAAGTCAACTGGTGCAGAAGAGAGCAAAGCTCCCCCAGGATCTTTGCAGAAGCAAAGGTGTGAGATGAGCGGGGGGAGAACAGGCCAGCTGAGGTGACACAGACTGGCGAGCATCACAGTCGCTCAGTGCATGGCTCAGGCAACGGTGAGGCTGTGAGGTCTTGGGATCCCCCATCGAGCTGGAGTCCCGTCCTTGCCTAGCCTGGAAGGAAGGCAGGGAACCACAGGAAATACGGGTGAGCTTTAAGGAACACATTCTCTGCCAGAAGAATATGTGTGAGCCAAGTAAGAAAATGGTGAGGAATTCCATTTAGATGAAATGTCCAGCTTAAGCTGACTGGAGTCATGTTATGATAGCTCAGATGTCAGACTATGAAATGATCACTGTGTGCTGAAAATAAGCAGGTTCTTGAAGTTTCTGAGAAGAGTGACAGAATGATCCAGGAGTCCCTCTTGGAGCTTCAGTCATCCATTCACTAATTCATCCCACACTCACTGAGTTCCTGTCTACATACTGGGTCTCTGGATAGACTACAGGGAGGAGACATTAAAATGGAAGAAGAATAAAAAACATTTCAGCAATTCCAGGGAAGGGACAAGGTCCTGGACAAAAGTGGTGGCACAATTAGAAGAGGCCAGGACATGCCTCTATTTCCCCACTAAATGCCCACTGCCAAGCAGAGCCCTAGGCACATAGTGCTCAGGCTATGTCTGAATCAGTGAGTGGATGGAGAGAACAGAGGGAATGGAGATGCTGGATCTGGGACAGTAAGGAACAGGAGTAGAGGTGTACACACATGCACAGCTGAGTAGCCAGTTGGTTCTGAGTATCATCCATGTGTTAGTCAAGACAGGGCTGGGCAGAGGAAGAGCATGCTTCAAGAAGGTACCATGACATTCAAGACAGTTTTGCACCCAGGATATGGTTCCCTGGACATTCTGTCACCCTCACATGGCTCACACTACAGACCTCACTGAATCTCCACAATATTTCTTCTGTTCTCCTTGAAGATGCACATCTTTCACCTTGAACTACACTGCTTCAGTGTAGGGGTGAAAATTAAACAAGCTCTTGCTCCTCAGTTCTGCCATTTGGTGACTTGGAACAAGCTACTTAATCATTCTGAATCTCAGCTTTGTCATTCTGAGCTGAAAGTAATAGTAATAATATCTGTCTCACTGGGTTACTGATAATTAAAAGAAATGATTGAAATCAATACCATTCTACAGTTCTTGACAGATTATTAGTACCTAAAGCATGTGACTCCCACATTTTCTTGTGTGGCTACATGTTATTTTCATAATCATAACCAAAAGGCTAACTAACAACAAAACACTTTTATCTCCTGTGCCTACAACTTGGCTTAGAAAAGGAAAGGAGATCCACAGCCTGGCCTTATTGGCCTGGGGTATTTGCACAGAAAGGACAGGTGGTCCTAGAAAGAGCACCTGTGGACCAGCTGTGGACCACCAGAGATGTGGGTTCCCAGCTCTGGTAAGACCTGATGAGCACTTCCAATCTTTCTAAATTTCAAAAAGCTGGTTCTTTCTGCAAAGCATTAACTTTACAAGTGAGTGCACTCATCCTCTAGGAGCCCAGAGTCCTGTTAGTTCCAGCCATTCCTGCAGAAGGTCAAGACACTCTCCAGGCATGAGACAGGCTTCTGCCTCCTTGGCTGAGTAACATCATTGCTGATCTTGTTCCAGTGTCATTGCATTCGCTTTCACCACCAAGCTCTTCCTGTTCTTGGGAACAGTGCTCATTTCTCTTCTCAGACAGGGATTGAAAATGTGCAGCTGCCAGGTGGAAGCTGCTTCTTGCTTGTCTATGAAAATGTGTAAGCTTGGGAGAGGACGACTTCCACCTCACCACCATGAGGAGGATTCTGCAGGAAACAGCTGAACCCTCCTAACTTAGATTCATTTTCTCCATTTTGGTGAGGGGACATACATACATATATACTCAGTCCACAGAGAAAAGAGGTTAAGATTCTGACCTTCATTTTTCTTATCACCCTCCACCCAACCCTGAGCACAACTGGAAAGACCTTTATTATCTAAGACCTGAGATGACTTTTAGGATGCTTTGAGTAGGTAGAGGACACTATGATACTCATTGATCTCAGAAACCAGCCTTGGTTCTTGAGCAGAAGAATATTAAGTCTGCAGGCTCTACAATTAGATTGATTATGACTAACTAGATAGCCCTGGCTGTGTGAATTGTGTACCCCAGTTTGCTCATCTGTAAAAATGAGAAGGATAGTGGTTATTGGGAAGATTAAATGAGCTCATAGTGGTATAGTACATGTCTTCAAAAATGTTGTGATGATGATGATGATGATGAATGTGCTATTTTGACATTTCTCCACTTTATAATATTTTGTCACTTTGATAGATCCTTATAACATATATCGTGAGTTTTGCAGTTTAGAGTGCGCTTATTTTAGATTAAAAATTATTTCTCCCATCCAAGTACTAACAAAGCCTAACACTGCTTACTTCAGAGATCAGACAAGATCAGGCACATTCAGGGTGGTATGGCCATAGACTTTTCTTTTTTATATATATATATTTTTTATTTTGTTTATTTACTTGAGAGCAACAGAGACAGAGAGAAAGACAGATAGAGGGAGAGAGGGAGAGAACGGGCACGTCAGGGCTTCCAGCCTCTGCAAACGAACTCCAGATGCGTGCGCCCCCTTGTGCATCTGGCTAACGTGGGACCTGGGGAACCGAGCCTCGAACCGGGGTCCTTAGGCTTCACAGGCAAGCGCTGAACCACTAAGCCATCACTCCAGCCCAGACTTTTCTTTTTAAAGATATGATTCATATACTGTAAGAGCCACTCTCTTAAAGTATTGCTTTTTTAGTTTGTTCAGATTTGCAGCCATTACCACAGGATTATTATAGAATTTTTAAGCTCCCCCCAAAGAAACTCTGCTCCTATTAGCAGTCTCTTTTTTTCTCAATTTTTCCATTTCTTCCCTAAGCAATTATTAATCTATTTTCTATCTTGATGGATTTATCTGTTTGATAAGTTTCACATAAAAGAGATTATGTAGCCCTTAGATAATGTTCATCTATGTTATAGCATGTATGACAGGTAACAGTCTATTGTGTGGATATGCCACATATTGTTGGCCCATTTATCAATTAAGGAACATTTAGCTCCCACTTATAGACAAGAGATGTCCTTCCATTTGTTATCTTGTCTTTAAGATCACTTGTCATGACTTTCAAATGTAATTATGTAAGGCTATTTACACTTTTTAAAACATGATTTGTCTGAGGAAGGTCTCAGTTTTCCCTCTGTTTCAGTTTTCCCTCTATATAAGCTTAGAATTGTTTGAATTGAACACAACTCTGTCACTGAGAGTGGTGATGTCTGTTCCATGACTGGGTCACAGGTTTCACAGCAAATCAGAATTCAGTATTGGTGAATTCCCCTCCTACCCTGCAATTCTTGAGTGGGATAGGGAAGAAGAGAAGAGCGATTAAAAGTATGCTTCAAGGGCTGTAGAGATGGCTTAGCAGTTAAGACACATGCCTGCAAAGCCTAAGAACCCTGGTTCGATTCTCCAGGTCCCACGTTAGCCAGATGTACATGGTGGCACATGTGTCTGGAGTTTGCAGCGGCTAAAGGCCTTGGCGTGCCCATTCTCACTCTCTTTCTCAATTTCTCTCTCCTTCTCTGTGTCTCTAATAAACAATTAAATAAATATTTTTATGAAAAGTATACTTCACGGGGCTGGGGAGATTGCTCAGAGGTTACAGGCACTTGCTTGCAAAGCCTACAGGCCCAGGTTCAATTCCCCACTACCCACAGAGGGCCAGATGTACAATATGGTACATGCGTCTGGAGTTTGCAACAGCTAGAAATCCTGGCACAACTATATTCTCTCTCTCTCTCTCATAATTAAAAAACTTGTGCTTCATAAAAGGTTCCAAGAAATGTAACTCTGCATGAGGTGTTGGCTTATGATCAGAGTTTAGTTTGAGAGAGTGAGCCTATTCAAGTTCAAGTTCACTAATCGTTTGCCAAGTGCATTTGTCCTGGTGGTGTTAACAAATTTGATTTTGGAAGACTGAAAGTGATGAAACACAAAGAGATATTATTTTTTCAAGAACTAAATGTGGTCAGAGGTATGGGACAAGTGTGCCTGCCCATCAAAACTCCAAGGCTCCTCCCCCCATATTAATGTTTTGATTCGTGTGCCATTGACTTGTGTCCAGCCATGGAACCCAATTAGTTGGGCTGCTGGCTGATTGTGACTCTCAGAGCCAAGAATAATGATCGTTCTGAAAAGCCTCCACAGGCTGGAGGAGCAGCTGCACCAGATCATAGACATCTCTGTGTCTGCTGCATTCAGACTTTGGAGAGTGATAATGTTTCAAATTACATAAATTGGACCAGAACTAGTTTTCATGATTAGGCTCTACAAATAGGACAGAGCAAAGCAACATTTTATATGAGTGCGGACCAAGGTTTATTCCAGAGGTGTGGCTCACTGCAAAGGGACTTAACATATTTTCAGTCCTTTGTTGCTTGATATCTCTGTGGCTCTCTCTGATAAATTACCATCCATTTTCTGAGATAGATGGAAATTTGCAGTGTGACTCATTCACAGAATTATTGTGAGGATCAAATAAGTTAAGACACACCTCAAATTATTAGAACAAAAGACCAAAGACAAGCAAAGAATGAGCATTCAGTAAACATACCACTGTTATTATAAGTGCCATCCTCATGATCACTCACCATTTCTTTTCCCATTTATACCACACACTTTTTATTAACCTTTTTAAATGTTTTTATTTATTTGAGAGTGAGAGAGTGTGTGTATGGGTCCACTAGAGCCTCTTATTCCTGCAAAGAAACTCCAGACACATGCACCACTTTGTGCATCTGGCTTCACACGAGTAACAGGAATCAACCCCTAGCAGGCAGGCTTTACAAGCAAGCAGCTGCCTTTAACCACTAAGCAATTTCCCCAGCCCTTTGTTATCTTTTATATGTGTGTACTGGGTATTTGGATGTTTCTAAGTAAAAAGAAGTAATTCTCTAGACCTTTCAGAGTTAGTTATGGAAAGAGAAAAGTATAAGATATCTAGTGTTCATTGAAGTCATATTAACTCATGGCCTAATCACATACCCAGACCAACCATGATCAAGACAAAGATGACTACTCAGTGCCCAGCTCTCCATGGAAGCCTTAAAGGTACATAGCACAATGGCTAACTTGCAGTCAGTGTCAAGTGGTTGTTTCTCACAGGGGAGCCTCCCCTTGGGTCCCCAAGATAGATTTAGGGTTTCTTCCTCTATTTACCTTGCACTCTATCTGCTTCCATTTATGTTTCAATACCTCTAGCACTACCTATCCCCAACTGCCTTACACACTTAACACACACACTACACTGAAATCCTGTGCTCTAAAGACAAAGACTTATGTTCCTCATCATCATTATCCTCAGAACCAGGTCTAAAGCCTATCAATAAAAGGAGTTTCTTACAATGGCAATGGGGACAGGCTGGATTTAGTCCTATTTAAAGAAAGTGTGAATTGCCAGAAACTGTTCTCAGTTTCCTGGTGAAAACACATTCGCTTGGGAGATGGTCACAAACCCCTCTTGGACTCCTGCCCATGAGTCACTTCAGGATCATCTTCCACACTGTCAAAATGCACCTCCTTTCTGTTCTTGAAAAATAAAATTACGGTGTGCACGTCTGATCTCTTGCTGTGGGTATGGTAACCAAACAAGGTGTGATGCGGACCTCAGAGCTAGACACATCCATTCCTCTTGTCCTCATCTGCAAAATTAGCACTAGTCTCTCCAGGGGCTCTGGAGGGTGCCAGCAACAGGCATGGAAGCAAGTTACAATGGGCTCTCCTGGAGAGTGGTTTCATTTTCAGCAAATCCTCAGGGTCACTGATTGTGGCTTCAGGGTCTCTCTTGTGAGCTCTCTTCAAATGTATCAGGGCCATGATGCACTCGCTCATCAGGAGATGTGAGAACATTCAGGGCTGCTCCTCATTCTCTTGAGCTATCATAACTAAAAATACTGTAAATAAAGAGAAGGAAATAAGTGCTGCCTCATGTAAGGTGTCAGATTCCAAGACTCAGAGACACCTGTTTCTTGGAGCCCTAAGTTTCTTTTAATTAATCAATTTATTTAGCAGAGAGGATGAGGGAGGAAAGAAGGAAGAGAGAAAGAAGATAGAATGGGCACACCAAGGTCTCTAGCCATTGCAAATAAACTCCAGACTCATTCACTATGGGTTCCAGGGTCCTCAGGTCAGGCCGCAGGCCCCCAAGGAGTCCAGACAACTGTGGAGACCAAGATTATGCACATGTGACCAGAGAAAGAATCGCTCTCAGGAGACAGTTTTGGTGAACAGCTCGGTTTATTGTGAGGGAAATGGGTTTATAAGCAGTTGAGGACAGGAAGAGGCTCCTAAGGAGATTAGGTGTACAAAGTTGCTTGCTGATGCCTAATTAACATATGAGGACATTCATTCCAGCAAGTAGGCAATGGTTTATGGTACAGGGGGATGGGCTGTGCAAAAGTTGCTGGCTGATACCATGTAAGGAGTTTCCTAGGCAACTGGCCAAAGGCCACACAGTTATGGGTAAAGCCTAAGTCTCATCCGAATGTCCAGGTATCCTGTGCTTGGAGAGGAAGTGGCCTTACTTCCTGCCAATCTTGGGTCCGAGATTTTGTCCAGGAGTCCAGGCTCCCTGTGACCCCAAGAATGGGAGGAGGATCCTGGCTCACTGCAACCCCTGAGAATGGGGGGAGGAGCTCCCCCACCAGTCTGTCCCGGAGATATGACTGGAGGTTCAGGCTGCTGGCCTCTCCATAGTCTGGGGCCTTTGTATCAGACAGCTTAGTTTTGCTTCAACCCAAGGCCCTGCCTATGTCCGACAATGCACCACTTTGTGCATCTGACTTTACATGGGTACTGAGGAATTGAACTTCAATCATCCATCAGGCTTTGAAAACAAGTGCCTTCAACCACTGAGCCATCTCTTCAGCCCCCACCCCCAAGAGTTATTTAATGCCAGGTGAGAGAATGGTGGAATCCAAAGTAAAAGGGAGAAGTTTCAGAATAGCCAGTAAGGGAAGGGTGGTGGTCATAAGGCTTCTTTGGGAGGGGCAGGGTTCTTGTATTGCAAGGGAGGAGCCTTACATGGGGCATGGTGGGTGCGACAGGGAGACTGTGACTCAGGCCGATATGACAGGAGTTGTTCTTTTTTTTAATATATTTTATTTTTATTTATTTTTTTGAGAGAGGCAGAGAGAGACAGAGAGAGAAAATGGGTGCATCAGAGCCTCTAGCCATTTCAAACGAATTCAGATGCATGTACCACCATGTGCATCTGGGTTATGTGGGTCCTGGGGAATTGAACCTGTGTCCTTTGGCTTTATAGGCAAGCGCTTTAACCACAAATCCATCTCTCTAGCCCAGGAGTTGTTCTTTTTTTGAGCCTGGGTTTTATGGTCATTTTTTAAAGGTCTGGTTCTCTGGAATATCTGATAAACTCCTTCTGGGAAGTGAGGCTTAGATGTCACTTCTCCACCTTGAGCCACAGGTAATGAATGGGAGAAGGTAGTATTTCTTACTATTGCCTTTGGGAAGTGATTCTTGGTCAATTTCCATAACAGTACAGATTCCAGCTTCACAAAACTGTGCACATTTGAGGAGGTGCCTGTCATAGCTGTGGAAAGTGGAAAAGGAGGAGGGGGAGAAGGGGAGGCAGTAGCAAAAGCAGAGGAAATGGTTAAAGGCATTTACTTGCAAAGTCAGCTGGTCCAGGTTCAATTCCCAAGTCATCCATGTAAGCCAGAGGCAAAAACAGGTGGCACAGGTGTCTATGGCAGGATGCCCTGCCACCTTTACCCACCAAAACACACACACACATACACACACACACACACACACACACACACACACACAAATAAATAAATAAATAAGTACATAAATAAATAAGACATCTGAATTACTTAATAAATTTTTTACCAAGGTAGGGTCCCACTCCAGCCTAGGCTGACCTGGAATTCACTCTATATTCTCAGGGTGGCCTCAAACTCACAGTGATCCTCCCACTCTGCCTCCCGAATGCTGAGATTAGAAGTGTGCAGGAAGGTAGTTGATGAAGGAAACAGGCATTTTAATTTAGATGAGAGTTGGGGATTACCTGCTCAGGAATCCCTGCTTTATAGGAGCTTTGCCTTCATTCCTTCTCTTACGCTATTTTCTGGAAGCCCCTTTTGCTTCTTCTTAGACAAGAGCTCAGCATTCCTTTCCTCCCTTAGGTTCTTTTTTAGAAAGAAAAATTATTTGCAAGAAGAGAGAACGAGCTCAAGAATGGGCATGCCAGGGCCTCCTTTCACTGCAAACTCCAGATGCATCCACCATTTTGTGCATCTGACTTTACATGAGTACTGGGAAATTAAACCTGGACCAGCAGGCTTTGGAAGCAAACACTTTTAACCACTGAACCATCACCCCATCTCTTCTCTTAAGCTCTAGGTATCATGTAATAAAATCTCTCTAAACTTAAAAAGAAAGAATTAGAATTGGTTTAGATAAGGCAGGAAGTCTGTGATAGCAAACAATTATATAGAATACATGATTAATTAAAATTAAAATAAATGCCACTCTTACTAAGAAATTATCAAGTGTCAGATATGATGGTGCACACCTTTTATTCCAGCACTTGGGAGGCCAAGGTAGGAGGGTCACTGTGAGTTTGAGGCCAGCCTAGGTCTACAAAGTAGTTTCAGGTCAGCTTGGACTAGAGTGAGACCCTATCTCAAAAAAAAAAAGAAAAAAAGAAAAGAAAAGAAAAAGGAGGAAAGAAAGAAAGAGAAAGAAAGAAATTATCGGGTGAAATTTCAAATGCTTTGGACAATTCAGAATTATTCGAACATGGAAGAAATTCAGAAATACAAAAGTACAGTCCTTGCTTTGCAGGCTGTGGTGGAATCTTCCAGCTGTCTTCATTTCGGAGACTTCATTGAACTGGAAAGACTATAACCAATTCTGAAATTTTCAGTTAGCATGTTTACGAGTCTCTTGAAAGTGTTTCTTTCCTGGAAATGGTTCACAGTTATTCCTTAATTTTCCTGTAGTATATTCAGTACTTACTTTATACAGACCTAATGAATATTGACTAAAATCAAGGAGGCAGGAGTCTTAGAATTATAAGAACTAATTGAAGTGTGTCAAGCTGAGAAAGCTTGAAGCTTTAGTTAATCTTGACAGTCTTATTAATTAAATGTATCATTACTGTTTTAACTACATTTATTTGTTAAATTTATTACTTAATGCTATTATATTAGTGTCAGTTGTTCATTCGGTCATCAATCTAGAGTATTGAAGATCACAAACATAATACAATTTTTGTATAATGGCTCAAATATTATAAATAGCTTGAAATATTTATTCACTAAAATGAGTCTTATAATTATGTAATTTAAATACGATTTGTCCTATTACTAAGGAAGTGGCTAGCCAACATAATTAAAAGAGAAATTAAGTTTACCCTTAAACCTGAAGGGCTAGGTCAACAATAGAAATAACTCCTTTCCCATATGTTTAAATGTCTAAAGTTAAACACTATCTTAACTGTGATAATCCCTCCAAAGAAACAAGAAACAACCCAGGACCTTGGACAAGAGCATGCATCTAGATGCTGTATTTTGGGAGAGATTCCAAGGTAGAGGCGTGGGGGCCTTGGAGGGAAGAAGGGCCAGCCAACCAAACAGGTCACTGCCTGGGCGACCAGGGCTTCTCCAGGAAGTCCAGTAGAGGCACTTCAGAGTTGTCCTCCTGAAGGATAGACGAGAACACACCTTCTGGGCCCTGGTTCAGTCAGTCAAGGGTTGCCCAAGAAGTGTCAAGTCTGTTAAGTGCTACTGGGTTTGTACATGTCTGAATAGCTGGAAGTGTTTCAAGCAGGTGTTCCTTGGGAAATCAGGCAGGTGAGAAATTCACAGTATAGCTGAGGCAGGATATTACCAGGAACTCAGCATGATCTAGTTGCCATAGCAACAGCTGGACTGAAAGATGTGAGGTAGAGGGCCAGAGGTGACATTGCATGGACTCAACTTATGTTATTAACTCCAACATGCCCCACCCTCTTACTTTGACAAATCCTCCTCTGTCAGGACCTTGATGTTGAGCCTCAGAATGTGGTGGTATGGGGACATAAGAATCCTGGGCCTGTGACCTGATTGATGTTCTTCTTGGTCCTGGGTTCACCCCATGTCACATGGGTCCTTGTGCATATGCTTTAGACACTGCCCAAATTCCCAAGCTCTATCCCCCTTTCCCTCACAGGCAACTGCTCCTTGGCCACCCTTGGACCAAAGGATAGGACAACCAGGGTCACATTTAGGAAGACAGGCCTGGAAAGAGGGGCAGGCATGTCTACAAAGGTCAGAACCTCAAGAGAATGAGGGATGAGAGAATGGGAATGAGAATGAGCTCTGGCTCAGAGTTCTGGCTGGGCATGTCCCTTGGATCCCCTCTGGCAGTATGTGGATGGAGGAGGGCTGCACTGTGGCCCAGATCTGAGACCCTTCCTCTCGGTCTGAAGGCAATACTGGTTCTTCGCAGCCTGTTAACTTTACACTATGAGATTCTTCTGCTGGCCCTATCTTAGGTAGATCCTGGCCAGCCAGGAGAAGTAGCAACTTTGTGAAAGCACTGCCTGCTGGGCTTCTTCACTCATGCATCAGGATCAAGTGGGAACATGTTGTGCGGCATCTAGCCCTGGACCAGGACCCAAGTGGCCATCAACAGGAAGCAGACAGGCACAGTGGCACAGGGACCAGGCTAGAGGTTGCAGCTACAGGTACAGGAGAGGAGCTCAGACTGTAGGCAATGTCCTCTATTTGATGCAATTTTCCAAAAAGGGTCATTTGGTAGTTTTTCCACAGAGTCCCCAAACTTTAAGCCTTTCTCTGAACCCACTGGTCTATAAGCTCCTTGAACAGAGGACCAGGCTGCACACTATTTTCTGACAGACCCCCAGCTCCTAGCATATAAGTGCTCAAATAAGATAAAAGTGTGGAACGAACTGTTTCAGGTTGAGTTTATTGTTTTTAACCCATTACATAATTTGTGTTAAAGTTTTCACAGGCATTTGAAACTGGAGTCAGTCCAGACCTTCAACCCGTTCCCCTCCCGAGTCCTCTAGCCTCGCCTCCCAAGCCAGCTGTCAGAGCCTCAGGTCAGCACTTCTCCCTTCGCTGCCCTTTCTCATCACTGCTGTGTCCTCAGTGGTTTGTCAACTTACCGGTTCATTACCTAGACCCGGTGACTATTGTCCAGTTCAGGCTTCTCTTCTCTCCCCCACCTGTGGTTCTTCAGCAGAGTTTTAGCTGGTCACCTCTACACTCTCAGGTCCTCTCAGTACATTCTCTTTGGTTCAGCCAGAATGGCCTTCGCACGTCTCATGATAGCCCCACTGGGCTTCAGAGTCAGGCCAAGTTTCTTGGCACGGCCTGCAGTTCTTATCATGTCATGTGCCCTTTAGATAGCAGATACCTGAAAATAGACTTTGTCTTGCTTCTCATTAGAAATTATAGAATCTCTCACCCCTTTAATCCTCACACTCGGGAGGCAGACGTAGGAGGATCACTGTAAGTTTGAGGCCAGCCTAAAACTACGTAGTGACTTCCAAGCTGGCCTAGGCTAGAGTGAGACCCTACCTCAAAAGAAATAAAGAAAAGAAATTATAAAATTTTAAATCACAGGCTTAAACTATCAAACAAGTGATTCTGGACCCACCAAAGCCAATGGCTGCCATTGAGTAAATGAATAAGGGTGCTCAGACTTTACAGAGCAGGTCCACAGCCATAACACTGCCCTGAGCGATGCTTCAGCTCTTTGCGCTGACCTTTCTTTAGATGTGGAATTAATTTAGTTCCAGGATGAGTCACTGGGCTATTTCTAGAAATTGCCCTCTTTTGATGGAGTGGCCTCTACTGACATTTGACACGCAAGTCATAAGGCTACTCCAGAGATCCTGTGACGTCCTTGTTTAGTGAGCCAACCTCAGGAGGCCATCTTGCAGCTGAGCACTTGTCCGTCAGCTACAGAAATGGCGATCACACCAGCTTCCTCTTCTCTCAATAATGGGGACACATTGTTCACTACAAGGAACTCAAATCTGGTTTGTGGCACAATGAGCAAGACACACTGGAGGGTTTTTTGTGTTAGTTTGGCTGGGCAATACGTAACATCTCTGACTCTTATTTGGGTCATCTATCAACAGACATAAAGGTTGCAAGTACCTCACTGTGATGATTAAATGAAATGAAATGTGCCTTGGGGTTTAGCATCAACCATAGATATGTATATAGGTAGTTCTTGCTGGCCTAGAACTCACTATGTAGACCAGGATAGCCTCGAACTTTCAGTGATCATGCTGCCCATGCCTGTTAAGAGCTGAGAATACAGCATGCATGACCACACCTGGCCCTGGCATCATCTTCTGTGAAGGCGTGTGTGTGTGTGTGCGTGCGTGTGTGTCTGTGTTCATATATGTGTGTGGTATTCCTGGTGAGCTGCCGGTCCTCAGCCCACGGGGAAGGCTGATGGAGCTGAGTTCCAATGTCCACGAAGGATGGCAGCAGCAGAGCAGGTGCACACCCCAGCAAGCAGCGCGGGCAGCAGGGCAAAGGGTTCACAATTGTCTTGGAGCCTCCTTATCTGTAGTCCCCACCAGGAGACCCCAGTAGAAGGAAGGGCCCCTCAGTTAATGCTTCCTAGAAACACCCTCACAGGCCCGCCCAGGATGGATGTCTCTTACTTGATTCCTAATCGGAGAAGGTGATAGCAGAATTTAGCCTTCACACATGGCAAGTGCTTTACTAGCTGAGCCATCTCTCCAAACTTGTAAAAACTTTATGAATGTCAAGCATTATTAGTGGTGGCTTTTCACACTTTAAGTCCAGAGTTATAACATGGTTTTGTTTTTGCAGTGCTAGGGCACAAGCCCAGAAGCCCCTCATGCTAGACAAGTGCTAGCTACACTGAGCTGAATAGCCAGGTTTTTAAAAAATATTTTTATTTATTTATTTGCAAGCAGAAAGAAATAGAAGAGAGACAGAGAGAACAGACATACCAGGGCTTCCAACCACTGCAAACAAACTCCAGATGCATGTGCCACTGTGCTTCTGGCTTTCCATGGGTACTAGGGAATCAAACTCAGGTCATTAGGCTTTGCAGTCAAATGCCTTAGCCACTGAGCCATCTATCCAGTCCTGAGTAACCAGTTTTAAAAGGGACATCCCAAGCTGACTGCACACCCATGAACCTCCCGCCTCATCCTCTTTACCTCATTGATTATCACCATGACCAGCCACACTTTGCTTTAAAATGGAGTTCTGGGGACTGGAGAGATTGTTCAGTGGTTAAAGGCCCTTGCTTTCAAAGCCTAAGGACACAGCTTCAATTCCCCAGTACCCACATATAGCATCTGGAGTTCCTTTGCAGTGGCAGGAGGTCCTGGCAGGCCCATTCTCTTTGTGTGTGTCTCTCTCTTTTTCCCCCTCCCTCCCTCCCTCCCTCCCTCCCTCCTTCTCTCTCTCTCTCTCTCTCTCTCTCTCTCTCTCTCTCTCTCTCTGCTTGCAAATAAATAAACTATTTTTAAATAGGGTTCCAAAAGGCAACTACAATATGAGCCAAACTAAAAGATAAAAATCAGAACATGAGAAAAGCAAGGTCAAAAGGGACATTGCATTACCCCTGGGAATCATAAGGATTTAAGGTTTCTTACATCAGATATTCACTTGGCCACACATTTGTTCTTTTGTTCATCGGTGTGTTCAGCACTGAACTCTGGGGCTTTTTGACACGGGCTTATGTAAGACCTTGCTTGAGCCTCAGACTGGTAAAGAAGAGTCCAGAGGCATGCGGCCAGAGTTCAGGGTCACACAGTATAGGCCTTGTTGCTGATGAGTTGATTTCGCAGTTGTCCTGACGGTGTGTCTACTTTGTGTTCACATTTTAGCAGCCACCTTGGGGCTGAATGTGACAAGCATGAAGATGGCCAAGGTGAACACCCAATATTCCCAGCCTTCTCTGACCCACCTGCCAGTGAAGAGCTCAGATGGAGATCTTGGTCAGATGGAGAATGGCCTCCGCAGGTGAGATGGTTGTTTCCTGATGTCCCAGATGGTTTCCCTAGCTGCTCTAGACTGTGGAGAATGCCTTAGCACAGGGAGATGGCCTGGGAGAGCCATAGTTCTCCCAGTTTCATTTTTCATTTTACAAATCCTCATGGCCTCATTTTATATTTTATTCTTACTTTAGAATCATCCCTTATTTAAATATATGATTTCCTATTTTAGAATTAAATGGAAAATGAGCCTTTAAAAGTTGCATTAACTGGAAAAGGTAAGAAAAGAAAGATTCAAGTGACAAGTAATTCTACTGTGAAAATATGTCCAGGCTGCAGCACTTCCCCATGTATACAAAGGAAGGTGCTTATTTCACACTCTGCGCCAGCCACCGCCCCAGGCACCAACGGTGGCATCTAAGTCATAGGCACTGTCCTGCACTTCTAGGGCAAGATCAGGTTGCACACTGTGATCGTGGGCCCCTGTGGGAGTGCCCTTGCCAGCCAAGCCATCACATCTGTCAGTAACATCCACACCCAGGTAGCCACGCAGAAAACAAGGGCCTTGCATTCTTCTAACCCTCTTCTAATTTACTAGTGAACCTGAGAAAACCCACCTAAGCTCTTTGGGTCTCAGTTTCTTCATCTGTAAAATGGAAAGCATTCCCTCCCCAGCTCCTGGTGTGAGTTAGCACGTGGGAAAGAACCTATTTGGTGTACACAGACTTACACATACATATTTCTTAAATTACTAATAGCAACATTGAGTTAAGCCATGAGAAATTTTCTTTCTAATAGTCGCATTGTGTTTTTGTTTTTTTTTTTAAGAGAGAGAGAGGGAATGGAAGAGAGAGAGAGACTTGGCATGTCAGGGCCGCCAGCCTCTGCAACTGAACTCCCGATGTGTGCACTGTCTTGTGGGCATGTGTCACCTTGTGTTCTTCTGTCACCTTGTACACTTGCATTACCTTGTGCATCTGGCTTACATGGGATCTGGAGAGTCAAACATGGGTCCTTAGGCTTTACAGGCAAGCACCTCAACCTCTAAGCCATCTCTCCAGCCCTGTTTTTATTGTTTTAATTGAGAACTTGCGTGAATGAACATACTGCCTGATGTTCTTCCCATTGGGTTATGTTCTTATGTTCCCTCTCCTCCACCCCCGCTCCCCTGAGGGCCCTCCTCAGCAGGGCTATTGGTAAGCACTGTGGGGTCACGAATGCACTAGTCAGTCTCTGTGGAGGGGAACAGTGCCTCACAGTACACCTTCCCATGCTGTGACTCTAACGTTCTTTTCTCTTCCTCCTGTGCAATGTTCCCTGAGCCTTGAAACGTGTGTTATATGTCTTCTTTTAGTATTGAGCTCTCAGCAGCCTTTGATTTTCTGCTTTGATGCATTTGAGTGTCCTTAGTGTCTACCACCATCTCCACCTTAGACCATCTGGGGACCAGTTCTGGCCATTTTCTACCTGTTCTCATGCAATGCTTTCTCAGCCCGACCACTCACAAGTCTTACTGAGCTTCATCTGGGGCCTGGCCCAGGCATTCACAATGTGAAAGCTTGATGGCATATTAATACAGAATCTCATAGGAACACTACAGAGATTTCAATATGAGAGCCAGGAAGAATGCTGTCTTTAGGAGAAAGACATGCTTTATCTTACAGAAATACAAACTGAAGTTCCTAGAATGTTGCTTGGAATCACTGAGGAGAGCACAGCATGTGTTCAGCGTATGTGTGGAGCCGCTTCAGGGACGGAGACAGAGCGAGGGCTTTCCACTACTTCTCAGTGCAGCTTAACATCTATACACTCAAGGACAAGGTGTCTGCATAAGATTCATTTAAAGGACTCTGGCATATACACAAAATAGGTAAAGTCTAAGATCACTGTTTTAAGGAGGGAAATGGTATTTGGTCAACCCACACTTTAACCTTCAAATTTCAGTCCTTGCAGAAAGTTATTTTTTTTTATTATTTGATTTATCCTGTGTGTGTGTGGATACATGCCCGTGCACACCAGGGCCTCTTGCCACTGCAAATGAACACCAGAGACTAGCATCATTTTTGTATTTGGCTTATGAGTGGCTTGAGAATTGAACCCAAAGCTGGAAGACTTTGCAAGCAAGTGCTTTTAACTCTTATGTCATATTCCCTGACCCAGAAAGTTTTAAAAATACAATTATTTAATTGAGCTTTGTACATTAAGACAGCAATCACTGTTTATTTTCAATGACAGCAAGGAGCTTGTTGGTTACTATGTACTGCCGGCCCTCCCCTCAGTGCCCCTGGGAATAAAGGAGCTGTTGTTTCTCTGTCTTCTGGGATAGCCTTGCCTATAAGTCTTTTGCCAAATTGGAGGCACAGTTTTCCATTTTTCTGTATTAAATTATCAGAGTTATTTTCCTAGTGGAAAGTCATAAGAAAGGATGACAATGAATTCTTTGAATGAAAAACATGTAAAAATAAAAAAAATTAAAAAATAAAAATGCCATGAGCTGGGCATGGTGGGACATACCTAATACCAGTCTCTGGGAGGCTAAGGAAATAGCATCATGAGTGCAAGGCCAGTCTGGACTACATAGGAAGAGCTTGACTTAAAAATGTTTTGGAGGCTGCAGAGATGGTTTAGTGGTTAAGTGCTTGCCTGTGATACCTAAGGACCCGGTTCAAGACTCAATTCCCCAGGACCCACATTAGCCAGATGCACAAGGGGGCGCATGTGTCTGGAGTTCACTTACAGTGGATGGAGGTCCTGGCACATCCATTCTCTCTCTTTCTCTCCCTCTCTCTCTTTCCTTTTTTTTTTTTTTTTTTGTCATCACCACATGGACTTTATTGAATTCACTACAGACAGATGATGTGGGATGGCGGCAGAGGCACATGGCTGGACAGGAAGTTCTTAGACGGTTCTCTTCTGTGAAAAGGCTTGATCAGACAGTGTTGACCCAAACAAGGGTGACAGTAATGATGGTGATAACGACCAGAAGGATGCTGAAGACCAGGACACAGATGTTCAGGCACTTGGCGGTGGAGACATAGGCTTGGGCCCCAGTCTTGTTACCCACCATCTTCCTGTCCCTAGACTTCACCGAGCAGGCAAAGGCAATGAACCCCAGGCAGCAGAAGTTCACGAAGAGCATGTTGAACACGGACCAGATGATGTGGTCAGGCAGGGAGACCTCGCTGGGCATGTTGATCATAGTTGTTCTGACAGCAGCTGAGCCGTGGGGTCCTCTCAGTTCAGCTACCTCATATTCCTCTTTGAGCCTCTCATAGTTCGGAGGGAGTCCAGCGTTGGTGGTCACAAAGGCCTGGGGAGTGTGGTTCATAATGCCAACCCGGGACCAGCTGTGAATGCAGCAGACAGATTCAGGTTCACTGAGATGAACTTCCAGACCAGGCACAGTTACAGAGGAAGGGATATTTACTGAAGCTTACAGATCCAGGGGAAGTTCCATAATGGCAAAAGAAGCTGGCCTGCTTTCACGGGCCCAAACCACAACTGGAAGTACCCAAGTGCACGCTCGCGCTCGCTCTCTCTCTCTCTGTCTCTGCCTCTTTCTCTGTCTGTCACTTTCAAATAAATAAATAAAAATAAAAATAATTTTAAAAGTTTTGGGAGGCCAGGCATGGTGGTGCATGCCTTTAATCCCAGCACTCAGGAGGCAGAGGTGGGAGGATTGCCTTGAGTTTGAAGCCACCTTGAAACTACATAGTGAATTCCAGGTCAATCTGGACTAGAGCAAGACCCTACCTCAAAAAAAAAAAAAAAAAAAAGTCTTGAGGATAGCTAGGTGTGGTGACATAGGGAGGCTGAGGTAGGAGGATCACCATGAGTTCAAGGTCAGCTGGGGCTATACAGTGAGTGAGGTCTGCCTTGGGCTACAGTGAGATTCTGCTTCAAAAAAAACCAACAAACAAGCAAAACCAGCAACAACAAAAAAGTCTTGGGGACTGGAGAGATGGCTCAGTGGTTAAATGTGCTTGCTTATCCAGTCTGTTGGCCCAGGTTGGATTCCCCAGCACCCACATAAAGCCAGATTCAAAACAGACATGCATGGCACATGAGCATGCCCACCCCCACATGTGCACACACCAATAAATAAATACAATTTTTGTAAGGGCTTTGTTTTTTCTTTTCTTGTAAGTTCAGTTTAACTTGATTACCTAGGGGCTGCCTGGCATATTTTTGAAGATATTGCAATAGAAAAAGGTTTAAGAATATGCTACAGAGATTTGCAGATTTGAGGACGGAAGGCACCCAAATCCCAATCTGTTCCCTGATGTAGCTATTTTGAGTGAGCATTTGGGCACAGGGGTCTGTGTCCTACAAAGCAGAGCTTTTCTTCATATTTCCCCCCCTACCCCCTGCCCGCAGCAGAGCCCAAAGCAATTATCACCAAAGAAAACCATTTTTGACCTGTTTCTCCAGGACCAAAGATTTAAAAATGCAGTGGTTTCAGTTCCCTGGTCACACGTGGCCAAAGACATTGGGCTCCTGTCATTCACAGTCCTCGGGCTTGAGAAGAGGGAAAGACTAACCAGGTGTCATGCTCTCTAGCCTCTGTTTGCTTTCTTGTCCCCAAATCATCCCAAGAAGACCAGATATGCCAGATGCTATACAGGACTCAAACCTGGGCCAATAGGTTTTGCAAGCACCTTTAACCACTGAGCCATCCCCCACTCTCCAAGATTTTTGTTGTTGTTCCTGTTGTTTTAAATAGCTTACATATGTGTGTGAGAGAGCGCACAGTTATTCCTGTTTTCATAGGAACCCAATGGCTGGAGACAAAGGAAACCTGCATCTTCCCAACATTCTTTTCTCTCTACAAATGAACTGCTAGGCTGAAACTTCCTCTTAGAAGTCATTTCAGACACAGGGAGATGGTTCAGTCAGTAAAGTGCTTACCTCACAAGCATGAGCAGCTGAGTTTGATCCCTGGCACTCGTGTTAAATGTTGAGTGTGCTGGTGTGCACCTAGTAATCTCAGCTCTGGAGAAGCACACAGGAGGCTGGCTGGGTAGCTAGTTTAGCCTAATTGGTGAGCTGCGGGCAAGTGAAAAAAAGATGGATGGGGTGAAGAGATGGTTCAGTGGTTAAGGCACTTGCTTGCAAACACTGCTAGTCAGGGTTCGATTCCCCTGTACCTATATTAAGCCAGATGCACAAAGTGGCACATGTATCTGGAGCTTGTTTGCAATTACCAGAGGCCATGCCTGCCCATTCTCATTCTCTCTCTCTTTCTCTGCTTGTAAATAAGTAAAAATATGTTTAAAAACAGCTGGACATGTTCCTGAGGAAGACATCTGAGGTTGTCCCCTGGCCTCCATATGCACACACCCACCTGCACCAGCACCCACACACATACACGTGCACCTAAACACTTAGAAACACACATTCAACACATACAGCGCGCACACACAGACGACGCTTCGTTGCATTGCATCAGTTGCCATCATCCTTGTAAGGGGCCACTTCAGGGGGTCTGTGCCTTCAAAGGCAGCATCACCACCTGGATTCCAGGTCTGCTTGTGCGAGAGAAGCTTCAGGTTTTCCTGGCCTGGTATGCTCATTTTATAGAGACCAACACCCCATTAAGCCCTTCCCCAGGCTTCTCAGTCAGCTAAAGGTAAGACAAGGACTTCTCCTAGATGCTCCTGCAATTTCTCTAAAACATTCTAGCTCCCAATTCTTGAATTAATTGCCTAAAGTTCCTCTTTTTTTCAGTGTCTGTTTCTCCTTGGGGGCTCAAATGTCACCTCAGACACTCAGTCCCTCTCCTCTCTGTCCATCTCCTCACCATCCGCTTGATGAGATCAATTTCTTTGAAAAGATACCACAATCGTGTAGGCACTTAATAATGGGAATACCTTCCTAAAATTGTCATCAGGCTGTGCAATTAAAGAGTATATGTTACTAGGGAAAAGAAACTTTTTAGTACCATTATAATCTGATGGAACTGCTTTGAGATCTGTGTTCCATTGTTGACAGGGAAGTTTTCTATGTCAATACCCCCAGGCCTTTGCCAAGAGTAAAGACTGGAGCTAAAAGATACACACTGAGTAGCAGAATTTCAGGCATCATGAAACAAGTGGGGAGAAGCATCAGAAAGGAAAAGCCTCCTTGGGTACTTTGAATTTGTGTCATAGAAGTTCTCCAGGGGAAAATGCACCTTTCTGGACTTGGATGTTTGAACAATACATAAATCAACATGAAATTGCCCTTTTGTTTTCCTTTATTTCCTTCATGAAAATGGGACACTTGAGTTCAAAGAGGGTAAGTGGCCAGTCCACAGGTGAGCCAGCTGCCTGGAATAAGGAGTTGGGTCTAGGCCACCCAGCTCTCCACTACCACCTCCTCTACCAGTAGATGTCACATAGTCTAAATTGCAGTGGCTCACAGCCTGTTAGTTTCAGGCTTACTTGGGAATCAGAGTGGGTTGCCTTCCTTACTGGCCTGCCCAAAGTCCTGAACATTGATTCCTTTACTACAAATGCAAAGAAACCTGGTCATATGCAATGAACGGACATGAGACTAAGCAGAAACACTAGAATGGCTGCATGGATGCTAGAGCCCACCGAGGAAGTGCTGGTGGGGACAGAACAATTCCATCCTTGGGATCTTCTCTGGATCAACCTCTCACCTAGCAGGTTACATGGTACAATGCTACACAGTGTACAGTGAGAAGATGTGAGTCACAGGGGGAGATTTGCCCCTGATGACGCCCATGTAATACAGCCAGATGGATCAACACCATGGCATGCTTACAGGGACCAATTATCAGACCTATCCCATTAACTTTTGTTTTCATCTGTACCATATATTAACATTTTTTTTTACAAGCAGAGAGAGACTAACAGAGAGAATAGGTGCACCAGGGCATCTAGCCATCGCAAACCAACTCCAGATGCATGAGCTACTTAGTGCATCCAGCTTTACGTGAGTACTGGGCAACTGAATCAGAGTTGTTAGGCTTCACAGGCAAGTGTCTTAACTTCTGAACCACCTCTCCAGGCCAAGAGCAGCTTTTAGAATGAGGTGGAAATACATTGGAAGCTCTACTCTGCCATTTGGCCTCTGACCTCAGGGAAGTTACTTGGCCCTCTGGACTTCCATTTCCTCCTTTATAAGGCTGTAATGTGTATTAAGTGGTAAAATGTTTACAGTTGATACATAGAAAGCTGTCAAAAAAAATGGTGAGTGGTTTGTTGTATTCATGAATGAGAGGATATATAAAAATGGTAGGCGAATCACTGTGAGTTCGAGGCCAGCCTGAAACTAGAGTGAGGGCCAAGTCAGCCTGGATTAGAGTGGGACCTTAACTCAAAAAACAAAAAAATTAATAAAAATTATTCCTCTGGGGCTGGACAGATGGCTCAGCAGCTAAAGGCACTTACTTGCAAAGCCTGACAGCCTGAGTTTCATTACTAGTACGCACATTAAACCAGATGCACAAAGTGATGCATGCATCTGGAGTGTGTTTGCACTGCTGGAGGCCCTGGTACACCCATAGTCACTCCATCTCAATCTCTCTCTTTCTCCCTCTCCCTCTCTGCTTGCAAATACATTTTTAAAAGTTAATGCTTTCTTTGCATACCAAAGATCCCAAAACATTGGGTGACTCAGATAAATGAAATTTCAAAACATCAATTGCAAGCTGGAGAGATGGCTTAGTAGGTAAGGCATTTGCCTACAAAGCCAAAGGACCTTGGTTCGATTCCCCAGGACCCATGTAAGCCAGATGCACAAGGTGGCACATGCATCTGGAGTTTGTTCGCAGTGGCTCTGGCTTGCCCATTCTCTCTCTCTCTCTCTCTCTCTCTCTCTCGCTCTCGCTCTCGCTCTCGCTCTCGCTCTTGCTCTCTCGCTCTCTCTCTCTCGCTCTCTCTCTCTCGCTCTCTCTCTCTCTCTCATTCTTTCACTCTGTGTGTGTGTGTGTCTGCTACTTTCCCTCTCTCAAATAAATAAATAAAATAAAATAAATCAATTGCATATGCACAAGTTAGGGCCATTTGAGGCAGGAACTTGTGGTGTAAGACTTGAGATTTTGGCTGTTGGCAGCTGGTGATCATCACTGACCATCGACAGTACACAGACCAACACGGTCACAAGGTGGTGGCAGTCCCCTGCACAGGTGCACAGTGGTGGCAGCGGGATGGCTACGATGAGAGCAGCCTTGAACCTGAGGAGGAATGAGTGAAAGATCCAGCCTGGACAGATGCAGTTTAGGTTCCCATCACTGAAGCTGGCCACAGAGAAGAGGAAGCTGGCTGACTGTGTGGGCCTAGCAGAAAAACGTATCACTACTGTGGGAAAGCTGGCAGAGAGGAGAGCCTGCTCGCAACTGGAGCTGCCTAAAGACGGCCTGAACGAGCTTCCCACTGCTGGAGATGCCAGGGAAGCTGCTGGAAGGGGGTGGCAGCTCAGCACCTGGAATTCCAGGACCCTGGCTTCTAATCACTCACCCAGGAAAGGCCGGAGCCTCGTCCTCATGTTAATTTTTCCCTCATGATTCACCCACTTCGTTAAGAAAATGGGTCAATTTGGAATAGGCCATTTGATAGAATTAATTTGCCTTGCCCAGGCTCGTCAAGTTATATAAGATGAAGGAGAAATCCCCAGGGGACACTGCCTGGCTGGATTTTTTCAGACTGACCAAGGTCAGGCATAGAAGGTCTTGAAAAAGGAAAGAAACCAATCTCAAACATATTCCTGGTCTCATTCCAAGCATTTCATCAACCACCAGGCTCTGCTGCCCAAGGGCCTAATATTGTACTGACTTGTGGCTTGTGTTACTGAGGTGGGGCTGATATATTGAGGTGTGGCCTGTGTCCACTGAGGTGGGCTGATGCACTGAGGTGTGGCCTGTGTCCACTGAGGTGGGCTGATGCACTGAGGTGTGGCCTGTGTCCACTGAGGTGGGCTGATGCACTGAGGTGTGGCCTGTGTCCCCTGAGGTGGGTTGATGGACTGAGGTGTGGCCTGTGTCCACTGAGATGGGCTGATGCACTGAGGTGTGGCCTGTGTCCCCTGAGGTGGGTTGATGGACTGAGGTGTGGCCTGTGTCCACTGAGGTGGGCTGATGCATTGAGGTGTGGCCTGTGTCCACTGAGGTGGGCTGATGCACTGAGGTGTGGCCTGTGTCCACTGAGGTGGGCTGATGCACTGAGGTGTGGCCTGTGTCCACTGAGATGGGCTGATGTATTGAGGTGTGGCCTGTGTCCACTGAGGTGGGGCTAATGTATTGAGGTGTGGCCTGTGTCCACTGAGGTGGGCTGATGCACTGAGGTGTGGCCTGTGTCCACTGAGGTGGGCTGATGGACTGAGGTGTGGCCTGTGTCCACTGAGGTGGGCTGATGGACTGAGGTGTGGCCTGTGTCCACTGAGGTGGGCTGATGCACTGAGGTGTGGCCTGTGTCCACTGAGGTGGGCTGATGCACTGAGGTGTGGCCTGTGTCCACTGAGGTGGGCTGATGCACTGAGGTGTGGCCTGTGTCCACTGAGGTGGGGCTGATGGACTGAGGTGTGGCCTGTGTCCACTGAGGTGGGCTGATGGACTGAGGTGTGGCCTGTGTCCACTGAGGTGGGGCTGATGGACTGAGGTGTGGCCTGTGTCCACTGAGGTGGGCTGATGCACTGAGGTGTGGCCTGTGTCCACTGAGATGGGCTGATGTATTGAGGTGTGGCCTGTGTCTACTGAGGTGGGGCTAATGTATTGAGGTGTGGCCTGTGTCCACTGAGGTGGGCTGATGGACTGAGGTGTGGCCTGTGTCCACTGAGGTGGGCTGATGGACTGAGGTGTGGCCTGTGTCCACTGAGGTGGGGCTGATGGACTGAGGTGTGGCCTGTGTCCACTGAGGTGGGCTGATGCACTGAGGTGTGGCCTGTGTCCACTGAGATGGGCTGATGTATTGAGGTGTGGCCTGTGTCTACTGAGGTGGGGCTAATGTATTGAGGTGTGGCCTGTGTCCACTGAGGTGGGCTGATGGACTGAGGTGTGGCCTGTGTCCACTGAGGTGGGGCTGATGGACTGAGGTGTGGCCTGTGTCCACTGAGGTGGGCTGATGGACTTAGGTGTGGCCTGTGTCTACTGAGGTGGGGCTGATGGACTGAGGTGTGGCCTGTGTCCACTGAGGTGGGGTTGATGGACTGAGGTGTGGCCTGTGTCCACTGAGGTGGGGCTGATGGACTGAGGTGTGGCCTGTGTCCACTGAGATGGGCTGATGGACTGAGGTGTGGCCTGTGTCTACTGAGGTAGAGCTAATGTATTGAGGTGTGGCCTGTGTCCACTGAGGTGGGGCTGATGGACTGAGGTGTGGCCTGTGTCTACTGAGGTGGGGCTAATGGACTGAGGTGTGGCCTGTGTCCACTGAGATGGGCTGATGGACTGAGGTGTGGCCTGTGTCCACTGAGATGGGCTGATGGACTGAGGTGTGGCCTGTGTCCACTGAGGTGGGCTGATGGACTGAGGTGTGGCCTGTGTCTACTGAGGTGGGCTGATGTATTGAGGTGTGGCCTGTGTCCATTGAGGTGAGGCTGATGGACTGAGGTGTGGCCTGTGTCCACTTAGGTGGGGCTGATATATTGAGGTGTGGCCTGTGTCCACTGAGGTGGGCTGATGGACTGAGGTGTGGCCTATGTCCATTGAGGTGATGCTGATGGACTGAGGTGTGGCCTGTGTCCATTGAGGTGATGCTGATGGACTGAGGTGTGGCCTGTATCTACGTAGGTGGGACTAGTCAATTTGCATTTAAAAACCCAGCTCTAATTATTGTGCCTGTTTGTAGAGGGCTGGGCCAAGTTTATGCCATGATCTGTACCCTCCTTCATCAGGGTGACAATAACCTACCAGACAAGTACCAGGTAACTGCCAGCAGAAGGTAAGCTAGAGAAGTTCGTGGAAGCAAGTGCATTGTATCTGTCCTTAGTGAGCAGATATCTATTAGACCCTAAATCTTTGTTCTGAAAGCATTATACAGAAATAGATACTATAGCCCAGTGTGATGGCACACACTTTTAATCCCAGCACTTATGAGGCACTGTGAGTTCAAGGTCACCCTGAGATTACGCAGTGAATTCCAGGTCAGCCTGGGCTAGAGTGAGACCCTATCTTGAAAAAACAATAACAACAAAAAAATGTGCTTAACAGAAATAGCTACTATGGTCCAAGACAGGGGGTACTGGGACTGCCCCCATCCCCACAATGATGATGACCATATCAGTATTTGCTACGGCGCTCTCACCTTCACCCACCTCATAGACAGTGGCTAGACATGAGCCTTTTTTTGCTCAGACTTTCTATAAATAAAAGAAAAAATCCCCCAAATAAGGATCTGTCCAAGGGGAACAGAAGTGAAGCACCCTTGAATTAAGAGAACTGCAATGATGGTTTTCCTCCTGCAGCAAGCATCTGTCCATCTCACTCCTCACTGTCCAGGAGATGGGTAAGCTTGAAATCAATTTAGCATGCCGCATATTTGATTTCCTAGGACCCACTCACCATGTGAGGAGACATCTTCCACACTGCTACAAGGGATTGCCATGGAGACCACAGGACTGGCTGGATCTGCTCGGAGCTCCTTCACCAGCCAGGGGCCAGCCAGGTAACTGACCTGACCCGGACTTCACCTTGGGAAGAGGGAGCCTGAGGCAGAAAGATGGTCAATAGGTTTCAAAGAAGACATATGCTGGATAGGGTTGAAGATTTGGAGAATGGGACAGAAGCAGAGCTTCTCAAAACCTGTAATTCCCATCTTCCTAAGCCAGGCATTTTGAATCCAGCAAAGTCCTAGAACCACTAACTTGGTCTTAAATTGCTTTAATACAATGCAATATTGAAGCCAGGCATGGTGGTGCACACCTTTAATCCCAGCACTTGGGAGGTAAAGGTAGGAGAAGCACCATCCTGAGACTACATAATGAATTCCAGGTCAGCCTGGGCTAGAGTGAGACCCTACCTCATAAAACAAAAACAAAAACAAAAACAAAAACAAAAGGAAGAAGAAGAAGAACTGATAGTGACTACTTATTCACTTCTGGAAGACTTGGTAAGACAAGTGCTATGCTGACGACAGTGACGGCCCTATTCTGAAGTCACACAGCAGGTTATCACAGGTATGTAACTACACTATAGACTACATTTCTTTTTTTGTTTGTTTGTTTTTGTTTTTGTTTTTGTTTTTCAAGGTAGGGTTTTGCTCTAGCCCAAACTGACCTGAAATTCACTATGTAGTCTCAAGGTGGCCTCAAACTCATGGTGATCCTCCTACCTCTGGCTCTCTGGCTCCTGAGTGCTGGGATTAAAGGCGTGTGCCACCACAGCCATTTTAGATTGCATTTTTGCAACAGCTCTGCTTGCCTCCAGTGACATCTATTTCCAGCTTTAATAAGCTGCCTTATGGAAGTCATTTCATCTTTTCAAGTTTAACCATGCCTGCCCCATGGGAGGCCGGGGGTGCATCAAGCCCAGGTGTCTTACTCATGGCTGGCCCTTAACAAAGTCTGGGCTCATTATTTCCTTCCACCAATTTTTAAAGAACTAGTGCCATGGATTTGCATAACATGCATTCTATAGTTTTTTTTATTTGATTATTACCAAAAAGTCCAGTTCTCTATGAGCTCATCAGTTTCCATTGTGGAGAATGCTGCACCAAGATTTTCAATGAGCTGGTTACAGCTGGGCATTGAAGAGGTTCTTGATGTTTTGTTTTGCTAATCAAACGCTGTCTTGAGGCTCTTTGATGGCAAAAAAAAAAAAAAAAAAGAGAACATCTTCACGTTGTCTCAAGGTAACAGGCCTGGGCAAGGTCAGAGGGGTGCTGCTACACTAGTCATACAGACCGGTGGGAATGAAGTGCTGGGGAGGCCTCCCCTCATGTTCTCAGAGATCCTAGTGGTCACTATGCCTTTGCTTGGCATATCTCCCCCATTTCTGGCTTTCTCTTCTCATATATCCTCAGGCTCAAGGATGATTATGACCTTCACCATATGACCTTGATGAAATACCCAGCTCCAGATTGGGGAGCTCTCAGTTGTTTAGAGACTTGAGGGACTCACTGTGGGACAGCTGTCCAGCCCTACTGCTGTTGGCTGGAGCTGGAGGTGAGAGAATGACCTCCTTGGTTCTCCTGCAGCACAGGAAGGCAGGAGGTTGTACCTGCAGCTGAGAGGCTGGGCCAACAGGCCCCTCACAATAGCAGCAGCTCTCAGGACTCTATATAGGATGCTTTCATACTTTTGTGTTCTCCTTGAAAGGACACCAAGTATGGTTATGGTCAGGAAACACAAAAATTCATGTCTTAGTTGTAGGTTGCTTAGAGCTGATTTTATTGGGACTATCAGAATGGGGCTCTGCAGGTGCCAAGTGAAGGAGATGTAAAGCAAAGCCAGAGGAATGAGGTTGGGGTAGAAAGCAGGCTGAGGCAAAATTCCCATAGGAATGTTCCAACTAAGATGGGAACATAAGCTACACCTCAGGGACTGAGCTCATGGCCAGCTTCCCACAGCCTGGTTCTAGAAAAGGGACAAGAAGCTGCAAAGAAACTTCTGCTGAAGCCTTGGGAAGGGACTGAAGTTTATGTAAGAAGAATTAGTAGAGTAAGCATTGGGGAATAATCTATACTGCATGTGGATGCTCATCCTTTAAACCTTGCTCTAACTTCTCTGCATCTAAGCGTTATGTAGTTTTCCTATTCCTGGGCTTAGTGATCATAACAAGAGCTCTACACTGAGCAAGAGGAATGGAGGAGAAAGGCTTTCCGAAGCCCCACTGGAAGGAGCATACTTGTAGAGAAATGAAAGGACAAAGCCATAATAAAGAAAGTCAAGGAGACTCTTGGGCTGGAGAGATAGCTTAGTTGGTAAAATTCTTGCCTTGCAAGCTGGA
The DNA here is from genome assembly GCF_020740685.1 of Jaculus jaculus. Lineage (NCBI taxonomy): Eukaryota > Metazoa > Chordata > Mammalia > Rodentia > Dipodidae > Jaculus > Jaculus jaculus. Next base: position 118,818,874 of record NC_059105.1, read on the forward strand.
GGAAGCAACTTCGATCATCAGAACCCACACTGAAAAACAAGAAGTCAGACATGATGGCTCATGCTTGAAATCCCAATGCTGGGGAGTCAGAGACAGGATAGGGCTTGCTAATTGATTAGCCATTCTAGCCTAATTTGTAAGTCCCAGGCCAGTGAGAGACCCTATTTCAAAAAAGGTACCAGGCAGCTAAGGGACAACATCCAAAAGTTGTCCTTTGGCCTATGCACACACACATTCTCTCTCTTGTGTATTTTTCTCTAGGTAGAGGGAGAAGAAGAAAAGACCCCATAATGTAGAGATTCAATCCTAAACTATAGACCACCCCCAGACCCACTCCTGTTGGTCCTGGGCCCCTCAAGGCCAGATAGTAGGCTTTCCTCATCCTTCATGTCTGTTCCCTTTCCAGGGTGTCTCATCTCATCGTCTCCCTGCGTGCTTGGGCCGCCAGGCACTTACACCAGGAGAACCAGAGTTCTGATTCCTTTCTGGATCGTTTCCGAGGAGCTGAGCTCAAGGAGCTATCCAGCCGAGAAAGTGGGGCTAATCCCAACATGGACTGCCAGGGGCTACCGGACAGAGGGAGGAGGTAAGAAGCCAGAAAGGGAAAAGGGGCCATCTGCACCAGCTGGGCACAGAAAGCATCTGCTTTGATGGGTCTCCAGTTTAGGCATCCCAGAGAGGCCCCAGAGCACCATCTGTATAAACCATTACTTGAAGAAGGCATGTCCTTCAGAGAATGCCACATGCTCTAGCATCCTGAGTCCAGGAAGCCCTGCAGGAGAGGAGACCCTTGAACCAAAGAACTCAGCCTCACTTAAAGCTGAACCCACCTTACACAAAGCTCCCAAAGTTCATCAGATGTCTCGATCCTTAACAATCTTTCTCCACCAAAGACCCTCATCCAAACTATACTGTGGCCCATGTTGCTTGAAGCACAGTATTCAATGGGGATACCTAAATTGTACAACTTTATGCATAGAGGTACATGAATTTGCCTGGGTTGGTATCATTTGCAAGACGAATTATCCATGTCAGGTTTATAACCATTAGGAGGGATAGACTAGGGGAAGGGGAAATGGGGAGAACTTTTCCTTCTGGTAGAAGGATCTGGGGAGTAAAGCCTCTGGGTTTCTTCTTGCATGGCTCACAGCCCCCACTGGAAGGTATGCCCCTGGCCTTGGCTAGCCTCTCCTTCTCCACACATGCACAGGCATCCCTGCCTCTCTTGTTTGTGGAAAGCCCCTGCAGGATGAGGGGGAATTAGGCAGCCAGCCAGAAGAGAGGGCCCAAAGGAGGAACACCTGCTCCATCAGCACAGCTCAGCGTCTGATCCAGCCATCCCATCAGCTCTCTCGCTTTCCTCCTACTTCAGAGCCAGCCCTTAGCCCAGGCCAGTCAGCTCAAGCTCGCCTGAGCCTGACGGTAAAGCCCACCACAGTAAGATTATAAATAGATGCTCAGCACACAGGCAAGTCCGCTTTTTCGCTCCTACTGTACTTCAAGGTCTCTGCTCTGGTAAGCCCCCTCATCTCGACCCTAATGGGCCTGGTAGGCAGAGATGGAGGGGGCAGTGACGCCGCACTCCCATGTGGTCTCCTTACCCCTTCTTGCCATCCACATGGCAGGAGCTCTCTGCATTTTCTCCTCTCCCCTTCTCTTAATCTAATAAAGTCTAAGTCTTACCCTCTGGTATATGGATTTAATTCTTTAAATTCATAGGACAAGAATCCAGATTTATTGGTTCATTGGCATTGGCAGGGGGAGCCCCAAAATTTCCATAACACAGTATATGGATGTGGGGATATCATGGGTCAGTGACATCAATTTATTTGTCACTGAACATCCAAGGACCTCTTTAAGACATCAGGTTAGTCGGGAAGGGAACAGAGGTCAGACCTGGAGAGAAAACTGGCTTTCCCTAAACTCACAATCAGTGAATTATCATCCAGAGCCAGGAAATAAGCAAAAGATAAGACAGCTCCATTTTGAGGCTATCAAGAGGTTAATACTGGGCTGGAGAAATGGCTTACTGGTTAAGGTACTTTCCTGTGAAGTCTAAGGACCTGAGTTTGATTCCTCATTACCCACATAAGCCAGATGCACATGGTGGTGCATGCATCTGGAGTTCATTTGCAATGGCTAGAGGCCCTCTCTCTTTTTCTCTCTCAAATAAATAAATAAAAATATATTTTTTAAAAGAGATCAATACTAAATGAGACATCTCTATCACCACCTCTAAGGCTTAGGGAACATTGCAGAAGAGAGGGCAGAAAGAATGTAAGAGCCATGGAGTGGGAAGGTGCACTGGGGGCATTGTCCTTCTGACATGAGCCAACCAGCACATTTGTAACAGCACAGTGGTTACAGATACCCCCACAGGACCACCAACAGTTTCACATGGAGGATGGAGGAGGACAGAAGGAATGCAACAAAACAGAGGAAGGGCTACCTTGGAAGAGGAAAGTCCTCAGGAGAATGGGGGTGGAGGAAAAGAGAAAAAAGAGGATAATGGGACAAATTAACAACATGTTTATATATTAAAGTTCTCAATGTGTTTTTTTAAGCTCTCTTTTGGAATGTGGTTCAGTGGATAAACTGTCTGCCTAGCATGCACAAAGTCCCAAGTTTGATCCCCTGCACCACATGAACTGGGGGTGGTAGCACAAACCTGTAATCCTAGCCCTGAAGAGGTAGAGACAGGAGGATCTGAAGTTCAAAGTTGTCCCAAGTTATATAGGTAACAGTGAGATGAATAAGACATTGAACCAGCCCCTATGTGATTTTTCTAGAACTGTCATATGGCTATGGATCTATAAAGAGAAGGGTTCAAATTTGGTGCTGATCAAGTGAACACAGAGGGCCCCTGGGGAATGATAGTGATGCTGCCTCATGGATGCCTGATGGATCATTCTAGAACATTATTATACTTCCATATTTGTGTGATTGTATGAGAGGGGCACATTTATATTGTACAGCATACAGTAGATTATGGGATAGATAATATTCCTAAGAGTTCATGGGATTAAAGGCATGTGCCACCAAAAAAAGAAAGAAAGAAAGAAAAGAAAGAGAGAGTTCAGAGGCAGGAAATGCAGGTTCCATGTTCTTTATGTAGAGAAAGGTGTCAGAGCCTCCCACTGAGGTCTGAGGGCCCACGGGCAAGGCACTGTCACATACAACGTTCCACATGGTATGCAACCTTGAACCACTGGACTTCCCGGCTATGGAGAGGAGACAGGGACCATGGGTAATGGCCAGAGTATGTGCAGAGCAGGTTCAGGCACTGTCGGAGCACTGAGGAGGTTTCGTCAATGATGAAAGACATGAAGGATGGCAGACAGGTCAGGAAGAGGAAAAGCTGTAAAGGTTAAAGGAAAAGAAGTTTCTTAGCAAGCTAGCCTACTGGTTCCATTTTTCTCTGGCAGAATTCCTCAGCTAATTCAATTAAATTTTCTTCTCAGACTACTGATCAAGATGAATAGTGCTCTCTGGACATTTCCCCGTGTGACCTGCTGAGCAGGGCACTAAGCCAGGGCCCCTAACCAGACAGAGACCCCTGGACACTGAGCAGAAGGGAAAGTATGGGCAAAGGACTGTGATGATGCAGAGAGGGCTGCTCACTCAAGCTGGCTTTCCGTAAGAGGAGAGCTGTTTTGGAGACAAAGTGTCAACTACGAAGTAAAGGGTATATAGATACAGGTCCAAGTTCCTCTGTGTGAGTTTAGGCTTGTGGATTTAGGTACCCTACAAAGCTGAATGTTCCCTCTACCATCCCACATGGATTTGTTCCAGCTTATTAGGGAATTTGCAAATGAGCAAAACAATCCAGAAATAAGCCATTGAGGCCACATCTTAAACTGAAGTGAGAGTGTCAGGCAGAGCCAGGCTAAACCAGCAAGTGGAATTTGGCTGACAGTCCGGCATCATAGAAAGTCAGGCTGCAGTGTCACCAACCACTGGCTCCGGTCTCTATGGCCTCCTCTGCACAATCTGCAGTGACCATGGATGCACAGGCCACCCTTGCAGCTCTGTGAAGCCACCTGGAGTCTCAAAACCTGTCCTAGCAGCAAGGACTTGAAGATAACATGTTCTTCTGTACAGCCATGAAGCAAGACTACAGGATACGGTTGCAGATAACATCGAGCTTTGGACTAAACCAGACCCTACCTACTGCTCATTCGTGGATAGATCACAGGTGGGGGCCACAGGCCTGAAGTCATAAGCCTACCATGAAGGTCGGGAGCGAGGGAACAAGAGACTAAACGTGGAGATAATTCTGCCCATGGTCTGTTTTCTCTCCTGCTAATTAGAAGAGAGAATTGCTATGGTTCAGCTTCCAAGGGCAGATGCCCTCTGCGAGCAAGGTCTGCTCCATGCTGTTGACAGCAGCAAGAAGCTGTTCTGGGATGTGCCCATCACCTGAAAGACATGCAAGTGCAAATGGGGGAGTGGGAGTCTCTTGGGTCCTTTTCTGGGCTCCTGTGCCTGGCTCACTGCCCTGCTCAGGGATGAACAGAGGGAAATCATATGGGATTTGAGGCTCAGAAGCTGGATGGGATTCAAGCCATTAATCCTTGTTTATTGGGACACCTGAGTTTAGCCAAGTGCTTTCTTGTCTTCAAGGCTTTTGTCAAAACTAAGCAGTCACCAAAAAAAAAACACCTTTATCCTGACAGTACAATGCCTTGTGTTCTTCAAGAAAGTCTTGTGGGGGGGTGGTGGTTAGTGGAGACCGAAGATGGAGAGGGATGATGCACTGCTGGCATCCCTTGCTGTGCAGTGATACTGAGTCATTGAAACTAATTCCCATTCCTGTGTTGCTATTGTCTCTGCCTCCCTGCAGGGTCTGGCCCCTGGCCAGAAGCAACGTTAATGCTTGCAACAACTCACAGGAGGAGTAAGTACCCAGGCTCCAGCGCAGCCCGCTGGCCTTCACCTCCCTAGTCCCAGGGGCCACCCTCCTCCCCATAGAAGCCCAGCTTTGCCTCCTCCTTGAATAGTTCTGCTTCCCACCCTCACCAAACCTCAGTAGACCATGCTAGAACCCTTCCTGTTGTCGGGAACCCATCCCCATGGGCAGAGAGGAGGAGGGGACAGGATCTGTATTATTTCGTTAATGAAGTCATTTTATTTCTGTGACTCTCATTTTTTCTCATTTATAACACAAGAGGGTCTCAGCAGATAAATGCTTTAAGTGTTAACACTCTGTCACTACAGATTTGAGGACACAGATCCAGAATTCCTTTGCAGAGCAGTATGGATAGACTCCTTGGCAATGTAAATGCATTTTCCTCCCTGCTACCTCAAGCTCCTGCATGCCAGGGACTTGTCCCTTGTCTTAAATTCGATCTGGCCAATCCTGAGAGGCAGCCAAGAATTTCACGATTCCAGCAATCAGCCTCTTGAAAGGTGACCTGCTGTGATTGCTTCCCGTCACAGCTGCTGAGCTGGCAGATTAGTATGATATGTGATTCTCACACGTGCTCCCCCATAACGCTGGGAGTGAGTGCCTGAGGGCGAGATTGTCTGTGTGTAGTAACACGTGCTTGCATGCACAATTCCGCAGCCTCCTCACTTCCCAGGAATACTGCAGGGAGAGCAAAGTCCTCAATAAAGGCTAGGGGAAAATTATGCACCAGAAAGAATTTCCAATTCCCCTCCCCGCTCTTTTTTTTTTGGTAGGGTCTCTCTTTAGCCCAGGCTGACCTGGAATTCACTATGTAGTCTCAGGGTGGACTCGAACTCACGAGATACTCCTCCCTCCGCTGGGGTTAAAGGCCTGCACCACCACATCCCGCGAATTTCCAATTTCTTGACTTCCAATTGCCAGTGCAAAGGGTTGGGGCTTTTCCTCATCACCCTGTATTCCTTGGATAGAACATTTTTCTGTTTCTTTCCATGAAAGAAGCATGTATTTTGTTTGAATAAGCTTGGACAGCAAACCATAGGCTCAAATGCCACCACAAGAAAACAAAGTCTTACCCACAAAGCAATGGGTCCTGTGCTTGCTTTCTGGAAACCTGGATGTGGAAGGAAAGGGTCAGGGAGCAGGAAGCCACGGCCCTGACCTAGTAGGTCTCAGTGGGCTTTGCCCTATGGCTTGGGATGTGGGAAAAGATGGGGTGGATGGTGTTAGTTTCCCCAAGCTTTGAAATCTTTTCAGATGGATTCCTTTCATGTTTCATGGCTCTCCACTGCAACCAGACCATGAAACAAAACTGGAAATTAAGATTAAAAAAAAAAAAAAAAAAAACAGCCGGGCATAGTGGCGCATGCCTTTAATCCCGCACTTTGTAGGCAGAGGTAGAAAGATCGCAGTGAGTTCAAGGCCACCCTGAGACTACACACTGAATTCCAGATCAGCCTGGGCTCTAGCTCTAGTAAGGGCTCTAGTAAGAGCCTATCTCGGAAAAAAAAAGAAACTGTCCCAAAGTAGGGACACCTAGCCATAAAAGATATACAAAATAATTATCTATGGGCATTCCCTCTACCCTTTCTGGCATTCTATTTAGTCCCCTTAAATCCTGAGTCACTTCTCCCTCTGGGATCAAATTGTTCTCAGCTCAAACCAGCAGCATTTGGCAGGTCTATGTAGAATGTGAGTGTGGAGTGGTGCTGTGTAGATTCAGGGACGCAGCTGGGAGATACTGGGCTAAGTCCTAGGCAGCTCAGCAGCCAGAGGAAAGGCCAGGGTCTGTAACTCAGCACCGAAAGCCAGAACAAAGCAAACAGCCTGGTGAAATTAAACGGTTCAGGGCCAAGCCAGCCCAATAAGCATGCGCGTGGCGCCCTCTGCTGGTAATATGTCATTAAGACTCCAGTGCTCAAAAAAAAAAGATTCCAGAGGACAGAGACAAATGACCAAATTATAAAATCATTTTGAACATTTCAGTTATGTTTTAGTCACAGTATTAGAATAGGGCATCCCTCAAAATCAAGACTGCTTCTCAGAGCTGCAGCAGGTAACATGATTAGACAGTATTGATAGGAAGAAAACAGGAATGCAGCACAAAGACAGCTTAGCTGGTCATAGCTCAGCACTTTGCCTTCATTGGATTAGCTGGCCTCCAATGATGGAGTGGACTCTGCTGTGGCTGGCTGAGACCCCTCCGTGCTAAGGGTACATTTCTAAATGAACTTACCATGGTTTTAAGGACTCCGAAGTCCTCAGGTCTAAATTGAATTTAATACCACTTTGTTTATATATTATTGCCAAAACTTGATAGGCAAGCAAAACACCTGTGAGGATACATGTTAACATGTAACATGTTTCATGTTAACAAAGGAATCCTGGTACCAGAGATAATCTCTCTTAACATATCCTTCCAATTTTTTTCTAGGCATATATTAAATAAATGGATAAACAGATATAAATACACATACATATACCTGGGTTTAAAGCATTTGCGTTCCTCCTTTGGACAAATTACCAGACTTTTCTGTATATCAGATTCCAAGCTTACAATGTGTGCATTGTAGGGGTGTAATAGTATCTTACAGACTAGTGTGCATACTATGTGCCAATATATAACGTGCTTCAGACAGTGTGTGAGACATATTATGTCCTCAATAAATATTGATTGATGTAGGCAGACTAGGCCTCACTGTCATAAAAGAAAGATTGTAAGGGGGCTGAGGAGATGGCTCAACAATTAAAGGCACTTGCTTACAAAGCCTACCAGTCCAGGTTCAATTCCCTAGCACCCACATAAAGCCAGATGCACAAGTGGCATGTGTGTCTGGAGTTTGTTTGCAGCAAGAAGAGGCCCTGGCGTGACCATATGCTTTCTCTCTCTCTCCTTCAAATAATGAATTAAAAATTATTTTTAACTTTCATCCCAAGCTTTTGCTGAATGGCCTCCAACATACGTGAGAGTTCTGCAGCACCCAAGGCATGGTGGTGCAGACCCGGATGTGCACTCTCCACTGGCGCCCAGCTGCCGTGCGTGAAGAGTTGCTACTCCATACACTCCCATCAGACTTGCTTGTAAGACTGCTGCAGCCTTGTTCAGAGCAGAGATGGGCAGCCATCTATTCTGTCTCTGGGCTAAATCCAAGACCAGAAACACAGCAGCCACTTTATGCCCTTCTGGGTAGTTCTTAACAATTGCCTCTATCCTCTTGTAGTTTTCTGGTATGAAATCAAATGGAGTATCTGAGTGATTCTCAGGAGTATCTCTGTGCACAAATAAGGCACCTCCAGCACCATTTGGCACAGTTGTCTTATGCAAATTCCTTGTATGCCTTCCCTTCCAGCAACTTGTTGGTCATGGAGGCCGCTGATGCCCAAAAAAACATAATAAGCTATTGCCAAGACGCTTGATTTCCCATTAGAACTAGATGGTAAGATTCCACATGCTTGGGCAGCAGGACACTGAGAAAACAGGGTGGAGCTGAGCTGGAAGCCCTGTTGACTGTCAGACCTCTGTAGCCCACGGACCAAGAGGTCCACAGCCTGGCCCAGAGCGCCTAACCTTTCACCCTTCCCTGGCCACGGCAGGCGAGACTCCGGGGCTGGAAAGACAGCTTAGCAGTTAAGGCACTTGCCTGCAAAGCACAAAGCGCACAGATTCAATTCCCCAGGACCCACTTAAGCCAGATGCACAAGGTTGCGCATGATTCTAGAGTTCATTTCCAAAGACTGGAGGCCATGACACACCCATTCTCTCTCTCTTTCTCTGTCTGCCTCTTTCAAATTAATAAATAAAAAGAAAATATTTTTAAGAATAATCTTGATATGTGAGTTCTAAAACTTTGTGTGGCTTTTCTACCATCAATGTGTGGATTTGAGTTTATTATCCATTACATCAGAAATATCTCTGGCTGTTCATGGAAAGAGAGCATAAATTATAGAACATGAGACTGAATCACTAATTTCTCAAGATATATACTTCAATGAGGGAGATTTAGTTCACACCTCTGAAATAACAGATAATAATAATGAAATCAATTACATTATTTCAGCACAAATGCAATGAGGGGTAGAGTGTTCCCAAGGACACACTCCAGTGGCTCCAGAGTTCAGTCAAGTAGAACTGCTCAGAAGTATGACACATTTACATGCACACTCCCAGCCCCTAGCGCTGGAGGGGCCATGGACGGTCCCTGGGAATTGGCATCTGCATGAAGTGCCACCAGAGGTTCCAATGTTCCCTCTCCAGTCCTCAGGGATGCCATCATGCCTTTTCATCCCCAGTATCCTAAAGGGCGAGGATGGGCCACAGGGCACTTGGGACTGTCAGTGGCATGATTTGATAGTCAACTGTGGGAGTCAACATGGAAAGAGCTCCAGGAAGTCCACTCTGGCTCCCAGCCTGTCTATCCCACAGTGGTTTCTCTCCCATTGCCCCTGGACATAAGAAGACCTATTGTGAACGCCACTTCTTAAACCTTGGCCTAAAATTGCCCCTAGTTATCTAAGCTAATCCGGACCTCTAAATCCCTCTGAAACTGTAGCCTTTCCACACGCTGTACTTTCCGTGCACAGTATTATTTATGTGTGTCTGTATTTCCAGAAAGAAGAAGGACGCCATTGTGGTGGACCCCTCCAGCAATGCCTACTACCGCTGGCTGACTGTCATTGCCCTGCCAGTCTTCTATAACTGGTGTCTGCTCGTGTGCAGGTAGGTGTAGGCGCAAGGACACCATAGGAGGAAGCCAGGATGATGGTGACAGGCAGGCCGAGAAGATGGAGCTCTGAGTCTCAGCAGAGTCTCTCCCCTCCCTGTCACCATTCAGCTCTATTGCCCCAGGTTCCCCATTGGTAAAAGACTCTAAGGGCACTCTGAACCCCTGGGGGGAGCTGAGCTTGACATGGGCACCAAGGCTTCTGGCATTCTGGCTCATCCCTAAACGTGTTGTGTGAGGAGGGAGGCGGGGGCTAGTGAGTCCTCTTCTAAAGCCAGTGGCGTTTCTGAGCACACTGCCAGAGAGGTATGCAGTCTACAGGTTACTATGCTGGGGTGCAGGCTACTATTTTGAGAACAGGTGTGGGCTTTTGGGGTGCTCCTAGGTGAGCATGTGCTCCCGGGATTTAGAGGAAGCTGCTGTTCTCTTGGAGAGCAGCAAGACTATGGAGCCCTCCCTGAGCTGAGCGAGCTGGGGGTGAGACACACTGAGCTGTGACTTTCCAACACGCGTGGGGGGAGGGGCTTCGCCTGTTGAGCTGCGCTGTGACCCTGTCCCCAGGGATCAAAGCTGCTCCTCTGAGGACCTAGGGCCTGCACTGTCCTGACAAAGCCTCGCAAGCTTTCAGAGCACTCCTAAACCTGCTGCCAGACAAGGGTGTGGGGTGAGGTGCTTTTCTGTGGGCTTAGGGCATTTCTGAGAATGTCGATAGGTGCAAACTCCTGACTGGGCATAAGGGCTGTACTGCTGCTCGCTCAAGGTAAGGAAGGTGTTTGAGGGCCTTCTTCTCTAAATATGTTTAAATATTTATTTATTTAAGAGAGAGAGAGATAAAGAGGCAAATAGAGAAAATGTGCATGCTAGGGTCTCTAGCCACTGCAAATGACTTCCATATACATGTGCCTCCTTATGCATTTGACTTTATGTGAGTACTGGAGAATTGAACCTTGGTCCTTTGGCTTTACAGGCCAGTGCCTGAACCACTGAGCCATCTCTTCAGCCCTGAGGGCCCTTTTTAGCAGGCCTGCAGGACAGGGATACAGGGTTCACAGCTCCTCTGAGGATATCATGGGGCTTAGAGACATTCTGAAGTAAGCTTGCAGGATGGGCATGCAGAGAAAGGTGTGCATTTCTGAAAGTAACCGAGGGCTTAGGGGCTTCCCTGAGCATATTCTATGGGGCCAACCAAGACGCAACTCTGTGAGGGTAATGGTACCTTCAAGGGCTTTCCTGAGCCAGCATGAAAGGCCATGATGAACAAAGAAGTCCTCTTCTGAGGGTAAACAATGGTCTCTGGAACATTCTCAAGTAAGCCTGCAAGACAGAGAACCACTACACTGGGAGGCCATGTGATCATGCTCCTCAATGAGGATGCAGAGGAGTCCTAATGTCACCTGTGTTAGTCAGCTTTCCACCACTGTGACAAAATACCAGTGACAAACAACTTAGAGAGCAAATATTATTTTGGCTATAGTTTAGAGATTTCAGGCAGGCAATGGTGACTTGACTCCATTGCTTCTGGGCCTTTGGTGATTCAGAACATCATGGCCGAGAGCAACATGGTGGAACAAAGCTGCTTGCCTCATGGCAACGGGAAGTAGAGATATCCCCTTCACAGGCATGCCCCCAGTAACCTAACTTCCTTTCACCAGGCCCATCTCCTAAGGTTTATGTTCCCCCAGTAGCACCACAGACTGGCACCAAGCCTTCAGCATATGGGTCTTTGAGGGTCATTTAAGATCCAAAACTAACACAATCCAAGTGTAAGTGGAGGCTTTGGGTATTACCAGAGAATAGGATAATCTGCTCATTTGAAAGGGTGTGAGACTGGCCAAAGGGAAGGATCTTTCCTAGCAAGCGGGCAAGATGGCGGTGCTGCTCTAACTTGTAATCCAGGCTGTGGGAGCACAGAAGACTATGGGAGGGCTGGGAAGGCTACTGCACTTTTGAGGTTAGGAGGGAACTTTTAGGGTGCTGTTTGTGTGCAAGAAATAGCAAATAAAAAGAGGTAAAAGGTAGGAAACATTTAATGATTCCTTCAATTGTTGATATCTCAAAAACATGTGGTGGCACACGCCTTTAATCCCAGCCCTTGGGAGGCAGAGGTAGGAGGATTGCCGTGAGTTCAAAGCTACCCTGAGACTCCATAGAGAATTCCAGGTCAGCCTGGGCTAGAGTGAGACCCTACCTCAAAAAACAAGAAAATGTTGGAATTGGTTCCCAGAAAGAGCAAACTCTTTCTCCTCTACCTGCTGTCAACCCCTAGCTTCCATTTGATCTTTGAGCTCTTCCACCAGCTTCACACTACACACTAGCTCCTCAGCTCTGCATCAGAGCCCCGTGACTATAGTACACCAGAGCTTTTCCGGCCTCAGGGACATCTCAGGCACAGCTCCGCACCAGTGGTGCCAAAATCCCTTTTGAGTCCTATGTGACACCCACCTGATTTTGTAGATGGAGAACTTGAGGCAGTAGAGCTGTATGGTTGCTGGGAGGGGAAAGCTGATTCTGCTCTGGAGCCCTGTAGGCAGAGCTGCTATTGGATTAAATGAGACATGCTCACAGCACAGGGCAGGATGCACCTATGCTCTGACATCTGGCCATCATGTCACATATCTCGCTTGGCTTATTTAGGGCCTGTTTTGATGAGCTTCAGTCTGAAAACCTGATACTGTGGCTTGTCCTGGACTACTCGGCAGATGTCCTCTATATCTTGGACATGCTGGTGCGGGCCCGAACAGGTAAGTGTGCACAAGACCAGGGACTTCACTGAACCAGGTCACACCGACTGTAGGGGTGGGAGGATGGGAACTGCATAGTGCTCAGGGAGATTCACAAAGGCAGACTGGATATTACCTACCTTTGACCAACAGGAGAAACAGGCCTGGGGCTCCCCAGCCATGAGGATGATTGTGAAATCCTTGAACAGGGACTGCGTAGAGATCAGGATGCCTGGTTTTGGGTTCCACTACCCCTGTGATCTGTGTGGTGTGGAGCAAGTCAGACGGGCTCTTGGGGCTTCATTAGTGTCGCCTGTCACATAAGAAACACAAATTGCCATCTCAAAGGTCTCTTTAAGAGCCTGGCATGGTGGTTCTCCTATAATCCCAGCATTTAGGAAGCTGAGCTAGAGGATCTCTGTGAGTTCAAGCCCAGCCTGGGATACAGAGTGAGTTCTAGATAAGCCTGGACTAGAGTTGAGGCCATGCATCAAAAAAAAAAAAAAAAAAAAAAAATCAAAGGACCTTTTCAGCTCTGATGACTCAATGTGAAAAACAGTTCTCAGTCATTCTTAGAGCTACCCTTTCAAAATTTGGAGGGCCTAGTACGTGTTACTCCCTAGCTGTTGGCAGAGCTTTAATATGTGAAGAACTAAAACTGAGAACAAGGTCTAAGAATATGATGGCATCCTTCAAATCATGGTTGAGGTTGAAACCCACCTCTACCCAAGGTCAAAGCTATCTACCTTTGATGGGTATCTTCCTCAGGGCACGCTATGAAACCTTTAGATCAAAGATATCTACCCTTGATGAATGGATATCTTCCTCAGGGCACACTATGAAACCTTTATATCAAAGCTATCTACTCTTGATGGAGGGATATCTTTCACAGGCCACACTACAAAACCTTTATATCAAAACTATCTACTCTTGATGGAGGGATATCTTCCTCAGGACACACTACAAAACCTTTAGATCAAAGAAATCTACCCTTGATGGATGGATATCTTCCTCAGGACACACTACAAAACCTTTAGGTAAAAAATATCTACCCTTGATGGATGGATATCTTCCTCAGGGCACATTATGAGACCTTTAGATCAAAGCTATCTACCCTTGATGGATATCTTCCTCAGGAAACACTTGAAACCTTTAAATCAAAGATATCTACCCTTGATGGATTGGTATCTTCCTCAGGACACACTTGAAACCTTTAGATCAAAGCTATCTACCCTTGATGGATGGATATCTTCCTCAGGGCACACTATAAAACATTCAGGTCAAAGCTATCTACTCTTGATGGATGGATATCTTCCTCAGGACATACTACAAAACCTTTAGATCAAAACTATCTACCCTTTATGGATATCTTCCTCAGGACACACTTAAAACCTTTAAATCAAAGATATCTACCCTTGGTGGATGGATAACTTCCTCAGGACACACTTGAAACCTTTAGATCAAAGCTATCTACCCTTGATGGATAGATATCTTCCTCAGAGCACACTACAAAACCTTTAGATCAAAGCTATCTACCCTTGATGGATATCTTCCTCAGGATATACTATGAAACCTTTAGATCAAAGCTATCTACCCTTGATGGATGGATATCTCCCACAGGACACACTACAAAACATTCAGGTCAAAGCTATCTACCCTTGATGGATACATATTTTTTCCTCAGGGCACACCATGAAAGTTTTAGACCAAAGATATCTACTCCTGGAGCCAAGACATTGCATCTCTGAGCTCATTCTTTTTTGTTCTTGTTTTAACTTTTTATTGACAACTTGTAGGCATACACACAATATACTCAGATCATAATCCCCTCACACTATCTTCCCTTTTCAACCCTTCCTATCTTCCCTTTTAACCCTTCCATTGCTCCCTTCACTGAATCCCTTCTTCTTTTCAAGTAGCTCCTGTTCTGGTGTGATGTCATCATTTTCCCTGCTATTATGCAGGTCTTGTTTAGGTAGCATCAGCCACTGCCATAAATGCCACATTAGGCCATGACTGCCACAGTCACTTTGTGTTTGGAATTTGTATTGCAAAGCACTCCTTTGGCTTTTATATTCTTTCCACAACCTCTTCCATGATAGCTCCTGTGAGCTCATTCTTTTCCTTTGTTACTTTATCCAGAGAAGCTATCACCAACCAGCCAGCATCATTAGATTTTTTACTTTTCCAGAAATGTTCATAAGTTTTATACAAAGCACCACTAAATTTCTTGCTCCTCACAAGAGTTAAACCAGACCTATCAAGTGAATCTATTTCATATAGTTCTTTAAATAGTTTACATCATCATAGGTTTTCAAAGCTCTCCATGCCATGAGAAGATTCTTTTTTTTATTTTTTTATTAACAACTTCCATTATTATAAAAAATACCCCATGGTAATACCCTCCCTCCACCCACTTACCCCTTTGAAACTCCATTCTCCATCACATCCCCTCCCCATCTCAATCAGTCTCTCTTTTACTTTTGATGTCTTAATCTTTTCCTCCTCTTATGATGGACTTATGCAGATAGTGTCAGGCACTGTGAGGCCATGGATATCCAGGCCATCTTGTGTCTGGAGGGAGCATGTTGTATGGAGTCCTGCCCTTCCTTTGGCTCTTACATTCTTTCTGCCACCTCTTCTGCATTAGACCCTGAGCCTTGGAAGGTGTGATCGAGATGTTAGTTAGTACTCCAGTCACTTCTTTCCAGCACTATGATACCTTCTGAGTCGTCCCAATGTCACTGCCATCTGAAAAGAGAAGATTCACAACCAAAAGTGAGAGTAGCATTAATATAAGGGTGTGAACATTAACAGAAATGCTTAATGGGCAGTTTGATAAGCATAGTATATACATTTGGCCAGACAACAGCAAGCGTTACACCCCTAGGGCTCCTGACTACCCCCGTTTTAAATTTTCAGTATCAGGGATGTATTCCTTCTCATCGAGCAGGCCTCCAGTCCAATTAGAGGGCAGCTGGTTTCCCCCATAACAGACATGCCACTATTGCACCCTTTGGCTCATTTGGCCTGGCTGGCCAATTATAAGGCTTTCAGTATCCACTGATGAATATCTTCATTGGTGATTTCTCTTTCTCCCATTGAACTGCATGCAGAATGGCTTCTTCCAGCTTTCTGTCAGCTGGTCTACATGGAGGAGGTTATCAGCTCAGATCCAGCAAGATTTCTTAGTGGCCTTGCAGCCCAAGTATATGGTGTCTTCAGCAATAGGGTCTTACCATCTATTCCTGGTGGGAAACCAAGGGCCTCAGCAATGGCCTATAATGTTTTGGGGGCATTAGGGATCTCCCTGGCCAACAACTCACTGGAAGATATCCCATCCCTGGCACTGAAAATTTTCTAGCAACAATATATGGCTCCTGAGTGTTCTATTGTCCAAAAAAGTAGGATTACATATGTTTTATTTATATCCTCTTAGATTTTGATTAGCTGTCCCTCCACCTTTCCTTTACACAGTCTCTTCCCCAGACAATGAGGAGATTCTTAATAACTTTAGCTTTTTTCACATTGAACAGCCAGCTCCAGATACCACCAGGCCTACTAAAGAAATTCATCCTTACAATTATTTTTCTCTAGAACCATTCTTGATATCACAATCTGTGTGATATCAAGTACCAGTAGGATAACTATGAAATATGAAAAAGGATTTATTAGATTGGCTTCCATGATATGGGCTAGGTAGTTTCAGAATGAATGTCTGTAGGCCAGAGAGCCTGAGTACCCAGGAGCTGCTCAAACCATGAGGCTGGGCCTCTTGATAATCTCAGTATGGTGCGAAAGGCCTAGATTCTGGGAGAGTCAGTGGTCTTTATTTCATGTTGGAACCCAAAGAAGGTGGGTTCTGGTGTCGTTAAAGGGTGGCAGTGGAGACAGACACACTCACCAGGAAGAAGTGAAGGCAGCAAGAAAGCAGCTCGGCTGCCTATCCTCTCACCTCTTTCTGCCCACTCTGGGGAAGGTCTTCTTCCTCCTTCCTGAAAACACCCTCAGAGACCCAACCAGAGGTATATCTTTCCGTTGATCTCAGATACAACCAAGTTGATGATCAAGATTAACCACCTCAGTGCACAAACACATCATGTAAACTGGGAGAGACACTGCTTACTGTTCCCAAGATTTTGGAACTAAACTATCAGAATGCAGCAGCAAACCACAGTAGACTTCAGGGTGTACAAAGCTTCCCCTGCACAATTTTCTGTCTCCTTAGAATGGCTGTGTGTGACAAGCACAGGCACAGTTCCTTCCATCTTACTGACTTAGAAACCAAGGCCATAGACATTATGTAACTTACCCAAGTCCATGTTCACATGCTCCATGAGTGGGACCCTGGGACCCTATTCCTTGGTCCCAGCCAAGCTTCAGCAGGACAACATTCCTTAAACTTAGATATCAACCTGTGCTTAGATGCTTAGAAGTTTTGGAAGAAACCAGATGGCCATGATCACAGTCCAAGGGGTAAAACTGTCATAACTGAGACAATTTTGAAGGAATAAGGAGACCCAAGCCATGAGGTGCTACACTAGGTTCTCAATAAACACATGTCTAGGTGACCCTCAGGATTGATGTCCAAAGATTCTGCAGGTGAAGATCCAACCAACTGCATATAGAAAATACTGAGAAGTCTATGGACATATCACCCTGAATGTCGCCAATCTTGATTGATCTCAGAAGCTAAGCAGAGTCATGTCTGGCTAGTACTTGGATGCGAGAAAATACTCGGGGAAAAAACAACTGTGTCTCTACTGCACATGTACACTTTCCCTTGTCATTAATCCTACATGCATAGTGTAACTATAGAGCATTTACATTTACCTTGTAGTAGGTATAGAAGAAATCTAGAAAAGATTTAAAATAGTCCAGAGGATGTGTATAGATTCTATGTAAATATGGCCTAAAGGATGTTAGGTACCCTCAGGAGGGACATAAAGGAAATAAACATCAAAGAGCTTTGGTCCTTGGAAGGGGACAGGATAAGAAGATACTGGAAGCACTTCTCCTATGGGTCCTGAAGGAGAAATGTTTAACAAAAGAATAATCCAACACATAGGGGGCTAGAACTTAAATAAGCTACATGTGATAAATGATTCTTATGTTCAGCAGAGGTCAGTCCCACCCTCAGTGTGGCCTTGAAGGTGCAAGAGCCCTGGGCCAGGGCTGCTGCACCTGGAACTTGTAGACATGTGTCAGCTCTCAGGTTCTGGGGCTCAACCTAGCACTGCTTCACTGAACACATATTCTATCATTCTCTCTTTGTGCATATAAAATGAAAAAGACTGCCTCCTGGGCTAGTCATAAGGCCTCATATTCCTAATGTCCAGCCCATCTCCAGGCCAGCTGCTTCTTTGTGGGTGACTCCATACTTCAAATTCCTTGGGTGATTGTAATGTGCACTCTAGGACAATGTTTTCAAAAGGTAGATTATGCCCCATGCTGGTGAAAGAAGTTTGGTAGACTCTAACCTGTGTTTTCAAATGTTTATGATTAAAGCTGGATGGAAGTGGTGTGATGGTTTGAATATAACTGACCCCATAGCCCCAGGTACTTTTTACATTTATTTTTTTAGTTTTATTTATTTATGAGACAAAGAAAGAGAATGGGCATGCCCAGGACTCTAACCACTGCAAATAAATTCCAGATGCATCCAACCCTACATGCATCTGGTTTATGTGGGTTCTGGGGAATCAAACCTGAGTGCTCAGGCTTCACAGGCAAGTGCCTTTATGGTTAAGCCATCTCCCTAGCCCTAGCTTCTGGTATTTTTTTTCCCAAGGTAGGGTCTTACTCTAGCCCAGGGTAACCTGGAATTCACTATGTAGTCTCAGGGTAGCCTTAAACTCATGGCAATTCACCTACCTCTGCCTCCCGAGTGCTGGGATTAAAGGCATGGGCCACCACGCCCTGCCTTCAGGTATTTTTTTATTAAGTTTCCTACGTAGTCTTCAGCAGGTGGAGGCCTGCTGGAGGATGTCACTGGGAGCAGATCTTGAGCCCAGCTCTAAGATATGTTCAGAGTCAGCTTGTGCTTGCTGATGTTTTTTCCGTCTCTACTATGGACGTAAGCTAAAGTGAGCCAGCTTCCCCCGCCATGATGAAGCTTCCCCTGGGATCTGTAAACCCTTTCCTCCCATCAGCTACTTCTGGTTGACTGGTTGTCTAGTGAGAATCTGCCTCAAATAAATTAATAACAAAATATTTATGATTGATATTTTCAAGCATACGCAGAAGCAGAGAGAACAGTGTTGTGAACCTCCATGTGCCCTCAGTCAGCTTCAACTGTTACCAACTTTTTGCTCACTTTGTTTCATCTGCTCCACTCATCCCTTTTTCTTGCCTGGGCCATGTTTAGGCAAATCTAGGCAATGAGCACTTTATTAGAGACCTCCGCTTTATATAATATACATTTGCCCTTTCAAACTTCATCACTGACCAGGGGAAATGCCCAGCAAGCAAGAGCACTTACAACCCAAGCACATGGGTCTGAGATGGCCAGATTCTCCCTGAGTTCAGTTACCCAGAACCCACATAAGCAGCTGGGCATGGCCATGTGTACTTGTAACCCCAGTCCTATGGGGGTCAGAGACCAGACAATCTTTAGGGCTCACTAGTCAGCCAGTCTGACAGGAAAAGAAATATCAGTGATATGTTCTGTGAGAGACTTCATCTCCAGGAGACACATAGATGAACAAAACTGGGGCACCCAACATTCTCCTCTGTCCTTTGTATGTGTGCACACAGGGCACACACACATTTATACCCTACACCACAATACTACACACACATGTGCACACAAATAAATAAAATTTCATCATCCTTCTTTGCTATCTTTTTTTTTTTTTTGGTTTTTTGAAGTAGGGTCTCACTCTAGCTCAGGCTGACCTGGAATTCACTCTGCATTCTCAGGATGGCCTCGAACTCACAGCGACCCTCCTACCTCTGCCTCCTGAGTGCTGGGATTAAAGGCATGCACCACTACGCCTGGCTGCTATCTTTTTTTAATATTTAATTAATTTATTTATTTGAGAGAGAGGAAGAGGCAGAGAGAAAGAGAGAACAGGCACACCAGGGCCTCCAGCCACTACAAATAAACTCCAGATGCATGTGCCCCCTTGTGCATGTGGCTTACATGGGTCCTGGGGGATCGAACCAGAGTCCTTAGGCTTCACAGGCAAATGCCTTAACTACTAAGCCATTTTCCCAGCCCCTTTGTTATCTTTTAATACCCCATCTATTTTGAAAGTTATCCAATTGGATTGCAGTTGTTTTTTAATAATCACCTTTTCCTTAAATATATAACTTTATTTTATTTACATATTTGCAAGGAGAGAGAGAATGAGTGCATCAGGGCCTCTAGCCACTGCAAACAAACTCCAGATGCATGCACCACTTTGTGCATCTGGCTTTACATGGATCCTGTGGAATCAGACCCTGATTGTTACGCATTGCAGGCAAGCACCTTAACTGCTGAGCCATCTCACTAGCCCTGGCTTATAATATTAAAATTAAAATAGAGGGCTGAGGATATACCTCAGTGGTGGGTCACTTGCCTAGTATGCACAAGGTTCTGGGCTCAATCCCTAGCACTAAATTAATAATACTAATTAGACTTAATTAGAACATCAGAAGAGTTTCCAGTAGAAAAGTTGTTGATTGATTGGTGTGTTCATGTGTGCATGTGTGCATGCAAGAGAGAGAGAGAGAGAGCTGAGAGTGGGGCTCTCACCAGGGCCTCTTGCTACTGAAAACAGAAGGCTAGAAACTTGCACCACTTTTGGGGTCCAGCTTTACATGGGTGGCTGGGGAATCGAACCCAGGCCCTTACACTTTACAAATAAGTGCCTTTAACCACAGAGCAATCTGCCCAGCTCCCTGGTGTTGACTTTAAAACTGGTTCGATTATATATGCATCACTGTATGCTGTATGGTCATGATGTGAGACGTCTTTCTGCTGACATGGTTCAAACGTAGCCTCTCTAATGCTCGTGTGACCTTCTCCTTCAGGTTTCCTTGAACAAGGCTTAATGGTTAGGGATGCTAAGAGACTACGGAAACACTACACAAAGACATTGCACTTCAAGCTGGACATTTTGTCTCTGGTTCCCACAGACCTGGCTTATTTAAAGTTAGGCATAAACTACCCAGAGCTGAGGTTCAATCGTCTACTGAAGTTTTCCCGGCTGTTTGAATTCTTTGACCGCACAGAGACAAGGACCAATTACCCCAATGTGTTCAGGATTGGAAACTTGGTTTTGTACATCCTCGTTATCATCCACTGGAATGCCTGCATCTATTTTGCCATTTCTAAGTTCATTGGTTTTGGGACAGACTCCTGGGTCTATCCAAATATCTCTAAGCCAGAGTATGGGCGTCTCTCCAGGAAGTACATTTACAGTCTCTACTGGTCCACCTTGACCCTGACCACCATCGGTGAGACCCCACCCCCTGTGAAAGATGAGGAGTATCTCTTTGTGGTCATAGACTTTCTGGTGGGTGTTTTGATCTTTGCCACCATTGTGGGCAATGTGGGCTCCATGATCTCCAACATGAATGCTTCACGAGCAGAGTTCCAGGCCAAGATAGACTCCATCAAGCAGTACATGCAGTTCCGCAAGGTGACCAAGGACTTGGAGACACGGGTCATCCGGTGGTTTGACTATCTGTGGGCTAACAAGAAGACAGTGGATGAAAAGGAAGTGCTGAAGAGCCTCCCAGACAAGCTGAAGGCTGAGATTGCCATCAACGTGCACCTGGACACCCTGAAGAAGGTTCGCATCTTCCAGGACTGTGAGGCAGGGCTGTTGGTGGAGCTGGTGCTGAAGCTGCGTCCCACTGTGTTCAGCCCCGGGGACTACATCTGTAAGAAGGGGGATATTGGGAGGGAGATGTACATCATCAAGGAGGGCAAGCTGGCCGTGGTGGCCGATGATGGGATCACCCAGTTTGTGGTCCTCAGTGATGGCAGTTACTTCGGGGAGATCAGCATCTTAAACATCAAGGGGAGCAAGTCAGGGAACCGCAGGACAGCCAACATTAGGAGCATTGGCTACTCTGATCTGTTCTGCCTCTCTAAGGATGACTTGATGGAGGCCCTCACTGAATACCCGGATGCCAAGAAGGCCCTGGAGGAGAAGGGCCGGCAGATCCTAATGAAGGACAACCTGATTGATGATGACCTGGCCAATGCTGGGCCAGACCCCAAGGACATTGAGGAGAAGGTGGAGTACCTGGAGACCTCCCTGGACACCCTCCAGACCAGATTTGCACGGCTCCTAGCCGAGTACAGTGCCGCACAGATAAAGCTGAAACAGCGCCTCAGCCAGCTGGAAAGCCACATGAATGTGGGGGCACATGGCCTCCCTTTAAATGGGGAGGCCTCCGGAGATGCTGCCGAGTAAAACTGCAGGTGGCTGTCCGCCTCCTGCTTCCCAGGGTCTGCAGTCACTGCAAGCTCTCTGTAGCTGTGGGGCACAGGGCTTGGCCAGGGTCTCATGCCAGTGTTACTCATCTTTTGCAAATAATATGACTGTCGGAGGGACTCTCAGATTCCTCCTCTAGAATGTGAGACTCATGATATCAACCCCAGGTCTACGAGGCATGCTGTATGGGGCAGGACTTTGGAAAGTATGAAATGTTTTCAGTCAAGGGTATGAAAGTGCATGTAAAGGATTCTAATATTTTTTAGAGACAAAGATCTCATTATGTCTCCCAGGCTAGCCTGCAACTCCTGGGCCTAAGTGATCCTTTTTTCCACCTCAGCCTCTCAAGTAGCTGGACCACAAGCTCAGTCTATTGCTTCCAGCCCAGTTATTTTTTTCAAGGAATTTGTGAGACATCTATCAGGTTCCTTAGCCTAGCTTTCCTGTGAATGGAAGTGTAATCTTACTCTACAACCATGAAAACAAAATGGGGGGCTGGGGATGCAGCTCAATAGTCTAGCACTTGCCTAGTGTAAGCAAGGCTCTGGGGTCCATCCCAGTACCACAACACACACACACACACGCGCGCGCGCACACACACACACACACACACACACACACTGTAAGTACAAGTTAGTAACACACACCTATAGCCAAAAAGCTATAAGTACAAGTTAGTAACTCAAATTCAAACTAACACAGTATAGTTCTGGCCATGTTTCTTAGCCTGGCATCTCTTCATGTGCCTACTGGGACCCTAGAAACCATGCCTTTGGTAGTGCCATGGCACTATGAGATGAAGAGAGGTCACTCCATGGCAGGGCCTTTCCAGTCAGGGAAGCAATTCTGGATTCCCTGTCATCCGGCCACTGTGACACCCAGGCCAGCTTTATAGGGCAGATTTCATCTCCTCCTTCTCATGTGGCAAAGGACTCAGAGATAGCCTTCCTTCCTATTCTGGAAGTCAAACCTTGGAAATAGAACTGTTGCTGATCAGTAATGATAACTGGAGAACTCAGAGAAGTTTGGCAGGCATGGGAATTTAGACTATCTGAGGACAGGCACTGCATGGTGAGACTGCTCCTAGAAATCCCAAATGGAGGCTGGAACAGTCTCTTCCTACCAAGGTAGCCCGCTGCTTCCAGGGCCACACTCCTGTGACATGTTCCCACTCACAGAGGAGAGCAACATGTAGAAAGCCTTTTAGGCTGAAGGCTGGAACGGTGTTTTAAGTCAAATATATATAAAATCTGACAACTGGGTCCTTTAGAAGATGAGATCCATGTACCATGTCCCTGTAAACTGCTCTTTCATGCCTGAAGAAGCTTCATACCACCTTAGAATTATATCCTAGGGCAAAATCTCCTAGCTAGCTGAAATCTTGCAGATTGTAAAAACTAGCTTTGTAAAATCCAATAAGTAGTATTCCATTAACATTTTTATATTTGGGTTCTATAATTATGAATCATGACCTCAATGTACCATCCTTCACTTTAAAAACACATTGTATGGCTGGAGAGATGGCTTAGTGGTTAAGCATTTGCCCGTGAAGCCTAAGGACCCCAGTTCAAGGCTCGATTCCCCAGGGCCCATGTTAGCCAGATTCACAAGGGGGGTGCATGCGTCTGGAGTTCATTTGCAGTGGCTGGAGACCCTGGCACGGCCATTCTCTCTCTCCCTCTCTCTCTCTTGCTCTCAAATAAATAAAAAAAAAAATTTAAAAACACATTGTAAGTGCTGGAGAGATGGCTCAGCAGTTAAAGGTGCTTGCCTGGTTCAATCCCCAGTACCCATGTGAAGCCAGATGTATAAATACATATTGTAAATTACAGTCTTTCCTATATCCCTCTTGTGTCTCTTCTTCCTGCCCTTCCTTCTTTTATTTCTTCTTTATTTTTTTCTCCCACTTTCAATCTCTTTTCCTCCTCCTACTTCTCCTTCTTCTTCCTCCTTCACTTCAGACAAATCCCCTCCCCTTGCTTTGACAGCATTGAAGTCTCTGGTCTGATGCAATAGTCTATATGCTACAGGACTGACTCCCAGTATAGATTATACAAAAAGTACTATATTTTCAACTGTGTATTTGGGGCTCTTCTTGCGGGTCATGTGACCACTTATTGCAGTTCATTTGCTGATTTTAACTTCTTAAATGCATTTGGAGGTCTATTAAAGGTCATAGATCCCAGATTTTATCAGCAAAAAATATAATCAGCATTGTTTTCTCAAAATGCTTATATTTTAAAAGCAGTTACTATTAATTATGCCTATGTTCATAGTTGTACAAGAAAAGTAAAGACCATGATTAAAAACTTCTATTGAGGGCCTGAAGAGATGGCTTAGCAGTTAAGGCACTTGCCTGCAAAGCCTAAGGAATCAGGCTTGATGCCCTAGTACCCATGTAAAGCCAGATGCACAAAGTGATACATGCATCGAGTTCATTTGCAGTGGCTACAGGCCCTGGTGTGCTCATTCTCTCCCTCCTCCATCTCTCAAATAAGTAAAGAAAATATTTATTATAAAAAGAGAACTCAGGCTGGGCATGCTAGCACATGCCTTTAATCCCAGTACTCAGAATGCAGAGGCACAAGGATTACTGTGAATTGGAGGTCAGCCTGGAACTACAGAGTGAATTCCAGGTCAGCCTGGGTTATAGTGAGACCTACATGGAAAAATCAAAAACAGCGAGAGAGAGAACCCAGGCTGGGTGTAATGGTGCATACCTTTAATACTTGGGAGGCAGAGGTAGGAGGATAACTGTGAGTTTGAGGCCAGCCTAGGACTACAGAATGAGTTCCAGGTTTAGCAGAAGCTACAGTGAAACCTACCTCAAAACAACAACAACGACAAAAATCAGACCATCAAGGACAGGGTATATAGTAGATTGTCCCACATTGTTGGGATGAACTTCCAAACAGACAACATTCATGGGAGGAAGGGACTTATTTCAAGCTTAGAGATGCAGGGGAAGTTCCATCTTTGGTGGAAGAATCTGGCTCCCATTCATAAATCCAGGCAGAGAGAGAGGAACCACCAGCAGCCAGCAGCACCACACAGCAGCAAGCAGGACCCCAGAGCGCACAGCTCTCTGCACTCCTTTGGGCTGGAAGTCAGATCTGCCCCCAAACACACCTTTGGCTGGACCCCAGGACCTGCCCCCAGTGATACCTTCTCCAACCTGGCAACTGGAGACACAAGTTACAAGCTTTAATTTAATTTAACTCAATTTAATTTAATTTAATGGACATATATTCAAACTAGCACAGGGTGTTATTGCCAATCATTGATAATTCAGGAGCTTACAGAAGTTTGTACACATAGGATTTGGGTCATATTTGAGGAGTAACATTGCATGATGAGAGTGGTTCTAGAGCTCCAAAAGGAAGGTAGAACCAACAGCCTCGACCAGATTATCCAGGGGCTGCAGTAGCAGCTGCCGCAGGGGCTCCATAGCCAGAAATCAGGAAAAAAAAAGGAAGAAAAGTGTCCCTTCTTCCCATCCTCTGCCTCCCAGTGTTCCTCAGTTGCCTATTAGGAGAAATTTCTAGAAACTGGGGACTTTGAATCTGATTAGAATATCTGCCACGTGTTTGAGGCCCCACCTTCCATGTATCTGGGACAGGTGGCAAGACCAAGTTCCCTGAACAAATAACATCTACCAGCCTCCTGGGTAGTTATCAAAGGGATTGTGAAAACTTATACTCACTACTAGGGAAACTCAAAACTCATCAATGTGCTGAGACTAATCAACTGTTGAGTACTCAGTGCTAAATGAGACATCTCTATCAGCCCCTCCAAAGCTCAGGGAACATTGTGGAAGAGGGAACAGAAAGAACGTAAGAGCCAGAGAATGGGGAGGAATGCTTTGGGACACTGTCTTCTGGACAGGACATGACCATTACATTTATGACCTCACAGCAGCTATGGTTAGCTGAACACCATTGGACCCATCAATATTGTATCATGGATGGTGGAGGACATAAGGCCCCCATCCCTCCCTGAGGAGTTGTTAGCAATTAAGCTTCACTGTGGCAGGAGAGACACTTTTCTTCAGTGGTATAGCCTCTGGCAAGTTATATGTGCGCTAGTAAACAACCACCCCCATGCTCATGCGAGCAACCCTAATAAAACACACATGCATGCATGCATGCACACACCTGAGTGTGCATGCACACGACATCTCAGAATAGAAGAGGGGCTGGTTGGGAAGAAGAAAGGGTTCATTGGGAAGGAGCCAGGCGTGGTGGCGCACACCTTTAATCCCAGCACTCAGGAGGCAAAGGTAGGAGGATTGCCATGAGTTCAAGGCCACCCTGAGACTACATAGCGAATTCCAGGTCAGCCCGGGCAACAGTGAGACCCTACCTCAAAAAAACAAAAGTCCCAATAAGGAGATGGGGAGATTGGTTCAGAGGGTAATGCGCTTGCTATGAAAGCCTGGGGACCTGAGTCTGGATCCCAGTACGCACGCAAATGACAGGTGTGGGAGAAGAGGCCCGTAATTCCAGCACTGAAGAGGAGCAGTCGGGGGCTCCCTGGGGCTCGCTGGCCAGCTAATCCAGCCAGATCACTACGTTCTTAGTTTCAGTGAGACATCCTGTCTCAAAAATTAAACTAGGGCGCTGGAAAAATGGGTTAGCAGTTAAGGCACTTGCCTGCAAAGCCAAAGGACCCAGGTTCGATTCCCCCAGAACCAGATGCCCAAAATAGCACATGTGTCTGGAGTTCATTTGCAGGGGCTGGAGGCCCTGGTACACCCATTCTCTATCTGTATCTCTTTCTCTCTTTTTCAAATAAATAAAAATTAAATATTAAAAATTAAAGTAGGTGCCGCGGACTGACTCTAGGGGAGATCAGGACCGAGGGAGAACAAGGGCGAAGGCTCAAGGAGAACTCGGGATTCGGCGAGGAAATGACAGACAGACACACTCTAGGTAGAATATGCTGCTGCAATTTACTGAAGGTTTCATGAAGGTTTCATACAGATTGAACAGAGAAACTTAGCAAGCCAACAAGTGATCTCAGAAATCATTAATCTAAACAATCTTAAGTATTGTTCTATTGTAAGCATACATGTAATGTTTATCAGGCAGGAATGTACCAATTTTTTAAGAAGGACGCCTTGTATCATTGACCATAGCTTTACATGAATAGAAGCTTGGGGTAAGGGATGTAAGGTGAACAATAGGTTATTTATTTTTTATAAACTGAGCAGAGAGCCATCTCTTTCCACTTATAAGATTATTTATATAATCCTCATATTCATTATAAAAGTGTTTCTATCCAAAAGACCACCAATATTTTAAGGCTGGTTTAATGTTTTCCAGGAATTCTTTTCTTTCTTGTCTAGAGTATAAGCATCAAGGCTTACGTGTCCTTGCTAAGCATTTCATAAATGGAAGAGAATGCCATAGTCTCCTTATTCCTTTATAATTCATTCATCTATTACCGAATTCATTATATCCTCCCTCATAGGGGAGTGGATCTAGGTAGTTCCCAGCTCTGGGAGTCTACTATCAGCCCTTGATCAAGTACTGAACATACCCCCCAGGAAGTTTCCTGGTGGGAAAGCCTAAGTTTTACAACTCCTTATCTGTAGAACTGTCATACTTCTAATGAACATTACCGATTAACATTTTTACTTTCATATTCTCAGGCTCAGTATCGTTCTCAAACATCATAAGCTGTTTTTACTTTACACCATCTAAAAACTGTTCTAGAGTTAATTTTTTATTCCTAGTAGAGTTATACATTCTCTCCATTGCCCTAATCATAGGAGGGGCACATTCAATGCTTAGATTGTTTCTTGTATTCTGATTGTGTGCATGATTACTAATAAGTGTTGAATTAGCTGTTCTTAGACAAACAGCTAGAAGAAAGCAGGAAAGAAACAGCATTGGCGCCAGCAATTAGGTCGTCGTGACTTCATGGGCAGCAGGAACCTTTACAGTAACCGACTGCCAAGGGGTCACCGGGGGCATCCCTCCGAGGAGTGCTGGCCCTCTGTCCTCAGCTCTCATCCAGTACAGAAGCATCTCTGCTTGCTACACAGGCGAGGTCGCCGTGGACGTACCAAGTAGGGACTGGAGATATGGCTCAGTGATTAAAAGCACTTGCTTGCAAAGCCTGCTGCCCTGGTTCAATTATCATATAAAGCCAGATATATAACTTGGTGCCTGCACTGGCATTCATTTGCAATAGCAAGAAGCCCTGGCATGACCATACTCATTCTTTCTTCTCCCTCCCTCTCTCTTTCTACTTGTAAATAGATAAGAAACAAAAATAAGCTTTTAGGGCTAGAACAATGGCTCAGTGGTTAAGGCACTTGCCTGAAAGGCTACTAACCAGAGTTCAATTCCCTAGTACCTTTTAAGTAAAGCCAGATGCACAAAGTGGTGCATGCATCTGCACTCCATTTGCAATAGCTGGAGTCCCTGGAACACCCATTCTCTCTGTTTCTCCTCTCTCTCTCTCTCTCTCTCTCTCTCTCTTCCTTTCTCTCTCCTTGTAAATGAAATTTTAAAAAATTTACTGAATACTTTTAAAATGTTTTATTTATCTATTTGCAAGTAGAGAGGGATAGAATAGAGACAGACACAGAGATAGAATGGGTGCACAGGGCCCCAGCCACTGCAAATAAACTCTAGACACCGGTGCCACTTTGTGCATCTGGCTTTACTTGGGTACTAGGGAATGGAACTCTGACCATTAGCCTTTCAGGCAAGTGCATTAACCACTGAGATATCTGTTCAACCAAAAGTATTTTTAAAATATTAAGGCAGAGAACAACTGCAGAGGATACCCAGTGTTCACCTCTGGCCTCCACATACACATGCTTACAGGCACAAGCACCTTTACCAATGCACCCACAGGTATACAAACACACATGTCCATAAAAAGAATCCAACAGGAGCCAGAGAGATGGTTTTGCAGTTAAGGCGTTTGCCTGCAAAACCAAAGGACCTCAGTTTGATTCTCCAGGACCCATGTAAGCCAGATGCACAAGGGGGCACAGGCATCTGGAGTTCATTTGCAGTGGCTGGAGGCCCTGGCCCACCCATTCTCTCTCTCCCTTTCTCTGCCTCTCTCTTTCTCTCTCTCTCTAATAAATAAATAAAAATAAGTTAAAAGAAAATCCAATAGTTGTTCTTTTGCCTACACCTCTTGAATGACAAAAAGTAAAGTTTTTTTGTTACAAAAAGCATATGAGAAACAACAGAATGGAAAATTTTTTGCAATGTAAAACTGGTAGTTAGTATATTAAGTGTTCTTAAAAATCAGCAACAAAAGGACAAATATCAGTTCTAAGCAGGCCTTGCCACTACCCAGCCTTTTCTAGTGGAAGCTTCCCCTCCTCCTCCAAAGCAGGGTTCATTTTGGCAGCATGGTGGACAGTGTGTCATCCCCAGCCAGAGTTTAGGGGCCAGGAGTGGGCTCCTTATCCAGCAACACTAACCAATAGCATGGTACTGTGTAAAGATGAGCTGGACCAATCAGCTCACACTCTTTGGGATTTGAAACAAACCAAAAATAATAAGACATTCTTCTGTGAGAACTGAAGCCAGAAGATAGTGTGAAGGGAAGTCATGAGTTAAAATTGGAACCTAAAGATTTGGGCAAGTTGTAATTATGAGGAAGCAGGAACAGTACAGATGCAGTGGCTGTGAATGAGCAGAGAGCTCACCCACAGGAGCTCTTAGTCTTCCTGTGCTGGGGCTGTGGTTTGTCTCTACTCATGCTGAAAACCTCATGTTGAAATCCAGTTTAACATATGAAGAAGTGATTGGAATAGAATATATCTACTAAAATATATAGTATAAATATAATATATATCATATATATTATATACACACTGAAATAGAATATATATAATAATATTATTCTATATTTTATGACATGTTGAATTCGTAAGAATTGATGACTTTTCACACTCTAAATAAGTATTTATTTTTGTTCATGGTTCAGAATTTATAATTTAGCAGGTAAGACTTATCACTCCCAAATCCTGGGTCTTGCTTTAATCAGCAACGTGGCTTCTGTGGCTTCTAGCCCTGAGTTTGTTATAATGAAATATAAACAGGAGCTTCCCTTGGTGCATTTCAATACTTCGACTGGGCTGTCGATATTAAAGCTAAGCAGCAGGCAGACACTGGTGCCACAATTAGCCCCTCTGCTGTATAGCTTCAAAAGCAAGCATGGGCAAAAAGTTCTACTGTAGCATCTAAAATCTGAGCACAACTTTCCACCAGACCTATTAATATTCCGTTTGACAGTGTAACATAGAACAAATTTGCAAACAATGTTGTGGGCTGGCTCCCCAACAATCATGCTAAACCAGTAAAAGGAAACTAGGAATTTCCTTACTAAGCAATAGAGAAAGAAAATCTGTGTTCTGAGTGCCAGGGAGTCCAGTCCCTTCATATAGTGACACTGACCTAGGAGTTTAAAGAAATTCCTCCTTTAGATTCCAGGGTGTACTGCAGCACTCCTCTGCCAGCTAATTTCCTGAAATATGATGGTCTTATAGCCAAGAGAGACTGGAGGTGGTCAGACTCTCGTGTTCTGCACCTGGATCAAGTGAGCAGGTGAACACCCAGAGGGAGAGGCCAGGCCAAGGCAGGCTTTCGAACACTAGCGACTCACACCACAAGCTTCAGTGTCCTCAGAGTGAGCAGAAGGTAGCCTTCCAAGAATCCATATCCCCACTGAGAGTCAGTGTGAGCTACACTAGCCCTTTGCTCTGAAATTTAGGAGGAGCAATCTTTCACCAATTTGCACAAGAACGCAATAGCCTCTAATTTTTCTACTTGTCAGGGTTAATCTTGACTCCATCTTGACAGATCTGGAATCAACTAAGAGATATGCCTCTAAGTGGGGAGAGAATTTCCAAAAAGGGTTACCTGAGAAGAAAAGACCCTTGCCCTTAGTCGGTGGCATATTCCAACAGGTGGCGCAGATATGGAGAAGTCTGAGGAAAAGAGCACTTTTGCTTTTCTGCCTGCCTTTGCTTTTATCCTTGTCATCATCATTGCTGTTGCCATCCCTCACTGACACCAAACTCCAGCTTTTTCTGCCTCCCAGCATGGACTAAGACCAGCAAATCTCCAGGCCTTCAGCACCAGCTTGAGACAGCTGCGGCATCTGGCTTTGCAGACTGAGCAGCCGCCATGGTCTCGGTCTCCCCAGCATTCAAACTGCTGTTGGTGTGCTACCCAGCCCCTGTGGTGTAAGCCGATCGAATGAGTACATTCCTTCTACTAGCTCTGTCCCCAGAGAACTCCACCTAACACACCTTTCCTCTGTAAAGGTTGCTATCATTTCTTTTCTCTTGCACTACTAGTCAGTTGTGACAGATAAAATGCATTAATGGGAGCCGGGGAGATGGCTCGTGGATAAAGGCACTTGCTTGCAAAGCATGCCAGTCTGGGTTAATTCCTCAGTACCCATGTAAAGCCAGAAACACAAAGTGCATTCTCTCTCTCTCTCTCTCTCTCTCCCCTTGCAAATAAATAAAAATATTTTGGAAAAAATGCATTAATTAATAGTGATAATTGGGGTTGGGGTTCAGTGATTAAAGGTACTTGCTTGAAAAGCCTGCTATCTGGGTCCAATTCCTCAGATGCACAAAGCGACACATGCATCTGGAGTTCATTTGCTGTGGCAAGAGGTCCTGGCACACTCTGTCTCTCTCTCTCTCTCTCTCTCCATATATATATGAATGACTGTATCTGGCTGAAGAGATAGCATAGCAGTTAAAGCACTTGCCTGTGAAGCCTAAGGACCTAAGTTTGATTCCCCAGTACCCATGTAAAGCTAGATGCACAAAGTGACAAATGCATCTAGAGCTCATTTGCAGTAGCCAGAGGTCCTGGTTCACCCATTCTCTCCCCACCCATCTTTCTCTCTCTTTCTCTCTCTCTCAAGTAAATAGATAAAAATATGTAAAAGAGGGCTGGAGAGATTGCTTACTGGTTAAGGCACATACCTGCAAAGCCAAAGGACCCAAGTTTGATTCCTCAAGACACACGTAAGCCAGATGCACAAGGTGGCGCATGTGTCTGGAGTTTGTTTGCAGTGGCTGGAGGCCCTGGGGTGCTCATTCTCTCTCTCTCCCTCCCTCCTTCACTCCCTTTTTTTTCTCTCAAATAAATAAAAAATACTTTTAAAAATATTTAAAAGAAGGAATCATGATATTCGTTCATTAAGGAAGTGCTGGCTGCAGCAATGAGTGAGCTCCCAGGGTCAGGTGGCCGGATGCAGTGCAAGTGTCCTGCTCTGCCGGACTGCAGCGTGGATGCTCCTTACTTACCAGGCCTTCAAATGCTGCTTTTGGCTTTGTCCGCCCTTTGCTCTTCTCGGAGCTGTGTGAGCAGCCTGCAGGCGGTGCTGTGGAGGCACTTCTCTGCACCATCCCCTGGTCTAGAAGAGACACCCCTTGTATAGGTGAACACTTAAAGCATCTGGATGCAAGGAGGGTGCGGACAGAGAGAAATGAAAAGTGTGACCCTTGACTGAGCAGTCAGTTCCCGGGACAGCTACTGGTCTCTCTGAATATACAGCTATCTGTCCAGGAAAACTAAAGGTAACTGAAAAGACCCTCAGAATTTACACTTAGCACTCATCATTTCTGTGTTCACACTTAAGTTTGTCCCTACTTCATATATACACTTCATATATACACATACTACTCTTGTTTTCCTGCTAACGAACCATACCAAGAACTACTCACCCCTCCGTGTAAAGGCTAGCTAAGGAGAAGATCAAGTGTTGTCAAAATCCCTCCAGGAAATCTTCGTTTTGTTCTCGGCATGTCATCTGTGCAGCACAGCCAGTAGAGCTGGGAGCCTGAGGAAGAAGTTGTCTTGTGCTTAGGGACCATGATCAGGGCTGCCACATGTGGTTGCTCTAGTTGTTCAGTGCTACAAAGGACCCCTTCTTAAATATTTTTATCTTATGTATCTATTTGCAAAGGGAGAGAGAGAAAAAAAAAATGGACACATCAGGGCCTCTAGCCACTGCAAACTCCAGAGGCATGTGCCACTTTGTGAATCGGGATTTATGTGTGTAACTGCTAGTCCATCTCCCCTGCCCAGGACCCCCTTTTTTGGTTCAGGACCCCTTTTTAAAGAGTTGTTCTAAGTGCCTCAGCTTTAGAAGATGTCCTGTGCCTTTTCACGATTGTAGATTGTTTTGTTGTTCTACTGCTTGCACCAGTCTTCCAGCAGATGGCAGTAGATGGCCTCGTTCTAAAGTGGTGTATACCATGACAGTTTCACTGGAAGTAGGTTAAAAAGTCTTGTCAGGACAGAATTGCGCATGACAGGAGGGACATACTTTGACTCCCACCAGAGTGTTGACACAACACTTCAGCAGTAATTTACTCCTTCCTTTTCTGAGTTCTTTACTATATAACTGTGCTGGAATCAATTATATATATATATATATATATATATGTGTGTGTGTGTGTGTGTGTGTGTGTGTGTGTGTATATAAAATCTCCATATATTATTTATTTATCTATTTGAGAGTGAGAGAGGAAGAGGCAGATAGAGAGAGAGAGAGAATGGGCATGCCACTGCAAATGAACTTCAGATGCATGCTCCCCCTTGTGCATCTGGCTTATGTGGGTCCTGGGGAATCAAACCAGGGTCCTTAAGCCCCAGCTTGAGACTACATAGTGACAGCCTGGGCTAGAGACCCTACCTCAAAAAACTGATGGGAAAAAACTCAACTTTTAGCCGGGCATGGTGGCGCACGCCTTTAATCCAGAACAGCAAGTCACTTCACTGCCTCTCCCTGACCACCCCATACTGGCTGGCCTTTGCTGTGCTCCTGATTTCAGCTAACATCCTCCTGTCAAAACCTCTGTCCCTCCCTCTCCACTGGCTCTTTATGTTGCACACCACTTGGTGGCCATGTTACCATCTACTCCTAACCTCTGTAAAGCAGGCGTTTCTTATTTGGTCATCATGATTCCTGCTGTCCCTGTCCATCTGGTCATCAAATCCTAACATTGAGAGTTCACTCTGGATACCTGTTCTCCCTTTCCTGTGAGAGTCCTGAGTCACCCTGTCTGTGAGGGTGTCATGTGCTTTCTGCCTCTGTCCCAAGGCCAGGGAAGGGACTATTGGCCTGTGTCAGACACATGGTAACTGCCTAAAGTATAAATATAACAATATGGGCCTGAAGCTGGGTATGTTGGTGCACGCCTTTAGTCCCAGCATTTGGGAGGCAGAGGTAGGAGGATCGCTGTGAGTTCAAGG
This sequence comes from Jaculus jaculus, assembly GCF_020740685.1. Taxonomy (NCBI): domain Eukaryota; kingdom Metazoa; phylum Chordata; class Mammalia; order Rodentia; family Dipodidae; genus Jaculus; species Jaculus jaculus. The sequence goes on from NC_059105.1 coordinate 118,852,915, forward strand.
CCACCCTGAGACTACAGAGTGAATTCCAGGTCAGTCTGGGCTAGAGAGAGACTCTCCCTTGAAACAAAAAAAAAAATCTTGAATAAAAGGCAAATCCACAGGCCTAGGGTGTAAGAAAAATGAAGGCAGAGCTGCCGAGCGAGCCCTCCCTGCTTGCTTTCTCATCTCCTTGGGACAGTAAGAGGCCCTCACCAGACATGGGCCCCTAGATCTGGACTCTCAGCCTTTGTAACTATCAAATAAATCATTGCATAGCCTAGGCTGTTATTGAACTTGTGATCCTTCTACTTTAGCCTCCTGAGTGCTAGAAATACAGGCATGAGCTACCATGCCAGCTCTGTCCTTCCTTTCTTCTTTCCTTGCTTCCTTTCTCCTCCTTTTCTTCCTTCCTTCCCTCCCTTCTTTTCTGTTATCTTTTTTTGTTTTGCTTGGTTATAGATTCTATGCATATTGCCCACCTTGGTCCTGAACTCCTATGAACTCAGGTGATCCTCTCATTTTAATCTCCCAAGTAACTATGGAATACACTTTCACACCCAGAAAGTACTCAGTCTTAGGTATCTTCCTATAGTAGCACAAATTAGTTTAAGACAGTGACCTTGAAAATTTCTGTTGTGCTGAATCTCATTCTGTCTTTCTTCATTCTATCTCTTTCATTCTAATAAGGGTATGTTTGGGAAAGATAAAGTAAAATGTACATGCTAGGTGGTGCATGCCTTTAATCCCAGCACTAGGGAGACAGCAATAGGAGGAGCACCATGAGTTCGAGGCTTCCCTGAGACTACATAGTGAATTGCAGTTTAGCCTGAAGTAGAGCAAAACCCTACCTTGAAAACCAAAAAATAAAAATAAATGATGGAGGATGATGACTAGAAAGATGGAAAGATTTCTCAGTGGTTAAGGCACTTGCTTGTGAAGCCTGATGTCCTGGCTTTGATTCCCCAGTGTTCATGTAAAGCCAGATTCACAATGGCGCATGTGTCTGGAATTCATTTGCAGTGGCAAGAGACCTTGGCACACCCAATCTCCCTCTCACTGTGTCCTTGGAAATATATATATATATTTTTAAGTTATAATGGGACCAGGCGTGGTGGTGCATACCTTTAATCCCAGCACTCAGTAGGCAGGAGTAGGAGAATTACCATGAGTCCGAGGCCAAGGCCACCCCGAAACTACATAGTGAATTCTAGGTCAGCCTGAGCTAGAGTGAGATCCCACCTTGAAAAACAAAACAAACAAACAACAACAACAAAAAAAGTTATAATGATGGAGGAGCCAAAGAGAGGGCTCAGCAGGTCATAGCACTTAGCATGCAAGCATGAGGGCCTGGTTTGCCCAGAATTGGATTCCCCGGGACCTATGTAAACAGCTGAGCATGGCCACACATGCCTGTCACCCCAGTCCTGTGTAGAGCATTGCTGCTGAGGCTCATGAGGAAAAGAAAAAAAGCAGCTCCAGGTTCAGAGAGAGACTCTGTCTCAAGGAAATCCATAGATGAGTGGTAGAGACAGATGCCAGTGTTTGCCTCTGACCTCCACATGCACCAACACAGGGTGCATGCATCTGAGCACACATGTTCATACACCACGCACATGCTACACTTGCACTCACAAGAAAAATGACAAAGCATCCAATGTTGGAACTGCTATAAAAAGTACCATTGATTGGATGGCTTGTAAGTAACAAAATTTTATTTTTAACATTTATGGTAGCTGGAAGTCTAAGATCAAGGCATCAGCATATTCAGTGTCTGGTGAGGGCCTGCTCCCAGCTCATTGCCCCTAAATATGTGATAGCCATGAAGCTCACAAGCTATTCAACACCAACTATGATGGCTTTAGATAATGAGGAAAAGTGATACTCTTTTTTTTCCAAGGTAGGGTCCTGCTTTAGCCCAGGTTGACCTAGAATTCACTAGTCTCAGGGTGGCCTCAAACTCATGATGATCCTCCTACATCTGCCTTCTGAGTGCTGGGATTAAAGGCTTGCCCAACTTGAAAAGTGATGCTTTTTGAAAAGTAATTTAAAAATAAAATGAAACATTGATCCTGAAAGAATACGATACAAAAACTTCAAAACCCTTTTGAAGGCCCCTTTAAATCATCCAAGTTCTGTTTCAATAAGGCAAAGACTGCTAGATGAAAATCCAGAGTGGTCTTTAGAAAGTCTGTTAAATTCCATCTGTCCTTTTTTTTTTCAAGGTACAGTCTTACTTTAGCCCAGCCTGACCTCAAATTCACTATGTAGTCGTAAAGTGGCCTTGAACTCACGATCCTCCTACCTCTGCCTCCCCAGTACTGGGATTAAAAGGCATGTGCCACCATGCCCGGCTTCGTCTGTACTTTTAAGTATCACAATTAAAATTTCCTTTATGTATGAATAGCACGTAAGTCATTTGGATGACAACATTTTCTAGGGCTTCTGGTATAGCCACAGAAGCATGCAGATCTCTTTATCAGGTCGTAATGGATAAAAGTGGTGAGGTAGTTTGCATGTGTGTCCCCATAGACTCAAATGTTTTATTAAAGCTTATAACTTGACTCTCTAGCACCCTGGCTGGAGAAGGTGTCACTGGGGGAAGATCCTGGGGTCCACCCAAGGGTGTGTTTGGGAGGAGATCTGAATTGCAGCCCAAAGGTATGCAGAACAGTGTGAGCTCTGGCTGGGTTCCCCCTGCTTGCTGTCAGGTTTGTGCTTGCTGCTGCTTTTAAAAAAATATTTTGGGCTGGAGAAATGGTTCGATTCCCCAGGACCCATGTAAGCCAAATGCACATGGGGGTGCACACATCTGGAGTTCATTTGCAGCGGCTGGAGGCCCTGGCTCTCTCTCTCTCTCTCTCTCTCTCTCACCATGCCTAAAGAAAGAAAGAAAAATAAAATATAAAATATATTTTATTTACTTACTAGAGAGAGAGGCAGATAGCGAGAGAGAGATGGGTGCTCCAGGGCTTCCAGCCACTGCAAACGAACTTTAGACACACATGTCACCTTGTATATCTGACTTGACATGGGTACTAGGGAATTGGACCCTTGTCCTTAGGCTTTGCAGGAAAGCTCCTTAACCACTGAGCAATCTCTCCAGCTCTTGCTTTTGGCTTGTGCTTGCTGCTTATATATTTTCATGGCTGTTTTCTGGTTTCTCTGTGCTTGGATGTATGGAAGCAGCTTCTTCAGTGATGGCACTTCCCCCTCGATCTGTGAGCTTGGAATAAACCCCTTCTTCCCATAAACTGTGTCTGGTTTGGATGTTCATCCCAGCAACATGAAGTTGATATGATAGGCAGCAATGGCAAATCCTGGGCCCAGGTGATTTAGTCTGCATTGACAAAATGATTTGGTTCTTCTATTCACTTGCTGTGGTTGCACAAAATCCGTACTACCAATCAAGCAGCATTCACAGATTTAGTGGCAATGTGGACTTTCTGGTGGTTTAAGCAACATCTTCTCTGAACATGTTGGAAGAGAGAACCTTGTGTGTATGATTTGGGGGATTGTCATATACAGAAGACAAACTTGCAGTAGGACAGGAGAGTTCTAGGCACAGCTGCCAGGACTTGGAAGAGCTTCCAGAGTGAGGGCAGGATTGGGCTCAGCTGTGCGTGAATTCACTCAGGGCCTCACCCTGTCTGACTGAAGGAGCACACAGGCTCTTCTCCACACCAACCTCAATTTCAAAGGCTGGAAGCAAGGCATATTTTGTTGTTTTTAGCATGTTTTCAGTAATTAAGTCAAGGTGCCACAGCAAGCATTCCACATGATATCATTTATAGGATTTATGATGCAATGACTGATAATAAATGAATTCCTAAGTGGTTAGGATGGATTTGTTTTATGGGGGGGGGGGCTTCTGAGGTAGGGTCTTACTTTAGTCCAGGCTGACCTGGAACTTACTCTGTTAGTCCTAGACTGGACTTGAACTCACAGTGATCCTCATACAGACTCTGCTTCCTGAGTGCTTGGATTAAAGGTGTGCACCACCACACCTGGCCTTAGGGTGACTTTCGATGCTGGTATGAGGGTCACATCATTTTCTCTCCTCTCTCCTCTGTATGGCGAGGCCAGCACAACGCTTTCTCTGCCCCTCAGCCACTTTGAAGTTTGGGTCTACAGATCATCGCCCTGGCCAGTGACACATGAGCAGAAGTGGTACAAACGTCTGTCTTCTTTCTCTCTTTCAGAGACTGTGAAGGCCTGGGATCGAAGAGCTCAAATCTCAGAGCCCTGCTACAGTCCTCAAGACTTTAGGAATCCAATGATATTTGGGGTTTGTTTGTAGGTTTTTTTAAAATTTATTTTGAAAAATATTTATTTGCCAGGTGAGGTGGCGCATGCCTTTAATCCCAGCACTCGGGAGGCAGAGGTAGGAGGATTGCCATGAGTTCGAGACCACCCTGAGACTCCATAGTGCATTCCAGGTCAGCCTGGGCCAGAGTGAGACCCTACCTCGAAAAAAAATTTTTTTTAATTAGTTATTTATTTGAGACAGAAAGAGGCAGAGAGAGAGAGAGACAGAATGGGCATGCCAGGACCTCCAGCCACTGCAAACGAACTCCAGATGCATGCACCCTTGTGCATCTGGCTTATGTGGGTCCTGGAGAATCGAACCGGGATGCTTTGGCTTTACAGGCAAACACCTTAACTGCTAAGCCATCTCTCCAGCCCTGTAGCTTCTTTTTTATTTAAATATTTTTCATTTATTGATTAGAGAGAGTATGTGTGCATGTGAGTGAGTATGAGTGTGTCAGGGCCTTCTGTCACTGCAAACAAGCTCCAGACACATGCACTACTTTGTTTATGTGGGTACTCGGGAAATGACCCAGCACCATTAAGCTTTGCAAACAAGCACTTTTAACCACCAGCCATGTCTCCTGTTTGTAACTTCTTCATTATGCCTATGTTTGATTTCTTTCTCGTGAGTTTATTTTTTAAAAGTGTAAAGGTTGCCGGGTGAGGTGGTACATGCCTTTAATCACAGCACTCGGGAGGCAGAAGTAGAAGAGTCGCCATGAGTTCGAGGCCACCCTGAGACTATATAGTGAATTCCAGGTCAGCCTGAGCTAGAGTGAAACTCTACCTAAGGGGGAAAAAAAAAAAAAAAGTATAAGGGTCATCAGGAAACTTTCAGAGGAGATAGTGTATTTGTTACCTTGATTGTGGCGGTGGCATTATAGGAATCTGGATATGGGCAAACCCATAAAATTGTATATATTAAACACCTGTATTTTTTGAGTGGCTATTGTGCCATAATAAAGCCATTGTAGGGCTAGAGATATTAAGTAGCTTGCCTACAAAGCCAAAGGATCCAGGTTCGATTCCCTAGTACACACGCAAGCCAGATGCACAAGATGGTGCTATGTGTCTGGAGTTCATTTGCAGCAGCTGAAGGCCGTAGTTCACCAATTATCTATCTCTCTCTCTTAAATAAATAAATAAAATAACATTTAAACTATTTTTTAAAACCTATCTTTTTCTGGGTATGGTGATGTACACATTTAATCCCAGCACTTGGGTGGCAGAGGTAGGAGAATTGCTGAGAGTTCAAGGGTGAAACCTTACCTTGAAAAACTAAGTAAAACAAAACAAAACAAAAAGCTACCTTTTAATAAGAAAGGAAGCCCCTGCTCTGGAGGGTGCTCGTGGGCCAAGTGAATAGGCCAGATCTCCTCCCTCCCAGTTCCCCGGTCCTGGTTCCCCTGCTGCCTGGACCCTGCAAGCTTGCCACTTTAGCCAAGCCACAGCTGAAACCACAGATGAATTGGGGAAATGAGCAAGAGTGCTAATTCCACGGTGAACCTGATAATCAGCACCAAGGTATAGGAGACAGACCCTGAGGATACTCATCATCTACCAAAGCAGAGATCCAGAGGCTCCTAAGGGCTCACCACTGAAGTAGACTTAAACTCACCCACCACGGCTCACAGAGTTTTGTGGAAGAGAGGGCAGAAAGATCCTAAGAACCACAGGTTGAGGCATTCCCACCTCCCAAAACAACTGATTGTTGCTCCCACAACACATAACCCACAACCCTGTAGACAACCCCACTGAGAAGGGTCCCTGGAGGAATGGAGGCAGGGATGAGGGAAAAGGGTACCAACACACGATGTATCCATACAAAATATGTTTTTAATAATAAAAAAAATAAAAAAGATTAAAAATAAGAAACGAAACATTTTACTTCCTATATCAGTGAGTAAGGGTTATCTTTAGTTGAGCATATGCCATTTCCAATCCTGCCTCCTAGCAGGGTGTGCTGGCTCATACCTGTAATCCCAGCACTTGGAAGACTGAGGTAGAAGTATTTGTTATTAGTTCAAGGTCAGCCGGGGCTACATGAAACCCTGTCTCTAATATCAAAAACCAGAAACCAAACTTGCATCTCGAGCTCCAGTGCTCTCGAGGATGTGTTCTTGTGCCCAGACTTCCATGTGCACTCTGCCCACAATATGTGGGGTCCAGAGCTCTCTCAGTTATTGTGGCCTGCAGGATAGCCCAGGGTGAGCTCAGATGTGAGGAAGAGGAAGAGGCTGGCTCTAATTATGCTCATTCTCACCCGGGAAACAAGGTTTAGCAAGATGAAGTGACTGGTTGACATCATCTAGCTCTGAAGTTTATTGAGGGCTCTGGAAGCCAAGTACATAAACATCATGCTAAATGACTTTCTATGGACTTGGATCAGCTTCATAATGCTTTCCTTGCAGATTTCTTATGATGCCATGGAAAAATTTTTTAAAATAAAAATTGTGGGTTGCAATTCATTCTTTTCTTAATTTTTTTTTAATTTTAAATTATCTTTGTTTATTTTTATTTATTTATTTGAGAGCTACAGACAGAGAGAGAAAGAGGCAGACAGAGAGAGAGAGGGAGAGAATGGGCACACCAGGGCTTCCAGCCACTGCAAATGAACTCCAGATGCATGCACCCCCTTGTGCGTCTGGCTAATGTGGGTCCTGGGGAATCGAACCTCGAACCAGGGTCCTTAGGCTTCACAGGCAAGAGCTTAACCACTAAGCAATCTCTCCAGCCCTGCAATTCATTCTTGAGTCAATCAAAATGACAAGCTTGAAGGGAATACAATAGAAAATAGCAGATGCATTGACATTCTTGGAATATCACTCCATGATAACTGTGTTCATTACACACGGTTCCACATGTGTTTGTTAAAGTGTAAAGTGTATCTCTTCTTCCATGCTGTAACCAACAGGGGCTAAAAGTACCTCAAGAACTAGGCTTGAAATGTTTACAAAGTTTACTGGAATTAAAAATGTTATGGAATGTAGACCAGCTGACAGAAAGCTGGAAGAAGCCATTCTACATGTAGTTCAATGGGAGAAAGAGATACCACCAGTGAAGATACTCAACAGTGGACACTGAAAGCCTTATAATTGGCCAGCCAGGCCAAATGAGCCAAAGGGTGCAATAGTGGCACATCTAACATGGTGGAAACCAACTGCCCTCCAGTTGGACTGGAGGCCCACTCCATGGGAGGGAATACATCCCGGATATTGAAGACTTAAAACAGGGGTAGTCATGAGCCCTAGGGGTGTAACATCTGCTGATGTCTGGAAAAATGTATGTACTATGCTTATCAAACTGCCCAGTAAGCACTTCTCTTAATATTCATATCCTTATATTAATGCTACTCTCACTTTTGGTAGAGAATCTTCTCTTTTCAGATGGCAGTGACCTTGGGACGACTCAGAAGGTATCATAGTGCTGGAAAGAAGTGACTGGAGTACTGACTAACATCTCAATCACACCTTCCAAGGCTCAGGGTCTAATGCGGAAGAGGTGGCGGAAAGAATGTAAGAGCCAAAGGAAGGGCAGGACTCCATACAACATGCTCCCTCCAAACATAAAATGGCATGGATATCCATGACCTCACAGTGCCTGACACTACCTACACAAGACCATCATAAGAGGAGGAAAAGGTCATGATATCAAAATAAAAGAGAGACTGATTGAGATAGGGAGGGGATATGATGGAGAGTGGAATTTCAAAGGGGAAAGTGGGGGGAGGGAGGGTATCACCATGGGATTTTTTTGATAATCATGGAAAATGTTAATAAAACTTGAGGAAAAATCTTTTTTAAAAAATTATGGAGCCAGGCAGCATGGTGCATGCCTTTAATCCCAGCACTCAGGAGACAGAGGTAGGAGAATTGTCATGAGTTTGAGGCCACATAGTGAACTCCAGGTTAGCCTGGGCCAGAGTGAAACCCAAAACAAAAAAAAACCCAACAACAACATAAAACAAGAAGTTACAGGTAGAGCCAGGCATGGTGCTACATGCCTTTAATCCCAACATTCAGGCAGAGGCAAGAGGGGCCAGTTAGGGACTGCAGGGTGAATTCCATGTGAGCCTGGGAAAGCATAAAACCCTGCCTTGAAAAGACAAAAAAAAAAAAAGTTACAGGGGTAGGAAAGCTGGAGAGTCTGTTGAGTGGTTAAAGGTGCTTGCTTGCAAAGCCTGAAAGCCCAGGTTCAATTCCCTAGTGCCCACTTAAAGACAGATGCAAAAGTGGTGCGTGCATCTGGAGTTCATTTTCAATGTCAGGAGGCACCACCACACCCATAGATTCTCTCAAATAATTAGATTAAATATTTGGCTAGCATACATGAAGCCCTGGGTTCCATTTCCAGCACCCATAGACTGGATATAGCCACACATGTCTCTAATCCCAGCACTCAGGAGGTGAAAGTAGAAGGAGCAGACGTCTAAGGTCATCCTCAGCTACAAAAGGAATTCAAGGCCAGCCTGGAATACATAATACCTTGTCACCAAACAACAAAAACTGCTTAGCTGTGACTTCTAATGGTCATCCCTGAAAAAGGCATTCCAGTTCCCAGGCTGCAGCATCCCTTCAGCACAGTGGCTCATTTCCAAGGAACTGGTGACACCAGGAACAGGCTTCATCCTTTCAAAATGGCCTGTCCCAAAGTCCATCTGTAGTATCTAGTGGCCCTGGTGTGCCCCTTCTCTCTCTGTCTCTCTTCTTTTTATCACTCTGCTTGCAAATAAATATATATTTTTTTAAGTTTAAAAAAAAAAGAAAGACACCTGATATTGTCCCCTGTCTTTACACACATGTCCACACATGTGCAAGTTTACCTGCTCATGAACACATGCCAACACACACACAAATAAAAGTTAATGCAGGGGCTGGAGAGATGGGTTAGCAGTGAAGGTACTTACTTGCCTATGAAGCCTAAGGACCTAGGTGTGACTCCCCAGGACCCACGTAAGCCAGATGCACATGGTGGTGCGTGCATCTGGAGTTTGTTTAAAGTGACAGAAGGTCCTGGTGTGCCCATTCTTTTCGCTCTGTCTGCCTCTTTCTCTCTTAAATGAATAAATAAAAAAAATTTAAAGTGAGTGCAAGCAATGTGATACACTTTGAAAGTGCAGCAGAGTGAACAAGACAGGAATAAAATCACACTAAGCAAGCATCTAGGCATCTGTTTGATGTAAATGACACTGTCTCTCTGGCCTTAAAATGCTTGGGGATCTAAGTAAGACAGTGACTCAGTAGGTTGGGATGGGGCCTGACAGTTTACATTTTCAACAGGTTTATTGGTGTTGCTAATGTTGCTGATCCACAGAACACACCTTTAGTAGCTGTTTAGCACTGAGCCTATTACATAGTTGGGTCTTTTAAAAAATCCCCTTTTCCGGGCTGGAGAGATGGCTTATCGGTTAAGCGCTTGCCTGTGAAGCCTAAGGACCCTGGTTCGAGGCTCAGTTCCCCAGGTCCCACGTTAGCCAGATGCACAAGGGGGCGCACGTGTCTGGAGTTCATTTGCAGAGGCTGGAAGCCCTGGTGCGCCCATTGTCTCTCTCCCTCTATTTGTCTTTCTCTCTGTGTCTGTTGCTCTCAAATAGATAAATAGAAAATATTTTTAAAAAATTAAAAAAAACTTTAAAAAATATCCCCTTTTCCAATTTTTATCGTTAGTTGTAGCATTTAACACATTTATATTCAACATAATGTGGCAAGAGAGGATGCATATATGATTGTTTTATATATACATTATTTTCGTTTTCTGTTTCTTATTATTGCCTTATTTTGTAGTAAAAGGGTGGAATACAGTATATATTATTATACTACATACTATTTTAGTAACATATTCTGCAGCATACTATTATAATTCTTATTCTTTATTCATACATATTTTTGTGTTTGTTTTGTGAATTATAATTAGCATCTTAACTTATTTTAATTTATTACTTATTTTATGTGTGTGTGGTGTGTGTGTGTAAATGGGCCTTCACATGCCATGGCATGCATGTGGAGGTCAGAGAAGTTATCTGTGCTCCACCTTCTTTGAAACAGGGTCTCTTGCTGCTAAAGCAAAGGGGTCTGGACCAAGGGCTTTGGATTCTCCTTGCTCTGCCTCCCATTCTTATAGGCATGCTGGGATCGCAGATGCATCTGGACTTACGTGGATGCTGGAGCCTTAACCTCTGGCAGCAGGCAGACTCTGCAAGCAAGAACCTTTAACCACTGAGCAATTTTCCCAACCTCCCAGGACCTTAGATTAAACCAATCTTAGATTTAAAATAATGTAAACCCTCTCCCTCTCTCTCCTTCTCCCTTTTCTCTATCAAATAAATAAATATAAATAAAATAAATAAAAATAAAATTAAATATTTTTTAAATGGGCTGGAGGGATTGCTTAGTAGTTAAGGCATTTGCCTGCAAAGCCAAAAACCCAGGTTCGGGCTGGAGAGATGGCTTAGCAGTTAAGCGCTTGCCTGTGAAGCCTAAGGACCCCGGTTCGAGGCTCGGTTCCCCAGGTCCCACGTTAGCCAGATGCACCAGGGGGCGCACGTGTCTGGAGTTCGTTTGCAGAGGCTGGAAGCCCTGGCGCGCCCATTCTCTCTCTCTCCCTCTATCTGTCTTTCTCTCTGTGTCTGTCGCTCTCAAATAAATAAATAAATAAATAAATAAATAAATAAGAAATGAAAATTAAAAAAAAAACAACCCAGGTTCAATTCCCCAGGACCCACATTAGCCAGATGCACAAGTGGGCACACATGTCTGGAGTTTGTTTGCAGTGCCTGGAGGCCCTGGCACACCCATTCTCCCTCTCTCTCTCTCTTTCTCTCTCTATCACGCTTTCTCTCCCCCCTCCCTCTTTCTCTGTTAAATAAATAAATAAATAAATAAATGAAAATATGTAAAATAATCTAAACCATGTATGGTGCTGTGGCTGTGCAAGCCTATAATCTTAGAGCTTAGGAGGTGGAGGCTGGAGGATTGGGAGTTCAAGTTCATCCTAGCTATATAGTGAGTTTGAAGCTAGTTTGGACTACATGAGTCCTTGTTTCAAAACAAAACAAAGCCAGGCATGCTGGCACCCAGCAAAACAAAATAAAAATACCCCAATAATTAAACAAAAAATCTAGTTTGTGGGTTGGAGAGATGGCTTAGTGGTTAAGGTGCTTGTCTGTGAAACCTAAAGACCCAGGTTCCATTCTCCAGGTCCCATTGAAGCCAGATGCTCATGGTGGCACATGCATCTGGAGTTCTTTTGCAGTGGCTAGAAGCCCTGGTGCACCCATCACTCTCTCTTTCTTTCTCTTATCTCTCCCTCTCTCTGTTCCAAACAAACAAACAAATAAATATAAAATCTAAAAGAATATTTTAAAAAATCTAGCTTGTGGAACTTGATTTCAATGCCATACACAGATTTAGCTCTAATTGTACTGTTTCCTTCCCTTTATATTACCATTACCACACACACTGTATCTTTTTATGTTAGCACATCAAAACAGGCTTATATTGGGCTGGGGAGATGGCTCGGCAGTTGGAGGCACTTGCTTGCAAAACCTGACTCTCTGGGTTGGATTTCCCAATATCCATGTAAAAACAGATGCACAAAGTGGTGCATGCATCTGGAGTTTCTTTATAGCAGCCAAAGGCCCTGGTGTGCCCATTCTTTCTCTGCCTTTTTCGCTTGTTCTGCTTGCAAGTCAATCAATATTTAAAGTGTTAATCTTTAAAGAAACAGGCTTCTAACGCCGGGCATGGTGGCAAACACCTTCAATCCCAGCACTCAGGAGGCAGAGGTAGGAGGATTGCCATGAGTTCAAGGCCACCCTGAGAATACAGAGTGACTTCCAGGTCAGCCTGAGCTAGAGTGAAACCCTACCTTGAAAAACCAAAAAAAACAAAGAAACAGGCTTCTATATATAGTTGTGTGCAGTTATCTTTGAGAGAGAAATGAAACATTGCAGCCTAGCTTTACATTTACCTTTCCCTTTTGTATGAATTTAATTTAGTCTTTAGTATCCTTTCATTTCCGTCTACAGACATCTTTCAGCTTTTCTCATAGGGTGGCTCTGCTAGAAATAAATTTAGGTCTTAATTTCTCCTTTAATTTTCAAGGCTAGCTTTGCTGAACATGAAATTTTAGGCTTGAAACTCATACAGGAATCTGGGGTGTCTTTGAGAGTGATGGAGCCATTCTTGGTTCTTGTTGGACTTTTTTATCATTTCTCTGCTCACAGCAGTCCTGCACAAATTCCCAGAACACAGGTAGGCAAAACAGAGCAAGCTTCTCAAACTGCTTCTAGACCAGTCCCAATATAGTTCTTTCTCACCCTCATAATCCAAACCTCACAGTCCATAGTTCTTATCACATTCAGGTCTTTCAACTGTGACCACAATAGTCCATCAAGCTGTACTTAGAGCACTGCAAGGCATCTCTTAGGTCAAGGTTTCAAATTGGTCCACATTCCTCTCAAAAATCATCTCTAAAAGGCCAAAACCACACAGTCAGGTTTCTGGCAGCAATGACCCCACTCTGAATCAATTTTTCTATTGCAGTCAACTTGACATTGCTGGCAGAAAACACCAACCAAGAGCAGATTGTGAGAGGAAGGATTTATTTTGGCTTACAAACTCGAGGAGAAGCTCCATGATGGCAGAGTAAAACAATGGCATGAGTAGAGGGTGAACATCACCTCCTGACCAACATCAGGTGGACAACAGCAGCAGGAGAGTGTGCCTTCTTTGATGGACTTTTAACTCAGGAGTTAGGTCGCCCAACATACAGTCATACAAAACCTCCACTGAGCCAGTGACCTCCAGGTTTTTGTCTCATGAATTTGACAAAGGAAATTCATGGGTTATAGAGGGTTAGGGTTAGAAACATTTTATTATAGAGCTTAAGAGGAGGAAGAGGGCAGAGGTCTTGTATAGCAGTGGGGCATCCAAACTCCCAAGTTGGGAGGGGTCCCAAGCAGGTAATCTGAATGATGATTCTCACTGGGGTTTCCTATAGGAATAAGGCTTTACTGGATGGGGGATGAGCTGATGTGTCCAGTTCCCATGCCAGGTGTTCAGGCACTTTGCAGTCTTAACCACATAATCAAGTCTATTTCTAGGGAAGGGGAACTCCTTTAAGGAAAACAGGTAAGGAAAAACCAGTGTGGCATTCCTGGCTTCCAGTATAGAGGACTCCTTTTGGGAAGAAAAGATCAGGAAAACCCAGATTCCCTCCTTATAGGATCAAAGACATTTTCTGCTTCTAGCCAAAAAAATAAAAAATAAAACCTGTTCACTTTTGGGATCCTGGTACCCTTAAATGCCTAGCCAATTTCTACCTCCTGTTCTTCATCGAAACCTTTTCCTTTCACTATTCTATGTCACTATCTTTTTGGTATTTTGTTTTTGTTTTTGTTTTTTTTTTTGAGATAGAATCTTACTCTATCCCAGGATAACCTGGAATTTAGTATGTAGTCTCAGGGTGGCCTCAAACTCATGGCAATCCTCCTGCCTCTGCCTCCCAAGTGCTGGGATTAAAGGCGTGCACCACCACGCCTGTCTTTGTCACGATCTTTTGACCTGTGGTTTCTTGGCAAGAATAGAGCTATTAATTTTATTGGAGACCCTTGTATGTGATGTTGCTTCTTCCTGGTTTCAAACTCTGTCTTTGGCTTTTAATAATTTGATAATTCTGTGTTTAGATATGGAATTTCTTGAGTTCATTTTCATTGGAATTTATTGGACTTCTTGGGGGAGATTACTTTTTTCATCAAATTTATAAAGTTTTTTTTTTTTTCAATGTAGGGCCTTACTCTAGCCTAGTCTGTAGTCTCAAGGTGGCCTTGAACTCATGGTGATCCTCCCACCTCTGACTCCCAAGTGCTGGGATTAAGGGCATTTGCCACAAAACTCAGCTCAAATTTATAGTTTTAGGAATTATTTCTCCAAATATTTTTCTCCATCTCTCCCCTGTCCTACCAAAAATCCCATTATAAATACTTAGAATTCCTAATAGTATTCACAGACCTCTCAAAGCTCTTTCAAGTAGATTTTTCTCTATTATTTTTCTTATGTGGTCCTTAGGCTATAAAGTGTCAAATGACTTACCCTCTAGTTTGCTAATTCTGTTCAATTTACCTGTTGTGCCATTGTAATGGATCCTTTTACCTTGGTTATTATGCTTTTTAAAATTTATTTACTTATTTATTTGATATAGAGAGAATGATAGAGAGAAAGGCAGACAGAGAGAGTGAGTATGAGCATGCCAATCCTCCTGCCACTGCAAATGAACTCCAGGTGCATGTATCACTTTGTGTATCTAGCTTTACATGGATACTGGGAAATCAAACCTGGGTCATCAGGCTTTGTAAGCAAGAGCCTTTAGCTCCTGAGCCATGTCTACATACTGGGTTATTATACTTTTAAATCATAGAGTGTTTCTGTAGCAGACAGCTTCAGGTTCACAGATGAACTTCCAGACCAGGCACAGTTATAGAGGAAGGGATATTTATTGAAGATTACAGATCCAGGGGAAGTTCCCTAAATGGCAGAAGAGGCTGGCCTGTCTTCACAGGACCAAGCAGAGAGAGAAAGAAGCACAAACCAAAAAGCCAAAAGCCACATAGCACACCTTAGGAACTCCAACTAGGCACACTTTGCATATCTTTAGATTGAAGTCTGAAACCCACCACCACACCTTGAGATCCACCCAGTGAAACTGCCTCCAGCCAGTGGCTGCAGATGCAAACTATAAACAATAAAGAACTTAATATATTGGGGGCCATCTATTCAATCTACCAAATTCTGCCCCTGGCCCCCAATAGATTTATAACTATTACACATTGTAAATGGTACTCAGTTCAATTTCAAAGGTCCCCACAGTCTTGACCAATTTAAGATATGAAGACCTATAAAATCAAACAAGTTAAACACTTCTAACATATAAGGGCACAGAGTAAACATTTTCAACTGGCATAAGGCATAGCAAGGAGAGACTAAAACAATGCACTCAACCACCATCAAACAAACATCAACTTCTGCAGTTCAAGTTCAATACAACCAGGGACTGACAGTCTCCAGATTTTCCAGTTGTGCCTCTCCACCTGGGCAGAGTAGCCAGGGAACACTTCCATCTTAGGCCAACAGTGCACTCTATAGTAGCCCTTGCATTGTCCTGGTATATACAAAACATCTTCAGGTCTTCATTCAAACCACAATCCATTTTCCAAAGGCTCTTTCAGCCTATCAGGGCATCAGGCCCTACCTTATGCCGCATCTCAGCAGCAGCTCCTGGAACCATGTGCAATTCATGACCACTGCTCACATTTTTCATGCTTCTGAAACCGATACCAGGTGTGCAAGACACAGCCAAATTCTTAGTTCAGGGACAAAACAAATCATAGCCTTGAAAAGCAGGTTCCTTCTCCAGTCAACTCTTTCCAAAACTGTTTGTATCTCCATGAGAGTCTTTCCTCAGTCATCCTTTCCATGGTAAATCAATTGGACCATCTTCCTTAAGATTGCTAATGTGTTTGACAATAGCAGATTCAGGAACCTAAAACTAGTCTCAGTGCCTGTAATTTTAATTTGCTTGAGGTTTATCAGCTTAAAATCTTAAATCTCTCAGTCCAGTATCTCTAGCCAAGCACATCAGTCCATTACAAATTTAACCTTGATCAAACCCTCTGGGCCTGGGCAGCAGGACACAGCCAGCCCTTATGCCAGTAGCCCAGTTCCAACAAAGTCCTCTGCAGTCTTTCCTTCCCCTTAGAAATCTTATAAACCAAGCCTCGAAGTTCAATATTGTCTACACTTAGAATTCTCAAACTCTCATCATAATAGTCCACAAAATTTGGCTTACCATTCCAGAAGGCATCTTCATTTGCAAGCATCAAGTCAATGCCCATTTCTCCAAAACAAAGGTTCCAAAAGAACAACATCTACATGGTCAGGTTCATCTCAGTCCACTCCTCGGTACCAAGTTCTGTAACAGAAAGCTTCAGGTTCACTGAGATGAGCTTCCAGAACAGGCACAGTTATGGAGGAAGGGATATTTATTGAAGATTACAGATCCAGGGGAAGTTCCATAAATGGCAGAAGAGGCTGGCCTGTCTTCACAGGACCAAGCAGAGAGAGAAAGAAGCACAAGCCAAAAAGCCAAAAGCCACATAGCACACTTCAGGAACTCCAGCTAGGCACACTTTGCATATCTTTAAATTGAAGTCTGAAACCCACCACCACACCTTAAGATCCACCCAGTGACACTGCCTCCAGCCAGGTGGCTGCAGATGCAAACTACAAACAATAAAGAACTTAATATATTGGGGGCTATCTATTCAAACTACCACAGTTTCTTAAATATGATTCCTATGTTTTTATTTATATTCTGGTCTGAAGAGATATTGTTATTGTAATTTAATATTTTTATGAGAGAGAGAGAGAGAGAGAGAGAGAGAGAGAGGGAATTGGCATGCTAGGGCCCCTAGCCACTGCAATCAAATTCCAGATGCAGGTGCTACCTTGTGCATTGCAGAACCTTGCACTTGCACCACCCTGTGCATCTGGCTCATGTGGGACCTGGGGAGTTGAACATGGGTTCCCAGGCTTCACAGGTAAGCACCTCAACCACTAAGTCATCTCTCCAGCCCTGTAATTTAATTTTTTAGAAAATATTTTATTTAGCTGGGCATGGTGGCACACACCTTTAATCCCAGCACTCGGAGGCAGAGGAAGGAGGATTGCATGAGTTCAAGGCCACCCTGAGACTCTATAGTGAGTTCCAGGTCAGCCTGGGCTAGAGTGAGAGCCTACCTTGAAACCCCCCCCAAAAATTTATTTATATTTATTTATCTGAGAGAGAAATGGGCAGAGAGAGACAGACAGAGAGAGTGGGTGCACCACGGCCTCCAGCCACCGCAAATGAACTCCAGATGCATGCGCCCTCTTGTGCATCTGGTTTGCATGGGTTCTGGGAAACCGAACCTGGGTCCTTTGGCTTTGCAGGCAACTGCCTTAACCATTATACCATCCCTCCAACCCTAATTTTTTTCCTGTAATTTAATTTTTTTAAAAATTTTTTATTAACATTTTCCATGATTATAAAATATATCCCATGGTAATTCCCTCCCTCCCCACCCCCAAACTTTCCCATTTGAAATTCCATTCTCCATCATATTACCCCCCCATTACAATCATTGTAATTACATATATACAATATCAACCTATTAAGTATCCTCCTCCCTTCCTTTCTCTACCCTTTATGTCTCCTTTTTAACTTACTGGCCTCTGCTACTAAGTATTTTCATTCTCACGCAGAAGCCCAGTCATCTGTAGCTAGGATCCACATATGAGAGAGAACATGTGGTGCTTGGCTTTCTGGGCCTGGGTTACCTGACTTAGTATAACCCTTTCCAGGTCCATCCATTTTTCTGCAAATTTCATAACTTCATTTTTCTTTACCGCTGAGTAGAACTCCATTGTATAAATGTGCCACATCTTCATTATCCACTCATCTGTTGAGGGACATCTAGGCTGGTTCCATTTCCCAGCTATTATAAATTGAGCAGCAATAAACATGGTTGAGCATGTACTTCTAAGGAAATGAGATGAGTCCTTTGGATATATGCCTAGGAGTGCAACAGCTGGGTCATATGGTAGATCAATCTCTAGCTCTTTTAGGAACCTCCACCCTGTTTTCCACAATGGCTGGACCAGATTGCATTCCCACCAGCAGTGCAGAAGGGTTCCTCTTTTTCCACATCCCCGCCAACATTTATGATCATTTGTTTTCATGATGGTGGCCAATCTGACAGGAGTGAGATGGAATCTCAATGTAGTTTTAATCTGCATTTCCCTGATGACTAGTGACCTAGAACATTTTTTTAGATGCTTATATGCCATTCGTATTTCTTCCTTTGAGAACTCTCTATTTAGCTTCATAGCCCATTTTTTGATTGGCTTGTTTGATTCCTTATTATTTAACTTTTTGATTTCTTTGTATATCCTAGATATTAATCCTCTATCAGATATATAGCTGGCGAAGATTTTTTCCCATTCTGTAGGTTGCCTCTTTGCTTTTGTCACTGTGTCCTTTGTGGTGCAAAATCTTTGTAATTTCATTAGGTCCCAGTGGTTAATCTGTGGTTTTATTGCCTGAGCAATTGGGGTTGTATTCAGAAAGTCTTTGCCAAGACCAATATGTTGAAGGGTTTCCCCTACTTTTTCCTCTAGCAGTTTCAAAGTTTCCGGTCTGATGTTAAGGTCTTTAATCCATTTGGACTTAATTCTTGTGCATGGCGAGAGAGAAGAATCTATTTTCATCCTTCTGCAGATATATATCCAGTTTTCAAAACACCATTTGCTGAAGAGGCTGTCTCTTCTCCAATGAGTATTTTTGGCATTTTTATCGAATATCAGGTGGCTATAGCTACTTGGGATCACATCTGAGTCCTCTATTCTGTTCCACTGATCTACATGTCTGTTTTTGTGCCAGTACCATGCTGTTTTTGTTACTATGGCTCTGTAGTATAGGTTAAAATCAGGTATGGTGATACCATCAGCCTCTTTTTTGTTGCTCAGTATTATTTTAGATATTCGAGGGTTTTTGTGATTCCAAATGAATTTTTGGATTGTTTTTTCTATTTCCATGAAGAAAGCCTTTGGAATTTTGATAGGGATTGCATTAAATGTGTAGATTGCTTTAGGTAAGATTGCCATTTTCACAATATTGATTCTTCCAATCCAGGAACAAGGGATGTTTCTCCATTTTCTAGTGTCTTCTGCAATTTCTCGCTTGAGTGTTTTAAAGTTCTCATTGTAGAGATTCTTTACTTCCTTCGTTAGGTTTATTCCAAGGTACTTTATTTTTTTGATGCAATTGTGAATGGGTGTGCTTTTCCTTTTCTTCAGCATGGAGGATTCTATCAAGTATTTTCTGTAGATCTGGTTTTGTCTTCAAATACTCCTTTAACCTGCTTTTGTCATGGAATGTCTTTATTTCTCCATCTATTTGAATGGATAACTTTGCAGGATAAAGTAACCCTGGTTGACAGTTGTTATCTTTCAGAACCTGGAGTATATCACTCCAAGCCCTTCTGGCTTTAAAAGTTTGTGTTGAATAATCTGCTGTAATCCTGATGGGCTTGCTTTTGTAGGTAGCTTGATTTTTCTCTCTAACTGCTTTCAATATTTTTTCTTTGGTGTGTGTGTTTGGAAGTTTGATTATAATATGGTGAGGAGAGGTTCTTTCTGGGTTTTGTCTGGCTGGGGTTCTAAAGGCTTCCTGTATCTGCATTGGCACCTCTTTCCCAATTTGGGGGAAATTTTCTTCTATGATTTTGTTGAAGACGCCTACTATGCCTCTGGAGTGGAGTTCTTCTCCTTCTACTATGCCCTGAATTCTTAATATTGGATCTTTTCATAGTGTTCCGAATATCTTGAAATTCCCATTCATACTTTTCTATAAGTTTGTCTCTCTCTTTGTTGGACTGCATTAGGTCTGCCACCTGGTCTTCTAGCTTAGATATTCTGTCCTCTCCCTCATCCATCCTACTGGTGAGATTTTCTACAGAGTTTCTTATTTCATTAACTGTGTTCTTCATTGCTAGTAATTCTGACTGGTTTTTCTTTATTATTTCTATTTCCTTATTTATGTCTTGTATTGCCTTCTTTATTTCATTAAATTGGTGTCCTGCATCTTCTTTGATTCCTTTGATTTCCTCTTTGATTTCTTCTTTGATTGTTTTGATGTGTTCTTTGACCTCTTTGAACATATTTATAATCATTCTTTTAACTCTTTCTCAGGCATTTCCTCTAACTCTTTCTCACTGGAGGACATTTCTGATGCATTAATACTTTTAGGTGGATTTATATAGTCTTGCTTTTTAGTGTTTCTTGTGTTATAATGTATATATTTTTGCATCTTGGATTAAGTTAATGCTTGGATTTTCTAGCTAGCTATGTATTTTTACCTGTATCAATTGATTTGATGTAATATATTTTCAGGGTAGGACCTTAAGGTGTTAGGTGTGGCTCTTAAGACTCTCAGAGTATCTACAAAGATGTTCTTAGGGGTTGAGTTTCCCTGCTATAGGAGTATTCAAGCAGGCTGAGTGGAATAAAATACAGGTAGATTCTAAAATTTAACTAAACACTGTACACATTCAATCAAAAACAGCCCCGAGTATATATGCAAGAGTAGTTATTATAATGACCAGCTCCTCTATCAACAAAGAGGTTAAGATTTCTGGTCTGTTGAGGGATCCAAGTCAGCTTGTAACCAAGTGAGACCCTTCCCTGGTGCAATCCCAGTTACCTTGGATGATTCTGGTCTCAGTCAAGTTGCTGCCTGGGTCGTCGGGCTGCTCTTCTGATTTCTGGAGCTGGGCACTTGCTTTTCCTCCGGGGCAAACCGAGCCTGTCCAGTGTGGCCCTGCAGATCAGCACCCCTGCTGCTGGAACTGCTGCTGCTCAAGCTGCCCCTGCTGGGTCTGTAGCCACTGCTGTTGAAGGTGTTGCTGCTGGACCCACTGCTGGTGCTGCCTCTGCTGCTGCTGTAGCTGCCACTGCTGGAGCCACCACTGTTGCTGAAGCTGCTGCTGCCGAGTCTGCCGCTGCTGCCACTCCTGGGTCTGCTGCTGCTGGGGCCGCTGTTACCGGTGCTGGAGCTGCTGATGTTGCTGCCGAACTCTGCTCCTGATTGGGTCCCGCTGTCAGCCCAAGTTGGCGCGTGGCCGGGTCCCGGGCCACTGCTCTGTTCACTGGAGCTGGGCTCAGGCGGTGGGGGAGGTGAGGGAGCCTCGGCTGCTCTGGTTCTCTCGCTGCTCCACGTGTTCTTCTACCTCGCGTCTGCTCCTCCGTTGCTCGCTGCCACTCTCCCCTCACGTTTCCCGAGTTGCGGAGAGCGCGGTGTGAGGGGAAGCGCCCGCACCTGGCTTTTCCTGCGGCTAGAGCCGAGCCTGGCGGCTTTCTGGTGCGCCGTGGCCGCGGTGGTTGGCCGAGCTGCTAGAGCCGCTTTTCCCGCCTGTGCAGGCTCTGGATGCTCTGGAACTCTTCTACTTCTCCGCTCCCGCTTCAATTTCCTATACACCTCACTTTTTAGTAAAAGTGTGTATTTTGCTGAGTTTTTTTGGTCTTTTCCCTCCTATGCTGCTTTGGTGTGGTACCTACGCTGCCATCTTAACCGGAAGTCTGTAATTTAATTTTTGAGAGATGGTTTCCACTAGTTTTTTTTAATTTATTTATAATAGCTGACTTATATCTTTCTCAGTAAGTCCAATACTTGTGTTTTCTCAGTGTCAGTCTCAACTACTCTTTAACCTATGTCCCTTCTTATCTCTTTGTATACCACACAACTTTTTTGTCAAAAAATAGAAGCCAGGCATGGTGGCACACGCCTTTAATCCCAGCACTTGGGAGGCAGAGGTAGGAGGATCACTGTGAATTCAAGGCCACCCTGTGAATTTCAGGTCAGCCTGGGCTAGATTGAAACCTTACCTCAAAAAACGAAGAAAAGGAAAAAAAAATATTTTAAGTGGGCTGGCTGTGGTGGCACACACCATTTATCCCAGCACTCAGTATGCTAAGGTAGAAGGATCACTGTGAATGTGAGGTCAGTCTGAGACTACAAAATGAATTTCAGGTCAGCCTGGGCTAGAGAGAGACCTTCCCTCAATAAACAAGACAAACAAAAAGTTTTCAAGTAGACATTTAAAGTACTATGTATGGCCACTCTGGAAATCACATTTCTCTTGTTCCAGGGTTTGTTGTTGCTACTATTTATTGCTGTTCCCTTTTGCTTGTTTAGTAACCTTTGTGGCTAATTCTGTATTAGTCTTTGTTACTTGTAGCCACTAATAGGTCACTGGAGTCATTTGTGGGCTATACTCGTTAATTTTCTTGTTACTGTAAACCAAATACTCATAAGAACCAACTTAAAACCAGGCATGCTAGTGCATGCCTTTAATCCTAGCACTCAGGAGGCAGAGGTAGGAGGGTCCTTGTGAGTTTGAGGCCATCTTGGAACTACAGAGTGAGATTTAGGTAACTGTGAGTTAGAATGAAACCATACCTTGGCAGGGTTGGGGGGGCACCAATTTAAGAGAATAGCAATTTATTTTGGCTCCTGGTTTGGGAGGCACACATTCTGCCACAGAGAGGAAGGCGTGGTAGAGGGAGCTGTGGCACAGCTGGCTCACATCTCAGCAACTGGCCAGGAGGCAGAGAGGGAACATGTGCCCAAGCCTGGGGGGGTGGGCAGGTCATAACCCAGTAGACCCACCTCTTTTACCCACTTCCTGCAGCAAGGCCCCATATCCTAAAATTGCTACAACCTTTCCAAAACAGTATCAGAAGTTAGAATCTAAGTGTTGAAACACATGAGCCTGAGCTGGATGTGGTGGCTTTCACCTATAAACACTATACTTAGGAGGCTGAGTTAGAAGGACTGCTGTGAGTTCCAGTCCAGCCTTGGCTACACAGAAAGCTCCAAACCAGCCAGGGCTACATAAGAACCTAGAGTAAAACGAAAACAAACACAAGTAAATAAAAACCACAAAAGGGCTGGAGAGATGTCTTAGTGGTTAAAGCACTTGCCTGCAAAGCCTAAGAACCCAGGTTCAACTCTCCAGGACCCATGTAAGCCAGATACGTAAGGTGGCACTTGTGTCTAGAGTTCGTTTGCAGTAGCTAGAGGACCTGTTGCACCCATTCTCTCTCTCTCTCTCTCTCTCTCTCTCTCTCGCTCTCTCTCTCGAATAGATACATAAATAAAGTGTTTTAAAAAACCCATGAAAACAAAACCAACAGGGTGGGGGAGGGAGGACAGAAAAACACATGAGCCGCTGGCAGCCATTTTGCACCCAATTCATAGCAAGACCTTGCTTGATTAGTTGACTGGCTCACTAATGATCAGACTGAGATTTCCTGAAATGCAAAGATTTTCTGTGTTTACAGCGGGGCCTGTGTGTGCAGGTTGTGGCATGCTTCCAGCCCTCAGGCAGACATTGATATCCTTCTTAGGCTTCCTCACATGTTGCTTGTTCAAAGTCTCAAGGTTAGCCAGAGGTGAAAAAAATAGAGCCTTTTTAGGTCTTTCCTGGGTGTGCTCAATTGTGCACATGTCTAAATTTTTTTAGATTTCCAGAAATGTTTCCAATCCTTTCTCCCCCTTTCCCCATGGCTATCTCATTCCTTATTTATTTTTCTTTGTGTGTTATTTTTAGTAAGCCTTTCTTTGCTCCAACTGATGTCACCACCTCAGGCAGCTGGAATGTTAGACACTTTCTGCTGGTCACGTTAGAACCAGTATCTGGTAGACAGTTCTATTTGTACAGGGAAAGCTCTTGGTTGCATCAATTAAAGACAAGTCCTAAGAACGGAAAGTGATGGTTCATCTTAGTTGTCAACTTGATTGGATCCAGTATCAGCAAAGAGATGTGCCTGAATACTGGCCTGTGAGGGCATTTCCTGGAAAGATTAATTGAGGGAGGAAGACCCTCCCCCTTCCTGCCTGGATATAAAGAGATCTGAGGGCAACGCGCTGCTTTTTATGCTTGTCCTCCTTGCTCCTCGCTGGTGAGCACATGTTCCCTGTCTGGCCACTACTCCTTGGCAAACGTCAGAGCCCAGCTTCTTCTGGCGGCTTCCATAGACTAAAGACCACAGGCTCTCCAGGAATATCCAGGCTTCCAGGACCAGCTTGGGACTGCTGAAGCACACAGCCTCATGGACTGAACAGCTACCAGGGTCTCAGCCTGAGCAGTGTGCAGACAGCCGTTTTTGGACTATACAGCTCTTACTGTGGAAGCCAATCCAATAAGCCCCTTTGTCACAGACGCACTCATTCGATTGGTACCATTCCTCGAGGGAACACTGACTAATACACAGAGCTTTGCCAGGAAGCTGTCAACAGAGCCAAATGGTGGCAAGTCCCAGAGAACAAGAGTTTTTGAGATGCTGTAAATCCTTTATGCCCCTCTAGTGGCTGCTAGAGTTCTGCTTTTAAAAGCTTTTATGCTCAGGACTGGTGGTGTGCAAGCCCAAATCTATTCTCTTAACACAACCATACACAGTTGTGTCTTTTATACACTACATATAAGCATCATATTTAATGAAGTAAAGCTGTCATGTAGGATTGTTCCAGTAATAAAGATTATATTGTTCAGCTCTTAATTATTATATATATTTAAACCAGGTCACATCAGTATGATCATCAGACTCCCCCAGAAGTCTAGGTAAAAAATACAATGCAGGTTGGAGAGATGGCTTAGCAGTTAAGGTGCTTGCCTGCAATCTGTGATGTCTAAGGACTCATGTTCAATTCTCCAGGTCCCATATAAGCAGTGATGCGAGTGCACAATGTCACACATGCACACAAAGGGCGCACACATTTGGAGTTCAATTACAGTGGCTGGAGACCCTGGTGTGCCCATTTTCTCTCTTTCTCATAAAAAAAAAAAACAAAAACAAGCAAACAAAAACTAGATACATTGCCTCTTTCCGAATTTCTGACTCAATATGTCTGAGTGAGGCTTAGGAATTTGTATTTCTAGTGATTTTTCTTTTCCTCTTCTTTCTTTATTTATCTTTATTTATGGGGGGGGGGATTGAGAGAGAATGGATATGCCAGGGCTTCTAACCACTGCAAATGAATTCCAGATGCATGTGCCACTTTGTGCGTTGGGCTTATGTGGGTCCTGGGGAATCAAACCTGGATTGCCTGCAGGCAAGTGCCTTAACAACTAAGCCATTTCTCTAGCTCGCTAGTGATTTTTTGAGTATTATTATATCACTAGTTGAGGTCCTTATCTTGAGAACTTCTGAAGGACTGGGAGACTGTATGGCGGGTACTTCCTTCTGTCATGTTGTCATATGTAGGGGAATGCTTGTCACCACATTTGCCAACAAACACAGCTCCTTTTTCCTTTGCTAATTTTTTTTTTCTTTTTGGTTTTTCGAGGTAGGGTCTCACTCTGGCTCAGGATGACCTGGAATTCACTATGTAGTCTCAGGGTGGCCTCGAACTCTCAGCAATCCTCCTACCTCTGCCTCCCAAGTGCTGGGATTAAAGGCGTGCACCACCACGCCTGGCTCCTCCTTTGCTAATTTTTATTCTCTAGTAGAACTGAAGTGCTCTTTAATAAGTTGGAAACATTACAAATATTTTAATATTTTACAGAATTGCACAATAGCCAACGGACAGATATTGGAAATCTGATCTTTATTCAAAATTACTTAATATTGTGTTAAATAAATGTTGAAATTCTATTGTTTGATTTTAAATTTGTGAATTAAAAAAATTTAGGCTGCCAGGCGTGGTGGCGCATGCCTTTAATCCCAGCACTCGGGAGGCAGAGATAGGAGAATTGTTGTAAATTCAAGGCCAGCCTCAGACTACATAGTGAATTCCAGGTCAGCCTGGGCTAGAACAAAACCCTACCTCAAAAAAAAAAAAAAAAAAATTAAGGCTATTGAACTTAAATCTCTCTTAGCTTGATTATAAATAGCCCAGCCACGCAATGTATTGTCATCTGCATGGGAACACTTTTGAATGTAAGAGGACACTATTAATAATTTGCTGGAAAAGGATAAACTCTGGGGCCATCCCAGGCAAGTCAAAACTTTTTATCACTCTAATATTAAAAATTAAAATTTGGGCTGGAGAGATGGCTTAGCGGTTAAGCGCTTGCCTGTGAAGCCTAAGGACCCCTGTTCGAGGCTCGGTTCCCCAGGTCCCACGTTAGCCAGATGCACAAGGGGGCGCACGCGTCTGGAGTTCGTTTGCAGAGGCTGGAGGCCCTGGCACGCCCATTCTCTCTCTCTCCCTCTATCTGTCTTTCTCTCTGTGTCTGTCGCTCTCAAATAAATAAATAAATAATTGAAAAAAAAAAAAAGCAGGATCCTACAATTTGTTGTCTCCAAGAAACTCACCTTTCTACAAAGGATAGACATTATCTTAGGGTGAAAGGTTGGAAAACGGTGTTTCAAGCAAATGGGCCTGGCAAACAAGCAGGGGTTGCTATCCTAATATCTGACAAAGATAGACTTCAGTCCAACGTTAGTCAAGAAAGATAAGGAAGGTCACTTTATATAGATTAAGAGCACACTCCAACAGGAGGACATTACAATCCTAAACATATATGCACCTAACATGGGGGCTCCCACATTCATCAAACAAACACCATTAGACCTAAGGTCACAGATAATACCAAACACAGTGGTGGTGGGTGACTTTAACACCCCACTCTCATCAATTGATAGGTCATCCCGGGAAAAAGTAAACAGAGAAGCATCTGGACTAAATGAGGTCATAGAAGGAATGGACGTAACAGATATATACAGGACATTTCATCCAAAGGCTGTAGAATATACATTCTTTTCAGCAGCACATGGAACATTCTCTAAAATAGACCATATATTAGGACACAAAGCAAATCTTAACAAATTCAGGAAAATTGAAATAACTCCTTTCATTCTATCTCACCACAATGGAATTAAACTACAAATCAGTAGCAGGAAAGGCTATAGAGCATACACAAAATCATGGAAGCTAAACAATACACCACTAAATGATGAGTGGGTCAATGAAGAAATCAAGAAGGAAATCAAAAAATTTTTAGAGTGAAATGATAATGAGAACACAGCATACCAAAATTTCTGGGACACATTGAAGGCAGTTCTAAGAGGTAAATTTATAGCTTTAAGTGCCTATATTAAGAAATTAGAAGGGTCGCAAGTAAACGACCTAATGCTTCACCTTAAAGCCTTGGAAAAAGAAGAACAAGGCAAACCAAAAATCAGTAGATGGGAAGAAATAATAAAGATTAGGGCCAAAATTAATGAAATAGAAATTTAAAAAAAAATCCAAAGAATTAATGAAACAAAGAGTTGGTTCTTTGAAAGGATAAACAAGCTTGATAAACCCTTAGCAAATCTGACCAAAAGAAAGACAGAAGAGACAGAAGTTAATAAAATCAGAGATGAACAAGGTAACATCACAACACATTCCAGAGAAATTCAAAAAATCATAGGGACATACTTTAAAAGCATACTCCACAAAGTATGAAAATCTGAAAGAAATGGATGATTTCTTTGATTTATATGACCTATCTAAATTAAATCAAGATGAGGTTAATCACTTAAATAGACCTATAACAAACATGGAGATCCGAACAGTTAGCAATAATCTCCCAACTAAAAAAAGCCCAGGCCCAGATGGATTCACTGCTGAATATTACCAGACCTTCATGGAAGAGCTAACACCATTGCTTCTTAAGCTTTTCCAGGAAATAGAAAAAGAAGGACTTCTACCAAACTCCTTCTATGAGGCCAGCATCACCCTGATACCAAAACCAGGCAAAGATAGAACAAAAAAAGAAAATTACAGACCAATCTCCCTCATGAACATAGATGCAAAAATTCTCAACAAAATATTGGCAAACAGAATACAAGAATGTATCCAAAAGATCAATCACCCTGACCAAGTAGGCTTTATCCCAGAGATGAAGGGATGGTTCAACATACGCAAATCTATAAATGTAATACATTACATAAACGGGTTGAAGGACAAAAATCACATGATCATCTCATTAGACACGGAGAAAGCATTTGACAAAATCCAACATCCCTTCATGATAAAAGTCCTACAGAGACTGGGAATAGAAGTAACATATCTCAATATAATAAAAGCTATTTATGACAAGCCTACAGCCAACATATTACTAAATGGGGAAAAACTGGAAGCTTTTCCACTAAAATCAGGAACAAGACAAGGGTTTCCACTGTCCCCACTTTTATTTAATATAGTTTTGGAAGTCTTAGCCATAGTAATAAGGCAAGAGACAGACATAAAAGGGATACAAATTGGAAAGGAAGAGATCAAATTATCATTATTTGCAGATGACATGATTCTATACATAAAGGATCCTAAAGACTCTACTAGCAAACTGTTAGAGCTGATCAAAACCTACAGCCATGTAGCAGGATAAAAAATAAATACACAGAAATCAGTAGCCTTCATATATGTTAACAACAAACACACAGAGGATGAAATCAGAGAATCACTCCCATTCACAATAACATCAAAAAAAAAAAAAGTGCCTTGGAATAAACCTAATGAAGGAAGTAAAGCATCTTTACAATGAGAACTTTAAAACACTCAAGCGAGAAATTGCAGAAGACACTAGAAAGTGGAGAAACATCCCTTGTTCCTGGATTGGAAGAATCATTATTGTGAAAATGGCAATCTTGCCTAAAGCAATCTACACATTTAATGCAATCCCTATCAAAATTCCAAAGGCTTTCTTCATGGAAATAGAAAAAACAATCCAAAAATTCATCTGGAATCACAAAAACCCTCGAATATCTAAAATAATACTGAGCAACAAAAATGAGGCTGATGGTATCACGATACCTGATTTTAACCTATACTACAGAGCCATAGTAACAAAAACAGTATGGTACTGGCACAAAAACAGACATGTAAATCAGTGGAACAGAATAGAAGACCCAGATGTAAGTCCAGGTAGTTATAGCCACCTGATATTCGATAAAAATGTCAAAAATACTAATTGGAGAAAAGACAGCCTCTTCAGCAAACGGTGTTGGGAAAGCTGGATATATGTTTGTAAAAGGATAAAAATACATTCCTCTTCTCACTCTGTGCACAAGAATTAAGTCCAAATGGATTAAAGACCTTAACATCAGACCTGAATCTCTGAAACTGCTAGAGGAAAAGGTAGGGGAACCCTTCAACATATTGGTCTTGGCAAAGACTTTCTGAATACAACCCCAATTGCTCAGGCAATAAAACCACGGATTAATCACTGGGACCTCATGAAATTACAAAGATTTTGCACTGCAAACGACATAGTGAAAAAAAGCAAAGAGGCAACCTACAGAATGGGAAAAAATCTTCGCCAGCTATATATCTGATAGAGGATTAATATCTAGGATATACAAAGAACTCAAAAAGTTAAATGATAAGGAATCAAACAAGCCAATCAAAAAATGGGCTATGGAGCTATATAGAGCATTCTCAAAGGAAGAAATATGAATGGCATGTAAGCATCTAAAAAATGTTCTACGTTACTAGTCATCAGGGAAATGCAGATTAAAACTACAATGAGATTCCATCTCACTCCTGGCTACCATCATGAAAACAAATGATCATAAATGTTGGCGGGGATGTGGAAAAAGAGGAACCCTTCTACTCTGTTGGAGGGAATGCAATCTGGTCTAGCCATTGTGGAAATCAGTGTGGAGGTTCCTAAAATAGGTAAAGATAGATGTACCATATGACCCAGCTATAGCACTCCTAGACATATATCCGAAGGAATCATCTCATTTCCTTAGAAGTATGTGCTCCACCATGTTTATTGCTGCTCAATTTATAATAGCTGGGAAATGGAACCAGCCTAGATGTCCCTCAACTGATGAGTGGATAATGAAGATGTGGCACATTTATACAATGGAGTTCTACTCAGCGGTAAAGAAAAATGAAGTTATGAAATTTTCAGAAAAATGGATGGACCTGGAAAGGATTATACTAAGTGAGGTAACCGAGGCCCAGAAAGCCAAGCGCCACATGTTCTCCCTCATATGTTGATCCTAGCTACAGATGATTGGGCTTCTGTGTTAGAAGGAAAATACTTAGTAGCAGAGGCTAGCAAGTTAAAAAGGAGATATAAAGAGAAGAGAAAGGAAGGGAAGAGAGCACTTAACAGGTTGGTATTGTATGTATGTAACAATGATTGAGATGGGGAGGTAATATGATGGAGAATGGAATTTCAAAGGGGATAGTGCGGGGGGGGGGGGGAAGAGGGAGGGTATTACCATGGGATATTTTTTGTAATCATGGAAAATGTTAATAAAAATTGTGAAAAGAAAAAAAAACCTTGAATGATAAAAGTGAAAGAAAATGAACTAAATATTTCTTCTAACAGTTTTAGACTGCCTATTTTGTTCTACCACGGAAAAGTAGAATTTGAGGTGAGAAGGAATATTAAATTGTTGGGAATCTGTAAATGCACATTAATGCACATGTGCCACAATACGTCTGGAAGGACGTGCATATGGATGTTAGTAGTCTCTTCTTTATGCCAACTCGCATTTGCTAAGTTATTGTGATTTTAATTTTTTTCTTGTTTCTGACTGGAATGCTCAGATCACTAAATGCCGTCCACGGAATGGTCACACCGGCACTGAGCGCGTCATCGGGTTACGGCTATTCCTAGGAGGAGCCTGGGGTAAGGGTGAAAATGCCATGGTGGCTTACCGAAGTTCAAGAGCGACGCGGTCCGGGGAGGTCGAGCGGCGGGAAGCGCGGAGAAGGCCACTTTGCCCCGCCTCCCAGGGGCGGGGCGCGCATGCGCGGAGGCGCGGACGGGCGGGGCGGCGCGCGGCGTCAGGAGGGGCGGCGGCGGGGTTCGGGCCGTGCGCGGGCAGCGGGTTCGCGGCCGGGGCTGCGGTCGCGGGCCGAGGCAAGTGGACCAGCACCTGACACCCGGCCAGACTTCACGACCGGGCGGCAACGCTGCAGGAGCGGGTTCTTGGACTCTCAGGCCACAGAGGGTACCGAGGACCGGGCTCGGATGGGAGCCGGGCGCCGCGGGCCGGGGCGCGTCAGGTCTGTGGGCCGGGTCGGGCCGGGCCGGGCGGCTGCGGGGAGTCGGGAGGGGACGGGCTGTGGGCGCGGGCGGCCCAGCTGGGATCTGCGGGGCCGGACCCGGATGGCGCCTATGGTTGTCATGGAAATCGTACAGCCTGGCCGTCCGCGGATGGTGGCGTCTTTTAAGACCTGGTCGACCCTAGCCTGAGAAGGAGGACCAGGCGCCGGGGGCTGGCGGCAGCTGCTGCTGGATGCAGGATGCAGGATGCAGGATGCAGGATGCAGGATGCGGCGCCTGCCTGGTGCTTCTAGGGCTGGATCCGGTGACTTCCAGATGCTGAAGGCCTCGCTGTGTTTTGGGTGTAAACACATTGGGGTAAAAATAAACATTCATCTCAGTATAGGACATCATGTCCATTCTTGCAACTCCCCTTTTCTGCCAGCACATAGTCCCTGATAATATTTCTTTTACCTTTGCTTTTTATATTTTATTTCTCTCTGGCTTTGATAGCTAATTGAGGCCCGAGAGATTTGTTGGAATCTGTGGCCGTCTTTTGCAAAACCAATCATGAATGTGTAGGCCACAGAAGACTGAGACACTCAAAATGTCAGATATAAATTTATATCTTTGTGGGCGAAGTAAGAGAGCATTGATGGGCTTGGCTTCTCAGCCCCTTGTCCTGCCCTCTGACATTACATAAGGATGGGTTCCTCCTGCCTGGAGTTGACAGCTCAGGGGAACATTCCTTTGGGTAAGAAGAAAGTATAGACCATTTACTTGTCTTTTGCTTCTGTGTTGAGAGACTTCCCAGGAGTAGTATGTGATTTGTCACCTGCTCATTGATTGGGGGTGGGGTGGCATGGAGGATGAGATGGTGTAGTGAAATTCTGCCTGTCTTCACCTGTTTACAGTGGGTTGTGTGGATCATGGGGACACCAGGGGGTTGGGGCAGGGCAGGCTGATTTGGGTGTGAATTCTGGTTTTGTTATTTGCTAAAAGTCTCTTCCCCAAAAGATGAAAAACAGAACATCATTTGCTGAGCTAGTTTTTAAATCTAAATACTGTTGGCGCTGGTTGGTGCTCAGCAATACATTGTCCTACAATTAAGCCCAATTTTTCTTTGGTTGAATACAGGAATTTTGTTTTGGGAACTAGGCTGGGGCCTTTGTCTTGGGAGTACTTTGACAGAATGTTTACTCCTGGAAGATTCAGTTCATCAGTTTCTTTGAAAAGAGCTGGTGTCTATGTGAGGACTTCAGTGTGGTGGTTCTGTAGCAGTCAGAAGATGATAAAGAGAAGGCCTGGATAGCATTACATAGTGGTGCTCCTTGTGTCTTGTAAATTTGAAGGTTTGGCTCAAAGATGGGGCTTACAGGGATGGATGCTAGCCAACAGCAAAGAGGAATGATGGCTGTGTTTCTGCTGAGTTCTGGGGTAGTATTAGTCATACTTACTTAGCTAGTTTGCCTATGTTGTCACATTTCATTTGACATTTCCATATTAGAATATTCATATGCTTAGGTAAGCCCTGTCTTCCATGTAGACTCCCAGGGTATATACATTATAGTTTATTCCCTTGGTTTGGAAACTAGGTATTTTGCAAAATGAACATTAGAGTTTTTAAAACTGTGTTAAAGAAATGATGAAAAGCTATGTATGAAAGCTTTTTGTAGGTGTTGGAACACAGGAGACATGCAATGTGTGTGGCAGGGAGCTGTTGGCCTCAATCATCTCATTCGCCACCTGCTTACCTGGGAGCATGCTCAGCCAGAGGCCCTATGATTGTACCACAGGAATGGACCAGTATGGCCTTGGGAACCCACTCACCCGCCTTCATGTCACAGCTTAACATTCCAAGACCTCAATAAAGCAACATCAAGGGGGAAACTTTCCCTGAGGCTGTCTTATCCTGAAACTCCTTTTTAGCTTACATAGTCTAGATCCGTTCCCACAGCATCATTATCTACTCCTGGTGTCAGAGGCATTGACTTTCACTGAGGAAAAAGTAGCACAAATCTGCACTGAAGAAAGAGAAGTATGTTGGCACTTTGTGTGTAGAACTTGATTAATGAACTAGTCTGAGAAAGTCTTCAAAACTGCTGTTTTCATGGTCCTGGATATGACACTTTGAATGGAGCATATTTTGGAGAGACCACTATCAACCCCTAGGCTCACTCACTTCATTTTGTCTGTCTGCCTTTAAAAGGAAAATGCCATTATGAACATAATCCCCAGGCATCTCTGTCTTTTTATGCATATACACTCCTTGCTCTCTTAAATTATATTTTTTAAACTTTTGATATCATATCAGACTCACAGAAAAGTTGCAAGAATAATATAAAGAATTCTTGTACACCCTTTATCCAGAGTCCACTAATACATTTTGCTGCATTTCCTTATATTCATGCTTGACTTTTTAAATGAGCTATTAATAGTATTGTGTAGACTCAATACCATTTAGCCTCTTGACTGCATATTTCCTGAAACAAAGACATTGTGTTGTAACTGTTTATAGGTATAAACAGTACAGTAATTACAAATCAGGAAATTGACATTGGCCCAATGCTATTATTTAATATGCAGGTCTTACTCAAATCTTACCAGATGCCCCAATAATGTTCTTTCTTACAAAATAAAACCCTAGTTCATTTGTTCCTTTAAACTATTGTTTTTATAGGCTGTTTTAATTGGTCGTTCTTTGTATTTCATGACCTTGACATATTTGAAGACTACTAGCTGTTTTAGATCGTACCCCTCCATTTGTTTCCTCATGATTGGATTCAGTTTATGTATATTTCTGGCAGGAGTCCTGGAGGCTTGAAGTTGTGGTCTTTTAGTCGGTCCTTCCATGAGGCAGTTGCTGTCCATAATCCCCGGGGGCATGTGCTAGCTTTGATCACTTGATTAGGATGGTGTCTGCCTGACTGAAGAGTTACATTTTTCCCTTTGTAATGAGTATGTATCTCCTAGGATAATCATTTGACACTATGTAAATATACTGCTATTTCTCCTCCTTTTCTGCAGTAGTTTTGGAATCCATTGATACTTCTTGCGTGAATCAAGAGAGTTGACAGATGGTGATTTTCTAATTCTTGTTTCCTTCCACATTTATTAGTTGAAATTGTCCCAAAAAGAAAAACTCTTTTCTCCAATATTTATTTACTTTTGGATGTAAAACACCAGCTTATGAAATCTTGCTTTATTCAATAGATTATAATCTTTCACTGTCTTACTCTTTTTATTGCTCAAATTGTCCTTGATTTGGTTGTTGCTTTTGACATATTCTCATCATTCTTTGAGGACTCCTTTCTAGTTTTTTTAAATACTATTACTACTACTATTTATTTATTTACCAGAAAGAGGGAGAGAGGGAGAGGGAGGGGGGGAGGGGGGGAAGGCAGAGGCAGATAGAATGGTTACACTAGGCTCTTCAGCCACTGCAAACAAACTCCAGAGGCACGTGCTACCTTGTGCATCTGGGTCCTTTTGGCTTTGCCATCAAGCGCTTTAACTGCTAAGCCATCCCCTCCATCCTCTGATAATCTGTTAACATGTACTTTCCTTATGCCAGGCTATTTCCTTCTAGTGGAGAATGGTATTAGAAACTAAGATGGGAGCAGTAGGTGTGCTGACTATGCTGAAGTGGCATTGTTCTTTCTTTTGTAGATGGCAGTCCAGGAGATTAAACTGAGGGTTCACTCAGGCTAGGCAAGCACTCTTATCACTGAGCTGCATGGCTGGCCCTTGTGTCATTCATGACTTCTACGCATTTTCAGTGAGTAATTGCTCTCACTGTAAACACGCAGTAAGCACAGTTTTTCTTCTTTTCTGATTGGCCTTTTCAATTTAATGTGATATCCTGGAGCTCTATGTGTACTGACATTAGTTTGTTCCCTCTATTTTGCTGGGGAGGGGGCTTTACATTCCAGAGTAGAGGTGTGCCATAATTTCATTATTTTTTATTGGTTGGCATCATTTAGATTGTTTCTAATTTTCTGCTCTAAAAGTAAGTGAGGAATCTGTGAACCACATTACTGTTAACACTGACAGTTTTCTAGATCCCAACAAGGGCTTGTAGACAAGGAGTAATTTAAGTTGACAATTTTGCTAATTGTTCCCCCAAGAGATCTTTATCAAATTGTGCTCCTGTTGGTGAGGCAAACTGCTCACTTCCCTCTGATTACACCAATATTGAAGAGAATGTATATTGTTCATTTTGCCAGTCTAATGGCCCAAGAAGACATTATTGTTTTAATTATATTTTTCCAAATCGCCAAAAGTAATGAATACCTTTACATGCTAATTTATATTTTAGTTTCTATAAATTACCTGTCTGTAACCTCTGCCTTTGTTTTTCTTACTAGATGGTATTTTACGTTACTGAAGAAATTTCTATAACTGGACTTTATTCCTGGCAGCCTTAAGCATTTTGTATATTACAGGAGAAGGAAGCTAACCTCTTCTGAGCACCCCATTTAGGCCACATCCAGCCTATCTCTCCCAGGCATCCTCTGAGAGGTCTTGTGAAGAGATGAACTGTGGCTTTGAGGAGAAACTGAGGGGAGGCATGGTTTGGGCACCCACCTGAGCATGTTAAAAGAAGCCACCTCAGTTCAAAGCCAGGGCTGTCTGGATCTAGTGCTGTTTACATCAAACCACTTTACTTCTTCATAGAATTGTACAGTAATTTCACTATGTATCGCGATAAGAATGGAAATTAATTTCCTGGCCTTTCCAGTGTTGGCAATTTCTGTTCTTAGTATTTTGCTTTACAAATAAGGAACCTCTACTTGATCTATGTGCTGAGCGCACCTGTCTTTCAGAAGCTTTGGATTTATTCCTAGAACTGTCATGCACTCTGGAGCTGAACTTCCATGAGCCTTCAAGTAGCTGTATGACTTTGGGCAGGTAGCTTAATCTTTCTGTGCCCAGTTTCTCATTTGCAAAACTGAGCTAATGATGGCGGCAGTTGTGGAAGCTTGTTGGGATATGAAATGAATTTATATCTTGTTGTGTGCTCAAAGTGGTACCTGGTGCCTAAGTAACCACACATGTGTGAGCCCTTATGACGAATTCATATCTAGCGCTTGTGGAGTCGGCCCAGAACATGGGTTAAATAAGCCTTTCCTCTGCAGAATTAATTTATTCACCAGAATGGAAAGTTAGAGCCATGGACCTACATGCTCACTTCCTTCCTCTCTGTGGTCTTGAACACACCTTCTTCATGCTCTGTCATGGCTGCCAGGCCCATGCTCACCTGCCAGTCTAACTGCCCCTCCTTGGTGTTTGTCCATAGCCCTAACCTAGGGAAGGCGATTGTGAGCCTTTTACTATGGAGGTGTTCAATGAGGTTCCCCTGGTGAGGGCCTCAGAAGCGGGAAGGCACAATGTATGTGTTTGGTGAGGACATCATGGCTCATATCATCACCTCAGGATAAAGGTAAGGTATCTGTTTTCTGGAATGGGGTCAGGGAACTTGAGGGGGTGTCTTTTGACCCCCAGGAGAGTTGAAGGCCCTGGAGGACTAAACAGTTGTCCTCTACCATCCTCCTTCCTGAGGCCCTCCCCTTCCCTCGTACACTGGTAACTGAGCTCAGGTTCTTGCAGCACCCCTCTTGTTGCACCTGGCTATGTAAGGTGCTGAGGTCTGACAGTCCTCTGTTCCCTTTCTGCCCTGCACCCCTGGCCAGAGCCTTGTGCATTGGGTTTCAGCCATGATAGAGAAGCTATCTGATTGGCTTAATGCATTCTAGGGTGTGGACTGCATATCTTTGCTTCTCCAGTGTTGATAAATCACTAACTTGGAGTTAAATTTTTTTAAAAATTTATTTGAGAGATGAGTATGGGCATGTCAAGGCCTCCTGGTGCTGCAGACTCCAGGCATATGAACCACTTTGTGCTTCTAGCTTTACGTGGTGTGGTGGTTTGAGTCAGGTATCCCCCATACATTTAGGTGTTCTGAATGCTAGGTTCCCAGCTGATAAAGATTTGGGAATTGGTACCTCCTGGAGGCAGTGTGTTGTTGGGGGCAGACTTATGGGTGTTATAGCCAGTTTCCCCATGCTAGTATTTAGCACACTCTTCTGTTGCTATTGTCCACCTTATGTTAGCCAGGGGGTAGTGTCTACTCTCTGCTCATGCCATCCTTTCCCCTGCCATCATGGAGCTTTCTCTTGAGTCTGTAAGCCAAACTACCACCCCCCTTTTTTTCTGCACAAGCTGCTCTTGGTTGGGTGAATTCTACTAGCAATATGAACCTGATTGCAATATTAATGTTGGTACTGAGAGTGGAGTTCTTTGCTGCTAGACACCTGACTGTGTGTGACTTTGGCCTTTTGGAGCTGATTTTCAAAAGGAATGTGGAAAGATTTGAAGCCTTGGCCTAAGTGATGCCTTACACTGCTGTAAGTACAGCTTAATGGACTATTCTCATGTGTATGGTGAGGACATCATGGCTCATATCATCACCTCAGGATAAAGGTAAGGTATCTGTTTTCTGGAATGTTCCCTGACGTCCACCCTCTGCTCATGCCAGAGTTGAAAGATCTGAATGCAGCTAGAACTTTGGACTGCAACGTTTGGCACATAAGGGTGAAAAAGAGCTCTGCCTGGATTGGGCTAGAAGCAGTTTGTGTGAGAGGCTTTCTGTTATGCTTGTGTCCTGAGAATTGGTGCAGGGTTGCATTGCATTGAAATGGACTGGTGTGAGCAGAGGGATATGGCACAGAAAGAAGTCTTTAGGCCAAGACTGCTGCCTGTTCAGCTGCAATTAGGAGATTACAACCATTGAGATTGGGCCAGCTGACCTGTATTTATTGGAAGAACAGAAAGAATACAGTCTTTTGGAGGGGACTGAATGCTGAAGGAGTGTCCTGTTCTTCAAAGTCTGCTTTATTTCCCCCTGGATTAACAAATTGGCACCCCACCTGGTATTGTGGACCTTGAGAAATGCAGGAAAGAGAGGATCATTGACTTTGCAACACGGTATTGTGTTTTGGAAACAGCCATGGGCAGTGTGTAGCAGGTTTGCTGGATGCCTGCATGGAGACCCCACGGGGCTAAGAGGATGGACCTTATGTCGCAGTGGAGACCCAGTGTAGATGCTGGGACCATAGATGGCTGCTAAGGAAAGCTGTCGGCCCTGGATGAAGTTTTCCAGGACTGTGAGTAGCCTAGCTGGAGAGGCAGAATTGGAACTCCAGAGACTTGTTGCTGGTTAGAATTATCAGACTTGGAGATTTGTCACTGACTAGAGTTGTTGGACTTGGAGCTACAGAGTTTGATGTTTGCCCTATTTTAAATCTTGTGTTGGTTGAATATTTCTTTGCTATATATACCCAATGCCATCTTTTGCAGTGTGAATGTGTATTCTGTGCCATTATGGTTTTTGGGGGGATTTTTTTTTTTTTTTTGGTATTATGGCTCAGTTAAAAGACCTTGGGGATGGGGATGTTTGAACATCATTAGGATTGATAAAAAATGTGGGGACTTTGAAAGTTGGGCTGAATGCATTGCATGCTACATCATGGATGATTAACAGTTTATGGGGGCTAGGGGCGGAATGTGGTGGTTTGATTCAGGTGTCCCCCATAAACTTAGGGGTTCTCAATGATAGGTTCCCAGCTGATGGAGATTTGGGAACTAATACCTCCTGGAGGCTGTGTATTGTTGGGGGCAGGCTTATGGGTGTTATAGCCAGTTTCCCTGTGCCAGTGTTTGGCACACTGTCCTGTTTCTTTTGTCCACCTTAAGTTGGTCAGGGTTGATGTCCACCCTCTGCTCATGCCATCATTTTCGCCTGCCAACATGGAGCTTCCCCCTCGAGCCTGTAAGCCAAAATAAACCTCTTTCTTTCCCACAAACTGCCCTTGGTTGGGTGATTTCTATCAGCAATGTGAACCTGACTGTAGCACAGGGATACTGGGGAATCAAATCCTGGCAGTCAGGCTTTGCAAGCAAGTGCCTTTAATGCTGAGCCATCTCTGCAGCCCATTAACTTAGATCCCCGCCCCCGTTTTTGGTTTTGCTGAGGCAGGGTCTCACTCTAGCCCAGGCTGTCCTGGAACCAATTCTGTAGCTCCAAGCTGGCCTTGAACTTATAACAATCCTCTTACCTCTGCCTCCCGAGGGCTGGGATTAAAGGTGTGCTCCACCACACCCAGATGTAACTTGGATTTTTTTTTTTTTCCTGAGGTAGGGTCTCACTTTAGTTTAGGCTGACTTGGAACTCACTCAGTAGTCCCATACTGGCTTCAAACTCACAGTGAGCCTCCTTCCTCTGCCTCCTGGGTGCTGGGATTAATGGCATGTGCCACTATGCCTGGCTTCTAACTTGGATTTTTAAGAACAATGAGGTAGCTGCATCATACATGCTGAAAATCTGAAGGAAGTATCTTTAGGTAAGTAGGCATCTCTGGGAGAGGGTCCTTTTGGGAAGCAGGGGTGCCCAGTTCAAGATCTCCCTGGACTATGGGGTGTTCTGTTGGGATGCTTTCTGCTGCTAAGTACATAGTGACACTTGCCATCTCTGGATGAGAACTGGAGGATTAGCTGCTTAGCTGTTTTGTCAAGGACCTAGATTTTTTCTTCAGCTCTCACTGCCCGTGTCAAGTTGTCTCATCATTATAAGATAGTTGCTAGGAATTATGTAGTTCCTTCTATCCAGCAGGAACAGGGAAAGAGATGCATGAGTTAGGTACCCAGCTACATTGTACACTAGTCCTTTCTGCTCTGTAGGAGCCCATCCCTGGACTGGTAGTATTTTGCCTTGAGAGGCTGATTAGATTGGGCTAGTGTTCCTCCAGGAGTGCCCCATGCTATCCACATCAGACAAAGCTGAGAAACTGTCAGAGCCGGGCATGGAGGCAGAGGTAGGAGGGTCACCATAAGGCCAGCCTGAGACTACATAGTGAATTCCAGGTCTGCCTAGGCTAGGAAAGACCCTACCTCAAAACGAAACAAAACAAAACAAAATTCCCCCAAAACAAAAAGATCAAAGAGAAAGTGTTAGAATTAGAAATACAGTATCTTAGCTGGGAGTTGTGGCACATACCTTTAATCCCAGTACCTGGGGGCAGAGGTAGGGGGATTGCTGTAAGTTTGAAGCCAGCCTGAGACTACATAGTCAACTCCAAATCAGCCTGGGTTAGAGTGAGACCCTAGTTCAAAAAACAAAACAAAACAAAACAAAAATCACCAGCAACAAAAAGAAATGCAGTGTCTTAGTCCCACCCATTCAGAAGTCAGGGGTAAGATCCAGAAATCTGCTTTCAGAAACCCTCCAAAGATCTGGGGCTGGCTTTCCCAAGGCCCAGGTAGAGAGAAGTGAGAGCGGATGGTGGGTGGTCAGCCTCAGTGTGAACTGAGTGGCCTGGAAACTATTGAAAGACCATGGAGAACGTTGCTCTCCTTGGTCTCTGCTTATGAGCTCCTCTGCCCAGCCATTTCCTAGCCTTCCTGTAGCCTCTCTTAAGTGTGGCCCATTGGACTTAGTGCTAAAGGAAGCAATGTAGACAGCACTCCAGCCCCAGGTTCTGTTTCGGGCCCAGCAAGCATGGAGTCCCTTGGACCTGGCAAAGGCTGGCACTGAGGATCTCTTCTGAGTCGCTTTCCTAAGACATTCCTTAAATGTGTTCCCATATGTTAGGTCTTTGTGTTCTGTTAGTCTTTGCTCGGTTAGGAGAAGTGGGGAGTTGAGAAGCATTTGGAGAATTCACTGGGTGGTGGTTGGTAGCCCTCCCTGGCTTCACCTAGTGTGATCTGCTTTGCATCCCCTTTTCACCAGTATGGCTCCCACTTGATGTTTGGGTGAAGTAACACAGATGCTACCTTGCTGTAACTGAGATCAAAGTGTCCCCAACTGAGGTATGTCTAATTTTTTGTTGGATTCCCTATATTGCATCACTTCAGTTCACAAAAAGCAATGCCAAGGAGCAGCCTCATGTGGAGCTCTGACCCTGTTTGTATTAATACTGAAGGAGGAGGTGACCAGGGACAGATGGAGAAGAATCCACAATCATGTTTTGAAGGGTGGTGTTTCATGACGTGTTTGAGGTTATGACCAGCATTTTAAGTTTTTTTTGGAAATGAAATAGGTATATGTTTTTATAAGGGTAAACATTTTTGTTTTTTGTTATATGTGTGTTATATTTCTAGTATTATAAAAATATGAATGTTTCTGTTTTTTATTTGCAAGCAGAGAGAGAAGAAAGGAGGGAGGGAATGAATGAATGGGCATGCAAGGCCTCCTGCCCCTGTAAACAAACTTCAGATGAATGTACCACTCTTGTATCTAGTTTTATGTGGACACTGGGGAATCAAACTCAGGCCCAGGCTTTCCCAACAAGTGCCAACTGCTGAGCCACTTCTCCAGCCCCTTTGAATGTTTCTTGATGTAGGTTTAGGTAAGGAGGTCTCACATCTTAGTGGTGAGTGCAGGGTGTGTAACTTGTAGTGAGGAAGCTATACTTATACATATGGGGTCTCTTCCCCAGGACAGGGCCTGTAGCTTTCATTAGATCCTGGGTGTTAGACCCACCATAGATGGAGAGGGCTGGGGCATGGAGTTGGTTTCTTGGGGACAGCAGTAGGAAGTTCAGAACCTTCATGTCTTTCTCTGCCTGTGGTGTATGCTGTGTGGCTTCCTGGGCCAGTCACCCTTTGGACGGCCATCATTAAGCCTTACTATACCACTTGGAGAGGCAGGAGAGACTGTGGTTAGGGGTTTGTTGATTTGTCAGAAGTTTGAAGTTTAACTCTGGACACCTGCAAGTCATTTGCCTAACAGGTGGGTAGAGAAAGCTTGTAAGATCCTCCCTGTTTGAGGCTGCCTGTGATTGAGCTGGATTTCTGTGGGACCCGGCCATAGCAGGGCAGCTTCCAAGTCAGCTTAGCAATGGATGGGAGACTCAGAATTTAATGGTGGTGTCAGGCTGCCTCAGATCACACAGCATTTCCGTGGCTGGCTGGCTGATTTTGGAGGGAAGGAAAAAGTTGGGACTATAGGAATCAGAAAGGGCCAGATGTGAACTGAGTCAACTTTATTATCGATAAAATGGGAAAAGGGCCTGGGGGAGGGGTGCAGGAGAGGATTAGCACAAGTGTGAGAAATGGATCAGTGTGGGGGTATTATGTATGACCTCCTGCTCAATTTCACAGTCTTGCTAAGTGTTTTCCCACAGTGCCCCATTTTGAAATGCACTGAAAAGGCTAGAGTCCATTCCATCTGTCCATCTGTGATTGTCGCTCAGAGCACCCCAGGAAATAAATGTTGCAGAAGTGGGTGGTGCAGAGAAGCAAAGACAGCCAGCCAAAGTCAGGGAGGAGGAAGTGGGAGGAACTGGGTGTCACCAGCTTTCAGTCAGGTGGTCAGTGACCCAGGCAAGTGACTTAATGGCTGAGCCATCTCTCCAGCACTGCTTTCACATTTCATACTCACAACTTTGTGTTCTTCATATGAGAATGTCAGGTGGAATAATCATGTCACAGTATTGGGGACAATAAAGTACTAACAGGGTGGAATGCTGGACGGAGCTCAATTAGAATGGAGTAGAGGCCAAGAAATGTCAAGGTACCTCAGAATCTTTCAAACATAGTTACTCCCCTGGTTTGGTAGAGGAGAGGGCTGTGGGTACATGGATTGGCTTTAGAGGAAACACCCAGCTAGTAGATGGTGTCCATTAAAATCGAAGGGCTAACACTCACTTTTGGCTTTGCTCCCGACTTTGCATCTGTGTGTGAATCTCACCCTCCTTCCTCATATCTTTGAAGAAGGTGGTTTCCTTCATGTCTGCCCCTCTGAGATGACTGAACTGAAGTGTAATAGAGCCTAAGGGGCTGTGTAGGTGAGGGATTGTGGGTTCTTCATCAAGGAGGTGTGTGGGGGGACCATTTAAGGAAGTCCTGCTTCCTGGTCCGTTGCCTTGGAAATCCTGCCTCTTCTCCTTTCACTTTCTGTCCCTTTGCAGTGATTCAGCAGTCCTTTCTAGAGTGGAAGAAATTCCTGTGTGCCAGAAGCCCTGGAAGTCGTCAGGATGTGTGAGCACAGTGAGGAACTACCTACCTGTCTATCATAGACAGGGCCTCCTGGGCCTTTCCCTGATGGCCCCATTACCACATCCACACCCTTCCTTCAGAAGCCCTTGGCCGATAGTCCGCCAGGAGTTTTCTATTACAGTCTAAATCCTTGTCATTGCCCTGTGGATAAATGGCAACCGCTTTACTTCACTAACTCTAACCCCTGGTAATTTACCCACACCCACCATCTGGGTAAGGTCAGGACTTTCCTTTCTGGTGACTTTTCCATTTACGTCACTCTGTGGCCTGCTTTTCCTCTATCTTGGCCTAGTTTATTTCCCTTTTTATAAGAATCTTACCTTTTATTGATGCAGTAATTATACATGATCATGGGGTACAGGATGACATTTCAGAACACATGTAGAAAACTAGGTGTGGTGGCTCACACCTGTAATCTCTGCACTCAGGAAGTTGAAGTAGGAGAATCACAAGTTTCAGATCAGTCTGGACTAGAGTGAGACTCTTCTGGACTCAAACAAAAACACATATAATATGATATGATCAGATCAAGGTAATTGGCTTTGTCTGTCATGGTGTGTGGAACAAAGTCTTCTCTACTGATATTTTGAAATATTCAACGAATTGTCAACCACAGTTATCCTCCTGTGCTGTAAAGAATTACATGTTATTACCCCATCCACCTGTATCCCTGCAGTTCTTTAACCTCCCCCGTCTTCCCTGGTGCTGCTAACTGCTGTTCTGCTGTCTACCTTTTAGCTTCCACATGGAAGTGACAACATATGGGATTTGATAGTTTATTTAACAGAATGTCCTTCAGCTCTATCTATGTTGCTGCAAATGACAATGTTTTGTCCTTTTTATTGCTGAATACTATCCCTGTGTGTATGTGTGTGTTTGTATATCTGATTTTCCTTATTCATCCATCTGCTCCCATCTTGGCAGTTGAGAATAGTGCAGTTATCCTTTTGACATGACTGATCTCAGTTCCTTTGCATGAATATCCAATAATAGGATTGCTGGGTTGTGTGGTAGATCTATTTCTAGTGTTGAGGAACCTCTGTCCTGCTCTCCATAATGACTGTGCTAATTTACATTATCAATAGTATATGATGGTTCTCCTTTCTCTGCACCCTTGCCAACATTTGCTATTTCTATTTTTTGTAAGTTTCTTTGTTGGTCTTAAACTCCTGAGCTTACCTCACTTGCCCCTTTATTCCCATTTCAGCTCTCTGAATGCTGAGAGTTTAGACATTTTTTTTGGTCTTGTTTTTCTGAGGGAGGTGTTTTTCAGCTCAGCTCCAGCTTGATGTAATAGTATGTTTTGAAGTCAGGTATATTTTAAATCTTTTAACTTAAAAAAAATGTTTGTTTTCTTT
This sequence comes from Jaculus jaculus, assembly GCF_020740685.1. Classification (NCBI taxonomy): domain Eukaryota; kingdom Metazoa; phylum Chordata; class Mammalia; order Rodentia; family Dipodidae; genus Jaculus; species Jaculus jaculus. The sequence goes on from NC_059105.1 coordinate 118,897,204, forward strand.
TCCTTGGTCTACTTGTGGGTCTTCCATACAAATTTTAGCAGTGTCTTTTTAATTTCCGTGAAGAATGTCAATGATTTAAAATTTATTATTATTGTTTTTTTTTTCAAGGCAGGGTCTCACTCTAGCTCAGGCTGACCTGAAACTCACTATGTAGTCCCATGTTGGCCTTGAGCTCATGGCGATCCTCTTACTTTTTCCTCCTTAGTGTTGGGATTAAAGGCATGCACCACCTGGCCCAGCATCATTGATATTTTGATGAGCTATTTTATTACCTATGATCCATTCCTGACTAATCGCAATAAAAAAGATAAATAGATGTAAAATTATCAATTAAAGTGTAAGCAGATTAAGCGGAACCAAAGAGCTTCAAATAGTGCTGTCCCATCCAGAAGAGTCCTGTTGGGCATTGTTGGTTCACCTTTAGTCACATGCCTTTCTCCTGAAACACTGCAGAGCCCATAAGGAGCCTGTCTTATTTGGAATGCCAGTAGTCAGTGTCCAGCTAACCATTGTCCAAGGCATAATGTGTTCTGAGGTGGTTGCTGGAGTACCCAGGAAGTGTTTGGCATTTTGGTCAAGTATACTGGAGGGAAGAAGACCTTTTATTTTGAGCTAAGTTTCTTTTTTTTTTTCTAAAATATTTTATTTATTTATTTGAGGGAGAGAGAAAAAAAGAATGGGTGTGCCAGGATCTGAGGCACTATAAATGAACATCAGATGCTTATGTTGATTCTGGGGAATTGAACCTGGGTACTTAGGCTTTGCAGGCAAGCACCTTAACCGCTAAGCCATCTCTCCAGCCCTTGAGCTAAGTTTCTTATATGTTCATTCTTTAATTAGTCAACTACCAAGCTAGATATTAATTTTTTGGTCAAAGAGGGAAGAAGAATTAAGGTTGGGTTTTATCTGGCTCAGAGAGAAAGACTCCCTTGGGGACAGCAGTGCCATTGGATATGGCTCAGGTTTTCAAGTTAATCCCAATCCATTTCTCTTGTGGGCAGCATTGGTCTTTTGTGTTGGAACTTTGACTGTGGGCTGCATCCCCATACATGCCCTACCCCTGATGCTTGGCCTCACTGATCTGAAAGAGGGCTCTAGCCATGGTAGATGCAGCTTACTTCAAGTAGGTTTCGGTGACCAAGTTCCAGGGCGGCAGTGGATTGAAGTAGGATTTGACCTGTGTTATGTGCTCACACAGGTTGGCTGACTTCTCAGCTGTTAAGGAGTGTGCTGGTGTGGCTTAGACTATGACTCTAACTTAGTAGACTAAGTATAATGAATAAAAACAGGGCCTGTTTTTACCTCAGACTCTAAATTTGTCTGCACTAACATATACAAGCCAAGCTCCTAAATGTTTGGGCCAGTAAACAGGAATTTGGAATGTGAAAGCTGGCTATACTTGCTACTCAGCCTAGAACTAGGGGTGAAAGCGTTTTACAGATTTTAAGTATGATTATAATAGGAAGAAACTGTTTTGTAAAGGAAATCCACAGCACAGTGAATCGAATGCTCTACCTAGCCTGGAGCCCAGCGTAAATCTGAAGATGCTTTATTTAAAGACCTTTCTGGAAACGTGGAACTGTTAGCAGGCTTAATTTTGAAACAGTCCTTTTCCTTAGCTGGTCTTTTGCGATTTAGTGTGTTGACACTCTATGCCATTGAATATAAATTGGCAAAGGTAAGATTATTGGGATTAGATATGGCTGTACATAACAAATAAAAATACAAAAAGAGATTTAGTTAAGATAGACATATATTTTTCCTGAACTGATACCTAAAAATGGGCTTTTTGTCTTGTTATCTCTAGGGAATGCCAGGGCCTCCTCCAGGGTGGTGGCTTGAGGTAAAGCCCATGTGTAGGCATTCCAGATATCAGACTAGGGCTGGAGATAATGTCTGAAATGCCTACACATGGTAGAAAACTTGCCTCACTTGTGAAGTTGTAGGTTTCATTTGCATCATTGCAGAGAAAAGCACATATAAAACATCAAAAGCAACCAACCAAACTAACAAACAAGCAAAAACGAACAAACAAAAAACCCAACATCATCAACAACAAAAACCGCAAACCATTCCAAATCCTAGGCTAAGGAAAGCAAACTCTCCGAGAGCTCCTCAAGATATATCAGCCTTTTATCTCAGTAGTTCCTGCCCACACCTGAAGGGAGGCTGGCAGCCTGGGTCAGATACAAGTCAGAGTTCTGTACCTGTTACTTAGGAGGAGGGGAAGAAGAAGCCCATAGCCATGTCTTTGCTGCATGTTGTCCTTTTTGGAAGGTGAGCTTTTGTATGTGCTAGAAAAAGGTGGGAAGACTGGAGAAATCTCTCTGTGCTAAAAACTCCTTTATTGTTTTCACCTGTGCCTTCTTGCTGGCGCTTGAAACAGCTCATTTATCCTCTATGCTTTAATTTCCTCATTTAAGTTTTTAGGCTTATATTCTTATTTTATTTATGTGTTTTTAATAATTTATTTTTACTTTTTTATTTATTTGAGAAGGAGAGAGAGAACACATGTGCACACTGCCCAGTTTAGGGGAGATTTCTGACATAGAATTCCAGGCTAGGGCCAGGGAGGAGACACATTGAACAGGAAGGGCTTACACAGTGGAGGGGATCACAGAGAGACCAGCAGCTTCTTATGGCCCCATGAACCAGAGGAACTGACTCCTCCTTTCCTGAGCAAATTTCAAACAGTTTCCTCCCCTCAGTGTGGGAAGTGCCACCCTGCCAGCTGAATGAGGACAGTGGCTCTGTACCTCCATCTTGTCCTGAGTTTCCTTCAGGAGTGTGACTCCATCTGTCCACTCTGTCAGATGGAAGGGATCTAACAACCAATTTATTCTAGTTATGAGTAAAGTGGAATGTGCTCTTTTGGGGGCACCTGCCTTTTAAGAATGCTATAAATGCTTGCAGTTCCTCAAGTCAAATGAAAGACCCAGGAACAAGCCAGGTTGGGAAAGCTTGGACTTTCCTTAGTGCCTGCTTCAAGAACTGGAAATAAACATTTGGCCAGGCTAAGTGGCACCCACCCTCCACCTAAGCTCTTTGCACATGCACAAACATGTCTCTTTTACACGTCCCTAATGGAGGCCTCAGTCTGGGGAAGCCAAGCTCCCCAGAGGAGCCAGGCTTTGCTTCCGTACTGATTAGAATCTTCTGATGTGATGGTATAGATGTGTATGTTTTCAGAAATCTTGATAGAGCAGCTTTCCTTAAATTCATGCTTCTGCAAGAAGGAACTTCCTAGGTGTGTTTCTAAAGCTAATGAAAATTTGCTAACCTATCATGGTTATTTTTCCTAGCCCTTTTAAGTTTTTTTTTTTTAAATATATTTTATTTATTTGAGAGAGAGGTACAGAGGTAGAGAGAATGGGATCACTAGGGCCTCCAGCCACTGTAAATTAAATCCAGATGCATGCGCCAACTTACGTGGGTCCTGGGAAATTGAACCAGGGTCTTTTGGCTTTGTAGGCAAATGCCTTAACGACTAAGCCATCTTCTCCAGCCCCTAGCCTTTAAGTTTTGATAACCTTATAAAAAACACTGATGTCATCAAATAGCCTCTCACCTCTCCCTCAGGAGTAGCTACTGACCAGCAATAAACGAACACATCTGCCTCTTATTCCAGCATGAATTGTTTGTGCCTGTGATGCTTGAGCTAGTAATAATCTTCCACATTATTTTTCTAGCCAGTTCCTTTTTAATAAAGACATTCCCCCCCCCATTATCCAGAGTTAAATATTTCACCTAAGAGCTTCTTGCCAAACTTCCTGGAAATATGTCCTTCACTGATGTTCTATCCTCTGTGTTAATCAAGGCTCTAGTGGCATTTGGCCCTGGGGAATGGGATGCTGTATATTTTTTTAGAAGAAACAAGGTCTATTGATATACCTAAATATGCAGCCTAAAAGCAGAAAGAGAGGACAAGGCCAGGAGGAAAGTGGGTCCGATTCCCATGTTTCCTCTGGAACTTTTTTTTTTTTTTTTTTTGAGGTAGGGTCTTACTCTAGCCGAGACTGACCTAGAATTCACTAGGTAATCTCAGGGTGGCCTCGAACTCTCAGTTATCCTCCTACCTCTGCCTCCGGAGTGCTGGGATTAAAGGTGTATGCCACTACGCCTGACTTTCCTCTGGAACTCTTAAGGAAGAAATCTCTATTGAAGGAGTGTGGCAGAGAGAGAAAAGTGTAGAGGAAACAGAAGACCTTGAAAGCTTGGCCCACCATGGAAGGTCTAGGGTTCTTTCTGTGGCCTTTGGCTCTGGTTATGCTCATCAGAGTTCTGCATAATAGGCCTTCTGGAAGTTTCTGACTTCAGGATAGCCACCAGTGCAGGCTGACACACACTGAAGCTCTTGTGTTATAATGATTTCTGCCATGTTTGGCATAATTATGATCAGACTATCACAGGGCCCTGCGTCAGGCACTACGTCATGATTGGAGAGTGCTTGGGCAGACCTTGTTGTTTTGGAACCATGTGTCATCGAGGGACAAGCTGATGCTGTAGGTCTGGATTGGCCCAGGGGAAGGAATCACAGTGTCTGAGTTGATGCAGGACAAACTTCCTCAGCATTGAAAAGTGTAAACAGCTATTGCCAGCTTTATTAAAAGCAGCTGGAGCAACTCAGTTGAACCCCCACCTGAGATTCATGCGTCCCCTGTGCCTGAGGCATACAATAATGTAAGAGGTCTTGTGACTTTGGGGGTGGGGGAGATAGAGTATATAGAGAGGAAAAGATCTACAGATGAGCTCTGTCCAGGTGGTGTCTCTGGAGTCTCCATGCTCTGTAAGTAAGTCCTCACCCTGAGACTGAGGGAGGAATATCTGTGGGGGTAATCCCAGTATAGTGAGCCCCACTGAAGTGTTGCTTTGGGTCTCATGCTCTGAGTAAGCCCTCACCCACAGGCATGGTGAGCCTCACTGAAGGGCTGCTCTGTGGTCTCACACTCCTGGGCAGGGACAAGGAGTGTCTAGAAGCAGCCACAGGGAAGTTGTCATTCAGGTTGGAGTGAGACTTCTCCGTGGTGTGGCTGCTATGGGGTCCCGATGCTCTTGTAAGTAAGCCCTCATCCTGAGCCTGAGGGAGGAGCACCCAAGGAGTAAATTTGACACAGGAATCTCCACCGCAGTGGCTGCTTTGGGGGACCCCACATTCCTATAAGTAACCCCTCTTTATGCTCTGTAAGTGACTCCCCAATAAATTTATTGGTTCACGGAACTGGTATTGGTGTCATTGTACTTTGGTCTGCCATCTGAGCCCTATTTGGGGTGAAGATGTGTGTTTGTATCTTCCTGGGGAAAAGTTTCCCACCAGAATTGACATAGGCTTTGCCTCTTGCCCAGCAGTTCCTGCTACTGGCAAAATGAGCACTTGGAATGCCTAGTCTGAACCCCTAGCATACCCCAGTTGAATGGCCTGGGAAAGGGTGGGTGGCCCAGTTCCCCTAACGGGGTTCAGGGAACTGTTATTAGAAGGATGGGGTGGAGTGAGTGCTGGGCAGCTAAAATGAGAAGTAGCCTAAACATAGTCACTCTGAAAGGCTGGCAAGTGGCATGCTGAGTTGTTGACTCACCTGCCCTCAGGCTTGGGAACCATTAAACCCTGCTCCTCCTGGTCTGCAACGCCTTCATGGTAGCCCCTGCGGGGCTGGGGAGGTGACAGTGCTAGTCTGTCTTCCTTCATGTCAGTGGGGATAAGGAGACCCACAATGGCATTCACAGGAATGAAGAGTGTCAGGGTTGTCTGGGACTGCTCTGTGAACGTTGCGGATCTGGGGTGGCATGAGATTTAAAGGTAGGGAAAGTAGCTCAGTTTTGCTTGTATCTCCAGGGTGTCTCACAGTGCCTGCCATAAAATATGTGTAAAATCAGTGTGTGTTGAGTATATGAATGAACAAAGCCATGCTGTCTGTCATTGTAAGGAGCTTTGGAAAAACAAGTAAGTGGCCTCTGGGGAGACAGATGCTCCCTGGAGGTCTAGCTAAGGTTCATTCTACTTGAGAGGGAGTTGAGACCAGAATTAGTGGCATAGCTATTGTTCAGTGAGTTCTCAGGCTGACCCAGACTGTTACCTTATTCTACTGTGTGTGTCATACATGGAAGCTAATTGTCAGTAATGGCCTCTGATGTCCTTGGCACATGTACCCTCTCATTCAGCTGGTTAGAGTCTAGGGGCTATTCTACTCTTAGGTTAGAAGCTGTCCTGCTTTAGGGTCTGGCCATCTTGCTTTTGTTTGTGCTTTTTAAGTTTAATCAACTTAGAGACCCCCATGATACATGAATGTATACAAATGCCTATAATTACTAAAATAAGCCTGAAAGGGAAGGGACAACAGGAAAGGCAGCTTCCTTTGCGTATGTGGTTTGAAGAGCATCATGGGGCTCCAAGCAAGGATGAGCTCTGTGTTCAGAGGAATCAGTGACTTAAGCTGGGGCTTTTGAAGCCAAAACAGGGAAGGCAGGGTGACAGATCTGGACAGACTATAGAGAGGCAGGACCCTGTCATGCAGGGGTTTAAGGCTATCAAGCCCTTTGCGAGGTTTGGGGCTTCATTAATCACATACTGGAGGGTCTTCAGACTTCTTAATATCCTTATTCTGTGTTTTTTAAAAAAAATATTCTGGCTATTTTAAATAACAAAAGCCATTCCATAGTTATGGTTTCCAGAGTTTTTTTTTTTCTTCCCGGATTGTCATGTTTCTTAAAATGGTCTATGCTCTATCAAGATTGGGCTTTCTTTTCCACTCAGGGTTACTCCTGTAGGCATTAACACACTGAGCTCTCTGTACGGCATGGGGTTTGGATATAGGGTGGCCACAGTGTTGAGGGTGAGTCTGTGTGAGACCATAGACTTGAGACCCAGCTCTGGGGAAGACTGTTTTATACCCATTCAGAACACCTGTGAAACACTGCCAACTGTGAGGAAGAGGATCACTATCGTTGCCCCCACCCTCCCAAATCCTGGTTCCTAGAGACAGTATTAACTGCCTTGGGCTCTCCTGGTATGAAAGGATTGGCTATGCAGCTTTAGTAGGGCCCACCTTCCAGTAACCACACTTTCCCTGTGACCTTATGCAGGCTGGGTGTGATGATGCAGTGCAGACATAGAAACACTGATACCTGTCAGAATGGGACGATGAGGGGTGGTTTGGGCTTACAGGGACAGGGGTTCTCTTGTGATCTGCGAAGCTGCACTTCATTTCTGATAACTCAGGACTGTATGACTTGGAGTATGGACTTCATTAAGCCATCTAATGTGGTGGCCCAGCTGGGGAAGGGAAACGTAGGGAACGAGCCACATCTGAGGAGGGGACGTGAAGGGCAGAGAGCAAGTGATGCTGTCATTGGTGAGGTGATGATGGCAGCCACTGCCAGCAATGGGCACAATCCTCTCTGATTCTTTCTCTTGTGGAGTGATGGCCCCAGAAAAGGTCCCCTTGGAACCCTCTATGCTCTCATTTAGTAGCTTGGCATTGATATATATTTTTTTTTTGTGAGAGTTCCCAGAAACCTGCCTGCATTTAGCCCGATTTAACAAATTTGATAATACTGTATTTTATTTTACGTTTTTTTCTTGGTAGACTGTCTCCTACTTTATCCCCAAGCCATCCAGACTGCCTTTCTGGAAGCATAAGTGTCATGTCCTTCCCAAAACTCTGTGCATATGCTAGCAACATGTAGATGCATACAGTAACCACTTTTTTACAGCCATGATATGCTGCACACGCACTTTACTTTCTTTTTTACTCTATATCATTGGGGTATTAGGAGTTTTGCATCCTTCAATCTATGACATGCCACCCTGCTGCCAGGTTATGCTATGTATGCGTTATCTACTGCTGTTTGTGTTAGTCTCTCTGTAGCCCATGCTTGGCACCACTATGTTAGCTGCTTGAAAGAGGATGGCTCCCACTCTTACTCATTACTCTGAGGCTCTGGTGAAATTATTACCCTGGTTGAAAGGAGAGTGTGGGTTTGGATAATGTTTGGAAGCTTCTCTCTATTAATTTCAATTGTGAAATGGCCTGTAACTTTTTCTTTGGACTAAATTATATAAAATGTGTGTGTATGTGTATATATGTAATTTTGTAATAGATATTTCTTTTGTACACAGACCCTTTTAAAAATATTTGCGAGAGAGAAGCAGACAGTGAGTATGGGCACATCAGGGTCTCTTGCCACTGCAATTGAACTCCAGATGCATATGCCACTTTGTGCATTTGGCTTTATGTGGGTTCTGGGGAATCAACCCCTAGGCTGTCAGGCTTTGTAAGCAAGTGCCTTTAACTGTTGAGCCAGTTCTCCAGCCCCACATAATGCTTTTTAAACTAACCCCTAGTGTCCTGATCTTGAAGGTTGTCTTTGACCTCAGCTTTAAGATCAATGGCTCAGATGAACTTTCTTCTGCCTAACGGCAGTGGAGCCAACATGAGTGTGTGAAGGTAGAGGGTTCTAGAAGGACCTTTCTGATGGCCAGGGGCAGAAATACAGACTTCTAACTATGATGGTGGTTGGTCGAGGCTGTGCTGGCTGTGTCGTCCAAGTGGATCAGTGGTTTTAGCTGGTAGAACCCAATTCTGAGAGGAAAGGGGCAGCTGGGCATTCACTGTAGATCTGTTTTATGGAATGAGGTGGCCAGATGACCTCAGCTTCGACATCTCCTGAGCATATACCTGTGTGTTCTCATTCATTTGCCCAGAAGGTAGTTTGGGGGCCCAAATGCTCTTGCTGAGCTGACTCTGGGGATACACAAGAGAGCAAGATATGGTAAACACCTTCGTAGAATTCACTGGTATCCATAAAACTGCTTTGAAGCCCCTGTGTAGGACTTAGGACAGATTGGAGTTACTAGGTGAGTGAAGGGCTAGCTCATACTTTAGTCAGTTAGCCTCTGGGGGTGTCTGTGTGCAGCACCTGAAGAACACTGAGGTGTCTCTTGCTCCTGGCCATGGTTTATTCTGTTTACCCATTGTCAACTTCTTACACTGGGAATGTCAAGTCTCTTAAACCCAGTCCTGACAGAAGACCAGAGAAGGGCATAGAGGTGACAGCTTAGGGGGACCATAGATGGGAAGGGAACAAACTGCTTCTTTCTGTTCAGTTTTCTCTAAAATACTCTTGAGATTTGAGGCTCCTCCCTTGGCCCATGACTGAAGGTTTTCATGGCTTTGTGAGGATATGGCCATCAAGTACTATATGATAGGATTGGAGTCAGGGTGCCCAGGCCCTCTGGACATCACAATCACAATCATTAATCTGAGAGCAAATGGAACAGACAGGAGGGCAGAAGGGCCAGTAGGATCATGGGACCTTGTCCTTGAAGTAACCCAGAGGAAGCTGAAACTGCAGTCTATAGAGGTTGGTTGAGAACAAAGGAGGAAGTGTAATTATTGCACATAGAAGGTTTCATCACAGGGACTCACCCCTCAAGAAGGAAAATGGAGAGTGGGGGTGCATGGAGCAAGGGCTGAAGAAATCAAAAGGGTGATTCAGAGCAGAGGGGAGGCTCTTTGCATGAAAAGACGAACAGATACTGAATAGGAGTTTGGAGCTAAACTCTGCCTTCGGCTTGCCAGCCTGCCTTCCATGTGAAGGCCCTGTATCGGGAAGGCAGGCACCAGCTTCTTCCATAGTAGCTGCAGGACTTGGTCACAGCTTTTAGGTCTGAATCAGGAGCAGAGCCCGTGATATGTCAGCATAGGTCATCATATGAACAATTAGATGGGATTAATTGTCCTGGATATTTATGACAAATGTCTGGGGCTAGGGTAATGGTTTAGTAAATAAAAGCAAGCACACAGACCTGAGTTTGGGTCTCCTGCACCGACGTAGAAGCTGAGTATGGTGGCACCTACCTGTAATCCCTGCTCTGGGGAGTCAGAATTAGGAGAATCCCTGGGGTTTTCTGGCCAGCTAGTCTAACCAGAACCGGAAGCTCTAGGTTCAGTGAGAGAGTTCAGTGAGGGCTGGAGAGGTGGCTCAGCAGTTAAAAGTACTTGATTGCAAAGCTTGACGGCCTGGGTTTGATTACCCTGTACCTACATAAAGCCAAATACACAAATCTGCACAGGCATCTGGAGTTCATTTACAATGGCAAGAGGCCCTGGCATGCCCACATTGATATTCTTTTTCTGTCTCTGCTTGTGAATAAATAAATATTTTTAAAGAGGCTGGAGAACAGTTGAGGAAGACAACCTAACATTGACCACATGTGCATGCACACCATACACACATGTGGGGAAAAAAAAGCAAATGTCTGTCAGAATCATTCATACAGAAGGAACTAAGAGCTCTTGGGCAGGCTTGGAAATGCTTCTTTTTACGACGAAACAAGGGAGACATTCTGTGAAGGAGTTGTGAGAAAGGCAGGTAGTGTGTTACATGGCACTAGGTTTTAGCTTTTCACACAGCTCTGGGGGAAGGGGCTGGTGGTCCAGGGAGTATGGCAGAATCTGGTCCACATTAGGTGGACTTCCCATCTAATCCTGTATTCATTTCCTGGGGTTGCTATAACAAATGTTTCTTAGAACAACAAAAATGGACTGGGGAAGATGACTTGGTGGATAAAGTGCTTGCTGTATGTAGTGATTTTTTGTTTGTTGTTGTTTTTTGTTTCTCGAGGTAGGGTCTCACTCTAGCTCAGGCTGACCTGGAATTCACTATGTAGTCTCAGGGTGGCCTCGAACTCTCCGTGATCCTCCTATCTGTACCTCCAGAGTGGTGGGATTAAAGGCGTGCGCCACTACTCCTGGTTTGTATATAGTGATTTTTAGCTATTGTCCCCCACTAGCGCATGTGTTCTGATTGCTCGGTCTCCAGCTGATAACAGTTTGGGAATTGGAGTCTTGCTGGAGGAGGTGTGTTGCTGGGGGCGGGTTTAGGAGTGCTATAGCCAGTTTCCTCTTACCAGTGTTTGGGACGCATTCCTGCTGCTGTTGTCCACCTGATGTTGACCAAAACGTGATGTCCACCCTCTGCTCATGCCATGTTTTCCCATGCCATCACGGAACTTCCCCTTGAATTTGTAAGCCAAAGTAAACCCTTTTCTCCCATCAGCTGCTTTTGGTAGGGTGCTTTGTGCCAGTAATGCGAAGCTGACTGCAATACTATACTAGCCTGAGTATCTGAGTTCAGAACCCCATCCACCATTTAAATGCAGAAGAAGCTGTGGCAGGGTTCTGTGATCCCAGTACACATGACAGTGAGATGAGAGTCAGAGACAGGAGAATTTCTGGAAGCTCTGGTCCAGCCAGCTTGGTGAACATAGCAGTGACAGTGAACCAGAGACCTTGCCTTAAATGAGATAGAAGACCCTGGAAATTTGTCCTCCACACAAGTGCCATAGCATACACACACTTGCACTCACACCTATGAGCATACATATACACATACTGAAAAATAAACAAAAACAGAAAGGTATTTCCTTGGTAATCTGGAGGCCAGAAGTTCAGAATCAGTATTGGGAGCAAACATGCTGCCTGTGGTAGCTTTAGGGGACAACTGATATCTTACCCCCTTCCTCCAAGTCAGCTGCATAATGCCTTCTCTTTGTGACATTGCTTCCCTCTGCTTCTATCACATGACCTTGTGTTCTCTTTGAAATCTTGCTCCATTGCCTTAAATATTTTGGGAGGCTGGAGAGATGGCTGAGCAGTTAAAGGCAGTTGCTTGCAAAATGGGTGGTCAGAGTTCAATTCCCCTGTACCCATGTGAAGTCTGATGCACAAAGTGGCACATGAGGCTGGAGTTTGTTTTCAGTGGCAAGAGGCCTTGGCATGCTTATTCTCTTTCTATATCTAATAAGAATAACAAAAGAATATTTTTATTTATTTGCATGTGGGTGTGTGCATGTACAGGTGCACCAGGCTGAACTCCAGATGCATGTGCTACTTTGTGCATCTGGCTTTACATGGGTACTGGGGAAATGAACCAAGGCTATAGTAGGCTTTGCAAGCAAGAGCCTTTAATCACTGAGCCATATCCCTAGCCCAAAGTCTTCCTCTGCATCCTTTTTATAAGAGTGTTTGTGATAGCCTTTAAGGCCTTCCAGGATAATCTAAAATAATTTCTCAGTTTCAAGATCATCAGTTTAATCATCTGGATAGTCTTTGCCACAAAAGGTAACCTATAGCTTTTGCCGTACAAGTCCTAAGGTAGAGATTAGATCGAGAACATCTTTTAGGGGGGCATTGTTTGAACTACTATATCTCACAGAGGCCTGTGAGGGAGCACAATGGTGGCCACGGCTCTTTCCTCCTGGGTGTGGGTCATTACCAGGTTGCTGGGCATTCTCTTGGTGCACAGATAAGCCCCTCTCACTTTAATGTGTTAGGTCGATTTAAAAATGAGAGTTTCAGGGTCACACGTTTGTTGAATGAGTGAATTGTAGTTTCACCAGGACTGAGGGGCCTTGAGCAGTCTCTCATTTGTTTGATAGCCAGTGGGGCTCATGGTGAATATTATTAGATGGGATCAAATGGGTGAAATGGCCCAGCACGTGGCCTAGGTCTGCAGGCTGGGTTCTTCCTTAGTGTGAGTTTTTGGTTCTAATCAAGGAGAAGCCACATGGGGAAGGGCAGGCAATTTACAGAATAGCTGTGTTCCTCCCTGAAAGAAATAGTGCATGGGGAAGGGGCGCAGATAGTCAACTCATTTATTGACTGTTATTGCCCATAGCCTAGCCAGCAGAAGGCAGAGTACCACAGAAAGCATGCAGCTCCTGCCTTGGAGGATGAGTCTGAGGAAAAAGATTTAGCAAAATCTTTATACAATTTTGGGCAAGGAGAAATAGTGGAAAAGTAATAGTCTTTAAAATATGACTATGCCTATATTATGTATTTGTTGATATTTATATGTATAAATAACCTGTGAAAGTTCACAGTAGTTCATGTTCCTGAATCGGATCATACTGTTCGCCTACCTTTCTTGTATCTCACTGCCTCAGTTGCTGGTGGAGGTCACTGGGTCTGGTCCCTCACTTGCTGACTCTGGGTTACTGTAGTCCCTCTGCTGTGGGCTTTCAGGCTTCTGAATGCAGTGACTAAGTTCCGTGATCTCCTTATCTGCTTGGAAAGTGGAGCCTGCTTCTTTCTTGTCTGTTTGCTACACCACCCATTACTCCTGTTCAGGCCTGTGTCATCTTGTGGCTTAGCCCTGGGCTTCCACATAATCCTCAAGTAGACCATGGCCTGGCTTTCCAGTGGATTTCAATTCTTCTGTCTGGCCCTGTGGCTGAGTGGCCAGGCCGACCTGCTCACCTTTCTGTCTTCACCCCATTCCCCACCCCTCCCCACAGTTGTTTGGAAGGGAATCTTCTCTTTATGGATTTTAAACAAGCTGGATTGAGTGTTCAGCGTGCACCAGGTCTATGGGTTCAGAAAGGGTAACAAGCATTTCCTGGCAGGTTATCATGAGTTGGAGTGTTGTGGAGCACACCCCCCACCCGCAAATGCTGCTTGTTGCACTCTGCCTCAGAGAACAGTGTTGTACTTAATCCTGTAAGCACCCTGAGTAGTAGATGTCTGTTTTGTTTGACAAAGGAGAGACTGGTGGCTCAGAAGTCACTCAGATGGCCAGTGACAGAGCAGGATTCAGAGGTCTTTCTGGCCATAAGGCCCGCTCTTATGCTTATGCAAGTTCAGCCACCAAACTCACAGGAGTGAAAGGAAGGGACCTATAGTTACAAATGTCTTTTCTTTTTGATGGGAACCCACAATTTTATTTCTATCGCTTAAAGTACTTGTCTCAGAGGAACTACACCAGGCTTCTAAACTGGAAGTTTGGTGAGGTAGGGTTAAACATCTTTCTTTACTCTCGTGCCTGTGCCTGTGCCAGCTGTGCCCTCTGATCCTTGTGTACTGCTCTTCACGCTGTCTACTTGGTTTTTCAGCTGTTTATCTCCTTTCGCTTTTTCCTCTGTCAGAGTTAACAGTGAAGATGGAGGGCCTGTCAGCAGCTTCAGTGACAGTCCCCATGTTGGGGCAGCAGGTGCAGTGAGGACCCACTGCTCTCAGTGTCTGCCACCCTCTGACTGAGAAACACTTGTGCTGTGTTCATATGTGAAGCTTCTTTTCTTTAGCCTCAGAAGTTTTGCATGTATATAGGAGATATATATATATATATATATATATATGTATGTATATATATAATATATGTATATATATAATATATGTATGTATGTATATGTGTGTATATGTATATATGTATGTACATGTATATGTATATATGTATGTATGTATATGTGTGTATATGTATATATGTATGTATATGTATATATATATATGTATGTATATGTGTGTATATACATACATACATATATATATGTATATACACACATATATATACCCACACACACTGGTATTTGGTTTTCATGCATATACACCACATATGTACACACTTGATTTCCTTATAATATTCTTCTTTTAAGTCAGAAAAAGAGGGCTGGAGAGATGGCTCAGCGGTTAAAGGTGCTTGCTTGCAAATCCTTATAGCCAGGGTTCAATTCCCCAGTACCTGTAGAGCCAGGTGCACAAAGTGGCTCATGCAACTGGAGTTTGTAGTGGCAAGAGGCCCAGTGTACCCATATTCATTCTCTCTCTTTCCCTCTCTGTTTAACTCTTTATTCTCAAACACTATCAGAAAAAGACAAATGAGTTAAATAGGCTTCTACCTATTAGCTTGGAAACTTATATGTCATCTTAATGGTAATTTTACATGGAAATAAATGATCCATAGGTACAAGTTAACTTTTAAATGAGCTTTTGGAATGTATCCTGCTGGCTGAACTCTTGAGCTATTCCAGAACAAAATTTAAAATTATTTTTAGTTTTTAGGTTTTTGGTTTTTCAAGGTTGGGTCTTGCTCTAACCTAGGCTGGCCTAGAATTCACTATGTAGTCTCAGGCTGGCCTTGTACTCATGGTGATCCTTCTACTTCTGCCTCCTCAGTGCTTGGATTAAAGGTGTGTGCCCCCCGTGCCCAACTATCATTATTATTATTGTGCGTGTGTGTGTGTGTATGACATGGTGTGTGTATGTAGTATATGCATGTTAATGTGCCCATAAGCTTACCTGTAGCGGGGGTCACTTGGCTGCAGAGGTTGTAGTGGAACCTCAGGTAAACTGCTCCATTGCTCTTCTGCCTGATCTTATTTTGAGCCAGAGTCTCTCTCTCTCTCTCTCTCTTTTGGTTTTGTTTTGTTTTGTTTTTCAAGGTAGGGTTTCACTCTAACCAGGAATTCACTATGTACTCAGGGTGCCCTCGAACTCACAGTGATTCTCCTACCTCTGTCTCCTGAGTGCTGGGATTAAAGGTGTGTGCCACCACACCCAGCTCCTTTTTCTTTTTTTTTAAAATGAATTCTAGAGCTTGGGCTTCGAATATTCTCAGCTCTCCTGTGGGGCTGGGATTATAGGCATGAAGGTCATGCCCACCTGTTTCAGTGGGATCTGGAAATTTGAACTCAGGCAGTCTTCGAAACCCTCAGGCCCTGATGCTTGTACAAGAAGCACACTTAACTGCTGAACCAATTTTCCAGCCCTAAAATTATTTTTTTGTTTACAGTGCTTAGCTTTCTTTTCAACTCAGTGTACTAGTTACTAACTGCTGTGACCAAATGCCTAATAAAAAGCAGTTTAGGGAGTTATTTGGTTTACAGTTGGAAGGGACACTGTCCATCATAGTGGGAAGGCATGGTGGCAGGAGCAGGAGGCCAGCTGGTCACATTGTAGCTGTAGTCAGGAAGTACAGAGCAAACAGTCAGTGAGACCAGGCTATAAAACGTCAAGACCACCCCTGGTCCCTTCTAGTCATAAATATCAGAAAATGACAAATGAAGCACTCCTTCATCTCCTGAAAGTTCCACAACCTTCTCAAACCATGCCATCAGCTGGGCACCAAGTGTTCAAACACGAGCCTGTGGTTGGGGGCGGGTGTTGTACATTCAAAACACAATGACTATGAACTAGCTTGGCACATAGTAACTAAGTCTTTGTGGACTGATTGTGAAATACTGAGTTCTGACTTACAGGAAAGGGGTAGGATCCTTAGGCATCTTCACTTCCCAATTGATATCTCAGTAGGAAAACAGAAAATGTAAAGATTCCACCAGGTGACAGTAGTGAAGGAAGGGGAGCGAAACCCAAACCTGAGTTAACACTGTGTAGTAATGTGGCTGGTGAGTGGCACTTCTGGTCCTAAGCCTTGTGACATGTCTTTTGATAGTTCTGTTGATCTTGAACTCTGTGAGACTGTAGTTTGTAAAGGTGAAACAACACACTCTTAAATGAAGGATAGCAGTAGTCTTAAGACCCCAGCTGAGGCAAGACACAGAGCTCATAGCTGACATCAAGGGCCAGAGACCCCTAAGTATGGATGCCTTTGAGGCTGTTGCTGTGGCTCTCTGAAGAGAGCAGAGCTGAGCCAGTCACAAAAGGCATTGGAGGGTAGGGGTAAGAGCATGGCAGGCACAGGTTGCAGCTTGCTCTACTGTCTGTGCATCACCATCACCTGCGGCCTTTAAAATAATGTGAGAGCACATTCACCTCCCCTTGGGTTCATTAGTGTGATGGGGGGGGGGCAGAACTGGTGAGAGTGCTGGACACTAGAAGTTCAGAACTTGGGCTCCTCATCTGGTCTAACTAATGGTTGTGTGGAGCCAGCCACCAGAAGCTGAGCCTTGTTCTCCTCCATCCCTCATAGGCTATGATGTTGAGATGCAGGATGCTATATTGGGCACCAGGGAAAACTCTGTCAATAGTGGCTTAGCCACTGCACTATTAGAGCACTATGAAAGGGCTGGCAGCAAATGACCTCCCAGGTTCCTCTCCCTTCATTGTCTCACTTGGTAAAACCACAAACCTGGTTCCAGCCATGTCTCAGTGCAGTGGCATGTGACTGCATTTATGATTCATGACCATAGACCTCCAGGGAGCCATTGGGAGTACTTGGTGCTCCTTGTATTTCTCCACTGCCTTAGGTCAGGGTGGCCCACTTGTTCCATAAAGGACTAAATGATCTTTTAAGCTTTGTGGGCCATCCAGTTTGTTACAGCACTGCGTAGCTCTTCTATGGTGGTACCCAAGTGCTCATAGGACAATATGCTAAAAATTGGATATGGCCGTGTGTCAGTAAATCTTTATTTTACAAAAACAAGTGGTTGCCAAGATTTGGCCCTTAAGCTGTAGTTTGCTAAACTAGAATTTTTTGCTGATTCCTCATACCCCTGACACCTCATGTCTGTCAGAGCACTCCACACTGTCTTCCTTACCCATATCTTCCCTTCTACTTCAGGAAGACTTTGTACCATCTGATTCTTGGCCTGGTATTCTTCCTGTCAGATGCACACAAAGCTGACTTGCTCCCAGCTGCTCTAGGTCTTTGCTGAAACATCACCTTGTTAGTGAGACCCACCCTAACAGCTTAATTGAAATGGCTCTGTCCTCCCTAGCCTTGTCCCAATAGTCTTGGCTGTGACAACTCAGCTGTCCTCTCTGGGATACCTTAGAACCATGGGATAGGTACAGAATGAGACTTGGACAAGGCCCAGTGCCTAGGCTTTCATAAAGCCATTATCTGTTAAGTCTATGTTCTTAGACATATAAAGGGGATGGGAAAAGACAAGAATGTGAGGATATTAATGCATTTAGTGAGTTTAGTATCAGCCTGGCTGTGGCATGTAGAGTTTCTGGCTTCCATTGGGACTTTTCCTAACTTCTTTCCCCTGTTTTCCCCCTTCATTTCTTCTTGAGATGAGTCCTACTTTTCATTTCAAGGAACATGGCTCTGGCCCAGGTGGTACAGGTAAGGAGGGCCAGCTGTGGAGGCTGACTGAGCTGCCTCCTTATTCTGAGCCCCAAGAGGATAGAGGCTGTGGGCTGTATCCCTGAGAGGTTGTCTCTTCCATAGAGTCTTAGGCCCTCCCCAGCTTGTGGGCTTTTCCCCTTTGTGGTCAGACACTGAAGGTGCTGGACCAGGATGCAGTCTGATGCCAGGACCAGTAGTGGTGAGTTGGGTGATCACTTCCTTAGTGCTACTTCTGGTGAGGTGTGGTTTTGGGCCATACTGCACTGGAAGATACGTCCAGAGCACCCTTTATCACCCTATGGGTTTCAGCTTTGTTACAGTCGTGCTGACCTGTAATTTCAGAAACCAGGGTAGTTTGGACCAAGCTTTTGTTCAGGCCACACTAAAATACTTTTATCTGTGGATGTTAGAGATACTTTGTGTGTGTGTGTGTATGTGAGTGTGTGAATGTGAATGTCTAGCTACACCATGAATGTCATCTTTACCTGAGTTCTATGAGAAACATTTCCTTTATTCCATATCAGAGAAAAGAATGGATTGACATTGTGAGGCTAAGCAAAGGTAAGGGCTGGAAAGATGGCTCAGTGGTTAAGGTGCTTGCCTGCAAAGCCTAATGATGTTAAAGCCTGATGCATGAAGTGGTGCATGTATCTGGAATTCATCTGCAGTGGCTAGAGGCCCTGGAGCATCTTTTCTCTCTTCTTCTCTCCCTCCCTCCCTTCCTTGCTCTCTTCCTCCTTGTAAATAAAAAAATTTTTAAAGTGAATTTTGAGGGACTGGGGAGACAGCTTAGCAGTTAAAGGCTCTTGCTTGCAAGCAGTCTGGTTTGAATTTGATTCCCCAAAACCCACATAAAGCCAGATGCAAAGTGTTGCTATGATCCCATGCACCTACGGCAATGGGGGCAGAGCCACGAAAATCTGGATGCTCACAGGACATGTAGACTGGTGTACATGAAGCAGAAAAAAAAAAAAAAGAGAGAGAGAGAGAGATCCTGTCTCAATGGAAGGGAAGAATACTTGAGGTCCTTGGCATGTGCTCATGTGCATATACACGCACATACACAATACATACTCATTCATACATATGTACACACACATAATTTTAAAAAATAGAGGTTTTGAAAAAAAATTCCTTTAATTTTAGAAATCTCATGAAACTATCAGGAGAGAATGTTGAATTAACATATAACAGGTGGGAGTGCATTTTATTAAAATTATACTTCAGGTTTCTATGGTATTTCCTCATTTGAGGAATATTTCTGAGGCCATCTGAAAATTTTAAACTCTGCTTTTGAACAGCAGTCCTGGCTTCTCAGAGGCCATAGCTTTGGGATGAATGGTCAGCAACTGGACACACAAACTCTGCTTGGTGGACTGTGCTGATTTAAAATACTGAATCTGGGGCCTGGAGAGATGGCTTAGCAGTTAAGGCATCTGCCTGCAAAGCCAAAGAATCAGTTTGATTCTCCAGGACCCATGTAAGCCAGATGCACAAGGGGGCGCATGCATCTGGAGTTTGTTTGCAGAGGCTGGAAGCCCTGACACACCCATTCTCTCCCTTTCTTTCTGTCTCTCAAATAAATAAATAAAATATTAAAAACAAATACTGAATCTGGGCTAGAGAGATGGCTTAGTGGTTATGGTGCTTGGCAGCAAAGCCAAAGGACCCAAGTGTGATTCTCTAGTACTCACATAAGCCAGATGCACAAGGGGGCACATGCGTCTGGAGTTTGTTTGTAGTGGCTAGCTAGAGGTCCTGGCCCACCCATTCTCATATTCATTCTCTCTCCCTCTCCAATAAATAAATAAATACAATGCCAAATTTGGTGGTTTGTAAGTCTTTGGTTCCTTTCTCTAATTAATATTCCAAAATGTGGAAGCCTCCCAGGACATTGTTGATTTTGTTGTTAGACTTGCCCTGTCCTCCCTTAGTACCTCCTAGCAAGGCTAAGATCACAGACAGAACCTTAGGGTTTGGAATCGTAGACCTGGGTTTCTGGTTCTTGCTAGTGTATCCAGACCAGGGTGTGGGCTGACCTAGGAAGGAACAAGTTGTGGATGACCTGTCAAAGGCTTTGGGGAGGTCCTGCGACCAGGGTTGTACCTGCTCTTGTCATTTGCGTAGTGCCCACAAGGAATGTGGTTGTAGCAGTCAGCTTTATGTTGTTGGGTTGTACTTCCAAACCAAGCAGTTTACGGGAGGAATAGCACTTATTTGAAGCTTACAGATCCAGGGGAAGTTCCATAATGGGAGAAGAAGCTGGCCCCCTTTCACAGATCCACACACAGAGAAAAATCCACCCCCACCCAAAAGTAAGCACACTCCAGGAACCCCAGGCAGAGCTCAAGCACTCTGCGTATCTTTGACTGGAACTCACATGAACCCCAAACATAGCTTAGGGCTGGATTCTCCCACAGTGACTTCAAGTTACCACAGTGGTCTAGTCTAACAAGTCCTCTTCCTATCTCTCTTTGCTTCCATGTTGTCTCCTCTTCCATAGCTGTGCATTTCTCCCTTCTTGGAGCCATCTGTTTGGGTGGAGACCTGGGTGAGCAAGAAAGGCTACATCACTGAAAATGATGAGTGTGGACTCTTGGTGGCAGAGCAGGGTGCAAGGCCACATAGCCAGGCTTCAACCCAGCTCTGCCTCAGCAGTCCCCACAAAGTGTGTCCGACTGGAAGGATCAGCGATGTTAGTACATGTGGATGACAGCACGCGTGACTTGAGTCTTCCTCAGAACTCTCTGCTGTCTTGTGCCAGGCCCTGCTCCAACACCCTTGGGTCCTTCTGGGAGAAGGTACTACAAGTAAAAAGCATGGAGCTTGTCAAGCCAAAGTTTCAAGTGTCCAAGAACCAAGTTATTCTGGCTACTTCTGCTCTAAAAGCATTCTTTCCCTCATGTAACTTTTCTTCAGAGTTACTGTCTAGATAACTTCCTGAGGGAGAGGGCACAGTGGATACTTGGGTCATAGTCCCAGCCCAGGCCCTCGTGATCTGTGGTGGATATTTGACTTGATGAACCTTTGTAAGGCATCTGCGGAAAGGGGAAGTGACGAGTAGTGCTCAGAGATACTCCCACTTTGGAAGAGGGAACCAAGACCCAGAATAGGCAGGGACCTTGCCTGTATCTCCAAGGTTAGCCGTAGCTGGTAGTGGACTAGTCATGAGAGCTTCCTGTCTGCTTGCCACCACAGTGTGGGAGTGCATGGCAGGGAGATGGGGTCATGGCAGGTGCCTTAGGAGATGGCATGACATAGCAGGTGAGGGCTTTCTTTCAGGATGTTGGGTGAGACCTAGTGGCAGACTCAGGTGTTTTTATTAAAAAGCTTGTCACTTAGATTTCTAGCCACCTGGCTGAAGAGGTGTCACTGTGGGCAGATCCTGAGGTCTAGCCCTATGATGTTCCTAAGGGCGGATCTGAATTCCAGGCTAAGGTATGGAAAATGAGTTCTGCCAGGCTCCCTTCTGTTTGTTGCCAGTTGCTTACTTGTTTGTAGTGCTGGATGGCAGTCCCTCTCTGTGCTTAGATCTTTAAAAGTGGGCCAGGTTTTCATCCACCATCAACAGAACTTCCCCTGGATCTGTAAGCTCCAAATAAGCCCCTCCTCCTATAAACTGTCTTGATTTGGAGGTTCATTCCAGCAGCATGGCACTGATGACAATATATGACAGGTCAGAAGTAAAGAGGACAGTTTTAGTCAGGGGGACTGAGCAGCTGCCTTAGTTCCCAGGGCCTCAGTGTCTTGTCCTTAAAATGGGGCTGGTGTGGGAGTTGGGCTGCCTGCCAACTTACTCACTGCACCCTGAAACTTCGGTTCTCTGGCACTCCTGATCATACATCCTAGGTCGGCCTAAGTGGCCAGTTTAGGAGCTGGCTTTGATCTCCCTAAAATAGGAGGTGCTATTTTGAACACTGTCTATAGCAAGGATGTGTTTAAAGCTAAAATAGAGTGAACTTTTTAATTTGCAGGTGTTTCCTTTTTCTGTCTCAGCCACTGTTTAAATCTCCCTCTCTCCTGTCAGGAGGACAGCCCCATTGTCCTCTTCACTTGGTGTGAGAGATGCCAAGAAGAGGCCTATTGTGGAGGCCTGAACTCCTGCATATCCAGGTAGCTTTGATAATGTTTTGTTCCTTCCTGTCTGGTGCTTTGAGGACCAGGTCACTTGTCCAGGAGCTCGAGGGAGTCCATGGTATAAGATAAAGGCTGAATAGGCCTTACGAGGTTCTCCACCTGGGCTGTGCTGCATTTAGCAACTAGGCAGGGAGCAGACCACATCCCTACTTCCCAGTCAACAGAGGTACTTGTGGGAAGGACTTTCCCTCCCTCATTTTGCAATATACTGGTGGTCTCCTTGGCTCTTGTGCTGATTATTACTGTAGCTGGGAAGATAGTGCTATCCTCAGTTAGGGTAGGTAAGTTGGAGAGGGGAAGGGATGAGGCAGGCGAGTTTAGAAGGTAGAATGAAATTATTGAGTGAGGTTATCTATCCCTTTCCATCCTGGCTTATGCTGTAATAGTTTTGTTATCACATAACACAAACATCACCCACACTTGTGGCTTTTTGCTGTGGTGTTTTACAGTTGACAAAAAGAGGAAGGTTCAGTTTTCTATTGCATGTTTAATAGTAAACAATTGTGTAAAGCTTCAGGCATCTTTGAATACAGCAGCTACTGACAGCTTCTTCCACTTCAGGGCCTACTAGTCACTGGAGGACTTGCTTAATGTAGATGCAGGGCCCAGCCTCAGGGAGTTCTCTTTCCAAGAATGGCCCATGAAGGAGGATAAATGGAAATAGTTCAGTAAAAATTGATTACAAAAGTCCGTTGACTAGCCTGAATTTCAACAGGGCTAAAAGTCTTTTTAAGTCAGATGTGTGGACTCCAGAAAGTGTAGTTTGGAGACTGAAGTGAGTCCTTTAGGATTTCTTTGAGGCTCAAACACTTCCTTCAGGATCCCAGTGCTGCTGGCACTACCACCATCATTGATCACACTTCTGGGCACTCTGGGGTTCTTCTTTTTCTTTCTTTCTTTCTTTCTTTCTTTTTTTTTTTTTGACAACTTCCATAATTATGGACAATAAACCATGCTAATTCCATCCCCCTCATTTTCCCCTTCACAACTCCACTCTCCACCATATTCCCCCCCTCTCAATTAGTCTTTTATTTTGATGCTATCATTTTCCCCTTTTATTATGATGGTCTTGTGTAGATAGTGCCAGACACTTCCAGGTCATGGGTATCCAGGCCATTTTGTGTCTGGAAGAGTGCATTGTAAGGAGTCCTACCCTTCCTTTGGCTCTTACATTCTTCACTGCCTCTTCCGCAATAGACCCTGAACCTTGGAAGGTGTGATAGAGATGTTTCAGTGCTGAGCACTTCTCTCTCAATTCTCAGCATTATGGTGCCTTTTGAGTCATCCCAGAGGTAATTGCCATCTGGAAAGAGAAGCTTCTCTAACCAAAAATGAGAGTGGCATTAAAATATGGGCATGAACATTAAGAGAAGTACCTCCTGGGCAGTTTAGTGAGCATAATAAATGGATTTAGCCAGACACCATTAGGTGTTACACCCTTAGGGCTCATGACCTCCCCAGTCATAGGTTTTCAGTGTCAGGCATGTATTCCTTCCTTGGAGTGGGCCTCCAGCTGGGGTTCTGCTTGAGCCACTCTCTACTCAAGATAGTAGCTTATTTTTTATCATCTTTCAGAAACTGGGCTGCAGAAGCATGGATCACATTCAATCCACAGTCAGTGATGAATGCTGTGGTCAGCTAGTTTTCTCTCCTTCATTCAGCCTGGAACCACAGCCCATGGAATGGTGCTGGCCTCAGGGTGGATCATCCTACTTCAGGATTATTCTAATCCTGTCAAGTTGATAATCAGTGTTAACCATCACATCATCCAGCTCCGGGAAGGAGTTCACCAGTACTCCATGCTCATGTGTTGGCCAAGCTGCTACTGCATGGGATGTGCTTGTGTGCTGCAAGTTCACCTAATGGCTGCTCCTCAGCTCCAGCACTCTTTGGAATTTAACCAGAGCACCTGTGGAATTTTCTTGCATCTGGTACATGCATCTCAAAGTCCAGGGTGTCACTGAGTGTTCCTCAGGGTAAGATTTTGCCCTTTAGAGAGGCCAGAAAGTGAACAGAGAGTGGGAGGGATACTGTGGGCCTGGTATAGCCTTTGAGTATTGTTTTACCAGGTGAAAATGATTTGCAGGGTGGGGTGGGGTGGGGGAAACTGTGTTGTATCCCCCAAAGCCTAAGAGGAAGTGCTCTATTGGTGCCAGCTGGGTCACTTGGCACATATACAACATGCTGATCCCGACAGCTGGAACTCCTTCATTTATGGTCATATATTTTTGACTTCTATTAAGCCCCTGGTTGATTTTGTGGTCTCTCAGGGTGCTGGTTTCTTTCTTTCTTTCTTTTCTTTTTTTTTTTTTTTTTTTTTCAAGGTAGGGTCTCACCCTGGTCCAAGCTGACCTGGAATTAACTATGTAGTCTTAGGGTGGCCTCGAACTCTCGGTGCTCCTTCTACCTCTGCCTCCCAAGTGCTGGGACTAAAGGCATGCGCCACCACGCCCGGCGGGTGCTAGTTTCTTAAAGGGGCTGCACTTGACATGGTTTTAACTTGTCTGAAGTAGTTTTAGGCATAAAGATTCAGTGACACAACTCTCCATATAAATGGTCTTACTATACAGACCTCTAGTAATAGATTTATGTGCCTGATGTGGTACATGTCTATAGTCCTAGCACTCTTGAGGAAGAGTCAGGAGACTAGCTAGTTTGGGGCTATCCTGGACTACATAAGGAGACCTTGTCTCCAATGAAATGTATCCCCCAGCATACCAGTTAATTGTGCTTTACACGGCTTGGATGATGAGGGGAACTGGTGCAGCTGTGGGCACAAGGCCTGGCTGAGGCTGACCGTGAGGCAGCATGTTCCTCATTCTCCCTTTGGCCCCCTGGCTCTGCATGCTCTGGGGAAAGCTTTCCTCAGCAGCACTCGTGCTTCCCCTTTCTCTGTTTATACATTTGCCATGTCAGAGTTGTGCTGTTTGCTGTCTTGCCCTGGCCTACTAGATCAACTTTGTGTACCTTAAACACTAAAAAGCTCAAACAAACTGTTATAGAAAATGGCATACCAAGTGATGTGAAGTACCCTGCTAGGCTCATTTACATTAAAACGCCCCATGTCTGATCCCTGGCCTCTCTGCCTTTACTTTCCTGATTTTTACATCATCACATTTTGAGGGGAAGATGTTGGAAGTATGGGTAAAATAATACTGCAAAATGATAGCAAATTAAATCACTCTTGTGATTATTTTGGTGTGGCTTAGCATGTTGTGCCTGTTTCAGGAGGTATACCTCTGATAGGTCTCAGGGGTTAGTCATACCTGCTCTGGTGTAGAGTCTTACCAAGAGGGGAAATGCTATGAAAGCAGCCAGCAGAAAGCTAGACAGGTGTAACTAGCACCCTAGACAGTAGAGAGTAGTAGCTCTGTGCTGGTCCCTCTACTTGTCATACCTGCCTGAATGGCCGTGTCTCCCCAAGAGGTGTGCAGCTGGGCATGCTGATGACCAGTATTCAACACTGATGATGAGCAAGTGTAGAGACTCTGAGGGCAAACCCTGTGTGCTGTTTTGGTTTTGATTTTTTTTTTTTTTTTTTTTTTTTTGAGGCAGAGTCTCAGGAAGTGTAATCTGGCCTCATTAGCACTATGCTGAGCCTTTATCTGCTGAGTGTTAGGATTACAAGTATGTGCCCCAATGCTTGGTTTAATTCACTACTGGATAAGCACTCTACCAACTGAGCTATATCTTTAACCTAGGGCAAGCCTTCTGAACAACAGTGGGACAAGGATTTAAGCAAATATAGGCATACTTCCCTTTCAAGAAACACATGGTTTTCAATCCAAGTTCTAAAAGTTTTATATTTTATTGATTTAAATTTTATTTTAGAGAGAGAGAGAGAGAATTGGCATGCCAGGGCCTCAGCCACTGATATCCAACTCCAGTTGCTTGTGACACCTAGTGGGCATCTGTGTCCTTATGCTTGCCTCACCTTTGCGCATCTCGCTTACATGGGATCTGGAGAGTTGAACATGGGTCCTTACGCTTTGCAAGCAAGTGCCTTAACCGCTAAGCCATTTCTACAGCCCTTTATTGATTTTTGTAAAGAAAATAGTTGTTTGAATCAAGGTTGAAATGAAACTCAATGTGTAGCTCTAGCTGTCTTGCAGTTTGGGACCCTCCTGTTTGTGTCTCTCAAGTATTGGGGTTACAGGTATGTGTCACCATGCTTGGACTAAGAAAAATATTTAAAGGTGAAAATAAATACTAAGATGGTCTTTGGGTGCACCTTATTATGTTTCATAACAAAAATTCTTTAGGCTAGACTTTCTATGTAAGTGCTGGGAAGAATAATGCAGTGAACGCACTCAGCATAAGACATTTTCATTACCGATAATATTAAATGTTTTCTTTATTTGAGAGAGAGAATGGGCATGCCAGGGCTTTCAGCCATTGCAAACAAACTCCAGCACACATGTGCCCCTTGCGTACATGTGTGACATTGCATGCTTATGTCATTGTGCATCTGGTTTACGTGGGACTTGGAGACCTAAAGTTCCTAAGCTTTTCAGGCAAGAGCCTTAACTGCTAAGCCATTTCTCCAGCCCTCATTGGCAGTAGAATCACAACAGTAAACACCTTCCTTACCTGCCTCTGAAGTTGCCATTATTAGGGTTTTAAAAAAATTATTTCTATCCATTTGATTCTGTATAATTTGCGACCCAGTCTCCACAGATTTGTCCAGGAGACTGGAAGCCAGCACTGCTTATTAATTCTTGGTTTCAATCTTGTGACATTTGTGGCTAGAAACAGCTGTTTCTTGAAACCGGGTATGGCTGTACAGCTACCCAACTGGCATGGGTAGGTACAGTAGGGACCTGTTCTGAGCAGTCATGTTCCCTCCTTGGACACTGCTTGTCCTGTTCTCTTGGCACTTGTGGGATGCTAGGGTGGCCTGCCCCCACTGACAGCCTGTGTCCATCTTTCAAGGTTTGCTTCCCTCAGGCAGATTATCTCTGCACCAAGCATCCTTGTCTGACATTGATAGTGCACAAGAGGCCTGTTCTACAGATAGCAGCCAAGGCTATTGCATTTCTTCTCTTCCTAGCTCTGCCCTACCTTCCTACTGGCTGCTCTGTCCCTTGGGCAGTTAGACAGGGAGATGTTCTGCTGTATGGCCCTGTAAGGAGAAGAAAGTGGCTGTGTTCCCATTGTTTCTGTGGAGTCTGAAGTATGCTCCGTCCTTCTCTGTCACCAGAACTTTAACTTTGGCAAAAACAACAACAACAACAAAAACGTTCCCCTGTCCATCTTTCTTGCTGCCCCCTACAACTCAGCCCAGTTCTTATCAAGTGAAACAGCTGGTTTTCCCAGGGGCACTAGAGATCTCTTAATATAGTGTAGTTCTTTCTATGCATATTCAGAGTCATTCAGAGATGGTGGCCCCTTGCAACTATAACTACATTGCATGTGCTCGCTCGCTTGCTCTCTCTTTCTCTCCTTCTCTCTCTCTCTCTCTCTCTCTCTCTCTCTCTCCCTCTCCCCCCCCCCCCCAAGGTAGGATCTCACTTTGTAGTTCCAAGCTAGCCTGAATTCACAAAGATCCTACTTCTTGCCTCCCAAGTGCTGAGATTAAAGGTGTACACTACCATGCCTGGCTTGTCCTCTCTATTTTTGTCACTGT
This sequence comes from Jaculus jaculus, assembly GCF_020740685.1. Lineage (NCBI taxonomy): Eukaryota > Metazoa > Chordata > Mammalia > Rodentia > Dipodidae > Jaculus > Jaculus jaculus. Next base: position 118,924,769 of record NC_059105.1, read on the forward strand.
CCTGTCACTCTTAGTTACCTCAGTCTTCAGAGAGACCTAAAGTGCTATCATCTTCTGACAGTTTCCCATGTGTGTAGGTTGAGGGAGGGGTATATCTAGCAGTACCAAGCCTATGGCTTTTGGCTTCCTCTTCCATGGTCATTCCTGAAGCTGACCCTTCCCCAAGTGCCTTGTTCAGGAGCCCAGTCGTCTGAAGCCATACATCTCTTCCTCCTGTGTGGCCTGTTCTTGGCTCTCCCCTTCTCACTGTCAGGTCCAGTGGAACTTTTTCCATTAGCCAATGGCCATGCTGCAGTTACCATCATTATGATTCCAGAGTTTGGGAATGCTCAAATGACTAGAAGGATGGAGATGTTTTTGATGCTGGGAGATTGGGGAGAGGTGAAGTTTTTGAGGGGTCTCTGGAAGAGGAGTGAGAGAGAGAAAGAAGCATTAGTACAGGAGGAGGTGGGAACATAGCAAGACAGTGCATGGAGGTGCTAAACAGCTGAATTTGAATGTTTTTTCCCATGTGATAATTTTTGAATATTCACTGTAAAGGGTTTATTGAAACATGGTCCTTTTTGGGGGGGGGGAAGAAGCATGAGATGCTTACCACTAATGTTAACATTTTAAAATATTTTCTCCCAATCTCCACTTAGTATGTAGTACTTCTGTGTACTTATACTAATAGATTTTAGAATCTTCACTTGTCAGGTTGTCAGAAACACTGGTTTCCATTTCAGTTGTCTACACAGTATTGGTACTAGGAACTGAACCCAAGGTCTCATGCATGCTAGGCAAACACTTCCACTCAGACCGGTCTATGTCCATCCATGACCTTAGTCTTCTGTTGAGTGGTTTTTCTCCTCACTATGCTGGCCTCTTGTAGCAAACGCATTATGTGTTGTCCACTGACACCCTCTTCTATACCCCAAGTGATGCAGTAGACTCCAGATGCTGCATATATCTGCTTTTTGAGATGGTTGGAGTCTAAACAAGGATGGTCTCATCCCACTAAGAAGTCTAGACTTTGTGTTAGTGGAGAGACCATGTTGTCCTGTTACTTTGATAGATTGTGTCTGCTAAAGATCTGAATACATGGTACCTTCTTTGTAAGACATATTTTAGATTAAAAATAATTTTAACATGATAATCATGCAGCCTAGTATAGCATAAATGCATTTACTAAGATTTAGGAGAAAAGGCAAGACACAAAATGTTTTGTACTCACTGATTTACATAAAACATGCAAGTAGAAAGGACTGTTTTTCCTATTATTTGTGTGAGTGTGTGTGTGCTTGCACGCACATGAGCACTTATGTTGGGGTTTCTTTTTGCTGCAAGTGAATGCCAGGTACAGGCTGCACCTTCTGCGGTATGGTTTCAGGTGGGAATTGCAATTGAATATGTGCTAGCAGGGTTTTTTTTTTTTTTTTTTAAATAAAATGGCTTTAACCACTGAGAAATTTCCCTAGCCTAGTACCAGCTTTAATTAAGGTGTGGTCTGCCCTTATTTTTTGAACTATGGTAATACTGTTTCATTAAGAGGCTTTCTATTCTTGAGTGGGAGAGATGGCTTAGTGGTTAAGGCGCTGCCTGCAAAGCCAAAGGACCCAGGTTTGATTCCCCAGTACCCATGGAAAGCCAGATGCACAAGGTGGCATATATGTCTGGAGCTTATTTGCAGTGACTAGAGGCCCTAAGCATTCCCATTTCCTCTCTATCTGCATCTCTCCCTGTCTCTCAAATAAAAATAAAATATTATTATTTTCCTATTCTTATTGGCCTTGATTGATTGTGTTGTTATGTCCTAAGGATTGGGCTGGGATGTACCTCTGACACTTGGGGCAAAATCTTGCTGGGGCATTTGACTAACATGCTTCTGGTGGTAGGAAACCAGGTGTAGGTGCCTTTATTTTGTTGACTTTATGGTGTTTTATAACTTAGAAGTATTTTGAGTTTTAAATGAGACTTTGGGGAACTTTCTTCCTTTGGATGCTATGGTGGTTTGAATTAGGTGTCCCCCATAAACTCATGTGTTCTGAATGGCTGGTCTCTACCTGGTGGCAATTTGGGAGGTAGAGCCTTGCTGGAGGAGGTGTGTTTTTGGAGACAGGCTTAAGAGTATTATAGCCAGGTCCCATTTGCTAGAGTTCAGCTCACTCTCCTGCTGTGGCAGAGGTGATGTCCAGCCTCTGCTTGTGTCATCTTTCCCCTGCCATCATGGAGCTTCCCCTTGAGACTGTCAGCCAAAATAAACATTTTTCCTCCCAAGATGCTTTTGGTTGGGTGCTTGTGCCAGCAGCATGAAGGTAATTACAACAGATGGCTAGCCCAGAGTTTAGTTGTTATACAGCACTCTTCTTGAGGTAAATCTGGCAGAGCAAATAGAAGTCTAATGGGAACACCTTGTCCAAAGTACGTAAGTCAGACTTAGTTTTTATAAATCCCATTTAAGTTTCATTGAAAGAGGTACTGTCATTTTCAGTTACTCCTCTTTGCTTATTAAAGTAAGTGGAGTAGTACAGATCAGAAGGTCAGATTTGAAGTAGGACTGTGTAGAAGTTTAGAAACACAGCCTTCAGTGGGACGTCACCTCTCCTATAAATGGAGAATGGCATACAATGGAGAATGGCTGTCTCATTCAATGGCTCCTGAGACAAAGTGTCTTTCCTTGACTCTGTTCTGTCCTATAATGAAAGGCAGATTACTGGCCTTTTTTCTGAGTATCTTCATTTACCACTGTAATTGCACTGGCTGATGTTCTTTCTTGGAATCTCATTCATAAATGAGGCTAAGTATTATGGACACATACAGGCATTATAAATATAAATATTCCTAAAATACAGTAGAATAGTCAGGTGTGTCCTAATCATGTCTTCTGAAGTGGTTGTGAACTCTGAGGTCCTATGGTTTTCCTCTTTGACCCGGCTGTCACATCCCTGTTCTCCTTCCCTCCCTCTTTCCTCTGTCCCCTTACTTTCTGTACTCTTGGCCATATTATGAAAGATATTTTCTGTCTCTTTCACTGGCCTGTCTGTCGTTTAACCATTCCTTCTTTGAAATCCTTGATATGAGCTTCTGTTGCTTCAGAAGGGCGTGAAAGCCACTGGGTTCTAACTGTAGTGGGTGGATAAGCTCCTCAGGAGTTGCCCAGAGTTCTTGCAGCTGAGGTAGTAGGTCTGTGTCAAAGGGCTCTTCCATGTAGGGTTAATTTCTGAGGAAGTTACTCTAGAAGGCATTTAGGATCCAAGGGAAATTCCTGGAAGGCTGGTTGCATAAGGCCAGGCAGAGAAGGTTCTGCACACACCATCTGCTTCTTAGGTGTCAGACAGCTCTCTTTCTTCCATCCTTCACCTGCAGAGGGCTGGCTCAGTGGAACCTGCTTGTTGTGACCTGCAGTGTTGACGTGGATCCTTGCATCAGTGACTTTAGCCTGTGGCAGGAGGCCAGCAAGGGCAAGTCTGGAAACAAATGCCAGTCCACAAATGAAACACTGAGCAGCTCCTAGGGAAGAAAGAAATAGCAAAGAATTAGAATCAGGAATATAAAGGAAGGGTTATCATTCTTGCTCTTAAGAAAAAGAAGGGCAGACTGGAGAGATGGCTTAGTGGTTAAGCGCTTGCCTGTGAAGACTAAGGACCCCGGTTCGAGGAGGCTCAATTCCCCAGGACCCACGTTAGCCAGAGGCACAAGGGGGTGCACGCGTCTGGAGTTCGTTTGCAGTGGCTGGAAGCCCTGGCATGCCCATTCTCTGTCTGTCTCTATCTGCCTCTTTCTCTGTCTGTCCCCCTTAAATAAATAAACAAAAAAATTTTTTTAAAAAGAGAAGGGAAAGCTAGTTGGTTTAGAGTTAGTGTTTATTTTAAAAACAAACATTTTTAAAAATAGTTTTAAATCTAAATTTACAGAAGAGTTACAAAGGCTGGACAGAGTGTCCCTGCACCCCTTCCTTGTCCCAGTTTCCCCTACTGTTAACCTCTTAATGTCCCATCCTACAATTAATCACAACCAAAATTGACACATTATTAACTGAAGGGCATATTTTATTTAGATTTCCTTAGATTTTTGCCTAATGAACTTTTCCCACTACAGGATTCAGTCCAAGCCACCATATTATATTATATGTCAAATGCATATTGGTTGTTGCTCTTTCTCAGAATGTCCTTGTTTTTAATGACTTGGACAGTTTTGAGTACAAATGTTCAGATTTTGTACAGTGCCCTTCAATTGGCTTTGTGTGATATTCTGGCATCATTGAACTGAGATGGGTTTTAGCAAGGAAGACTATAAAAGGGAAGTGTCCTCATCACATTTTATCAGCAGTACACTGTCACTATGGCGCGGTCACCTGGCCAAAATTGTGTTTGTCAGGTATCTCATCCCCCAAACACGCTGGATCTTTTGGAGGGAAGTCACTGCATTCAGCCTACCCAGAGGAGTGAGAAGCTGTATTTTACCCCTTGAGGAAGGAGTATCAACACTATTTGGAACGCTCATAGGAATTGCATCACCTTTCCTCCATTTTCCCATGTGTCCAGTCATTTGTATCAGTAGATTCAGGGCTATTATTTAATATTGGGGGTGATATCCAATGCTGGGTTATTTCATTACATGCATTTTTTTTTCAGTGAATGCCTGGAGTTAGGGGAGGTGACTTGGATATATGGGACTGTGCCACAGGGAAGTCATTAGGATCATGGTAAAATGGCCTCAAGCATGTGTGATGGGTGGCTTTAGTGGACAGAATTGTCAAGGGTATAGGGCAGAGGTGTACACCAAGGACCAAGCTGGTTTGAACCCTCCTCATCCTCAATGTTTACAAAGTGAGATGCAAGATGTAGCATGATTCAAAGGCCCCAGGATATTAAAACACCCAATGGGAGTTGTCTTTTACAAACCATCCATGGGTACTGTTGGTGGTGGTGGTTTAGGAGCTTTAACATTGGAGAGCCTGGGCCACTGCGGTGGAATCATGGCATGCCCTTCTCTCAGTCCCATTCTGAGGGGAAGGTTGGCTCAAAGTAAGCTTAGTGCAGCAAACTCAGCTCTCCATCTCTTCTTCTTAAGAGGATGTATAGAATGTGTTTCCTACTGAGTATGCTAGGGCATACCTGTAATACCAGGAATTAAGGCCAGTTTTAGCTGCATGGTGAGCTCAAGGCCAGCCTAGGCTAAATAAGACCTTGTTTCAAAAAAGCCAAAAAAGAAAAAAAAAAAAACAAAAATTAATTTCTACCCTATAACTATGGATGGCTAATTTTTTCCTGCTCTCTGACCTGGTGACACAGTGATACCCAAGTCAGGAGAGTTCCATGAGCTTCCAACTGGGACCTAGTCTGGGAGCAGAAATAAACCCAGTGCCCCTGAGGCATGGACCAGCCTTATGCAGTGGCTGTTTCTCCTTAGGCACTCACACACACTTAGTTTATAAGCCCCCCAGGCAGGAAGAAGCAAATTTCAGTGGACAAGAACGTTGAAAGTTGATAACCTGATGCAAGGGAAGCATGCAGAACCATCTAACACGTAGAGGCAAAAACCGTAAAGACCAGTAGACCAAGTACACTAATACAGAACTGTGCATCCCAAGAGACAGCCTTTTGTACAGTCTCTGAGCCATGTTCATGGTTCCCACATTGGAGATGAGTGGGCAACAGTGCTCAGGAGAACAGATCCTGAGGAGCACACGGTCATGGGCAAGATGGGATTTATACTCTTACTTTAACTGTATTAGGAATCTACTATTCAGAGTGGTCCTTAAAATCAGAGTATGATATGTTTCAGGAGATTTTCTTGTCTGAGGAGTTGGCCTTATTGATATACTTTTCCTTAGAGGGTCAATGCATCAGGCATTTGTCACTTTTTTTTAAAAATTTTTATTTACTAGAGAGAGAATGGACATGCCAGGGTCTAGCCACTGCAAACAGACTCCAGACACATGTATCATTTGTGTATCTGGCTTGCATGGTACTAGGGAATTGAACCTGGGTCCTCAGACTTCACAGGCAAGTACCTTAACTGCTAAGCCATCTCTTCAGTCCCTCATTTTCATTTTACTCCTAGAGTCTGCCTTGTCAGTTGGCTGACAGGATGCCTCAAAGGGTGTAAGACTCTGGGGCTCTTTAGGGATGGTTTGGTTTAATGTGACCGTGAAGGTGCAAACAGCCAAGTCCAAGAAGAGGTGCAGGTAAAAGCCGACCCTGGAATGTGTGTCTACAGGCCTGTAGGAAGCATAGTCCTTGGACCTTCAGCGTAAGGGACCTTTCTACCTGCCCTACAACTGACTACCCATTAGATAGAAGCAGTGGCACCACATTGCCAGCTTCCTCCTCAGTTTGAATTCTAAGAATACCATCGGCTGGCTCCGGAGTCTTGACAATATTTGGTGGTTTCTAAAAACAAGCTGGTGACTCTCCTCTCCCAAGCCTGGCTACCTAAGCTAATTCATTTCTTTTGAATGTTGGTTGGAACCTTTTTGGTCTAGTCAGTTATAGAGGGTAGGGTTTCTGACAGATAAAAATTGAAGGAGCTGGGCCTAAAGAGATGGTTCAGTGGTTCAGTTGTGTCAAAATTCTTGATTGTCAGTGAATGAGAGGCTTAAACTAGATGCAGGGGAGTAAGGAGCTCTTTCCTGTCTCATGTTCCCCTAATTGTCCCTATATTTCTGTTGTACTTCAAAAAAATACTTTAAGAAAACACCCAATTAAACTTCTGACAAATGTTCTAAAGGAATATAGCAAACAAACACACATCTGTTAGTGAAAGTCTACTGAGTATCAGTAAGAACATCAGGAATCTGGCACTCAAGCCATGGCCCACACCTTCTCTTCTGTTGACGTTCTGTGTGGTGGAGACTTAAGTTCCAAGAGTTGTGATCAGCTCCTCTTCACAGAGCTGAGACTCTGCCTCCAGGTTGAGAATGCTGGGGCCTCTATTGCTACGTGTCATCTCAGCTTGCTTGAGAAACAGAGAACATTCCAGAAATGAGAAGCCAGGAAGATAAATGCTACCGTCCTCACTCAAACAGGCCCAACCTCTAGAACAGCGACTCAGAAATACTTTCCAAGTAGAGGAGTGGGCTATAAAACTGGAAAGGTAAGAACCTCTTCCTAAAGGTATTGAGTTTATAAGAGATTAAAGGGAAGTTCAAGACTAAGGGTCCTTCCCTCCCTCTCTGTTCTCCTATTAAACACATAAACACACACAGTTCAGAGCTGAGTGATAACATTGGATACAGATGGTTTAATAGAAATTGTACAGCAAAAAAGAACCCATATAAAACCATCATCACCCAGAGAGACAGTACTGTTGTATGCAGTTAGGACAGTGTCCCTGAAGAGCAACACTCTTTGCCACCAAGTTACTGAAAATATGAGCAAACAAAAGCAAGACCTGGAGAAGAAGGAACCTGTATCCACAGTTGCTGTAGTGTCATTTTTTAACACAAATTGTAAGTAAATTATGTAAAACAGGAAAATATAGGAAGACGAAACATATTTCACAGAAGCTACCTAAGAAAAGACACAGATGTTGGACTTTAACAAAAAGCTAAAGGAAAGTCATGGTTAAAGAAATAAGGTATGGCTTAACAGTTAAGGCAGTTTGGCCTACAAAGCCAAAGGACCTAGGTTCAGTTTCTCAGGACCCATGTAAGCCAGATGCACAAAGTGGTGCATGTGTCTGGAGTTCATTTGCAGAGGCTGAAGGCCCTGGCATGTCCATTCTCTCCTTCTCTCCCTCTCCCCTCTCTCCAATAACTAAATAAAAATAAAAATAAAAAAGAAGGTATGCTAATAGTGTCTTATCAAGTAGAAAGCATCAAAAAGGACATAGAAATTCTTAAAGAAAAAAAAAAGCCTCAGGAGCTGAAAAAGTAACTGAAACGAGAACCCACTAGAAGGCAGGACTGTAGATACTCACTGGCTGAAAAAAGAATCAGCTTGATCTGATTCAGATGACAAAAAAAAGTGAACAGGGCCTGAGAAATACCAGTATGGACACTTATATGTGATAAGAATATCAGGGGCTGGAGAGATGGCTTAATGGTTAAGCGCTTGCCTGTGAAGCCTAAGGACCCTGGTTCGAGGCTTGATTCCCCAGGACCCACAAGGGGGCGCACACGTCTGGAGTTTGTTTGCAGTGGCTGGAGGCCCTGGTGTGCCCATTTTCGCTCACTCACTCTCTGTTACGCTCAAATAAATTTTAGAAAATTAAAAAAAAAGAATATCAGAAGGAGAAGAGGGATGAAGGAGCAAAAATAGATCTTAAAAGAAAATCATAGAAACTTCTCAAGTCTGGTGAAAAATATTTGTCTATAGACCCAGGAAACAGTGAACTCCTACTAGATAAAATTCAAAAGACCCATGCCAAGGCTCATGGTAAAAATGTTGAAAGTTGAGCAAAATGAGTTATTGTGTAGAAATGAATTCCAATAGAATTAATAGTTGGCCTCTCAGTACAAATAGCACAGCTGAAAAAGCAGTAGGGTACCATTTCAAAGTTTTGAACAAAAAACAAAACAAAATATAACAAAGCATTGTCAAACTAGTATATTATACCCAGAAAACCTGTCTTTCAAAAACAAAAGTGAAATAAAGATGAAAGTGAAAGAAACATTTTCAGATTTAGAAAACAAAACAAAAGCCCAGAGAGTTTGTTAACAGACTGCCCTTCAGGAAATGCTAAGTGGAGTTCTTTAGGCTGAAATCTCATAACCAGAGACAATTTATGTTTAGATGAGAATGAGAAACAATGCTGGTAGAGGTAATTATGTAATTATAAAAGCCATTAAAAATGTATAACACTTCCCTTTCTTCTTTTAAATGATTTTTAGAAGCAACTTTTTAAGTAATATGCACATAATTATACTGTTGAGCCTACAGCATTTAGAAATGTAGTATATGTGGCAGCCATAGCGTGTTAGATGGATCAAAGCTGTATTAGGCTGTGGAGATGGTACCACATGGCAACTCACATCCTGAGGAAGGAAGGGAGGGAATAATAAGAGAACCAGACATTGTACAGAAGAAGGCTAACATCATAGATTCTAATTTTATGCTTGCACTCTTCTCTTTCCTTGGCATCATTGAAACATGAGATTATATAATGTAATATAATTATGACTATGCCTTGGGATTGTAACATGTGGAGATGAAACATGTAACAATAGCTGGTGAAAAAGGAAGGGGACCAGAACTACTTAGGAGCAATGCCACTGGAATCCTGTGCATGAAACAGTAATGAGAGGTAACATAGAAAGTATATACTTAATGCAAGGCAAGATTGTACAGAGAATAGAGGAACTGACAGAGAAATCTATGTTCCCCTTGCCACCCTCAAAGGAAGGGGCATGTGCCTGTGTTTTTAGTAAGGGTATATACTAAGTATCAGAATGTTACTGTGTTTTAAGAGAGAGAGAAAGGAAGAGAGAGAACATGGGTCCTGGGGAATTGAACCTGGATCCTTTGGCTTTGCAGGCAAATGCCTTAACCACTAAGCCATCCCTGTAGGTCAAGAAGGAACTATTTTTGCTTTGGATAGTGAGGGCCCTGCACTGTCTGTGGGCCCCTCACTTAAAAAGTAGTGGGGTATCATATTCAAAGTTCTAAATGAAAAAAGTATAATAAAGCATTGTCAACCCGGTGTATTTTACCCAGTAAAACCTACCTTTAATATCTTTAAGATCTGTATATACTAAATATGAGAATGTTACTACATTATTACATCAACACATAGTAACTGGACTTGTGTAGTAGTACAAAATTGCAAGGTACAGTCTAGCAGGCATTTATGATCTGCTGATAGGTCCTCCCCAGATTCATAGGTGGAAGCCCTAATTCCATGTGTAACTGTACTTGTAAGTAAGGTCTGCAAGTGGCAGTTGAGGTTTCATGAGGTCATAAGTGTGAATTCTTAATCCTATAGCTCTAGTATCTTTATAAGAGACTACACAAGGCCCTGGTACATTATTCATTCCTCCCTCTCTCTTTCTTCTCTCTCCTTGATATATATTTATCAAGCAAATAGTAGTGCCCAGACACCCAGCCCAGGCTGTAAACACCAAGCCTCTTGATATATGTGTGTATATATATGTATGTGTGTGTGTGTGTGTGTGTGTGTGTGTGTGTATGTATATATATATATATATGAGGGGGGAGAGAGAGAGAGAGAGAGAATGAGTTGGCACACTAGCACCTCCAACCACTGCAGTCGAACTCTAGATGTGTGTGCCACCTTGTATGCATGTGTCACCTTGTGTGTCTGGTTTATGTGGGATCTGGGAAATTGGACATGGGTAGTTAGTCTTCACAGGCAAGCACCTTAACTGGTAAGCCATCTCTCTAGCCCATATATATATATTTTTAAAGAGACAGATAGAAAGAAGTGCACATGGAAAGATCAGTTCAATAAGATGGCTGTCTGCTAGCTACAGAGAGAGCTCTTGGCAGGAGCTGAATCGCCTGGACCTTGATCTTAGACTTCTTGGCCTCTAAAGCTATGAAAAAAATGTCTTTTGTTTTAGCCCCCTATTATGTGACTTTGGTAGTTTGAGTCAAGTGTCCCCCATAAACTCATGTCCTGAAATGCTAGGTCCCCAGGTAACAATTTAGGAATTGGAGCCTTGCTGAAGGAGGTGTAGGAGGTAAAGGTGAAGGAGCCAGCTTCCCTTTGCCAGTGTTTGACTCACTGTCCTGTTGCTGTTGTCTACCTGTTTATTAGCCAGGAGATGATGTACAACCTCTGCTCATGTTACATTTCCCCTGCCATCATGGAGTTTCCCCTTGGTCTATAAGCCAGAATAAACCCTTTCTTCCCATAAGCTTTTGGCTTTGGATTTTCTGTGAGAAAGTAACCATAACAGTGACTTTGTCATGGCAACCTGGGCAGACTAGTGGGCTTCTAATGTGGAGTCCATGTCAATTCTCAGCACCCAGCAGCATTACTGTCAAGGTCTGCCACTCTGGGAAACTGGGCAGGCAACCCTCTTTAAAGTTATAAAGGCAGCTGCATGAAAGGTAATCACACATCAAAAGGCCACTTTGGAGATTATCTTCTCATTACCTTCCTCAGAGCTGTTTGCTGACCAGCCCCATGACAGGAGCCATCTGCTGACCTTCTGTGGGGTCAGGCTGGATGCAAGTGACATGTGGGAACAGAATTGCATGTCAGCAACTATTCTAATTCCAGAAATGCCAGGTTTGCTGTGGGTTTTGATCTCCTCTCTGTTTTTCCCCAAATAATGATGGTTGCTCATCCCCGGGTATTTGTAGAGCAGCTTCCTCTGTTCAGCCCCTTCCTCTTGTGCTGCCTTGTTCAAGACCTGCAGAGTGCTATCTTAATTTGGCACTCTCTGGACATTTAAAGCTTTGCTGAATATTGTTCCAAGTAATCTGATGAATACAAGACTCTAGGACTTGTTTCTTAAACATCTGAATTACTGATATGTTGGGCAGTTTTCTTGTGACTTATTTTCCTCTTTTCTAGGCCACCTAGGGGAGAATAGTGCAAACTCTTGTGGAATTAATGTTAGACTTTTTCTTTTTCTTTTTAGTCAACAAACTTTATATTATAAAGCAGTTTTAGTTTTACAGCAGAATTGAGAGTCCCATACCCCGTTCAACACACATGCATTTTAGTCATGCTGTTGTGACCTGAAAAGGAAGACACTACTTTTTAGAGAGGCAGTAAGCTTCTCATCTTGGGTAAAGGTGCAGGTGTTGGGCTGCCTGGCCCCATCTGCAGCCCAGGGCCCAGGGCCTGGTGCCACGGCATTAAACTGTGGGCCCAGTGACACCACAGATGGCATTAGCAGAGTAGTATTGCAAAAGCCTTGGCTGTAGGTGTCCCAGCCTGTCACATTATGAAAGTAGAAGACAAGTAGTGGTCAAGGCAGAGAATGTAGTTTAATCAATGTGGACATGTGGAGAAGACAATATAAAGGGAGTCAGTATCCCCAAGTCTGCTTCAAGGGTCTGATAGGAGCTTTAAGGTTTTATAGAAAAGGGAAACAGAAGGGAGTTGACAGGGTACACTGTTTTGTCAGGCCAGTTGTCTGGTCACAATCCCAAGGGTTCTCTAAGGAAAACTGGGAAAGCTGTTATCATCACATGAGGGGAGCATTCTGGCTTTGTGTTAGGGATTTTCTTGTTGCTGACAAAATACCTGACAAAGGCAGCTTTAAGGAAGGAAGGTTTATTTTGGCTCACAGTGTGAGGTAGCTGGTCATATTGCATTCACTGTCAGGAAGCTGAGAGAGGTGAATGCTGGTGTTCAGTTCACATTCTCCTTTTTATTCAGTCTGAAACTCCAGCTCATAGAATGGTGCCACCCACAGTTAAAGTGGATCATCTTTCCTTAGTTAAACCTTTCTAGAAACACCTCCACAATCATGCCCAGAAGTATGTCTCTTAGGTGATTCTGAAATCTAGTCAAGTTGATAATGAAGATTAGCTGTCAGTTTTTCAGGAGATGACCACTCCTGCTTTGGGGCACAGCCTCACCATCAGGGGAATTGTCCTCATGTTAGGGGTGATCTCCTCTTGTTCTGGAGAGCACTTTCAGCTTCTTGTCTCTTGTCATAGAGCTGTCCTTCAATCAGTCCTATCATTCCTGGAATTCAAGGTAATTGCTGGAGAGAGTGACTCAGAAAGAAAAAGTTAGTAACTGCTGCCTGGCTTCAATGTTATTAGCAGAACCAGATCTTCCAGTTAGTCACACCTCAGGCTGTCATTTAAGATTTAAGTTGTAGGTCTGGAGAGATGGCTCAGTGGTTAAGGATGCTTGCTTGCAAAGTCTGCTGGCTCTGAGTTCAGTTCCTCACTATCTACATAAAGCTGGATGAACAAAGTGGTACATGCATCTGGAGATACTTTGTAGTGGCAATAGGCCATGGCTCACTCGTGTGTGTGTACTCTCCCTCTCCCTTTATCTGCTTGCAAATAAATAAAAAAAAATTTTAAACTTTTATCTCTTTTTTGGGGAGGGCAGGCAGATAGAGAATGGGTGCACCAGGGCCGTTAGCCACTGCAAATAAACTCCAGATGCATGTCCCACCTTGTGAATCTGCCTTATATGAGTCCTAAGGAATCAAACCTGAGTCCTTTGGCTTTGCAGGGAAGTGCCTTAACCACTAAGCATCCCTTCATCCCTTAAAAACTTCTTTTTTTCAAGATAGGGTCTCACTCTAGTTCAGGCTGACTTGGAATTCACTATGTACTCTCAGGGTGGCCTCAAACTCTCAGCGACCCTCCTACCTCTGCCTCCCAAGTGCTTGGATTAAAGGCATGCACCACCATGCCTGGCCCCTTAAAAAACATTTTTTAAAAAAAATACAGCCAGGTGCTTTGAAAACCAAAACACTTAAACTGTAGTCCTGCCTCACATCTCATTCAACCACTAGTGCCATTTGACCTAGAGCCAGTAAATGTAATTTAGTAATCTTGATACTTGTTAGAGCATGATAAATAAGGATTTTTTAGGACCTTCTCAGCAGGTTTATGAGTCATTCAAGGTGGCAGAGAGATAGTGGCATCTCCGAATACAGTGTGGACAAGTGGAAAAGGATGGGGATCAGTGGATGGAAAGTTACCAAGAATATCATGGGCAGGGGGGTTCTGGTTAAACTGACCTGGCAGGATTCTTTTTTAAAAATATTTATTTGAGAGAGAGAATGAGAATGAATGGGTGCCCCAGGGCCTCCAGCCACTGCACACGAACTCCAGATGCATGCACTCCTCTGTGCATCTGGTTTATGTGGGTCCTGGAGAACTGAACCGGGATCCTTTGGCTTTACAGGCATACATCTTAACTGCTAAGCCATCCCTCCAGCCCTCCTGGTAGGATTTGTGCTGAATCCAGACAGAGGTGGGTGAGGGATGATGGAGGATGAGGACCCTGATCATGTAAGGCTGGTGATTAGGTGTGAAGGATAGGAGTTGATATGAAACTCATTTAGCTGGACCCTTTGATAAAACTGGATTTTAGAAGGGAGTATAGAGATGGGTTTAGGAGACGTTCAGGACTCTAAATTTGGCCAAAGAGAGACTCATCATGTCTATCATTAGCAGGAGGGCACAGATTTGGATAAATAAATATATATGTGTGTACACTCACAATACTCAGCTAGTTGAAAACATACCAGATAGTAAATAAGTAAGTTTAAGATTAAAAAAAATAGGGGCTGAAGAGATGGCTCAGCAGTTAAGTTGCTTGCCTTGCAAAGTCTAAGGACCCAGGTTCAATTCCCCAGTACCTACGTAAGCCAGACACACAAGGTGGTGCGTGCATCTGGAGTTCATATGCAGTGGTTAGAGGGCCCTGGTGCACCCTTCTCTCTCTGTCTGCTTCCTTCTCTCTCTTTCTCTCACTCTCAACTAACTAAATAAATAAAATATTTAAAAAATAAAAATAGTAAATAAATCAGTTTTAAAAATATTTAAGGAATATCGTGCCCAGAGTACAAGGTCATGTACTTTGAGTCTGCAACTTGGGAAATAATCCTGAGCCATGGGAGATGGCAGCATGGAAGTTGGCATTTTCCCATCTCAGCCTGACTGCTTGCATGCAGGCGGATTGGCTGGAAAATACACTTTTTTCCTTTGAGTGTTGATGGCCTCACTGAAATATGGTGAGCAGGCTTTGTTGTGAGAAGCAAATGACAAAAACTACACCGTTGCTATCATTTTGGGCACCCCAGTGGTGTACCAGATACGCTGGGGAAAGGAGGTAAGGTTTGGGAAGGAGGCAGAGTGACACCAAAGTGCCCAGAGTTTGTAATTTGCTTGTAATTGGAGAGTCAAATTAAAACCTAAACCAGGTGCTGGGGAGATGGATTGCTGGGTAAGAATGCTTGCTGTGTAAGCATGAACAACTGAGTTTCATTCTCAGCACCCATGTAAAAAGTCAGACATGGCTGTGCTTGCCTGTAATCCCAGCACTGGATAGGAAGATTGCTGGGGCTTCTTGATTGGCCATCTAATCAAAAAAACAGGGAGCTCAGGCTCAGTGAGAGACCTTGTCTCAAGGAAATGCTGTGGACAAATGATAGAGGAGGACATTCCAGAGCTTTCTTTGGCTTCCACATGTGGTACAAGGGGCCTACACACACATACATATATACACACACATACATATGTGCATACACCAGACACTCCACAATACTATATACATACCATCACCCCAAGCCCTTAACCAGGCCAAGAGCACAAGGATTATGTCCATCTCACTTCTGTCTCCTCTTATAGTTGGTGAGCATGCCCTTTACTGTGGGTCTGAGCATCGTTGAGAGGGCTTAGCTGAAGTACTGTACTGAGCTCTGGCTCAGTGCAGGATACCTCCCTGAATCCCAGCCATGGGGCCAGGTGATGGTGTTAGGCAATGCCTGTATCTTCCTGGGCTGCCTGAGATCTCCGGAGAGAACATTCGGCATAGTGGTAGCTCACTTACCTACCATACTAACACTGTCAGTGTCCTGGTCTGTACACATCTAAAGAGGCACGGCTGAAGTTATCAGGCAAGGAGGAGACTTGGAAAATATATACCTGCCACATGCTGGGTTCCAGTTTTTCATTTTTTTTCCCCTCAGCTCTTTTCCAGTTGGATTTAGGAATAGTTATAAAAAATGAATTTTGAAGGTATATTTTCCCTGATTCTTTTATTACCAAATTGCTAAGATTTTTTTTAGTGTAAAAGAGATTTTAATTATCTTTCACTGTCACTGCTCTTGTTGATGGTAATTTTCTGTATTATATGTGACAGGAAGACATTTGTAGGGACCTTTGTTCTCAATGATTTTTATCCATTTCAGAATTAAGTTACACATTTTGTGAAAAAGAAAATAACAGCAAAAATACTTCTTGACATTTTTCCTATCATTGACTAGTTCACATTCTCTTTGGAAACAAAAGCATTACCAACTTGGACTATTTTTGGAACAAGCCACAGTGAAAGGGAAGGTAATTTTAGCCACGTTTCTTGAGCAGTTTCACTGCTGCACTGCTTAGAGTGAGGTCGTCCGAGAGACCCAGCTGTAAGGCAAAAGACCCTCACGAAAGATTTTGCTAACTGACCCAAAATTGCTCAGCCTCTTGAATTGCCAGCCACTTTTAGTTTCTTTTGTTAATGTTGGTGGTGTTGGGTTTTATTTTATTTTTTAATTTTTTAATGTTTATTTTATTAGGGAAAGAGAGAGAGATGCTGAGAGACAGAGACAGAGATGGAGGGAGGGAGGGAGAGAATGGGAGCACCAGGACCTTCAGCTGCTGCAAATAAACTCCAGAAGCATGAACCACTTTGTGCATCTGGCTTACATGGGTCCTGGGGAATCAAACCTAGGTCCTTTATTTATTTGAGAGAGGAGAGAGAAAGAGATAGAGAGAGGATGAATGAGAATGGGTGTGCCAGGGCCTCTAGCCACTGCAAATGAACTCCAGACGCATGTGCATCTGGCTTATATGGGTTCTGGCAATTCAAACCTGGGTCCTTAGGCTTTGCAGGCAAGTGCCTTAACCACTAAGCAATGTCTTTGGCCCAGGTTTTGCTTTTTTCAGAGCTAGTAAGCATGGCCCAGGTTTAATTGTGCTAATGACAAATTGATCTTTGGAATCCCTAGAGACCTCTGGGATGAGGGATTTATCCTGCCTGTGTTGATTGGGAATATTGCTTTTCCATTGCTTGATTAGGTACCATATTAATCCAGCCTTACTAAGCCTGAACAGATCAGTACCAAGTAAACAAGCAGTTTGTCCTCAGAAGCCTGGTAGGAGAGTTTGAAGAGCCAGTACTTCCTAGATTTATATAAGGTTCTTTGTTGTTTGAGTTGTCCTTTGCTTGTCTTTCTATCCTTGTCCTCTTTCCCCCTCTGGACTTGCCCATTTCTTCAGTTAGTGCTTCTCCCAGAGCATGCTGCATTTCGAAGTGGGCCCTGTCCACATGTTACCTGGACCTTCTTTTACCAGCTTTCAGGCTTTTTCCTCATTTCTGCCACGGCATAGAACAGGGATTCATTATATCTTAGATTTATCTAAATGTCCTGATGCAGGATTTTGGGGTTCAGGAGGGATCCCCCAGAATTTATGAACCCCAAGTTTTGGGTTCTGTCCTATCTTTAAGAAAGAATTAATGAAGATGGACTCAGGAAGGACAAATTGCGAATCATTGAGTTTCTTTGGGGGAAATCACAATTTGTAGAGTTTAGGAAACTGTCATGTGGAATCACTGTATAGTTTGTAAGGTTCATGTAAGAGAAATTGAGGTCTTTAGGACAGCACTGGAACAGAGTTGTAAAACACATGGGAAGTAGCACTTAGATGTATATGTAGAGAGGCTGCGAACACACACACATGGTATCAGCCATGTGCTTTCCTGAAGAAGGAAAGTATAGCAAGACTCAGAAAAAGCACACATGACATCTGCCATGTGTTTTCCAGAGAGGGAAAGTATTAAAGCAGGAGAGAAATTGAGGGTCTTTGAGGAAAAACTAGAATACAGCAGGAAGTGCATGGACTTGAGGGAAACTGAGGCTTTTAAAGAGAAATTAGAGTAAAGCTGAAAGCATGTGAACTTGAGAGAAACTTAGGCTTTTAGAGAGAAATTAGGGAAAGCTGATTCTAGGAGCTTGTGTAGGGAGACATAGGAGGGAACCTACATGGTATCTGCCATGTGTTTTTAGGGTAGTTAAGAGGCCAAGCAGTGAGGCTCAATGGAAAAAATGAGAGGGCAGATATCAAAGAAGAGACTGAGATTCAGAGGAGAAATGAGTCAAGAGGATTATACTCCTGGCTCCTGTAAATTTAGAGTAAGTCCACAAGTAGCAAGTCTGGAGTTGGTAACACCCACATGGTAGATTGAAAGATCATACATGAAATTAAAGTGAGAAGTTACCCCAAACTATAAATAGAGGCAAGAGTAAGAACCATGGGAGGGAGGGAGGAAGAAAGAGGGATTCATGTCCAGAGACAGTGAGGGGCTATGAAGGCCACAGCCTTCATAGCATATGTAAAGGGTAAGTTTAGAGGATGAATCTGAGGGGTCAGCTCAGTTAGGTCAGCCCACCCAGGTAGTGCAGTAGACTGTGGGCAGTAGTAGGCGCTGTGGATCAGTGTCAATCAGACATTTTTGTCAAGAGTTTCGGGTGCGAGGGCAAGCAAGCTGTCACTCCTTGTTCTCCTTGAGCCTCAATCCCTGATACTGCTTAGAAAGCTAGCTTTTGGGCTGGAGAGATGGCTTAGCAGTTAAGCGCTTGCCTGTGAAGCCTGAGGACCTCGGTTCGAGGCTCGGTTCCCCAGGTCCCACGTTAGCCAGATGCACAAGGGGGCGCACGTATCTGGAGTTCGTTTGCAGAGGCTGGAAGCCCTGGCGCACCCATTCTCTCTCTCTCCCTCTATCTGTCTTTCTCTGTCGCTCTCAAATAAATAAATAAATTTTAAAAAAAAGCTAGCTTTTTTCTGTTCTCCTTCATTACTCCTTAATTATGTCATTTCAATCCTGTGTCCCCTGTAAATGCCTGTCTTGGCTTCTGTTGAATAAATGAATGAACAGCTGTGGTTCTGGATTTTGGACTCCTATGGATACAGAGGGTCATCAGGCTGCTGAGCCAGGCCTGCCACTAAGAACAGAGACAGCACTTACAGAGCCCTCACAGCCACTGTCTTTCCTACCCTAGGACCCTTTGTTGGACTGAAATCTGCTGCTGTTTGAGGAGAAGTGTGATATGCAGGGAAGACGTTGCTATTGAACATGAGGGTGCTGAGAGTCAGCTGTTGGTTCTTCCTGCCTAATTGATATCACTCAACTGCAGCATCGATGGGCAGCTGTGGAAGGTTCCGCAAAGAAATGCATGGGCCTTTAAGTCACTGCTCAGAGGCCCTCTGTAATTGTTTCCGCATGGGTTTCCATCATTTCTGCCACTGTCAGCTTTGCAGTAGCACCTGTGGCCAGACTATGATGGGAAAGATCCTCAGAAGCACACTGTAGAAAATATCAGACAGAAGCAACTTGAAGGAAGGAGGATTTACCTTGGCTTAGTCTTAAGGGGTATAATCTATCCATGGTGGGAAAGGCAAGATAGCAAGAGGATGTATCTAGGACTCCTCACCTCCCACAGCTCACAGGGCATGAAACAGATGGATGCTGGCCCCCACATTGAGTGGGTCTTCCCTCCTCAGTTAACTCTGTGGAAACACCTTTGTGGACATGTTTAAAGGTGTGCCTCTTAGGTGCCTCCAAACCCAGGCAAGTTGACAATAAAGATTAGCAACCACAGGCTCTTCCTCACCAAACATGAAATAAACATTAATACCTGAGTAACTCAAGACCCCTCTAGAAATGATCTGTATAAAAATCCAGACTGCTGCCTTTTTTTTTGTTTTCATGAGACCATGCAGCACTGAAGTCTTGTCAGTATCTTTGCCAAGTGTTCTACTCAATGGTGAATTGTTAAAACAGTATTCCATTATAGCTAAAGGAAGCAGATAGTATACCACTTTGCTAGAGATCTATGATCAATAAACTATGCAAGGTATATGACCCCCTGAATGTCTCCAAGAACTTGAGACATCTCTTTTCATTTCCCATGTGCCCGAAGAGAAGCTAGACACTGTGTGGGCTACCCACTTGAAAGCCTTAGGCAGGTCATCCCTAGTCTCCTGGCTTGCCGCCTTAGTCCAAAAATAGCTTTGCCTTCCTGGTGCTTCATTGATTTGTGGTGGTTGTTTCTCATTTACAGCCCTTTATGGAATTTTGTTGCTACTCAGAAAATGTCATTTCCTTATAAAATCAACTTGTCACTTGTGAATTAGGAAATAAGCTTTGCTAGTGATTATATAAATAAACACACTCCACCAAAATCCAGTCATCTGAATCACCAGGAACTTTCAAGCTGTTGTTAGTACCATTCTTTCAGTGGGAGACTAGGTGGGATTAATGGATGTGGAGTGAATCTGTTGGGACTATCAGGCCATCCTGATGAAGGTGTATGTGGTGGTTTGATTCAGGTGTCCCCCATAAACTTAGGTGTTCTCAATGCTGTGTCCCCAGCTGATGGAAATTTGGGAATTAACACCTCCTGGAGGCAGTGTATTGTTGAGAGCGGGCATATGGGTGTTATAGCCAGTGTCCCCTTGCTAGTGTTCGGCACACTCTTCTGTCGCTATTGTCCACCTTATGTTGGCCAGAGGGGGATGTCCACCTTCTCCTCATGCTGTCATTTTCCCTGCTGTCACAGAGCTTCCCCTCGAGCCTGTAAGCCAAAATAAACCTGTTTTTTTCCCCACAAGCTGCTCTTGGTTGGGTGATTTCCACCAGCAATGCAAACCTGACTGCAACAGTGTACCAGAAAGAGCCTGGCTGGCTGCTCATGGGCTTGGTGTAGGTGAAATTCTTCCTGGTGTAATGCAGCATGCAGATGTCAGTATTTGTGGTGAGCTTGAGACCATCTGACCGGTTACTTGTTTTCCCAAAGCTCTATTGGTCTGGAGTTTGAACTTGCCTGGATTTGCCCAACCTCGCTGTCTTACAACAAGTGTACTTTGTTCTTATATTTGGCGAAAAGTATCAGGCAGGTTCTTGGGACTGTGCTGTCTCACATGTAGGCTGATTGGTGAAGATCTTTGATTTCCTTCCACTTTTTGTGGCCAACTTGAGTGGCAAGCTAGTTCCAGTTCCCTGGGTGATAAACCTGAAGAGAGGGGATTGTGGGGTTTTTTAAGGGGACAGGGATGCATGCTTTGTTCTTGAACTATGTAGTGTGTATCACCAGTATGAAGAACAGCAAGGTGACTTTGCTTTCTTTTTTTTTGTTTGTTTTTGGATCTAGGGTTTCACTCTAGTCCAGGCTGACCTGGAATTCAGTATGTAGTCTCAGGGTAGCCTCAAAATCATGGTGATCCTCCTACCTCTGCCTCCCTAGTGCTGGGATTAAAGGCATGAGCCAGTATGCCTGGCTAAGGTGGCTTTTCTTAAAACACCATGACATATTCTTCATTTGCAAAATCAAGGTGTTCTCCAGTGAATGAATAAAACCACTTGAGAACAGTAAAGGGAAGGAAATTTCGAATTCTCATACAGAAAGAACAGAGGGCCCCTATGCATAGAGCCTGCTTGTTGCCACTCAGACTAAACCTAGCTTGGACTGTTTTCCTACTGAAATACATTTCTTTTTGTTTTTTCACTTTATACTATTGTTTGTTTATTATTTATTAATTTTAGTGTTTTTTGTGCCTGCACACACATATTCGTGCCAAGGTCTCTTGCTGCTGCAGACAAACACCAGCCTCTTGCATGACTTTTTGCTTCGGTTGGCTTGGGAATTGAACCTGGCAGGCAGGCTTTGCAAGCAAGCACCTTTTAACCACTGAGCCATCTTCTATTTTATTGTATTTATTTGAGAGGCAGAGAGGCAGAGACAGAGGCTGAGAAAGAGAGAAAGAGGAGAGTGAGCACACTAGGGCTTCAGCCACAGAAAATGAACTCCATACGCATGTGCCACCTTGTGCATCTGGCTTTATGTGGGTCCTGGGGAATTGAACTTGGGTCTTTAAGCTTCGCAAGCAGATGCCTTAACTGCTAAGCCTCTTTACAGCCCTATTTTTAGTTAATTAACAAACAAGTGGGTTTCTATATGGCTTTTTCATAATGTCTTTGGTTTTAGCTAACCTCCCTCCGTCTTCTTGTCCATCCTCCTCCTCTGACCTTATTTCAACCTTTCCACCCCAGTATTCTGCCCCTCTGCTTAAATATACACTGTTCTCCCCATAAGCTCTTCCTCTGTTTCTCATCATGACCCTTTACTAGCACCTGGCCTCTGACTATTACTCCAACTTACCAACCTAAAGATTCAAAGCTAGGATACATAGTTCTGTGGAATTCTTAGGCAAGTGCTGTCTCCCATCAAAATCATAGGGCATTTTTATTTTTGCCTTGTTACTTTACTATTAGCTGGTATTACTGACTAGGTTTGCCTGTTTATTCTGCTAATGTTTGTTTTCAAAAATGTATTTTGAGAGGACTGGGGAGATAGCTAAATGGTTAAAGCTGCTTGCTTGTAAAGCATGCTGGCCTAGGTTCAATTCCCCAGTTCCTATGTAAAATTAGATGCACGATACTCATGTTAATGCTACTCTCACTTTTGGGTTAGAGAAGCTTCTCTTTTCAGATGGAAGTGACCACTGGGATGACTCAAAAGGCACCAGAGTGCTGAGAAGTGACAGAAGAGTGTTCAGCACTGAGACATCTCTATCACACCTTCCAAGGCTCAGGGTCCACTGCAGAAGAGGTGGCAGAAAGAACATAAGAGCTGAAGGAAGGGTAGGACTGCTTACAATGCAGTTTTCCAGACACAAAGTGGCCTGGATAGCCATGACCTCACAATGCCTGGTACTGCTTACACAGGACCCTCATAATAGGAGGAATGAATGATGACATCAAAATAACACTGAGAGGGGGAGGGGGATATGTTGGAGAGTGGATTTGTGAAGGGGAAATTGGGGGAGGTGAGGGAATTATATTATTATTGTCTATAATTATGGAAGTTTTCACTAAGAAAAAGTTAAAAAAATGACATGCACAAATTAGTATCTGTGTCTGGTTTTTTTGCAGTGGCAAGAAGCTCTGGCACACCAATATTCTCTATTTCTAAGTAATTACATAAAAATATTTTAAGACCTTTAACTAAAAATTTTATTTAGTTATTTGCAAGCACACAGAGAGAGTGAATGAATATGAGCCCACTAGTGTCTCCAGCCACTGCAAATGAACTCCAGATGCATGTGCTATTTTGTGTATCTGGCCTTACATTGGCACTGGGGAATCAAATCCCTGTTGTTAGGCTTAGTAGTTAAGTTTCTATACCACTCCAGCCCCCAAATATTTTTAAAAATGTATCTTAACATTTTTGTTTACTTGTGTGTGCATGCATGTGCGCATGCACAAAACACACACACACACACACACACACACACACGGGTTTCTTGACATTTTAATCAAACACCAGCTAGCTATATACAATACCTTTTGCCTACTTTTTTCATATGGCTTTATATGGATGTGGGGAATTGAACCTGGCCTGGTAGGCTTTGCCAGCAAGCACTTTCAACTGCTGAACCAACATCTTCCAGGTGCCTTGAAACATTTTTTTATAAAATGTTTTATTTGAGCTGAAGAGATGGATTATGTGAAGGCGCTTGCTGGTGAAGCCTAAGGACTCATGTTTGGTTTGACACACATAGTGATGCAAGCACACAATGTCACCCATACGCACAAAGGGGCGCATGCGTCTGGAGTTTGATTGCAGTAGCTGGAGGTCCTTGTGCACCAATTCTGTCTCTTGCATTAAAAATAAAGGCCAGTCTGTTGGGCTTGCCTCAAATTTTTATTTATTTATTTGACAGAAAAAAAAAAATGGGCACAGCAGGGCCTCTTGCCATTACAAACTCCAGATGCATGCACCACTCTGTGCATCTGGCTTTATGTGGGTAGTGAGGAATCAAACCTGGGCTTTGCCAGCAAGTACCTTAACCACAAAGCCATCTTGTGAGCCCCCTTGAAATAGTTTTAATAAAATTATTGACAAACTGATTGTATTGGCATGCCTGAAATCTCAGTACTTGGAAGGTTAAGGCAGGAGAATCTCAAGTTAAAGGCCATTTTGGACTTCATTGGGAGTTATTTTCCTTCTCCCCTCACATACAAACAGCTTAATTCCTGCTTAAAAAAAAAAAATAAGAAATCTTGCCGAGTGCGGTGGCGCATGCCTTTGATCCCAGCACTTGGGAGGCAGAGGTAGGAAGATCATCGAGAGTTCGAGGCCCCTCTGAGACTCCACAGTGAATTCCAGGTAGCCTGGGCTGGAGTGAAACCCTACCTCGAAAAACAACAACAAAAAAAATCAAATGCAAAGGATTTTTTTTTTTTTTTAATTTGAGAGTGACAGACAGAGAGAAAGACAGATAGAGGGAGAGAGAGAGAATGGGCGCGCCAGGGCTTCCAGCCTCTGCAAACAAACTCCAGACGCGTGCGCCCCCTTGTGCATCTGGCTAACGTGGGACCTGGGGAACCGAGCCTCGAACCAGGGTCCTTAGGCTTCACAGGCAAGCGCTTAGCCGCTAAGCCATCTCTCCAGCCCCAAAGGATATTTTTTAAAAATATATTTTATTCATTTGAGAGAGAGAAAGAGAGAGAATGAATGAATGAATAGGCACGCCACAGCCTCCAGCCACTGCAAAGAATTCCAAATGCATGCGCCTCCTTGTGCACCTGGCTTACGTGGGTCCTAGAGAATTGAACTAGGATCCTCTGGCTTTGCAGGTAAATGCCTTAACCACTAAGCCATCTCTCCAGCCTGCAAATGATATTTTTAAAATTCTGCTTTTATCTGAATTCCTCTTTCTTGCTTAATTACAAATCTGAAGTCCAATGTTTGAATCCCAGCACCACAAAACGAAACGCAACAGTTGTCATCCCTTTCCACCCCTCAGTACAGTGTGAAGACCCAGGGGCCAAGGGGGAGTAAAGGCACCTATAGATGCCTTATGATTACTCGCTTCAGTTTCCTACCCAGTGAGGATTTCTATTTAAGATTTCTAGACACGGTGCCTCTCTCTCTATGGAGACCAAATAAGGCAGACAGCAGGGAGAAGAGACCTCAAGCCTGACACTTCTTTGGCTTCCTGCTGCATAACCCTGTTTCATGAATTGGAAACGGGGGAAACTTGATTTCTTTACAATTCTTGACTTGACTTTAAATGTGTCAGCAGAAGACACTCATTAAGCCCTGGAGTAACTTCATGCTCCAACCAGCAGGAGGGAGGCATGGTGGCTACTCCTTACACCTAGAGCAGCCCATAGCAGGACACTATCAAAGAGAGGTGACCAGCATTTTCAGAGATGCAGTTTTGTTCTGTGACTATGTTGGTTTCATTCAGGTTTTTAAAAATCCAACCAAACAACAAACAAAAACAATATGCCTAAGTGCCAACTGTTTAAATGGACACCTCATTCATAGTTGCCCTGCTCAGCAGATCACCACTTGGAAAATGATGGCTGCTGGCCACTGTTTTGGCCAAATAATTGCTGGATGGATCATTTCTAAAGTGGCTGTTCTTCAAAAAAAATGGGCTATGGAGCTAAATAGAGCATTCTCAAAGGAAGAAATACGAATGGCATATAAGCATCTAAAAAAATGTTCTACGTCAGTAGTCATCAGGGAAATGCAAATTAAAACTACATTGAGATTCCATCTCACTCCTGTCAGATTGGCCACCATCATGAAAATAAGTGATCATAAATGTTGGCGGTGATGTGGAAAAAGAGGAACCCCTCCACACTGCTGGTGGGAATGCAATCTGGTCTAGCCATTGTGGAAATCAGTGTGGAGGTTCCTAAAACAGCTAAAGATTGATCTACCATATGACCCAGCTATAGCACTCCTAGGCATATATCCGAAGGAATCATCTAATTTCCTTAGAAGTACGTGCTCAACCATGTTTATTGCTGCTCAATTTATAATAGCTGGGAAATGGAGCCAGCCTAGATGTCCCTCAACTGATGAGTGGATAATGAAGATGTGGCACATTTATACAATGGAGTTCTACTAAGCGGTAAAGAAAAATGAAGTTATGAAATTTGCAGAAAAATGGGTGGACCTGGAAAGGATTATACTAAGTGAGGTAACCCAGGCCCAGAAAGCCAAGTGCCACATGTTCTCCCTCATATGTGGATCCTAGCTACAGATGATTGGGCTTCTGCATGAGAATGAAAATACTTAGTAGCAGAGGCCAGTAAGTTAAAAAGGAGATATAAAGAGAAGAGAAAGGAAGGGAGGAGGGTACTTAATAGGTTGATATTGTATATATGTAAGTACAGTGATTGAGATGGGGAGGTAATATTATGGAGAATGGAATTTCAAAGGGGAAAGTGGGGGGGGAGGAATTACCATGGGATATTTTTTTATAATCATGGAAAATACTAATAAAAATTAAAAAAAAATAAAGTGGCTGTTCTGGCTCTTTCTGTCCTTGACGAGGCAGTACTGGAATAGGGTGTAGGAGTTAAACAGAGTTATGTTCCCGTGTTTCTTTACAATGGCCTGTCTGTTATACTAAAGTATTGTAAACCCAGGTTCCTTTTTAAGGTTTTGTTTGCAGTTTGAAAGCTGGGGATATGACTAAGTGGTTAAAGGCACTTGCTTGCAGTTTGCTGGCCTGGGATCAATTCACATAAAGCCAAATGCACAAATTGACACATGCTTCTGGAGTTTGTTTGCAGTGGCAAGAGGCCCTGGTGTGTCCATATACTCTGTCTGTCTCTCTCTCTCTCTCCTCACAGATACATATATAAAAATATTGAAATATAAAATCCAGAATAAATAAAGCAAAACCAAAGCCCTATGCAAAAAAGAATTTATACTTAATTCTGTGTTTATTTCTTTCAAATAATAAAGAAAACTTGGCCTCTAGGAATCCTTTGGGTTTTCTTTTTAAACAAGTCACCTACTATAGGGGAATCTCATTTGGCTACTGAAAGTTCTGATGTATTCAGAGGAATCTACCTCCTTCTAGCCCTTCGTGTCTCAAGCTCATGGGCAGTGTGAGAATCCTGGGGATTACCATATGACCCTAGCCTTCCAGCCAAGGGTCACCTGATTTCAGCTGAGCCTGAGGTTTCCCTTCCCTGGAGAGAGCTGGAAGAAGATATGTCTAGGAGATAGTGCTGGTGAGTTTAAAGATGGGGGCTGCCTCCTCTCCAGCTGTGTGTGCTAGCTGGTCTGCAGAGAGGGCAGTGGGAGCTCAGAGGTCACCTGTGCTTCTTACTTGGAGTCCATGTGCCAGGCTAGCCATGTTCCTCTCCAGTTTTCTAAACCAGCCCACAAGTTTTATGACAAGTATGCCCTGCTACTTAAGCTCATCTGAGTTGGGTTTCTGGCTGCTATGTGGGATCCCCAGTGGTACCAAATCTTATTTATATTGTGCTTTTTCCTGGATACATATTAATGATAAAGGTTAATTTATGCATTAGGCTTAGTAAGAGTCTGTCAACAATTATAATAGAACAATTGCTATGTTGTAATTAATATAACAATTACTAAATTAAGAAGAATGAGGATTACTTGGACACAAGCACTGTGATACCAGACAGTGCTAAGTGCTGCTTAGTGACTAACAGGCAGGTAGTGTATAGAAGAGGAGACAAAGGGACCATTCACGTCTTGAATGGGACAGAGTGGGGTAGTATGAGATGTCATCAACTAGTCAGAATAGCACGCATTTTAAACTTATTATTATAATTTTTTCATACTAGTTGACTGTGTACGTACCTGAAACCTCAGAAGCTGAAACTGCAGATAAGGGAGACTGGTGTATATGGTATTCCAGTGAGGATGTCAAGAGTCCCAGTACCTAGAAATCCATCCCTGCCCCCCCCACACACACACAGTATAGTGGTGTACACCTTTCATCCCAGCACTTGGGAGGCAGAGATAGGATCGTTGTGAGTTTGAGGCCAGCTTGGACTATGGAGTGAGTCCCAGATCACCCTGGACTAGAGTGAGACCCTACCTTGGTGGGGGGGGAGAGTCCTAGTGACTACCCAAACCGTAACAGTCTCATTGCTGAACCTCCATGGAGTGGGGGCTTGGGTACATGAAGCATTCAGGATAGGGCAAGGTGTATTGCTGTGGCTAGGGGCAGCCTGTTGACTCAGGAGGATGTTTCTTACACTGCTATCTTGAGGCAGCATGAACAGCTGTGGCCATGCCCCCAAAAGGAAGGGCAGAGGTAGAGTTGGGAAGCTACCATGCTGGCTAGATTCCAGTGCCCAGCTCTGGGCATGCTAAAGTAGAAGCAGACACCAGAACATACTTCCTAACCTTGAGGTTGAGTAAAAGAAGAGGAGGGATGAGAAAAACCTGCTTGAAGCAAAGGATATGGTTTACCTAGGCTGCCATTAGCCACAGAAGGCTCATGCTCTTCAGTCTTCTAGCTGTAGCTTCCAGAACTCAGCTCAAGCAAGTGCTTAGATGTCTATGTGTGATGGTACCTTCTTTCATTGGCTGTTGGACCCCAATTCAGAGATAAGTGAACCCATGGGTTTCAAACGTCATTATCCCCTTCACTTGGGCTCTTGCCCCTCTGAGATCTGCATGTCTTTATTGGTATGAGAGTTGATTAAAAAATGTTTTTCTCATGAGTAAAAGAAAAAAACAACAGAAAAAAGACCTACATATGGGTGCAATGAGATATCATGCTGGCTCACAAGTTTCTTTCTCGGACTTGTAGATAGCTCTCCTCTGGGAGAGACTAATGGCTATACCCTGCAACCCCATTCAGCTTGAAGTTACAGAGCAGTCATCACCCCATTTCCTCTAACAGCAGTTCAGTTTCTTCTCAGTGGGGAGGGGAGAAAGCTAGCTTCTTTCAGACTCTACTTAGGGACAGAAGCCCAAAGAGGAAATAAGCAGATGCCATTCTGCCCATCTTGGGAAAATCTGATCATGTCTCTGTAAGATGGGTGCCAGTGACATGCCCAGCAGAAAATTCTACTTGTTCACCTCAGCCTCCCGTAGGCCCCTTGAGTCCAAACCAACCAGGTCTCTGCTTACACGCCTGAGCCTGATGATGGGACTCACCCCTTTTGGATGTCTGAACCATATAAAGGTGTTTACCCACATGGCGGCACCAGCCCCGCTCTTCTCTTCCTTTGGCCCTGTGACCTGGCCAAGGATCCATGTAAGTCTGTTCCTCTTCCCAATATGGCTGGGCTGGGGAGAATACTTACCTAGAGTTGGATGTTTTTTTCTTGCCCTCTGTCTATGTCATGCTTTGAGGATACCTTCTCACTTTGATTATAGGTAAGATTTATCTTTGATCTGAATCCTTCACTATTTCTTTTCTTTCTTTTTTTTTTTTGTTTGTTGTTGTAGAGGTAGGGTCTCACTCTAGCCGAGGCTGACCTGGAATTCACTATGTATTCTCAAGGTGGCCTCGAACTCATGGCGATCCTCCTACCTCTGCCTCTCGAGTGCTAGGATTAGAGTGTGCCACTTCACTATTTCTTAATACTCTCTGGTCTGTTATTTGAAGGGGCTTCTATTTCCAGTCTTCTACATGTGTGTGAAACTTCTCCAGCCTTGCTCTAAGTAAGTTTCCCCTAAACCTCACAAATTGATCTCTCCCTAAATAAACTTAATAATTCATTATAAAGTTGGTAAATCTTCCATGTGTGTATGGAACTGCTGTAGCCATTTCCTAGATATTAATTTCCCCTAAATAAACCTCACAAATTGTGATTTATCCCTAAGTAATTCATAAAAAAGTTGATGAAATAAATAATAGGTGTTTTTCATAGTCCTTTTATAAATGCCTGTAAAATCTGTGGCACTAAGGTTTTGCTAGCCAGCATAACAGGGCACTTCTCAGTTAATTGTGTGAGCCTTTCAAGTTAACAATAGAGCAAGAAGTGAGACTTGTGAAAGGCATTGGCAGTTTCAGGAGAGAGAACAGCACTCATACTGATGGGCATTGTCTCTAAGACTAAATAGGCAGCTCTGACAATGCTCTGTCAGGCTCCACACAGTATTCCCATTATCTTTGCAGTACTAGGGAGACTTTTGTGGTACACAGAGGACAAGTGAAGCTCAGTACAGGGAGTGAAAGGGAATGTATAAGAACACTAAGTTGATTGACTCAAGAAGAAGACTCTAGAATTCTTGAGTGCCTGGAAAACCTTCATACAGGGAAAGGTTTCAGAAGAGGTATGTCCAGTACCAATATGGTCTCAAATTATCTGTCTTTTACGTTTTTGTTAATTTCTTGTGACATAGCTTCTGATGAGGTCTCCCGAGCCGTATTTGTATTCCTAAGGCTTGATCCATAATGGAGTCTCTATTTTTTTTTTAATTGAAGAGATTGTCACTTTATGGAAATGAAACACCATGATGGGCAGAAGCAAGAAAGTGCAGATGTTTAAGAAAAAGTAGTTTAAAGACCAGGTGTGGTGTCGCATGTCTTTAGTCCCAGCACTTGGGAGGCAGAGGTAGGAGGATCACCATGAGTTCGAGGCCATCCTGAGACTACATAGTGGAATTCCAGGTCAGCCTGGGCCAGAGTGAGACCCTACCTTGAAAAACCAAAAAAACTAAAAAATTTTTAAAAGGTGGTTGAAATGTTAGGTGCCAGAGGGACCCCCCCACACACACACCCATATCTGTCCTGGAACTCTCCTCAGCACCATAATTGCCAGTATTAACATGCCTCTTTGATCTCCCAGATTTCAAGCACCTAGACCAGGGGCCTGGCACTCATGTTGCTCATCACATTATTTTTTTTCAGTACTGGGGATTAAACTTACCTTGCACCTGCTAGGCAAGGTGCTCTAACCCAGAGCTCTTGCCTTTATTTCTTACTTTGAAGTAAGATCTTGCTGAATTGCTGGGATTGGCCTTGAACTCACTCTGTAATCCAGGCTGGCCTCAAATTCATGATTGCCCTGCCTCAGCCTCCTGTGTAGCTAGGATTACAGGTATCTGAAAATATATAAAACAAAATAAATATAAATAAGTTTTTTTTCTTTTTTAAAAATGTTATTGACAACCTGTATGTATACAATGTACCCTGATCACAGTCCCCTCCCACTACCTTCTTTTATCCCTTTCCCCATCTCCCCTCCACTGAACTCCAGTTTCCAACTAGTCCATTTTCTGTTTTTTGTTTTGTTTTGTTTTTGATGGTAGGGTCTTGCTCTAACCCAGGCTGGCCTGGAATTCACTATGTAGTCTTAGGCTGACCCCCAACTCATGATGATCCTCCTACCTCTGCCTCCTGAGTGCTGGGAGCAAAGACATGTGCCACCACACCCAGCCATCCTCTGTTTTGATATCCTTTCATTTAAAATGGTTTTGTTGTGCCAAGACCCCTGACAAGGAGCCAAGTCCCCCGGTCACCCAGAGAACCGCCACAGAGGCCGAGACACTCGAATGCAAAAGCAACAGGTTTCTTTCTTTCTTTTTTTTTTTTGAAATGTTACGTGCCCACATAGCTTTTTTTATTTTTTTTTAAATTTTTAATTTATTTATTTGAGAGTGACAGACACAGAGAGAAAGACAGATAGAGGGAGAGAGAGAATGGGCGCGCCAGGGCTTCCAGCCTCTGCAAACGAACTCCAGACGCGTGCGCCCCCTTGTGCATCTGGCTAACGTGGGACCTGGGGAACCGAGCCTCGAACCGGGGTCCTTAGGCTTCACAGGCAAGCGCTTAACCACTAAGCCATCTCTCCAGCCCATCAACAGGTTTCTTTATTGCAAGCCTAGGCCTGGGCTCCATCCCCACAGTATAGCACAGCGGTAGTGAGGGAGAGAGCCCCTTTGTTTTGGGGGAAGGGGTTCATATAGGACTTCGAACAAAGAAGTAGGGGATAGATACATGATTGGTTGATTTAAACAGTTCTGATTGGTTTGAGTTTTCAGTGGGCAAAGTTGGGGCCAGGAGCTAGGGGCACTCTAGGCAGATGAGGTAACCTCCATTGTGAATGGCTAAGCAAACAGTGGTACTTTAATTGATAGGTTTATCTAAGCAGGTGAGGAGGCCTGAGGCCCCCCCCCCACACACACACACCGCAGTGGAGTGTCTCTGGAAGGTCCTTGAAGTGAAGATCTTATCTAAGCAGGTGGTCGGAGGCTGGAGGCCGGAGATCCCCCCCCCCCCCCCCTGCCCTTGAGATGGAGATTCCTCAGAAACGTTAGGGGCAGAGGCAGCAATTAGGCAAGCAAAGTTTACAGAAGCAAAAGGTCAGCACATTGGCTGGCTAGTTCTCTATCTAAGTCTGGCCTGGGCCTTTTCTTTCTTTCTTTCTTTCTTTTTTTCTTTCTTTCTTTCTTTTTTTTTTTTACTTAAAATGGTTAGATTTGGTGTCTCAGGTCCAATATTAAAGTTGGTTTCTCAATACTTTTTGGGGGGAGTGCTGGGGAGGCAAGTGTTCTATCACTGAGCTACACCACCACCCCTTTTAGCATCAAAATGTTAAGTACTTTTTTCAGGCCATCTTATTTCTAACCTACTTCCTACAGAAAATACCCTGAAGGTTCTTAGTTTAAAGATGAACCACAAGGAACTGGTCTTCCATTCTAATCTGGGCTATCCCCAAAGATCTCCCTGCAAAAGTCTATTAACATTCCAGAAAGACTAGTCTCAGGGTGACTCTTTCAAAAGCTGTACCAGGTAAAGATGTTTTTAGCAGCAAGGAGGCTGCTGGAAGGTGCATGGGACTTGCTATTGTGGACAGGCTGGGAGTGGGGGGAAGGGGTCTTGTCACAAGCTCCAGGCATGAGGGGCTGAGCAGATTGGAGCCTCTATCAGTAGAGAAGATAGGGCTGACAGACTCTTGATGGGTTGGATGGGGATGTGAGAGGAAGAGAAGGAAGAGAAGCTCATGCCGATTTTGTTTTGTGCCTGGAGGAAGGAGGAGGATGGAATTGCCATTGATGGAAACTTGAGAGCTGGAGTGTAGAAAGCTGAAACAAGCTAGGCTATTCCTGCGCTGTGAGAGCTCTTCTCTGCCCTGTTGAAAGAGATATCCACAGGCCCTTTTTAAGGCATATAAGGAGTTTGGGCTGCTGCAGCAAGCACCTCAGCCTACCTGAGACAAGGCAATTCATAAACAACAAATACATTTCTTACACCGTAGAACTAGGAATTGCAAGTGGTATCTGATGAGGGTCATCTTGTTTGGTCCTCACATGGTGTGAAGGAAAACACCCCCGCAGGGGGCCCCCACACTCTGCCCGGATAAGGCGACACCCCAAATCACTCACGAGAAGCGGTCTTGATGCAAACTGCAAGAGGATTTTATTCCAAGCGTGCTGGGGCCCACAGTCGTACACCGCACAGGGGTAGAGGACTGCAGAGCCCCAAATGCAGGAACGGGGCAGTTTTTATAGGGTTTCTAATAAAGCCTGTGCATTAGACCAATCATTATTTAATATCAGGAGCCCCGCAGGGTGTTAGCCAGTCAGTTTGTGCCACCCCATAGTTTCTAAGCCAATTAGTTTACTTTGTTCAAGCCCCTCATGTACCAATCATTCTCTTGTGACCTTGTTGGTCAGCATTTGCGCAGGTCCTTGGGTGGGAGTAGCAGAGTGTGGTATCAGTCTCCTATGACCTTGGAGGTCAGCACTGTGCAATTCCTTAGGTGGGGGTAGCAGAGTATGGTATCAGCCTCCTATGACCTTGGTGGTCTGAGGCAGGCTGCTACAGCTTATGGTGCGAGCTACTAAGGCTTACAGTGTGGGCTATTAAGGCTTATGGTGCAGGCTATTTACAGAAACGAAATAAGTGGTTCACTTCATTACTCATTTCCCATCCTTGAGGGCTATCTCATGCCCTTTTTACCTAGTTTTATATTAGGAGTGGGCTCTGATATAATGAGAAGAGGGATTCTTTACTTGCTTCTAACAGAGAGTAAAGCCTGGAGTTTGAGGTATGCAGGGGGCCCACTTTGGAGCGTGATAGAATCTGAGCTTCTGAATTCTTGGGTCTTTCAGGTGAAGACAGAAAAGCACAAAAGGCCAAGGTAAGTTTCCTTTAGTCCAGTCCCACCCATGAGGGTGATGCCCTCCTGACCTAGTTGCATCTTAAAGGCCTGAGAAGGGAGTACAGCTAGAGTGACTGGACTCCTGGACGTTTAAAAAAAAAAAAGGCAGGAAAGTTTAAACTTGCTAGAAATCAAAGATGATCCGACTTCCTAACTCTTGCCTAGCTCCCTAGATCTGTTTTCCACAAACAACCAGGACCCCTCCTGGGAGGGAGGTCTTTCATAAGATTTGAACATTGTGGTTGGTCAAGTTCAGCCCCTGGTGTTAACTGTATAAGCAGTTGCACCTGAGTCCAACTGTGGGCGCCGTAGTTTTTTTTTAATATTGTATGTATTTATTTGCTATGTGTGCTTGCATGTGCACGCCCTCCTCCCCCAGGGTCTCTTGCCATGCACATGTGATACATGCACCACATTTTTGCTTATGGCTTTACATGGGTCCTGGGGAACTGAACCTAAGCTGGCAAGCTTTGTAAGCAAGCACCTTCAGTTACTGAGTCATCTTCCCAGCCCTGGACTCCATAGTTTTATCCAAGGTCCAGAAGGGCAGGTATTGAGAACCTGCTGTGAACCAGAGGGCTGGTGGGGTGGGGTGGCAGTGGGCTTGGAGCTGGAGCATAGGACAGGCTCGATGAAGGCTACCTGTGCCCCTGCTCCGCCACGCCACGCCACGCCCTGTTCTTTGCTTCTTGAGGATCTGGTCTTTGCTGCCCAGTTAATAGTACCCACGTCTTTT
Organism: Jaculus jaculus; assembly: GCF_020740685.1. Lineage (NCBI taxonomy): Eukaryota > Metazoa > Chordata > Mammalia > Rodentia > Dipodidae > Jaculus > Jaculus jaculus. The sequence goes on from NC_059105.1 coordinate 118,959,063, forward strand.
TTTTTTTCTTTTCGAGGTAGGGTTTCACTCTAGCCCAGAGTCTCAGGGTGACCTTGAACTCACAGTGACCCTCCTACCTCTGCCTCCCAAGTGCTAGGATTAAAGGCTTGAGCCACCATGCCCAGCAGTACCCAAGTCTTTAAAGAAGGTTGTATTTCTGGTTTTTTAGTTGAGAGGCTTTTTTTTGTCTTTTTTTTTTTTCTTTTTTTGGACATTTAGAAGAGAGAAAGAATTTTTCTAGGCCATTGTTTGAAAGAGAAACAATAAAACACTGGCTTCTACTATTCTTTCTTAAATTAATTTATAAAGAAAGAGAATGGGCATGCCAGGGCCTCCAGCCAATGCAAACGAACTCTAAATGCATGTGCCCGTTGTGCATCTGGCTTACGTTGGTCCTGGGGAATCTTACTGAGGTCCTTTGGCTTTGCAGGCAAATGCCTTAACTGCTAAGCCATCTCTCCAGCCCAGGCTTCTATTATTATTAATGCATTTTAGACTGGGGAGGGGTTGGGGAAGCAGCTCATTGGTGAAGTCTGAAAAGTGGTTAAACTAAAGGAATACTTCCTGCTGCCTTCTAGATGGGCCTAACTCCTCTGCCCCACTTCCCATGTCCATGCCATAGCCTTACTTCTTTTTATCAGGCAATTTTCTTTGTTCTAAACTAGGATTTGATCTCACTGAAAGATTAGTCTTGTCCCTTTGGTCAGGTGGTCAGCTTTGTTCTAAGATTCCTTCATGGTCTCCTCTTTCTATATAGCTGCATATAGCAAGGCTACTGAGTCTTGCACTCCTGAGCTGCAACAATTTGGATGTCTAATTGAAGGTTAACACAGAACAAGCACATCATTAGCTGTGCATACTTCCTGGGCTACTTACATTGTGTGCATACAGTCTTGCCTATGGAATGAAGTGCAAATGTGCTGCTATAATATACAACATAGATTAGAGGCTGGGCATGGTGGCTTACTTATGCCTATAATTTCAGAACTGGGGAGGCTGAGGTAGGAGGATCACTGTGAGTTCAAGGCCAGCCTAGGCTGTAGAGTGAATTCCAAGTCAGCCAGCCTTGGCTAGAGTGAAACCCTAAATCAAAACCAGGGCGAGAGAGGGATTGCTAACTATTGTCTCCTAGCACATTGTTGCACGCTTAGTTTGCCATTTTGGGTAGCTTTCTCAAGTCAGCCTTATTTAAGATAGAATGAGTTTTATTTTATATTCTCTTTCCCACCCTAGTCATGCACTACTTTTAATTAACTTGTTTACATCACAACTTGGTTTGGGACATTTATAACATGGGAATTTGGGGTGTCTTTGAGATTGAAGGAACCTTTTTCAGTTCTTGATTGGGGCTCTAAACTCGGGATTTAGTGTGCCAGATACTTATGATACTTATGATCACACAAAACTTCCACTGAGTGGCTTGCAGGTACTTGCCTTGTGACCTTGAAGACTGAAATGCACAGGCCATAGAGGATGAAATTTAGAAAGATTTTATTATAAAGCTTAGGAGGAAAGAAGACAAAGCTGCCTTGTAGCAGCAAGGACTAGCATGCCTACTCTCACTGGGGTTCTTTGCAGCAGAAGATCTTACCCATGTCAGGTGTCTAGGTGCCTTGCAATCTTCTCTGGCTTCTAGGCAAGGGGAGCTCCTTTAAGGAAAAAGAGATAAGGAAAACCCTGCTTTCCCCCTTAAAGGCTTAAACATCTCTTGCTTTAAAAAAAAAAAAAAGTTTATTTTTATTTATTTATTTGAGAGCGAAAGATAGAGAATGGGCGCGTCAGGGCCACCAGCCACTGCAAACAAACTCCAGACGTGTGCACCCCCTTGTGTATCTGGTTAATGTGGGTCCTGTGGAACCGAGCCTCAAACAGGGGTCCTTAGGTTTCACAGGCAAACACCCAACTGCTAAGCCATCTCTCCAGCCCCATTTCTTGCTTTTCAAGCCTTATTTACGCAGCTGAGCTGTCCCATAGAAGCAGTATTTACTCACTCACATTCTGGATTTTAGCTAGAATAATTAATAATTCTCCTTCTGTTGCTCAGGAAAACGCCAAAGCCAGGTTTTCCTGGTTCTGTGAGTTCTCCATGTTGCTTTGCTGGTACTAACTCAGAGTAGGTGTAGTGGTTTGATTCAGATGTCCCCCCACAAACTCATGTGTTCTGAATTCTAGGTCCTCAGTTGGTTGCAGTTTGGGAAATGAAGCCTTCTAAAAGCACTGCGTTGTCAGGGGTAGGCATATGAGTGTTATAGCCAGTTTCCTCTTGCCAGTGTTTGGCATGCTTTCCTGTAGCTGTTGTCCATCTGATATTGGCCAGGAGGTAATATCCACCCTCTGCTCATGCCATTGTTTTCCTCTGCTATCATGAAGCTTTCCTTTGAGTCTGTAAGCCAAAATAAACCCCTTTTCCCCACAAGTGGCTCTTGGTCAGGTGTTTTCTGATAGCAGTGCGAACCTGACTTCAATAGTAGGGATGGAATGTGAGCTGTGGACACAGAGGGTATTGAGATCTTGAGCCTGAGCCAGGGCTACCTTTCCCTACAGTGCAGTGTGCAGTTTGCTTGTTACTCTTGTCTTTGGCCTGTCTAGTCCTCCATGGTGGCTTACTCATGTTCATTGTGACACTCTCTTGTAGTAAACTGGGATATGTAAGTGAATGTTTTTGTCAACTAGCAAATTGAATCCAAGGAAGTAGTCATGGGAACCTCTGATTCATAGCTGGTGGGTCAGAAATATAGGTGACCACATTTGCTTGTGGTTGACATCCAGAATTGTTCTAGGTTGGCAGATATTACTATTCACTGGCTTGGAAGTCATCCTGTTTCCCTGGTGCGGTGGGTTGATTGAGGTGTCCCCCATAAACTTAGGTGTTCTCAATGCTAGTTTCTCAGCTGATGGAGATTTGGAAGTTAATGTCTTCTGGAGGGAGTGTATTGTTGGAGGCAGGCTTATGGGTGTTATAGCCTGTTTCCCCTTGCCAGTGTTGGGCACACTCTCCTATTGCTATTGTCCACCTTAAATTGGCCAGGGGGTGATGTTCACCCTCTGCTCATGCCATCATTTTCCCCTGCCATTGTGGAGTCTATAAGCCCAAATAAACCTTTTATCCCAGAAGCTGCTCTTGGTCAGGTGATTTCTGCCAGCATTGAGAACCTGACTACACCTGGTAACATTAAAAAGGGAAACATGGGCTTGGAGAGATGGCTTAGTGGTTAAGGTGATTGCCTGCAAAGCCAAATGACCGAGGTTCAATTCCCCAGTACCCGTGTAAAGGTAGATGTACAAGGTGGTGCATGAATCTGGAGTTAGTTTGCAGTGGTTAGAGGCCCTGGCATACCCATTTTCTATCACTACTCCCCATTTCAAATAAATATTTTAAAAAGAGTGCTGGAGAGATGGCCTACTGGCTATGGCACTTGCCTGTAAAGCCTAAGGACCCAGGCTAAATTCCCCAGTACCCACCTAAGCCAGATGCACAAGGTGTTGCATACATTTTGTTTGTTTGTAGTGGCTAGAGACCCTGGAACACCCATTTTCTCTCTCTCTCTCTCTCTCTCTCTCTCTCTCTCTCTCTCTCTCTGTCTCTCTCTCTTTCTTTGTCTTGCAAATAAATAAAATGTCTGTTTTTCTTAAAGGCCCCTCCATAGGATTTAAAATACCCTATGTATGGGAGGAGGAAGGTGGAAGTAGCAGAGCTTTGGTCTCCTCCATGTGAGAGACTGACAGGCTCTGTTGGATTAAGAGATCACCCCATCACCACCTCTCACCTAGAAGTCACTGTCCTCTTTGTGCATGTATACCTCAGAAGCCCCTTCCTTAGTGCAGTTGGCTGCAGATCTTTACTTCTAAGCCTGTCTACTTTTCTACATTCTATCTGTAAAAGCATAATCTTTTCTTTTCTCCTTCCTCTCTCTCCTTTGGGTGCTTGCTGAAATCCAAAGCATGTTTGTCCTGACACTCCAGGGCCTTTTCACCCTTTATTCAATAAATTCTGTGCTTTACTCCTTGTACTCCCTTTGCCTAATTTTTCATGGTTGCAAGAAAAGGACTCAACAGTAAGAAAACCTGCAGCCAAAAGGGGAAAAGTAATGGACTGAGCCTTCATAGGCTCTGGCCCCATTGTGGGTTAATAGTATCAAATCAGGATTTGAATTGATTGCTGCTTAGAAGGCATCTGTTGGAGACTATTGATGAATTGATTGCTCGCTATGTAGGAAACACCTCTTTAAGTCTAGAGTGACAGACATATTCTGTGTTGTGAGAAGCTAGTAAGAGAGACCCAGTTTGTTTTTTCCTCTCAGGGAACAAGTTATCTGGTTTACTTCCTCTTGAAGTGGGTTTTTGTTTGTTTCTGTACCACCTGTGGGCTTGTCATAAGGTAGTCATACCTCACCCATGCCAAGATGCACCATTCCCTCCCAAGCATTGTACACTAATATTAACTGTTTATGTTCCATAGAACCATTTAGTAAATGTTTGGTATGAACCACACTTTAGTCAGGGTAATAACTAACACTGGATGCTGTAACACCCACCCCCCCCACACACACACACTCCAAAGTTCAGCTGCATCATACACAAAGGCTTATGTTGACATGATGCCCAGAGTAGGTTATAGGTGAGAAAGATGGGGGTGAAGGCACTGCTGCACAGAACTTCCAGGATTCGGTTTTCTTCCATCTAGGGCTTTGGAAACCCAGTCCACAGTATCTAGTCAGGAGTGTAGGGCTGAGAGACAGTTTTACCATGTACATGTAGATAAATGTTTGCCTTCTGTGCTCAGTCATGTAGTTTTTCTTCAGGCCACTGGAAGGGGCTGCAGAGTATGACCCTGTCCATGTGCCTGGGAAGGAAGAGCAAAGCAGACATGAATGAGCACAGAATCTGGGGTTGACTTATTCAGCAGGCATGTGTGAGACATCCCAGTCCATGGTTAGGCTTAAATTGGGTATGCAGGAGAATATGGAAGAAGCAAAATATTTAGGCACTCATGAAACACAGGGTGCCCATCATACAAGGAAGAACATTACCATGGGGTATAGGCAGCTTAGCCTTGTCAGAGGAGCCCTTGTTAAGGAAAGGTCTGCCTACAGGAAAGACTTCAGGTCACTTGTTTGCCTTAGGTTATTATTCATAGTAATTTTTGGTATCAGCGAGTGGTGATACTTCGTTGCACTGTGATTTTAGCTACTCTGGATTCAGGGTTTTAAGAGAAAATTCCTTCTCTTTCCACTTTCTAAAGTAGGCTATCCCTCAAGGATTGCTGACTCATTCTAAACCACTTACACCTTTTGTACTTTTTCTCCCATTGCCTGTGTGTGGAGAGCAGAGACATGGGGAAGGTTTTAGCCCATTTGCAGACCCAGAGTCAGAAGCAGGACTAGGTGGAGCTAGAGAAGGGCCCTAGTCTCATTTTTTAAAAAAATTATTTATTTATTTATTTATTTGAGAGCGACAGACACAGAGAGAAAGACAGATAGAGGGAGAGAGAGAATGGGCGCGCCAGGGCTTCCAGCCTCTGCAACGAACTCCAGACGCGTGCGCCCCCTTGTGCATCTGGCTAACGTGGGACCTGGGGAACCGAGCCTCGAACCGGGGTCCTTAGGCTTCACAGGCAAGGGCTTAACCGCTAAGCCATCTCTCCAGCCCCCTAGTCTCATTTGAGCTTTTTGCTTCAGATATCTTTCACCTTCATGTAACCTTGGAAAAATGAATCCTGCTTCTACTTCCATGTTCTCTTTCATTCAACCTTAAAGAAAAAAAATTTTTAGAATGCCAATATACATGCCTATTCTTCTTCTATCTGACCCCCTCTCTCCCAAATAACTAAACAATATATATATATTTTAAAAGGGATGCAGTTTACAAGATGGACTTTGCTTATCCTCCTCCTTCACTCCAGTTCACAGCCTGTAAGAGGTGGTTAAGGTATAGGCAGGAGCCACCTGGACCTCTTCCTGGGCTGAGACTGAGGAGGAAGACAGGTTTCCTTAGAAGCTCCTGAGATGTCTTGCTACCTCTTATGAATCCTACTCCTGTGTGGATCCTGATTCTTCCTTCCACAAGCATCTGTCACCATCACCTCTGGTGCTCATCAGGGGACAGAACGTTACTATGGTAGAGCCTCAGGGTGTGCTGTCCTTTTGATGACCCATGTCCTCCTGTCAAAAGGGGTTCCATCCTCCATAGAGCGGGTGAAAGGAGGCATTGAGTTTCATGAGGTTCCCTTATTGCTTTTTTCCAGTCCTCATAAGCAGCTCCCCTCCAACATTCTGTCCTCTTTGATTTAAATGCAGTTTTTCTTTTTTTTTTTTTTAATGAGCTCCAGTCTTCAAATAGAACTAGGAGGAAAAACAAGGACACTGGGAATATAGGAGTCCTTGCTCAATTATCTTAAATTAATGAGACTAAGGGAAATCAAGTTCATCTGTACAAATGAGCTTTGTGTTCTGGGTCTTGATGACTTAAATTGCAGATTATAATTAAATGCCCCCAAGTAAGTATGAAGTGTAGCTGCTGAGATCTTTTTGACCTAAAAACTTTTCTGACCTATGAGCCAGTGTAAAATTAGTCTTTATATAATCCTTTTTAAGAATTTCTACCTTTAGAGACTTCATGATGCTTATAACAGATAGCACCCTCCTAAGAGAAGGGTGGGCAGGTGGAGTAGGCAGGGATTCAGCATGAGGAGGAGGAAAGAGGGAAGAGTGGATAGGTTTGGGTACCCCCTCCTCCAAGCGAGATGTTGGGAACTAGTATGTTTGTTACTGGGCCAAGAAGGTCAGCAGGGCAGGTAATGGAATGCTGAGGACAATGTCAAGAGTCAAAGGCTCCTTCCTTGTACTAAAGTCACAGCCTCTCTGGCCAGTATGGGATGCACCTTCCATAACACATAAGGATGATGGTATGTAAGATAGAAAACAGTTCCCCATAATCACACCCCAGACATGGCCAGCACCTTGGGACAATCTCTGTCCTCCTGTGCTGTGCATGTCACTCTAAAGGGCTGTAATCAGCATTAGGTAGGATATTTTCATTTAAAGCACATATACAGAACTGACATAAACATTTGCTGTGCTGTCCTTGTTAAAGTCTTCAGGAGAGGGCTGGAGAAATGGTTTAGTGGTTAAGGCTTGCCTGTGAAGCCTAAGGACCCAAGTTAGATTCCTCAGGTCCCACGTGAGCCAAATGCATGTGATAGCTAGAGGCCCTGGCATGACCATTCTCTCTCACCTTCTCTAATAAATAAAAATAAATCTTTTTTAAAAGGTTAAAAAAGAGGGTTGGAGGGATGGCTTAGCTGTAAAGGCCTTTGCCTGCAAAGCCAAAGGACCCAGGTTCGATTCCCCAGGACCCACATTAGCTAGATGCACATGGTGACACATGCATCTGGAGTTCATTTGTAGTGGCTTGAGGCCCTGGTGTGCCCATTGTCTTCCCCTTCTCTCTGTCAAATAAATAAATAAATAAATAAATAAATAAATAAATAAATAAATAAATAAATAAATTGAATGCTGCATGTGGTGGCACAGACCTTTAATCCCAGCACTCAGGAGGCAGAGGTAGAAGGATCACTGTTTGTTCGAGGCCACCCTGAGACTACATAGTGAATTCCAGGTCAGCCTGGACTAGAGTGAAACCCTACCTTGAGAAATTTTTTTTTTAAAGTTAAGAAAGAGCTTTTTTTAAAAAAAAGTTTTTAGAATAATGGAATATACTTAATTGTGGTCTGATTCAGAGGACCCCAAAAACTTAGGGGTTCTGAATACTAGGTCCTCAGTTGATGCCAATTTGGAAATTAAAGCCTCCTGGAGGCAGGGTATTGTTTGGAGCAGACTTATGGGTGTTATAACTAGCTTCCTCATGCCAGTGTTTGGCATAATCTCCTGTTGCTGTTCATCTGATGTTCATCTGATGTTGGCCCCTCTGCTAATGCCATTGTTTCCTCTGCCATCATGGGGCTTCCCCTCAAGTCTATAAGCCAAAATAAACCTTTTTTCCACAAGCTGCTCTTGGTCAGTTGTTTTCTGCCATCAATGTGAACCTGACTGCAACATTTATTATTGAGGTCCAAAACCCACTCATGAGCAAACCCCAGTAGATTATCACTTAGTGCAGTCACTCAGTAAACCAGCACCCAAACCAGCAGTCACCATTCCTGGAGCTCAGAGAGCTCCTGGCCTCTTCCCCCAATGAGCATTCAGTCCTGTGTGATGTCCCTCTCCTGACTTTCTCCTCTGCCTCTGAGTCACACAGTGGATTTGCCTAGAATGGACTCTATGTGCTTGGCTTTCTCTGGGTTGCTGGTTTTGATTCATCCATTTGTTTGTGGGTTGTATGGTTGGTGAACATTTTTTATTATCTCTAGGCTCTTATTATTTATTTGTAAGCAGAGATATACAGACACACAGAGAGTATGGGCCCAACAGGGCATCTCGCCGCTGCAAACAGACTCCAGATGCATGTACCACTTTGTGCATCTGGCTTTATGTAGGTACTGGGGAATCAAAGTTGGGTTGCTAGGCTTTGCAGGCAATCCCCTTAACCACTGAGCCATTTCTCCAGCCATTATCTCTAGGATCTTATTATGATTGTTGCTGCAGCTCCATTTGATTTTGGGGGAATGTAAGCGTGTATTTCTATTAGTAGTTACACTCTGCATTGTATCTCAGGTCATGGGAGACCATAGGCTAGGCATATGTGCATCTCTAGTAGAGACTGCCAGCTGTCCAGAGTGGTTGTACCATTTCTACTCCACCAGCATCAACCAGTTCCAGTCTTCTACATCCTTGCCAGCACTTGGCATTGCCCTTTTTTTTTTTTCATTGAGGCCACTTAAATGATTGTGCAGAGTATCTGGCAGTTTCAGTTTCTGTTCTGTGTGAGTTTTGGCTTCATTAAGTTCATCATATTCTCAGGAACTTCATGTTTGGTTGGCTCATCCAGTTTATATTTTTCTACTTCTAGATGATGGATTTGGACGTTCTCCTATGAAGACATGCCATGTGACCTAGAAGCAAACATGTACGGTAAGTCAGACAACTCAGAATTGATTCAAATGTAGGAGTTCAGGTCATTCAGGAGCAGGAGTATGGGTAGACAATGAGGTATCTCCTGTGAGAGGATACTCCTTTTTTATTTCCTTTATTTATTTGAGAGAGAGAATGGGCACACCAGGGCCTTCAGACATTGCAGACAAACTCCAGACACATGCACCATCTTGTGTATCCGGTTTTACATGGGTCCTGGGGAATCCAACCTGGGTCCTTTGGCTTTGCAGGCAAGCACCTTAACCACTAATCCATCTCTCCAGCCCAGAGAGGATATTCTTAACCAGGCTACTGTTAATTACCTTGCTACCATTTGTTACTTCTAGAGCCAGCAGATGTTGTAGGGCATAGGGTTGGACAAACTTGAAACTCGTTTTTTGCTGTTGAAACCACATTTGAGAGCATTGTGTAAGCTCCATGCTATACTAGGACAACCTTAGTTTGACTTGGCCTGTGGTGATGTTTTTTCATCTCCCATCGTAGCATCTTCTCCTTTGATTAGGAGTAAACTGTCAGTAGATACCTTTCAGGGAAAAGAATTTAAGATTAAAAACACACAGGAAGCTGGATGTTGTGTCACACGCCTTTAATACCAGCACTTGGGAGGCAGAAATAGGATCACCTTGAGTTTGAGGCCACCCTGAGACTACATAGTGAATTCCAAGTCAGCCTGGGCTAGAGTGAGACTCTACCTCAACAAAACAAAACAAAACAAAAACACCCAGCAAGTTTGTGAAGCTCAGAGAAAGACAAAGCAAGTTAGGACTTCAATCTTTGTTTGTCTTCAAGCCACAATCATGGCTAGTGGGGGGTGGGGAGAACTTGTGGGCAGCAGACATCCTGTAGTTCTTATTGTTCTATCAGAGGCTATGGCAAACTGATTTAAGAGTACAAAGACTTTGTAAGACTTGCTAATAGAAATGTAACAGAGCAACAAGAAAATCTTTGTTTGTTTTTTTAATTTGTTTTTTGTTTTTGAGGTAGGGTCTCACTCTGGTCCAGGCTGACCTGGAATTCACTCTGTAGTCTCAGGGTGGCCTTGAACTCAAGGCAATCTTCCTACCTCTGCCTCTCGAGCGCTGGGATTAAAGGCATGCGCCACCATGCCAGGCTAAGAAAATCTTAGGAGCCGTATTTTCAGACTACATTTAATGTGGCATGTTCTGGTTAAAGAGAACGTGATTTCTTTGTGGAATCTCTCAGGCACACTGTGTTGGAGCAGGGAGGAAGAAGTAACTAGAAGGCAAGCATTGCCACCCACTTCCTCACCTGCACAAGGTACTGCCTCAGCATCTTGCCCTATAAAGTTCCATGCTCTCTACATAAGAGCACAGTGTTTCTCGGTCACTATTGGCCTGTCTGCTTACCAGTGTTTTCTTTTATTTCTCAGTGCTACTGCCACCTTAGGACATCAGGACTGGGTTCAACACTTCCCGGGGAATCAGGCGTGGTCTGACCCAGGATCCAAAAGCACATCCTCACCAATGACATCATGACAGCAAGAGAACACAGCCCTCGCCATGGTGCCAGGGCCCGTGCAATGCAGCGGGCTTCCACCATTGATGTGGCAGGTGACATGCTAGGCCTCTCTCTGGCAGGTAAGTCTCACAGAGCCTATGCTGGAGCCCTGGTCATAAGCTTGTAGCATGCAGGTGCTACACCATAGCAGTTCTGAGAGGGTCAAGCCTACTTCTTGGAGCACCCAGTGGACAGAGAGGGTACTTTGAGTGGCATCCTTCTGGTTGGAGTAGGAAATCAGGAGGTCCAACAGTTCTCTTCCTGGGAGCTCTTATGCCAGAGCCTGGTCCCCATTTTTCCAGCTTAGGTGGGCATCTCCAGACTCTTTGACTCTTCTGTCAGTAGGCACCATGGGATGTCCCCAGGGCCAGGCCAGTCTGACAAGTGCCCTGACCAGAAAAAAAGACCTCCCTATTGTAAGCCTGTAGTAGATCTTAGAGTCAGAGATTTCATCGCAATTCCAGACTGTTTTACAACCATATAGAATCATCTACTATTCTTTGAGGTGGAGAAGGAAGGATTAGAGTGTTTTTATTTTTGCATTAAATCTAAAAGCTTGGAAAGGTTCATTAAAGGTGACTCTTCTGTCATTTCTCTTCTATTCAGGAAATATACAAGATCCAGATGAGCCCATTTTAGAATTCAGCCTAGGTAGGTATCTTTCTTTTGATGTTTTTTGTTTGTTTATTTAAAAAACTGTGGTCCTCCCACTAAATTTGCTGCCTCCGTCATTGCTCCCTGGCCATGTGAGTTGAGCTTTTTAGCTCGTGGGTCTGCTCTGTAGAAGGTGGTAATAAAACCTATATACATTCTTCACACAGGATGCTGACAGCTGATGGATTTGTTCTGTGATGCATTCTTCCCAGAGCTCCCTCTCCAGGGCTCTTTTCCCCTTACTCTACCCTTAAGAGAGGTCAACATTGGCTGGTGGTCTGGCACTAATGTCTAGAAGGTAGTGTAACATGCAAGAGGCACCTTTAGGGAGTCAGATCATCAAAATTCCAACTGCCCTAAGCAAGCTGGAGCTTTAGGTCAAAAGCCTTGGTTCCAAGAGTCTCAGAGGCCTAGATGTAAGGTCCAATAGCATGGGCCTTCAATTTCAGGTACCCAGGAGGCTGAGGCAGGAAGATTGCTCAAGTTAGAGGCCAGCCTAGGCTACATAGTTCAAGGGAAGCCTCAGACACATAGGGAAAGCCCCTATCTCAAAAAAAAAAAAAAAAAGTAATTTTGAAAATCAGAAGGGAGAGATTATCGATGTGCATTGGAACTGGGAACAGATAAAGGGCTCTAATGACTTGAAGTTTGTCTGTAGGATAATGGCTTGAACTTTAGGTTTAAATAAGGAAGAATTAGGCAGAGAGCAAGAAGCATGCATAATTCAGCAGTTATCTTCAAGGTGCAGGTCTGGTCTTTGTCTTATGTTCCAAGGTGGTGAGAAGTCCTTAGTGCTTTAGGGGATGAGCTTCTTCCAAGAACTGCCCATCCTAGAATCTAAGGGGACTGTGGGTTTTGGACAATGACTAGAAACCTTTAGATATCCTTTGAGGGTCTGGGATAGGACATTGTAAGAAAGCTAACAGTAAGATGCCCCAATTAATCTTATCTTTGTACCTTCAGCCTTCAAGGGGAATAAAGATAGGTTATGTGTCACCTATTTACAAAAGTAAGCAAGTAACCTAAAATAAAGTAGGGGAGATAGAGGCAAAATGCAGGCTTAGGGGCCAGGCTTTATCCTGCTTTAGTTACCTTGTGGTTCCAAGTGAGGAGTTAATGCTTTTGGTGAAATCAGCTTCTAAGTATCTGTTACAAAACCAGTTGCATGGCCTCTAGCCTGCCATGTGATCACATGCTAAGGTAGTTGAACCTGGGGAGGTTTGACATAAACAAACAGTGAGACCAGAGAAGCATAAGGGCATAATTACCAAATTAATATTCAGCTTGCAAAATGTTTCAATTAAAAGTTCACAGGAAGCTGGGTGTGGTGGTGCATGACTTTAATCCCAGTACTCAGGAGGCAGAGGTAGGAGACCACAGTGAGTTCGAGGCCACCCTGAGACTACATAGTGAATTCCAAGTCAGCCTGAGCTAGAGTGAGACCCTACCTCGAAAAACCAAAAAACAAAACAAACAAACAAAAAGTTCACAGGGTTTCTCCAGCCTTGATCTGTTGCTGGCCTATCTGCTGAGGGCCCAGTGTTGACCATGCTACATGCTGGGCATGTCTAAGGGAGGCAACCTGTAACTGTTGGAACTCCTATACACCTGCCCATCCCTGCCTTTGAAGAACTCTCCTCCATTTTACAAGTTTACAGTTTCTTCTTTTTTTTTTTTTTTTTTTTTTGGTTTTTCGAGTTAAGGTCTCACTCTAGCTCAAGCTGACCTGGAATTCACTGTGTAGTCTCAGGGTGGCCTCGAACTCATTGTGATCCTCCTACCTCTGCTTCTCGAGTGCTGGGATTAGAGGCGTGCGCCAACATACCCGGCCTACAAGTTAAGTTTCTTGATAACGTAGTAACCACTTCCAAATACCTCATTATCTTAATCACCCCAAACATCGAGACATAAAAGTCACCTGAAAATACTAAGTATTGAGATAGTTAAAACTTAGGAGGCAGATGAAAGACTGGTGAAGAGGAGGAGAGAGCAGTATAGCCATACTTCCTTGTCGTGTGTCAGGCCAAAGCAGATTTTCCCCAAAGACACTGGTGATGATTAGGAGACAAAGCAAGAAAGTTTGTATAAAGAGGGTTAGAATTAGGTTTTCTCTTTGTAGGAACTGAAGGATTGTTTATTCAAGAAATTTAGAAGCAAAGACAGTCTACGCCAGGTTTTTAAGCATGGAAAAGAGCAAATGAGGGACCAGACAAAACCAGGGATGGAGTCTTTTTTTTTTTTTTTTTTTTTTTTTAAAGTAACAAGCTTCCTGCACTCTTCAACCTTGTTCTCATCCTCATTCTTCCAGTCGTAGGCCTTCACTCAGGAAGTACTCCCACTGTACAAGTTAAACTAACCACGCCCTCAAAGAAGTGAAGACTCAACCCATCATGAAGCAGGCAGCGCAGCCATGCAGCCACTAGGGTGGAGCCCACCTAACCTGCTCTGTACATGCAGCATTGCAGTTTGCCAGTACCTCATGCTTAAAAACACAGACATTTGCCCCCACAAAAAGGTGTACCCAAATGTTAATTACAACTTGATTCATAATGCCTCCCCCTGTGGAAACAGTTCAATTTCTATCAGCAGGGAGATTAATGAGAGGAATCCCACTCAGAAAAGAAAGGAACGAACAACTGTATGTAATCACGCAGATGAGTCTGGGAAAGCAATAGGCACAGTTAAAGAGAGGAGTAGTACACAGGAGACTAGTCTTGTTGGTTTTCTTTTTTTTTTTTAAAGGTTTATTATTATTATTATTTATTTATTAGGGAGAGAGAGAAAGAGGCAGATAGAGAATGAGTGCACCAGCATGCGAACTCCAGACACGTGCCACCTTGTGCATCTGGCTTATGCGGGTACTGGGGAATTGAACCTGGGTCTTTGGGCTTCACAGGCAAGCACTTTAACTGCTAAGCCATCTCTCCAGCCCTTGTTTGGTTTTCATTTGCATGAAACTCAAAAGATTGATCTGTACCAATAGAAAGAAGTTTAGTGGTAGCTGCGTCTGGAATGCAGATTGACTTGAAAGGAGAAAGGAAATGCTTTGGCCTGATGGAAATGTTCTATATCTTAACTGTCCTACTGGCCATATGGATGTAGACACTTGTTAAAACTCATTGGTGGTGAGCTGGAGAGATTTCTTAGTGGTTAGGGCTTGCCTGCAAGGTCAAAGAACCCAGGTTCGATTCCCCAGGACCTATGAAAGCCAGATGCACAAGGTGGTACATGCATCTGGAGTTCGTTTTCAGTGGCTGGAGGCCCTGGTATGCCCATTCTCTCCCCCCCCCCCAAGTAAATAAAAATAAAATATTTCAAAATGTTACAAAGCTGTTATCACTACAAAAAAAAAATCTCATTGGTGCCAGGCGTGATGGTGCACACCTTTAATTCCAGCACTCAGGAGGCAGAGGTAGGAGGATCATGGTGAGTTTGAAGCCAGCCTGAGACTACCTAGTGAATTCCAGGTCAGCCTGGGCTAGAGCAAGACCCTACCTTGAATAAAACAAAACCAAACACAAACAAAATTTATTGGTAACTTTCCACTTAAATGGGAATGTGTCATGATGCGTTCCTGCCATTTACGACTAAGGAAGTGGCTCAGTGAGTAAAGCACTTGCTGCACAAGAGAGAGGACCTGGGTTTGGATCCTCAGAACCCAGGTGAAGAATTGACCAGCTGCCTCATGGACCTGCCACCATGCCTTCCCAGCCACGGTCAGAAAAAAAAAAAAGATGGACCAACAATTAAAGCAAGGATTCAATTCCCACATCACCCATGTAGTAGCCAGATGTAAGAAGTGGCACAATGATCTGGAGGTTTGCAGTGGCAAGAGGCCACCATACTAGAGCATACGTGTGCATGCACGCACGCACATGTGCACACACACATACATGCACATATGCAAATAATTTTTTTTCTAGGTAGATTCTCCCTCTAGCTCAGGCTGACCTGGCACTCTCTCTGTAGTCCTAGGTGGGCATTAAACTCACAGCAGTCTTCCTACCTCTGCCTCTTAAGTGCTGGGATTAAAGGGGTACACCATCATGCCTGTCTAAATAAATTTAAAAAGATCATGAAGCATGCAAAAAAAAAAAAAGCCAAGAAAGAAAAGTTTATATGTAGGAGAATTTAAAACTGAACACAGTAAGCCAATAGCAACTATCCCTGAGGAGGTGTAGATGTTTTATTAACTCTGGACAAAGATTTTCAGTCAACTTTGTTAAATATCTTCAAGGGCTAAAGGAAACCACATCTAAGTGCTTTTCAGTGCTGTCTTCTAGACATGAAAGTGGCCACAGTATTCAAGACCTCACAGCAGCTTATGCTACCTACACAACATCTGCATAATAGGAGGGGGAAAAATGACACCAAAACAGAAGAAAGTCTAATTGGAAAGAAGAGCTTCAGGAGAGGGAGGATTCTGGAGGGGAAGGGCTAGTGGTGGAAGGGGGATTATGACCATAGTGTATTATCCAAGTGATTGTATGATGTCAATAAAAAGTTTAAAAAAGGAATTGGCATACTTAGAAGATATCAACTGAAATTATCCAGTCTGAAGAAAATAAGGAAAAAATGAATGACTTCAGAGACTCACGGAACACATCAAGCACCCCAGTGCACATTTAATGAGTTCCAGAAAGATAGTAAAGAGGAAAGAAAGAATGTTTGAGACCTGCACAGATGGATTACTGGTTAAGGCACTTGCCTGTAAAGTCAAAGGACCCAGGTTCATTCCCCAGGACCCATGTAAGGCCAATGCACAGGGTGGTGCATGCACCTAGAGTTCTTTTGTAGCTGCTGGAAGCCTTGGCATGCCCATTCTGTCTGCTTCTTTCTCTCAAATAAGACAATTTTAAAAATGAATTATTCAGCAAAAATATTTTTTAGAAATAAGAGATGAAGATGTATTCAAACAAAAATTTGCACACAAATGTTCATAACAATATTTGTAATAACCAAACTTCAAAAGTGATCAAAGCAGTCATCAGTTCATGAATGAATGAACAGTATGAGGTATGGTCATTCTATAGACTGTCGCCATTCATTAGTAGAATGGAATGAAATACTGATGTTTCCTGTAGTACTGGAACCTTGAAAATATGCCAAATGGAAGATAGACACAAATGACCACAAAACATAGAATTCAATTTTTATAAAATGTTCAGTATAGACAAATCTATAGAAAAAGAGATTAGTGGTTTCTCAGAACAAGGAAGAAGCTTGATAAATGATTGTTAATGGGTATGGATTTTTGTTTGTTTGAAATGAAACAGACTATGATAATGGTTGTGTAACCCTCTAAGTACCCTTTGGTATGGTGACTTTTATAGTATGTACATTGTATCCTCATAGAAAACAGCTTAGGCTATGAAGTGCTTGCTTTGCAAGCAGAAGGATCTAAATTCAACATCCAGAATACATGCCAAGCATGATGGCAGACACCTGTAATCTCAGACTTGAGAGGGGGAGATTGGTGGATCCTTGGGGCTCACTTGCCAGCCCAGTCTAGTTTAATTGACAAGCTTCAGGCCAGTGAGAGACCTCGGAAAAGGTGAACAGCATTCCTGAAGAGTGGTACCTGGATTTGTCCTTTGGCCTTCACGTGCCATATGTACCCACAAAAGGCCAAAGGCACTCTGCTGAAAACTGTTTTGAATTCATAAAGGCAAGTGAAGGAATAATCTCACAATCCAAAGTATTATGAAGCAGAGTTTTTTTTTTTTTTTTTTTAATTTGAGAGTGACAGAAAAAGAGGCAGAGAGAAAGATTGAATGAGCACCTCACTGCAGATGAACTCCAGATAGGTGCACACCCTTGTGCATCTGGCTAACATGGGTCCTGGGGAGTTGAGCCTCGAACCAGGGTCCTTAGGCTTCACAGGCAAGCACTTAACCGCTAAGCCATCTCACCAGCCCTGAAGCACAGATTTTTTAAAATATTATTTATTTATTTAATTTATTTGAGAAAGAGGGAGGGAGGGAGAGAATGAGCATGGCGGGGCATCTAGCCACTGCAGACAAACTCTAGACGCATGTACTACTTTGTGCATTTGGCTTATGTGGGTCCTGGGGAATTGAACCTGGGTCCTTTGGCTTCCTAGGCAAGCACTTTAACCACCTCTCCAGCCCTGAAACAGATTTTTGAGAGATGTGGCACAACCTGGCATTACAGTGTGTGATGACTAAGACACAGGTGAAGGGCACACTGAAGATCCGCTGTGCTCACCTACTGCCAGGCATCTCCTTGTGAGACTTCTACATTTCAAGGTAAAGAGAAAAATCTTACATGCCTTTAGATGAAAAATATATAAGGAAAAAATTCAAATCTTGCCACTAAAGACGCCTGAGGAGGAAGAAAAAGCAACATCTAAGAAGAGACTTGGTGTTTGTTCCCAGAGAGCTGATAGCACAGGCCACCCTCTCTGTGGGTTCCTAGTCCCTTCCGGAAGCAAAGCAAGGTCGGAAGCTGAGCAGGACTTCAGGCAGCCTCCTTGTGTTGAAAGGCAGTTTGTATGGTTCAAAAGGGAAGGATGCAGGGAGCTACTTTCATTGTGGCTCAGAATTCAGAAGGTTGCACTTGTCAAGAACAGAGACCAGGGATGATAGATCCACTTAGTATCTGAAGTAACTGAAGATAGCTAGATGCTAGTGTGTCTTAGAACCAGGCAGAAGTAATTGCACGTATTTCCTGGAAAAGACACCTGACCTGGGCCTTGCGTAATTTTTTTTTTAAATTTTTAAAAATTTATTTATTTTGAGAAAGAGGCAGAGAGCACTGTCAGCTGTTGTGAACGCCCCCTTGTGGCACATGGGCAACATTGCATGCTTGCATCACTGCATCTGGGTACATGGGACGTGGAGATTTGAACGTGAGTTCTTAGGCTTCGCACGCAAGCACCTTAACTGTTAAGCCATCTCTCCAGCCCAGTTTCTTTTTTAAAAAATATTTTATTTTTTATTTTTTCTAGAAAGAGAGAAAATTGGCACTACAGGGCCTTACCCACTGAAGTCAAACTCTAGATGCTTGTACCACCAAGTGGGCATGTGCAACCTTGCACTTGCCTCACCTTTGTGCATCTGGCTTACATGGGATCTGGAGAATCAAACATGTCCTTAGGTTTTGCTGGCAAGCACCTTAACTGCTAAGCCATCTCTCCAGCCCTTCTATTTTGTTTTAATTGACATTTTCATGTATGTATGTATGTATGTCATAATCCTTTTGCATTACTTTCTTTTGCCCTCCTATCCCCTTTCCACAGAATCTTTTCTTTCAAATTAGTCCCTCTTCTGTTTTGATGCCCTTTTCTTTCTTTTTTCCCTTTAGCTCTCCTTCATAATTTATGATGATAAGTTTATGAGTCCATTATTGTGCAGGTCTTTTGCATTAATGACAGCTGCTGTGAGATGAATGCAGTGGCTACATTGCATGTCAAAGACATCATTAGCATTCCAAAGCATTCCTGCCCCTTGAGTAACTTCCACAGACATTTTTTAATTAAAGTGCCTTATTCAGTAAAAATGCATGAATTCTCAAAAATTTAGAGACATAGACTCATCAGGATTCTGGGTTAATAGGCAAATGTTAAAAAATAACTACAATGACTTTGTTTTAGTGAGTTTGGGCTGTGATAACAGAATATCACAGATGGGTGGCTTTAGCAACAGAGATTCCTTTTTTTCTTTTCAATGTAGGGTCTCACTCTAGCTCAGGCTGACCTAAAAATCAATCTGTAGTCTCAGGGTGGCCTTGAACTCATGGTGATCCTCCTACCTCTGCCTCCCAAGGGCTGGGATTGAAGGCGTGCACCACCACGCCCAGCAAGAGATTTATTTCTTAAGGTTCTGGAGGCTGAGAAGTCCAAGGTCACGGTGTCAGCAGGTCCAGTGGCTGGTGAGGGTCAGTTTCCTGGTTGTACAAAGGGCTGCCTCGCCTCGTCGTGACCTCCTGTAGCAGAGAGCCAAGCAGAAAGAGCAGGCTCTCATCTTCTTGTAAAGGCCCAATCTCATCATAACCTGATCTCCCAAAGGCCTGCCTCCTAATACCATCCCTTTCCGGATTAAAACTGGCATATCAGAGCAGGGACATAAATGTTCAATCCACAGCATGTTTAGAATAATAAAGACAGTGCTGAACACCTACCTCACCAAGGAACTAGAGTTCAAAAAGAACCAAAAGGACAACCAACAACTAAAAAATAAAGTAACAAGTTAAAAATCTATGGATCCCTTGAAAAAAAAATGTGATACAGTTGAGAAAATTGGTGATTTTAAAAGAAGGGCAAAAAGAAAACTTCCAAAATGAAGCCAGAAGGATAAAACAGTGGAAAAAAGAAAGCAAGAATTTCTAATATGTTTATTTTGTGTTCAAGAAGAAAATAATGGTCAGAAATAGTATTTATAGCTGAAGATTTCTCCTAAATGATAAATAGAAAATATGAAAATAAATAGAAATAGGAATAATAGAAAACAATAAAGAGAATAAATAGAAAGTTTTCCTAGATATATCATAATAAAACTTTTAAGAGGTAAACTCAGCAGGGACATCGTAAAAGCTGCCAAAATACACAAACAGCCATGCACACAGTGCTCAAGGAAGCAATAATTTGACTGCTAACTTTATAACAGAAGAAAATAGAAATCCAGAGACAATTATAAAGGTTGTAAAGGAAATAACTACCTAGATAAAATACCCTTCAATCATTCAGGTACAGTAAAGCTATTTTCAAACCCTAAAAGCTGAAAGGATCTGGCAGCGAGTCTTGTGGTATAAACAGCACTGAGTACTCCTTAGTAGCAGGAGATGATTCCAGAGGGAAGTTCTGGAAGTTTAGAAAGGATTGAATCCCAAAAGTATGAGAAAGGGTTTGAAGTAAACAGCTGGTGTAGCTTAGTAAATAGTTACTATATAGAGTAGCAAATGAACATACACATATGTGCACTGGTGAAAAACAGCTGGTGTGACAACATCAATGGCAGGTCCAGTGTAATTAGGAAAAAAAAAATACTTTGGTGCTAGAGAGAAGGCTTAGTGGTTAAGGTGTTTGCTTGTAACTCAGGTTCTATTCCTCAGTACTCACATAGGCCATATGCACAAGGTGGTGTATACATCTGGATGTTGTTTGCAGTGGCTAGAGGCCCTGGTGTGCCCATTTTCTCCTTTTCCTCCCTCAAAAATAACACTGAGCTGTGTGCAGTGGTTAGGTCATTATTACCTCAGAAACCAGGGTAACCATTAACTCTGACCTTGAAGCATAAACCCAAACCAAAGTCTCCTCAAAGCTTAAAACCTTGGTCTTCCTACCCTACCAAATTGTCTCCTCCTTCCATTTTGTTGTAGTTTCCTAATTTTCTTGTTTTTTTTTTTTCTATTTATTTCCTTTATCCCCACTAGTGTCTTCTATTCTTTCCTTCCCTTTCTTCCTTTTTCTGCATTTGTCTCATCTGTGGTGTATGTCAGAATGTCGTTTGTAGAGGTGACAATATATAATGTGATTAAAGCATAGCATGCCATTTCAACCATGTTAAATATATAGTTCAGGGGCATTAGATGTCTTTATATTATTGTATAGCTGCTACCAACCATCTCCAGACTTTGCTCCTCCTGAAAAACTGAGAGAGTTAATACTTTTAACTCTTATTTACTTCCAGCAGAGAGAGAGAGATAGAGAGAGGGTGTGGGTACACCAGGGCCTCTTGCCACTGCAGACAAACTCCACATGCATATGCTACTTTGTGCATCTGGCTTTATGTGGATGCTGGGAAATTGAATCCTGGGTGGTGGGCTTTGCAAGCAGCCGCCTTTAACTGCTGATCCATCTCCCTAACCCGTATTTTATTCTTTTAAACATTCTATTTATTTGAGGAAGTGAGATAGAGAAAGAGGCAAGTAGAAAGAGAATAGGTGCTTCAGGGCCTCTAGCCACTGCAAATGAACTCCAGGTACGTGTACCACTTTGTGCATCTGGCTTATGTGAGCACTGGGAAATCAAACCTGGGTCCTTAGGCTTCACAGGCAAGTTCCTTAATTGCTAAATCATCTCTTCGGCCCTATATTTTATTTTTTAAAACTTTTTATTGACAGCTTCCGTAAGTATAGACAATGAACAATAATAATTCCCTCCTACTCCCATATGCCTCTTCCCAAATCCACTTTCTATTGAATCATTTCTTCTTTCCAATTAGTGTCTCTTCTATTTTGGTGTCATTTTTCTCCTATTGTGAAGGTCTTATATAGATAGTGTCAGGCACTGTCAGGTCATGAATATCAGTGCCACTTTGTGTCTAGAAGGCAGCATTGTAAGCACTCCTCCCCTCCTTTGGCTCTTATATTCTTTCCTCCTCCTCTGGCTGTTTCCTCCCTCTCTTCCTCTATGGACCCTAAGCCTCGGAAGGTGTGATAGAAATGTCTTAGTGCTGAACACTCCACTGTCACTTCTTCTGAGTACTGTGGTGAGTTTTGAGGCACCCCAGCAGTAACCACCTTCTGAAAAGAGAAGCTTCTCTAATCAAAAGTGAGAATAGCATTGATATACAGGTATAAATGTAAGTATTTAGAGGACAGTTTGGTGAGCATCATATATCC
Organism: Jaculus jaculus; assembly: GCF_020740685.1. NCBI lineage: Eukaryota > Metazoa > Chordata > Mammalia > Rodentia > Dipodidae > Jaculus > Jaculus jaculus. Next base: position 118,980,869 of record NC_059105.1, read on the forward strand.
ATTTAGCCAGATAACAGTAATAGTTTTTCCCCTAGGACATATGACCTCCCCAACCATAGGATTTTGACTAGATTTTCAGTACCATATAGGAATTCACTCCCATGGAGCAGGCCTCCAGTCCAATCAGAGAGCAGTTGGCACATTTGGCCTAGCTGGCCAGCCATAAGGCTGGTGGGCTCTACTGTAGGTTAATAACACTGGTGACTTCTCGCCAAAGGCTGCAGGCTGCATGGCTCCTTCCAGCATCCTGATAGCTCGTCAACAAGGAGGAGGCTTCTAGCTCAGCTCCTGCTTGATTTTTCAGTGACCTGCATCCCAAGCATGTGGAGTCTTGAGCAGTAGCCCAGCTCATATTTTAATGTTCCCTCTTCCTAATTTTAAAGGGAGCAGCTAAACATTTTTATTTCTACTTAAAGAAGCAATGGTCATAGTGACTCATGTCTTCAATTCTGTTGCCTGGTAAAGTGAAGCAGGAGGATTGCCGTGAGTTCAAGACCAGCCTGGACTAGAGAATAAGATTCAAAACACAAGGCAATTATTTTTTTTAACTAACAAACTTTCATTTACCATGTATTATTAATTCCTATGTGAACTTTTTCACATTTTATTATGTCTTTAATAAGGAAATGTTGAGTACTTCAAGGTGTCAGTCCATACCTTCCACTATTTTTGTGACAGGATCTGTTTTGCTGCTGAGAATACGAGACTAGCTGGCCCACACCTGTGAGATTCTTCCCACTCCATCCCCCATTGCCTACATTGGGAGCATAGACATAATATGTTACTGGCACCCAGCCTTATGTGGGATCCAAACTCCAGTCATGAGGCTTGTGCAGCAAGTGCTTTTAACCATGGAGCCATCTCCCTAGCCCTCATATTTGCTATCAGGGAGCATGTTAGGTTCATAGTAGTGTGATCCTTCTTCCTATGGGCCATTTCTCTGTTAGAATTGTCTCAGGCATAACGTATTTCAGAGTTCTTGTATGACAGATTTTTCTCACTAAAGTGGTTCAAGATATGTTTTGCTCTAAAAAGTAATATTTAATAATCATGCATTTGATGATTCTCAGAAAGAAAATGAATGAATATTGACTTTTCAAAAAAAAGAGTTTTATGTACTTTGCAATAGAAGTTTTATTTAATTGTAGCATACATCCATACATCTGGTGCTCATGGGAATCCAGAAGCTTAGTTAACCACAACATCGTGGGGTCCAAGCCTGTGGAGCCTAGATCTTGTCAACAGAGATTGTTGGCTCTGTGCTCTGTTGCACAGACATAGACAGTGGCCTAATTCACAGCCTTCCAGTCTATGTATAGACTTACTAGCCTTCAAGGAGGGAGAGGAGAAAAGGAATGATAATGACAACCAACAGTTGTCTTTATCCCTTTGGAGTGTCATCTTAGACCCACTTGGGAACAGAGAACTAGAGTGTGGTGCAGACAGATTCATTCCCCCATCTTCTTTCCGTAGCTTGCAGTGAGCTGCACACGCCTTCGCTAGATCGCAAACCAAATAGTTTTGTGGCAGTGAGTGTCACCACCCCTCCACAGGCATTCTGGACGAAGCACGCACAGACGGAGATCATTGAGGTGGGTGTCCTCTGAGAGAGCCTGGATCGTGCTCAGGTGTATTCGTATTTGTGACTCTGGCTCCTGGGGGTGGGGGGTGCCTGGGGCAGGAATACTGGTGCGTTTCTGCACATCTGCAGCTGCAGTTGCATGTACGTGAGCTGCTGCTGTTCTCCTGTGGTTTGCAGGGCATTTACACCTGCCATGTCCCTTAAAGCTATTGGTAAACTATTGGTGGGATATTTTTGTGCAGTGATCCTATAAAGTTAATTGATTTTAAAGAGAGAAGACCTAATTTAGTGTCACTTTCAACCTTTAGAGAATTGTGCCCGTTAATCAAAGGTTAGAAGAGTATTGCCTGTATTGACCAAGTCCTTCCTGGGACAGATCTACATTTTTGTTGGCTTTTATTTTTACATCCTTTTGAGTTTTGTGTTGTATGCTTACTCCTTACTTATATTAATTGTTATAAATTCACCTTGGGAAGTTTACAAAATCCTTTTAGACAATTGAGCACAGTGTGTAAGCTGTGACACTAAGTGTAGTAGTTTCTTTGAGTCTCTCTCTCAGAAATTTAGTTCCAAGTTCAGGTTTACCACTGTGTGTTCTAAGCATTGTTGAGCACTACCAACATGTCAAGCACAGTGTTGGATGATGATACAAAATCCAAAGGCACATCTACTGCCCTTAGGAGTTTTCCAGACTGGCATAAATTCATGTGACTATGTCCGTGCACAGCAAGCATGGGAAATGTTAGAGTAGCAAGGTGAGGTGATCATGGAACACAGGGAACACTCCAGCAGACTTCCTAGAAAGGGCTTCAGGAAATTTTTCCTCATCAGGCCTAGACTGGACTCAGAAATCTGCATTTCTCGCAGGCAATGCCCCTATGTGGGGGCTACAAATTGTTATGTAAAGGCAAGATGGTGGCAGGACATCTTGGGAGCTTGAAAAGTAACTGTGTCTTGCTCAGTGTGTGCTAAATTAGGTCCAAGTAAGGAGAGCAAGGAAAGGAAGTTTTGTGAGCCAGGACAAGGGGCTTGTAATCATAGTATATCGGTTAGGTAGAACAGGCCCTTTGCCGTGGTGTCACATGATCACTTTTGACTCAGATGTGTCTTGGGGAGTGATACAAGTCCTGACTTTGCCAGAGGGAGGACTGGAAATAAAGGCTGCATGAGAAGAGGTTCTGGAAGTAGAACTTAGAGGAAGTTCATGGTTGCTGAATCACCTGTTCAACAGAGAAGGAGGCAGCAAAGCTAACATTCAAGTTTAGCCTGTTAGACAGAGCCAGTGACTGCTCTCAGGAGGGAGAGGATAGGCTGGGAGAGGCTCCATCAGGCTCCCCATCAAGGAGGGCCTGTCCAGAAGGCACCAAGAAACTAGATCTGGAGCTACTGAGAGAACCCAGCCAATGACCTAGGCCTCACTGCAGGTATAAACATGGCTTAGTAACAGCTGAGCCCAATTACAGTTTGGTTGAGATAGCCATTGCCAAGAAAGAGAATAACAAGGACAAGAATATGACGGGACTTTGGGAGACAAGGCTAAGCTATCAGGAAATAGTTACCTGTGGTCTAGAAACTAGCAGCTGAGCTCAAAAAAGGATTGCTTTTCAAAGGTCAGTCTTAATGCTTTCCAGCAGGATTCTAGAAGTAGTAACTTAAACCATTCATTTCCTTTTCTATCTGCCTATATGTACACCTAAGTAGTAGGCCCAAATACCTAACAACCTCAAGTTGTAACACTAAGATGCACATAGACAATGAGCTTACTTGAGTTTTAGAAAATTCTTCATGAGAGCGAAACCTTTAGAAATGAGCCCTTGGCAAGCACAGCTGGTGGGAGAGACCAGTTGGTTGTGTCTGAACTGGGGAATACCAGACTACATTTTCCTATTTTAGAAAGCAGGTGTTTGTGTTTTTTCTTTTCCAATTTCTGTGCATCCACTTAGGCTTCCATTAGCATTTATGTTGAGCTAAGCCAATAAAAACGTTAGTTTCTAAAAATGTAGTGTATTTTTAAAACAATTTCTTTATATAAATGTGATCTTTTTTTTTCTGTTCTAGGGAACCAACAATCCAATATTTCTAAGCAGTATTGCCTTCTTTCAAGACTCTCTTATCAATCAGATGACACAAATCAAACTGTCGGTGTACGATGTCAAAGATAGATCTCAGGGAACAGTTAAGTAATGTGTGGTTTATGAGATATTCTTCTTGCTTTAACAGTTACATAATCACAAGTGAGATGTGAGGACAAATTGATTTCACCACTTGCTCACGAATCAACTCTTATCTATATTTGTCTTTGGGAACACTGTTACTAGGCTCCTGAGATGAGAATTAGATGTGTTTTGGGAACCAGCTAACTTCCCTAGGCTGTGGTAATTGGATCAAAGGTTTTAAAAAAAAGTATGCTTATTCTGTCTCTCTCCCTCCTTTTCCTCAGATGTATCTGTTGGGCTCTGGAACGTTCATTGTCAAAGATCTGCTCCAGGACAGGCATCACAGATTACACCTGACACTAAGGTTGGCATTTCATTTCCTCCCTTTTCAAGGATCTAGTGCTGTGTAGTCCATATATAGATGAGGAGAGGCTCCATCTCATATTTTGAAAGAACATAGTCCCTCCTAGAGACTGAACTGAAAGGAGGGATGGTATCTACTAAGGAAATGCAAGATGAACTCAGCCTACCAAAGGGCCTGTCAACATGGGCCTGTAGCTCCCAGGATCCAGTGGACTAGGGTGGCTGAGCTTTGCCTTTAAGCAGAAAAGAAGGACAGTCACACTACTGCTTATCAGAATGCATTGCTTGTTGCAGGTCTGCCGAGAGTGACCGTGTAGGTAATATCACCGTGATTGGCTGGCAGATGGAGGAGAAGTCAGATCAGCAGCCCACTGTGACCCGGTCTGTGGACACTGTCAATGGGAGGGTGAGTAGGTGCCTAACTTGTGTCCTTCAAAAAGTACAACAGAACTGTCATCATAGCCCTAACCTTTGTCAGGAAAGGGTGGACACTGAATCTCTGGGGTTCCTGGTCCTCCCCAGGCATGACTCCAATTAGGAAGTAAGGGCTTCTGGCCTGGCTTGCCAGGAGTCTGCCTCTGCTCCCTGCACCATGCAGGTCGTCTCTAGGGGGCTGGGACTGGAGAGTAAGAACTTGGTTGGAATCTATGTGTGCGTGGCCGGGGGCAGGTGTTTGTGAAGAGTGATGGAGACCTAGGACTTCCGTTGTATTTTAGTAAGTGTCTCTCCCAGGCATGTTGTCACCTCTGTCATCTCAGGACCCTCCCTTCTCCATCTCTTGTCTTCCCCCATCCCTTACAGTCTGTCACTCAGACTCTGTGTTCTCAAATAACAATTGGAATTTAAGAACCCAACACTGTCAAGGAGGCATGTACAATACAAAAATATTTCATTTTACTTAAAATAAGCTCAGAAGACTAGCTGTGGGAGTATTCTAGCTGTTATCTGGTTTTTTGTTTTGTTTTGTTTTGTTTGTTTTTTTTAACATTCTGTATGCCAGAAACTGAAAGGCAAGGTGAAACAGCTTGGAAGACATGCACATGAAGAGAACTAGGCACATGTGGAAGACGTTCAGTACACTGGGAGGAGAACTGATGTGTGTGGCTGGGGCACTGTATTCACTGTAGAGTTAGCAACACATATTGTAGCCACAAGCCTTATATGGTGCACAGGGCCCCACTTCCACAGGGTGCTCAAGGGTTGTCTCAGTCTGAGTTTTCTTGTGCTTTTCTGTACGTTATCAGATGGTTCTGCCTGTTGATGAGAGCTTGACGGAGGCATTGGGAATCCGATCCAAATATGCTTCATTGCGAAAAGACACTTTACTGAAATCTGGTAAACAGCTTCCTCCATTGTTACTCTCGTCACTCTTGTGAGTGTCCACTTGGGCCTGTGGTCACCCTTTCCTCCCACCCCCTGTGATGACTTCAGCCATGCACTGCTAGCCACCTGTCTGCTGCTCCTCAGTGTGCCATTCTCTGTGCAGCACATAGTTAGCAATACCCTGACCAAGGTGGCTCCTGCCCTTTGCTCATTCTGAATTCAAGGTGGGTCTTAGTTCCATTTTCTGACTTGGGGGAGGTGTGTCAGCCACAGTCAAAGGTTTGGTTTAAATGTTTTAATTCCCTTGAGAGGAAGAGGGCTTGAGGGCACCAACATCACTGAGGACCTGGATAGGGGACCCAGGGGGACAGGTCAGTGGCTAGCTCACCCATAGCTCATCCCCTTAACTCTCCCACCTCAGTGTTCGGTGGCGCCATCTGCCGCATGTATCGGTTTCCAACCACTGATGGCAACCACCTGCGGATCCTGGAGCAGATGGCAGAGAGTGTGCTTTCGCTGCACGTGCCCCGGCAGTTTGTGAAGCTCCTGCTGGAAGAAGACGCGGCTAGGTGAGGTCACATGGAGGAGATGGACACCCACCAAGCCATGTCACATGCCCTTTCCCTAGAGATAAGCAAACTGCAGACTCATCCTCCACCATTTGCTGTCTCTCTGGCCTCAGCTTGCCAAAGGCTCAGTTTAGACATCTGTCTCAGATTCCCAGGCAAGGATTTCACAGGACAGTGTGCTTGAAGCCTCAGAGGCATGTCCAACATTGGCATTCCTCCCTTTCCTGACCATTTTTTTTTTCCTCCTTTCACTTATCCCTCAGAAAGTTAGGTATCTCATGCTATGGTTAGAGCTGTGCAGAGGTTTGGCTAAATGGTGCTCCAAGCAGAAGGAATATGACCCTTCCAGATACTGAGGTCCCACAGAGCAAGAGTCTCCATCCCAGCTCTTTGCTTAGCCCAAGGCAGATTTTATCAGTCCTAAAGCAAAGGGAAAGGCAGAGGGGTGGTTCAGGCCTGTAAACTCTGTGTCTTCTTTGACTTAGACTGTCTTTTCCACTCTTTATTCTGAATCAGTGTTGATTATTTATACTGTATAACACAAGCATCAAAGAGAACTAGGCTTTGTCCACAAAAACTAACCTTGCACCCGTGGTCACTCAGGCAACTCTAATGTGGAAGAAAGGCATGAAATAATATGAGGATTAATGGGAAAGAAGAATGGTGTCTACAGGATGTGGAGGGATAAAAGAGAAGGATTGGGGATATAAGATCAAAATACATTATAGGCATATATGAAAATTTAAAACATGGAAAAACATAAAAGTAAAAAGGAAAGACACCAAGAGTTCCCACTGTTCTAATATACCTCTTGCAGTCAGCTTCAGTTGCTGGGATGAATCTCCAGACCACACACAGTTTATAGGAGAAGAAGGGATTTATTTGAAAATTACAGATCAAGGGGAAGTTCCATAATAGCAGAAGTTGGCCCCTTTCACAGGTCCAAGCAGAGAGAAAAAAGCCACCACCACAGCACACTTAGGAACTCCAGGAAAGCTCAAGCACTTTGCATTATCATTAGACTGGAATTTGAAATCCACCCCCGCACCTTAGGGCTGGGCCCTAGATCCACCCAGTGACCCCTCCAGCCAGAAGGCTGGGAATCCAAGAAGCTTTAATAAAACTCCTGACTCCACTGGGGGACATCTATTCAAGCTACCACATACCTATTTTAATTTTTATTCTGAAAAATTCAAATTCTGAGAAAAACAGGAAGAATGATGCAGTGAATATTAGATACCTTTCACCTAAATTCCCAGCCAGTATTTTGCTGTTTTCTTTTTCTCTCTATATGTATACACATATTTTTGCTATAATCTTAATTTTTAAACGCTTGCCAGGCGTAGTGTTGCATGCTTTCAATCCCATCAGTGAGGAAGCAGATATAGAAGGATTACTATGAGCTCGAGGCCAGCCTGGGACTACTGAGTGAGTTTCAGGTCAACATGGGTTAGAAGGAGACCCTATCTCAACCCCCCCCTCCAAAATCTTTATTTGTACATATTTCCATAGTTACAGTCTGTTTTTCATGTATCTTCAGTTTTCATGTTTAATTTTTAACCATGGTATCTTTTCTGTCAATGCTGTATGTCACTACTTGAAAGAGCTGATCCATTGTGCAGGGGTTTTAGTTCCAGAGTTGTGTTGTTGGCAGTGGCTGGAGCCGTGCACTTGCTCTTGGTATAGGCACCAGGGATGGTCAGAAAGGGAGAGCAGGAAGCTATTCCTAGAAGTGCTGAGGTGTTGGTATGCCCGATGTTGATGGAATGAGGCAGGGAGGTGAGAGGAAGATGGCCTCATGGCAATTGCTCACACACCTCCAGTCCCTTCTGCTTTGAAGGATCATTCTACTAAGACTCAGGCATTCTATGCCAATGCCTGAGTGGCATCTTCAAGGTTACCAGGCTACCCATACATGGCAGAGCCACTCTCTGACAGCTTCCCTCTTCTCCCCATTTCTATTTCCCTCAAACTTTCAAAAGCTTCTCATATAATTCCCCATGTGGTCAGGGGTCTGTCTCTCTGTTCCTTGACTGCCCTTTAGACTGGCAGTGTGACTACTGACCTGGCCGGCTGGAGCACCAGTGCACCTTCTGTGTACATTTTGTTCTCTGGCCACAACTCCAAGGGTGTGAGCCAGCCTCGTGGCCTAATGTATGTGCCTTGGTTGCAGAGTCTGTGAGCTTGAGGAGTTGGGGGAGCTGTCCCCTTGCTGGGAGAGCCTGCGGCGCCAAATTGTCACCCAGTACCAGACTATCATCCTCACCTACCAGGAGAACCTGACTGACCTCCATCAGTACAAAGGTGGGTGCAGTCCTGTCCTCTCAAGGTGCATGCATGTCCCTCATCCCCAGCCAGAGATCTAGAGCTCAAGGCTACTCATACATTCTCTCTGGTACTCTTGAGTGGGTTTTCAAAAAATAGATTCTCATGTAAGTGTGAGTTCTTTCAACTGTGAGGTTTTCAGATCTTAATTAAAGAGCCAAATCAGTGAACTACAAGTAGAAGGCCTTATATGGTGTTATCTGATAAAGTAACCACTGAAGGATGAAATTTAAGGGGAGGTTAAAAAAAAAATCACAGATTATTGTTGGTTCATCTAATTTCTTCATCTTGGTCTTATACCACTACCGTAATCAAAAGGATTTAGGCCATTTGCCTGAGACAAAGCAGTGTTTTCTTTCCAGTGCTAGGATCAAACCAAGGGCCTTGTTCAGGTAAGCACTCTACCACTGAGCTATACCCCTAGCCCTGCAGCTTTATTGTTGAAAAATGTCTTTTTAATTTCAAAATAATTTTAGGGTAGACTTTGAAGACTGTTTTTATCTCACTTACCTTTTTTTTTTTTTTTTTTTTTTGAGATAGGGTCTCACTAGCCCAGGCTGACTTGGAATTCATTATGTAATCTCAGGGTGGCTTTGAACTCATGGTGATCCTCCTACCTCTGCCCATTCACTTTTATTCCAAGTAGAATGAGTTCTTAAAAAAATTATTTATTAGACAGGTGTGGTGGTGCACGCCTTTAATCCCTGCACTTGGGAGGCATAGGTAGGAGGATTGCCATGAGTTCAAGGCCACTCTGAGACTACATAGTGAATTCCAAGTCAGCCTGGGCTAGAGCAAGACCCTGCCTTGCAAAATTAAAAAAAAAATTATTTGCAAGCAGAAAGAGAGAGTATGTAAGGCACAGGAGTGACCAAGACCACGGACACCACTCTGAGAAAAAGATGGAAGTTTTTATTTGGGGGGGGGAGAGGGCAGGAGCTGCCAGGATTGACTCTCAAGAGCAGAGCAGTCAACTTTGAGATTACAGATAGTGCACTATATAGCTCTTCTGTTGGGGGAAGGTGAGGAAGGGAAGGCAGTCCTTTGTTCTTTATATTAGCCATAGGTTATGAGACCAGAAGTGACCATGTGGGAGATAAGGGGCAGAAAATATAGACCTGGGACATTGTTAGGCAAGGAAGGGGTGATGGCTGGTTGGTTCCTTGACGAATGTGGATGACCCACTTCCTTGTGTCTCTGTTGCCTTCCTGCTGTCCTTGGTGACTCCATTTTGTCCTGGCCTACCAGAGAGAGAATGATGGATGGATGAATGAATGAATGAATATTGGTGCTTTAGGGCCTCTAGCCACTGCAAACAAGCACCAGATTCATGTGCCACTTTTTGCATCTTGCTGTACATGGGTGCTGGTCAATCAAACACAGGTCATTAGGCTTTGCAGGCAAGCTCCATAATGGCTGAGCCATCTCTCCAGCCCCAAGTGGAATGAATTTCTTGTTCTTGTATTAATTACCGTAGTCTTTCAAGTTATTCTTTATTTTCAGATTCTTCTTTCCATCTACATAATGTTGTTACAAAAATCATGAGACCTTCTTGTGGTTTTGACAAATACCATAGGAACCTGTCCATAGATTTGGGTCAAATACAGGTATGACAAGATGGTGGTGCTTAGGGTGGTTTGAGCTTCAAGAAGAGTTCTAAGTGTATTGCTAAGAGAAACAGCAGCATTTGCCTGAAGGAATGAGGCACTTAGCCATGCTGAATGAATGTTCCCAAGCAAGTATGAAACCCACACAATGTTGAGTTTTCTGGAACGGAGTTTCTCAAATATGAAAGGCATTCTCTGAGAATCCTGTTAAAAAAGGTCTGGAAGTCTGCATTTCATTCAATATTGCAGGGCACCCATCCTGCTGGTATGAGGGCCCACAGCATGAATACCAGAATCTGAGGTGCAAGTAAATTCCTGTATTAAAACACAAAATGTGCAGATGCAGATCTGCAGTCTACTTCCTGGGAATATAAATTGTTTTTCAGTAGGTGGAATGCATATTTCTCCATTTATTTGATTGTCATGTTAATATGCAATCCCTTTGTTTGGTAGATATGTGGTTGCTAAGTTAGTTATGAATTCCGTCTGGGTTGTGATAATAGAAATAAGATTGTGGCTGCTAGGTACAAAGCATCATCCAATGTCAACAGCAGGCACACACAGGGGAACTTCCTGTAGTGTATTACAGGGGCTGGAATCAGGGCTGAGTGGCACTGTTCATCTTGATGAAGCTGGGGTAATGAGCAGACCTTTCATCTCTTTTCAGAATTGAAGTGTGTTCTTCTAGGCAAATAAGTTTCTAAGGTCTTGGGGAGCGTCTGGCATGGGTCCCCTTGCATCTTATAGTGGTGCTGGCAAAGTACTATGTGTCAGGTCTCTGAGTTACCTGCTGAGTCACAGGAGGCTCAGCCTCCTTCCAATTACAGTACTCCAAAGCTGGTTTTCCCTAGCTCTGCACACTAGAGCTTAGACTCCTTAGCACCCAGACCTAGGCTCCTGGCTGGTGAGCTACTCTCCAACTCCCTGTTGGAATGGCCACATAGATTTTTCTGGGTCCCTGTTGAGACATATCTGCTTCCTTGCAGAATACTGCTGTTCTATTGCCTGCTTGACTACAGGGCCATTGATCATGCTTCTGTGTGTTCCATTCCACAGGTCCTTCATTTAAAGCAAGCAGTTTGAAAGCAGATAAGAAGTTAGAATTTGTCCCTACAAATCTGCACATACAAAGGATGAGAGTTCAAGATGATGGTGGATCAGGTATGATTTTTCTTTTCCTATTGTTAAATAAAATATTTCATTTCTCTCTGCATACCTAGTTCCTGAGTTGCCCCATATCTGCCCCAGTTTTTTCTCTATGATTTGCTTCTTGGTAGCATAGAGAAAAAGCACATCCCAAGGATTTCGGAGGGTCTCAGGTATGCTAGTTAGAATTTAGGTTCCTGTAACTACATGATTCCACCTTCAGACATATTCACTGATATGATGGTACTGGCCCCAGCAAGCCCTCTGTGGGCAAGGAATTAAGAAACCAAAGGCTGCTTGAATGTGGGTTACAGGGTCCCAGAGTGTTGTGCTCATTTCTATAGCCAACTTGTCTGTAGGCTTGGGCTCAGAGTAATGGATAGCTTTCTGCCATTCAGATCAGAACTACGACGTTGTCACTATTGGTGCTCCAGCGGCACACTGCCAAGGTTTTAAATCAGGAGGTCTACGTAAAAAGCTGCACAAATTTGAAGAGACCAAGAAACAGTAAGTAGGAGGGAATTTATAGTCTTTGTACAGCTGTCTGATGCTTTCCAATTAAAAAGAAATTAGAGTATAATTGCAAAAACATCCAGCCATCTGACCTGCTTTTGCGTGGCTGGAGGAGCTGCCTTATGGACCCTGTGCTGTCTGTGTGTGACTGAGCCGGGTGGGTGATGAGGACACCTCACTAGTGGTCCTGTGCCTTCAAAATAAGCAGCACACTGCAACCCACCTTCAGGTGGTGCTTTAAGCGGCAGCCCCGCATGCACTTTTTGAGGGCTTAACTTCCTTTAAAGTCCCTGGCCAGTCAGTGGAGCACCAGGTATGGGAAGCCTGGGCCACTTATGTGCTTCCTTGAAGAATAGTGGTGGTAAGCCACCAAGTTGCCCAGGTTGGCCTTGAACTTGCTCAGTAGCTCAGGCGATCTTCAAATGTGTAGTCCTACTGCCTCGGCCTTGAGTAGCTTGGATTATAGCACTATGCCACTAGGTCTGTCAAAATGTAAATGGATCACGGGGGGGGGGGGAATAGGGACAAGAAGTGGAGGTGGTAAATGTAGATGATCCTGTAAGGTCTTTGGACAAAACATGAACTAGAGGAATAGCACGAAGGTCTCAATTGAGGCGAGTAATTGGGACTTGAGTGTGACTTTAGGCCAGTAGGGAAGATGCACACAGATGGTGTAGGTAGTGGAGAAGAAAACACTGGTAGGGCTCTGGAGGCGAAGGGTCAGGAGCAAGCAGGTTATCCCAGAGGAGACAAGGAGCAGGTGGGGTTGCAGAGAAGATTGGAGTTGGGAGGGAACAAGTTGAAGTGTCAGTGGAAATGCCTCTGCAGAATGTGCTCTTGAGAAGTTTGGGCCTAACTAGTGAGAGTGGAATGGTTGGAGAGACATGAAGCAAAGGCTCAGAGACTCCTATGTGGTGGTAGTCAGGAGGACGAGAGCCTTAGCACAGATGAGGGAGCTGGTTGGCCTTTGCCTAATTCTGCTGCCATGACCAGAAGTCAGGACACTGCAGGAGAGAGTTGGCATGTATTGAAGCAGGAAGACTGAAGGAGGTCAGATCTGTGGCTCATCAGTGGCCAACAGTCTAGGGGAAAGGTAAGGATGCTGCTGACATGGGTGAGGTTAGGTGGTGAGCAGAGAGTGAGAAAGAGTACACTTTGAAAAATCACCCTCTTTGACTCAGGCTGCTCTGGGCCAGCCCAGAGCCAACCAAGCCACAGAGTTGACGGGGGAGAAGCAAGGAAGGGCTAAGGTACGCATAGGGTTTTTAGCATTCTCTTCTCTTTGGACAACTGACTTAACCTTGGTTCATCTCTACCAAGCAGACAAACCAGGTAGCCAGACTTGCCTCAATATTTACAGTTCCCACTTTCGTCCTGTGGTAACTGTTTCCTCCTCACAAAACCACCTATGTCCACATAGTTAGCTAGAATGTGTGTGTCTGTCACACCATTATGTGGAGATGTGTGACCTAAGGTGGCATGGGGGCCTTGAAGGAGAAAGTGCATTGATTCTGGGTAGCCAAGAAAAGCCAAGAGTGTCCTTGTCCCAAAAAAGTTGGAATGATGACTTCACACATTATTTAGGAACTTGTTTCCCAAATGCCTCTTGAATGGCTTTCAAATATATAAAAAAGATTTTCATGTAATTTTGTACAACTATTGTAAACCATTTGCAGACAAGATTTTCATTGAGCCTTCCTCTAAACCAGATGATCTGTGCCCCTAGTGAGATGTTTCCTGGAGCTTGAGGCTGGGCCCTGATTTTACTCCAGAGAATACCATGTTGTGTTCTTAAGTTTATTTATCCCTATAGTCATGGCCTCAACAAATTGTTTTAAATATTTTATAAAAAATAACTTGGATTTTAATTTTTTGGTTTTGCATTTGGTATTTGCTAACAAACTGCTAATACTTCATTTTGGTTCTTTTCTTTAGCAGTTTTGAGGAGTGTTGGTGAGTCTTCTGTCTGTGGAGAGAGTGTCTGTTGGGTCTTGCTCTCATTCAGAGAAAGCCTGTGCTGTCCCCACCCTGACAGGGTAGTGCTTCACCCTGTGTGCTGTGTGGGCTTCAGATTACATGCCCGTAGACAGAGCTCTCCTTTCCAACTGCAGAGTTCTTTGATAATGAATTGTCAGTCTGCCATCTTCTGTCTTCCTTTCAGACCTGGCAGCAGGTTATTACTGTGCTCACCAGAGCCAGAGCCTTGTTCTGTTTTTCCCAGCATTCAAAAGAGACCCACAAGGGCCCCACAAAGGCTTTGGGTACTGGGGTCTCAAATTAACCCATTACTATAGCTGGGAGCCCTTTTCCCCCTTTATTTTATTTTATTTTCATTTTAGAGAGAGAATTGGCACACCAGGGCCTCAGCTACTGTAACTGAACTCCAGATGCTTGCACTACCTAGTGGGCATGTGCAACCTTGTATTTACCTCACCTTTGTGTGTCTGGTTAACATGGGATCTGGAGAGTTGAACATGGGTCTTTAGGCTTTGCAGGCAAGCATCTAAAACACTAAGCCATCTTTCCAGCCCTCTCCTTTATTTTTTTAAAATATATTTTATTTATTTATTTGAGGGGGCGGGAAGAGAATGGGTGTGCTAGGGCCTCCAGCCACTGCAAACGAACTCCAGATGCATGCACCCTCTTGTGCATCTGGCCTTAACCACTAAACTATCTCTCCAGCCCTCTCCTTTCTTTTTGTTTCTTTTTTTTCTTTTTTATGGGGGGGGGGAGGAAGTATTGTGGGTTGAACTCGGGGTTTTATATATGCTAGGCAGGTGTTCTATCACTGAGCTACATTTTGGGACAGTCTCACTGAGTTGCCCAGGCTGACCTTGCATTTGCTTGGTAGCTCTGCTGTCCTCAGATTTGTAGTGCTCTTGCCTTATCCTCGAGTAGCTGGGATTATAGGACTGTGCCACCAGGTCTGGATGTTTTCTTTCACAAGAATTTTGAGGCCCCTTCAGTTTTCATTTTATCCTTACCTGAACAAGTGAAGCCTGTGAATGAAGCTGGCTTCTATTTTCATAATACTTACTGATTTGTGGTGATTTTAAAAATGGCAGTACTAAGGTTCCTTTCTTGCCCTTGTGGGGCAGACTGCAAGCTGAGAATTACATAGATGGCAGCCAGAAGCGTCCTTGTCTGTGCCTAGGTCCCCTTCCTAGCCCCAGGCCTAGAAGTTGCACTTCTTTAGGAGGTCCCTCTATCCCTTCACAGCTGGTGAGCCCTGAAACTCTGGGGCTCCGTAGCTGAGTCCTGCCTGAGGTACCAGAACCACTGATGGTGGGAAATCCTGAGGACCACCCCCTACATCTAGAATGAGGCATCTCCAACTTTGCACTGAGGAGCCCTTCCCTAGGGTCCTAAGGGAGGGGAAGGGTATTTAGGAGGGCTGCTGCTGCTGCTTCTGCTACCACAGGGAGACCCACAGCTACTGCTGTGGAAATGTCTCTTCTGGCTCTCTCCTTCCCTTTCTCTCCTGGGACCTTATGGAAGGCATACCTTTTCCCAAAGCAAGAGGCTCCTGATTCCTAAGGACCGGAACAATGAAGCAGTGAACATGGGACATGGGAGCCAAAGTTCCTAACTGCCTCACAGTAAGTCTCAACTTAGTGTTTTATGTGAACCATACCTGGAAAAATTTTCAGGTTCTATCTTAACTGAGACGACTACACCTTTCATAGTCTAGTCATAGTCATAGCATAGTTGCAGTGTGCATCTTATGTACTCTATCGCTCCGCCCTCCTTAAACAGATGCCTTCCCACATGGAAGACCTGGGGACCAAATCCTAGTAAAAGATTTGACCCTTCCCTGTGAGGGTACCCAGCTCCACAGTATTATAGGCTCTGCAGTGTCAGCCTTGCCCTCCATGTTCAAAGTAACCATTGTCAGCCCACACAAGACATCCCACTGTTTGGCTCACATGGCATCTTCTCTTTAACACATGATCTCCACTCTGGGTAGGTCTGAGTCAGCAGACATGGAAAAGGCCACATCTAGGCAGGCATAACAGAGAGCCAAGGTAGTCAACAGGACATAGAGGCCCCTCCTCAGGAGCTCAGGCATCCTGGGAAGGCATATATTGCATTCACATCTCACCTTCTCTGTGTGTGCCTACCTGGCTTCAGAGCTAGGTAACTGAATACATGTGCTTGTGGAGACCTGATGCCCCTAAGCAGTAGCTCTTTGGAATTAATCCTTTCTCACCCTTACCATGTGCTTCTGATACCCCTGCCATGTGTCTGTCCCAGGGGCTGTTATCAGAACATGTGTTGTTAGAACACAGGGTGAGTAGGGGTGATGGTTTCTGCTCAGTCTTTGGGTGGGTATGCATCTATTGAAGTGTACACAGCCATGCACGTACACAGAAGTCAATACATACTGTCCATGTAGTCCATATGGACTCTAAATATTGAGGACCTGGGGAGAACAGATTTTTTAAAATTCTATTTTGAGATGTGTTTTGAAGACAAAGTTGTCATAAATGGCAGCTATTCATTTAGAAGAGTGATTGCAGATTGGAAGGAAGCTGTGTGCACATGGTGCTGTGGAATGACTCGTGCTGTGCAGGCTCAGTCACTGTCCGCTGCATGGGCTTCTGGCAAATCCATTGTTCGTTGTGGTGTGTGGGCTTGTGGTGGTGGTGGTTCTTTCTGGGCTGCTTTGATTTGTGGTGCTTGCATGTCTGCCTCATAGTCCAGCAAGAGAAGGGCCAGTGGCAGTCTCTTCATGACTGGCTTCCATGCCTCCCTGGAAAGGGCCCAGGTGATCTTCATCGCTATCAAGTGGGGTGGGTTATGGTGAGAGCCACCCTCTGTCCTTTACCTTCCCCTCATTCCCAGAACTCAAGGCCAGCTCTTTGCTAAACAAGAAGGGACGTCATTCCATTCAGAGCTCAGAGGGAGATCTGATTCCATATGGAAATCTCTGTGTTGGTGATTATATTTCTCCTTGCTTTCTTTGGCCTCCTTAGATGTTCTGGAAAACAAATTGATAATGTTGAATTGATTGGAACATAAGTTAAGAGATACCAACTTATCATTACCATGGAGAACAGACATGCTGGCCCTACCCATGCAGCCATGGTGGGTGGAGTTGGTTATTCCGAGGCTTCAGAGTGGGCTGGGCCTGTGCCCTTGACATCAGGTTCCCAGATATACACACTGCTTGGTGGTGAAGAGGTGAGAAGATGAAGAACTGGGGTTTCAAAGGCATTGAGGTGTAAGGCTTGCCTCTGGCACATTCTCTGCTTCCTCCTTCTATGATGAGGATGTAAGGAAGTCTTGGAGCACTGGAAAAGAAGTCTAGTTTTAGGAGGACTTGCTGGGATCACATATGAGAGAAAGACCGAGTCTCCTCATAGAAAGTTGAAGTCTATTGGCCAAATGAAAAGGCAAGTTTGGGGTGGTTTTTTTTTTTTTTTTTTTTTTTTTGGTCAATGCTGCATCTTCTGCAGTTTGATAATTTGACCCTTTCTAGTATAAGCAGAGTCCAAATCTGTACTTAAGAACTACTTACAAGTTAATGGATGAAGATCTCAGGTAAGGATTGTGAGCATTTTGGCAATTACTGCAGGTAGTGGTCCAGTGTCTGTTTACACATGTATGTATGTATGTGTGTGTATGTATATATATATATGTATATGTGTGTGTATGTGTGTGTGTATATATATATATATATATATAATATATATATATTTTATATATATATATATATTAAAAGTACAGACACATACAAGTACACATAGAAGCTTGGTCTTGTTTTAATATTTGGTACTTACATTTAGATAAAAATGACCTGCCAAGATTTACTTTTGACCATCAATAACTAAAACAGACCAGGACAACCTCTCTGAGTAACAGAATATTTTATGGTTAATTGTGGATGGGTTTAGACACTATTGCCATCCTCATGAGATTTGAGGGAACACCTTAGTATCTGTTCTTACCTTTTCAGTACATCATCTGGCTGCCAGTCCATAGTCTACATACCACAGGACATCGTCAGAGCCAAGGAGATTATCGCCCAGATCAACACCTTGAAAACCCAAGTTAGTTACTACGCAGAACGGCTGTCACGAGCGGCCAAGGACAGGTCTGCTACTGGCCTTGAGAGAACACTTGCTATCTTGGCAGACAAGGTAGGAGGGACTGCCTAGCTGCCTATGTAGTGGGAACTCCCTTGGGTTTCTGAAAGCCCCCTGACCCTATAAGGGATACCCAGGTATGCCCACAAGAGTGACATTAGATGACTATGAAGACTTGTCTTTAGGTCTAGTTCTCACAAAGGTACATAGGTCATATAGGTGGGTCAAGGACAGAGCCTGGGGCTGTCTTTTGGGTGCTGCTTTATGCCAGTGTGCATACCCTGGCAAGGCTCTGTACTTGTTCACAACTTTCTTGTAATGGCTTAAACAGCACCCATTTACCTGTTATTCAGACATAAAAAATGAATCACATAATCTTATTGGCTTATATGTAATTTTAAAAGTTCTGTTTAACTATGACTAAATCCTAATTATAAAATACGTAACTATTAGTCCATACTAAAGGAGTGGGTGTATCAGATCTTTTGCTGTGTGATACTTTTCATATTACTTAGTCTCTACACACACATGTGCACGTGGACACACACACACACACACACACAATTATATTTGATTTGTTGGGAGGGTACTACTATTTCTGATCAGATGTTGTATCCTTCATGTGAGTTTTCATAGCCTGAAGACTGAGAGATCAGGTTCACTGGAAAAGAAGGATTTGGTTATCAGCAGTAACACTAGGGACCGCAAAGCTCCCATTGCATACAGCAGTCTCCAAAACCAGCCCAGAGTCCAGCTTCTAGAGCCAGGAACTTTGGGTATTAGATTATGACATGTATTAAAAAAAAAAAAATGCCAGGGTTGGTGGTGCACGCCTTCAATCCCAGCACTCAGGAGGCACAGGTAGGAGGGTCAACATGAGTTCGAGGCCACCCTGAGACTACATAATGAATTCCAGGGCAGCCTGGGCTAGAGTAAGACCCTACTTGGAAAAAAACCAAAACAAAACAAAAAAGAAAGGCTATGGTTGGGCTGGAGAGATGGCTCAGCTGTCAAAGGTGCTTTCTTGCAAAGCCTTAACAGACTGAGTTTGATTCCCCAATACCCACATAAGACCAGATGCACAAAGTGGCACATACATCTGGAGTTCATTTGCAGTGGCAGGCCTGACACACACATGTGCATGTATGCATGCTCTTTCTCTTGCTCTCTCTCGTAAATAATATTTTTATAAAAGGCTCCAGAGCTAGAGACAGCTTAGTGATTAAAGCACTTGCCTGCAAATCCTAAAGACTGGGGTTCAATTCCCCAGTATCCACATAAGCCAGATACACAAGGTGGCACATATGTTTGAAGTTTGTTTGCAGTGGCTAGAGGCCCTGATCTGCCATTCTCTCCCTGTCTCTCTTCTACCTTTTTTTCTCCCAAATAAATAAATAAATAAATATATTTTAAAAGGCTGTAATAGTTGAGCTAAAGTAATGTGATCCCTGGGGCTCTGCTCCCTGGATGCTGGGGCACAGCCTATGATGTTGGTGGAGGCTGGGAACATGAGTTCTCATCAGGCCCTTCCCCTAGTGAGCAGGGTCAAAGGCAAGCAGGAAAAAACAATAAGTCAGATATGATTTCTCAGTCTCCTCTGGTTTTTTGATCCTTTAGTACAAGCAGAACCCAAGCAGATCCTTGTGACTTCTAATGTTGGAGGGAAGTCCTTGCTGAGAGTACTTCTACCAGGTCATGTGTAGTCTTAGCATTTAGACATCCTGAGGGGATGGGGTTCTAGCTGTTTGGCTCTGTGGTGCAGGGAAGAGATGGGGGAAGCTGGGCCTCAGCCTGTCTCCTCCAAGAGAAGGCAAGCCTTTGTAGTATTTTCCTGGTGCTAAGAAGCTCTGGTTTGTGTTACCTACAGACCAGGCAGCTGGTCACAGTCTGTGACTGTAAGCTGCTGGCCAACTCCATCCACGGGCTGAATGCTGCACGGCCTGACTATATCGCCTCCAAGGCCTCCCCAACCTCCACTGAGGAGGAGCAGGTGATGCTTCGGAATGACCAGGACACTCTCATGGCCAGATGGACAGGGAGAAACAGCCGATCTTCCCTGCAAGTGGACTGGCACGAAGAGGAATGGGTGAGCCTGCTGCCCTAAGCCTGTCATTCTGGTGCTGAATTTGGTTGAAAACTAAAGCCTGTTGCCAGTGTCTTTCCTTCTGCTGTGTTGAAAGGGCTGGATCTTTTGTGAGTAGTCACCAAGCCTCCTTCTCAGTTGGTTCTAGGCTTCCTGAATAAGAAGGAAACTATTTTCAGACCTTGGTGTGCACAAGGGTACAAGACTGTGTTGGGATCTTGATACCCAAACCCTTCCCTATTTGAGGTCTCTTCTATTCTGCCAGCTGAGGCCTCTGTGGCCCTTGGCTGTTTGAGAGTAGCCTTTATGCATCTGTAGATGTGGGAGCTCAGATGCTGGGGCTGCTGACCTTGGCATCATATCATGTTGTTCCACACATAGCTGGTCCTGAGAGCCAAAACCTTGTATCTTGAGGGAGGTGCTTGTCGTATAATTTGTTATTATTGTTGAGGCTACTGCTTAGAGGCATCCTGGGAAGTGCTGAATTATTAATCCACAGCCAAGTCCTCCAGCCCCAGCTTCCTTTGGCCTATGTAGATTCCTACAAATCCCTCTCTTTTCTCTTCCTCGACTCCTCTACCTTCTGTGACCAGCTGTTTCCATTCTATCAGAGAACTTTGGGGGGGGGGGAGAGGAGATATGGTAGTGTATAGGAAGGAGGCCTATAGTGAAGGGAGTGGGGGAGGAGACTATCTCAGTGCCCATAGCCCTTCTGGTGTGACTAGAGAGTTGTCTGTCTTTCAAAGAGTTACCAAGAAACATGTCTCAAAGCCTTTAGTTTGTTTTTGAAAAGACATGACTTTAATCTAGAATTAAGAACTATTGTGGCATTTCTCAATCCTCTGGTGTTTTCATGAGCATGATGGCTTGGGGTGGGGTTGCAGTGGACGGAGGGTTGGTCTGTGTTCCGGTCTGGCTTTTCTTTCATAAGAGCTAACCAGTGTGGGCCCTCTTGGTTTGGAAGGAGAAAGTGTGGCTGAACGTGGACAAGAGTCTGGAGTGCATCATCCAGCGGGTGGACAAGCTGCTGCAGAAGGAGCGTCTGCATGGCGAGGACTGTGAGGAGGTCTTCCCCTGTGCGGGCAGCTGTACCAGCAAGAAAGGTAACCGGCACAGCCACGCCTACTGGATCAGACCGGAGGACCCCTTCTGCGATGCCCCCTCCTCGCCATGTCCCTCCTCCATGCCCACTGCTGCATGCCATCCTCACCCAAACACACGTGCGTATGCATCCACGCTTCCCATGCTGCCTCCATTCTTGCTGTGTCATTCTGTTCATCTGTGTCTCTGATTCCATGCCCCCACCCCACCACGCAGACTGCAGGTAGGGCTGTTAAGCAACAGGGCAGGGGGCTGTCCTGGTGCACTGAGTAGGCAGGATGGAGATGCCTGTCACCCATCCATGCAGCTGGGGCCCACTGAATCTGCACCTGTCAGAAGCCCTGTCAGGGTCCTCCTGGTCCACACTGCCCTTGCTGTGAGAGCAGGCCTCCTGGGCTTTTCAGGGTTGTAAAACCAACCTGAGAACCTGAAGGAGGCTGGAGTAGATGCTTCTTTGTGTTTGCATTAAGATCTGGTAGGGTGTCAGGAAAGGTGAGTCTTGTAGGGACACCACTGAATGAAGGATGTTAGTTAGCAGGATGACTTGTCTAGCAGAGAGTTTTGGCTTATGGCAGATGAATTGGATTGACCTGTTTGGCATTACTTTTTGAGGTTGACCTTGAGTAGATGGTAGGACAACGCCAGGCTACAGCACACATCAAACTTCTTTCTGTTGGTATATAAGGATCCCCAAACACTTTCCTAAGTATAGTTTTAGAGCTGGGGACTTAATGTTTTCTAAACAGTTGTATCCTTGGACCTTCCTCTTCCATTTCCTCTCACCCTTTCCTGCTTGAGCTGGAGAGGGAGGACTCGGGGCCAGCCAGTTGAGGTATGGCTGCATACCCAGCTTCTGTCCTTCTTTGCTCTTGATGGAGGCTTAAGCCATAGTAAATGTGGCCAAGATGTGCCAGGGTTAGTCTTCAGAGGGCTCTTAAATTCTCGGATGGGCAACAGCCACTCCAGGCTGAGCCATGTTCTTCTCAGCTCTGGATAAGTCCTTCTTCCATGTATTGGTTACCCTTGGCCTCTTTAATCTGCCTGCAGTCTGTTTCCAGGGCACTATACCACTTGAACTTCTGTTTCAATGGTACCCACACTGTCTACCTTTCCTTCTCTATGGGATTATAGCTGTCATTTCCCCAAGTCTGTTATTGATTCATGGAGCTAGTTTGTCTCTATTGTGTTGTTCTTTTCTTTTTGTTGGTTTTTATAAGGTGTACATTAAAAGAAAGTTCTCAAAGTTCATTACTTATTTTTCCTTAATATTATCTTGTCTATAGGGGCTACTGATGTAGTTCAGTGGTGGATCACTTACCTACTGTGTGTGAGGCCTTGGCTCAATCTCCAGGACTACAACAAAATAAAATTGTGTGTATGTGTGTGTTAATACACATTTTAATTCAACTTTTAAGTTATTTAAAGGAGCATTTTCATTTATATTGCTTGGGTTTGACTTGCAGTGGTGTGTACCATCACAGTCAGCTCTGTTGTGATCATGCGAACATGAAGTCTACATGTGAGAGAGCCCCACTCTGCTGATCAGCACTCAGCAGTGTAAGAATGTGCCTCGAAAGTAAATTGTGGACCCCACCTTAAGTTAGAAATGGTTAGAGAGCCAAGATGCTGTTGGCTGAGTGTGCTGAGGAAGACCAGAAAGAGCAAAACCATGCACTGTTTTGGTGGCTCACTTGTCCCTGCGGCCAGAGTTTGTTTCTATCTGACCAAGGTATGGGAGCAATTCTTTTGGCCAAGTAAGTATGTTGTGTTCACAGCCAACATATTTATTTAATGAGAACTGCTTTTTGCCCTTTGAAAGACAACATCACTTTTCATTTCTTTCCTTTTCTTTCTTTTTTCTTTTTTTCTTTTCCTTTTTTTTTTTTTTTTTTTTTTTTTTTTTTGCCTGTCCTGGATCCTTGGTTCTCTTCTCCTCTTTCACCAAGGAACTTCCCTGCCTCCTAGGTCTGTCCAGTGGAACTTAGATGATCCTTCCAGGCAGGCATGCAGACAAGGGCCACCTTAGGGCTCCATGTTAGATGAGACCTACTATAAGTTCCCGCCAGAGATCCCTCAAACCTCTCTTCTCTCTCTGTTTCCCATAGGTAGTCAACACTCTTAGTGCTTGATGGTTGCCACTGCCTTCCTTACACACACCTTTTCTTTCTTCATACCCAGAGGGTCCTTCAGATGCCAGCCTAGTTTTTTGTTGACCTAGGAGCTATGTGTGTAACATAGCCTCTTGTAACATAAGATCATGTGCTGAAATTTGCATGTGATTGCAGAGAACATCCACAATGGTCATCAACTCTCCATGATCTAAGTAAGACCAGTTAGATGCCATTGATTTGGGAGTACCAGAGGAGATCCCTTCTTTCTTTCTCCCCTTTAATTGAAAGATGAGTTTTCCAAACTGAGTTTGATCCTTGATCGAACTTGCAGAGGGTTGGTCTCACCCAGCTGTTTGAGATCACCACAGAGGCTGTAAAACAGGCTCCTGTATCTTCTTTCTCATTCACATACTTGGAGTCCTGGAAGAGAGGGATGGCGGGCGTTGACACAAAAATCTGTATGATTCCAAACTTGGAATAATTTGATTACCCGGTAAATTCTTGGGAATCACTGCATCACTCCGCAGCACTTTGGGTTCCTGTCTGTTTGCTTGATGGTCTTGGGAATCTAAAGCTGCCTCAATTTAGTATCCTGCAAACATTCTTTGAACTGACAAGTTCAGACACAAAACACATTCTGTGATCTTTTTTCAAACTTGCTAGGAAGTTTGGAGTTTTTAAGGAAGATATGAAATTGAAATAAGTATATCCCAGTGTGGCTCAATAAGGATGAAGTTGAATCAAAATTGGTATTCTGTGATACGTGGGACAGTACCCCAATGGGGAACTTCCTGAGTACATTTAGCTTAGTTCAGCCTTCAAAGACAGGCTGAGTGTTCTTATGGGCATGTTGGTTGCATTATGGGGTCTTAACATTCTGGAGCTCAGCTGTTGATTTTGAGCCCAAGTTCCCTCTGTGAGTCAGGACAGTAGGCACTGCAGGCTTGCTCACTTTGTTGGTCAGTCTCTCTCATTTGATGTTGTGAGCTAACATGGGGCTCCATTACTACATCACCATTGATGTGTCATGTATCACATTATGTGTGTTGATTCATCCTGATGAGCATTTGATGTTGAAGTGTTAGCAACATGAATGATGACATTGGTGAATCACTATTGTTGATTGCCATTGCAAGGGCTCGGCTGCTCACAGCAGCAAGAGTACCTTTGTGAAACTTCTGGGGAAGAGGCAGTCAAGGCCCAGACCTCTTCTTCATGTGGTTCAGTGCCTCACTGCAGGCTGCTGAGGCAGTGGCTCTGACACTGAGTTGCTTGTGTTTGAACTGTGTGCTGCTCCTTAATCATCCCTGTTGCCCTCCATTTCTGTGCAGATCGCAGCCCCCCTCCTGAAGAGTCCAGCCCAGGTATGTGGTTTCCGTTCAAGGATCCTGCCCAGTGTCTTTTTAATGTTCAGGTAGTGTTTGTAGCTCAATTAACAAAGATTGCTTTGTGTTCCCATAGTTGGGGAAATTTATCTTTGGACTTCCTTCCCTGTGAAGTTTGATGAGGGACCAATGCAACAGAGTGAATTGTAGACTGAAACAGACTACTAAATGCATTTTTTCTTCATCCTAAAACCCTTTCAGATGTTTAATGTTTCTGAGTGTATTGGACTTCCTGAAATGGTGACCTGATTTAGAGGGTTACACACTTGTAAATGATAATACCTGTACATTCACCTGAATTTGAAAGTGTAACTCTGAAGACACAATTAGATAATGTGTACCCACAGGAAAGTTGTGATATTCATAATCATGCATCATCCTCTCTTCAGCATCTGGACACAACTTTAGAATTCTTTTTTTTAAATTCTTTTAAAAATATTTTTATTTGGGCTGGAGAGATGGCTTAGCTATTAAGATGCTTGCCTGTGAAGCCTAAGGACCCATGTTCAGTTCTCCAGATCCCACATAAGCCAGATGCATAGAGGTGAGGCAAGTGCAAAGTTGTACATGCCCACTAGGTGGCGCAAGCATATGGAATTCAATATCAGTAGCTAGGCCCTGGTGTGCCAATTCTCTGTGCTTTCCCCCCCCCCCACTTAAGTAAAATAAATAAATTTGTGTCACTGCATCTGGCTTACATAGGCTTTGCAGGAAAGTGCCTTAACCGCTAAGCCATCTCTCCAGCCCACAACTTTAGAATTCCTAACAGACATTGTTATGGGTCAGTTGAAATTAATACTAGAAATAAAAACCCTTTGCTGTGTTTGCATGGAGAACCCATTGGCCATATTCTAGTTCAGGGGTTGGCAAACTATGAATAGCCACAACTTATACCTGGTGCTCCTTGTGTGGTACCATTCACCTGTTGTGTGGCAATGCCAGAGCTGAGTTAGTGCAACATGGACTCTTGTCTTTGGTCTATAAAGACTTTTCTGTGAAAGGTGTGCTCACCCCTGATCTAATTCTTAGTGAGCTTCCTGCATATGGCTGTTGTTTTCCCAGAATGTGCATGCCACCCAGTATTTTTTCTCATCTTCCAAAAATTAGCTATATGAGCAGTCCAGTGTTGGCATAATTGTGAGTAGATATGATATTAAAGAGCCAGACATTTGCTTTAGAGTACAGCAAATAAAGGGCACAGGATTTACTGAGCCTTTCCTATCAGTTGTTAGTGGATCCTGCCCATGAGTGTTTTTACTGTGGTGGCTCCTGACCTGGCAGTAACCCGAGATCCCCACTGAAGTGAGCTGATCCCTGAGCTCCTCTAATCAGACACATCATGCCCTCTCAATTTGTTTTCAACTCCTTTATAGCTTCTCTTTCTCAAAAGGTCAGTGTAGCCTTGAGTGGGTCTTGGATCCCAATGTCCTCTAGATGAGGCCTTAGGATCACTGAGCACAGTTAATTAACCCTGCTTTCTTCTTACCTCTTGGCTGTCTTAGCCAGAGCCTTCAGATAGCTGGTTCTGCTAAGCCTCAGAGTGTGGAGGGGGGAGGAAGCCTGCGACCATAGCCAGGAGAGGGGTAACCTCAGAGCCTCGAGCCTGCATCAGAAGTTCAGAGGTTCTTCTCTACTCTGAGTTTCTATCTGCACACAGACAATGTCTGGCTCACAGAGTCTCCATTTTGTCAGCTGCGCCACTTGCACAATACCTTTGACTTTTTGAAAGCTCATGCTAAAGATGCTAAAATGGTCCTCTGCCAGGAGTTCCTGCAGAGGGTATTTAATCTGGGTTAAAGCAGATATATACTCACATACATGCACGTGCGTGCTTGCACACACACACATACACACACACACACACACACACACTAACACACACACACACACGGATTATCTGCCAGCAAGTGCCAGCTATAGGTTAGCAACTAGAGAGTAGTTACTCCCCCATAAGTAGATCAGCTATGTCACTTAAGACACTGCTTAGTTGAGCTGATTATTTTTAAGTCAAAGGAAGAAGATTATAAACTTGTCACCAACATCTCAGACACTTTTACTTAATGGGCCTGGAAAATACCATGTTACTGCCTCTGAAATCCATTTTGTTTGGAATTTTTCTTACTGTAATATTTTTTTCCTTCACACTGAAAGCATGTGTTACCTTTGAATTTCTCTTTTTTTTCCCCAGTGGAAAGAGGGTGATCTATTATAAGTAACATGGCTTTGAAATGCAGACAGACACGTATACAAATGCCAGGGTTGTGTGTGTGTGTCTGTGGATGGTACTTAGCTTCTCTGAGCCTGTTTCCTTCTTGTATTAATAAATATCTCTTTATGGATTCAACAAAAAGCTGGTTTAAAAAAAGTGAAGTACTAACAGGCATTGGAAATGGTGGCCAGTGGTCTATGTCCTCATTGAACTCTTCTGCCATCCAGATATGTCTTGAGACCCTCCTGGGAAGATGTCCCATTCCCTTCCCTTGCAGGCCCACATCATCTACTCCACAGGATAAATGTCATAGGTGCTTTTTACCCATTCTTTTTTTGCTCTTTTTTTTTCTGATTACAACAAATCATTCTTTTTTTTAATGAATATGGGTGGAAATATTCCATTTTAAATCATGGACCAGTATCTTTTTTAAAAGATTTATTTTTATTTATTAGAGGTGGCAGGGGGAGTGAGAATAGGTA
The DNA here is from genome assembly GCF_020740685.1 of Jaculus jaculus. Lineage (NCBI taxonomy): Eukaryota > Metazoa > Chordata > Mammalia > Rodentia > Dipodidae > Jaculus > Jaculus jaculus. The sequence continues at coordinate 119,007,913 of NC_059105.1, forward strand.
TGCCAGGGCCTCTAGCCGCTGCAAAGGAACTCCAGATGCATGTGCCACCATGTGCATCTGGCTTACATGGGACATGGAGAATCAAACCTGGGTCCTTAGGCTCCACAGCCAAGTTCATTAACCTTACAGCCATCTCTCCAGCCCCAGTCACTCTTATATGAATTTTTTTCCAAAGGGAAGTGGTCAGGGCTAGGAAGATGGTTCAGTGGCTAGAGTGCTTGCATTGTAAGTGTGAGGCCTTGAGTTCAGGTTCCCAAACCTCATTGTAAGGCCAGCTGCAATAACACACCTTTGTGACCCAACATTTCTATAGTGAGATTCCTATAGCAGAGACAGGAGAATCATTACAAGCTCATAGGACAGCTAACCTAGCTTATGCAGCAGAGAACAAGAAACCTTGCTTCAAACAAAGTGGAAGGTAAGAACTGACACCTGAGGTTGTGCTCTGACCTCCGCCATGCACCATGGCACATACACTCCTATACTCGCGCATATGAACACACACACACACACACACACACACACACACACACAAAGAAAACATGGTCAAACTGAAAAGTTGTATGAGAGTCAGGCAAGATCACTTGTGTATTAGGATCATTTTCAGGTTAAAAAGCAAAGTAAATGTGACAGCATTTGATCCAAGCACATACACTTCTTGGTGATGATCTATACATGTACATATATGCATAACACACACACATATACATACACACACGTGCGTGTATATATATGTGTGTATATGTATATGTAGGTAGAAAGGTTTTATTTTTATTTTTTGAGACAGAATCTCAGTATATAGCCCAGGCTGGCCTTTGGTTTAAGAAGAATTTTGCTGATTGCCCACCTTCCCAAACTGCTTGTTAGTAAAATCCAATTTTCAGTGGTTATTTTTGATTGACACTGAATATAATTACCATGGATTCAACAGAGTTCTTCAAAGAAACAAACAAACAAAAAAATGGCTGGGTGTGGTGGTACATGCCTTTAATCCCAGCATCCAGGCAGAGGTAGGAGGATGACCATGAGTTCAAGGTCACCCTGAGACTACATAGTGAATTCCAGGTCAGCCTAGGCAAGAACGAGATCCTACCTTAATACTCCCCTACATCTCTCCTCCCCCCCCCGCCCCCCAAAAAAAGTAGTCTCTCAGCATTTTAGCGGTAGAGCAAGGCTTGGCTCTTTATCTACTGCTGCTGTCATTTTCCCAGAAAGGCCCATGTGGCTGATGGGTCCAAGGGCCTTGCCTGTGACAACCACTACTCAGCAGCTAGGCCTGAGACTCACATTTTCCACTTCTTAGTCCAGTATTCTTTGTCACCATCCTAAGACCTTTCTGCTTTACAGACTCTAAATTTGAGCTTGCTTTATTCCATTACAGAGATAAATTTTAGTCTACATGCAATGTGCTTGCATTTCCAATTAGATCATTTCCAACCTTTGGGCTGTTATGTGTACCTAATCCACATTGCCCAAACACTGAGTGTAGACAAATTCCTTCATACATTCCTCCTTATTCACAAAGTGCTAAACAGGCAGTGTGAGAGAACAGAGCAAATCTCCCTTCTCTCTTTTTCCTAGAGTCTGTTATCAAAAACAAAGTTTCTCCGCTGGTGATACAGTATTGGGGTCCTCTCCGGTCCCCCACCCCAGTGTTACTCTATTGTCTTGAGCCATGTTTTGAGTGGTACATTCAATAAATAGTGATGAACAGATGCCTATTTTTGGACATAGTGATTTGTTAACAATATAGCTGATGAAAGCATATCTTTTCTTTTAAACATCTTCCAGTTAGGAAAGAAAATCCAAAGCCAGTGATACCCCACCACCTGTTTTTCTTCCTTGAAGTTCTATTTTTAAAAAGTTGATTTGGTAAAGGATCAGCTTCCTTACATTTTTAAAAGAAAACTAAGCTAGAAATAGTTGGCATCAGACAAGGAGGTGAGGATACAGAAAAAGAGGACAGGACATACAGTTGCATACAAGGCTGGCAAAGGTGATCTTTTGCCCCAGGACCAGGGTCTGTGAGAAGGGAGACAACAGAACCCTCTCCTTTGCCCTTCTCTGTGAGCTGGAAGAGCCATGGTGCTGGAGGAGAGCTTCCACAGACAAAACTACTTTCTGCCCTTGTCATGATTTACAGAAGTTCTCCTCAACAGACATAGTCTTCAGTATTGAGGTGGGGGTCCCCAGTCACTTCAGGGAACCTGGTATATGTTGGCTACACCAGAATAAGATTGCTTTATGTTATTGCAAACAAGGAGCCAGAGCCAGTATTGGCTCCAGTCAGAACATGGTGCCACATCTAGGCGTCATGGTAGGGCCAGCAGGGTCAGAAAGTATGGAAGGGATGGAAGGGATGAGGAGAAGGATGGGAGAGTGGCTAAGGATAGATGACTTGTTACTTTACAGAACCTAATTTGTACATCTTTTCTTTGCAATCATAACAATGCCTTTTCTCGTGTCTAGGTGAGTGGAGTGAGGCCCTTTACCCTCTGCTGACTACCCTCACAGACTGTGTGACCATGATGAGCGATAAGGCCAAGAAAGCCATGGTTTTCCTGCTCATGCAGGACAGCGCCCCCACCATCGCTTCCTATCTCAGCTTGCAATACCGCCGTGATGTGGTCTTCTGCCAAACCGTAAGCCTCAGGAGGGCCAGGGGATAGCTGTAGGCACCTTCCTCAGAGGAATCAGGCTTGGGCAGGCCCTGTCTTTCCTCCTTCACTTGCAAAAACCACAGATGGCCTTGTTTTCCCCTGATTGTTGTTTTTAAGTTTATATACCAGAGAAGTTAGATTTCATCCCCAGTGTTGCCTTCTCTTGAAGAGCCAGAGAGCATATGAGTGCTTGCTGTTAGTGCAGTAGTGCAGTCCGTTTCTTGTTCATGAAGTAGCAAGTACCACAATTTTTTAAACATTTTTTTCTATTTTATTAAGAAGAAACTTTGTATGGATACATCATATGTTGGTACCATCATTTCCCTCATCCCCTTTCCCACTCCACCGAGGGCCCTCCTCAGTGGGACTGCTGGTATTCACCGTGGCATTGTGAGAGCAGCAGTCAGTCATTGTGGGGGGAAGGGGCAATGCCTCTGGATATCCCTCCTCCCCTGTGGCTCTTACAAGTTTTCTGCCCTGTCCTCCGCAAAATTCCCTGAGCTGTGGTAGATGGAGCACCATAATTCTGTGGCTTGTCACAGGTTTCCATTTTAATGTTTTTGGTTGCCTTTCAGTAAATGAAGAGTTGAGATGAATCTCCCAGTTTAAAAGAGGCCAGTAATCAGATTAGAAATGTGAGCAGCGAGGTAGGAGCTGGTGGTCTTGCATTCCTTCCACCTGTGCTGGGAGGCCTGCTTTACCCCACAAGCCTCCCGAGAAAACTGAGTGACCACATTCTCTCATTCCTCTTCTTAGTTTTGACTGTGTTAGTTTCCAGATAGATCTGGTATGGATCTGTGACTACAAAGACCATTTCTCAGTGGGGAATTGATTCTGGGCTTCCAGAAGGTTACAGATCAATAACAACCCAGACAGTTCCACTGAGAAGCTAAATCCAAACCAGATTCACTTTAGGAAGTGACAGGTGCAGCAAGCCTTGAATGTTTTCCATCCTTTCCGTGGCCTCTGACCACCGTGGCCCCAGAGTCAGGGCCTCCCTGCTTAGTCCCCACCCCTCTCAAGGGATGCTACTAACGAGCAGTGGGTACAGGGGGACTTGGGCATGGGCTGATTGCTTCCTGGGGAACAGATGTCTGTTCCCCACACCATTCCCCTGTCTCTTCCCAGCTGACTGCCCTCATCTGTGGCTTCATCATCAAGCTGAGGAACTGCCTGCACGATGACGGCTTTCTGCGGCAGCTCTACACCATCGGGCTGCTGGCCCAGTTTGAGAGCCTGCTGAGCACCTATGGTGAGACCCACAGCTCAGGTGTGGCCACAGGCAGGCCTCAGGTCACTGAGGTGGTTCTGTGCATGCATTCCACCCTTTCCAAATGGCACCAGGATGTGGAGCAAAGGCCCTCCACAGTTGTGCTCCCCCCACCCGGCCTGCGGTGGTCTGTAATATCTTGAGGTCTTTCTAGTGAGACTAGATGACAGTTACTTAACCAGGCTCTTCCCTTGGGACATTTTTGCTGATTCTGAATTGTACTCACTGCATGTTTGGTGCAGTGACACCTGTGCAAAAGGCACATGGGAGCCCATTTCTGCAGGCAGGAATTACTGGGTGGGGAGTATCTGGTTCCAAGGGTAGGCATGGGCAGAACTTAAGAGTTGTTTCCAAATTGCTCTCTATTCTCTCTAGACATGTTTTCTATTTACTTCTTCCAAAAAGGTGAAAATAGACTATTTTTTAAAAGCATATGGTGGGTTGGAGAGATTGCTTAGTGGTTAAGGAACTTGCCTGCAAAGCCAAAGGACTCAGGTTCGATTCCCCAGTGCCCATGTAGAGCCAAATGTACAAGGTAGCACATGTGTCTAGAGTTTGTTTGCACTGGCTAGAGGCCCTGGCATGCCCAATTCTCTGTATCTCCCTCCGCCTGCCCTCAAATAAATATAAACAATATTTATAAAAGTTCTGTCAACTGTATAAAAAAGCATGTGTTACTCTTGAGGTTGTTGGACCTTGACTATATATGCAGCCCTGGTCATGAAGGATGTGACCACAGCAAGACTGTTTCACTGTCTCTCTTCCCATTCTTAAGAGCTGATGTGGCCTTCTGAGTTCTTTGTGCTTCTGTCTCCCTTCTAATGGCCCTGAGTTTAACCATGGAGAGCCTGAGAAGTGTGTTGCCTGGTTCTTCCAGCTACATTTGTAATTCAGGCCTACAGTCAAGAGCAGAGTTCACTTACAGAGCACTGTGTTGAGGGCAAAGACTCCGAAAGTATATCATTCCACACCATGCCCCCACCCCAGAGTGGCAGGCCTGTGTCTGTCATCACTCTCTCCCTCTTGTGTCCAGGGGAAGAGTTGGCTATGCTGGAGGACATGAGCCTTGGGATCATGGACTTGAGGAACGTGACCTTTAAAGTCACTCAGGCCACTTCAAGTGCATCAACTGACATGCTGCCTGTCATTACAGGAAACCGGTAGGAATGCTCATTTAAAATGCCTAACCAGAGCAGTATTTTTCATTTGTGTTCGTTTCACGGAATGCACTTGCTATTTGCTGTTTCATTCTGATAAAAACATGGGTCATAGTCCCCTATGTTAGTTCACCCCCCTTTTGAAGATGTAAGTGGGCATTTGGGCGTTACTGGCCAGAGGGCCACCTAGAGCTCAAAGTGAAATGTAAAGTGTGCTTTGAGTCCCTCCTTGGCCTTCCATTGTCCTGGCATCACCCATGTTTTCTCTCCACTTTCTTCCAGTGATGGATTTAATGTTCGGATCCCTCTGCCAGGTCCACTGTTTGACTCTCTACCCCGGGAAATTCAGAGTGGCATGCTGCTGCGAGTGCAGCCAGTTCTCTTCAATGTGGGCATCAATGAGCAGCAGACACTGGCTGAGAGGTACATACCACCTGAGTGGTTTGTGTGGCCGGAGTGATTAACATCTGTGGAGCGCATGATGTGGGCTCAACGTCAATTAGAAAATATGCCTCATTACTGGGAGACATTGAGCAACTTTTTAGTAGGGTGGGGCATGATCAGATTTTCATGTTAAGCAGATCATATTGCTAGAGGGAGATGGGTGTGAGGAGGTTCCTGGAGAGGCTAGCAGGCAGCACCATGGGTCAGGATGAGCGGATGGTGGTATAGGTGTTCTGAGAAGGAATCAGCTAGAGAATGATGTAAGCGGTGAGAGTGTGTAGAGAGACAGTGAAGAGAGCACACTGTAAATGGAGGAGGAAAGAGTCAGGATTGGGTAGAATTAAAGAGCATAGGGTCTTGGCTTGATTTGTTTCTTTGTTCTAGCATACTAGTGGGCTAGACTTTTTTATGAATTAGGGCAAACCACACAGAGAGGGGGAGGCCATGGACTCAGGAATAGAGATAACCGGTGAGGGATCAGATACCTACTGAAAAAGCCATTATGGGGCAGGGGAGATGGCTTAGCAGTTATAGGCACAGCTCGCAAAGCCTGCCAGCCTGGGTTTATTTCCCCAGTACCAATGTAAAGCCAGATAAAAACAAAATGGTATATGCATCTGGAGTTCCATTGCAGTGCCCTGGTGCACCCGTTTCTCTACCTCCTCCCTCCCTCCCTTCCCTGTTGCAAATAAATTGCAAAAAAGAAAAAGAAAGTGCGAGCAAGCGAGTGAGCCATTGTGGGCACCAGGGTGAATAGGCTGTGACCAGCAAGAGGGAGGACTTCCTTCTTGTGATGCTCAGGTAGATCACACAGAGGAAAGTGTTAAGCTGGGCTGGGCTGGGCTGGGCTGGGCTGAGGACCCAGGTCTTCCCCTTCCTTGCAGGTGTTCCACTCTCTTCCCTCAGGCATTTGGTACATTCACACTTGAAGTATGTGGTAGACATAGGCAAACCTGTATGATGAGAAGTGAGAGCCTCCGGCCAGCTCAGATGGACAAAGTGTTCAGTCAACAGACAGAGTGACTTCAGATTTCAGTGCAGGACTACGGCTTCGCTTCCCACCACCACTTGCTGTCATTTCCTCTCTAGAGCATCTCTGAGTACTTTCCCTTACTGTGACAAAATACCTGAAAAAAAAAAAAACCCTTAATGAAGGAAAGATTTCTTTCAACTCACAGATTCAGACCATGATCACTTGGCTCTATTGCTCCTCAATCATTGTATAGGGATCATGTAGTACAGCAAAGTAGCTTACCTCTTGGTACATAGGCGGCAGAGAGAAATAGACCCACCAAAGGCACTACTTCTTCCAACTAGGCTCTCGCTCCTATTGGCAATTTAGCTATAAACCTATCAATATGCTAATCCATGATGAAATTATCACCTTTATGAACCAGTCAGTTTTCAATAGTGCCAGCACCAAGGACCCAAGCATTCAACATGAGCCTTTATTGGGGACACTTCTTATCTAAACTATAACAGGTTCAGATTGTGTTCTGATAATCTTGTAGGCACATCTGTAGCAAATTATACCTGATTCCTGCTTAGGAAATGTGTTTCTTAGGATTCTTAGGATTTAGACAGGCACATTTGGTATTTGGGAGAATCAGTATGTTAACTTTCATACATCTGACAAGTCTGTGTTAGAAGAAAGTGACATGAGCCTACTAATGATGCCTCCTCATCCCCAGGTTTGGTGATACTTCTTTACAAGAAGTTATCAACGTGGAGAGTCTGGTGCGCTTAAATTCCTACTTTGAGCAGTTTAAGGAGGTTTTGCCAGAGGATTGTAAGTTTTCCTTCATACATAGTATGTTCCACCTGCTCGTCAACTTATCCCTTTGGATGTCTGAGCTCAAACTCTAGGCTTACTGATCTGCATGCTACCCAGCTTGCCCTGCTGCCATGAATGCACATACATACATGCCTGTGTGCATATGTTTGAGCTATTTCTTCCCTGGCTCTTAGACACACCGTCACACACACACATGCATGGTTAGACACTGCATGACTTGAATCCCACCTATAGAAGCTTCCCTGGTGCAGACCCTGCTTATCTCTGCTGCAGTCGATTCTTGTCCACCATTCATGCTGTGACACCGTAGTGTTGTGGGCACTCCTATCCCATGGCACATTCAGTGGCAGACAGTGTACTCATAGGACATGGGAATTCCAAAAGCAGTCCAGGAGCTCTTGAGTTGCCCATGCACTTTCCTTTCTGGTGCTTAGAGAATGAGATGTGCAGAAGACACTGGAGAGAGTGCTCCAGCAGCCACAGAATTCAGGGAGCACCAGGGTGCATGGCACAGCATTTACCTGTGAAAGTCTCCAATGAGCCCAGGAAGCTCACTGAGCCCTGCTGTGTATTCCTCCTATCCTGGGGCTACCACACAGGCCTAAAAGCACATCTGTCCCTGTACTGGACATAGGTTGAGTTTGTCTTTTGGGGGTCCAAAGAGGGAAGGACACATAAGCAGGGAGATGTGGGCAGCCTATGGCTGCATTCTATTGGAAGGTGCTATAGATCCTAGGGCTCAGAAGTGTTGGTGAAACAGCAGTATAGAGAGTATTTACAGATCACTGATGAGCCAGGCACCACCTACGGGCACTGCACATAGTTTTGCTTTCACTTATGTGAATCCCACTGTCCTGAGAGGCTGGTGCTCGTGTACATGTCTAGATGATGAAGTGGCTGCCTGACCCTGAAGCCAGTAGGCTCTGACAGTTAGGTGGGACTTTGGTGGAGGACTGTGAGCAGAGCTAAGCAGAGGTGTTGGTATCCATTTGGCAGGGCTTAATTGGAAAGCAGGGGAAATAGCTTCTTCTGCCCTTTTTACGAGTGTTCTGGTTGGATTGGACGAGAGAGCCCCAGCGAGGTTGAGAACTGTTAGCTGAGACATTGTTTCCTTCTCCAGTTCTCACCTGCTGTTAACATGGCATGGACAGGAGTTCAAACTTAGCGCCAATTCTACAGAAACCCTTGAAGAAAGTTCTTAAGAAAAAGGAGCATGCCAGGTGTGGGAAGATGTGGTGGTTTGAATATGAATGTATGTGCCCCATAGCCTCAGCTATTATGATTAAGGTTCCCGCTGAAGTCTCCAGCAACCTACTAGAGGAGGTGTCACTGGGGGCCAGTCCTGGGGTTCAGCCATAAGGTGTGCTTGGGGGCAGATCTCCATTACAATCCAAAGGTGTATACAGAGCACTTTGAGCCCTGGAAGTTCTTTTTTTGATCGTGATGCTGGCTGTTGGGTGGTTTTCCTCTGCTTGGATCTGTGAAAGGGAAGCCAGTTTCTTCCCCATTTATGGAACTTCTCCTGGATCTATAAGCCTGAAATAAAGCTGTTCCTCTCATGAACTGTGTCTGGTTGGATGTTCATCCCAGAAATGTGGAGCTGACTACAGCAGGAGACGAAGCAAGGCTGTGTTGGTGCCTGAAGGTTGCTTATAGCAGCAGGAATAGTGGTCCACTGAGAGCAGAGGGCACAGCTCAGGACCCAGCTGCATGAGCAGAGGGTGGACATCACCCCCTGGCCAACATCAGATGGACAATAGCAATAAGAGTGTGTGCCAAACACTGGCAAGAGGAAGTTGGCTATAATTCCCATAAGCCTGCCCCTAACAATACACTGTCTCCTGGAGGTATTAATTCCCAAATCTCCATCAGTTGGGAACCTAATACCTAATACCTAAGTTTATGAGGGAACACCTGAATCAAACCACCACAATCATGTACTTGATTTGAGGCTATTTTCCTTAGCCATAACATTGAGGCTGTTCTTTGTCTTTGATAATCTTAGGGTGTGAAAATCCCACACTTAGGAGTGTTTGCCTTGTCCTCTATTTTGTCCCAGGATTCTTTGTTGAGGCAGTGTAACAGATTTTAGGGCTCTAGAGGTCCTGGAAGGGCCTGGAGACTACCACAGTTGAAGAGGGAAACTGTTCAGATTAGCAATGCAAGGCCTCCCTGGCCATCCAGAAATTCTTCCTGCAGGTATAGGTTCAGCTCCCTTAAAAGAAGCCACACATTCCTCACTCCTGCAAGGCTTCCAGGCCCACTTCCTGGTGGAGACCTGGTGCCCAAGTATCTTCCATCCCTGGCAGTAAGTTTGTAGAGTAGATGACTCATCCTTACTTTCTAGTCACTGCCTCTTGGGAGATAGAGGAGGCTTGGTCAATGACAGGTCCTTAGGTATTCATTCTTCAGCTTCTTGAAAGAACCAGAAAAAGATAAAGTGACTACCCTTAGGAAGTGGCAGTGAAGAAAATTTGGAGGTACCCATGCTGGTAGCCATATCCAAATATGTAAACCCTTTTCCTCTGGCTGTGAACTGGTCATTTGCCACTTCCTCTGTAGTTTCATCCTTAAATGGGCTTTCTCTCCCCAAATTCCTTTCTCTTCCAGGTCTACCTCGGTCTCGGAGTCAGACCTGCCTGCCAGAGCTGTTGCGGTTTCTGGGGCAGAATGTGCACGCACGGAAGAATAAGAACGTGGACATCCTCTGGCAAGCTGCTGAGGTACTGCTTACAGTGGAGGAGGGAAGGTTGTAGTGTTTCTGCCACCTACCATCATGGCAAAAACAGTGGCAAGTCAAAATTTCAGGAAGGACAGCACATTTGTCCCTGCACACAAGCACAAGGGAAAGGCACTGAATAGGTTCAGAGTCTGGCCAGCAATGATCTTTGCCTATAGGTTCATTCTGTTAGAGCTGCCTGGGTTCCCACAAACTTGACATGGAGTCTCCCTGGGGCATTTACCAGCCAATCTGATGGCATTATCTCCTTCAGAAGCCTGCACAATCCAACCTGAGGGTTTTGGCCTATTGTACTATAGAACAAGCTTTGCTTTAAGGGAGACAAAGCATGACTGACTGCCTTTTACAGCTCCCCAAATCCACATCTTGCATTGCCATTCTGATCTCCATCCCCTGGAATGTGCACTGCCAAACTTTTCTCAGAACCTTTCTCAGGGAATTTTAAGTCACAGTTCTAAGCTGGGGTGTCCTAGCAGTTTCCTGGCTAGTCATTGGGATTCAGGGCCATGGGAGGTTCCCACTCACATGTGGCTCCCTGTGTTGGCCTGCGGGGATAAGAAGGCAGGGCACAGACAGGAGCTGGCCCAACGCTGCCTACCCACGCTTGTGGGGAGATGTCACTGTCCTTGTCAGGAAAGTGTTTTCCAACCATTAGTCTCTTTCATAGCAGCAGAGTCCCAGCCAGGCCTGCTAACTTGCCAACCATTCCTGGAAGCTGTTAAAACCCTATGTTTAGAGTCTATCTTCATGAAGGCCTTTTTCTTGGACTAGCTCCATGCTTTAGATTGCTAAGGCTGTTGTCTGTGGAATGAAATCTTAAGAATAAACAGTCCTGGACTGGAAAGATGGCTCTGTGGTTGAAGGCACTTGCTTGTAAAGCCTGGAAGCCACACAGCCTGCATTTGAATCCCCAGTACCCATGGAAACTCTGGTAGACCCATGTTCAATCTATCTTCTTTTCCTCTCAAATAAATAAAAATCTTTTTAAAAAAGAATAGCTGGGTATGATGGCACACACCTTTAATTCCAGCACTTAGGAGGCTGATGTTGGAGGACCACTGTGAGTTTGAGGCCAGCCTGAGACTACATAGTAAATTCTAGGTCAGCCTGGGCTATAGTCGAAACACACCCCCCGCCAAGAAAGGAAAAGGATAGTCTCAACTGTATATAAGCTCTTCGTATAAGATCCCAGCTGTAAGACCTTACCCACATTAATAATGTGGAATGGGTCAATGGGTCTCCCCTCATTTAAATTTTAATTGTCTTTGCAAGAGAGAATTGGTGCATCAGGGCCTGTAGCCACTGCAGTCAAACTCCAGACATATGTGCCACCTTGTGTAAATTCACGACCTTGCACTTGCGTCACCTTGTGCATCTGGCTTACATGGGATCTGGAGAATTGAACATAGGTCCTTAGGCTTCACAGGCAAGCGCCTTAACTGCAGAGCCATCCTTCCAGCCCTCTCTAAACTTTTAATTACAGCAGCACAGACTTGGAAGCACCAGGTGGCAGAAGGCTCAGCAGGTTTTGCAGGTACTTCTCTAGTTTTATTAGCCAGGTCTCAATTGGCAGTATTTGTTGGGCCCTGAAAATGAGATGACAAGTGAGAACACCTTTTGAGAGGGTCTTTTGCAGCAGGGCAGAGGAGTGTCCCTAACAGTTTTTAAAAAATAATTTCAGGGCTGGAGAGATGGCTTAGCAGTTGAGCGCTTGCCTGTGAAGCCTAAGGACCCCGGTTCGAGGCTCAGTTCCCCAGGTCCCACGTTAGCCAGATGCACAAAGGGGCGCACGCGTCTGGAGTTCGTTTGCAGAGGCTGGAAGCCCTGGCGTGCCCATTCTCTCTCTCTACCTCTATCTGTCTTTCTCTCTGTGTCTGTCACTCTCAAATAAATAAATAAAAATTTAAAAAAAAATTCAATTTACTTTTTTGAAACAGTGTTGGATTTTATTCAAGATATTTTTTTCAGCCAGGCATGGTGGCGCACACCTTTAATCCCAGCACTTGGGAGGCAGAGGTAGGTGAATTGCTGTGAGTTTGAGGCCACCCTGAGACTATATAGTGAGTTCCAGGTCAGCCTGGACTAGTGTGAGACCCTACCTCAAAAAACCAAAATAAATACATAAATAATTAAAAAGATATTTTTTCGAATTTATTTATTTGAGAGAGAGAATGGGTGCACCAGGGCCTCCAGCCACTGCAAATGAACTCCAGACGCATGTGCCACCTATGTATCTGATTTTATGTGGGTACTAGCAAAATGAACCTGGGTCCTTTGGCTTTGTCAACAAGTACCTTAACCACTAAACCATTTCTTCAGCCCATTTTTTTTTTCCTGAGGTAGGGTCTTACCCTAGCCCAGGCTGACCTAGAATTCACTATGTGGTCTCGGGGTGGTCTCAGTCTCATGGTGATCCTCCTACCTCTGCCTCCCAAGTGCTGGGACTAAAGGCGTGCATCACCATGCCTAGCTATTAAAGATATTTTAGTACAAGCTTAAGCATGAGGGTTATATAAGGAAGAGAGGTATTCAGAAAGTAAGACACATTGGAGAGTATGGGCATGGGCTCTTCTAAGAGAGAGTTACCCTAACTTATTTTTAGGGTGACTCCAGCCATGCTGTGACAGTCCCTTATACAGATGCCTTTGTGAACGTCAAAGAACTAGGCTTTTCACATAACAGGGCCCAGAGGGTGACACAGCCAGACCCTTGAACAGTGGCACGGGGTACACACTCATTCATCCATTTACCTTAGAATAAACGCACTGAAAGCTTTATAGATGCAGAGGCCTGTGTGGGCCTTGTTTTTTAACAGTGGTTTTCTTTCTCTATTGCCATGTAATAGACAAACTATTAATTAAAGCTGGGGGCTCTGACCCTCCCCTTTCACCTAAATGCAGTCCATTCCATCCTACAGTTTTTATTCCCAGCAGAGTCCCAAGGTATAGAGGCATAAATTCAGATGTGCATGGCTCTTGGTGACCCTTAGCCTTTTTCCTATTGTCCATTAAATCAGAAGTGGGGGGGGGGGGAGTGAGTATGGAGCAGCAGTGCCTAGCCACTCAGACACTGAGTTCGGAGAGCTCCTTTTCTGGATCTTAAGTCTTTTCACTTCAGTGCATGGGACTATCTAATTGTCTGGAGAACCTTCAGTCAGGTCCATGTCTTCCTTCCCGCTACATGGTGGAGAAGCCCAATCAGAGTCCCAGAGTTGGCTGTAGGCCTGGTATGTTGGGAATCTGGCAATGCAGATACTCTCTTGTGCAGAGATTACTCCATTTGGGAACTGTGAACCTATGGCTTTATCTACAAATATAGAGGAAGTGCCCAACATGTTCTTGCCATGAGCAAGAAGGTGTACTGGGATGGCTCAGGGACAAGGGGACCCTGAGATGTGTGTGACCTACTCTGAGTAGGTCGTCCTCCATGTCCTCTTTTCCCTGGTGGAGGTTATCGGTAAAAAGCTCTGTGTGCTAAGAGGATCCCAGCACAGTTTGGAAAGGGGTGGCTGGTAAGGGTCAGCGAGGGGCAGTGATGCCCCAAAGGACTTAGAAGGCATGTCCCTTGGGAGAGGACAGCTACACAAGGGACAGGATGGTAGGGCTAAAGCCACGGTGCTTAGGTAGGAGGGCCCCAAGGCTCTTGTTTGGAGGTGACTTTGTTTCTGATGCCAGCTGAGCAGATAAAGAGTCAGGAAGCCAGGCACGGTTGGGCTAGGACTAGGCACATGATTACTGCCCATGTCCCTGCCACACCTGTGGGTGCTTCCTCCCCACGAAGGTGCTACCTTTCAGCCAACTCTTCTGTCCTAAGCAGGACCAATTTCCTGTTGGCAGGTCTGCCGCCGTCTTAATGGGGTCCGCTTCACCAGCTGCAAGAGTGCCAAGGACCGCACAGCCATGTCAGTGACGCTGGAGCAGTGCCTGATCCTGCAGCACGAGCACGGCATGGCCCCTCAGGTCTTCACGCAGGCCCTGGAGTGCATGCGCAGGTGAGTGAGTGCCATAGCCAGGCCATGCCCACCCTGGCCACCCATCCTCCCATTGCCCAAGTAAACTGCAGATGAACCAGTACCCTTGCTGTGCATGTGGCCAATGCCCCCAGCATATTCAAGTTTGACAACTGTCCCTGTCAAATTCTGGTGGCTTCTCTTAGAAGGCCAGTGGGGCGAGCCAGCAGTCTCTGAGAAGAACTGCACTGAACCTGGAGAGTAGCAGGCAGACTGGGGTTCAGGCAGCTCAAGAGGGATGGGGAGCAACACAAGGCATCCTCAAGGCCACTTGCCTATGGGTGGGGTTTAGGCCCATACTTTCTCAGCAGGTAGCTGCTGTTTATATAGCATATGTGTGCTTATATGCTTTGAAGCTTGAGTGAAGGAATGAGTCTACAGGTTGCACTGGTTTGCTCTGCTTCCTCTCTCTCAGTGGACACGGTTTGCTTTCATGAGCAAAGTGGCCAGTGAGTGTTCTATGGTAAAAGCTATCAATGTGTCTTAGCCTCTCTCCCTAATGATGTCCTGATTCTGAGGCAGTGGGTATGTTTGCAGAATGAAACCCAGACTTCAGACTGTCTACTACTATTGATTGATGCTTTGTTTCAAGCACTGCTGGGCAGCTCCCTACCTCACGTACCAAAAGAAAGGATAAGAAACCTGGTTTTTCTGTCTCCTTCAATGTAGTCACCAATGCTGTTAAAGTCTCGTTTTCAACAGTCACTTCTACTGAATGTTCTGTATCATTTGTCCTCTCACCAAATTCTTTAAAGTGTTCAATTCTCTTATCCTTTCTGTATGTTTCTGCCATTTGACCTTCTCACAGTAATGCATGAGATCCTGCCTCTTGATGAGGCCATTTCTATAGAATGCTGCCATTCTTGTCCCTGCTCCCCCCCAGGTTCATCTAAACCTCTCTTTTAAAGCCCCTCATCCCTCCGTGCCTTTGCTGTGGAGATCCCTTCTCTGGGAATGACCCTGCTCCCAGGAGTGGTGTCTGTGTCCTGTTAGCCTCCACTTAAGTAGAAGGGCAGCCATGTCTGCATCCCACTAGCTTGTCAGTGGGGGGAATGGCCACTCTGGTGAGGCGAGCCGTGGACACTTACCGTTGAGGAAGTGGGGAAGCCAGACTAGGATTCCTGTGGCTGTGTAACAGACCGGGATCAGGTATGATGAGCAGAGAGGCCCTGAGTCAGGCCTACCATGGCACAATCATGAGTTTTTGAACAATTTCCACAAAAAATTCACAATTCATATCTGAAGAAACCAGGGGAAAATGACTCAAAGTGGAGACCCAGTATGCTAAGCACATCCTCTGCCACTGAGATACATGCCCAAGATAGCTATGATAACTAGTATAGTTTATGAAACCTTTTTAACTACATAAGTAACTTATGTTCCTATAGGAAAATCAGAAAATAAGCCTCCCCCCCCCCATACACTCTGCAAACAAACCCCCTATATTCTTACTATTAACAGGTAGCATTACATTACATAACAAAATAACATTCTAACATTTAAAAACTTTTTTTTTTCTGAGAGAGGAGGGAGGGAAAAGGGAGAGAGGGATAGAAAGAGAGATTGACACTTGCATGCACATATACAGGTGTGAATGTGGCTGAGCCACATATTGATTAGCCAGTCTCTGAATCACATGTAAAACAAAACATACCCTTGCACAAATGAGTGCAGCTGTGTATACAATGTGCCCATCATTGTAGCCTATGCTTGTCATTTAACTGTTGTAGTTTTTAAGATCAATATAGATTATCTTTTTATCCCAAGCTAGCCTCAGACTCACTGTGTGGCCAAGGATGACCTTGGTCTTCTGATCCTTCTACCTCCACATACCAAATATTAGGATTACAGGTATAAATGCCTGGCTTGTGGTTTTTGGGACCAAACCTGGGGTTTTGTACCTGCTGTGCAAGCACTTTACCAACTGAGGTACATCCCAAGTCACAGAACTTGAATCATTCTTAGTACATAATTTATCTAACTTTTTATTGACTACACTGTCTGATTTATTTATTTATTTATCTTTGGTTTTTGAGGTAGGGTCTCACTCTAGCCCAGGCTGACCTGGAATTCACTGTGTAGTCTCAGGGTAGCCTCGAACTCAGGGTGTTCTCCTACCTCTGCCTCCTGAGTACTGGGATTAAAGGCGTGCACCATGCCCAGCCTTGATTTTATCATTTTAATTGAGGGTGTAGTGAATAACCTTATGTTTTCCTAGCACATGTGATAGACTTCACCACCATGACAGATGCCTGAGAAAAACAAAGGAAGAAAAGACTGACTTTGTCTCACAGTCTCAAAGGTTACAGTCCCTGGTCAGTAGGTTAGGTGATGTTTCTGGGCTGTGATGAGGAAGAGCATGGTGGGAAGGTGCGGTAGAGCAAAGCTGTTCATCTCATGACTACCAGAAAGCAGAGAGAACAAGAAAGGAAGTGGAAGGGCCTAGGAATCACTCCCTTCACAATCACACCCCTAAGGGAACCTCCTCCTCCCCCATGTTCCACCTCCTACCACTCCCCACTAATGCTGTCAGATGATGGCTCCATCCATGGATAAATCTATTGCTGAAGTCTGGGCTTTTATGTCCCAGTACCACTCACTGATGAGACTCACTAGGTAGGGATCAAATCTTTAACAGTGAGTCCTAATCTGCTTAGCAGCCATATCTTCCTTGGCCTAACTTTAC
The DNA here is from genome assembly GCF_020740685.1 of Jaculus jaculus. NCBI lineage: Eukaryota > Metazoa > Chordata > Mammalia > Rodentia > Dipodidae > Jaculus > Jaculus jaculus. The sequence goes on from NC_059105.1 coordinate 119,024,674, forward strand.
ATGTGTGTTTTTTTCTGAGAAAACTTGAAGGTTCTACTTTTTCTGGACCTAGATAAAGTAGCCAGAAACATCCATGCCACAGATGAATAATGGACTGCCTTGCAACTCTTACACCAGATAAATTAGCCATCACTTTAAATTTTTTTTTTTTTTTTTACATACATAGGCAGAGAGAGCACTAAAAAGAGAGTGAGCAAGCATGAGTGTAGGTTGCCAGGGTCTTGTGCCACTGAAAATAAACTGCAGACACTTTGTACATCTGGCTTTATGTGGATACTGGGGAATCAAACTTAGGCCTTCCTGCTTTATAAGCAAGTACCTTTAATTACTGAGCAATCTCCCCAGCCTTATCTGTCACTTTTACTAAGTTGAGTCTTCTACAAAATCTCAGGATAAGAACAAAATGTATATGTTTATTTCCAGAAGGTAACATGCATAGTCTTTAGTCCCATTCCCAAATAGAACACTTATTCCCCACAACCTCCTGAGCAATGCTTTAGTGTCTATATTTTTGTGGCATTCTGACTATCTGATTTCCTAGTCGAATTGCCTATGAAACTCTGAGTACAGCATCTTTTTTTTTCTTTTCTTCTTTTTTTTTTTTTTAGCCTGTTGCTTCATACTTTTCCAAGTTCCTTCTGCAAGCTAGTTTGAAAGGCTTCTGACCCATTGCCTGGTATACAGCAGTAACACTACTTTTGTAGTATTAGTTTTATGTGTTAAATTTCTCATCACTCATCATTGTCATTCTTGAGAAAAGCAACTTAGGGGCAGATAACTTATTTTGGATCACAGTTTCAGAGGTTTCAGTCATGGATGGCAGGCTGCATTGTTTCTGAGCTGTAGTGAGTCAGGGCATCATAGTAAAAGGGCATGACAGAGCATAATTGCTCACTTCATAATAAGAGGAAGTAAAGTGACAGAGAGGAAGAGGCCTGGGACAAGATACACCTTTTAAAGACATACCTCCCATTAGTCCAGTCAATTTTTTTTTTTTTTTTTTGAGGTTAGGGTCTCACTCAAGCCCAGGCTGACCTGGAATTCACTATGTAGTCTCAAGGTGGACTTGAACTCATGGCAATCCTCTTACCTTTGCCTCCCAAGTTCTGGGATTAAAGGCTTATGCCACCATGCCCGGCTCCCAGTTGAGTTTTGACTCTATTAATTAATCTACTGATGAAGGCAGAGCCCTTACCAGCCACTTCTCAGAAGTCCCATCTTGAACACTGCTTGCACTGGGGCCCAGGTCTTCATCCTTTGGAGAAAAGACTTCATATCTAAATCATGACATCACATTGGACAAATTGGTTTCTTGGGTTAAAAAGCATACATCTGGCCAGGTGTGGTGGTGCACACCTTTAATCCAAGCACTCGGGAGGCAAAGGTAGGAGGATCACTGTGAGTTTGAGGCCACCCTGAGAATACATAGTTAATTCCAGGTCAGCCTGGGCCAGAGTGAGACCCTACCTCAAAAAACCAAAAAAAAAAAGCATACATCAGGACTAAGCTCAGCTGTTAATAGCACATGCTTGCTAGCCTGCTGACCCAGATTCGATCCTTCCCAACACCCATGTATAACTGGATGCAGAGTGGTGCACATATGTCTATGGCAATGGGAGGCAGAGCCAGAAGAATCCTGAATTGCATGGGCTAGCTAGACTGGTGCATGTGGTGATGAAACAACTATATATAGAATATATAGAGAGAGACCCTATCTCAAAAGAAGATGGAAGGATGGGCTGGAGAGATGGCTCAGTGGTTAAAGCTTGCTTACAAAGCCTAAGAGATGTAGTGCCATATGCACAATGTGGTGTATGTATCTGGAGTTTGCAGAGGCCAAGAGGCCCTGGCGTACCCATGCCTGTTCTCTCTCTCTCTCTCTTGCACACATATATACATACATATGTATATACAGTATTTTTTAAAAGAAGATAGAAGAGGACAAACACCCTGAGGTTGACCACTGGCCTCAACACATGCCTGTGGTTCATGCACGTCATATACACACACAAGTAAATTTTTAAAAAATTTAAAAGCATACATCTTTATAAAGCTTCTTAATAATTTTAATACAAATCAGCAAACTTTTCCCATACTAATCAGAGTGTCTGAGAATGACATTCTCATTGCCATCTCAGCTCAAAGGCTGTAAAGTCGGGTTGTTTTTCTGTATTCTTTGGATGATAAGGAGCTGAGGCTTTGAGCAGGGAGTGACTTTTCTCCCTTGAGAACAGGTTCCCCCTCCTGCCTCAGTACATTCTATCTTCCACCTCCAACTATAGATACATGCCTTTAAATTTTTTCTTACTGTTTTTCCAGAAATTCCTAAACCCAGTGTTGCAGTCAGGTTCACATTACTGGTAGAAATCACCCAACTAAGAGCAGCTTGTGGAAAAAAAGAGGTTTATTTTGGCTTACAGGCTCAAGGGGGAAGCTCCATAATAGCAGGAAAAATGACAACATGAGCAGAGGGTGGACATCACCCCTGGCCAACATAAGGTGGACCATAGCAACAGGAGAGTGTGCCAAACACTGGCATGGGGAAACTGGCTATAACACCCATAAGCCCGCCCCAACAATATACCACCTCCATGAGGAGTTAATTCCCAAATCTCCATCAGCTGGGAATCTAGCATTCAGACCACCTAAGTTTATGGGGGACCCCTGAATCAAACCACCACACCCAAAAATCTCTGCAGTGAATGTATTTTACTTTAACAGTATTTTAAGAAGTTATAGCAACAACACAACAAAAAAAAAGCTTGATCCCACATCTCCTCTGCCTGTCCCATTGCCCTCAGCCACCCAGAAGCTTATGGCTTCCTCTCAGAAAGCCAGGGAGGACATAGCTGAGGGAGATATCCCAAGCCCTGCCTCATCGCCAAGGGCTTCCTTCGTACCACCTGCCATGTCCCAGGACCTCTGGTTCGGTATTATTGTCATCATTTGCTAGACATACATGTGGTTCTTGAGTATCTTGTTCTAGGTGTCGTCCAACCTCAGCATTTTCACTTGTATTTTTTAGGGTTGGGGCTTGACCCAGGCCTAGTGCAATGTAATGTAGCCCATGCCTTACCACCGTGCTGCACTCAGCACTCAGTTTTGTGTCTCCTTTAGCTCTAAAAGAAGGAACTGTGGGGATGGTCCTCTCTGGTTTTTGGAGGAGAATCTTCTAGAACAATACCTTGCTAAGTTGGGACAGCATCACTCATACCCTGCTACCTCTCAGCCAGAGACCCAAGACAGGTCTGAGGAGGATGCTGCACTGGCTTGTTTCCTGGATAAACTTGTTTATATGGTTAGTCAAGAGGCAGCTTTGGCCAACTCCGTTGTAGGTACCTGTACCTGCTCAGGCATCTGTGAGAAGGTCAAACCCCCATGGTTCTTCATGTTCAGCTTGCTTCTCAGAAATGCCCATCTGCAGCATGTGGGGGCATGGTGGGCGGCATGGAGCTGTGCTTGGCCAACCAAGAGAGGGTGAACATGGAAAACCATTCCTTCAACCTACATGTGTTTAATTTCAGTAGACTACAGTATTTTTTCTTATTTTTCACTTCTCTTTTTCTCCTTTTTTTTTTTTTTTTTTTTTTTCCTGTAACTGTGCTGGTTTTGATTTGGCCTTTTTTTTCATATCCTTCTTTGCGTATCATCTTCTTTTTCTTTTGTGGCTTCACTCCATTTTTTTTTCTTTTGGTTCTAACCCCCCCCCAATTCTTTTGGGTAAAATCCATCGCATGTATCTCTTCCTTTCTCCCCACTTTATTTCCTTTCCTCTTTTCTTTTCCTTTCTCCCAAACTTCTTCCTTTTCACAGCATTGGAACGCGGGAGGTAGTCACCCAGAAGAACCTGAGCGGCCTGGTGCCCATCCGAGACTTAAGGCTAGACCCCAGCCTCCTCTGTTCCCTTCCTCTATTAGCTCTGAGCCCCAATTTACTGATTGTGTGGCTCTTTCTGAGCATAGCATACCTGGTGACCAAATTGCGTTGCAAATAAATATCATTATAAAAATTAAAAGTCACAAGAAAAACAAAAGTGCCCGAATGTCTAGCCACCGTGTACCTAACTGGACAGAAGGAAGGTGTCAAAGCGAGGCCTGCCAAGAAATATTACATGCCTTACTGTTTGACATTTTGTTCCTCTGAATTGTAAATACTTGCCAAATTATTTCGCCAAGAAGACTTGTTCATTTAAAACAATGTAGTGTCTTCAGTGCTTGTAACATGTTCTTTTGGTGCCCTGCGTTATGGCTGGCTAGAATTACTTGTACCAAATCTCTTACCTTCTGATGTGAAACTATTTATAACGTGTACATCCCGTGTGCCCTGTTTCCAAGAGAAAGGGATTCTGTCTGAAAAGAATTTGTATATTTGATACTATTCTTTTAAGTGTTATTGCTAACCTTTCCTGTCTTTTTGAAGAAAAATGAAAAGAAAAAGATAGATGCTTTATAACTGGCTCATCTAGAGACACCTATTTAATAGGATATGTACTTTCTGCTTTCATTTCAAAGCGTAGTCCTTGGATTACAGTAGCAAACAGTTTGCAGAATCATAACATTTCCTTGCTAATGTTAATTTCGAACCAGGGATAACATAGCTGTGAACACAGTAGCACATTGTACCAAGTCAGGCACACAAAGATTACATGTTGCATGAGACTTCTGATGTGCTGTTGACTCTTTAAGGATCAGTTAACTGATACCAGGAATTAATGCACATAAGAAGAAGTTGTTACAAAAACATATTTCTTTCTTTTTTTTTTTCCAAGGCAGGATCTCGCAGTAGCCCAGGCTGATCTGGAATTCACTGTGTAGTCTCAGATGGCCTCGAACTCACAGCGATCCTCCTACCTCTGCCTCCTGAGTGCTGGGATTAAAGGCATGCACCACCACACGTGGCTATATTTTGGTTTCTTAAAAGTACATTTTTTATTTAAAAATAATCTTTAATTCTAGATTAAAATCCAGATATCTTATACCTCTTACTAATCAAATATGGCTAATAATAAACTCCAAAAAAGTAGAAGAAAAATCCTCCCCCCCCCCAAAAAAAAGGCCTGCTTTTGGGCAGTTATAACAGATAGAGCCATGAGATTTCATTCTTCATTTTAACTTGGCATTGCCCCTGAAGTAAGATGACCTTTCACCTAACATTCCCTAGTGGTAGAGGATAACTGCCCCCTTATAAAGGGGCCAGTGGGCCTGGGGGAGGCCGGCACACTGCATATGAGAACTAGTGTGCGGCTTCTGTGCCTTCCAGGTCACATCACGTGTCTCTGTTTTGGGCCTCCAGCTGGTTTCCTGTGCACTGAGCTTGACAAAGTTACTTTCTTCTTATGGGTTTGGAAAAACTGCAATGAATAGAGAAACCAAATTTTCTAGAATCTTGATATCTTCATGTCCCCAAACCCTGTCCACCACAAAAATCTAGCCCCTTCACCCTCCCTCCAAGATTTCCAGTCCTTACTCACTTGGTTGTAGGAGTCCTAGAAGCCGTTAGCAATGCCAGACTGAAACTTTAAATTCTGTTGTATAAAGCCATCCTATCAGACCTTAGGAATGACCTTCTTTTCAGACCTCAGAGCACCGTAGGATGCCAAGGCAGGACTACTGTGAACTGGTCTATTCAGAGGTATCTTTCAGTAGAAAGTCTCACTGATTGTCATGACATTAGTCAGTAGACAGTGTCCTGTCCAGCCTGTGAGTCTTGAAAAGAAATACTGAGTACTTTCTCTCCTTCATTTCAGAGTATGTGTTTCAGGCCTCTAAGATCATTATGTTTGCTTTATCTACAAGGGGAAGATAGAATCCACAGTCTCCCATTTCCTGTCTGGATGACACCCTTTTTAAAAAGAATTGGTACTTTTATCTATTTGAGAGCTACTAGACAGAGCGAGAAAGAGGCAGATAGAGAATGGGCACACCAGGGCTTCCAGCCACTGCAAACAAACTCCAGATGCGTGCGCCCCCTTGTGCATCTGGCTAACGTGGGTCCTGGGGAATCAAGCCTCGAACCGGGGTCCTTAGGCTTCACAGGCAAGCAATGAACCACTAAGCCATCTCTCCAGCCCTGGATGTCACCCTTTTGATGTCCATTCCTATGTGCACACCCACTTCCAAGGTGGCACTATGTCCAGACAGAGACTACAGGCAGATAAGCATGGCCTTCCATCTACAGATAGAACCCTCCTACCCCAGAATCCAGGATGCCCTGTTACTTTGTCAGGGCTCCTCCACTGATTCCACTGGAGGGTCTGCCTGGACTTGAGGGCCTTTTGTTGTTGGGTTGAGAGAGAAATGAGTGAGGAGGACAAAGGAGCAGGTTCTTTCCTCCATAGAGGTGGGGAGGAAGTCTGTAGCTACCCGGTGCCCCCAGGCATGAAGGGCTGGCTCTAGATCAGCCTAGGCAGTGGTGATTGGGGTTTACTTTTCCTCTAATATATATGATATATATAAATGTATATATGTATGTGTGTGTATGTGTGTGTGTATGTGTATGTGTGTATATGCATATATATATATACATATATATATGCATGCACACACACGCACACACACACATACACACACACACACACACACACACACACACACACATTGAGTATGCTAACCTCCTTTGTGCTTAATTTTAATATCACTAAGGCCTTTTGCTTATGAAATCAAGCCATATACTTATTCAAAATCTTGTCAGCTTTAGAAAGAAATAGGATGAAACAGGAGTGAGGAGATGATTTGAGATAGGGGAGTTATTGCTATTGGATGATGGCAGAGGCACTTTTGATGTCAACCAGATGTCCCCAGCGTCTACCAGCATTCTGAAGCTACAGGAAGCACACTCAGAGGTGGTTCTTGTTGATGCTCTTATAAAAATTGTGTAAGTTCTTTCAGCTAGTGCACCTGTCATAGCTTAGTCATATGGCTATGTTCACGCAGTGCTTTTAAAATAAGGGCATAGTCTCCTTCCACAAAATGACTTCCCTGTCTGCTCTGGAATCACCTCAATGCTGAGGTCTACAGATGATTTCTAAAATGAAGATGTCACCATAAAAGGAAACCCAGATATTCCTTTAAATTAGTTGTCACTTTAAAGTTTCCATTTGAATTTTCTTTTCAAAACTTGAAAAGAAATAATTTGTTGGCTCAATAAAAATAATCATGTAGTTTCATAAAAGTTAAATCCCTCTTGCTAAAATCTGCCCAACACCGTCTTGGCGTGTGTTAGTGCTACTTAAAAGTGATTCAGTGTGATCAACAAGTGCTCTGCCTCAGGAAGACATGCTGTCCTCTGCAGTAGGATGTACCTTACCACAGGGCCAGCTCATGACAATTGCAGATCATGTGATGATAGTGGCTACACGCAGACGAGGTACAGCAGCCAGGTTTTAGGTTTGCAGTCATGTGGGATAAACAGTTTTATTTGAAAAATAAATTGAAGGTATGAAATTGATAATAATTTCATGTACAGTGCTATTCAGCAATTAAACCCTGTATTAATTCCTTCCACATGGAAATACAAGAGAATACAAAAGTTCATAAATTATCTTCCTTGCTTCTCAAGGAGGTTTGGAATTTACTAGATAGGTAGGTTTTGAGTGCACTTCTGTGTACATGGAGAAGCCATTTGTGAAATAGTCAATTAATGAAAGAGCTTCCAAAGATTAAAGAAACTGTACACAGGAACCTATAGTTTCTGCTTTAGTTACAGTTTTATCAGATTACAGAATGTTCAGCAGATGTTATCATCTGCTCTGGGAGACTTATGTGGCTCAGGTGTTCTGCTCCACAGGTGTTTCTGATCCGCAAAAGAAAGCATATTAGAGTCACTGTACTAGTTACTAAGTAGCAACTAGGTGTAGACTTTTCTAAACTACCTGAGCTTATCTTTTGAATAAAAAGTACTGACTTACCAAAAACTATTTCACATGTTCTTGATAATAGGACTCTCATTTTTACTTTAAAGGAGCTTGGGCTGGTATTTTTTTTTAATGCGTGACATAATGGTCTTCATACAAGTACTTTTTAAAAAATCACTGTTAACTGCAAACTTTACATCTCTGAAGGGGGATTTTATACTGAACTTGACAACTAGTTGATTTCATTGCTAGTCTTTGAACAATGTAAAAATACCAAGTTTTATTGTGCTATGGGAAGACATTTATATTCAAAAGTCACTCTGCCTGTTAAGTTTGTGTTTTCCCCAGAACATTTCCTAGAGAACTCCCCTGAGGCTCTCACCAAGGCGTGCCTCTTGGCCATTTGTTTTGCCACTGCCACTGGGTTGCCTGGCAGCCCTCCACAAAATGCAGCTGGGGTTGATGCTGCCAGTGAGTTCTCTAGGGAAGAGTACCTGTGGGTCCACACTTGTGCAAGAGGTGACCACACTGAGGACAGCCCACCTGGAGAATGGTGGCCAGTGACCACCAGGAGACCTCATGGAGTCACTCCTGCAGCAGTGCCGCCTGATAGCCATGAGGACCTGCTCAGCAGCCAGCTCTTAGGCCTGTGGGATTGCTGTGCCTCCTGAACAGCTGCCCTCTAAGTGGAGTTGGATGTCAGAACAGCCTCCTCGGCCACATGGCTTTGCTGCCTATTGAATTCTGCAAGGAAAATCAGCATTTCTAGTTTCATGTGGTGACAGCTCTTATTAATATACAGAAGTGCAGCTCCTAACTTAAAGGCTTGGCAAGAGTAGATTTCCATTTGCTTTGCTGTGTAACAGAATCTTGAAACCACAGGTTATTATAGAATCCCAGATAGCTAGACCTGAGGTACAAGAAAGCATTCTCTTTAAGAAAACATTGCATCCTCTTAGGTAGAGCACTGCTTTGGAAACGCAGAACTCACACTGCATACAGCATGTATTCATCTCTGTGCTTCTTCCCTGCCTTGTTCAGAACTCGCCGTTTTATGTGTGCATTTGTTGTAAATGAGTCCAGCTCCCATTTAAATTAATCTTTTTTTTTAATGCTATGAAACTAATCAGTTCATTTCATCTTAGTTTAAGTCTTCTTTTTTCCTTTTTTACTGCTGTCATTTCTTGTGCTTGTTTTTTTCCCCAGTGAGGGTTGTCGAAGAGAAAATACAATGAAGAATGTTGGAAGTCGCAAATATGCATTTAATTCCCTGCAGCTGAAGGCTTTCCCCAAGCATTACAGGCCTCCCGAAGGGACTTACGGAAAAGTGGAAACATGAACACACGGTTTCCTAATTAGTTGTTATGTAATAAATGTGGGTACCCACTAGTGTCATACATGAACTCTTCAAGAAGACCTGAAGGATTGTTTATTTTTATGTTTTTTAAAATAACTTCACTAAAGAGTCCATGGAGCATGTTTTTTCTGTTGGAATCCATAGGAGGTAATGTTGGCTCTATAGTATGGATAGTAATGACCGCCCTTAACAGTAGTGTTCAGCTGTAACCATACAGCTACCATAGTTACCTGTAAGAGTTCAGTTTGTCTGAACTAGGAGACTAGAAAGGAGACTTTTTCAAATGCCCTCATAGACCCTGCTCACCCAACTTATTTTTCTACTGAGTAACTCAAAAGTGAGCATTGACTTAAAATCTACTTTTAAAAGGTCTGAATATAAAACATCAAGTAATACATTAAACAGTTTTATCTCAGGCAGAACAATATAGATTGACTCAAGTTTTGGGAAAAGAAGCTAGCCTTTTATGCAACGAGGATAGTTAGTTCTAATGAATTACCAAAGGCACCACTGTCTGTGAAACTCAAAGTTGAAGGAATCCTGGTCAGCCAGCCAGAGATGACACCCCAGACTCTCACAACCTGGTGCCACACTTCTTTCTGTTCCTCGTGAGTTATATAGAGACATCAAACCAGCTGTGAGGCCCCTGTCCTCCTCTGCCTCTTTTCAAGCTCCATATTTCCGTCCCATCACACCCATGAGGCATGTCTCCCTTTCTTCTCTAGATGTTGAGTTAGAGCAATCAGAAACATAAATGTGCATGTCTGATGTCTGAGGGATAATACTTTAATGTTGAATTAAGACTGTGCAGACAATGAAAATCTAAAAAGTTGCAGAACAAATGTTCTTTTGTGAAATTTCCAATAGATCTTCTGAAAGACAGTACAATCATGTTTGAATGAAAATGTCTGATTTTTAGGTTTGAAGTAATTATTCTGTTATATGGCTGTTGAGAAGCAGTTCAAATTATCTCCTCACATGAGACTTTGAAAAGAATTTATGGGCCAGGGAGCTTTCATAGAAAATTATGTCTGGTCATCTTTTATAAGGTGATAATGAGTGTTATCTGCACATAGCAGAGTTCCCCCCCCCTTAGGAGTTTATATGTTTTTATAAATTCTGTTGATGATAATATTGTTTACATGTATTTAAAAGACTGTAAAGGAAGTATATGTGGCACCTATTAATGATGTTGATGTTGATCATTTGTAAACACTTTGGAAATTCTTATATAAGCCTAGATAATTTTCTCTTGGTTCCTTTAGAATCATGTAACAAACTTGGTCTGGACACTGAGGCATGGACAAGATTGGTCCTTGGCTAGAACATAGACTATATGGGCATTAAGTAGGGTTGGAAGTGGGTGCCCTTGCAGATTCCTTGTGTGCAAACAGACTGCTGTCACCTGACTCCAACTGGGAAGATGTGTTTTGATGGTTGCGGCTCCTTGGGCCTCTCTCCAGGCTGGGGGCACTGTGGAAGGCAAGTGGGAAAGAAACTCTTGTCCACCAAACCCTCCGCACAGGTGGCTGCTGCTGGTGCCCGATTCTCGTCCTGAAGTGTAAGTTCCTGTTCAGAGGCTCTCCTGTGGCTGATGTGCCTTTCATCTCTTCATCATTTCAGCTAACTTGTAATTGTATAATCCCATCTTTTCTCATTTGACATCACAACCTTTAAAAAAAACCTTTTCTTTTTAAAAGATGGCACATGTTTTCCATTTTCTTTTTGTTCACAGAGCATCCACATTTATAAAGGGAATTGAGCACGGCTTATTCCTTGGTCAGCAGTTTTGCATGTGGCACCCTTATGTGAATTCATTTTCTTAATTTTTGCTTTATATTATGAATCACCACAAAGCTTGGCTAACCCTACAGAAAAGATTGAGGCTTCAGTGTTCTCTCTGAGGGCATTATGACTGGCTCCCAGTGCATCGCACACGTTCCAGGCTTGCTGGGAAGGGGCACCTTGCACAGCAGTGGGCGCAGGCAGCTCCTGGCTACACAGAGGAATGCTGAACTGTTTGTTGCACAAGGAATTTACTGTAAAATAGAGGTTCCGTCCAGTGTCTGCCCACACTTAAATGTTGAGGTGTCTGGACAGCCAGGAATGTCACATGGATTCTGGCAGAGCTCCTGCAGTACAGTTGCCTTTAGTTTTCCTTTAAAGATGTAAAAATATTGTATAATAGCTTCTCCCCCGACCCCCAACACAATTGTATTTGCTAAACTTAGTGCATTTAACTACTTTTATTTATTTAGTTTTGGGAAGTATTAATATATATGAACATATAGTTACCATTTTATATATTCTTAGCTCATTCAAAGCCATGTATGCTGTAAATGTGCAGTCTTTAGAATGACAAGTAATAAATACCTGATAAGAACATTAAACTTGGTCTTGCTTGATTCATTCTTCTACACTGGAAGGTCTAGTTGTAGTTAGCACCTGACTGGACATTGGTATTGCATGCTCAAGTGCTAAGTTCATAGGATTGTAAATGTAGAACCACCAGAGACTAATGTCTTTTAAACCTTTTCACTTGATTTGAATAGAGGTGCAGCAAGGTGTAGGATTATGAACATAAACATCAACAGCAGTCAGCCCCCACGCTAGTGACATGAAGCAAGTTACTTGGACTTCTCTGAACCTGTTTCCATATGTGCAAGTGTGGACAACCATAGGTTCATGTAATGAAGTGGTTGTAAGGTTCTTTGTAAGTGTTCATTGTTTCCTTCCCATGCATAACCATGAAGTACACCATCTCTGTACACCTAGCCCTCATGTGGCTCACTGAGAGGCATTTCATTCATGCTTGGTCAGCACCACCTAGGCACATGTCTCTAGTGATCTTCAGATCAATTCCTGGCAATGGAAATGTACATTAAAGAAGAACGTAAGTAGACTATTCTTTCTGAATTTTTACTATTACCATAATACTAGTACCATACTAATGCCATACTACTACATGAATACAAAATTCATAATACTGAAATTTAAGCTACTGCCTATAGCCAATGCTTTTTCCTTCTATTCTCACTGATCATTTAAATGCTTTCTTATTTCAATTTCCGTTTCTTTGATCCTCGGTGAAGACCTGGAGACTCCCTGTGTCTGCTGAAAAGCTAAAGTATCTGGAGTCTGGTCTCTGCAGGCAATTGCAGCAGCGGTAGATGCAATTGCTCAACAAGAGTGGAACTTGTAGCACTATCTGGCATTTTCTTTGCCCACTTTATTCCATCATGGTCACAGCTTATTGCACGGTGCTATCCACATTCAGGGCCTACTTACCCTCCCATAGCAATCTTCTCTGAACATGCCCTCACTGACACAGTGAATTTTACAAATCCCCTATAGGGAGCTCTCACGTCAACTTGACAGTTAAGATTATTCACATGCCTTTAACCACAGAATGGAGGCAGCTGAGGAAGGAAGATTGCTGTGAATTTAAAGCCAGCCTGAGCTACAAAGTAAGTTTCAGAGCAGTCTGGGCTAAAGTCCTGCCTCTCCCCCCACAAAAAAGAGATTAACCATCACCATACCCAGTAATACCCATCCCATGTGGATTTTTTTTCTTTTTTCTTTTTCTTTTTTTTTTTTTTTTTCTTTTTGGTTTTTTGAGGTAGGGTCTCACAAGCTCTAGTCCAGGCTGACCTGGAATTCACTATGTATTCTCAGGGTGGCCTCGAATTCACAGCAGTCCTACCTCTGTCTCCCAAGTGCTGTTATTAAAGGCATGCACAACCATGCCTGGCCGTCCCATAATTTCTACTCCATACACCTCGAGTCTATGTCCATGCCCCTTTGATGTGAATGAGTCATTACCCTCATTCTTTCAAGTCCCAATGCAGGCAGGCCCCCTCTGTGATGATGTCTCTCTACAAAATTAGTTTGCTCTTTAATTTTTTTCACTCAATTTGAATATATCATATGCACTTTGTCCATCTTGCCAATTATCTTTATATTCATGAAAACAGGTGTAATGCTATTTAGAAGTTTACTTGAGAAAATATGAATAAATGGTGAATTCGTGGTGGTTAATTAAAGTCCTTCAGCACTCATGTTGCCCACCCCCCATATAATCATCAGTTATTCTAAATGTATCAGAAGTTAAATTTGCCAGGTCAAAGGACAGACAAAGGTTAGAACTGATTGTAGCAGCAGGAGCAAGTAGGTTTCTTTTGGGGAATGGGCGGGAGGGTATCTGATGAGAGAAAGCATTATAGGGGTTAAGGCTGGAGAGATGGTTCAGTGGTTAAAGGCACTTTCTTGCAAAGCCTGGAGGAGTGAGTTCAAATCCCCAGTACCCACATAAAGCCAGATGTACAAGGTAACGCATGCACGTGGAGTTAATTTGCAGTTGCAAAAGACTCTGGTGCATCCATATTCTCATTCATCCTCCCTCCCCCTCTCTCTGCAAATAATAAAAATCTCTTGTGGGGTGTGTGTGTATGTATGACATGTCAGGGTGTTGGTCCTCTTAAACCTTGTTTTGAGACACATCTCTTCCTGTTTTGCTGGAAAGACCAGACTAATTGGCCTGCAAATTTTGGGATTCTCCTGGCTCTGGAATTAAGAGATGCATGCACCCCTTTGCCTCCTGCTTTTACATGGGTTCTGGAGATCCAGACTGCAGTTGGCAGGCTTGTAGAGCAAGTGCTTTTACCTGCTGAGCCATCTTCCCAGAGCCCCAAAATTAAATCTTAAAACCCACCAATGAAACTGCTGAAAACAACTGTTTACAGTCGTATCACAGTGAAAAAATAGGAATAAACAACCAAAAAGAATAAAGTCTTACACAATTAAAACTTTTAAAAAGGACTGAAGAGATGCCAAGATCACATACTAGGGAAAGATAGTCGTTTCTAAAAATGCTTTTGGAGAAGCCAGATAATCCCTATGTGCAAGACAGGCCCTTACCTCATACCACAAAATAGATCAAGGACCAAACATAAAAGAAAACCATAAATTCTTTGGGGAGAAGTGTAGGAGGGTTTGCTCCACCGCACTGGGCAATTTCTTGAATATGATTGCCAAAAATTAAACATGAGACAACCCATTATCAATGGATAAGGGTTCTAAAAAGATTTCTCCAAAATATAAAGATGGCCAACACACATCGTCATTAGTCAACAGCAACACTAGTGATGTTTGCTATCACTAATCAGGAATATGCAAATCAAAACACCAATTAGGAGCGCTACTTTTAAAAGAATGGAAGGCTGGGGAAGATAACTCAGTAGGTAAAAGAGGACCTGAGTCTCTATCCCAGCACCCACATAAAAAGCTGGGTGTGGCCACACGTGCATGTGTGTAACCCAGTCCTAGGGAGTGTGGAGGGGTGCTTGCAGCTAAGCTAGTCTGACGAAAAACTGACAGTTCCAGGTTCTCTGTCTTCAGGAAATAGCACAGGAAAGGAAGAGACACAAAGGTCTCCCCTCACACAAAAGTTGACCAGGATATGGAAAATGAATCCTGGTATGTACCTTTCAATATCAAAGTGGTGTGACTGCACCTTAAAAATTAAGAATATGGCCAGGCGTGGTGGCGCACGCCTTTAATCCCAGCACTCGGGAGGCAGAGGTAGGAGGATCGCCGTGAGTTAGAGGCCACCCTGAGACTACAGTGACTTCCAGGTCAGCCTGAGCCAGAGTGAGACCCTACCTCGAAAAACCAAAAAGCAAATTAAAAAAAAAAAAATTAAGAATGTGGCTGGAGAGAGGGCTTAGCAGTTAAGGCGCTTGCCTGCAAAGCCAAAGGACCCAGGTTCGACCCCCTAGTACCCACATAAGCCAGATCCACAATGTGGCACATGCGTCTAGTTTGCAGCAGCTAGAGGCCCTGTTGTACCCATTCTTTATCTGCCTTTCTCTCAAAATATTTTTTTTTAATTAAAAATAGTTTCCATATGACTCAGAAATTCTGGGACTGTGCCCACAGTGAAAGCAGAGCATCGGGGATATCTTCACATACATGTACTCAGTAATATACTCAGTTGTGTGGTGAAGCAACCCAATACCCACTGGTGGATAATATATACACTACAGGACATGCACTGGAATGCTATTTGGTTTTACAAAGGAAATTTTGGAGCTGGAGAGATGGCTTAGCAGTTAAAGGCACTTGCTTGCAAAGTGTGTCAGCCTGGATTTGATTCCCAAGTACCCACATAAAGCCAGATGCATGTAGGTGGCGCATGTCTCTAGTTTGTTTGTAGCAGCAAAAGGCCCTGGCACTTTACTTCTCTCTCCTTGCAAATTTTTTTTTTTAAGTATGATACACAATACATATATGCACCTAGAAAATACTTTGCTAAGTGAAGTAAGAGTCAAAAAAGACAAATACAGCATAATTCCACCCATATGAGGCACTCAAATTCAGAGAGTAAAATGGTGGTTACCAAAGAAAGGGAGTATGCCAAGGGTAGGAATGCCAGGGCTGACTGGGGATGTTCTTCATGAAGATAGTGTACATTCGGCAAGGGGTGAACAGTTCTGCTGTGTGGAGGTACATGATGCCACAGCGCTCTACACTTGAGTATGGTAACAATCAATGGTCACTTAAACATGGCTACTAATACAGGTATGTAAAATTATTTCAAAAGCTAATCGCAGGGCTGGAGAGATGGCTTAGTGGTTAAGCGCTTGCCTGTGAAGCCTAAGGACCCCGGTTCGAGGCTCGGTTCCCCAGGTCCCACGTTAGCCAGATGCACAAGGGGGCGCACGCATCTGGAGTTCGTTTGCAGAGGCTGGAAGCCCTGGCGCGCCCATTCTCTCTCTCCCTCTATCTGTCTTTCTCTCTGTGTCTGTCGCTCTCAAATAAATAAATAAATAAAATTAAAAAAAAAAAAGCTAATCACAAGCCTACCAGAGATAAAATGATCAAACTCGTAGATGTTTTACTCCTAGAAGTAAATTCCTATAAACCTGGATTAAGACTGCTTTCTTAAAGGCTGAAGAGATGGCTCAGTAAAGACACTTTGAGTTCAATGCCCAGTGCCCAACTAAGCCAAATGCACAGAGTTCATGTGTTTGGAGTTTGTTAGCATGTGCAAAAGGGTCCTAAGATGCCTATACTAATAAGTAAATTATTTTTAAAGGTTTCTTAAAAAAATAATTCACTCAAAATTGTACTTCATGCTGGGCATAGTAGCTTATGCCTATAATCCTAGTACTTGAAGGCTGGGGCAGTTTGATTGCAGTGAGTTTGATTCTATAGAATAAGTTATAGGTCATGCCAGCCTGGGCTACAGTGTGAGAGCCTTGTCTTAAAAAAATAAAAAAGCAAGGGCTGGAGGGATGTCTTAGCTGTTAAGGCATTTGCCTGCAAAGCCAACGGGCCTTGGCTCAATTCCCCAGGACCCACGTTAGCCAGATGCACAAGGGGGCGCTTGCGTCTGGAATTCATCTGCAGTGCCTGGAAGCCCTGATGTGCCCATTCTCTCTCTGTCAAATATTTTTTAAAAAGACATAAGCAAAAACAAAAAGTCGTAAGAATCCTCACAAGCCAAGAATAAAGACAGCCCAAAAGAAAAGGAACTATGGGTTGGAGAGATGGCTTAGTGGTTAAGGTGCTTGCCTGCAAAGGCTAAGGACCCAGGTTCCATTCCCCAGTACCCACATAAAGCCAGATGCACAAGGTGACACAGTGTCTGGAGTTCATTTGGGGGAAAAAAAAAAACAACTAAGGACCCAAATTCACATTTCTGCAAAGACCACACAGAGATGGCCAGTAAACACGAAGCTGCTCAAGCCATTAGCTATTACAAAACTAACTATATACATCTTATTCAGTGAGTGGCTGGAGATAATATGAAGTCATTGGTGACCTGAAGATTATTTTTGAGGTAGGGTCTCACTGTAGTCCAGGCTGACCTGGAATTAACTGTGTAGTCTCAGGGTGGCATTGAACTCATGGTGATCCTCTTACCTCTGCCTCCTGAGTGCTGGGATTAAAGGCATAAGCCACTATGCCTGGCGATCTGAAGATTCTTAAAAGAATGTGACATGGTAAAACCACTGTGACAAATGTGAAATTTGGAGTTATAAAACTCTAATTCTGATCTTTGGTATATCATCTGAGTACAGAAGAAATTAAATATATGCTCATGTGGGGTGGGTTAATTCTGGTGTCCCCCATAAGACTTATGTGTTCTGAATACATAGGTACCCAGCTGGTGGCAATTTAGGAATTGTAGCTTCCTGGAGGTGATGTATTATTGGACACAAGCTTATGGGTGTTATAGTCAACTTCCCTTTGCCAGTGTTTGGCACACTCTTCTGCTGCTGTCGTCTACCTGATGTTGGTTAGAAGTGTGTCCACCCTCTGCTCATGCCATTATTTCCCCCTGCCATCATGGAGCTTCCCCTCAAGTCAGTAAGCCAGAATAAATCCTTTCCTCCCACAAGCCCCCTCTTGGTTGGGTGTTTGCTGCCAGCAATGTGAACCTGACCGCAACACCACGTGAAACTCTCACAAATGTTATAGCATTAGTCGTAAACTCCCCAAAGTCAGGCTGGAGAGACAGCTCAGGGGTTAAGTTGCTTGTTCACAAAGCCTGATGACCTGGGTTCAATTCCTTAGTACCCACATAAACCCAGATGCATAAAGTAGCACATGTGCCTGCAGCTCATTTGCAGAGGTTAGAGGCTCTGGGGTGCCCATTTTCTCTCTCCCTCTCCTTACAAATAAATTTTAAGCTCCAAAGTGGAAACAAAGTTCAATACCATGTGGTCTATGTCAACTATTTAGCAATGATGAAATACACATAGGTGTTACACAAATAAATGTTGAAACATTCTGGAAAGTTAAACTGCTTACAGAAGGCCTGCTTATGTCATTCTACTCAGATCCACACAAATACAGTAAATTTTGGAACATTCTGGTAAGTTGAAGAAACTGCTCACAGAAGGCCTGCTTATGTCATTCCACTCATTAGAGAAGAATGAGGAAAATGTTTTGGTTGGTGGTGAAGGTTGCACACTTGTCACAAGTCACAGAATTGCATAGTCAAAGGTTCAATTTCGTGACATGAATTTCTCCAAATAAAACTCTCCATAAAGCTGTTAAAAGCCAATTATGACATTCTATACAAATACATTTTACACATTTCTTGTCAAAATTGCTTTTTTTTTGCATTTTTTTAAATTAGTTTTTTATTCAGCAAATACAGGCAGTTTGGTACCATTATTAGGCTCATCCGTGACCTACCCCCTCCCCATTGGCTCCTCCTTGTTGAGATACATGGGTCATGCATTGTGGAGTTAGCCCACAGTTAATGGTACAATAAATGTCTCTGCATAACTTGACCCAACATGTGGCTCTGACATTCTTTCCGACCCCTCTTCTGCAAAATTTCCCTGAGCCACGTTGGGTTCATTTTTGGTCTGCTTCAGTGATGAGGTGTTGGGGGCCTCTACAAGTTTTAACTCTTAAGGAAGGTGTGGTTCAGTGGGAGAACATTTGCCTAATATGCACATGGCCCTGGGTTTGATCCTAAACTCACACAAAACATGTTCTAGCACTTTAGTTGGTATACAACAGTGCTGACTAGTCATCAACTTTCCCTTCCCAGTGGAACAATATACACCCCAGGCCCCACTGATACCCTGGGGAATTCTCACCATTTGAAGTGTCATTTACAATAACAAGTGATCTTCACAATTCTTTGATTTAGTTCCAATGAAAGCATGAAAAATAAAACAATGATTCTTCATTGTTCTTCACTGCAAAAATCCAGTTGGAAACTTGGATTCCTACTTGACTCTCAACTCGGTTGTGATAAAAATAAAATTACTGTGATTCTAAACTGTTTTCACCTGCATGTTTGTTGTTCAGAGTGAACATCTGTTGGTTTGTTGCTTGTTCCAAATCCAACTGATTGAATCCAACGTGATTCTGACGGTAGTTGTCACATAAGTCCCAAACTTGGCCAAGATCACAAGGGTCTGATGCAAGAGCAGGTGATCCAGGGAACAGTCCTTTAGTATGACTGGATTTGTGGATGCTGGAAAGGGAAGTTCATGTTCTCCTCTTTGGAAATGAATAGAGACCCAGCCTAGAAATGAAAGCAACAAACAGAAAACCACCGAGAGATGGAAGAACCCTGACAATAGTCTCCCATAGTAAAGTCCCATTCATGGCCTTCTAGTACAGACTGTGATTGAAAGTCATGGTTGAAAATAACTATCTTTCCATTCTTTGTGCTTTTTATTGATTGATTTGTGAAAGAAAGAGGCAGAGAGAAAGAGAGAGAGGCAGACAGAGAATGGGCATGCCAGGGCCTCCAGCCACTGCAAATGAACTCCTGATGCCTGTGCCACCTTGCATCTGGCTTACGTGGGTACTGGGGAATCGAACCCAGGTCCTCAAGCTTCACAGGCAAGCGCCTTAACCACTAAGCCATCTCTCCAGCCCTTCTTTATGCTTTTGAACAATTTTCAAAACACATTAAGTTCTCAGCCCATAGATTTTCAATTGTTTATCTTCTAAAAATAATTTCAGCAAAATTTTTTATCCATTTTCTTCAGTGTTCTATGGAGAGAAAAACCAGTCCACCAAACATGCAGCAAAATCACATTTCCTATTTTGGCTTTTCTGTTAGTGACCAGGGAAAGCCCTGCATTGCTATTCATCTTGCTTTTAATATAATGATATCAATATCCTTTTCTTCCTCTGAATCTTGATCTGGCATCCAACTGAAAAACAAGAATATAATTTAATGATATGTGGTATAGTATACAATTTAATAAAACATAACTTTGGTAAGGGATGTCAGTAGTAAATTAGCTTTAACAACATCAAAAAGTAGTCATGAGAGTATTGTATGCTTAGAACCAGCATTTAGGAAGCTGAGGTCAGACTGGCAAGCTTGAGCCATTTAGTACAGACCTCATCTTGCAAGACTCCCCCCTCCCCAAAAAAATAATTTGTAAGAGCTACCAAGGAAAAAATAATAAAGATAGCATAAAAAGCAAAAGTTCCACTTAAGGGTCAGTAAAGATTTTCTTCTCAACTAAAATCCAAAATACATTGATCCTTTGCTTTGAAGTATACTCAGTATATGTTCTAGCAGGCATATCTGCAAGGGAAGTGCCCTGAAAAACATTAAGCAACACACAGTTATCATAGGATTAAAAATCCTTGCAGGCAACATGTTCTCTGACTTTAAGCTTCGCAGTGCAGCCACTTCCCATGGGTTGTAGATAGATCAGAATGGTCTAAAGTTAGTAAAGTCAAAATTTCATAAACAGTTAATACTTCTGTCCAGAAGTTCCATAGGAAGAAATTATTTTGGTGGTAGGCCAAAAAATTTTACTATTTGATATAACTTACATAATACAACTTATCATCACTTCCTATGCTTAGTCTTTTAATAGCTTTTTAATGATTTAAACATGCTTTGAAATTATTTACAAATATTAATGATTGCATTTTACATGGCTGACAAAATTATGCGAGGGAAGACAAGCAAATCCTCTCCACCTTAAATGATAGGGAAAATGTCAGACAACTGTCACTTGAGAAAAGAAACCAGAGCCAAATTCAATCACTTTACATCCTGGATTTTAGTTAGTATTCTGAGTCATGAACACCTGTGTCCTCTTTTTCTTTCATGAACAAAGTAGAGGGATTTGCATTGTAGATCCTAAACTAAAACCAGGCCCTGGTCCATCCCTCAAAAGGATTCTCACATTTGATTTCATACTTCTCTTTCTCCAAAAAACGACTCAGTTTTCATCCCATCTGTAGATCTTCCAAGTCAAGGAATGTTAGTACAGAATCCCACAGTGGAAATATCTTGGGCCTTCCTCCAACTAGTCATCATTCCAAAATACAAATGCTGACAGTTCCTTCTGGTTACATAAGGCAGAAGTGCACACACTTTATGCCTCTACATTACAGGTCTGTATATAACTACCAAATGAGTTAGGTGTGGTGGCACAAGCCTTTAATGCCAGCACTCAGGAGGCTGGGGTGGGAGGATCACTATGAGTCTGAGGCCAGCTGAGGTGCCAGAGTAAGTTACAGGTCAGCCTGAGCTAGAGTGAGACCTGATCTCAAAATAAATGAATAACTACTCCCAAATGACCTGACCCAAATTTACACATACCACTATCAATTCCTTTTTGTACTTGCTGAGACTTCACTCTCACTCTTTCAGAAACCCAGTAGGGAAGGAGAACAGAAAATTAGAGGTTTTCATGAATGCTAATGTTTAATCTCATTCCCTACTTTCTTGCGAAAACACTAACTGCTGTTAAAAGAAAGAGGACCAGTCATTGGACTGATCAGCTTTAAACTGTTTCTGGCTGAATGGGGGCACAGACATATGGCAGTTAGATTTCTCCTGGGGAGGGGAACTATTCTAAAGGGTTCCAAATGTATATTGTTGGAGTGTAGGAAGATAATCTTGGAAGAAAATGTTGGAGAGAAGGAATAAAAGTAAGGAGTTAATGAGAAGTGGGCACACTGTAAACTGGTCTCCTTTAGGGTTTTTCTTCTTGTGGACTTCTAAGCCTTGGGAAGCATTCACGGGGACCTAGGTAGATGGAGTTGGATTATTTTGGGACCATTTGAGCATGAGCTGGCTGAGATTCCCACCCCATCCCCCACAGAACTGTTCATCAAATGGCACAAGTAATGTCTGACATGGTCTGAATCTGTTTCTTTAAGGCTTGTAAAACAGACAATATTAGCAAAGTTATCAGGAATATATATTCAATATTTAAACTTGATAGTGGTGAATATCCCATATTGTGTATAATAGCCTTCCAGAATATACTTTTTAAATCTGTCCTGGGGCCAGCAAGAGCCAAAGGTTGGTACCATAGAGCCACTGGATGTCATTAAGGACTGTACAAATATATTTTTTGTCTCAGGACTTATTTAATGATGTCCTGGCACGAGTTAAAAGGGATTCACCATTGTTCCCAGTATAATTTTTTTTTTTTTATTAAATGACCCTTGGTTAGAGTTGTCATATATTTTAGATTTGAAAATGACCATTTTGACATCTATGGTTGTTTTTCCTTGATTGAAGAATCAGAACTGAGAGGGACCAATATGTCTTAAGGCCTTGCTTGTTTTCCCTTTTGAAAAGTTCTTGTGTTTTAAAAAAATATTTTCATTTAGTTATGTGAGAGAGTGTCAGAGAAAGAAAAAGAGGCAGACAGAGAAAGAGAATGGTCACACCATGGCCTCCAGCTACTGCAAATGAACTCCAAATGCACACACCACCTTGTGCATCTGGCTTAATAGGGGAATCGGACCTGGATTCTTAGACTTCACAGACAAACACCTTAACTACTAAGCCATGTCTCCAGACCCCTCTTGTGTTATTTAATAAGTATCCCTTCATCTTTGGTTATACATTTTTATCTGAGTGTTTATGACTAAGCAGAGAGCCAAAATTTAATCAAGTGTTCATTTTGGAGGTCACCAATGGCTTTCTAAAGGAGACTTTAGGGACCAGGGAGTACCCTATAGCTTTTCTAATACTGGTGTTGTCTCAGGATGAGTCAGGGCCATGCTGGCCAAGTATTTTTCCCTTCTTTGGGAACCAGGGGACTGATCTTTGCTCAGTTGTGACTGTCCCATTTTAGACTGTACACTGTTTTTGTTTTGGGGTCTCTGGATCCCTCCTGATCAGGAAGACAGGTGACTGACCAGGAGGCCAGTGTAGAAGTGTTCCATCTCCTCCAGTGGCTGCATGCAGGTAGCTAGTTTTTGTTAATATATTTTTTTTATTTATTTATTTGGGGGGGGGGAGAATGGGCACACCAGGGCATCTAGCCACTGCAAACGAACTCCAGATGCATGCACCCGCTTGTGCATCTGGCTTATGTGGGTCCTGGAAAATCGAGCTGGGATCTTTAGGCTTTGCAAGCAAATGCCTTAACTGCTAAGCCATCTCTCTAGGCCCTAGGTAGCTAATTTTTTTTTGTTTTGTTTTGTTTTTCGAGGTAGGGTCTCACTCTAGCTCAGGCTGACCTGGAATTCATTATGTATTATCAGGGTGGCCTCAAACTCACAGCGATCCTCCTACCTCTGCCTCTTGAGTGCTGGGATTAAAGGTGTGTGCCACCACGCCCGGCTGGGTAGCTAATTTTTTTTGTTTATTTTTATTTATTTATGTGAAAGTGACAGAGAGAGAAAGAGGCAGAGAGAGAGAGAGAATGGGCACGCCAGGGCCTCCAGCCACTGCAGACGAATTCCAGACGCGTGCGCCCCCTTGTGCATCTGGCTAACGTGGGTCCTGGGGATTCGAGCCTCAAACTGGGGTCCTTAGGCTTCATAGGCAAGCGCTTAACCGCTAAGCCATCTCTCCAGCCCATGGGTAGCTAATTTTTAATGTAAGCACTTTAAAATCTTTAATCACTTACCATTGATCTTTTACATTCAAAAAATGAATACTGCAAAGCTCTGCAGTTCCCTTCCTTCAAACACTGCCGAGGAGATTTTCCTTCCTGTGATACACAAAACAAAATAAAGACGTGAAAGTTTTCTTATGAATTACAAAATAATTGTCCTTCTGAAAACAGCTATTTTTTAAAAAAATTAAAAACCGGGCTGGAGAGATGGCTTGGCGGTTAAGCGCTTGCCTGTGAAGCCTAAGGATCCCGGTTTGAGGCTCGGTTCCCCAGGACCCACGTTAGCCAGATGCACAAGGGGGCGCACGCGTCTGGAATTCGTCTGCAGTGGCTGGAGGCCCTGGCGCGCCCATTCTCTTTCTCTCCCTCTATCTGTCTTTCTCTCTGTGTCTGTTGCTCTCAAATAAATAAATAAATAAGAAAATTAAAAAAAAATTAAAAACCTAAGGTTATATAAGATATACTACTTAATTCCTTTTGGTTATTGGAGCTTAAAAAAACTCAGACAAAAGTGTAGATTTTTAAGCTGGTTTCTATGGAACACCTTGTTAATGTTTATAGAAATCTACAAAGTAAGCCCTTCATCTCCTTATGGGTTTAAACTGTGAACTCACTGTCTAAAATAAAAACATTTTTATAGTTGGTACTAAACACTACATAAATATTAATAATAATCTGGGTTGGCACTTTCAGGAAGATGTCGTCCAGCTGCTCTGTATAGTTAGGGATTTCCCCGTAAGCAGATTTTGACTTTCACTTGTTCAGTATCAATCACACTCCCTTAGTTTTGTCTGTGGTGTTCTTGTTCCTAGGAATTGTGACACTTTCTAGTCTGTTATGTGGTCAGCTGACATGTACATCAATGCTTCTTAAGAGGGAGCACAGTAGCAAGTCCTTGCACTATCCCATCCCTCTCCAAGCTGCAATGCTGTTGATGGGGTGTGTTGCCCACATGAACAATGTGGGGGCAAGCAAAGGCTAAAATATACAAAAAGCTGTAATTTATGAGCTGATACCTCCCTAAAATTCCACCCTCAATGGATGACTCCTAGTTGTTCCTTAATATCCCTCAACCTCTTTCATCCAGCATATGGCTGAACTAGGTTTCCTAATCATCCTTAGAGCTGGATGTGGTCATATGACTAAGTTTTAGCCAATGTAGTAGGAAACAAATGGAAAACTGTTTGTTGGTCCTGAAAGATGTTTATCCCGTTAACCCATTTTACTCCATAGGTTGGTGTTGTAGAAAGCTTCATATTACTGGGATGAACATCCAAACCAGACACAGTTTTGGGGGAGGAGGATTTATTTCAACCTTATAGATCCAGAGGAAAGTTCCATCACTGCCACTATTGCACCTGTTCAGTATTTTTGGCCTGTTGGCCAGACTTGAGGCTTGCAGTGTCCACTGTTTTCACCACTGATGGCTTCTGTCTCCCATAAGGCTACATGCAGTACACCTTTTTCCAGCTTTCTGTCAGCTGGTCTACAGGAAGAGGGTTTTCATCTAAGTCCAGCTTGATTTCTCAGTGACCTTGCAGCTCTGGCATGTGGAATCTTCAGCAATAGGGTCTTATCATCTATTTTTAGTGGGAAATCAAGAGCCTTGGCAATAGCCTGTAATGTTTTGGGGGTATCTGTGACCTCTCTGGCCAACAACACACTGGAAGATATCCCATTTTTCCAGTAACAGCACCAGAGTGCTGAGAAGTGACAGAGGAGTGTTCAGCACTGAAACATCTCTCTTACACCCTCCAAGGCTCAGGGTTCACTGCGGAAGAGGTAGCAGAAAGAATGTAAGAGCCAAAGCAAGGGTAAGACTGCTTACAATGCAATTGTCCACACAGAAACTGGCCTTGATATCCGTGACCTCACAGTGCCTAGTACTACCTTCACAAGCCCTTTGTAATAGGAGGAAAAGATGATGACATCAAAATAGAAGAAAGACTAGTGGAAGGGGGGGGGTATGATGGAGAGTGGGTTTGTGAAGGGGAAAGGGGGGAGGGAATTATGGTTTGTCTCTATGTATGAAAATTGTCATTTAAAAAAATGCCAAAAAAGTTGAAAAAAATTTTTAAGTAAAACACCTGAGCCCAAGGGGGCATACATTCAAACCACTACAGTTAGGAAGCCTGATATGATCATGTGGCAGCAAGATAAATGAGGCCCACAAGTGTTTATGCAACTATCTCCCATTTAGTACCTAAAACCATGATCAACAGTGTCTGGTCTGCTGGTGAAGACACATAGGAAATCCCCTAGTGAATGAACTCCCAATGGAAGTCTCCCAGGGGTCATAAAACCCTAAGAAGCCTATCTCAAGAGATTGTTCTGAAGCTGCTTTCTCTTTCCTTCTCCTCACTAGCACACCTGGAACTTACATCTTTTATCACCCGAGTTCTTATTAATTACCTTGAGTATCTCTGAGCTCCTACAGTTCTTTGACTATTTCCCATGACAGCACCTAGGATACCTGCCCAACTTGAGATTTCTTCCAGAGTGAAATACTTAGATTTGATGGGTTAAACAGTGGTAAGCAGAAACTTTGGCACCCTATCTGCCATAAGAGCATATTAACTTCTGATACTCCAAAAGCCAAGGAACCAAAAGTCTCTATCACAGATGAAGTTGCCATACAGACCAGGCAAAGACATCAGCAGTTTCCCCTGGTGTCAGAGTCCCTAGTGGGGAGTGGTATCCAGTATCTTCCAGAGATAATCATTCAAGAAGGTAGGACACTGTTCTAGACCTGTAAAACTCAATGTTTTGCTTCACTACTGCTTTTTTATGCTCTAGCTGAAGGCACCATTCTGGATTAATTTAACACAAACTATGGGCTGGAGAGATGGCTTAGCGGTTAAGCGCTTGCCTGTGAAGCCTAAGGACCCCGGTTCGAGGCTCGGTTCCCCAGGTCCCACGTTAGCCAGATGCACAAGGGGGCGCACGCGTCTGGAGTTCGTTTGCAGAGGCTGGAAGCCCTGGCGCGCCCATTCTCTCTCTCTTCTTCTACCTGTCTTTCTCTCTGTGTCTGTTGCTCTCAAATAAATAAATAAAAAATTAAAAAAAAAATTTAACACAAACTGAAAACTCACTTCCATTTACGGAATTATTTTAAAACACCACGTTTCTTTTGCTGTTGCTGCTGCTGCTGAACAAATTCAGCATGAATAAGACCATATAGTTGAGTTTGGGAGAGGAGGAAGACACTTTTTGCCGGGCATCCTGGTTATAATTGCTGCCTATAGCATTTAGTTTTTCACATAAGTAGCAAAAACTGATTGTGACACTTGTGCTCCCTTTATAGTGTTCCAAAGACTCACTTTCTATACAAGTGTCTCACCCATGAATATTTGTTCCCTGAATCTGAGTGTGGCACCCCATGGCATCTGATAGATCAATCATTGTAATAAAAACAAATTGGTATTCTTGTTACAAGAATTGTCTTCTACCTCTAGAATTTCTTTCCTCAAGCTTATTCTGTTACTTCCTTCCCTCAGCTGCTTGCCTCCATGGCCTTCCAGATTGTAGATAATCCTTGTGCCTCCCTCTGACACAAAGTAGCTTTCATGGGTGGCTGAAACCTTCCTTTCAAACTTTGACACAGGTCCTCTATTCCAGGACCTACAGGCCACTAGGGTCACTGGGATCTTCCATCTTCCCATCTCTTTATTTGATAAAACTTCAATTTTAGCCTTTGACACTCAGCAATGTTACCTTTTCTGTGAAGTTTCCAAATTGTAAAGCAAAATCACTTCCTGTAAACTGGACTGAGCCATTTCTCCCCCTGGATCTTTTCATTTAAAAAATACTTATTAGGGCTGGAGGTATGGCTTAGCGGTTAAGGCATGTGCCTGCAAAAGCCAAAGGACCTAGGTTCAATTCCCCAGATCCCACGTTAGCCAGATGCAGAAAGGATGAATGCGTCTGGAGTTCGTCTGCAATAGCTGCAGCCCTGGCATCTCTATTCTCTCTTTCTCTCTCCCTCCCTCTTTCTCTGTCAAATAAATAAAAATAAAAAAAAAAAACTGATTAAATGCTTACACAGCCCTTACTGCATTTCATTAGCTGTAAACTAGGATCCAGGTTTAGCGTCAACTTTTAGCCTCACCACACGTTACTGACATTCAGATCATGTGGTGGTAGGGAGGGACGAATGTAGGGGAAGAAAGAGTGGTGAAAATATGGAGCAGTCTCATTTTCACCAAAACGTACAGCACTTCGCTGAGAAATTCAAATCAGTGCGACGAACGATGGTACATATTGTTTGAACGGGCTCGGACACGTTCAGGGTGGTATGGCCGCAGTCTGAAGGCACACAGGAACAGAGAAAAGAGAAACAACTGGCCAGTTCACCGGGTGTATGGAACTGCCACAACTGACTCTATAGATTGTCATTTCCTAGCACGCAAGAAAACCGACGAACTCCCACGTCTCCAGAACTTAGCAGTGTGCCAGCACACACAAAATACTCCTTACACTCGGTCGGGTGGCTTAATATTTACAAAAACGTGACCACCGGGCGGTGGGTGAGACTGGACGGGACGAGGCTCCCACAGCTGCAGAGAGCTCAACCCAAGACCCACACCCGCGACGGGAGCGCCGACCGCGCTACCTGGAGCACGCAGCGGGACTGCAGCAGACACGCGCCCAGGTCCTCCTTCACGCCCGCGCACGCCGCGTCCTCAGGCTTGTCCTCATAATACCGGGGCATAACTGCGGCCTCGCCTCTCTGGCTCGGTCACGTACCCCGCCGGCCCCAGCCAAAGACACCAGCTCCGAGGACCGAACCGGAACAGCCGGCGGAAGTCCAGCCCCCGTCAGGCTTGGCGCAGGCGCAGCGGAAGTGCGCGCCCGTGACGCAATGCGACGCGCGCCGAGTGGCGACTACGTAGCGGGAAGCGAAGTTGTCCCGGCGGCGGCTGGGCTCAGCTGGTGGGCGGAGGTGGCGGGGTACCCGGGACCCAGGTGGAGGCCGCCGCGGGGTTCAGGTGAGGTGCGCGACGCGTGCTGGTGCCGTTTCCCGCGGAAGCTCGTGGCCGGGTGTCACCTGGACCCGGCCGAGGTGGTGCCGACGACCGGCCGCGCGAGCCCTAGGCCCGCGGTGGACTTGCCCGATAAAATCAAAGACGCCCATTTACATTGGCGACCCGGAAAAAGGATTCGCTTTTAACATAAGCAGGTCGAGAATATTGTGTGGGGCACACACAGACTGAGACCACTTCGTTGCTTGCTCGTAGTGCAAATAGAGCTGAGCGGTCTGTGTTTTCGTTCGTTCGTTTGGCTGCGCATCCGCGGCCCCGGGTCATGGACAGTTGTTGGCCGGGCCAGGCGCTCTGGTGTCCGGAAGTCCTGCGAAGTGGGGTGGCAGGCCGGGCGGGGGGGTGGGGCAGTGACCAGCGCGCCCAGCTGCGCACTGGTTGGACTGGACTCGCGCGCTGTCATTCCTCGTGCTTAACTATTCTGGTAGTGACACACCAGGGATTGGGATGTGCTTTGTTTTCATACCATATTCTGAATAACTAGCAGCTTGCTGCCTATCGCCCATTGACCTATGAGAATAAAATGCTTATTTTACATCTTCAACTTAAACTAAGGTTTAAAATCTTGGACTTTAGGAGTACAGAATTTGAAGCAAAGGTGCTGTCTTGGTTCTGTCACTATCTTCATACCCCGGATGTCATTTCACCTCCCAATGACTTTTTACTTGCCCTCTACTAACAGTAGCTATGTCAGAAGCATATCTGAGCAGTGAATGAGGTGAAGTATGCGCTCAGGATAAATATGCCCCAGATAACTGATGTTAGGAGTTTATGAATAACATGATATCATCCTCGTTGGAAGTCCAGTCAACAGTTCTCCAGCCCTAGACAAGCCTCAGAACCAACCCTCTTGCTTATAGTATCTGGTCCTTCTGGGGGGGGGGGGTGGAGAAAATGTAAAATAACATCCCTGCTAAACAATTCTAAAGAGGATGCTAGTAGCCAACTGTTTCTTAAGACTTCATGTAAAATATATGCTTTCTCTCCCCTTTAGGAAGATGTTACCAAGTACTTCAGTGAATTCCTCCATGCATGGGAATGGAGTCTTGAATTCCAGGGATGCAGCAAGACACACTGCTGGAGCAAAACGCTACAAGTACCTCAGAAGGCTTTTTCGTTTTCGGCAGATGGACTTTGAGTTTGCTGCGTGGCAGATGCTCTACCTGTTCACTTCCCCACAGAGGGTTTATAGGAACTTTCATTATCGGAAGCAGACAAAGGACCAGTGGGCCAGGGATGACCCTGCATTTTTGGTCCTATTAAGTATCTGGCTCTGTGGTAAGTTATCTGCAGTAGAATTGAAGACATGTGGAGTATTTCAGATTAGATGTCATTTGAGAATCTTCTGTTAACATTTATTGTAGGTTAGGATTTGGGGATATTTGAAGCTGTATCTTTTGTTCTAAAATCTCACAGGAAAGAATGTTACATTCTTTGTGGTGTTGTAGGTCCTAAACCTGAGTACATTCCTATGTGGGGACTTTGAAAAGTAGGAGACAAGAGTAACTAGAGATTGAACCCAAGGCTTCATGCGTGTTGAACAAATGCTTTACCACTCAGCTGCACTCCAGCATCTTTTGTTGTTGCTAGACTTTTTTTTTTTTTTTCTTTTTGGTTTTTCAAGGTAGGGTTTCACTTTAGCCCAGCCCAGGCTGACCTGGAATTCATTCTGTATTCTCAGGGTGGTCTCCAACTCACAGCAATCCTCCTACCTCTGCCTCCCCAGTGCTGGCATTAAAGGCATGCACCACCACGCCTGGCTGAAGGTCTTTATATGTAGACTAGCCTAGCCTTGAATTCAGTAGCCTCTTGACCTAGCCTCCTGAGTGCTGGTATGACAAGGATATGCCATTACACTACTCCATGTTTTATTTTTTTAACTACTGTGAATCAATACCAGATGTTATAAAAAAGAAATGTTAAAATTGGAAATGCATTTACTATTAAGCAAATCTGAGAGTTTTTTGTTTTTGTAATAAAAGGCCCAGTCACTTATAGCTTGTTGAAGTGTGTTAGGTATTTCTCACCTTTAACTGGTTTTTAAAAATATGAGTGTTATTATGAATGCTGGGCTGTTATGGTAAACTTGCTTGGCAAGGGTTCTTCTTACCTGCACTTAGGTGGTATGTATGTCTATGTCAGTTAACATATATCTGGGTATACATTTGGGGTGTATACAGTATACATCGGGGGTGTTTGTTTCAAGTTTGCGTCCCCCACTATACTATGGGCATCTAGAAGCCAGACTGTGTCAAGTACTCCTAGAACATGAGTGAATCCTATAAATCTCTTTTTCAGTGTCCACCGTAGGATTTGGCTTTGTGTTGGACATGGGATTTTTTGAGACAATAAAGCTTCTCCTGTGGGTCGTATTCATAGATTGTGTAGGTGTTGGCCTTCTGATATCAACTTTAATGTGGTAAGTACCATAACATGGCTTTTCATTACTGTGAGGCTCCATTTGTTTTCTTCAGAGGTGGAGTAGCTGATAGAAGATTGGCTGCCAAGATTTCTATAACTTGTCCTTCTGTGTTTAGTATCTGCATAAGAAAATACTTTAAAGGATGTTCTAAATAGTGAATAGAAATGATTATATCATGTTAACAAGACCCCTAATTATGCAAAAGTTACATGTTTTGCTTGTCTGTGATCAGCACTATTTTATGCATTTGCTGATGGAAACCAGATCTTATACATAAATGTTCCATAGTGTTTAAATACACTTAGAGGTTCATTTCATGAAATCTTACTTTGCTCCAGTTCTAGTATGTGTGCTGCCCGAGTGAGCATACAGCCATTTCAGACTCTTACTTTGAATTGTTAAAAATGCTTGAAATAGAAAGGCTTTGTTGTAGAAAGAGTTTGTTGCTTTTAATTTTTGATGTGGCACCTTCCTGCTGAGAATTTAAGATAACACGCACCCACACACAGGTTTTCTTAAAAAGGCTGTTAGTCTTTGGATTTAACAGCAGCAGTATTCAGAGTATAACTCTGGTGTCTGGCCTCTCAGTTCTTTCACAAAGTGCTTCTGTGTGGTTGGCCTGCAGCGAGAAGGGCAGTGGATATGGCAAGTGACCTGAGTAGATAGCCAGTGGTTGAAGAGGCATGCTGGTCATGTGTACCAGAGAAAACTTGATGAAGTATTTTAATCAAGGACCTGGGTTCAAGTGCCAGCAGTCATTTAACTTTTTCTTTTTTTAAAAAATATTTTATTTTTATTTATTTATTTGACAGAGAAAGAGGAGGGTGGAGAGAGTCAGAAAGAATGGGCAGGCCAGGACCTTCAGCCACTGTAAACGAACTCCAGATGTGCGCGCCCCCTTGTGCATCTGGCTTATGTGGGTCCTGGGGAATCGAACTGGGATCCTTTGGCTTTGCAGGCAAATGCCTTAACCTATTAGCCATCCCTCCAGCCCTTAACTTTTTCTTCTTTTGAGGTATGTTCTCACTCTATCCCAGCTAACCTGGAACTCACTCTGTAGTCCTGCTACTGGCCTAGAACTCCCAGGAGTCATCCTAGCTCTGCCTCCTGAGTGCTGAGATTAAAGGCATGCACCACCATGCCTGGCTTAATTCTACCTTTTTATAAAACAAAGTTCATTACTTTTTTTGGGGGGGGGGATTATGATGTAATAAGTGCTTGATGCCCTGGGCTGAGCTGTGCTGCAGGGTTTTGGCCAAATTAGGCGAGGTACAACATAACCACTTATTCCCTTCTCACTAGGAAGAGTGGGAGAAAGGGTATGTATGGCACAGTCTCAAGGCTGGGTGGGAAGGTACTGGAAGGCCCTAAGTCTGTTGGCTCCACCTTCAAGAGTGTTGCGTACATCACTGCCACTGCTACCTGCGTACAGTGACAGGCTACTTCATCTCCTCACCTTTTGTCTCTTCTTCCCATCCTGTCCCTGGAGTCTACTATCAGATTGGCTTCTGATTCTTACAACTTCACAGGGTTTCTTTTTTCACCAAGAATTTAAAAAATAAATAAATAAATAAAATAGTCACAGGCACCATAGTTTAGCTCCATGTCTCTCCCACTTGCTTCCTACTGTACTTCTTCACAGGTCTTAGCTATGCCTCAGATGAGCCTGGTACCATCACTGCCCTTAGGTCTTCGTCCAAATCTATGATCATCAGATTTAAAATCACATGGGGAGCTGGGAGTGGTGGCGCCCGCCTTTAATCCCAGCACTTGGGAGGCAAAGATAGGAGGATCTCCGTGAGTTCAAAGCCACCCTAAGACTACCAGGTGAATTCCAGGTCAGCCTGGGCTAGAGCAAGACCCTACCTAGAAAAACAAAAACAAACAAAATAAATAAATAATAAAAATCACACCTTGGGATTTTAGTCTCTTTTCCCCCACAAGCCATTTGACATCCATTTTTACCATTGTCAGTCTTTTCCCACAAGTTGGAGGCAAGGATATGTATCTGTTTCATTTACTGCTCCATCTCCAGAATTTAGGATAGTGTCTGGCATATAGAAGTACTAGTATTGCATTGTACAAGAAATCTTACTTTTGCTCTTCAGGTTCATCTCTAACAAGTACTTAGTGAAACGCCAAAGCAGAGACTCTGATGTGGAATGGGGCTATGCCTTCGATGTGCATCTCAATGCATTTTACCCACTGCTGGTCATTTTGCATTTTATCCAGCTTTTTTTCATCAACCGTAAGTTGCTACTTATTTTTCAAGTGTTATCACAGTCTTTTTCACTATATGTATTCATAGAGACTCAATGTATACATCTCTCCTGGCAGATGTTATCCTAACAGACACATTTATTGGATATTTAGTTGGAAACACTTTGTGGTTGATTGCAGTTGGCTATTATATCTACGTAACCTTCTTAGGATACAGTGGTAAGTAACTTCAAGTTTTGGTTGATAGAACATAACAGAAAAGGGAAAAGTGTAACAGTATATTTATAGTTTACCCCCACAGCATACTGACACATACCATCCCAAGTATTTGTAGGAATTATTCTAGGTAATATTCATCATCATTATACAAGTGAACCCATTTCCCATTTCTCCAATGAGGACATTTTAGGCACAAAGTGATTTAACTTGTCCACTGTTATACAACTAGAAGTTGGCATAGCTGGTTTATAACACTGTTGTAATTTGGGGGGGGGGATCTTAAATCATGTTGTTTATCACTAGTTTTTAGGCAGGAATCTGGCTATTTTGTTCTTGCTTCTCTGTGGTGCATTACAAACAATAGGACACTGAGGAAACAGATCAGTCTTAGTGTTACCTCCGGAATGCATTTGGCTATTTACTCTTAAATCCTGTCACCAGTATTTTTCTTAATATGAAGACATCTTACTCTAAAATTTATATCAAGAAAGGACCTCAAACTGGTTATGTAGCTCAATGGTAGAGAGCCGGTCTAGCATGCACAAGGTCCTGTGCTCAATCCCTCACCACTACCAAAGAAAAAGAAATCCCCCTTGTTGAGGTCTAGAGATCTTGAGTACATGATTATCCAGAGCTTTCCAGCTCTTCCTTTGCTGTTACTCTGGATGACCGGGAGCCTTACTGGTTAATATAAACAGCTCCTAACTGACCGGCTCTCCTGGTTGGAGCTGTCTCACCTCCATCCATGACCCTAACCCATGTGCCAGGTATCAATCCCCTGATTCAGCTGCCTTGTTCTGGGTATTGGGAGGGCTTTATTTAGTCCAGGGGAGAGGTTTGTGACTGCTGAAATTCAGGTTTCACATATTTAGAGAAAATATTAAATGTGGTATGTATCATTCAGCAGCACTCTGGGCCTCAACACTCCTCTGCCTGCAGAACAGGTTGAGTTCAACATTCTCTGTAGCAACTTCCTGTATGAGAAATGCTGGATCAGAATGCATGGGACAGGGTCTCACCAAGCAGTGAGAAAGAGACATGGGAATTTATATTGCAGAGCCTTAGTTCTTTCATAAAATTCAGGGTTCTAGTTGAGATCACACCTTCTCAAATTGAGGTATGATACTTTTTCTACTGTAAAACCTCAAATGACCGAAAGTTTTTGTTTTTCCTTTAATGTCATTGATCTGTTCAAAAATGCCATAATGAATGCATTAGGTCAAGATGGCACACTAACTTAAATCAGAGAGCCTTCCTGGGCATCACTGTTCTCATGAATAGTCTACAAACAGCATTATGTTACTAATACGAAAAATGCATTCCTTTGGCTCCAAGTGTTGAACTTTTTTTCAGAATATTAATTTTGTAGTCATATTTCCTCATCTAAAAGTCCATTTGGATTTCTTTTTCAGCATTGCCATTTTTGAAAAATACAGTAATTCTCCTCTACCCATTTGCACCTCTAATTCTGCTGTATGGGCTATCGCTGGCACTGGGCTGGAACTTCACCCACACTCTGTGTTCCTTCTACAAGTACAGAGTGAAATGAAAACTCACAATAGTCTGTCCACAGTGTTACTGATTTCATGTAAAGATTGTAAATAAACTTATCTTTGTAGATATCTTAAAGATGTAAAGTTTATAAACTTGAGGTGATAGCACTATAGTTCATTCCTTAAGACTAATTAAATGTACATTTCTATAATAAATATTTTTAAGCTAAAAATTTTATTGTAATATTTGTACACAAGCTCTGTATAATAGCACACACTTCTGTTGTTGGCAAGGTGCTTCATTTATAATGAGCTCTTCTTTAAACATTTACACAGACCACATAATCTGCTCTCACCTTCAGAGGCCTTTTTAGCTTGCAGTGTGACTCTCATAGAACTACTGTACAAGAGTCCCTGACACCATTAACACACAAAACACAAATGCCAGAATACCAGGGCAGTTAAAGGTACCTACTTATGTAAAATCCCAGTATACTTACCAGACCCACAAGGCCCATGGGGACTACTCTTGAGAGTTGGAGTGTGTAAAATAAAGTGAAATATAAATTCTGATAACTGCTGTCTTGATAGCAGAATTTTCTTTTCCTTTGAAGGCTATAAGACCCAAATAAGGGGTATACTATTTCTAACTGAAAATAGGTCAAATAAGCTATTTGACTGTACTAGTGCTACACAAACCTTCTACTCACTCAATTTCCCCTATTTTGGTTTTTATTAGAAGGAATCTTGAAGTCAACATGGCATTTCAAACTTCTTTATTTCAAATAGACATGAATGCTTGTGGCACAGAGAAACAGTGATGAAAGGCACAATCAACAAGACCAGTTACTGGTTTTCAATTATAGCAGCAAACTCAAAAATAAATAATCTTCCTTTAAGAATCCAACAGGTACCTAAAATATTAC
The DNA here is from genome assembly GCF_020740685.1 of Jaculus jaculus. NCBI lineage: Eukaryota > Metazoa > Chordata > Mammalia > Rodentia > Dipodidae > Jaculus > Jaculus jaculus. The sequence continues at coordinate 119,060,571 of NC_059105.1, forward strand.
TGGAGATATTAATTATTCAACCCATCAAGACATTTTAAGGAAAATATGTACAAAACATTTAAGAAGGAAAACAATCTTATACAACCTAGCAGAGAGATTCCTCACATAGCTTCCCCAAGAGATGCTCCAGAAACATTCCCAAATGAAAGGTCACCTTCTGAGGAAGTGTTCTGAATGGGGTGCACTTCAGTTGTTCATAATTGTGTGGCTGGGCAGACTGCTGATCGCTTAGAAAACATTACTGTCTGTGCTGAAAGTAAAGGGTCTCGTCTGCTGTCACAGCATCAGACTGGACTGTCCGTGTCAGCCATGTTTAAGGCTCAGAGAATATGTCTTCAAAAAAGATTTTCGTCAATTTAAACAAACATTGAGCATTTCAAACCAATAATGGAATGCTAATCAAACTAAAGTACCAAACTTTTGATTCCATGACAGTTTGCTAGTTACTAATACAATGAAACAACTAGGAGCAAATGACAATGAAATATCCTCCTTAATGTCCCAAGAGTATTCAAAATGTTCACTACAATGTGCAATCCTTACTTTTAGAACAATGTCAGTACCGCTATCCCCTTACTTTTCCGGCAGTGTTAACAGTGGGAATGATGCTCTGTACAAACATGCCTTTCCACACTGAGGTTACTGTCTGGGACACTGTCTTAATTTAAACAGAATCTGGAGTGCCCACTCCTGCTTGTCTACTAAGAGTGATATAATGCACAATGTGGAAAAGGGAATGTTCATTTTATAAGGAAGAGTTCATTTTAGCAAGCTAGAGTTGGTATGAGGGTACTGGTAACAAAATACTTGGTTTGGTTGCGTTTTTTTCTTTTTATAATACTATTCCAGTCTTTTAAGCATTGTATGTTCACATGCATTAAAGAAATAAAGCATACTAGTTACAGCATTATCTGTTGAGATTAATAATTTAAATTCCCACAACTATTAAAGTTTACAGTTGCTAAATTTTACATATTACAAATACTGCTACATAGCTTGGAGACGTCCATTTCTATAAAGGGACTGAAGCAGGAATCTAAAATTTCTTACAAGACAAAGATGTTTATGACACAAACTTGTGATCTCTTGACAGTGTTTACCTATATGCTTCCCTTTATTTCTCTCTGTCTTACATGAAGGCTGTGGCAATATAGCAAATAAGAAAGATAAGTGACTAATGCAAAAATGAACTAACTTCATGAGCAATTAACAAAACAGAGGTATTTTGGAAAACATTCTCAAAGTACAAATATTTGGTTGGCGCAAATAGGATCTGATCTGTGCTAATATACTAAGTTTTGATAAAAAACAGACCTTCATAGAGAATAAATTAGTATCTACATAAAGGCAATTTTTTTCTTAATTCTGATCTGAAATACCATTGTTTATCACTCTTTCACATACCTGGCAGTCTTAAGTCAGTGTAACTTACATCTTCTAAGACAGATTACCTGTATTTCTGTTCCTATTATCTCATTCTAGCAATTTTATATAGAACACTACTAAAAGGGACAGAGTTTTTACCAAAAGGTTCCCAGGGGAGACTTGAAATCTCTGGCACAGAAAATCCTAAGACCCAGAAATATGATCTGCCTTTATTCATATGATTATCAAGAAGGATCAACAAGCCAGGCGTAGTGATGCACACCTGCAGTCCCAGCATTCAGGAGGCAGAGACAGAAGGAGACTGAGCTTTAGACCAACTCAGGTCACATGGCAAGATCCTGCATATGTGGTGGGGGTAAGGGCTAGGGAGAATGCATGTGGAGACCAGGACAACTTTTGGGTTAAAGTTACCCTCAGGAATACCATTAACCACTTTTGAAACAGGATCTCTCAGTGGCCTGGAATTCACTAATTAGGTGAGACTGGCTGCCCCTGAGCCCAGGAATACGCCTTCCTCTACTTCCATAAGGCTGGAATTACAGTGCATGCCATCACAGGTGGCTGGGTTTTTTTGTTGTTTTTTTTTTTTTTTTTTAATGGTACTGGGGATCAAACACAGGTCCTCACCCTTGCAAGACAAACACTGGACTGAGCTAGAACCCTGTCTTAAATAAATCCAACCCATTCCAGGGAAACCAAATATGACTAGTCTCCGGGCTCTAAATAAGTTCTTCCTCTGTCGCTTCATTACAAAACAGTCTAGCCTCTTAAGGCTCTATTCATTTATTACCTCACTGTTCTACAGTTGAGAAATCTAGGCAGGCTTAACTGAGCTCTCTTCCCAAAGCCCCACCTACACAGCTGCAGCGATGGTGCTTGCCAGGCTGACACCACATTTGGAGACAGTCCATTTCCAACCCTCTTGATGCATGTAGTGGCAGAATTCAAGTCCTAGGGCAGGATTGCAGTTGTATTTCCTCCACTGGTGACCAAAGCTTCTCAGCTCCTTAAGGCCACTTGCATTCCTTCTTCCATAAACCAGCAACAGTGTCTGGAGTCCTCCTCTTGCTCAGTCTCTGACTTCTACTAGCCTGAGAAAACTACTTTTTAAAGGGCTCACAAGATTGTATTAGTCACTCCCAGATAACATAACATACTAATGGATCACAGTTGCAGTTCTAGCCACATTGAAAGGGGAGGGTATTATACAAGGTCATAGGGAGGGTTATTCTTAGAACTCTGCATACCACAAACAAACTGCTACTAATGACAACAATCTCCATTTCCATATAGCCAAACTTCTTTCACTGTTAAAGAGACAACTTTGTTTTTCATTATTAATGGAAGATTAAAAAGAACCCTTTACAAGTTTTCTGATGGTGTTTGAAACAAGCACACCTAATTCTGTACAGTACCTTTTTTCACAAGCATGTGAAAATGATTGTGTTCAAACATATCTAGCCTACATACTAAATAATCCATTTGCATTAACACTTCCTGAAACTTTTCCATCACACTCTATCTTTTTTGATTATAGAATATTATACATGCATGCTGAGAAGAATGTATGATACTAATAAAGAATTGAGTAACCTTGGTTCTTAGAGGCCTAAAACAGGTCCTTCTTTTCTCATTCAAAATGCTTATCATTTCCATTATGATACATTCACATGTCTGCTGTTACCCTCTTCATCACAATGCATTAATTCTCCTTTCTAAAATGTTCAACTGTGCTGTTGACACAGTACTGTCCAACTGAACTTTCTGCAGTGATCTAAATATGCTTTACTTCTGATGCTACTGCCGTATGTCACCACTGAGAGGCTGCTAGTGTGACTCCAGAACTGAAACTTTCACTTTGCTAACTTAAGTAGCCACCTTGTACTGTGAAGCTACTGCAAAGGTCAGCATTGTACCAGTCTAAGTAGTTCATCTGTGATACACACCAGATGCCAAACTCAGACCTCCCTATTTTATACATATAGTTAGGTCCTACCTTTTGACACATTTCCAATTCACTACTTGGGGAAAAGTGGCTCAGTATGCTCTTCAAGTGTACTTCTTCCAGTTCCAGGCACTGTAACCTCACCTCCTCCAATCTTCACCCCTGCAGCACTCCCACTCCAACTTCTTGGGAAAACATGATTGCTTCTGATTGTCTAGCACTGGCCAGGGCACAAAGGAGGAAGCAACTTCCACTGAGGTCAGATGAGCACCTGCTGCAGCAGAGGATAGAAAGTAGGACTGGTCTTGGGCACTAGTGTGCCAGAGACAACAGACACCCCCAAACAATGAAAACTAGACAGCCATGTGTATGTATGTGTGTGACCAAGGATAGCAGGCAAAGGTAGGAGGGAAAAGTGGGCAACTGAACTTAGCCAGCTGACCTGCCCAGATGCTGATGGAGCTGCCAGGGGCTGAGCACATTCTAGGCATCAGGTACCAATTCCTGGGGCAAAGGAGAGAATCTTCAATGAAGAACACTTGGCTAAAAGGATTCCTAGGGGCAAGAGAGAAGTGGCGCTCAGGTAGAAGCAAAGCATGAAGACAGGAAAAGGCTAAGGTAGGTCAAGCCACAATACATGGGACCAGAGGCTGTAATACCTTCTCCCCTAGATCTTCAGAGCATGGCCTTTTTTTCCTGAAGTCAGAGCTGGTTACTGAGGAATCAGAAATTCAAGGGGACACCTAATGCCATCTTCACACATTTTCACTTTGTTATTTTACTGCTTTAGCAGTCATTTAGTGTGAAAATGGTGCCAATTTTTTTTGCATATGTTGTATATGCACATGTGTTTGCAAATACCGTGTTCACAGAAGTCACAGAACTTTGGGTACACTTCTGTATCATAGTTCCTTGAGACAGTTTCTCACTGATTATAGAGCTTACTACAGCTTTTACAAGCCTCAATCTCTGCCCCTATCAGATGGGTCTCAGTCATGTACAGAATTGCAGGTGGTCTCTTGCCACCTCAGACCCTTATGAAGTGCTCTTACCCACTAGGCCATCTTTTCAGCCCCAATAGTGCCAAATTTTAATAACAGAAATTATTCCTCCTTCAAAAGGAATTTGCTTATGGCCAGTAGGCTTAGGATACCAGAGAAGAAAATAAAGGAAATGAGAGGGAGCTCTCAGAAACAGCAATGAACTCTAACTTCAAAATCATTATGTGCAGCATGATGTACTTTACAGTCAAGAAGAGTAACTACCAATTGTTACACCATGGGGCAGTGGAAATAAATATGCTACCTATGCCAATGTTTCAAAACCCTTTCTTTAGGGAAGAAAAAAAGAGAAAACACCTTTCTTTGTCATGACACTTTACAGAAAGTGCTGCTTAATATAATTTGTCCCATATGGTGGGCAAAAACAAACAAAAAACTCCAGGCTTGGGGGCCACCTGTGCCTCTGCCACATCTGCTCCAAAACCTCAGTGTATCTGTCTCTACACACCTGCAAGACATCTGCAGCCCTAAGACTGGGAACTGCTGTTGACCACTCATTGATTTTGTAAAGATGACACATTGCTGAGGCTGCTGATAGCTTTGTTGATACTACTGTTCGTATTTGGAATCACAAGTTTAAGAGCAATAAACTTGTTGGACATAGGACTAACAAATTCATGATGTTGCACAATAAATCATTTTGGCAAAATAAACTGCTGTGACAATACCTTTCAAAACTCATTACAACTTTGCTTTGCTTTCAAATTATACCCATTATGACTATACAACAGTATTACCTAGAAACACTGTCAGAACTCAGAAAATGAGTGCAGATATGAAAGCAGCGAGGCAGTACCTTGAACTAATAGATTAAAGACAAAGACTAACAAGTAAAGGAGTCTTTCATCTTCCACACCAGAGGAAATGTAATGAGTGCAGAGTGTGGCAATTCAGCACCTCACAACGGAACACAAATTCATCAGACTGATTTTCTGTGGCTACACACCACACACAGTACAGTAAATACCCTCATGAGGACATTGGTCATTAAAATCTTGGCTTTAAGGAATGACAGATGCCTTGGAAAATATTTGTTCAGAATTGCTGTGATTACAAAAGTACTTCAAGTTAAGAAATCCATCTATAACCAATCGTAAATAGCAGTGCATTTGAAAAATGGCATTGATCTGTAATGTTTGCATTTCCAAAAAAAATATAGAAAGAACTTAAAAAAGCAAGGTAATTGGTTTTCAAAAAAAGTATTGATTCAAAAATTTACTGCACAAAAATATGTACTTCTTAAGTGTTTCTAATAAATTAACTCCATAACATTTTGTCTATTTATATATTTATATATATATTTATATAATCCCTGATCTATAAAAGAGGGTCTAAAATAGTAAAATAAATGAACTTCAAAAGTGCCCCCTTCATAAAATGTATTTAACATTAGTTTTTTCTCAAATTTAAGGAATGTAACAATATGTACAACTCTTATGTATTAGTATAATATCAAAATAGTACAAGTCATTAACAAGGCTGTCATAATTGTAAAATGCTTGTGTCAAGTCAAAACTGGAGGACAGCTTTGTTTCAATGGGTATGATTATCAATGGGAGATTCACTGTCCAAGTGGAAATGACAATCATCTTATCTACAGTAGTTTTCACAGGAGGTAGTGTTCAAGTTCAAAAACAGATACATGCTTCACTATTTTTAATTGACAGGTTGACAAGGAAAAAAATGAGTTGGTTTCTTAGAAGATCAATTGGTGACTTTTTTAATATGAATCTGAAATACAAAATAATGAAACATGGTAAGGTATTTAATTCTCAGTTCCAAAAATTCATATATTAAATCAAAATGTAATAAAGTTATAGTTTCTAAATAATTTCACTGATTTAATTTCTTCTCACCTCATTAAGAATGGCCCAAACGGCAGAATTCTGAATAACGGAGAGTCGAAAGGCTGAAATCGGATTTAGACTAGGATCCACTATTCCTTCTGCAACACCATTTTCAAATTTTCCTTTAAAACAAAAATTAGTATTTGTTGGATATAATCACAAAAGACAGGAAAGTAATACACTCAAATATTTCTACAAGACATATTTAGACAGTGAATAAATGAGACTCCTTTTCTCTAATTTTTATTTATTTATTTATTTGACAGTGACAGACACAGAAAGACAGATAGATGGAGAGAGAGAGAATGGGCGTGCCAGGGCTTCCAGCCTCTGCAAACGAACTCCAGACGCGTGTGCCCCCTTGTGCATCTGGCTAACGTGGGACCTGGGGAACCAAGCCTTGAACCAGGGTCCTTAAGCTTCACAGGCAAGCACTTAACCGCTAAGCCATCTCCCCAGCCCTATTTCTCTATTTTTATTCAACTTTTCCACATTTTCACAAAATAGTATATCCTTAAAAACATTAGAAGTAACCTATTTAAAGCTGAGGTACACTGACATTATACATGGGGAAACAAAACAAAAATAAATATATTTGTTCTTGCATCAACATTATTTTAACCTACAGGCTTGATTGACTCAAACCTTGTCAAAATCTATGCTGGGGCTGGAAAAATGGCTTAGCCGTTAAGGCATTTGCCTGCAAAACCTAAGGACCCAGGTTAGATTCCCCTGTACCCATGTAAGCCAGATGCACAAGGGGCACATGTGTCTGTGGCTAGAGGCCCTGGCACGGCATTCTCTATCTGCCTCTCCCCCCACCTCTCTGAAACAAATAAAATTAAAACAAAAAATCTATTCCGTAACATCACACAATCTGAATTCCTCAAAAGTTAAGTTGGTAATAGCAAGCCTCGGTGATTCAATCAGACATACAGCCCCTCAAACTATCCATGTGTATCTTTCCAAGAGCACACTGAAAAAGGAATTTAGAAGTGGTACTCACAATTCCCATATAAGACCCCCATTAAAATGAGAAGCTAATTCATCTTGATAGGTTACTACTTTCCAGAATATACAAAGAACTAAAAAAAAAAAAAAAAAAAAAAACCACCAAAAAAATCCAATTAATGGCCAAATAACTTGAACAACGTAAGAGAAGTACAAAAGGCTAATGCATGAAAAAATCCTCAACATACTTAGCCATCAGGAAAATGTAAAGCAAAAGTATACTGAAATTCCATCTCACTCCAGTCAGAATGGCCACAATCAAGAAAACAACAACTGTGGGCCGGAGAGATGGCTCAGCAGTTTAGGCCACTTGCATTTAATTCCCAGGTACTCATGTAAAGCCAGACATACAGAATGGCACATATGTCTGGGGTTTGTTTGCAGTGGCAAGATGCCCTGGCTTCCCCAATCTTCTCCCTCCATGTTTCAAACGAATAAATTAAAATATATTTAAGAGCTGGGTGTGGTGGTGCATGCCCTGAATCCCAGCACTCAGGAGGCAGAGGTAGGAGGATCCCTGTGAGTCCAAGGCCAGCCTGAGACTACACAGTTAATTTCAGGTCAGCATGGACTACAGCAAGACCCTACCTTGAAAAAACAAAAATAAATAAATAAATGAAACATGTTGGGCAGGATACAGGGAGGTGGGAGAGAGGGGGTGAGAAGGATCCCATATATGCTGCTGTGGAGAATCTTTAAGTTGGTGCAGTCACTATGGCAATCAGTATGGAGCCTCCCTAAAAACAGAACTAGATGGAACCCAGCAATACCACTGGGGGGGGGGGGGGATATATATCCAAAAGAATTTAGGCATACAACAGAGGCATACCCATGTTTACTATGCTACTAGTCACAATAGCCAGTACATGGTATCAGCCCAGGTGTTCGTCAACAGATGAAGAAAATGAGATACACATACACACTCTACCTGGTCATGAAGGATAGCAAAACTATGTCATGTGCACAAAAAATGATGCCACTGGAGACAGTAAAATATGCCAGGCTGAAAGACAAATAGCATGTTTTTTCTCATAAAGAACCTATAGTTTAAAAAAAATACACAGCATAGGGCTGGACAGATGGCTTAGTTAGTGGCTAAAGTGCTTGCCTATAAAGCCTAAAGACCCATGTTCCACTCTCCAGATCCTACGTGAGCCAGATGCACAAGATGGTGCACACATGTGGAGTTTGATTTCAGTGGCTGGAGGCCCTGGCATGCCAATTCTCTCCTCCCACAGTCCATAAGAAAGGCCAGTCTGTTGGGGTTGCCTCAAAAAAAAAAAAAATACACAACACAACCACAGAAAGACTACTTGGGAAGAGGAATGGGACCAATGGGAGGGTGATAGGGGAGGGGAGTGACAGTGATCAAAGTACATAATATACAGCATGAAAACACCCTAATGTAATCCATTCTCTACAATGTGCACTAATTTAAAGGAAATAAAAAAAGATAAGCTATTAAAATTTCTATCAAAGGCAATGTGTTCGGTATCAAATTTTTCATGCTGTCAGGGTCATCTTTCTTAAAGCAAAATGCTTCCAGAAAACTGACAAAATAAATAGATTCTTATGGGGCAAATGTCTCTAAGCTGGGGCTAGCAAGCTTTTCTGTGGAGGGTAATCTTTGTGAGTCAAAAGGAAAAGTGGGGATACTAGCTAGGTTCTTACAGAGAGAAATAGAAAACGTATTTCTACACTTCCAATGGATGAAAGTAAATATATAACAACAATGTTATTTTTCCTAAATAACATTTCACTTAAATGAAGTTCAAAACTAATGTTTATCGTCAAAACTCACTGCAGGGTTAGAGATGGCCCAGTGGGTAAGTGACTGCTGCACAAGCATGTTTAGATCCCCAGTAGCCATGAAAACACCCAATCAAGAGCAGCTTGAGGGAAAAATAAGAGGTTTATTTTGGCTTACAAGACTGGAGTGGAAGCTCCACGATGGCAGGGAAAACGATGACATGAGCAGAGGGTGGACATCACCCCCTGGCCAACATAGGGTGGACCATAACAACAGGAGAGTGTGCCAAACACTGGCAAGAGAAAGCTGGCTGTAACATCCATAAGCCTGCCCCCAACAATACACTGCCTCCAGGAGGCTTTAATTCCCAAATCTCCATCAGTTAGGGACCTAGCATTCACAACAAGTTTATAGGAGACACCTGAATCAAACTACCATACCCAGGCTGACCTGTAACTCACTTTGTAGTCCCAGTCTGCCCTTGAACTCACAGAGATCCTCCTACCTCTGCCTCCTGAGTGCTTTTCATAGAGTGATTATCAAGAACAGACTATGAAATTCTAGTGAATGTCTGATATTTATCTTCTAAAATATTACAGATGAAACATCTTCCATAGAAAGGTTAGAAGAGGCTCCTCCCCTGCACACTTAAAGGCAGAAATTTCTATATTCTCACTGAAGTCCAAATTCATTGCTGGAACTGTAGTTTGGGCTCATCAGTTATAAGGTGCTTGCCTACAAAGCCTAACAACCCAGGTTGTTACCCCAGTACCCACATAAAGCCAGATGTACAAAGTGGCATATACATCTGAAGTTGATTTACAGTGGCTAGAGGCCCTGGCATGCCCATTCTCTCTGTCTCTCTGCTTGCAAATAAGTAAATAAAAATATAAAATTTTAAAAGGATAAATCAGTTATTTAAAAAAATTAATTTTCAGCTGGGCACGGTGGCACACGCCTTTAATCCCAGTACTCGGGAGGCAGAGGTAGGAGGATTGCCATGAGTTCAAGGCCACCCTGAGATAATAAGAGTTAATTCCAGGTCAGCCTGGACCAGAGTGAGACCCTACATCAAAAACAAATAAACAAAAATAAGTAAATAAAATAAAAAAATAAAAAACCTAATTTTCAAAAGTGATAATCATGTTTGAGGTCAATTCTTGAAGCAGAAGTAGGAGGGCTGCTGTGAGTTTCAGGCCAATCTGGGGAAACAGAGAGAATTCCACATCAGTCTGGACTAGAGTGAAACCCTGCCTCAAAAACAGCTTTAAATAAAAAAAAAACTTCCAGAGAACTTTATTACTGCCAGAATATTCAATTCTGTGTGTAATCAAAACCCATAGAACTGGCCTATGGAGACTCCAGATGCCCCAAAACATTACAAGCTACTACTAGGCTCTTGACTGCCAACCAGGGCTAGATGGTAAGACCTGACTGCTAAAGACTTCACATGCTTGGGCTGTACGTTACTGAGAAATCAAGCTGGTGCTGAGCTGGACTGGACAGAAATGTTGATTAGCTGTCAGGATCTGGAAAGAGCTATGCAGCCTGAGGAAGAAAAGTCATCAATGATCTTGACCAGCAATAGGCCTTGTGAGCTTTACAACTAGCCAGCCCGGCCAAATGTATACCAAATGTTGCAATAGTAGTATCATGTCTGTTTGGGGGAAAAACCAACGGCTCCCTGAATGGACTTGAGGTCTACTCCACATAAGGAAATTCATGCTTGATACTAAAAACCTAATGAAAAGCCTATAGCTTGGGAGGTCATAAGCCCTATGGGAAAAAAATACTTTTTTAATTGTTTTTTGTTTTTGTCTTTCCAGGTAGGGTCTCACTCTTGCCCAAGCTGACCTGGAACTCACTATGTAGTGTTAGTTTGGCCTCAAACTCACAGTGATCCTCCTACTTCTGCCTCCCATGTGGTGGGATTAAAGAATTGGGGGGTAGGTATCAGGTATCTTTGGACAGTTAGATTGGCCCCTGAGAGTAAAAAGGAAGGAAGTCAAAGGATGATCTGATTTCTCATCTCCTCCCTAGACCTGTTTTTCCACAAACAACCTGGGCCCCTCCTGGGAGGGAGGTCTCTCCTAGGATTTAAATCTAGCCCCAACATTGTGGTTGGTCTAAGTTTAGTCCCTAGAACTTAGTGTCATGCCTAGCCTCTTCCTGAGATAGCCCCTAGTCCAAACCAATCAGCTGTCCTTCAGGTGAGCTCAGCCAGAGGGTAGGGCCCACCACCTTACGGTTATAAATTCATCTACAAAGGGAGAACAAGCTCTCTGAGCTGCCTGACCACTTAGGAACCTCCAGCTGCTGGTAACTTTCCCCTTAGCTGGGCCCAGCTGAGGGGAGAGCCCCCCCTAACCCTTACTCTCCACAGGGCAGGAGCTCATTGACTTTTTTTTCCCCCTGTCCTTTTCATGGTTTTCCCAGGCCTGCCACATGGATATCTTTCTTTAGTACTTCCCTAAATAAATATAAATCATTTAATAATTATCCTTCTCACTCTTATTCAATTCTTTGATTAAAAGGAAACACAGACAGACCTAGAGTTTAGGGTTCAAGTACTTTCATGAACTCCTAGCACCTCATTACAGAGGGTATGGGCCACCATGCCCAGCTGGGAAAAGTACTTTTGTCTGCCCTCTAAGTACTTATGTTTATGCCCATATATTAATGCTACTCTCACTTTCGGTTAAAGAAGCTTCTCTTTTCAGATGGCAATGACCACTGTGGTGACTCAAAAGTCACCATGTGCTGAAAAGTGACAAGTGGAGTAAGTGTTCAGTACTATGTGAGACATCTCTATCACATCCTCCAAGGCTCAGGGACCATGGCCAAAGAGGTGGCAGAAAGAATGTAAGAGCCACAGGAAAGGGGGATGCTTACAATACTGTCTTCCAGACACAATGTGGCCTTGATATTCATGATCTCACAGTGGCTGACACTACCTATACACTATCTGTATAATAAGAGGATAAAAAAATGACGTCAAAACAGAATAGCTGGAAAGAAGGGATTCAATAGAGGGACTTTGGGAGAAGGAAGAGGGAGGGTAGGGAGGGTGGTGAGAAAGGATTATGATCATGGTATATTGCTTACATTTATGGAAGTTATCATTAAAAAGTTTTTAAAAATTCACAGAACTGATCATGGCTAAGCCCATGGGAGTAAACAAAGTTCTAAACATGGGTTTGATAACATGAACGATTCAAATACTGCCGGGCGTGGTGGCGCACACCTTTAATCCCAGTACTTGGGAGGCAGAGGTAGGAGGATCACTGTGAGTTCTAGGCCACCCTGAGACTACATAGTGAATTCCAGGTCATCCTGAGCTAGAGTGAGACCCTACCTAGAAAAAAAATAAATTCAAATCCCTTTGCACAATGGTCATGTTCATATCAGTATGCTCTCATGTTTCCTCTCCCCTGCTCCTACTCCCCTGAGGGCCCTCCTCAGTGGGGTTACTGGTATTCACTGTGGGGTCATCAATGTACCAGTCAGTCTCTGAGGAGGGGACAATGCCTCAGGATACATCCTCCCATCCTGTGATTTATATTCTTTCATTCTTTCCTCTCACTTCTTTGCATGTTCACATATTAAAAGTTCTCAAAAAATACAAATAACAAAAATGTAAAAGTGGGGCAAGTTGTAAATAAAATGGGGTTCAGTGGTAGGAAAATGGAAAGGGGGAACAAAGAAGGCAATGAGAGGGGACTGTGATGAAAATACTATATATAACAACTGTCAAGTCAGAAGAAAAATAATCCTGTTTTATTAGAAAACATTAACCTGAAAAAAGAATATATTTGCCATGATTAATAGGTGCCTATGAATAATTTTTTTCTGCAAAGTACCTGGCTAATAAAGTCATAAGCATGGGCTTTAAACACCACACATTTTCACAAGCTTTGTAAATTAATGCAATTAAGTTGCTTTTTCTATACTTTTTTTTTTTTTTTTTTTTTGCGGTTCGGATTTCACTCTAGCCCAGGCTGACCTGGATTCACTGGATTCAGGCTGGCCTTGAATTCATGGAGCTCCTCCTACTTCTGCCTCTCAAGTGCTGAGATTAAGGGCATGCACCATCATCACGCAGGGCCTTTCTTCTACACATTTTTACCACCACTTGTTGCAACACATCTTAGAAGATTACATTTTCGATTGCACTGAATTTGTATTTCTTTTACCTTTGTTAAAATATTCTTGCCAATCAACATGTTGTCATGCATCATGGAAGAGAAAAAAAAAAAAGACATCAAAATAGAAGAGGAGCCAGACATGATAGCATATGACTTTAATCCCAGCACTTAGGAGGATTGCTGTGAGTTTGAGGCCACTATCTCTCCCTCCCTCCGTCTGTCTCTCTTTCTCAAATAAATAAATAAAAATAAAATTCTTTAAAAAACAAAAATATTTAAATAGATTAATACAAAAATGTACATCAGATGGTATATGTACACAGTATGACATGCAATAAAAATTAATTGTTTTAAAATATCTGATTCTTGGCACTATGTAAGGGACTTTGGAAATCCTACAGTCCAAAGACCTCCTCCTGCCATACCGTCCCTGACCAGTAGCCTTTTCTCCTCCACTGCTTTTCTGCAGAAGTTTCCCCTGCCTTCTCATCACTTTAATTCACTGAAGTAAGCCAAGTATTTCCTGAGCCCACCATACTCTTCATGCCTACCTCCATGCATACCCACACAAACACCCACACACCCACTCACTGCTAACAGGCTCTGTGTTGTTGTCAACACAGCCTTTAAGTGTAAGTAGCTACACAATGGGATGCTGTTACATCCTGGCCCCTTTGCAGACTGTTTTTGATGGCCTCTTCCCAGCCCCAAAAGGGTTCTTGGGACTTCTTTCCCCAGTTCTCACTGCTACACATCCTGTAAGGCCACCCCCAAAATCTCTGCCTTATTTCACATCACCCTGAGATTAGATTTCCTCCCCAAATTCTGTTGTAGTCAGTCATCCCCTGAGGGAGAACAAAGCACTGCTCTTCCAGGCTGCACGGCTACTCTGCAGCCCCTGTCAGAGTGGCGTCTGTTTCCTGAGTACTGCACTGGAGTGGCAGCAGCCTGCAGTTTTGTTGGCTGGCCTGTCCCAATGCATTGGGCAAATGAGCTGAATGAGGGTGACTATGACCCAGCATTCCTACCCTGTGTGTCCGGGTCAGAGCTTCCAGCCTATGAATAGAGGACGGGAGGAAAACAGAAGCCTCAGATCCATCAGCTGCTCTTTCTGGAACACGAAGCTGGGGAAGCCTACCTGCCTGGGGAGATATCACAGCCCTGGACTGGAGGCTGGCAGGACAGCACACCACACGTCTGGCTGCTCCTGCAGAAAGCAGAGCTCCTGCCCTCCTCTCCGGGCTGAGGGTGAGTGGATAATGGAGCTGGTTATGACCAAGCCCTGCAGACTCAATGTCACTCCCAGGATTTAGTCGATTTCCATGGACAAATGTTGGTCTACATGCTGCATGACTTTAAGGCAATCTTCAGACTTTTTTAAAATTAATTTTTATTAGTTACATTTGTTTTTGTTAGGGAGTAGATCAACATGGTCTCTCACACCACCACTGCACTATAGTATACTTCCTCCCAATGAAAAAAGCCATCTGGCCTTTACTTCTGATGGGCATTTTACTTATACATGATCCTTCTGGTTCTGAGTATGTACAAGTTGATGGGTTAGGCGGCCAAATCACTGTAAAGTGGTTTAATATAGACATCTCTATTTCCTGTGTAGCTTTCATAATCTAAAACATAATGTTCTTAGAAATTAAATAACTGATAGGTAATAAGAAGAATGGCTTGGATATTTAGCTAACTGTATGTGTATTTCTAGCAATGGACCAGGGCAAGTATAAAAAAACCTAACCTCATCTATCCCCCAAAATAACATGGAAATCTGCCAAGGTTACACACCCTTCAGTAACATTTGATAGCAATCACCACTTGTCAACTGTTCTAGAGAGATCTAGAAAGACGTTATCTGTCCTGTAGACCTGTGAGGTTAACTTAGCCAACATTATCATTTGCCTACCACTAAGAAAGTCATAAATTTGTCTTAGTCAAGACAAAAGGTGTATCATTACTGAATCAACACCTACAAAGTGATCGAGTGTGCACAGTGCAGGAGACAGAAGGAAGACGATGTCCCTCTCGTCCCAGATGAACACAGTGCAGGCATGAAACAAGGAAATAACAGTGTGGTTCGAAGAACATGGAGGACTAGGTGAGAAGCAAGTAAGTTGGGTAACTGAAGTTGTTGCAGCTTGGATCTGGAAAGTTCTCCAAAGGCACATGTGCTGAAGCCTAGGTCACCACCCATTAGAAGGGGGTAAAACTTTTAGTAGGAGGGGCCTAGTTGAAAGGGCATTGGAGACATGCCTTTGAAGGGATTATGAGGATCCTGAACCTTTCTTATTCTTTCTCTATACTTCCAGGCAGTGAGCAGCTTCCTCTGGCATGCACTCCCACCATGGTGTGCTGCCTCAGCATAGTCCCTAAAGCAACATGACCAAAGTAAGCCACAATAACACTCTCTTAAGTCATTTTTCTCAGGCATTTTGTAGCAGAAAGCCAACTGGCACAATGGGTGAGACAGCATTTCTTCAGAAGAGAAATATCAAGGGTAATTTCGGATCAAGCACACTGCTAGAGGCTTTAGATATAAGGTTACAGACAAGGGCACAGTGTGCCAGAGAAGCAGAACGGTAGACTTGGAACATATAGTCCTGCAGACAGAGAGTAAGAGGAAAGGAGCTGAATGTGAAGAAGGACTGGGGCGAAGTACCTGATATTGGATGATCATTAAGGTCTCCACTAAGGCTCTATTTTTTTTTTCCCGATTTTAGTTTGAGGTAGGATCTTGCTCTAACCCAGGCTGACCTGGAATTCACTCTGTAGTCTCAGGGTGGCCTCAAACTCACAGCGATCCTCCTACCTTTACCTCCCAAGTGCTGGGATTAAAAGCGTGCACCACCATGCCCAGATTCAAGCCCATATTTTTATATTTATACTTTAGGCAGTTACCATGTGTCTGACACAGGCCAACAATCCCTTCCCTGGCCTTGAGACAGAGACAGAAAGCACATAACACCCTCACAGACAGTATGACTCAGGACTCTCACAGGAAAGGGAGAACAGGTATCCAGAGTGAACTCTCAATGTCAGGATTTGATGACCAGATGGACAGGGACAGCAGGAATCATGATGACCAAATAAGAAATGCCTGCTTTAGCGGTAAAGAAAAATGAAGTTATGAAATTTGCAGAAAAATGGATGGACCTGGAAAGTATTATACTAAGTCAGGTAACACAGGCCCAGAAAGCCAAGCGCCACATGTTCTCTCTCATATGTGGATCCTAGCTACAGATGACTGGGCTTCTGTGTGAGAATGAAAATACTTAGAAGCAGAGGCCAGTAAGTTGAAAAGGAGACATAAAGGGTGGAGAAAGGAAGGGAGGAGGATACTTAATAGGTTGATATTGTATATATGTAATTACAATGATTGTAATGGGGAGGTAATATGATGGAGAATGGAATTTCAAATGGGAAAGTGTGGGGGTGGGGAGGGAATTACCATGGGATATATTTTATAATCATGGAAAATGTTAATAAAAATTAAAAAAAAAAAGAAAGAAATGCCTGCTTTATAGAGGCTAGGAGTAGATGGTAACGTGGCCACCAGGTGGCGTGCAACACAAAGAGCCAGTGAAGAGGGAGGGACAGAGGTTTTGACAGGAGGATGTTAGCTGAAATCAGGAGGACAGCCAAGGACAGCCAGTATGGGGTGGTCAGGGAGAGGCAGTGAGGTGACTTGCTGTTACTGAGAAGCAACGAGGACAGAGAAAGGACCTGACAGCAATCCCCACCCCAGTTGGTTGAAGGGAATTCAAGTTAACTACTGGCAGGGGGGGAATAATATTTAGAGCATACCTCAAGTAACTTAACATCTGGCAAGAACTTAAAACTACTTTAGAAATGAATACAGAAAAATAAGGGACATGGACATTACCTATTCTGAAATAGCCATCTTGTAATCGTTTGTCTTTGGTTTCTTTGCTTATTTCCAATATGTCGCTCTAAAATAAAACAAAAGTATTAATTTTATAAGTGATTACTTCTGTTTAAACAAAGCTATCTTTTTTCTTTTGGTTTTTTGAGGTAGGGTCTCACTCTAGCTCAGGCTGACTTGGAATTCACTATGTAGTCTCAGGGTGGCCTTGAACCCAAGTGTTGGGATTAAAGGGGTGTGCCACCTCATCCAGCTACAAAGCTATCTTATTAACATATCTTTATATTAAAGTTACATTTGTGAGGCTAGGCATAGTGGTGTATGCCTTTAATCTCAAAGGAAGAAGGATTGCCATGAGTCTGAGGCCAGTCTAAGGCTACACAGCGAGATCCAGGTCAGCCTGGGCTAAAGTGACACCCTATCTTGAAATAAACAACAACAAAAAGTTGCATTTGTGGCACATCTGACCACTTGGGATCTTCCAGCTGGGGATGAGATTTTCCTTTAGCTGGGCCGGCTTGAGCCCAGCCAGAAGGGGCCCCTAGCCCTTTCTCTCCACATGGGTCCTTTATCCCCTCCAACTCCCCATGTGGTAGGAGCTCTTTGAACTTTCTTTTCTTTTCTTTTCTTTTTTTTTTTTTTTTTTTGGTTTTTCAAAGTAGTGTCTCACTCTAGCTCAGGCTGACCTGGAATTCACTATGTAGTCTCAGGGTGGCCTCGAACTCACAGTGATCCTTCTACCTCTGCCTCCCAAGTGCTGGGATTAAAGGCGTGCGCCACCACACCCAGCTCTCTCTATTCTTTCCAGTTTTTCCAGGCCCTCCACGTATGTGCCTTTCTTGGCTCTGTACTTCCCTCAATAAATATAATAATTTTAAAAAATGCACCTCAGTCCTGAGGTCTAAAAACATTAATAAAAGTTTTCTTTAACCATCATCTGAATCTGTATATAATGTGTTGATGGTTTAAAAATGAAATACTAAACGAATTTAATAGAATATTTCCCATTTAAAGTATAAAGGTGAAAAGGACTGTTACCTTGGAAGAAATCTAAGCATCTATTATAGACTAATATATTAACTGTATCTTCATCATCAAGCACTCAAATACCCACAGGATATTGTGGGACCCAAAATACAAACAGAAAGTAAAGACTGAAGTAAAATAATGATTTTCCAACAGAAAGCAAAATAAAGCTGGCATGGTGGTGCAAGCCTTTAATCCCAACACTCAGGAGACAGTAGGAGGATTGCTGTGAGTTTGAGGCCAGTCCTAAAACTACAGAATTAATTACAGGTCCGCCTGGGCTAGAGCAAGACCCTACCTCAAAAAAAAAAAAAAAAACGAATAAAGAAAGCAAAATGCAGAGTGTATAAATGAGACAAATGGGTATATTAATTCCCACTGTTCCACATTAAAAAAAAAAATACTACCCACCCCCAGAGTGCTGTCCTTCATAAGAATTTTTGTACATCTCATGAACATGAAAGGCTTCAAAGTAAGTATTCCCTCTCTGAGAAGGGTTGGTGGAGGAGGCAGCCTTACCTTTAAAGGCAGAACTTCCACAGTCGTGTTCAGCAGAATGTCTCCTGGATGTTCCTGGTTGCCACTATGGAACAAGTAACTGGGAGGGAGGAAAAAAAGAATCAGACTATATTTTACAAGATTGTAGAAAAATGACCTCACCTCAGAGTAAGCTTTTCTACATGAGAGTCTGCCTGAAACGCAGAACTTGTAGTAATTGCACAGTAAATTCTGAATATTTGCAGGAAACTTAAAACCTAAGAGTGCAATCCCTGAGCTGTATGTTAATTCCTCTGTCAGAAGCCAGCATGTTTGCCACTCAACATAACTAGCTTTAGGTGTTTATAATGCTTTAAATGCAAAAACCTCTTGCCAGGAGAAATCACGGATGTAGCACCTATAAAATATTGCTGAACTGTGAACCAGCACAATTTTCTGAAGATGCAATACTTGCCTCGCATATGTAAAGCCCAGGATAATCCCCAGCACCACCCATACCCATTACCAGGGCCTCCCCTAGTTTCTTGTAAAAAAAAAAAAAAAAAAAAAAAAAAATTATATATATATATATATATATATATATATATATATATATATATATATATTTGTTTGTTTGCAAGCAGAGAGAGAGAGAATGAGCATGCCAGGGCCTCCACTGCAAATGCACTCCAGGTACATGCACCATTTTGTACATCTAGCTTTACGTGGGTACTGGGGAACTAAACCCAGACTGTTAAGACTTTGCAGGCAAGCACTTTAACTGCTGATCCATCTCTCCAGCCCACAAAGACTAGTTTTCTCCAATGCAGTTTTACAATTAGTAAAATAGTAATTTACTTTGTCACAGCTTGAAAACATTTGAAAACTATTCATTATTCTGTGATAAATCTAAACATTCTCCAGGTATGAGTATGACGTCCTTGTTTTCTGGCACTCTGTAAACTAGTGAGTATGTGTAAGTGTGGAATAGCAGAAACTAACAAAGCATGCTTCAATATAAATGTAACATAGTTCAGGAGTTCAGTCACATTAACTGGCTAAAAGTTTAGGCTCAGGAGTCAGACCCAGGTCCATATCCTGGGCCCCTCACTTACTAGAATATTTTTGTTTGTTTCTGTTTGTCGGGATAGGGTCTCACTCTAGCCAGCCAGGCTGACCTGGAATTCACTCTGTAGTCATAGGCTGGCCTTGAACTCATGGCAATACTCCTACCTACAAGTGATAGGATTAAAGGCATGTGCCATCATGCCCAGCGAGAATTCTTATTAAGCTTAATTAGCTTCTCAAGCCTGAGTCTCTTCTACTCAGTGTAGATATTCCTGCCTACCACACATTAACTGCTCAAAGAGTTTCTAAGAATGAACAAAAAAGCACCCTATAAAGTTATATAGAAAAATGCATGGCCTAGAGAGTTGGTTCAGTGGTTAAAGGTGCTTCCTTCCAAAGTTTAATGACTCGGGTTTGATTCCCCAGTACTCATTTAAGCCGGTGCATGCATTTATAGTTTGTCTGCAGTAGTGGGAGGCCCTGGTACCCATGGTACCCATATTTACCCTCATTCTCTTTCTCCCTCTACTTACAAATAAATAAATAAAACACTTAACATTTTCAGGTAAGTATAGTAATAATTTATGAAACTGAAAAACAATAAGCCAGGCATGGTGGCTCATGCCCTTAATCCCAGCACTTGGAAGGCAGAGGTAGGAGGATCACTGTGAGTTCAAAGCCCGCCTGGGACTACAGTGAGTTCCAGGTCAGCATGGGCAGAAGTGAGACCCTACCTCGAAGAATATACAAACAATACAAACAAGAACAACAGCAAAAAAAAAAAAAAAAAAAAAAAACAGAGTGAAAATGGAGTATTTTAGCTAAAGAGATGGCTCAGAGGCTATATAAGCCCTGGTAGCCTGGGTCTGATTCCCCAGTACCAACGTAAAAGCTAAATGCACAAAGTGGCACATGTGTCTAGAGTTCATCTGCAGTGGTGGAAGGCCCTAGCATGTGAACAGTCTTCCTCCTTACCTCTCTTCTTCCCCTCCCCCATCACTCTCCTTGCAAATGAATAAATTAAATAATTAATTTTAAAAAAACAGGAAGAAATAAAGTCCTAAATTTTGTAAAATAAACCTGAGTTCCACAAAATAAAAAAGTACATTCTTGACCAGCTGACAGAAAGCTGGAAGAAGCCATTCTACATGTAGTTCAATGGGAGAAAGAGATACCACCAGTGAAGATACTCAACAGTGGACACTGCAAGTCTTATAGTTGGCCAGGCAGGACAAATGAGCCAATGGGTGCAATAGTGGCATGTCTGTCATGGTGGAAATCAACTGTCCTCTAATTAGACTGGAGGCCTGCTCCAAGGGAGGGAATACATCCCTGATACTGAAAACTTAAAACAGGAGTAGTCATGAGCCCTAGGATTGTAACATCTGCTGATGTCTGGATAAGTGTATGTACTATGCTTATCAAACTGCCCAGTAAGCACTTCTCTTAATATTCATACCCTTATATGAATGCTACTCTCACTTTGGATAGAGAATCTTCTCTTTTCAGATGGCAGTGACCTTAGGACAACTCAGAAGGTATCATGGTGCTCAAAAGAAGTGACTAGGGTACCGAGTAACATCTCGATCACACCTTCCAAGGCTCAGGGTCTAATGCAGAAAAGGTGGTGGAAAGAATGAAGGAGCCAAAGGAAGGGTTGGACTCCTTACAACATGTTCCCTCCAGACAAAAAATTGGCCTCAATATCCATGACCTCATAGTGCCTGACACTACCTACACAAGACTATCACAAGAGGAGGGAAGGATCATGGCATCCAAATAGAGGAGAGACTTATTGAGATGGGGAGTGGATGTGATGGAGAATGGAATTTCAAAGGGGAAAGGGGAGGAGGGAGGGTATTACTATGGATATTTCTTATAATCATGGAAAATGTTTAATAAAATTGAGGGGAAAAAAGTATATTCTTCAGGCCAGGCATGGTGGTGCATGGCTTTAATCCCAGCATTCAGGAGGCAGAGATAGGAGGATTGCTGTGAGTTCGAGGCCACCCTGAGATGACACAGTGAATTCCAGGTCCGCCTGAGCTACAGTGAGAACCTACCTCAAAAAGCCAAAAACAGGAAAAAAAAAAGAAAAAGAAAGAAAGAAAAAAAGTACATTCTTCCATGGTGTACTAAACGCAATCTGGCACCAGAAGAAAGTGATAGTCTATTATTTCAATTACTAAGCTAATCAACTAGCTCTCATGTCTTAAAGGATATTCTAAGATAAGGACATGAAAACTATTTAAAAGTTTTGAGAGAGAGTTCTAAGTAAGAGTAAGAAAGGGCTGGAGTGATGGCTTAGTGGTTAAGTCATTTGCCTTTAAAGCCAAAGGACCCAGGTTTGATTCCCCAGTAGCCACTTAAGCCAGGCACACAAGGTGGCTCATGTGTCTGGATTTCATTTGTAGTGGCTGGAGGCCATGGTGTACCCATTCTTTCTCTCTCTCAAATAAATAAAATATTTGTTAGCTAGGCATGGTGGTGCATACCTTTAATCCCAGCACTTAGGAGGCAGAAGTAGGAGGACCACCATGAGTTTGAGACCACCCTGAAATTACATAGTGAATTCCAGGTCAGCCTAGGCTACAGTGAGACCCTACCTCAGAAAACTGAAAAATAAATAATAAATAAGTAAATAAAATATTTGTTAACAAAAATTATATAATAAGTAAAAGTCCAGAGATGATAACAGACTTTACCAAATATGTCAAATACTGAGTTATAACTAAACACTTGTGCATTTTTAATACTCAACTGTATAAATTTAATTTATTACCCAGAATTTTGAGATCCATCATGTCCTCACCTCTGTTGTACAGAAAACACAGGCTATCATAAACCACATCATGAGATCTGAATTCTAAGACAAAAAATATATTTCAGTAGGCACTTACCTTTCTACACTGACTGGCTTGTCGAATTTAAACAAGATGTAGTCTCCAGCTACTGGGGTGATAGCCCAGAAGAAATCCTCCCCCATATAAGTTTTCTCTAGTGTGTGTCCTTGGTAAACCTTCAAGGATGTAGACACCTCTGCAGGTGGGTTGACATGGATTTTAAGAAGTAATGGTTTCATGTAATCTTTATCCTGGGAGGAAAGAAAGATATATACATTATTAAAATTTAGCTTATTTATATTTAAAAAGAAATATCTGTATACTATATATCAAATTGTACATCCATGAGTAAATTAATGAAATCACCAACCGTGAGCTTCTGAATTTTTCCTGATAGTGATGAATGCAGCCCAACATGCTGGAAAAGGGATGGTCGGAAACGAATTCGCAGATTTGCTTTCTGTCGATCACAGTGTTTCTAAACATTAAAAAAGACATCTTATTTTCATATAGTAAGGTTAAAATTTGTCCTTATCTGAAAAAATGTCACATAGAAAAACTATCAGTAAGAAATATAAATTTAAGCCATAATTCCAAATCATATGCTTTTCATGGTCTTTGATGCCTAAGAGAATTGCTACCTACTTGATAAATAGCCAGGGTCCAGAAATTGAAGATAAGTACAGCTAAGGTAAAGATGAAGGGTTTAAGCTGGGCACGGTGGTGCACACCTTGAATCCCAGCACTTGGGAGGCAAAGGTAAGAGGATTACCATGAGTTCAAGGCCACCCTGAGATTACATAGTGAATTCCAAGTCAGCTGGGTCTAAAGGGGAGGGAGGTAATATTAACCATCATTAAAGAGATGCCAATAAATAGTTGATTTTTAGGATTAAGGTGTGCAAATTAAAGGCTTGGTTTGACTATGCAAAATATTTTATTTATTTATTTATCTACTTAAAAGCAGAGAGAGAGAGAGAGAAGAGAGAAAGGCTGCACCAGGGCCTCAAGCCACTCCAAATGAACTCCAGATGCAATGGCCACCTTGTGCATCTGGCTTTACACTGGTACTGGGGAATCAAAACTCAGGTTGGTAGGCTTTGCAGACAAGTGCCCTAATTGCTGAGCCATCTCTGCAGCCCTTGAATATGCAAAATATTTTAACTTGATAACATAATGAAGAAACTGTACACAATGAAAAGGCATGTCTTGCAGCATGAATGAAACATTAAAATGGGAAGCAATGATTGTACTCTAAGCACAGAACTGATCCTGTAAATTCCATGAGTAAATCCACTGAACATAGTTTAAACTCCCAGCCCAGACGTCATGGTACATGCGCCACTAGAGCTGTACACAAAGCTAACTCATGTTTCGAAGATCTGCGGCTATTTTGATATGTATTGTGAATTTTCATTAATGACTAGTATAAATCTGAAGCCAAAAACAGATTGAAAAAGATGTGTTTGTAAGGTATTTCCACTCTGGAAGACATCCAGTAATTGACGAAAGGTTAAATACCTAATTCTTCTCAAGGGGTCCACTTCAGGGCATTTAATAAAGGTAACACTACAACAGAGGAGAGGCAATTAGTTTTCACACTCAGGTGGGAATGAAGAGGGTAAGACTAAAGGAAAAGCAAACACAGTAGGAGAGGGAAGCTAAGGAGAGGAGCAGAGAAGAATCACCAGCAGTGTCTGAGACCTGGCGCATCACTCTGAAGAGCCGATGAGATGATGCTCCTCCATTGGGAGGAACAAAGACAATTTAAACTCTACAGCCCTTCCCAGAGAGAGGTTCCAGAGGCCAGCAAGGAGGCAGTTACAGCTTCCTTGTCATTCTAGGGAAAGCAACTGAAGAATAAAGCCATAGAAAAACAGACTGGGGGGGGGGGTGTGGAAAGAGAGCTCAGTGGTTAAAGACACTTGACTTGACTGCAAAGCCTCATGGCTGAGGTTCAACTCTCTAGTACCCACATTAGCCAAATCCATGAAGTGGTGCATGCCTCTGGAGTTCATCTGCAGTGGCAAGAGGCCCTGGCCTGCCCTTTCCTTTTCGCATTTCTCAATCTCTCCTCACAAATAAATCAATAAAAACTTATAAAGAAAACAAGGACTAGCCAAGGGAAGAAACAGATTAAGACTCTCCAAGGGTCGGGTACTCACATTTATGGATGATTTTTAAGACATTTTTATTTATTTATTTTAGGGGAGGCAGATAGAAAATTGGTGTGCCCAGGGTTTTTAGCTACTACAAACGAACTCCAGATGCATGTGCTACCATGTACATCTGTCTTATGTGGGTTCTGGGGAATTGAACCTGGGCTCTTAGGCTTCACAGGCAAGTTCCTTAACTGATAAGCCATCTCTCCAGACCATTATGGTTTTAATTTTTACTACAAAAGTTTTTCAACTCATTACTTTATAATTCAACAACAGAGTTGATATAACTATACAGGATGAATTCAATGCAACAGTGTAAAGGGTAAACTGACATTCATGCTTTTGCATCTTGCAATAAAAATTTTTGCAAGTCACCAGAAAAACATAAATAAGGGTTTACAGCTTAAAAATTATTTGTTCAGGGCTAGGAATATCACTTAGTGGTAGAGTATAGTTGCTTAGCAAGCGGTTCAACCCCCAGCTCTACACACACTCAAAGAGGAGAGAGAGAAATAAACAAACAAATAAAGAATGCCAGATTTGTTCTAATCAATTTATATTTTGGAATGTACATTACTATTTCATTCTGTTCCATTATTTGCTCCAATAATGTGTTGTGCAGTTTGGCTATTATCTGTAAAGAAACAGTGTAGCTGAGAAACCAAGCTGGAGCTGAGCTGAAAATCTTCTCCCTGTAGACAAGCTGACAGAAAATTGGAAAAAGCAACGCTGCATGAAGCCCTATAGGAGAGAGAAGTCATTAACAGTGGTAAACAGCAGTGGACACTGCAAGCCTTTAAGACTGCCCAGGCCAAAAGTGCCAACTGGTGCAAAAATGGTATATCTGTTGCGGGGGGAAACCAATCACTTTCTAATTGGACTGGAGGACTGCAACAAGGGAGGGAATGCAGGCCTGGTACTGAAAACCTAGTCAAAATCCTATGGCTGGAGGGTCATGGGCCCTAAGGGAGTAATGCCTGCTATTGTCTGGCTAAATGCATATACTATGCTCACCAAACTACCTAGTAAGCATTTTTCTCAATGTCCATACCCACATATTAATGCCACTCTCACTTTTGGTTAAGAAGCCTCTCTTTTCAGATGGCAGTGACCACTAAGATGACTCAAAAGGCACCATAGTTCTGAGAATAACAGTGGAATGTTTAGCACTGAGACATCTCTATCACACCTTCCAAGGCTCAGGGTCCACTGCAGAAGAGGTGGCAGAAAGAATATAAGAGCCAAAGGAAGGGTAGGACTGCTTACAATGCAGTCTTCCAGACACAAAATAGCCTGGCTACCCATGACCTCACAGTGCCTGTCACTGCCTACATAAGATCCATTATAATAGGAGGAAAAGATGATAACATCAAAATAAAAGAGACTGATTGAAAGGGGAGGGTATATGATAGAAGGTAGATTTGTGAGGAGGAAAGGAGGGGTGGGAAGTGAATTATCATGGTTTGTTGTCTGTAATTATGGAAGCTGTCAATAAAAAAGTTAAAAAAAAGAGGGCTGGAGAGATGGCTTGATGGTTAAGACAACTTGCATGCAAAGCCAAAGGACCCAGGTTTGATTACCCAGGAACCCACGTAAGCCAGATGCACAAGGTGGTGCATGTGTCTGGAGTTCATTTGCAGTTGCTGGAGGCCCTGGCATGCCCATTCTCTCTCCCTCCCTCAAATAAATAAATAAAAATAAGATATGCTTTTAAAAAGTTAAGAGAGAGAGAAGAATGTAGTAATGGCTCATAGACACCATGAAGAAGTATCTTAAAAAATCACACTAGGGCTGGGGAAATGGCTTAGTGGTTAAGGTGAATGCCCATGAAGCCTATCAACCCAGGTTTGATTCTCCAGGTCCCACATAAGCTAGATGCACATAGTAGCTCATGCATCTGGAGCTCCTTTGCAGTGGCTAGAGGCCCTGGAGTGCCTATCCTCACTTTCTCTCTCCCCCACCCCATCTCTAATAAATAAATAAATATATATATTGTAAAAAGTCACACTAGTTTAGGGAATGTCATTATACCATGAAATCAACTTACATATATGCTTTTTAGGTACAATTTATGGTAAGTCAACTACAAATGCTATGTGCCTATTTGCTCATTAAAACTAACCACCATTGCTAAGAAGTGGGCTGTTACATTTTGTTTACTTATACCAGATAAGTAAGGAGTTGTATTAATTCCCCTCAGAGGTACAATTCAAATTGGACAAGGAAGTGTGTCTAATTACTTTTTATAGTAATATTTCTTCAGAAATAACTCACTATACCTGATGATCAAAACAAAAATTACTTTTAACTTCCTTGTCACATTCCTATGTCCCTTGTAAGTCACACTCAGAGCACTTGGATTTATTGTTTTTACACAAAATATTACTATTTAACCTTACTTTTCAGATGTATTAGTGTGATGGGCTAGGTTAGATTTTTTTTTTTAGGGAGCCAGACATGAACCAGCCCACTTGCAACATCACACCCTCACCAGGCCTACATCAGGGTGTCCTGCCTACCTCTGCTTTAGTTGTGGAACTCAGTGTCTGCCAGGCAGATGTAGGGGTGGCAATTATTTGCTGGAGTGTGCCCTCCAACTTAAAACTCACGGGAACTGTTTTTGTTTCTCCTCTCTGGCTCTTGAGCTGCATACAACTCCATGCTTGGATCTTTGCAAGGGTAAGATTATCTATCTTTCAACCAGCCTGGCAACCTGGCTGAGAAAGGATACTTTTTATTACTGTTTTTATTTTTTAAACTCTGGAAGCACATGTTTATGTTTCTGTTTTGTTTGTTTAACCCCTTCTCACTTATTTTTTTTTTTAAATCCAAGGTCCATGTTTGGTTACAGGGCCAAGTAGTGTATTTTCCCTCACTGGGCTGCTTGCCCTTCTCTTCCCCCTGGCCCTCCAACTCTCTTGGCTTTTTTCTCTCCCAGACATCCCTGTTACATCCAAATAAAATGTGGTGATTTTTAGTCTGGATTGCCAATTCTTTGGTTAATTAACAGACACAACCTCAGGGTTTGGGGTTCCAGAATTATTCCTAAGCACCCCAGAACCTGGTTTTAGATAAATAGCTCCCTGTATCATTAGGGTCTGATATTATCTCAAAAGTATTTTATGGGCTGGAGAGATGGCTTAGCGGTTAAGCGCTTGCCTGTGAAGCCTAAGGACCCCGGTTCGAGGCTCGGTTCCCCAGGTCCCACATTAGCCAGATGCACAAGGGGGCGCACGCGTCTGGAGTTCGTTTGCAGTGGCTGGAAGCCCTGGCGCACCCAATCTCTCTCTCTCCCTCTATCTGTCTTTCTCTCTATGTCTGTCGCTCTCAAATAAATAAATGAAAAATGAACAACAAAAAAAAAGTATTTTATACAAGGGCATTCGAGGGCTGGAAATACGGTTCAGCAGTTAAGGTGCCTGCTTGCAGACCCTAACAATGAGAGTTTGATTCCCCAGTACCCATGTAAAGCTTTTAAAGCTGGATGCACAAAGTGGTGCATGCATCTGGTTTTCCTTTGCAGAAGCTAGAGATGTGCCCACTCTTTTTCCCTCCCTTCCTTCCTCTTCTCTCTCTTTCTCTTTCTCTCTGCTGGCAAATAAACTTAAAAAAAAAAGGCATTTGACAGAGAATATGAAGAAAACATACCCAGAGGATGGTTCTGATCAATATCAACAGCCAATAGTAACAGAATAACAAAGTCTAAGACATTATAAACATTTACCAGGACATAAGGTCATTGCTTGGAAACACATCTTCCTGCTTTAAGAGATTTTCCACTGTTTACAAATCTTTCTAGTATTATTATAAATCTCTATTAGCATCAGTAAGAAGACAAGCATTTGGAGAGGAAACAGTTTTCTTGCAGCTGTCTTTCTTAGCTGTTCACTAGCAAAAATTGTCTTTCTAGAAGTTATTTTCATAATAAATTTCCAGCCTGTAATTCCAGCACCCAGCTAACTGAGACCAGCCTGGGGTTCCCAATGAGATCCTGTAGCCGCCCCCCCCCCAAAAAAAAGCAACAATAAGAAAAAAGATCCTCCACCCTAATGAAAAAGTAACCTACCGCGTCTTTTTCAGGGTTGCATACTTTCACCCAGAGAATATGGTCCAAAAGCCAATCGATGGGTTTCTCCTTATAAAACATAAATATGAATTCCACAATCAGAGTGAGGTCTGGCGCTTGAAACATTTTACCTGAAAAGAAATTATCAGTCAATTGCTGCAATAAAGAGTATAAAAAGTACATACTTTTTTGGACAATGGAACACACAGGAGCCATATATTGTTACTAGAAAATTTTCAGTGCCAGGGATGGGATACCTTCCAGTAAGTTGTTGGCCAAGGAGGTCCCTGGTGCCCCCAAACATTATAGGCCATTGGCGAGGCCCTTGGTTTCCCAGATGGCAAGACCCTATTGCTGAAGACTCCACATACTTGGGCTGCAAGGTCACTGAGAAATCCTGCTGGAGCTGAGCTAATAACCTCTTCCATGTAGACCAGCTAAAAGAAAGCCATGCTGCACACGGTTCATGGGGGAGAGAGAAATCACCAGTGAAGATAGAATGAAATCAACAGTGGACATTGCAAGCCTTATATTTGGCTAGCCAGGCCAAATGAGCCAATGGATGCAATAGTGACATGTCTGTTATGGGTGAAACCAACAACCCTCTAATTTGACTGGAGGCCCGCTCCATGGGAGGGAATATATCCTTGATACTGAAAACCTATAACAGGGTTAGTCATGAGCCCTAGGAGTGTAATGTCTGCTGCTGTCTGGCTAAAAGTATATACTATTCTCATCAAACTGCCCGGTAAGTGCTTCTCTTAATGTTCATAACCTTATATTAATGCTAATATCACTTTTGGCTACAGAACTTTCTCTTTTCAGATGGCAGTGACCTTGGGATGACTAAGGAGGCACCATGGTGCTGAGAAGTAACAGAGGTGGGCTTAGCAATGAAATATCTCAATCACACCTTCCAAGGCTCAGGGTCCACTGCAGAAGAGGTGGCAGAAAGAATGTAAGAGCCAAAGGAAGGGTAGACTCCTTACAACATACTCCTCCAGACACAAAATGGCCTGGGTATCCATGACCTCACAGTGCCTGACACTACCTACACATAGGATATTGTTTATAATTATGGAAGTTGTCAATTAAAAAAAATTTTAAAAATAAAATAAAAAGGTGTGAGCTAGCAAAAATAGAGTATAAAAAGTAAAATGTGTACACTAAACATATTGAAGCGTGTGTTTTCAACTTTAAATCAGGAGTAATTTTATACCCACATTATCAGAAACAAATTTGCTTGAGCAAACATTCTCTTGACCTGTCATCTGTATATAAAAAGAAGTAGTGAACTCTTTTTTTGTGTTTGTTTGTTTGGTTGGTTTTTGTTTTTCAAGGTAGGGTCTCACTCTAGCCCAGGCTGATCCCCTAGGCCTTTTTAGACAGGATTTCACTAGGTAGCCCACCCTGGTCTTGAACTTAAGATCCTTCTGTTTCAGTCTTTCAAGTGCAGAGATAGGCAGTATAGGAGTACAGTATCACACCGAATTTAAGGTTTTTTTTTTTAATTTCTAAGTTTCCTTAATTTGTTCAAATTTAAACATTATTTTTCGCTGGCTAATTTAGGAACACTAGCCCCCCAAAAAAATTTAAATAAGTACCCCAACTAGTTAACAAAAAGAATGGATGAATAAAAGGTAATCACGGAATGCAAGCATCACCCACTGCATGAAATACCATCAATTCACATGAGAAACCAACTGTGGTATTCATCCTGGAAAAACCAACCCTATGAAGATAAAGAACCCGAAGGTATCAGAGAAGAAATCAGACATACACTATGCGTCTCTAGGGGAACCGCTGCACTGTAGAAGTCTATATTCTGCATAAAGAACTTTTCCCCAAGTTAAACTTTTCTCAAAACCAATCCACCTACCTAGAAAAAAAGATACCTTTTTATTTCTTTTTTGTTTGTTTGTCCTACAAAAAAAGCAAATGGCATAAGATTCTGATATTCAGTTGTTCTTGAAAAGTAGATAAAGTAGACATTTTCTTACCAATGAAGCCCAGTTGGGAAAACTCTAGAATCATCCATTCTTCAGAAGAAAGTTGAAGTGCAAAATTTTTTATAGTGTTAAAATAGTTCTGTTTGACAATAATATCATCTTCAAGCTAGAGAAAAATTGAACAACTATATTAATAAACCAAAAAGAGAGGTCAACAGGCATTACTGTAGAAAAACTCAACTATGCTTTAATCATGAAAATCAAGAAAATAATGGTCAAAAACAGTGTATCTGGTATGAATCCATAAAAATGCTACCATAAATGATGAATGATTTCACAAGTCTTAGGATACAAAATCAATACATAGTCATTTCTACCCACTAGCAATGACTAATGAAAAAAAAAATACTGAAACAATTCCATTTACTACAGTATCAAAAACAGCTAGGTGTGGTGGCACACATTTTTAATCCCAGTACTTGGGAGGCAGAGGTAGGAGGATCACCGAGTTCGAGGCCACCCTGAGACTACATAGTAAATTCCAGGTCAGCCTGGGCTAGAGCGAAACTCTACCTCCAAAAAAAAAAAAAAAAAAGGATAAAATAACAGGAATAAAACTAACCAAAGAGGTGAAAGACTTATTCAGTATAACCTATAAAGCATTACTAAAAGAAATCAAAGAGGTCATGTAACATAATACTCGTAGTTCCAACACTCAAAAGGCAGAGGCAGGAAAAATTACCTACATAGCAAGTTGTTGGGCAAAACCCTGTTTTTCAAAATAAATAGTAACAATAGCAATGAGAAATTTAAACACCTCAACTATACAAAGTCATTTACATATCTTATGCAATCCTTACCAACATCTTCATCTTTCACAGAAACAACAACAAAAAAAAATAACCCATCCATTCATTTGGAATCTCAAAGGAACACAAATAGCCAATCAATCTATTAAAAGGTTGGAGCTCTCTCACTTTCTGACTTCAAAACATACTGTAAAGCAATGGTAATCAAATCCATGTGGTATCAGCATAAAGACAGCCATATGGATCAATGATATTAAGTAGGGAGCGCAAAAATAAACCACTGAACATACAGTCATAAGTCTTCACAGGGTACCAAGAATATACACTAGGAAAAGGACAGTATTTTCAGGAACTGATGCTGGGGAAACTGTACAGAACTCCCTGATGAAAGAATGAAGTTGGACTCCTACTTTATACCTTATGTAAAATTTTAAATAATGGACTAGCAACTTAAAGTGAAGCTAAAATTATAAAACTCCTCCTAGGAGAAAACATAGGGAAAAGCTTCAGGGCATTGGATGTGGCAAGGACATAAAAAACACAAATAACACAGGCAGATGAGACATCAAATTAACAAATTTCAGCTAAGGGTGGTGGCAATATTCCCAGTATCTTTGGGAAGCTTTGGCAGGAGGCTCTCTCATGTGAGGCCAACATGGACTACATGCTGAGACCCTGTCTCAAAAAGTGAAGAGAAGTGCAAGGAGGAAAAGAACAGGGAACCAGTTTTGTCAAAAGAAACATTGTGAAAAGATGACACAGAATCAAGAGAAAATATCTGCAAACTGTACACTAATAAGAGGAGGTTATCCAGAAGGTTTTTGTTTTTTTGCAGGGAAGGGTTTTAAGGTAGAGTCTCACTCTAGCCCAGGCTACATCACACTCTATAGTGCCAGGCTGGCCTTGAACTCACTTCGATCCTCCTATCACTGCCTCCCAAGTACTGGGATTAGTGGGATGTGCCACCTTGCTCAGCTTACCAGATGTTTTAAGGAACTTATATAAACCAACAATAACAACAAAAATCAAATAACCTAACTGAAAAATGGACTGAAGACTTGAATAAACATTCCTTCAAGGAAGATGCACAAATGCATGTCCTTAATGAAATGACATTCTATATGGGCAAGCACAGGAGAATGAGAAGCTACCACATGCCCATGAGGACAACCATTAGTGAAAGATCCAAAAAGAGTGTGTTTTAAGGATATAAATAAATAGAATAGGTAGAATATTGGCGCACTGTTGACAGGAGTATAAAATTTTATAGCAGCTGGGCGAGGTAGTGCACGCCTTTAATCCCAGCACTTAGGAGGCAGAGGTATGAGGATCGCCATTGAGTTTGGGGCCACCTTAGACTACATAGTAAATTCCAGATCAGCCTGGGCTAGAGCAAGACCCTACCTTGAAAAAATAAAAATAAGTAATGAATAAATAAAATGTTATAGTCACTACAGAAAGTAGTATGGAGGTTCCTTAAAAAATTAAAAATAGAACCACCATATGAATCAGCAATCCCATTTCTAGGCATATATCCAAAAGAATTCCAAGTAGGAGCTCCCAAAGATGTGTTCTCGTGTTCGGCACAGCAGTATTCACAATAGCCAAGAGCTGGCAGCAACCCAAATGCCTATCACAAGATGAATGGGGAAAAACATGGGTGGCAAATGCAATGGGATATTATGCATTTGTACGGTACTGGGGAAATGCTTTCACACACTACTACATGGAGATAAGCCAGTCACAAATGGACAAATGCTGTATGTGAATTATCTAAAACACCAAAAATAATTTTAAAAAAAGAGGAAACTAAAGGCATGGGGAAGGTATAGAAAGGTGAATTAATGTTTGGTAATTATAAATTCTCAGTTCTGAAAGATGAAACAATAGTTCAGATGCTAAACTTAATGCTCTGTGCATTCCCACAAAAAGGGTTTGCATCAAATGAATTATTAAGTGTAAAATATAAACTCAGGAGCAGTGGCAGCACACGGTCAGCATGCAATAAATGCAAGCTCATGCTGCTGTTGTGCCATCTTATACAATGACCTCTTCTGAGAAGCTTCCTGATTGCCCTCCTTTCTATTCTTCCCATGCTCTAATTATCTAAGCAAGATGTGGAGATACAGCTTTAAAATCCCTGCTACTTTGAAAACTGAGGGAAGAGGATTCCAAGTTCAAGGGCAGCCCAAGAAACTTAGAGGCCATTGTAAAATGAAATTTTCACAAAGAGGCTGGGAATGGAGTTCAGTGATGAGTGCTTCTCTAACATGCATGAGGCCCCAAGCTCAATTCCTAGTGAACTGAAAACATTTTAAAAGCTACATGACTGTACTTTAAAGTTTTCCATATAAAGTTTTTTTTAATAACTTTTTGTTTGTTTGTTTTGTTTTTTGAGGTAGGGTCTCTCTCTAGCCCAGGCTGACCTGGAATTCACTCTGTATTCTCAGGCTGACCTCAAACTCACAGCGATGCTCCTACCTCTGCCTCCCAAGTGCTAGGATTAAAGGCGTGCACCATCACGGCCGGCTTTCCATATTAAGTTTTTAACTATAATACACATACTTCTATATTGGCCCCGAACAAAAGCAAGATTTAAGAATGATGAGATTTATAAAAATTATTTCCTTATCATTTTGAAACTAAAATTATGACTGCTCTAAGGTAAAGGTTACTTTTCTTATAGCTGTAACAAAATACCTGTCTAAAGCAACTTAAGGAAGGAAGGTTTGTACTGAGGGCATAGTCCACCATGGTGGTAGGAGCAGGAGGTAACTGGTCATGTTACATCCATATTCAGGAAACAGAGAACAATGGATATAGGTGCTCAGCTCACTTTCTCCTTTTTACTTAGCCAGGACTGTAGCCCATGGAATGGTGCTACACACAGGGTGGGTTTTCTACCTCAATCAATATAATCTAGAAACTCCCTCATAAACATATCCAGAGATTTGTCTCTTAGGTGATGTTAAGTCCAATCAAGTTGACAATTGAGACTTGCCAACACCAAGTTTTTAGATGAAAAATTCATGTCATACACAATGCTTTTCTAACTATATTCATCATTTACACTTCTATCCTGTGAATCGAGGAAGAGTTACTGCACATCTGAATATAGCTGGTGCTATAGTTTGGATCTTGAAAGTCCCCCAAAGGTTTGTGTGTAAAATCTTGGTCCCCAGAAAGGTGCTCATGAGAGGTGAGGGATCTTTAAGAGGTGACATCTAGTGAGAGATCTTTAGGTGTCTCAGAGTTCATGCCTGGTAAGACCCAGGCCCTTCCACTTCTATCCTGCTCAGGGATATCACTCTTGTCATGACAAACAAACTCGGCACAGACCCAAGAGCAACAAAACCAACCAATCACTTGGCAAAGCCCCCAAAACTATGAGCCCAAACAACCCTTCTCATCATAAGCTAATTATCTTGGGTTTCTGATATAGCGACAGAATGCTGACTAATACATTGGCCCTGAATCAAACATAAAAGGAGCTAACGTCTATCCTGCATGTATGGCCTTCCAGTAAGGCCAGACCTTTTACTTCCTCTCTTCTCTGCAAGTCCCCAGACACACTGTTCAGCAATCTCCTATGAAAGACCTAGAGTTTCTCCTTGTCACTCTCATCAAAGGAAAAGACCTCATAATTTCTTTGTTTTGTCTTTTGGAGATAGGGTCATGCAATATGTAGCCCAAGCTGCTAACAACTCAAGATCCTCTTGCCTCAACCTTCCAAGTGCTGGAATAACAGTCATGAGCCACCACACCTGGCTTCTAATTAACCTTTACAGTGAAAAATAGTAACTGGAAGGCTTAGTGTAATATAGAGGGTGCTGATATTTTGAACCACTTTCACTTTGGTTAAGTGAAATTCCAGATATGTAATTTAATCTTAATTCATTAAGGAAAATAAGGTTTGTGAGAAATAACAACTTCCTAGAATTCCTTAAACTGTTGGCTAACTGGATAACCTAAAATCCACAACGTCACAGGATTATTTCACTATGAAACACCAGGGACATAATGCCAAAAATCGGGGTTTTAGAATTACATGCTAACTTCATTAACTCCATATAACTGTAACTGTATTGTGACCTACAAAATTTATTTTATCATGAGGACACTACAAATTATAAGAAAATAATTCTTTAAAATGTGCCAGATAGGGCTGGAGGGGTGACTCAGCTCTTAAGGCAGTTGCCTGCAAGGCCAAAGGACCCAGGTTCAATTCCCCAGGACCCATGTTAGCCAGATGCACAAGGGGGCGCACGCATCTGGAGCTCGTTTGCAATGGCTGGAGGCCCTGGTGGCGCTCATTCTCTCTCTCTCTCTCTCTCCCCCTTCTTCTTTCTGTCGTTCTCAAATAAAGAAAAATAAACAAAAAGAAGAAGAAAGCAGAGAGAGAGGAGACAAACACCCTCAGTTTGTCCTATGGCTAGGAGCCTGTGGTGGTTTGATTCAGGTGTCCCCCATAAACTCATGTTCTAAATGCTAGGTCCCCAGCTATGGCAATTTGGAAATTAAAGCCTCCTAGAGGCAGTGTAGTATTGGGGGCGGGCTTATGGGGGTTATAGTCAGCTTCCTCTTGCCAGTGTTTGGCTCATTCTCCTGTTCCTGTTGCCCACCTGATGTTGGCCAGGAAATTATGTCCACCCTCTTCTCATGCTATCATTTTTCTCTGACATCATGGAGCTTCCCCCTAGAGTCTGTAAGCCAAGATAATCCTTTTTTCCCACAAATTGCTCTTGGTCAGGTTTTTTTCTGCCAGCAATGTAAACCTGACTGTAACAGAGGTCCCCCAAACCCCCTCCACACACACATCAGGTTGAGAGAGGAAGGAAAGAGATGATGAAATAATGAGGAACCCAAAGGAAACAGAGGACCAATGAGCTAAACATGGTCACACGAGCTCAACATGTTCACAGTCATGAGAGACTCCTCTACTCCTCGACCTTCTCAGTTAGCATTCGGATCAGCTACGTGTAACAGTGCAGGCCTCTAAAGCCCAGCATTTGGGAGGCTGAGGCAGTTGAATTATGAGGTCAAAGCTACCCTGGGCTATAATATAGCAAGAACTTGTCTCCAAAAATAAATAACAAAAAGGTATCATTAGGATCACATAATGCTGAAGAGGGCTTGTGCTTTCAAAGATTTCTTTTTTAATGAAAATATGCCATCGACAATATTTTTCTTTACATGTGTGAAGAACAGAAAAGGACAACCCCACTTACCTGAATGTAATAGATGCCCTTTTCCTGAGCATACATCATTAGAAAACAGTAATCTAGGTTTTGCTTTGTTCGCCATCTGAAACAGTTTCAGAAAGCATGTAAGAAATCAGACTCAAATTTAATTAAAATAAGATTAGCTGTATTTACCTCAAGTGTTTATTGTAACACATACAGACAAACGTATAGGATAGACAGTCACTTTTCTCTAGTGAAGCCTTTATCCTGATGTATTCCAAAGAACACTAATCCTCAAGATATCTGAGCTGGGCATGGTGCCTTTAATCCCAGCACTTGGGAGGCAGAGGTAGGAGTATCGCCATGAGTTTGAGGCCACCTGAGAATACAGAGTGAATTCCAGGTCAGCCTGGGCTAGAGTGAGACCCTACCTCAAAAAAAAAAAAAAAAAAAAAAAAGCCGGGTGTGGTGGCGCACACCTTTAATCCCAGCACTTGGGAGGCAGAGGTAGGAGGATCACCATGACTTCGAGGCCACCCTGAGACTACATAGTTAATTCCAGGTTAGCCTGGGCCAGAATGAAACCCTACCTCAAAAAACCAAAAAACCAAATACAAAACAAAACAACAACAACAAAAAAAGATATCTGGAGAAGGGGCTTTACCCACTCCTGCCTCCTATTCTTTATAATCGCTCCTCTTTCCTTCTCTAATTCTAATAAAATCTATCTAAACTTTATCCTCTGGTCTGTGGATTTTAATTCTTTGAATTCCTAAGACAAGAATCCAGGGGCAGCCCTAAATTATTCTATTATATCAGTGCATTGGTAAGAGGAACCCCAAAATTCTGGTTTCATACTGCCACACTGGCCAGGACCCCAGAGGGTAAGTGTCCTCCTGCTTCCTGACATCATAAGCAGGAGGTATAATCTGTTCTGCCCCCTAACTGTCTCTTCTGCACCTTCCTTCAGGTTGGGAACTGAGCATATTTCAAACTTGGCATAGGGCTAGAGAGATGGCTTATCAGTTAAGGCACTTGCCTATGAAGCCTAAGGACCCAGGTTCAACTACCAAGTACCAACATCAGCCAGATGCACAAGGTACACATGCATCTGGAGTTTGTTTGCAGTGGCTGGAGGCCCTTGTGTACCCATTCTCATTCTCTCTCTCTCTTGCTCTCTGCCTTTTTCTGTCTCTTTCAAATAAATAATAAAACTTGGACCAGGTGTGGTAGTGCACGCCTTTAATCCCAATACTGGGGAGGCAGAGGTAGGAGGATCACCTTGAGTTCTAGGCCACCCTGAGACCACATAGTGAATTCCAGGTTAGCCTGGACTAGAGCAAGACTCTACCTGAAAAACATTTTTTAAAAATTAAAAAAAAAAAAAAACTTGGTAGGTAGTAGACTTGGGAAGTTTCTGTGAGACATGTATTAAAACTTTTTGTTTTCTTTTTCCTGCTACTTATAATTCCAATAGCAAAATGTAAATGCTATGTGTTAGAACACTGACTGAGTTTGTCAGAAACTAATTTGTGTTTGTTCTGTGTAACACTTGAGAGAGGGGTAGAGTTAAGGTGACTGGACCCCTGAAGGCGAGAAGCACAGCAAAGTTTGCACATGCTAGAAATCAAAAATATCTGACTTCTTATCTCTTGTCTAGTTCCCCTAGACCTGTTTTTCCACAATCAGGACCCCTCCTGAGAGGGAGATCTTTCATAGGATTTAAACCTTGTGGTTGGTCAAGTTCAGCCCCCCGGAACTCGGTGCCAGAGCTAACCTCTTCCTGAGACAGGCTCTAGTCCTAACCAACCAGCTGCCCCTCTGGTTCACCTGAGCCAGAAGACAGCCCACCTCCACTAAAAGGATATAAATACCTTTGCAAGGGGAAGGCAGGCTGTCTGATCACTTGTGAACTTCCAACTGTGGGTAAGTTTTTCCCTTGGCTAGGCCTAGGCCAGCCAGGAGCGACCAGGACCCTAACCCTAACCATAGCCCTAGCCCTTCTCTCCGTGGGCTCCTTTACCCTCTCCAGCTCCCCACATGGCAGGAGCTCCCTGAACTTTCTTTTATCTTTCTGTGCTTTTATTCAGGCCCTTCATGTGGGATCTCTGGCTACATGGGTGCCTTTCCTTGGCTCTGTACTTCCCTCAATAAATATAATAACTTAATAATTATCCTTCTCAATCCTCTTTTTTTTAATTTTAATTTTAATTTATTTATTTGAAAGAGAGAGAATGAGAATGGGTGCATCAGGGCCTCCAGCCATAGCAAATGAACTCCAGACGCATGTATCCCTTTGTGCATCTAGCTTACATGGGTACTGGGGAACTGAACCAAGGTCCTTCAGCTTTGCAAGCAAGCATCTTAACCACTAAGCCATCTCTCCAGCTCCAGTCTTTTTATTCAATTCTTTGACTAAAGTTGGAAATGAACCTACAGTTTGGGGGACAAGAACTTTCATGGACCCCTAGCACCTATTACACACTCATTTGGGTTTTAAATGTAAATGATCAATTCTAGTCTAAGGCAAATGCAGGTTCCACCTGGCATTGCTATACAGGGATTGTGCCAAGAATGCCCTGGGACACAGATTCAAGCAGCATGTCTCCACACCACACCAATGGTATCATGTTTGGGGACTCAGTCTGAGATTTACTTTCTGAAGACTACCAACTAACCCAGACTAACCTCACGGTCAGTATAACCAGGAAGGAAGTGGCAAGAATGACTACTGAGCTTCTGGTATCTCCCTAGCTCTTCTGGCCACAAAAAGCCCCAGCCATGGCTATCATGGCTAAATTCCCAAGATGGTTTTCTTTTCCCCCTTCTTGTCAAGGCTCCCACCTTCCCTGGGTATGAGCTGCAGCCCTCACTTTCCTGGCAGATAAATTTTGCATGATATAGTTCCTCGGAGAAATAGACATAATGTCTAGGATTCATATAGAGTGCGCACTTACATGGGCAAGAACCTGTGAGCAATGGTGGGAACTGCATGGGGCACCTAAACCAACAGGTGTCCTGAGCTAGGTGGCAAACAACGATGGGGTGGCAGTGCAGAGGCATCACAGCCAGACTCCACAGGCAGTGACTATGTGTCTCTGCTTTGCTCAGCAGATCCTAGCATGGTGGAAGACAGTCATCTGCTCCATATTAAAGTCCACCAGCCAAGATCTGAAAGCTAGCCACCTAGGGCTAAGCAGAGTACTCAGTCATTTCAGATACTTGCTAATGACTGCATCTGTCTGTTATTTCCTGGTTTACTTTTTTATAAAAAGAGGATTTAGATGTTCTGCCTGTAGACACCTTTTGTTTTCTGTATTACATATGGTAAATTACTGTATGACTTTCTTAATCCAGGCACTGACTGCTTCAGGCTGACGTATACTTAGAGGCTAAATGTGTGAATGTGCAGCTGAGACGTGTCATAAGCACAGCTCCAAAGGAGTCAGTCATGAATTCTGCACAGGCAGGCTAACATCAACCAGGGAAATCTAGATCATAAAGACATTCAGGGTTCTATTAGTAAGGATAAAAATCCATAGATCCTTAGGGTCCCATTGGTAAGTCTACATCCACAAATACTGGATTTAGGTTCCCACCAGTAAGGATTTAATATTTTTTTTTTTATTTGATGGGGGGAAGAGGCAGAGAATAGGCATGCCAGGACCTCCAGCCACTGCAAACGAACCCCAGCTACATGTGCCACCTTGTGCATCTGCCTTTATGCAGGTATTAGGGAACTGAACGGGGTCCTTTTGCTTTTTGGGCAAGTGCCTTAACCACTAAGCCATCTCTACAGCCCACTAGTAAGGATTTAAATAGTAGACTCTGGGAAGTGAAAAAATGAAGAAATATGCCACAAGGTCACACTGGCATGGCAGCCCCAACCCAGATGGCAATGACAAGGAAAAGGAGAATGACAAATAACATATAGTTTGGGTTCTCTCCTTCTCTAAGATGACCAACACTTTGTTGGAATGCAGTTCTCTGACTTTTGAGAGAAAAAAAGGAAAGTATTAATCTTTTCCACATGTGCCTGGTTTAGAATACTTTCTGGGAGATAAGAAAACCTAGCCCCCTAAGGGAACTCTAAATGGGCTGAGGGTCTCCCCTGTCCAACTCCTTTCACCTGTCTACTCCCTAAGACCCTAAACAGCTTAGGGATCTTGAGAGTGATAGGATTCTGTTGGGTATAATGACTTACACAGTTAATCCCAGTACTTCAGAGGTAGAGGCAGCAGGATCAAGGCCAACCTGCCTCTGAGCAATAACAACAACAAAAACTATCTTAATTCCTGAGGCTACCAAATTAACTTTGAGGACACTTCTCATGATGTCTTAAAACAGGGGTGTCAAAACTTTATCCTGTTTTCATTGCTTCTTAACAAAACCATTTCCGGGTGTTTTAAATGTGTTGAAAAAAATTGTACCCAGGGCTGTTAACATGTTCTGCCTGTACTTACAGCTGCTAGGTATTTAAAAGATAAAACATGTCTGTATTCTATGTTCTAGATATAGCTTACAATGTCACCAAGCAACTAGACATGAATGCTAGAATGACTTTTAAGCCTCTGTAACATTCTTTAACTAGATCTACTTTGCTCAAGTCTAAAGTGATCAGATCTGCTCTGTAGCCACATGCATCTTTAAGACTGATACTGTCCATTTCAGTGTTTAAAGACCATACACAGCAGCCAAAGCCAATTAGTGACACCAGAGCTAAAAGTATAAACAATATTTTGGTTCCTGCTTCAGGTAAAAAGGCCACAGGAGATGATAAGACATCCTAAGCAGATGGCACAAAAGCTGAGGACAAAGCTCCTCCCAAGACCCTAAAAGTTTCTCTTAAGTATCCATATAAAGCCAGATGCACAAAGTAGCATCTGGAGTTTATTTAGATGGCTGGAGGCTTGGCATGCACATTCATTTTCTCTCTCTGCTTGCATATAAATAATAAAACATTTAAAAGGGGACTAGAGAGATGGCTTAGCAGTTGCCAAGGACCCAGGTTCAATTGCCCAGAACCCAAATGAGCCAGATGCACATGGTGGTGCATGCATCTGGAGTTCATTTGCAGTGGTTGGAAGCCCTGGCACACCCATTCTCATTCTCTCTCACTCCCTTCATCCCTCCTTCCCTCCCTCTCCCTCTTTCCCTCTCTCAAATAAATAAATAAAAATTAAAACATTTTTTAAAAAGAAAATTATGCCTATCATTTCTGGTAATAGTAATTCCACTAGTTTTTAGACTTCGCATGCTCCACTGTTGTTTTACTTTTTTTTAAAAAAATTACTTATTTATTTGCAAGCAGAGAGAAAGAGAGACTGGGCATGCCAGGGCCTCCAGCCACTGCAAACGAACTCCAGATGCATGCGCCCCTTCGTGCATCTGGCTTTACATGGGTACTGGATAATCAAACCCTGGCTGTTAGATTTTGCAGCCAAGCACCTAAACTGTTGAACCATCTCTCTAGCCCTGAACTTTATTTCTTCTTGTTACACTCAGCTCATACTCAGATAGTCCTGCAACAACTCAACTCCATCTGGGTTCCCTACATCAACCTCCAAGGCATGAATTCTATAAGAATGGGAACCTGACAAGCCCAATTTACTCAATGCCTACTTCCCCTTAACACCTTGCTTTTATTCTTTCTTCCCAACACTTTTTTCCAAGACTATCTTTCTACACTCTATCAATGCACTTTTGGGGTCCCTTATATAGACTCACTAGAGAAGTTTGCCAACTGCCACACCCAATAGCCCCACTCAGCTCAAAGAAGCCAGATCGGTCATAATCCCAATTCCCTAACAGTAATTAGGGTTGCTATTTCAGAGGGGATTTGAGGCAGTTTAGGATGGCTGGAACCCCAAAAGTAAAAGCAGGGAATGTCCTTGAGCCTGTCCTTAAAGTCTTTATTTTGCTAGAGGTCAGAGAAGGATCTGGCTTCTCCTTTTCTCTCTCTCTCTCTCTCTCTTTTTTTTTTTTTGTTTTTTGTTTTTTGTTTTTTGTTTTTTCGAGGTACGGTCTCACTCTAGCCCAGGCTGACCTGGAATTCACTATGGAGTCTCAGGGTGGCCTCGAACTCACAGCTATCCTCCTACCTCCGCTTCCCGAGTGCTGGGATTAAAGGTGTGCATCCTTATCTCTTGATTAAAGGAGTTTCATAGATATGCTCCCCTTTCCTAGAATTAATGCAAGGATTAAATTTTTTTGTTTATTCTTATTTATTTATTTGAAAGCAACAGACAGAGAGAGAAAGAGGGGGAGAGAGAGAGAATGGGCG
The DNA here is from genome assembly GCF_020740685.1 of Jaculus jaculus. NCBI lineage: Eukaryota > Metazoa > Chordata > Mammalia > Rodentia > Dipodidae > Jaculus > Jaculus jaculus. The sequence continues at coordinate 119,103,473 of NC_059105.1, forward strand.
CGCCAGGGCTTCCAGACACTGCAAACGAACCCCAGACATGTGCGCCCCTTTGTGCATCTGGCTAACATGGGTCCTGGGGAATTGAGCCTCGAACCCCTTCACAGGCAAGGGCTTAACCACAAGGCCATCTCTCCAGTCCTCATGCAAGGATTGAACCTGACCCTGGCATTGTGGCTGGTTAGCTCAGCCGCCAAAATGTAGTAACACAGTTAACTACCTCAGCCCCATTCAGAACCTCTAAATGACCCCCAATTGGTGTCTAGGTAGGTGTTACCCCCTCCTGCCTTCTCATGGGCAGGAGCTCTTCATAATCTCTCTTCTTTCCTTTATTTAATCTAATAAAGCCTCTCTAAAGTCACACACACACACACACACACACACACACATATACACATATACATACACACACACACACACACACACACACACACGCTGAGGGGTAAGAATGTGTAAGTTTAAGTAGGACACACTATACATATTCCTCTTCTAAAGACATATTAGTATATTAGAGATACTAAAACATCCAGAAGTAGCTGGACGTGGTGGCATAGGCCTTTATTTCCAGTACTCGGGAAGCAGAGGTAGGAGAATTGCCAAGAGTTTGAGGCCACCCTGAGACTACATAGTGAATTCCAAGTCAGCATGAGCAAGAGTGAGACCCTACCTCTTAAAAAACAAACAAACACAAAATCCAGAAGAAAACCCATTTGCTGAGAGGAAAAAAATTTGAAGTGCTAATGATGGACATAGGACCTCGTGCATGCTAGACAAGTGCTCTATTTCTGAGCTACAAACCCAGCCCAAGGTAGGGGAAGGTGTAATTCAGTGGTTTCTAAACTTCCTTGACCATAGACCTTTTCTTCAGTCATTTCTTAATGTTTCATTAAACCAGTGCTTGGAAAACTATATTCTATGGAACATTACTCTGACATTTATTAACTGTGCTTACAAACAAGTAGAAATACTACTATGTACTGAATACAAATAGAAATTAATAAATATGTATTAAATGCATTAAAAAAACCTTACAGAAATATACTGAGTAGTGTTGAGTAAGTTTTCTAAAGCCAGCTTAAGGAAACACAACCATCACTCAGCCTTAGCTCAGTGCATGTTAATGAGGTCACTTAGAACACTTCATCAAGTCAAGCCCAAAATACTCTAAGCTTTGATGACCAAGACTACACTTATGAAACATCACACTGACAAGAATGGAAAGCAACTCACCTCACTCTTTCCTTAGAGTCTCCAAATGTTTCCTTCAGGTTTTCCAAGTCAGGATAATAGCTTTCGGGAGGCGAAATGATTTCCACCAAGCCAGAACTGATTTCCTTAGAAAATCTATCATGAGAAAGGTTAGTTGAATTATTTAAAGCCCTGTAGGATTTCATGTACCTAATGCTCAATTTGCTGCATTTAACATAAAATGCATCAGTAAACCTACGTAGCAGGGTATGCTGTGATGGTCACAGTGTGTTCCATAAAATTAGTTCATCACTGGGTTTATTTACCAAAATATTGCAAGTTTCTTTTATGGTAGAAATTTTTAGATCTTCTTTTTCATTTCTTTCAGTAATGCTGTCAAAAGGCAGTGTAAAATGTGACTCCCTTACATAGCAAAAAATCCTACACAACTTGCAAGCATGACATTCCTACAAGTAATCCGAATTTTAAAGATAAATCAAAATATCATAGAAAACAGAGAACTGAAGTGAAGCCAACTAATAAATCTGTGTACAAAGCAAAGGTTTTTAATTCTTAGGAGGCTTCAGTTGTGGGTTAAAGGCTCTGTGTCATTCCAACACACTGCTTTTCATGTGTGTGTGTGGGGGGGGGGGTGATTTATTCTCCTGAGGATATTCAGCAGTGTCTGCAGACATTTTGGTTCTTATGCAGAGTGGCAATATTCCAGTCATTAACAGAGAGACACCCATTCTCCTAAACATTTTATTATGCATGGATAGCCTCCTAAGAAAGAGCAATCTAGCCCCAAACATCCACAGGGCTTGGGATTCTCCTGACTCCACCTCCCGAAGCCAAAGGTATCCACCTGCTTTTGTGTCTGGCTTCCTGAGGGCTCTGCGGATATGAGCTCCAGTGGGTAAGCTGTTGGTGCTGGTTTTTAACATCTAAGCTATCTCTCCAGTCCAGACAGGACCTTTTCCAATGTTCTTAAATAGGTCTTATTATCTCAAATATATTTTCTTTCATATTTGCATGCATGCTTCATTTTTACACATTGCTGCAAAATTCTTATGCAACTGCCTGTCTTTGCATAGAAGTTCCTAGTTCATAATGATACCTTTATTTTTTTTTCCCTGACCTCAGTTTTCCTGTGCTTCAAGGAAGACATGAATCAGCGGAATGACTACACAAAACCTGGCCTGTGGTCTATGGCAAGGGAAGCAGTGGTTAATGCCCTATTCCTTTTACTTAAGAAGCCTACCCAATGTCATTCTGTAAAGAGTGCCAGGATATTTAGCTTCAACATTTTGATAGACAAAGACAGAAATTATTGTAAATCTGGAGTTGGCAACTAATTGTTACTTCTAAGCCTTTAGTAGAAAATGTGGCTTTTAGGAATCAAATCAAATAAAATTCAGAAAAGAAACTTGCATGCAGTCTAATTTTTCTGATATAATCTTTAAACCACTAAGCTAATAATGCAAAAAGTAGTAAAATCTGACAGTTACTAAGCTTTTTACCTGGTAGCTGCTCACAGTAACTGGTCCCCAATCTTGTAGAACAGAATAATATATACAGATGTGGTGCAGCATTGAGGTGTGGAATAACCACAAAAGTATCTGAACTGACTGCAATGAAATGTTTGCTCAGTGGGTAGATGAAAGATTCAAACAGTCTCATAAAACTCTCTCTAAGTATTGCTTTTGACAATGAAGACTTATTTGATAGTATAATAATGTCTTCTATAGTAGAACAAACCAATTATCAGAAAACTAGACATATATAACTACTCTATGAGAATGTAAAAAAGCACAGTCTAATGAACTTCACAGAGTAATGAATGAGGAAGCCAAAAAAAAGCATAATAAAATATTTAAGAGAACGTGTCTTTTATCAAAAAGCCTGAGATAATAGTGAAAATATTTCCATTTGCATATTTAAGGAAGACTTACTCTTTCTCCAGGTTGGCTACAACACCATGCACATAATCAAGATCTGTCTGGGAAAGAGAAAAATAATTATACCTACATTCATGTGTGTGTGTGTGTATGTGTGTTGTTGTTGTTGTTCTTGTTTTGTTTTGTTTTCTTTTGCTTTTGGAGATAAGGTCACTCTAGCCCAGGCAGACCTGGAATTCATTCTGTAGTTCCAGGCTGGCCTTGAACTCACAGCGATCCTCCTACCTCTGCTTCCTGAGTGTTAAGATCAAAGGCATATGACACCACGACCAGCACATTCTTTTTCAAATATATTTATAATTCATTTTTATTAATTTTTTTTTTGTTGTTGTTCATTTTTATTTATTGAGAGTGACAGAAAGAAGAGAGAGAGGGAGAGAGGTAGATAGGTAGAGAGGTAGAGAGAGAGAGAATGGGCACGCCAGGGCTTCCAGCCACTGCAAACGAACTCCAGATGCGTGCGCCCCCTTGTGCATCTGGCTAACATGGGTCCTGGGGAATCTAGCCTCGAACTGGGGTCCTTAGGCTTCACAGGCAAGCGCTTAACCGCTAAGCCATTTCTCCAGCCCTATAATTCATTTTTAATGCTGGACTTAAATGAGACCCATGATTCATGTAACTGAAATACTGTATTAAACTTTCAGAGATTGTTCTATCACACTGCAATTACAAATGTCTTTGAGTACTTACTAGCACAGAACATTAATTTTCTATTCTATTTTTTAAAACACAGGAAGAAAAACTCTCAGAAACTATTAAATACTAAGACTATATAATAAAAAGATGTGAAAGACTTGTTTATGATACTGGTACTAAGAAACCAAATAAAGAGAATGATTACCAGAGTTAAAAATAAATGGTGCCAAGCCAGGTGTGGTGGCTCACAGCTTTAATCGCAGCACTCAGTAGGATCGCTGTGAGTTTGAGGCCACCCTGAGACTACATAGTGAATTCCAGGTCAGCCTGAGCTAGAGTGAAACCCTACCTCAAAAAAACCAAAAAATAAAAATAAAAATAAAGTGGTGCCGCCAAGTATAGTGGCACACAGCTTTAATCCCAGCATTCAGGAGTCAGAGGTAGTGGGATCGCCATGAGTTCAAGGCCACCTTGAGACTACAGAGTGAATTCTAGGTCAGCCTGGACCAGAGTGGGACCCTACCTCAAAAAAACAAAACAACAAACATAAATACATAAATGGTTAAAAGCCAGACGTGATGGTGCATGCCTTTAATACCAGCACTCAAGAGACAGAGGTAGGAGGATTGTTGTGAGTTTGAGGCCACCCTGGGACTACATAGGTCAACCTGGGTTAGAGTGAAACTCTTACCTCAAAAAAACCAACCAAACAAACAAAAATAATGGAAAAAATAAATAAATGGTTAAAATGGACTGGAAAGATAGCAGTTAAGGTGCTTGCCTGTGAAGCCTAAGAACCCAGGTTTGATTTCCCAGTATCCACGTTAAGCCAGATGAACAAAGTGGTGCATGCATCTGGAATTCGTATGCAGTGGCGAGAGGCCCTGGAGCACCTATTCTCTCTATCTGCCTCTCTCTTTCTCAAATAAATAAATAAAATATTTAAAGAATAAATAAATGGCTATGAGATTTATGTACTTTCTGTTCTTGTAAGGTCTTACTCTAGCCCAGGCTAACCTGGCACTCATTCTGTAGTCCCAGGCTGACCTCGAACTCACAATGATTCACCTATCTCAGCCTTCCAAGTGCTGGGTTAAAGGTGTGTACTGCCATGCCCAGCCAGATCTGTGGATATTTAATTTATGAATAATCAAAAATCCAGTTTGGGGATGTAGCTCAGTGGTATAGAGTGCTTGCCATACCTGCCATAAGGCCCTAGCACCACCAAACAAACCCCTGACAATCTACTACTACTCATTTGAAATTCAGTGACAACTTAACTTAGACATGGTCAATTATCAAAACATATCAATGATATAGAGAATATGATGTATGTATGTTATAAGGGTTGTCAAAACATTTAAGACTGGGAGGTTAAAAGTAATAGCTTTCTCGAATATCTAAAATAATACTGAGCAACAAAAATAAGGCTGGTGGTATCACCATACCTGATTTTAACCTATACTACAGAGCCATAATAACAAAAACAGCGTGGTACTGGCACAAAAACAGACATGTAGATCAGTGGAACAGAATAGAGGACCCACATGTAAGCCCAAGTAGCTATAGCCACCTGATATTCGATAAAAATGACAAAAATACTCATTGGAGAAAAGACACCCTCTTCAGCAAATGGTGTTGGGAAAACTGGATATATATCTGCAGAAGGATGAAAACAGATTCTTCTCTCTCGCCATGCACAAGAATTATGTCCAAATGGATTAAAGACCTTAATATCAGACCTGAAACTCTGAAAGTGCTAGAGGAAAAAGTAGGGGAAACCCTTCAACATATTGGTCTTGGCAAAGACTTTCTGAATACAACCCCAATTGCTCAGGCAATAAAACCACATCACTGGGACCTCATGAAATTACAAAGATTTTGTACTGCAAAGGACACAGTGAAAAAAGCAAAGAGGCAACCTACAGAATGGGAAAAAATCTTTGCCAGCTATATATCTGATAGAGGATTAATATCTAGGATATACAAAGAACTCAAAAGTTAAATAATAAGGAATCAAACAAGCCAATCAAAAATGGGCTATGGAGCTAAATAGAGCATTCTCAAAGGAAGAAATACAAATGGCATATAAGCATCTAAAAAAATGTTCTATATCACTAGTCATCAGGAAAATGCAGATTAAAACTACATTGAGATTCCATCTCACTCCTGTCAGATTGGCCACCATCATGAAAACAAATGATCATAAATGTTGGCGGGGATGTGGAAAAAGAGGAACCCTTCTACACTGCTGGTGGGAATGCAATCTGGTCCAGCCATTGTGGAAAACAGTGTGGAGGTTCTTAAAACAGCTAGAGATTGATCTACCATATGACCCAGCTATAGCACTCCTAGGCATATATCCGAAGGACTCATCTCATTTCCTTAGAAGTACGTGCTCAACCATGTTTATTACTGCTCAATTCATAATAGCTGGGAAATGGAACCAGCCTAGATGTCCCTCAACTGAGGAGTGGATAATGAAGATGTGGCACATTTATACAATGGAGTTCTACTCAGTGGTAAAGAAAAATGAAGTTATGAAATTTGCAGAAAAATGGATGGACCTGGAAAGGATTATACTAAGTGAGGTAACCCAGGCCCAGAAAGCCAAGCGCCACATGTTCTCTCTCATATGTGGATCCTAGCTACAGATGATTGGGCTTCTGTGTAAGAAGGAAAATACTTAGTTGCAGAGGCCAGTAAGTTAAAAAGGAGATGTAAAGGGAAGACAAAGGAAGGGAGGAGGGTACTGAATAGGTTGATATTATATATATGTAAGTACAATGATTGAGATGGGGAGGTAATATGATGGAGAATGGAATTTCAAAGGGGAAAGTGGGGGGGGGGGGAGGAAATTACCATGGCATATTTTTTGTATAATCATGGAAAATGTTAATAATTTTTTTTAAAAAAAGTAATAGCTTAACCCTGGAGATTACAGAAGTTTCTAATTATTCAAAGTTGTAAGATATGGGTTTTTGGGTAAATAGTTTAATATCTGTTACTTGAAGTTCCAGTTGTTGCTAAGCTTAAAACTCAAGAGAAGTTTATCTTCTTCATACCATACCCTTCAAACTCAAGAAGGAACTTTGGAACACAGATCAAAATCCTCTGCACTTCCCTTATATAAACCCAAACATTAGTGATCTTGTTTTCTCCTTTCCTTTCCTTTTTTCCTTTCCTTTTTTTTTTTTTTTTTTTTTTTGAAGTAGAATTTCACTCTAGTCCAGGCTGACCTGGAATTCACTATGTAGTCTCAAGGTGGCCTCAAACTCATGGTGATCCTCCTCTTACCTCTGCCTCCCAAATGCTGGGATTAAAGGCATGTGACACCACAACCAGTGAGTGATCTCTTTTTAAACACACTATCACCCACGTGTTTGACCATGAGTGCCTGATCTCTTAGTGGACTATGATTTTAGAGACCGCAATCAAGCATGGTCTATGAACTATGTCAAGTGACATTCTGTATTCAATTTGATAAGCACTTAATAAGAGCCAATGATTTGCTTATCTAAAGAAAAAGGAATACAGCTGGTCCTGAAGGTTCACAGCTGTAATTCCAGTACTTGGGAGGATGAGGTAGTAGGATTACCATGAGTCCAAGGCCAGTCTAGGCTACATAGGGAGTTCCAGGTCAGCCTGGTTCTTTTTTTATTTACTTATTATTTGCAGAGAGAGAGAGAGAATGGGTGCGCTAGGGCCGCCAGCCACTGCAAACAAACTTCATATGCATGTGGCACATTGTACACCTTGCTTTACATGGGTACTGAGGAATTGAACCCTGGTCATTAGGCTTTGCAGGCAAGCATTTTAACCACTGAGCCATTTCTCCAACCCCATTTTCCCTCCTCTTCTCTCCTCCCCTCCCCTCCCCTCCCTTCACCTCTCTCCCTTCCTCCCTCCCTCCCTCCCTCGCTCTCCAGGAATAGGAGGTACTTGGTCAGGTGGGAGTAAAACAAAGGAGTTTCTAGAGAATCAAGTGCTCTTCATAGCTAAGTAAAACTTTGTATTTTTATGCTAAAATGAAGAGATATTGCTAGTATGTGCTAAAATATGGATGATCCTTGAAAACACTGAGTGAAAAAAATCATTTGCAAAGGACCACATACAGTATCATGGCATTTATAAGAGCTATCTGGAGGAAGGTCTATAGGGGCAGAAAGCATATTACACTTGTGTAGGGCTGAGGAGAATGGAGAAATGAATGGGCAGTGGCCTAGAAGGGTGATGAAAATGCTATACAACACACTGACATGACAACAGCATAGGCCTGGCTTTAAATGAGTAATTTTTTATTTTGAGGTAGGGTCTCACTCTAGTTCAGGCTGACCTGGAATTCACTATGTAGTCTTAGGGTGGCCTCAAACTCACAATGATCCTCCTACCTCTGTCTCCCAAGTGCTGGGATTAAAGGCATGCACCACCACATCCAGCATAAATGGATTAATTTTTGTTTTATGTGAATTACAAAAAAGCAGGGAGTAAAGCTAAATGCAAAAAAACAAGGATTTCATGTTGTACATATGCAAATGTGGAGGGACAACATCATCCAGTTTCTCTCTGGGGTAGATGTGTAAAACACCAAATACATACAAAAGTGGGCCTAGGAGGAGGGGCTGGAAGTCTTGGGCTACTCTCCCCCCACAGAAAGTTCAGCTAGCAACTACACACAGACACGACCATCGGGAAACCCCAGCACTTAAGACAGCTGCTGCCAGGGCCTCTCTCCCCATGAGCACAAGGCACATGGAGAGAATGTCCAGCTCCTACAAGGGATGGAAAACCAGGGGCAGTCACCAGCTTCCCTAGCATCCCAAGTCCACTCTGGTCTCACTGGGGCTACTGGGGAAAATGGCACAACTACACTACCTAGGTCTGGTAGAAACAGAGCTCCCCATAACATCCATTCTGATTGCGGTGGGTGATTGTTAGATCAACTGATGTGACCCACCCACAAAACTGAATCGCTCACTTGCAGAAGCACTGCGGAAGTTCAACCTAGAGTCCCTGGAAGGTCGTGTCTCCATGCCCATGTGCAGACCATCATGCACAGACCCTGTCCAAGCAAAACAGCATACAACTCTACACTTTGCAAAAGCACAGTAGTCAACCTGCTTAGTCTAAGTCAAACAGTAGAGCTCCTTAGCCAAAAAGCCCTCCGAAGTCCATGCCACCTCCACACATTTCTGAGGCTTGGGGCTAAAGTTCTTTGACCTCAACTCAGCCAAAAATGTTCCCCACAGCATCACCCTGGTAGGAAAGCAACTCTCAACTGTTCATTTCTAAGGAGCACATCTCTGATAACACATATCTTAAGTAGTAACTTTTTTTAAAAAAAGTATTTATTTATTTATTAAGAGAGAAAGCTATAGAGAGAGAATAGCACGACAGGCCCTCTGCCACCTTGTGCAGCTGACTTCAATGAGTACTGGGGAATCAAACCTGGCTTCTTAGGCTTTGCAGGCTAGCATTTTAACTGCTAAGCCCTCTCTCCAGCCCTATATCTTTATTTTTAAGAGACGTGACCACAACACGTTCTACAGGCTGAGCTCAAACTCTAGGACTTAAATCATGTTCCCACCTCAGCCTGGGCCCCTTGCTTTAGAGTAAATGAGAGTGTGTGTGTGTGTGTGTGTGTGTGTGTGTGTGTGTGTGTGTGGTGTATCAAACCCAGGGCCTTATGCCTGGCAGGCAAGGCATTTGCCACTGAGCTATGTATTCTCAGCCTAACTTAAAGGCTTTTTTTCCTAGAACATTTTCTTTCAACACTTGAACATTATTGACAATTCTTCTGTAGTCCCCATATATCAAACTAACTTCTGTAGATGGTTCTTTAATATCTGGTGCCTTTTGTTTTAGTTATCTAGCATATGGTGTGGGGGGGATGGGTGTATGGGTATGCATGTGTACATGTGCTATATGCACGTGTGTTTGCAGATATGTGTACCCCATGCTTACGTGTGTGGATGCCAGAAGAGGAGGGTGGGTGTCCTATCACTCTTCTGTCTTACTTCCATGAGATGAGAATCACTGAACCCAGCGCTCACTGTACCTTCCCTTCCTTGACTGGCTAACCAGAGCCCCAGTGCTGGATTTACAAGCATGTGCAGCCCCACTTGGCTTTTTACATGGGTGCTGGGGACCAAACTCAAATCCCCATGCTTGTGCAGCAGGTCTCTTATCTGATGAGCCACCTCCCAGTGTTGTTTTTAATTTTATAAGTTTATTAGCATGTGCATGTTTTGTGATGTGCATGTGTGTGTATGTACGCAAACATGTATACATGCAGAGGCCAGAGGATGATGCTTGCTATCTTTCTCAGTTGCGCTCCACCTTATTATTATTACTGACAACTTCCATAATTATAGACAATAAACCATGATAATTCCCTCCCCCCCAACATTCCCCTCCACAACTCTACTTTCCAGCATATCCCCTCCCCCTCTCAGTCTCTTTCATTTTGATGTCATCATCTTTTCCTCCTATTATGATGGTCTTGTGTAGATAGTGCCAGGCACTATGAGGTCATGGATATCCAGGCCATTTTGTGCCTGGCAGAGTGCATTGTAAAGAGTCCTACCCTTCCTTTGGCTCTTACATTCTTCCAGTCAATTTTTCTACAATGGATCGAACCTGAGCCTTGGAAGGTGTAATAGAGATGTTTTAGTGTTGAGCGAGTGCTCTTTCAATTTTTGTCAGCACTGTGGTACCTTCTGAGTCACCTCAGAAGTCACTACCACCTGAAAAGAGAAGCTTCTCTAACCAAAAATGAGAGTTGCATTAATATATGGGTATGAACATTAAGAAAAGTGCTAGCAAAGCAGTTTGATGAGTATAATGTATGCATTTAGCCAGACACCAGGAGGCGTTAGTTACACCCACAGCGCTCATGACTTGCCCAGCCATAGGTTTTCAGTATCAGGAATATTCCTCCTGTGCAGCAAGCCTCCAGTCCAAGTAGAGAGTGGTTGATTTCCCCCACAACAGACATGCTACTATTGCACCCATTGGCTCATTTGGCCTGGCTGGACAAATTTAAGGCTTGCAATGTCCACTGGTGATTTCTCTCTCCCATTGAACTGCATGCAGCATAGCTGTTTCCAGCTTTCTGTCAGTTGGTCTACATGGAGGTGGTTTTCAGCTCAGCTCCAGCATTATCTCACAGTGACCTTGCAGCATAAGTATGTGGAGTCTTCAGCAATAGGGTCTTACCATCTACTCCTAGTGGGAAATCAAGAGCCGTGGCAATGGCCTGTAATGTTTGGGAGTATCAGTGACCTCCCTGGCCAATAACTCTGACACTGAAAATTTTCTAGTAATAATCTATGGCTTCTGTGTTTGCCACTGTCCAAAGAAGCAGGTTTCCATATTTAAATAGTAATTTTGCTTGACCTTGGAGCCCAGCATACAGCTTTGCCCAACTGTAGATCTCACATGGTGGGACTGTGACTTGGCCCAACCAGAAGCCATCACATTATCAGCCAGCAATACATCCAACCACAGAACTCACTGTCTGATCAGTGTCACCAGTTGGCCCTTCCAGGAAGAAGTACTAGAAGATTACTAGTGAACTTGTGTCCTTATCAAATGATACCAATTAAGGCCAGAAGAGGGAGCTGTCTTCCCAAGCTACAAAAAACAACTCCTAGACACCAGTGCTCAGGAGCAATCAGGGACTCATCACATCCCCACCAACGCACACCTTCACCACCAAAACCAATCAATCAAACAACAAAAACATACCTACTGCACCTCTAACAGAGATCTATGAAACAACCGGCAAAGAAGTCAGAATAATCCTCTTAAAGTAGTCCACTGAAACACAAGAATAAATGGATAGAAGAAATTACCCAAGCCTAGTGTTACAGGCCTGTAATCCCAGCTACATGGAGAATAGCAAGAGGATCACAAGTTCAAGGCCAACCTGGCAACTTAGTGAGTCCCTTTTTTTTTTTTTTTTAACTTTTAAAGAGGGCTGAGGGACAAGTACTAAGGGTTCAAGCTTCAGTACTGGGAGAGGGAAAAAAAATGTGGAAAATACATAGAAAAAAGCAAGAATAAGAGAAGTCTTTAAAAAACTCAAATGGACGTTGTAGAAAATAAAAAAATGACTGAGCTAAGAAGTTTAATAGAACAATGGCAACAGTAAGTTTGATGAAGTAGAGTGAGTTAACTAGCTAGAAGACAGAACTTTGAAATTATCCAGTCAGCAGAAGATATAAAAAGACAAAAGAATGAAAAAAAGTAAGACAGCCTATGTCAATTACAAAAGACCATCAGGAGGCTAAGCCTGCACACAGAGCTGCAAAGAGAAAAAGAGAAGGGACCAGAAAGACTATGTATATTAGGGATAGATGCCAACATCCATGTGCTGACAACACAGAGGTCTGAAAAGCCAACTCACAGACTTAACAACACACATAAGAAGACTATCAAAAGTCAAAAACAGAGCCAGGCATGGTGGCACACACCTTTAATTCCAACACTCAGAAGGCAAGAGGTAGGAGGATTGCTGTGAGTTTGCGGCCACCCTGAGACTACATAGTGAATTCCAGGTTAGCCTGGGCTAAAGTGAGACCCTACCTTGAAAAAAAAAAAATCAAAAACAGGGCTGGACAGATAGCTTAGTGGTTAAGGTGCTTGCCTGCTAAACCTAAGAACCCAGGTTTGATTCTCCAGGTTCCACATAAGCCAGATGCACAGGGTGGCACATGCATCTGGAGTTCGTTCGCAATGGCTGGTGGCCCTGGCATGCCCATTCTCTCTCTCTCTCCATGTCTCTAGTAAATAAATAAACAATTTTTTAAATACTTAAAAATAAATAAATAAATAACCCTGTATCATACCAACTAACCCATTTTTAAAAAATCAAAAACAGAAAAATTCTGACCAGATGGAGCTAAGAAACATCACATAAAAAGGAGCATCAACACAATTATCAGGAGAGTTATCAGTGGAAACCTGATCAGTCAGGAGAGTGAAATGTTATATTCAAAGTGCCAAAGGGAAAAAACTGATAACCAAGAATACCCAGTAAAGATGTCTTTCAGAGATGGATAAACAAAAATTTCCTAAGACAAAAGATAAGGGATCCACATACGTGTACCATGGAACACACACTCACATACACACATACACATAACAACACACATATATACACGCACCCCTAAGGGGTTTGCTAGAGGGAGTTCTTTTTGCTGGAACATAGAGCTCTAGTTAACAGCATACAACATATCAAAGAACAAGTTCAGTAGCATAAGTAGATAGTCATATTCAGAATACTCTAGGACTACGATGTGTACAACAACTTTATCCTCAGTACAATGGTTATTAAAAACTTAGATAAAGGGCTGGAAAAATGCCTTAGAGGTTAAGTGCTTGCCTGTGAAGCCTAAGGACCTCAGTTCGACCACGTAAGCCAGATGCACATGATGGCACACACATCTGGAGTTCGTTTGCAGTGGCTGGAGGCCCTGATGTACCCTTTCTCTCTCTCTCTCTCCCTCTCTCTCTCCCTCTCTCTCTCTCTCTCTCTCTCTCTCTCTCTCCCTCCCTCCCTCCCTTCCTTTTTCTCTTTTTGTCTGTCCCTCTCAAATAAATAAAAATAAACAAAAAATTAAGAAAGCTTAGATAAATTAAGTTTTCAAAGTATAAGCATTACAAAACAATATAAATTCTCTCATCACACACCTTTGATCCCCACATTTGGGAGGCAGAGGTAGGAGGATCACTGTCAGTTCATGGTCAGCCTAGGACTACAGAGTGAGTTCCAGATCCATCTGGGCTAAAGTGAGACCCTACCTTGAAAAACAAATAAAACATAAATAAATAAAAATAAAGTGTAGGAGGGAAAAAATAAAGTGTAGAAGGTGATGTCTGCAATCCAAGTTAAGTTGTTACCAATTTCAAATAGGTTCTAAGTTGCTCTATGTAGAGCAAAGTGAATCTCTTTAGAAAGCATAAAAAAAAAATAGAAAGCATTCAAAGCATACTGCTCTATCAAACTACAAGAGAAGACAGGAAGAAAGGAATGAAGTATATGCAAAACAACCAGGAAACAGTGAGCAAAACAGCAGCAGTAAGTCTTCAGCAAGTATCTTGAATGAAGATGATTTCAATTTTCCTATAAATAGATACACAGTGACTGGACAGACTGAAAAGCAAACACAAATACACCAATTCCAATACCCAACTGTATGCTGTGTACAAGAGACTACAGTGAGGGGATGGAAAAAGATTCCAAGCAAATGAAAACAAAGACACAGCAGGAGTTCCCATACTTGCATTAGACAAAAGAAGATTCAAGTAAGTTAACTATAAAAATAGACAAAGGTTGCCGGGTATGATGGCCTTTAATCCCAGCACTCAGAGGTAGAGGTAGGAGGATCATCGCAGTGAGTTCAAGGTCACCCTGAGACTCCATAGAGAATTCCAGGTCAGCTATTCCTGGACTAGAGAGAGAGAGAGAGAGACCCTATCTCAAAAAAAAAAAAAAAATAGACACAGGTCATTAAATGACAAAGGGGTCTATTGGACATCAGACCATGCAACTGTAGAAAGCAAATATGGAAGCATCTGAAGTATGCAACATAAGAGACCACCAAAGACTGCCACTGTGGCTGCTCAGACCTCGCCTGATGTGATCTTGAGGAATTGTGTGGCTTACATCTATTACACCCTGTGCAGTGTCCTCTGTGCATGTGTGGCCTGCTCCAGTAGACTCAGAGATGTTACTTTCTGTGTAATATCCTCCTTTTAAGAAATCTCTTTTGCAATTTCCAGCAGCTGTTTGGGACTTCCCCTTGTGCACTGTGATACAGAAAGTTGAGACAACCACATCCTGTGTGGTGTGCTGTCCAGTGCCTGGGAACAGTTGGTTCATACATTTTGACCTCTTTTCTGGTTGATTATATTGGGAAGATAAGCCCAGCTCTTGTTAAACTCATAGCTGGAAACAGATGTTATTTTATATAAAAAGGAACTACTGCAAATTCTAGAAAGAAAGTCTGTACATGTAACAAATCAACAGGCCCAAGAGGCCAGTCATGTGCCAGAACAGAGCTAGGAACTTGTAATACATTTTAATTCTCTGGATTCAAGGAAAAACTATTACTATCCACATCAGTCTTGGTAGCTTTTACTTTAAGTTAAACATAGATACTCCAATAAAGGCAAGCAAATATCATAGTATTTTTGTTATTTTTACCAGTTTCTAAAATGGTCCAGTACGGAAAGATGAGTCAGAAAGAGGAAGTTAAAAGGTTAGAACAAAAGAAAAGAGGGAGGGGGATTTCTTCATTTGGCCTTTCCTTGTCTTGAGCAACATGCTAATGCCACAGCAATGTTTCCAAACACCTATTAACACTCATTTAGTTCAAAATGTATTCATTAACTGCTTCTATGAACATCCCAACCAAAAACGCAGCTGGATTATGACAACAGTTTCCACCCTTGGCAAAGCTGCCAGTGGGATCCTTTCAAAAGGTAAAATCATGTTATTCTCACCCAAAATCCAGTCATGAGTAGTCACAAAATAATATCAGAGAAATCTAAATGGAGCCATTCTAGAAAATTACTGACAGAACTGTCATCAAGTGTCCATGTTCATGAAAGGCATGAGAAGACGAGGAGCTATCATGAATGGAGGAAACAGAAGACTGGGTACAGGATGGAGGTCCCAGAAACATGACCAAACAGAAAGATGACTTAACAGAAACAACGTGAGCTCCAAATAAAGTCTGCCATTGAAAGTAATTCAGGGCTGGAGAGATGGCTTAGTGGTTAAGGCTTTTGCCTGCAAAACCAAAGTAAAAGTTCAATTCCCCAGGACCCACGTAAGCCAGATGCACAAGGTGGCGCATGCGTCTGGAGTTCATTTACAGCAGCTGAAGGCCCTGGCATACCCATTCTCTCTCTCACCCCTGTCTACCTGCCTTTCTTTCTCACACACTCAAATAAATAAAGTAAGATAAGGGAACAGATGTGAGGGGCTAGAGAGATGGCTTAGCTGTTAAGGCACTTTCCTGAAAAGCCTAAGGACCCATGTTCTACTTTCCCAGATCCCACCTACGCCAGATGTACAAAAGTGAGACAAGTGCAAGCTCGCACATGCCCACTAGGTGGAAGAAGTGTCTGGAGGTCAATTTCAGTGGCTGAGGCCCTGGCACACCAATTCTCTCTCTCTCTCTCTCTCTCTCCCTCTGTCTCTTTTTCTCTGACTCTCTGTCTCTGGCTCTTTCTAAATTAAAAAAAAGAGAGAAAGAAAGAGAACAGATGTAAACATGTAAACAAGTGTTATTAAAAAAATATACTTAAGCCAGGAAGGGTGGCCTTTAATCCCAGTACTTGGGAGGCAAAGGCGGGAGTATCGCTGTGAGTTTGAGGCTACCCTAAGACTACATAGTGAATTCCAGGTCATCCTGGGCTAAAATGAGACCCTACCTCAAAGAACAACAACAAAAAAAAAGAAAGAAATTGATTTGGGGGCTGGAGAGATGGCTTAGTGGTTAAGGCATTTGCCTGCAAAGACAAAGGAACTCAGTTCGATTCCCCAGGACCCACGTAAACCAGATGCACAAGGGGGTGCATGCATCTGGAGTTTGTTTGCGGTGGCTAGAGGCCCTGGCGCACCTATCTCTCCTTCTCAAATAAATAAATAAAAAGAAAAAGTATAACCAGGAGTGGTGGCACATACCTTTAATCCTAGCACTGAGGAGGCAGAGATAGGAGGATTGCTGTGAGTTCAAGGCCACCCTGAGACTACATAGTGAGTTCCAGGTTAGACTGGGCTACAGTGAGATCCTACTTCGAAACACCAAAAAACAAAAAAAAAAAAAAAAAAGTATAATATTAGCTGGGTGTGGTGGCACCGCCTTTAATCCCACCACTTGGGAGGCAGAGGTAGGAGGACTGCTGTGAGCTCAAGGCCAGCCCGAAACTACATAGCTAATTCCAGGTCTATCTGAGCTAAAGCAGACCCTACCTCAAAAACCAAAAAAGAAAAGAAAAACAAAGTGTATTATCAGCCGGGTGTGGTGTCGCACGTCTTTAATCCCAGCACTTGGGAGGCAGAGGTAAGAGGATCAGAGTGAGCTCAAGGCCCATTAGGGACTATGAACAAGTTCCAGGTCAGCGTTGGCTAGAGTGAGAACCTACCTCAAAAAAAAAGTACATTATCAGGTTCTTTTTCTGGTTTTGGCAATTGCATTGCAGCTACCATAAATTGTTAGCATTATAACGGGCTGAATGAAAAGAATGTTCTTTATAATTTTGCAATTTTTTTCTAAATCTAAAATTATTCCAAAATAAGCTTTTAAAAGTGTCTGAAAAACAGTAAGTCAAGTAGCTTCTCTTTGAAATTCTCAATAAGTTTTTCATCTTAGCAAAACAGACTACTGCCTATTATCCTGGATAGAACTTAACTTGACTGGAATACAACCAACCCCAGCCATTTATCACAAAACCTATAATAATTACCACTGGCATTTACCAAAACAAGGGGAAGACTGAAAACAAAGCAAAATTCTCTTTTTGTTTTGGATTTTCTTGTTTGTTTGTTTACAGTTTTTTCGAGGTAAGGGTCTCACTCTTAGCCCAGGATGACCTGGATTTCATTATGTAGTCTTAGAATGGCCTCAAACTCATACCTCTGCTTCCCGGGTGCTGGGATTAAAGGTGTGTGCCACCACACCTGGCTTAGCAAAGTTCTTACAATGAGCTAAAGCATCCAGGTGTTCTGTCTACCCCATCCTTTTCTGACTGCAGCCTACCACTGAGCTCCGGCCATTCCCCGGCCCTTTCTAGCTGTCTGATAAAACCCAGCCAGGCATGGTGGTGCATATCTTTAATCCCAACACTTGGAAGGCTGAGGTAGGAGGATCTCCATGAGTTTGAGACCACTCTAAGACTACATAGTGAAATCCAGGTCAGCCTGGGTTAGAG
The DNA here is from genome assembly GCF_020740685.1 of Jaculus jaculus. Classification (NCBI taxonomy): domain Eukaryota; kingdom Metazoa; phylum Chordata; class Mammalia; order Rodentia; family Dipodidae; genus Jaculus; species Jaculus jaculus. The sequence goes on from NC_059105.1 coordinate 119,121,199, forward strand.
TGAGACCCTACCTCGAATAACAAAATAAATAACAAAAAAAAACCAAAAAAACATCTCAGCAAGGCTGGGGCTCAGGGCCTTTCCATGTACAATTCTCCTGCTTTTATTGCTCCACTGATGCCTCCTTTAGTCCTTTGCCAAATGTCCTGTCTATCTAATAAAGTCCTGCCACACAGCCATGTACTAACCACTGAATTTCTTTCTCATGGTGCCTGCTACAGATCTGGGTTCTATTTGTTCTTCTCTATAAGTGTCAATAGGCAGAAGTTTTATTTTATTTGGTGATATGCCTACCACTTAGCATCTTTTCATTTAATATTTGTTGACTCATGAACAAATTTTATAGAGTAATATATGTGTGTGTGTGTGTGTATATATATATATATGTATGTATATATATATACACACACACAGAGACATATATATAATTTTCTCAATAATCATATTATAAATCATACATACAAATATCTTAAAAATCCAACTGCTGGGCTGGAGACATGACTTACTGGTTAAGGCGCTTGCCTGCAATGGCAAAGGACCTAGGTTCGATTCTCTAGGAAAGGCAGATGCACAAGGTAGAATATGCATCTGGAATTCATTTGCAGTGACTGAAGGTCCTGGCGTGCCTAACCTATCTTTCCCTCAAGTAAATACCTTTTTTAAAAAATTAAGTATCTAGCTGCTGGCAAATTATAGGCAAAAATACTACTGATACACCAGTATGGTAATCTATAATTTAAAAATCAAGAGCAGACCCATTAAATTCTCTCTAAATTAATAATGCTTATCCCAATTAACCTGTGCTGACTTCACTCTCTGCTGGAGAACCCGCTTTTCTTTTTCAGATGGGAGCAAGACCTGAGGAGATAAACGACCAGTGCACTTCACCACAGCCCCAGCTGAAACCACAGAGGAACAAGGGAAATGAGCAAGAGTGCTGCTTTCTCAGGGAACCTGAAATCAGCACAAGGGTGAAGGAGACAGACACTGAGGATACATAACTCCTACCAAAGCAGAGATCTGGAGGCTCATAAGAGCCCATTACTGAAGTACACTTAAAACGCACCTAACATTGCTCAGGAAATTCTATAGCAGAGGAGATGGAAGGATTGTTAGAGCCACAAGTTGGGATATTTTGCACAAACATTGTCTCTCCCCCATAACTGACTGTTGCCCCATACTGCATGACCCATAATCCCCATGGGGTTGACCTGCATGCCCAACAAGGAGGGCCCCTTAGGAAAAGGGGCAGGGAGAAGGGAAAGGATAATACCAACATGTGGTGTTTACAAACTAAGTATGTTCATAACTAATAAAAATAAATTAAAATAAAATAAAATTTAGTCTACTTTAAAATAAAAAGAGCCAGGCATAGTGACACATGTGTTTATCCCAGCACTTGGGAGGCAAAGGTAGGAGAGTCACCATGAATTCAAGGACACCCTAAGACCACATACTGAAAAACCATGCTGGGTGTGGTGGCGCACACCATTAGTCCCAGCGCTTGGGAGGATTGCCGTGAGTTCAAGGCCACCTTGAGACTACACAGTAAATTTCAGGTCAGCCTGAGCTAGACTCTACCTCAGATAACCAAAATAATTAAAAAAGAAAAAAAGAAGAAGAAGAAACCCTTCAAGGGGCTTACTGCTGAAGCCTTGGTTGCCAGCTGGTGGAGACATTGAGAGTTGAGGGGTCTATAAGGCCCTAGGGTGGGGAGGGGAAGCTACTACTGTTGTTTGGTAGTTAGTGTCTTTCTTCAAATTGACCCCATACTTCACTAAAAGTCTCGTGTTAGTTATCAATAATGATCATAAACCAAGGAACAAATAGTGCTACTAAAATTTTCCTAGGAAAAAAAAATCAAGAGCAGAAGCGATGGAAAACCAATCAGCACATTGAGAGAGATGGCAGTCACTGGCCTAACTCCACTCTGCTCTGCTCTGGCTGTTTTCCCTCTGGAGTCAATTTCTTAGCAGTTACTCTGGATTCTAGGAGCAAAGGAACTAACTGATCAATAAACATTTCTTTTTTTTTTTTTTTTGGTTTTTCAAGGTAGGGTCTTGCTCTAGCCCAGGCTGACCTGGAATTCACTATGTACACTCAGACTAGCCTTGAACTAACAACTACCTCTGCTTCACGAGTGCTGGGACTAAAGGCATGTGCCACCATACCCAGCCTTCAATAAACATCTTTTTGATAAGGAACCAAAATTACCCCAAAACAATAACAAGCTCTCAGGATAGATTAAGCCCCAATGGAAGACAATTACCTCTGATGATCAGGCTGCCACCCAGAGCAGGATTAATCACCTCACAAGAACCAGTGTGTCAGTGATGACAATGTCTCTGGAACACCTTGCAGAACCAGAACTAAGACACTGATCTGTCAGACCATGGGCTTGATGTGCTCTGTCAGCTGTATAAATCCCACCTCCTTCCTCTGCTTTCCTTTCCTTGGCTACAAAAATCAGCCAGCTCCTTGAACCCCTTTAACATGGACACACTGATAAAGTTCCTTCCTCTGCCCTCACCACTGCTCCCTGGAGGGGTTAGCTGAGGTTAATCCATTGGAACCCTGAAGCTGAGGCTTGTGCCCTAAACTCTGGTAATACTATCAATCGACTTAATAAGCGTCTGTGTAAAAACATGCCACCTGATAGAAGAATCCATGCTCTGTAAGCACATCAAAAGCACTATCCCGAGTAGACTACACACTGGGCCATAAACAAGTACTAAAGGACTAAAATCATACAAAGGACAGAGAACATACAAACTACGTGCTCTGCTATAGAGTTGAACTGGCTATCAACAACAACAGGAAGTTAAGAAATTCTCAAGGAGATATAAACATAAAAACACTTTTCAAAATAATCCATGAATGAAGAAGAAACTACAGAGGAGTTAGCTGTGTTCTGAGCTGAATAAAAATTAAACATGTCATGCCTCTAACTTACAGGTTAGGCCCAAGGTGGTGCAAGGAGGGAAATCTGTAGCTTTAAATTGCCTATATTACAAAAGGAAATGGCTTTCCCGCCAGCAATGCATGGATTTACCATTAGAACAAAACTAAAAGTAGATAGCAGGAGAAATAATCAAGCTCAGTACAGAAATTAATGCAACAGAAAATAGAGAGATGATGGACTGGGAGATGGCTCAGCAGTAAAGGACGCTTACTTACAAAACCTGCCAGCCCAGCCTTGATTCCTCGGTACCCACATGCCAGATACACAAACTGGCACTGGGGAGATGGCTCAGCAGTTAAAGCTACTTGCTTGCAAAGCCTCTTGTCTCAAAGTTCAATTCCCCAGCCACCCTCATAAAACCAGATGCACAAAGTGGCAAGAAGTTCTGGTGTACCCATATTCATTCATTCGTTCTCTATCTCTCCCCCCACCCAAATAAATAAATATTTTTAAAAAAAGAAAGAAAATGTAGAAGTGATAGTCACGAAATATTTTTCTACTTCATTTGCCAGCCAGCTAGCTAGAGCTAAAAGACTAAAAGGTCTCAGGGAAGGAAATGGGAAGAAAAAAAAGGGGGGCTGGAGCTAGGAGAATGGAACGAGGACATTAATTAGCAGAACAAACTCTGTAGCACTACTGCACTGTGTAACAAGAACTTTTTTTTTTCCAAAAAAAAAAAACTGAACCAATGATTAGAGAGAATCTTGTGCAATATTGGAACTCAAATTTAGGGGCTTCATTCTGTAATGGATTTTTTCTTCTTTTTTTGGTTTTTCGAGGTAGGGTCTCACTCTAGCTCAGGCTGACTTGGAATTCACTACGCAGTCTCAGGGTAGCCTTGAACTCGTGGCAAACCTCCTACCTCTGCCTCCAAGTGCTGGGATTAAAGGTATGCAGCACCACGCCCAGCTTAAAAGAAAATTTTAAAGTAATCAATCTTTTTTTTTTTTTCCTTCAAGGTAGGGTCTTACTCTAGCCCAGGCTGACCTAGAACTCAACAGCAATCCTCCCAAGTGCTATGGCTAAAGACATGTGCCACCATGCCTGACCATTTTTTAAAAATAATGACCAGCGCTGAGAAATATAAGCTGGAACTGAGCTAGATGCCTCCTCCCTATTAACTAGCTGTTAGGATGCTGGAAAGCACTATCCAGCATGAAGCCTTTGGGAGGAGAAAAGGCATCCATCATGTTAATCAACAGTGGACCCTGCAAGCTGGATGGCTGGCCAGGAAGCTAAATGTACCAACTGGTGTAAGGTGGCATGTCTGTTTGGGGGGAAACTAATTACTCTCTGATTGAATCTGAGGCATGTTCCACAGGAGGAATCCATGCCTAGTACTAAAAACTTAACCAAAAGCCTATGGCTGAGGAGCTCATAGCCCTAACGGGGAAAGTACTAAGTACTGTTGTCTGGTTAAATGGTATTATTATGAGCACCAAATACTTAATGTTTATGCTATACATTAATGCTACTCTACTCTCACTTTTTGCTAGAGCACTTTCTCTTTGTACCACTGAGGTGATTGAAAAATGGCCAAAGTGCTAAGAAGCAACACTGGGGTGTTTAGTTCTAAGTGAGACACCTTTTTTTTTTTTAAAGTGTTTTGAGGTAGGGTTTCACTCTAGTCCAGGATGATCTGGAATTCACTATATAGTCTCAGAGTGGCCTCAAACTCACAGTGATCCTCCTACCTCTGCCTTCTAAGTGCTAGGATTAAAGGTGTGTGCCACCATGCCTGACTAAGTGAGACATCTCTATCACACCGTCCAAAGCTCAGGAACCATTACAGAAGAGGTGGTGGAAAGAATACAAGAGCCAAAGGAAAGGAGAAGAGTGCTTACAATACTGTCTTCCAGATACAAAGTGGCCTTGATATTTTGGACCTCACAACGGCTGACACTACCTACACACAAGACTTGCATAACAGAAGGGTGGGGGGGGGGGATGATGACATCAAAATAGAAGAGAAACTAGTTAAAAAGATTCAGTGGAAGAGAGCTTTGGAAGGGGGAGAGGACAAGTGCTGAGAGAGTATTATGATCATAGTATATTGTCTATAATTCTGGAAGTTGCCAACAAAAAGTTTTAAAAAATATAATAAAGTAATGCCCAAAATACAAATGGGTAATTATGAGGGCTTCAGAAAGCATTACAGTGAGGGCCACTGACTCTGAGGTTGGTGCACACCTCAGGTGCCCAGGGTAGCAAAAGTTCAAAACCGTCTAGGAAACTAAAACCTGACTGAAAGCATGATGCAGTATCTAACTAGGAATGACTGAACCATTAGAGTAGAGTTTGGGTAAGCCTGGAGGATGGTTAAAAAGCCCTTGCTTGCAAAGCCTGACGTCATGTACCCACATAAAGCCAGATGTACCAAGTAGGGCATGTGTCTGGAGTTTGTTTGCAGTGGCAGGAGGCCCTAGACACCCATTCATATATATTCTTTCTCTTTCCGTCTGGCCCTTGAAAATAAACAAACATTTTTTTGTTTTAAAAATAGTTGGGTTGGTGAAAAGAACTGACAGGATTTTCTACTTTTCCTCCTGGAAACCACACAATTATCAGTGAGGACCAGTAAGAACCACTGTGAATCATGACTGTTGGGTTTCTCACTTTGGAGAAGAGTTTTAAAATTAAGGAATGAGGGCTGGAGAGATGGCTTAGTGGTTAAGCGCTTGCCTGTGAAGCCTAAGGACCCCGGTTCGAGGCTCGGTTCCCCAGGTCCCACGTTAGCCAGATGCACAAGGGGGCGCACGCATCTGGAGTTCGTTTGCAGAGGCTGGAAGCCCTGGAGCACCCATTCTCTCTCTCTCCCATCTGTCTTTCTCTCTGTGTCTGTCGCTCTCAAATAAATAAATAAAAAATTTATAAAAAAAAATTAAGGAATGAGTGAAGGCTAGAGCAGGCCTTGTGAAACTAGAATTAGAAGTATTATTATAAATTCATGATGATTTGATATACAGATAAAAGACCACAAATGTATAAAAGTGGGGCATATCTCCACCGGAAGGGTCAGAAACAATGATCTTTTAAGAGCAGTGAGCATCCTTACAGATTGTTATTAGTTACTTTATCATTGCTGGGACAAGACATCTAACCAGAAACAACTTGGGAAAGGGGTTATTGTGGCTTACAGTTCCAAGGTGCAGGAAGCTGGCATTGTATTAGCAGGGAGAAACCAAAGAGAAAACAGCAAGCAGGTAGGATTGTTACACCTCAACTCACCCTCATCCCTTCATGACACTTCCTCTAGCAAGATTCCTCTCAAAAATTCTACAACTTCCTAGAACAGTGCTACCGCCTGGGAATAAGTATTCAAGCACATGGGCTTATGGGGGCCATTTTATATTCAAACCACCAGAGTCTGATCCAATCTTGAATACAAAGAAGCAGGTCTTAGAAAGGTGTCTGACTCCAGGGCTAGGGCAAGGGAAATACAAGATTAGTCCAGAACACTGGGAAGCAGAGGAGAGGGAACAATGTGGCTGCAGCAACAAACTTGGCATAAAACACACCCCACAGACAACTTTCATAACATGGATTTTAGCTTCCTAAAAGTTAAAATACACAGGAAATAATGGTTCCTGCTGTATTAAGATATATAAGAGAAAATAATAAAACTAAAAATGCCAAAGTTATCTAATCAACTCCATCTTCAGCTACTGTAGTCATTTATAAATTTACCTGCTTTGTAAATTCTTACCCATAGGCAACTAGCACTGTTAACACCAACTGAATAAAGAATATAAAGTAGGCATTAAGGCCTCACACATCCTTACTGTAGAACACAAAGTTGAATGTGTTATGATTATTAAAAGGAACTGAAAAAAAGACTGAATAAAAATAAAACTTCACAGTGCATAGAAAATAAGAAGCAGGAAATTTTATAACTCAGTTTTCCTGAGACTGTGGTTGCTCTGTTAACATGGTAAATTGCTCACATCACTGTAAAATCTAAACTCGGGTTCTCTCATTAGGAACTTAAAAACTAAGCGCGGGCTCTGGAGCATCTCTAGTCAAACCACAACAATGCAGACTGGGATATCAAGAACATGCTCTCTAAGGTCTTCATTCTTTCCAAATGCTCAGCATCCAGTCCTTACAACACAGCCTATCAGTGCTGAGCCACATGTTGCCTAACCTTACCTCAAAAACTCACCTCATCTCTAATCCACCCCAAATCTAGCCTTGCACCCTGCTTGTTCTGCTTGGTGGTAGTATATAAAACTCAAGTGGTATGTGTGTGTGTGTGTGTGTGTGTGTGTGTGTGTGTTATGTAGTGTGTGTTGTATGCATGTGTATGCCCACATACACATACAAATGAGCATGCCCAGTGTGCATATGTGTGGAGGTCACAGGAGGACATCGGATATCATTTATTTTTATTTTTATTTATTTACTTGAGGGCGGGTGGGCATGACAGGGCCTTCAGCCACTGCAAACAAGCTCCAGATGCATGCACCACTTTGTGCATCTGGCTTATGTGGGATTTGGGAAATTAAACCTGGGTCCTTTGGCTTTGTAGGCAAGCGCCTTAACCACTAATCCACCTCTCCAGCCCATGGATATCCTTTTATATCACTCTTCTGTCTTATTTCCTTGAGTCAGGATCTCTCAATGAACCTGGATGTTGCAGTTACTTTTTGGGGGGGGAGGGTGTTTCGAGGTAGGGTCTCACTCTGGCTCAGGCTGACCTAACTATGTAGTCTCAGGATGGCCTCGAACTGATGGCGATCCTCCTACTGCCTCCCAAGTTCTGGGATTCAAGACGTGCACCACCACACCCGGCCTGCAGTTACCTTCTGAAAGCACCATGATGACAGGGGAAAAATGGTGGAGCAGAGGCTGGACATCACCTCCTTGCTAATATCAAGTGGAGAAGATTGAGCCAAGTTCTGACAAGGGGCAGCTGGCTATAACACCCATAAGCCAGCCCCTGACAACACACTTCCTCCAGCAAGGTTCCACCTCCCAAATTACCATCAGCTGGGGATCAAGCATTCAAAACACATGAGTTTATGGGAAATACCTAACTAAGCCACCACACTGGAGTTCCTGGTTTTTCAATGGGCCTCAACAGTCCTTTGTCTGTTTCCTTCCCTTCCTCAGTACTAAGATTATAAGATACATGCATAGTCATGCCCAGATTTTTACACAGGTGCTAGGGATAAATCTCATGTTTGTGTAGCAAGCACTCTTACCTGCTGAACCTTCCTCTCATCCCTGTGCTTAAATAAATTTCTGTACTTGGAAATGTTTCTACTGGATCAGTTTTTAGAAGCAGAATATTGGGTCTAAGAGTACTTTAACTATGAATAGCTTTTGCCAAGTTGCTTTCTACAAAGTGGCACCCATTGTTATAGGCATACAAGCATGTCCAATGAATACGATTACTTAAAATGTAAAACTTCAGGACTGGGGAGATGACTCTGTGGTTAAGTGCTTGTCATGCAAGCATGAGAGCCTAAATCTTCCTGAGTTCAATTCATTAGCATTAGCATGCACATAATAGCTGGGCATGGTCCATGCATGCCTATAACCCCAGTCCTGTGGGTAACAGAGATCAGAGAATCACTGGAGTTCTGGATTCAGAGAGACACTCCATCTCTATAAAACATGCAGATAAGCAATAGAGAAAGATACTGGACATCCTCCTCTGGCCTCCACACATAGGACCTATACACACACACACACACACACACACACACACACACACACACACAGCACAATTTTTTTAAAAGTAAAACTTCCATAAAAGACAAAAGGACAATCATAAAGTTAATACAAATAACCAGACAAAATATTTCAAAGTATAAATCTAAAAATCAAATCATAAAAGCATAAAGCTAAAAAAATAGGCAGAGGTTACAAAAAATAATTATAGGGAGCTGGGCATGGTAGTGCACGCCTTTAATCCCAACACTCGGGAGGCAGAGATAGGAGGATCACCATGAGTTCGAAGCCACCCTGAGACTGTAGTAAATTCCAGGTCAGCCTGAGCTAGAGTGAGACCCTACCTCAAAAATAAATAAATAAATAAATAAATAAATAAATAAATAAATAAATATAGAGGCTGAGAAGATGGTTCAACAGTTAAAGATACTTCCTTATAAAGCTGCAAGCCAGAGTTCAACGCCCAGCAACCATTTAAAGATAGATGCAAAAAGTGACATAAGAATCTGGTATTCATTTTCACTAGCAAGAGATTCTTGTGTGCACATGTACACATGCACACACACAGAAATAGTTAAGTAAAATAATTATAAATGCAAATGGTCAAAAACACATACAGCAACATTTTAATCCCACATAATAAAGGAATTCAGATTAAACAAGAGTAAAGCATCATTTTTTCCCCCCATCAAACTGGCAAAAAAAATCAAATTACCTAGAAAAGAGAAATGAGCTCTTTCACAGACTGTTAGAAGAGGGTGGAACTGACTCAGCTTTTGCTAACGCATGCATTGCAAATCCATGTATGAATATTTTAATGTTTGGACTCTGAGCCAGCAATTCCATATTTAGAAATCAGTGCTAAGTCAGTAACCATATAAATGTACAACACTTTATTTACAAAAATATTTAATACAGTGTTGCCGATTAAGTGCAAAGACTCAGAAACAAGGGCTGGAGAGATGGCTTAGCGGTTAAGCACTTGCCTGTGAAGCCTAAGGATCCCGGTTCAAGGCTTGATTCCCCAGGACCCACGTTAGCCAGATGCACAAGGGGGCACACACATCTGGAGTTCGTTTGCAGTGGCTAAAGGCCCTGGCGCACCCATTCATATTCACTCTCTCTCTCTCCCTCTGCCTCTTTCTCTCTCTGTGTCACTTTCACATAAATAAATAAATACATAAAAACAGACAAATTTTTTCAAAGCTCAGAAACAACTTATCAATCAGAAATAATATGGATTATACCACAAAATATTTTATAGACACCAAAAATGAGGGTAGAACCTTTAATCTTTTTTTTTTTTTTTTTTTTCTGAGGCAGGGTCTCACTCTAGCCCAGGCTGACCTGGAATTCACTATGGAGTCTCAGAGTGCCCTTGAACTCACAGCAATCCTCCTACCTCTGTTTCCTGAGTGCTGGGATAAAAGGCGTGTGCCACCACTCCCGGCTTCTTTAATTATTTTTGCAAGAACAAAAATCTTTACAGAGCTATAATGTATAGAAGATCCAGTCATACACATGTCCATATGCCACAGGCAAATTACTTCAGATATATTAAAAAAAACCCAGTGGTTCCATGTGCATGGAGGAATAACAGGATAGACTCAGGACATGTTTCTATGACTGACCTGAGCAGAACACATGTGGTTTACTTTTTTTTTTTTTTAATTTTTTTTGTTCATTTTTTATTTACTTAGTTGAGAGCGACAGAGAGAGAGAGAGAGAGAGAGAGAGAGAGAGAGAGAATGGGCGCGCCAGGGCCTCCAGCCACTGCAAACGAACTCCAGATGCGTGCGCCCCCTTGTGCATCTGGCTAACGTGGGTCCTGGGGAATCGAGCCTTGAACCGGGGTCCTTAGGCTTCACAGGCAAGCGCTTAACCGCTAAGCCATCTCTCCAGCCCACATGTGGTTTACTTTTAAATTAAAACCATTTCATTTAAAAGAAGAGAAGGAACTCTGAAAAGGTAGGATTCAGAGGATCAAAACTAAAACTGTCCTAATCTTTTACCACTTCTGGGGACAGTGATAGGTGCTAAGGATTAAACTAGGACATCACAGAAGCTACAAAACTGCTCTACCACTGAGTCACACATCCAGCCTTTGCCCACCCTGAAATTCAGCACAATATGTAAAAAAGTATTTTTGAGGGCTTGTTCCCTGTGATTTCAGAAAAATTTTCTCAAGATTTATTCTTTCTCTATATTATTTATTTATTTACAAGCAGACAGAAAGAGAGAAAATGAGTGTGCCAAGGCCTCCAGTTTCTGCAAAAGATTCCAGATGCATGCATCTCTTTGTGCATTTGGCTTGACATGGGTACTAGGGAATCAAACCCAGGTCATCAGGCTATGTAGGCAAGCACCTAGCTGAGCCAGCTCTCCAACCCTTTTTTCTTTCCATCTTTATTTTATTTTATTTATTTTCATGCAGAGAGAGAGAGAGACAGACAGACAGAAAGAAAGAATGGGCATGCTAGGGGTTCTAGTCACTACAAATGAACTCCAGATGCATGCAACCCTTTGTGCATCTGGCTTTACAAGGGTACTGTGGAATCGAACTTGGGTCCTTAGGCTTTGCAGGCGAATGCCTTAACTGCTGATCCATCTCTCCAACCCCTTTCTCTACATCTCTTTAGAAGACTAAAATATAAAGAACATATTTCTCACTCACATGATTGTTGGCTTTTCTAAAAATAATTATGGGTAGTGTCTTGGAAGTACAGAGAAGGAAGAATAGAGAGGTGATAAGACTTCCTTCAGGGGGCTAAATTAGGTTTGAGAACTATTGAAGATCATAGGTGTGAACCTCCACATTCAGGATTCAGAGCTACAAATGGGGATTTTTTTATTTAAGATATAGGTAAATAACATCATCCTGCTGACCACACAGATTATCATTTCTGGTTTGTACCTGGAGTAGAGAAGTTAAAGTCAATAAAACAAGTTAAACTATTTAACTATGAGTTGGCATACATTACCTATCCTTTCTTTACCAACCACATGTTTTAAAATGCTTAGAAAAGCATATTTACATAATAAATCATGGCTCCAACTGTATATGATAAAAGAAATAACCAATAATTACCTCTCCTATGAAGATGACTATCACACAGTCCAACTTCTCTTCAGGATACAGGTTATCAATAAGAGAATGAAGAGTTTCTGTGAGGTAAGATCTAACTTCTCTCTTCACAGTGGGAATTCCCATTACTATTGAAACTGAGACAAAATTAATATAGTAATATATTAAAAGATTGTAGAAGAATAATACAAAATAATTACTCTTTCAAATGTATATAATCCCAAAGCCATAGGAATAATTGAAAGATTCAATTTCAAAAAGAAAAATAAAGAATATAAGGGAAAACCCATAATACTGAAATTATTTTCTGTCACTTGATCATATGTAACTCACATGAAGTAATAAATACAAGAGATTAAAGCTCACATTGGGGCTTAGAGATGGCTTAGTGGTTGAGACACTTGCCTGTGAAAGCTAAGGACTCAGATTCAATTCCCCAGTACCTATGCAAACCAGATGCACAAGGTGATGCATGAGAATGGATTCATTTGCAATGGCTAGAGGGCCTGGCACATCCATTCCCTCCCTCTCTCTGCCTCCCTACCTGCCTCTTTAGTGCTCAAATAAATAATACATAAACCTCACACTAAAAGCAAATAGCCATAAACAAGTTTCATTATGTAACTAAAAGTTAAGAACATATCTTTAGTTTTGATTCTTAAGAATTATTTAATTTTATGTATTTATTTGAGAGAGAGAGGAAAGAAAGAGGCAGACAGAGAGAGAGAGTGAATTGCAAATGAAACCCAGAGGTATGCATGCGTACATGGGTCATGAGGAACTGAACCTGGGTCCTTTGGCTTTGCAGGCAAGCACCTTCACCACTAAGCCATTTCTCCAGTCCAGGAACATATCTTTAAAATTAATGTCTTACATACCAACTTCAAGTCTAAGACACACTGAGAGGGGTACAGCATCACTTCTTCAGCTTTCTTGCCAAAAACTACATAGCCTCAATCTAACTGTAAAGAAGTATTGGACAGAGTGAAATGGAAAACTGGTCTAAAAATTAACCATCAGTACTAAGATGCCAAGGTCATGTATGACAAAACTGTCTCAGATTGGAAAAGACTAAGAAAACATGACAATTTAATGACCTATGGGATCTCAAACTGGACCCTGGAACAAAAAAAATAGTGAACATGGCAAAATCTTGAGTAAGAGCTAAGATTAATTTGAAGTATAGTGTTTATACTAATTTCCTGGTTTTGACCACTGGAGGATGGTTTAAAAATGATATAAATACTTAAAGGCATGGAGTCCTCACCAAGTACAGATATCTCTGTGTACCATGGGTAATCAGTACAACTTTTAACTTTAATCTAACCTCAGAATTTAAACTAAAAATATTTGGGGGCTGGGGATTTAGCTCAGTGATAGATCTTTAAGCATAAGAAAGGCTCCAGATTCAAACTCCAACATCACAGGAAAAGAAAATTTCAATAGAGATTAAGTGTTACAACTATTATATGAAGCATTTCCAGGCAATGGTAGCTTATGAGGCTTAGGGACTTTGTTTGTGGAAAAAGCAAAATACACTGATCCCAAATATAAAGTAGTAATGCAAATTCTCTATTTCTTCCCACATTCTAGAAATGCTGTATTTCTGTTCTGCTTTTTGTTTTATGTTCATTTAGATGGCATGGTTAGAGAATAAACCATTTTTCTCAACTACTCTGTTCCGGAGCTGTAATTTAGTTTAAACCAAGGACATTCAAGGACTACAAAAGCATTAAAAAGTCCAAGTACTAATTTTGACTTAAACTTAAGAGTACCCATACAAAAAAGCAGTTTCCTCTGCTTTCTGAGCCCATGATAGGGTTGTATTTCATGGTCTGTTTATGGTTGGGGATGGGTGAGGGGAGCTGACTAGTGATAGTCTAAGTCATCAACATGTGTACTCTAGACCTGGTGTGATATCTGTACTCTGAAATTCTTGAAGGTTAGATTTTCCTCTGGCAGGTTACATTTAAGATGGTAACTGCTCTGTCTGCCTGGATCCTTGGGTGTCTCCAAAGCCCCATCCTTCCCAACAGATCCCAACAGAAACATGAATAAGCCTTTGCTATGCAAACTACTGAGGTTTGGAATTTAAGTATCACAGCATAACCCAGCCTATTCTTGTTTAACAAAATCACATAATGGGTTAGGGCTCAGAAGTATGTCAGCTAAATGAAGAATAAGACCACATCATCATTTTAAGGAGAAGCAAAGTAGACAGAGAACCAAACCAAAATAAAGTCTAAGGGCTGAACTAATATTTTATTCCATTGATTAGCTGTTTAATATTTCCAATCCAAGTATGAACTATGCTTGTTATGTACTGGACCACTGGAAGCCCCATGCCTCATTATGTTTCTATCTTGACAGAGATAATGACTGTTGCTATTTCAGGCTTCTACCTTCTTGGGAGGTTTTAAATTCTCCTACTTATCTCATAAAAATCAAGAAAAAAATAGGAACAATTTTAACTTAGCTTTCCCAATCTTCAATGACTCAGTATATCTTCTGTTATAACTAAATTACATTCCTTTTTTTTAGTATTATTGTTAGTCTAAAAATTTTCACGCATACACTGAGTCAATAATAAAATAAAAAACTTTTTCACCCATCATGTTTTCTTAGAATTTGGCTTTCCTTGTTTTCCATGACAATGTTTTTTTTCTTTCTTTTGGTGGGGGGGGGGGCGGGTGGGGTATCACTCTAGCCTAGGCTGACCAGGAATTCCCTGGCAATCCTCCTATCTCTGCCTCCCGAGTGCTGGGATTAAAGGTATGCACCACCACACCTGGCCACAATGTTTTTTCTTCTGCAACCTAGTTACACCTTCTGCCTGTTTTCCCTAGCTTCATCTTTGTCCTTCACTGAACTGAACTGCTAGAGACGTCTGAAGGCTCTGCCTGGTCCCTAGGTGATCTTATTCATACCGGGTCTTCAACAGCAATAAGCAATAGCTCATTAAAAGTTAAACCTGATTTGGATTCTCCTCTGAGCCCCGGAGTAAATATTCAACAGTCAACTGCACAACAGTATCTCAAACTCCCCTCAAAACTTAACATGTCAAACCTTCTCTTGAAAGCCAATGCTGAAGAATATGTTCTACCGTTCTGGATCTCAGGGAACAGTGCCCATCATGCATCTAGCTACTCATCTAGATACTTGACTTAACCCTCAACCTCAGCCCCAAATGCAATTAAGTCACTATATCTTCTTTATTTATTTATTCACTTGAGAAAGTGGCAGATAAAGAGAGAGAATGGGGGCTGAAGGGATGGCTTAGCAGATAAGGCATCCAAAGCAAAGCCAAAGGATCCAGGTTTGATTCCCCAGGACCCACATTAGCCAGCTGCACAAGGGGGCACACACATCTGGATTTCATTTGCAGTGGCTGGAGGCCCTGGTGTGCCCATTCTCTCCCTCTCCCTCCTTCTCTCTGCCAAATAAATAAAAATTAAAAAGAGAGAGAATGGGCACACCACTGCAAATGAACTCCAGACACATGCACCACCTGTGCATCTGGCTTACGTGGGTCCTAGGGAATCAAGCCTGGATCCTTGGGCTTTACAGGTAAAGCCCGCAACTGCTAAGACATCTCTCCAGCCCCATGTCTCCTTTTTAAGTGTTCCTATGTAGTCCCAACAGCTTCAAAATCCATCTTCTCTCCATTTTTGCTGTGACCTGGTCTAAGTTCACCCTATCTCAGATGGAAAACAAACACCTTGCTTGTTTTTTTTTTTTTTTTTTTTTTTGCTTGTTTTGTTGTTGTTGAGACAAGCTGGCCTTCAACCTGTAATCGCTCCCAGTGCCAGAAGACAGGCACATGCCACTACAGTATAAAGCAGCTTATCTGATGCTTCACAGGCCACTCCTCTTCTTACACCTTCAGATACTCTTCCTCCCACTGTAGCAAATGTGAGCTTTCTAAATTTTATATCTTTTTAAAAAAATCACCCTTAATAAGACCTGTTTGAAACTCTCTAGTGGCTTCCTACAATTTTTATGCTAAAGTCAAAACCTAGAACTGCCAAATTCTTTGTCTTCGATTTACATTCTAACCTTACCTGATTCTATGCTTCCTCTCACTCTACACATTTCAATTATAGTGACCTTATTTTCTAGAATATTCCATGTTCCTTCCATTATAGTACTAAAAAGAATAATGGCCTCCCAAAGACATCCAGGCTATAAATCCTGGGATCCATGGAGATGCTTCCTTACATAGCAAAAGGAGCTTTCCAGATATGGCTTGGTTAAGCATCTTGAGATGGAAATATTATTATCTTGTAAAGATGGGGCCTTATAAGAGGTAAGCAAATAGGTGAGTGTATGAGAAGGAGACTTAACAACAGAAGCAAGAGGCCCATTCAGGGAGAAATTTGAAGAATACACTTTGAAGGTGAAGGAAGGGAAACAAAGGGACGTAGATGGACTGTAGAAGCTGGAAAAGGCAAGGGAATGTATTAACCCCTAGAGCTTCCAGAAGTACACCCGGTTGAATTTTAGGACTTCTGCCTCTGAAACTATAAAAATGAATTTCTGTCCTCTTAAGTCATTGAGTTTGTAGCAATATGTAACAGCAGCAATAAGAAGCTCAGCAATAAAATACACATTTTAGTGCTAGAGAGCTGGCTCTGCGGTTAAAGGCACTTGATTGAATATTCTACTGCTCTCAGGTCAAATATATACATATGGAGGCTTCCAGACACTCCCAAATTAGGTCAATGCTTCTTTCACACAGTCTCAATGTATCCTTTACATCACTAATTCAGGTTGTAGTTATACCATTACTGGTAATAATTATCTAAGTAATATATGACTAAGAACCATACTGAATGGTGTAAGTCTAAATACCTGGCACAGGACCTGGCATGTGGCAGGTGCTCATGAACGCTGACTTGAACACATACGTGAAGATCTATCTGCTGTCCTCTTCCATTCACAGTGATGATTCAACAACTAAACTGCTGAGTGCTTTGGATGGTATTAAGTGGACTTTTGTGCAACTCAAGTTTTCTTTTAGTATTTGATTTTTCATCAACACAAAAACAAATGTTAATAAACAGTGGACACTGCAAGTGTTAAGTCTGGCCAACCAGGCCAAATGAGCCAACAGTTGCAATAGTTGGCATGTCTGCTTTAGGGGAAACCAACTGCTCTCTAATTGGATTGGAGGCCTCTCCACAGGAGGGAATACATGCCTGGTACTGAAAACCTATGACAGGGAAGGTCATGAGCCTAGGGGTATAACGCCTGTTGGTGTCTGGTTAAATGTATATATTATGCTCACCAAACTGCCCAGTAAGCACTGCTCTTAAATGTTCATAATCATATATTAATGCTACTTTCACTTTGGGGTTAGAGAAGCTTATCTTTACAGATGGTTGGTGACCACTGGGATAACTCAAAAGGCAACACAGTGCTGAGAAGAAATGACAGAGAAGGGCTGGAGAGATGGCTTAGTGGTTAAGTGCTTGCCTGTGGACCATGATTTGTATGAAGATCTGAAGATGTTTTGGATATACCAGGACTATGCAAGGGCTACCATAGAATGCACTGTTGGCCTAGGATGGAAGTGTTCCCTGGCTACTCTACCCAGGTGGAGGGGCGGAACTGGAAAATCTGGAGACTGGCAGTCTCTGGTTATACTGAACGTGAACTGCAGAAGTTTGATGTTTGTTTGATGGTGGTTGCGTTTGCATTGTTTTAGTCTCTCTGCTATGCATTATACCAGTTGAAAATGTACTCTGTGCCTTTATATGTTGGAAGTATTTAACTTGTTTGATTTTATAGAACTTACTATCTTAAATTGGTCAAGACTGGGAGGACCTCTGAGTGCAACTTACATGTGATGGTTATGAATCTATAGGGGGCTAGAGGCGGAATGTGGTAGTTGCCCCCAATATATTCAGTGTTTTATTGTTTGTAGTTTGCATCTGCAGCAACCTGGCTGGAGGAGGTTTCACTGGGCAGATCTTAAGGTGTGGTGGTGGGTTTGAGATTTAAATCTAAAGATATGCAAAGTGTGCTAGCTGGAGTTCCTGAAGCGTGCTGTACTGTGTGACTTTTTACTTTTAAGCTTGTGCTTCTCTCTCTCTCTGTTTGGTTCTGTGAAGGTAGGCAGCTTCTTCTGCCATTATGAAACTTCCCTTGGATCCATATGCTTCAATAAATATCCCTTTCTCCATAACTGTATCTGGTCTGGAAGTTCATCTCAGTGAACCTGAAGCTGTCTGCTACACTGGAAAAACACTCTGTAAATCGAGCTACATTCCCAGGCCTTCTACATTTTAACATCTAAAAAAAAAGAAAAAGAAAAAAAAAACAGTCAAAAAATTAAAATGAAAAACTAAAAATATAACAGCAGCCAACAGAGCGCGTAAGGAGAATACAAGCTCTGATGGGCAATGGGAGGGAAAACACAGCAAACTAAAAGATTACTGCAGGAAAAGAAAAGTTCAAAAGGGAATCTAAATCTATTTCCATCTCTGAAAGAAAAAGTAGGCAGACATGAGAAAAGCTTCTGGACATGCCTGTAAGAGCTATGAATGCTCAAATAAGAGAAGTCATCTCTACATCCTAAGACTGCCACACACACACACACACACACACACACACACACACACACACACACAAATGAGCTTCTAAATAAACTTTTTTTGTTTATTTTTATTTATTTATTTGAAAGTGACAGAGAAAGAGGCAGAGAGGGAGAGGGAAAGAGAGAGGGAGAGAGAGAGAGAGAGAGAGAGAGAGGGAGAGAGGGAGATAGAGAGAGAGAGAAAGGGTGCACCGGGTCCTCCAGCCACTGCAAATGAACTCCAGATGCGTGTGACCCCTTGTTCATCTGGCTAACGTGGTTCCTAGGGAATCAAACCTGGAACTGGGGTCCTTAGGCTTCACAGGCAAGTGCTTTACCACTAAGCCATCTCTCCAGCCCACAAATGAGCTTTTATAGAAGAAAATTCACAAAGGTTTAGACATCTGTCTCCCTGAACTAGATTTTTCTTTATCTTATTCTGATCTATGGAAAAAATGCCCATCTCCTTTCAACATGTAGTTTGAAATCCATCCCAAGTTACTATACACATATTTTTTTAAAAAGTGTAGGACTGGAGAGATGTCTTAGTGGTTAAGGCACTTGCCTTCAAAACCTAAGGACCCATGTTCAACTCTCCAAGTCCCGTGTAAGCCAGACACCAAAGTGATGCAAGCATGCAAAGTTGCACATGTGCCCAAGATGGCATGTGTGTCTGCAGTGTGACTATAGTGGCCAGAGGCCTGGCATGCTAATTCCCTCCCTCTCTCTCCTCTCTCTCTCTCTTCTCTCTCGCTCTCTCTCTCTCTCTCTCTCTTTTACATTAAAAAAAAAGGAAAGAAAACAGTTGTATTCTTTGACCTGCCAGCCTTCTGTTGGTCAATATAAGATGTCAAGCCACAAGTCAGATGATGAGTATAGCCACACTAAGAAATCACAAAATAAACATACCTCCTGTTCTTCCACTGCCAATCTGCACAGCAGGTTGAAGACTTCCCTCATTTTGCAATAGATGCGGCAAATGATAATAAACACTTGGCACTTGAAGGGATTTTTTGCTCGTTAATTCCTTTAGTAGCTTTAGGGTATTATCTGAAACAGAAACAGAATTAATCTACAGGAGCTCCTTAGAGAAGCTGCTGATTTTGTTTTTTAAACAAAAATAGCAGTGATTCAATTCCTCAGTACTCAGGTATAGCCAGACGCATAAAGTGGTGCACGCATCTGGAGTTCATTTGCAATGTCAGGAGACCCTAGGCATGCCTATACTCATTCTGTCTGCCTCTTTGTCTGTCTGTCTCTCTCATTCATAAATAAATAAATATAATTTTAAGGGCTGAAAGATGGCTCAGCAGGTAAGAGTGCTTACCTAAAAAGCCTAACAACATGGGTTAGATTCCCCAGTACCCATGTAAAGCCAGATGCACAAAGTGCGCGTGCATCTGGAGTTCGTTTGCAGTGGCTAGAGGCCCTGGTGTGCCCATTCGCTCTGTCTCTCTCCCTGTTTCTCTCTGCTTGCAAATAAATAAATTAATTAAATATTTACTTTTTTATAATTTTTTAATTAATTAATTTATTTATTTGAGAGTGACAGACACAGAGAGAAAGACAGATAGAGGGAGAGAGAGAGAATGGGCGTGCCAGGGCTTCCAGCCTCTGCAAACGAACTCCAGACGCATGCGCCCCCTTGTGCATCTGGCTAACGTGGGACCTGGGGAACCGAGCCTCAAACCGGGGTCCTTAGGCTTCACAGGCAAGCGCTTAACCGCTAAGCCATCTCTCCAGCCCAATATTTACATTTTTAAATTATAACTAAAAGAAATAGCAAAGTTCCATGAGCAATGGTGGGTGTGTTTTAAATCTACTTTAGTGTTATGCTTTCAACCGGTTCAGGATTTCTGCTTTGGTATGTTTTTAGTATCCTCAGTGGAATACCAGCAATCCCACTGTGGAGGACCCTCAGTGGAATGGGGGCAGGGAGCAGGGAAATGATGTGTCCATACAAAGTTTCTACTTAGTAAATAAATAAATAAAATATATATCAAAAATCAGTGAAAACTTACAAGACTTACAATTAAAGAACTTTCCTAATTTCCTACTTTGGTGAAGGAGCTCTCAATTTAAAATGGCAAGGACAGTCTTGCCAAGTCATGGATGAACAGGCTGGGTGAAGGCAAAAAGGTTTACCATGAGAAGGTGGAGGGCTAACTGATCGCTTTTGTAATGGGCACAATTCAGAGCCACTGAACAGTCCCTATATACATTATCCACTGATGAAAATGTAGTAATAGTATTCAGGCCACCACTAACTCACTTTACTTATTTATCTTTGGAGAGGGTGTTACTATGTAGCCCTGATTAGCCTCAAGCTTGCTATGTAGCCATGTTCTGGGATTATAGGTATGTCCCACCATGCCTGTCTAATGTTCAGTTTCTTTATCATTAACAGTTTATCAAAATTTTAAAGAAGAGAAATATCTGAAAAATTCAATGAAATAACGTAAGTAATACAACTTGAGACTATTCCATATACATATATCATATATTATAATCCTCAAATAGTTTCATCTTTAATTAGACTAACCCATGAATTATTAAGTATGTTATATAATATAAATTTACATCAGTTATGTAATTTTGGGTGTCTGTGCTCATGTATGGCAAAGCACGTAGTGGGTGTAAATATGCATGCCCTTGCACATGCATGCAGAGGCCAGAGGATGACAGTGGTCCTCTATAGGTCTTCTGCTTTGAGACAGGTCTCTTATTAAACCTGCAACTCCCTGTTTTTCGGTTAGACCTCTGACCAAAGAACCCTAGAGATCCTCCTGCCTTTGTTTCCCTCAGTGCATGGGTTACAGGAATGCACAGCCATGCCTAGCTTTTTATACAGTACTGGGAATTGAACTCAGGTCCTCATGCTTACACAGAAAGCACTCTAACTTACCGAACCATCTTACCTGCAATATTGTTTTAAATTTTCATTAAGGCAAGATTTAACCTTTTAGCAAGAAGTTAGCTGTAAGAACTTGTAGCTTCAATTCCATTAAAAATATGACAAGGGCTGGAAAGATGGCTTAGCGGTTAAGCGCTTGCCTGTGAGGCCTAAGGACCCCAGTTCAAGGCTCAATTCCCCAGGACCCATGTTAGCCAGATGCACAAGGGGGCGCACGTGTCTGCAGTTCATTTGCAGTGGCTGGAGGCCCTGGCGTGCCCATTCTCTCTCTCTCTCTATCTGCCTTTCTCTCCGTCTGTCGCTCTCAAATAAATAAATAAAATTTTTAAAAAATTTTAAAAAATGACAAGACCAAAAACACAGAAAATACAAGTGATTATCATACATGAAAATAAAATTTAGTCTCATGAGTAAAGAAACAGATATGTTACAATATGCCATTTTTGTCTATAAAATTTAGCAAAGTTAAAAGCTTGCAGAGCCTGATGGCCAGAGCTCAATTCCAAAGCCATCCACATAAGCAGTCTACAAAAAAAGTGGCACAAGGGCTGGAGAGATGGCTTAGCTGTTAAGCGCTTGCCTGTGAAGCCTAAGAGCCCCGGTTCGGGGCTCGATTCCCCAGGACCCATGTTAGATGCACAAGGGAGCGCACATGTCTGGAGTTCATTTGCAGTGGCTGGAGGCCCTGGCACACTCATTCTCTTTCTTTCTCTGACTCTTTCTCTCTCTGTCTGTCGCTCTCAAATAAATAAATAAATAAAAATAAAACAAAAAAAGTGGCACAAGAGACCCTGGAACATCTATACACATACACACACACATAAAAAAAATCTTTTTGTTGTTGTTTATTTTTATTTATTTATTTGAGAGCGACAGACAGAGATAGAAAGAGGCAGATAGATAGAAAATGGGCATGCCAGGGCCTCCAGCCACTGCAAAAGACCTCCAGACACATGTGCCACCATGTGCATCTGACTTATGTGGGACCTGGAGAATTGAACCTTGGTCCTTAGGCTTCACAGGCATGCGCCTTAACGCCTAAGCCATCTCTCCAACCCTAAAATACTACTTTAAAAAAAAATAGCTACAGGGTTGGAGAGATGGCTTAGCAGTTAAGGCGCATGTCTGCAAAGCCTAAGGACCCAGGTTCAGGTACCCAGAATCCACTTAAGCCAGATGCACAGGTGATGCACACATACAAGATCACACATGTACACAAGATGGCACACACATCTGGAGGTCAAATGCAGTGGCTAGAGGCCCTGGTGAACCAATTCTTTTTCTCTCTCGCTTTCTTTTTTTCTCTCGTAATAAATAAATAAATAATATTTCAAGCCAAGCATAGTAGTGCACTCCTTTCACCCCAGCACTTAGGAGGCAGAGGAAGGATGATCGCTGTGAGTTCAAGGCCAGCCTGAGAATACAGAGTGAATTCTAGGTCAGCCTGGGCTAGAATGAGACCCTACCTGGAAAACCCAAAAAACAATAAAAACAGCATTTTTAGGGCTGGAGAGAAGACTTCGTGGCTAAGGCACTTGTCTGCAAAACCTAAGGAACCCAGGTTTGATTCTCCAATATCCCACGTAAAGCCAGATATACTAGGTGGTGCATGCATCTGGAGTTCTTTTGCAGTGGCCAGAGGCCCTTGCACACCCATTGTCTTTCTTTTTCTGTCTCTCTCTCTCTATCTGCCTCTTTCTCGCAAATATAAATTTTTTTGTTTGGTTTCTCCAGGTAGGGTTTCACTATAGCCCAGGATGACCTAGAATTCACTACGTATTCTCAGGGTGGCCTCTAACTCATGGTGATCCTCCTATCTCTGCCTTCCGAGTGCTGGGATCAAAGTGTGTGCTCCCACACCCAGCTTCTAAAATATTTTTGAGTATTTTGAGTATTTTTTAAGTATTTTAGCTTGGTGTGGTGACACACACCTTTAGTCCCAGCACTTGGAAGGCAGAGGTAGAAAGATCACTGTGAATTCAAGACCAGTCTGGAACCACACAATAATAGTTTCAGGTCAGCCTAGGCTACAGTGAGACTATCTCAAAAAAAAAAAAAAACTATCAAGCTGAGTCATGGTGGCGCACACCTTTAATCCCAGCACTCAGAAGGCAGAGGTAGGAGGATTGCTGTGAGTTCAAGGACACCCTGAGACTACAGAGTGAATTCCAGGTCATACTGAGCTACAGTAAGACCCTACTTTGAAAAAAACTAGAAAAAAAAAGGCAAAAAGGAAACAAAAATTTTAATAGATATCACTGGACACACACAAGGGACTAAGGCTTCGGGGGGTTTTTCTTTTAATCTACACCATTCTACAATTTTGTTTTTATTTTTATTTTTATTTTTGTTTTTTGTTTTTCAAGGTAGGGTCTCACTAAGTCAGGCTGACCTGGAATTCACTCTGTAGTCTCAAGGTGGCCTCCAACTCAGGACAATCCTCCTACCTCTGCCTCCCAACTGCTGGGATTAAAGGCATGTGCCACCACATCTGGCTTCCATTGTACAATTTTTAATGGGTTGTGATGTAATACAAATGTGTCACCAGGTAAGAAAGCATGAAATGCAAAACTTAAAAAAAATTTTTTTGTAGTAAATCTCAAAATGAAAAGACTACCCATTTTGCTTTGTTTAAAATAAAGCTAAATTGAAGAAACATGTTAATCTAAAAACTCATGCACAGCTAGACACAGCTAGATATGAGCATGTTATCACATGAATGATACAAATTAAGAAGTGCACAGAAACAGAGAGAAAACAATTGGTGTGTATCTAACGCAGGCCAAAACTCTGCAGAGAAGAAACAAGTATCCATTAAGAATTAGGTATTGGGCTGGAGAGATGGCTTAGCGCCTAAGCGCTTGCCTGTGAAGCCTAAGGACCCCAATTCAAGGCTTGATTCCCCAGGACCCACATTAGCCAGATGCACAAGGGGGTGCAAGCATCTGGAGTTCGTTTGCAGTGACTAGAGGCCCTGGCATGCCCATTCTCCCTCTTTCTCTGCCTCTTTCTCTATCACTCTCAAATAAATAAGTAAATAAATAAATAATATTTTTTTAAATAATTAGGTATTGGTGGCGGGGGGGGGGGCATGGCTTAGCGGTTAAGGCATTTACCTGTGAAGCCAAAGGACCCAGGTTCAATTCCCCAGGACCCATGTAAAACCAGGTACACAAAGTGGCACATGCAGCTGGAGTTCATTTACAGTGGCTAAAGGCGCTGATGTGGCCATTCTCTCTCAAATAAAATAAAAAGTTTTAAGAAAAAAGAATTATGGACTTTTTTTTTTAAGGGCTGGACAGATGGCTCGGCAGCTAAGGCACTTGCCTGCAAAGCCTAATGATCCAGGTTCAGATACCCAGTGCCCATGTAAAGCCAGATGCACAAGGCAGCTCATTATTTTGGAGTTTATCTGCAGTGGCTGGAGGTCCTGGTGTACCTGGTGTACCTATTCTATGCTTCTTCTCTCTATCCCTCTGTACTTGCAAATAAATAATGTTTTAATTAGGTATTTTTTATAATTCAGATTTAAGAACACCAATTGCTCCAAACAGTTCAAAGATTTCAATAGAGGCCATCTGAAGTCAAACATACTTACAATATAAATATGCCTAAGAAAAAGTTAAAATGTAATCTTATTCAGTATGCTCTTTTTTTTTAGAGGGGGGAGGTTCAAGGTAGGGTTTCACCCTAGCCCAGGCTGACCTGGCACTCACTTAGTCATCCCAGGCTGGCCTGGAACTCACAGTGTTCTGCCTACCTCTACCTTCCAAGTGCTGGTTTAGCACATTCTGAATGCTTTCAAAAGATGCAGGATCTTTACTACTATAAGTGAAATTTATACAACTGAAATTTAACTTAATAGTACTCTGTCAAATTTAGCAATTAATAAAAATCCTTTGATAATTTACCAGAATGGAGAGCTTTGTGTGATTTTTCTCTCTGCAAAAGGTGATAAACTGCTCACATAACTTAAGTCACACACTCCATGAAAACATAATCTCTTAAGAATACCTGAAAATTTACTCAATGCATCCTTACTTCCATTTGTTTCTGCTCCCACACGCCGGAACTGTTGGACAATGGTATTTAATTCAGAAGAGCGCTGAGAGATTCTGTGCTCAGCTATTCGAAGACGTTCTTTTAAAGCAAGAAATTCTCGTTGGTAAGCAATCAGTTTTTCTAGAAACAAAACCAGAAAAGTTATTAGTTTTTTAATCTACTAATATATTTCTTTAAGACTAGCATGCCTTAAAAAAAAATCCAAACAGACTATAAGAACAGGAATTTTAAGTAGCCATTTTTGGAATAAGCTATTCATTGAACTAGAACGGATAATCAAAAAGGGCCCTGATTTGTTATATAACAAAGCCACTACTACTTTTGTACTTTGTGAATATTTTACTTAGCAATTCAGAAATTTAAAGATAGAGAAAGAAAAAAAGACTTGTCAGAAGACTATACTTTCAGGTATCCTATAGTTCAAAAAACACTTGTTAGATTTAACACTTCATGCATAATACTAACACTTTTCAAATGATAGGACACATTTATACCATCTAAATTGTACAAGCAAATGATGATTATACACGCAATTATATAATGAATATAACACACTTTATACCCCTGCTTCTTTTTAAAATATACATTTATTTGAGACAGAGAGAGAGAGAGGGAGGGAGGGAGAGAGAATGGGTATACCAAGGCCTCTAGCCACTGCAAATAAACTCCAGATGCATGTGCGCCCTTGTGCATCTGGCTTACGTAGGTCCTGGAGAGTCGAACCAGGATCCTTTGGCTTTGTAGGCAAATGCCTTAACTGCTAAGCCATCTATCTCTCCAGCCCCCATAGCCCTGCTTCTTAAACTGTGGATCATAAATCGTTTCTGAATGTGCAACTACCAAAGCACATAATGAACCCATGGTGTTTCTGCAGCTCTCACCAGTGTTGTGTTCTCGCGACTTCACTCCAGCTGTGGTTCTGAGCACACAGCACACACACCCTTTGCACTGAGCATGCTTCACATCATACTGGCAGGGATTAAGAGCAAGGTATTATTTTGCAGGTATTTAGCTAGGGACATGAGCCCAAAAGAACGTAGGTGTCAACCTGCCCTGGTGAAACTGAAAGAATTCCAGTTTGAATCTAAAACTGATTTACGAAGATAGTGATGAGGAGAAGCCCTCTGCCTGTACTTCCTGGCACATCCTTCTAGGAATTTCATAATTTTTTCCCCCACAAGTAAATTCTTTTTTGGTATCCACTCTTCTTCCTGACCTACCAACCAAGCAAGGTCTTCCATGTAAATTTAAACCTAACCAGTAAAGCTCATTCCAACCAGATGCTAATTTACATCCCCAAGGTTATTAAAAATAAGAACCCCAAGTCACCATGCACACTACCTTCCCAACTCACTTTCTTTTTTACTTTCCTAAAAATAAATCTTTCCTTTAAAAAAATTTTTTTATTTGAATGAGAAAAAGTAAGGGTATGCCAGGGTCTCTTGCCATTGCAAACAAAGTCTAGACACATGCACCAGTTTGTGCATTTGACTTTATGTGGATGCTGGGGAAGAGGCCAGGGAGGCCAAGCTTTACAACAAGCTCCTTTCACCACTGAGCCATCTCTACAGCCCCATAAATCTTTCTTAACTACCCTTCTGTTGAGTCTGCACTTGTTAATTTTTGGCAAATCACAAGACACAAAGTCAGAGTCACTGTCTTAAGAGGCTCTGATACTCTCAAAACTGGTAATAATAGTATAAACATCAGATGAACAGTATCTGAAATGCTCCAGCTCAAGCCTCAGATTCAACAATGGCAGTGCTTTTGCTACACATACAAAGATTTCTGTTCTTATAAAAAACAAGTTTAGTTACAGAAAACAAAGACTTCTAATATTTTTCTGTCATTCTTTAGTATGTTAAGTAATAAATTAGTATATCTTTCATTTGTATTGTGTTCTAGGATATTTGGGTGTCTTTTTTTGTTTTGTTTTGTTTTGGTTTGGTTTGGTTTGGTTTGGTTTGGTTTGGTTTTGGTTTTTTGAGGCAGGGTCTCACTCTAGCTCAGGCTGACATGGAATTCACTATGCAGTCTCAGGGTACCCTCAAACTCTCTGCAATCCTCCTACCTCTGCCTCCCCAGTGCTTGGATTAAAGGCTTGCGCCACCACGCCCAGCCAGAATGTTTGATTTTAAGAACTGTCATTTAGGCTGGAGAGATGGCTTAGCGGTTAAGTGTTTGCCTGTGAAGCCTAAGGACCTCGGTTCGAGGCTTGATTCCCCAGGACCCATGTTAGCCAGATGCACAAGGGGGCGCACGCATCTGGAGTTCATTTGCAGTGGCAGGAGGCCCTGGCGCGCCCATTCTCTCTCTGTCTCTCTGCCTCTTTCTCTCTGTCTGTTGCTTTCAAATAAATAAATAAAAATTTAAAAATTTTTAAAAAAGAACTGCCATTTGAGTTATTGAATTCCATCAAAAATTGTTAAATGGCCGGGCATGGTAGCACATGTTTGAATCCCAGCACTTGGAAAGCAGAGGTAGGAGTATAGCTATGAGTACAAGAGGTCAGCCTGGGCTGGAGCGAGACCTATATCAAAAAAAATTGGTCCGGTTAAGATGGCGGCGTAGGTACCACGCCAAAGCAGCCTAGGGGGGAAAAAGACCAAAAAAACTGAGCAAAATACACACTTTTACTAAAAAGTGAGGTGTATAGGAAAATTGAGGCGGCAGCGGAGAAGTGGAAGAGTTATAGAGCATCCAGAGCCTGCACAGGCGGAAAAGCGGCTCCGGCAGCTCGGCCAACTGCCGCAGCCGCGGCGCAGCAGAAAGCCGCCAGACTCGGCTCGAGCCGCAGGAAAAGCCAGGTGCGGGATTTTCCCCTCACACCACGCTCTCTGCAACTCGGGAAACGTGAGGGGAGAGCGGCAGCGAGCAGCGGAGGAGAAGACCGCGAGGTAGAAAAACACGTGGAGCAGTGAGAGATCCAGAGCAGCCACGGCTCCCTCCCCTCCCCCAACGCCTGAACCCAGCTCCAGCGAACACAGCAGCGGCCCGGGACCCAGCCACGCCAACTTGGGCTGACAGCAGGACCCAAGCAGGAGCAGAGTTCGGCAGCAACTTCAGCGGCTCCAGCACCGGTACCAGCGGCCCCAGCAGCAGCGGACCCAGGTGCGGCAGCGGCGGCAGATCCCGCAGCAGCGGCTTCGGGGGGAGCAGCGGCGGTGGTCACGGCAGCAGCAGCTTCAGCAGCGGTGGTGGCTCCGGTGGTGGCAGCTATGGCAGCAGCAGAGGCAGTAGCAGAAGCTCGGTTTGCCCCGTAGGAAAAGCAAGTGCCCAGCTCCAGAAATCAGAACAGCAGCCCGACGACCCAGGCAGCAACTTGACTGAGACCAAAATCACCCAAGGTAACTGGGATTGCACCAGGGAAGGGTCTCACTTGGTCACAAGCTGACTTGGATCCCTCAACAGACCAGAAATCTAAACCTCTTTGTTGATAGAAGATCTGGTCATTATAATAACTACTCTAGCTGGGTGTGGTGGCGCACCGCCTTTAATCCCAGCACTCGGGAGGCAGAGGTAGGAGGATCACCATGAGTTCAAGGCCACCCTGAGACTACATAGTGAATTCCAGGTCAGCCTGAGCCAGAGTGAGACCCTACCTCGAAAAACCAAAAAAAAATAAAAAATAAAAAAAAAATAACTACTCTAGCATACATACTCGGGGCTGTTTTTGATTGAATGTGTACAGTGTTTAGTTAAATTTTAGAATCTACCTGTATTTTATTCCACTCAGCCTGCTTGAATACTCCTATAGCAGGGAAACTCAACCCCTAAGAACATCTTTGTAGATACTCTGAGAGTCTTAAGAGCCACACCTAATACCTTAAGGTCCTACCCTGAAAATATATTACATCAAATCAATTGATACAGCTAAGAATACACAGCTAGCTAGAAAATCCAAGCATTAACTTAATCCAAGATGCAAAAATATATACATTATAACACAAGAAACACTAAAAAGCAAGACGATATAAATCCACCTAAAAGTATTAATGCATCAGAAATGTCCTCCAGTGAGAAAGAGTTAGAGGAAATGCCTGAGAAAGAGTTCAAAAGAATAATTATAAATATGTTCAAAGAGGTCAAAGAACACATGAAAACAATCAAAGAAGAAATCAAAGAGGAAATCAAAGAGGAAATCAAAGGAATCAAAGAAGAGGCAGGACACCAATTTCATGAAATAAAGAAGGCAATACAAGACATAAATAGGGAAATAGAAATAATAAAGAAAAACCAGTCAGAATTATTAGCAATGAAGAACACAGTTAATGAAATAAAAAACTCTGTAGAAAATCTCACCAGTAGGATGGATGAGGGAGAGGACAGAATATCTAAGCTAGAAGACCAGGTGGCAGACATAATGCAGTCCAACAAAGAGAAAGACAAACTTATAGAAAAGTATGAGTGGGAATTTCAAGATATTCGGGACACTATGAAAAGATCCAATATAAGAATTCAGGGCATAGTAGAAGGAGAAGAACTCCACTCCAGAGGCATAGTAGGCATCTTCAACAAAATCATAGAGGAAAATTTCCCCCAAATTGGGAAAGAGGTGCCAATGCAGATACAGGAAGCCTTTAGAACCCCAGCCAGACAAAACCCAGAAAGAACCTCTCCTCGCCATATTATAATCAAACTTCCAAACACACACACCAAAGAAAAAATAGTGAAAGCAGTTAGAGAGAAAAATCAAGTTACCTACAAAAGCAAGCCCATCAGGATTACAGCAGATTATTCAACACAAACTTTTAAAGCCAGAAGGGCTTGGAGCGATATATTCCAAGTTCTGAAAGATAACAACTGTCAACCAGGGTTACTTTATCCTGCAAAGTTATCCATTCAAATAGATGGAGAAATAAAGACATTCCATGACAAAAGCAGGTTAAAGGAGTATTTGAAGACAAAACCAGCTCTACAGAAAATACTTGATAGAATCCTCCATGCTGAACAAAAGGAAAAGCACACATATAAGGAACCTAGAAAAAACCAGCTATACTCAAATACCAGTTAACAGAAGAGAGCACAGGTAGAACCAGTAACACACACACACACACACACACACGCACACAAATGGCAAACATAAATACACACCTTTCAATAATATCTCTTAATATCAACGGTCTCAATGCCCCAACGAAAAGACATAGATTTGCAGACTGGGTTAAAAAGCAGGATCCTACAATTTGTTGTCTCCAAGAAACTCACCTTTCTACAAAGGATAGACATTATCTTAGGGTGAAAGGTTGGAAGGCGGTGTTTCAAGCAAATGGGCCTAGAAAACAATCAGGGGTTGCTATCCTAATATCAGACAGGGTAGACTTTAGTCCGACGTTAGTCAAGAAAGATAAGGAAGGTCACTTTATATTGATTAAGGGCACACTCCAACAGGAGGACATTACAATCCTAAACATATATGCACCTAACATGGGGGCTCCCAAATTCGTCAAACAAACACTATTAGAACTAAGGTCACAGATAACACCAAACACAGTGGTGGTGGGTGACTTTAACACCCCACTCTCATCAATTGACAGGTCATCCAGGGAAAGAATAAACAGAGAGGCATCTGGACTAAATGAGGTCATAGAAGGAATGGACCTAACAGATATATACAGGACATTTCATCCAAAGGCTGCAGAATATACATTCTTTTCAGCAGCACATGGAACATTCTCTAAAATAGACCATATATTAGGACACAAAGCAAATCTTAACAAATTCAGGAAAATTGAAATAATTCCTTGCATTCTATCTGACCACAATGGAATTAAACTACAAATCAGTAGCAAGAAAGGCTACAGAGCATACACAAAATCATGGAAACTAAACAATACACTACTAAATGATGAGTGGGTCAATGAAGAAATCAAAAAGGAAATCAAAAAATTTATAGAGTCAAATGATAATGAGAACACAACATACCAAAATCTCTGGGACACAATGAAGGCAGTTCTAAGAGGTAAATTTATAGCCTTAAGTGCCTATATTAAGAAATTAGAAAGGTCGCAAGTAAACGACCTAATGCTTCGCCTTAAAGCCTTGGAAAAAGAAGAACAAGGCAAACCAAAAATCAGTAGACGGGAAGAAATAATAAGGATTAGGGCAGAAATTCATGAAATAGAAACAAAAAGAACAATCCAAAGAATTAATGAAACAAAGAGTTGGTTCTTTGAAAGGATAAACAAGATTGATAAACCCTTAGCAAATCTGACCAAAAGAAAGAGAGAAGAGACACAAATTAATAAAATCAGAGATGAACAAGGTAACATCACAACAGATTCCAGAGAAATTCAAAAAATCATAGGGACATACTATAAAAGCATATACTCCACAAAGTATGAAAATCTGAAAGAAATGGATGATTTCCTTGATCTATATGACCTACCTAAATTAAATCAAAATGAGATTAATCACTTAAATAGACCTATAACAAACATGGAGATCCGAACAGTTATCAATAATCTCCCAACTAAAAAAAGCCCAGGCCCGGATGGATTCACTGCTGAATTTTACCAGACTTTTAAGGAAGACCTAACACCATTGCTTCTTAAGCTTTTCCAAGAAATAGAAAAAGAAGGAATTCTACCAAACTCCTTCTATGAGGCCAGCATCACCCTGATACCAAAACCAGGCACAGATAGAACAAAAAAAGAAAATTACAGACAAATCTCCCTCATGAACATAGATGCAAAAATTCTCAACAAAATATTGGCAAACAGAATACAAGAGTATATCAAAAAGATCATTCACCCTGACCAAGTAGGCTTTATCCCAGAGATGCAGGGATGGTTCAACATACGCAAATCTATAAATGTAAAACATTACATAAACGGGTTGAAGGACAAAAATCACATGATCATCTCATTAGATGCAGAGAAAGCATTTGACAAAATCCAACATCCCTTCATGATAAAAGTCCTACAGAGACTGGGAATAGAAGGAACATATCTCAATATAATAAAGGCTATTTATGACAAGCCTACAGCCAACATATTACTAAAAGGGGAAAAACTGGAAGCTTTTCCACTAAAATCAGGAACAAGACAAGGGTGTCCACTGTCCCCACTTTTATTTAATATAGTTTTGGAAGTCTTAGCCATAGCAATAAGTCAAGAGACACACATAAAAGGGATACAAATTGGAAAGGAAGAAATCAAGTTATCATTATTTGCAGATGACATGATTCTATACATAAAGGACCCTAAAGAGTCTACTAGCAAGCTGTTAGAGCTGATCAAAACCTACAGCAATGTAGCAGGATACAAAATAAATACACAGAAATCAGTAGCCTTCATATATGCTAACAACAAACACACAGAGGATGAAATCAGAGAATCACTCCCATTCACAATTGCATCAAAAAAAATAAAATACCTTGGAATAAACCTAACCAAGGAAGTAAAGAATCTATACAATGAGAACTTTAAAACACTCAAGCGAGAAATTGCAGAAGACACTAGAAAGTGGAGAAACATCCCTTGTTCCTGGATTGGAAGAATCAATATCGTGAAAATGGCAATCTTACCTAAAGCAATCTACACATTTCATGCAATCCCTATCAAAATTCCAAAGGCTTTCTTCATGGAAATAGAAAAAACAATCCAAAACTTCATTTGGAATCACAAAAAACCTCGAATATCTAAAATAATACTGAGCAACAAAAAAGAGGCTGGTGGTATCACCATACCTGATTTTACCCTATACTACAGAGCCATAGTAACAAAAACAGCATGGTACTGGCACAAAAACAGACATGTAGATCAGTGGAACAGAATAGAGGACCCAGATGTAAGCCCAAGTAGCTATAGCCACCTGATATTTGATAAAAATGCCAAAAATACTCATTGGAGAAGAGACAGCCTCTTCAGCAAATGGTGTTTTGAAAACTGGATAAATATCTGCAGAAGGATGAAAATAGATTCTTCTCTCTCGCCATGCACAAGAATTAAGTCCAAATGGATTAAAGACCTTAACATCAGACCGGAAACTTTGAAACTGCTAGAGGAAAAAGTAAGGGAAACCCTTCAACATATTGGTCTTGGCAAAGACTTTCTGAATACAACCCCAATTGCTCAGGCAATAAAACCACAGATTAACCACTTGGGACCTCATGAAATTACAAAGATTTTGCACCGCAAAGGACACAGTGAAAAAAGCAAAGAGGCAACCTACAGAATGGGAAAAAATCTTCGCCAGCTATATATCTGATAGAGGATTAATATCTAGGATATACAAAGAACTCAAAAAGTTAAATAATAAGGAATCAAACAAGCCAATCAAAAAATGGGCTAAGGAGCTAAATAGAGAGTTCTCAAAGGAAGAAATACGAATGGCATATAAGCATCTAAAAAAATGTTCTACGTCACTAGTCATCAGGGAAATGCAGATTAAAACTACATTGAGATTCCATCTCACTCCTGTCAGATTGGCCACCGTCATGAAAACAAATGATCATAAATGTTGGCGGGGATGTGGAAAAAAGCAACCCTTCTGCACTGCTGGTGGGAATGCAATCTGGTCCAGCCATTGTGGAAAACAGTGTGGAGGTTCCTAAAGCAGCTAGAGATTGATCTACCATATGACCCAGCTATAGCGCTCCTAGGCATATATCCAAAGGACTTATCTCATTTCCTTAGAAGTACATGGTCAACCATGTTTATTGCTGCTCAATTTATAATAACTGGGAAATGGAACCAGCCTAGATGTCCCTCAACAGATGAGTGGATAATGAAGATGTGGTACATTTATACAATGGAGTTCTACTCAGCGGTAAAGAAAAACGAAGTTATGAAATGTGCAGAAAATGGATGGACCTGGAAAGTATTATACTAAGTCAGGTAACCCAGGCCCAGAAAGCCAAGCGCCTCATGTTCTCTCTCATATGTGGATCCTAGCTACAGATGACTGGGCTTCTGCGTGAGAATGAAAATACTTAGTAGCAGAGGCCAGTAAATTGAAAAGGAGACATAAAGGGTGGAGAAAGGAAGGGAGGAGGCTACTTAATAGGTTGATATTGTATATATGTAATTACAATGATTGTAATGGGGAGGTAATATGATGGAGAATGGAATTTCAAACGGGAAAGTGTGGGGGTGGGGAGGGAGGGAATTACCATGGGATATATTTTATAATCATGGAAAATGTTAATAAAAATTAAAAAGAAAATTGTTAGGGCTGGAAAGATGGCTTAGCGGTTCAGCACTTGCCTGTGAAGCCTAAGGACCCCGGTTCAAGGCTTGATTCACCAGGACCCACATTAGCTAGATACACAACAGGGTGCACACGTCTGGAGTTCGTTTGCAGTGGCTGGAGGCCCTGGCGTGCCCATTCTCTCTCCCTCTCTCTATCTGCCTCTTTCTCTCTGTCTGTTGCTCTCAAATAATTTTTTTTTAAATTGCTAATGAATTTTGGCTTGGGATTTATGATAGAATTGCCAGTAATTCCTGATATGGACTTAAACATACATCTTCCATTCTGAACTATGTATTTGTATCAAGCAACTCTGGAAAATGTTGAAGATGTTTTATATACTGCAGAATCAAGTATTTGGCAAAAAGTTATTTTTTTTTTTAAGAAAGCTTAGAACACTGACTTTATTCTATTAGTAGAAAAAATGTGTACTCAGCTGGAAAGAAGAGGAAAACTCCAGTGCCTCCATGAGAAACAGTGGCTCCTCTAGGAGGAAACACAGATACAGTGAGGAGAAAAGGACGGTCCAAGTGGGGAGGGCTACGTGATCTTCAAGAGCTGTAGTTTGAATCAGATGTGCCCCATAAACTTTTATGTTTTGAATGCTTGGTCTCCAGCTGATGACAATTTGGGAGGTGGAAACTT
Organism: Jaculus jaculus; assembly: GCF_020740685.1. Classification (NCBI taxonomy): domain Eukaryota; kingdom Metazoa; phylum Chordata; class Mammalia; order Rodentia; family Dipodidae; genus Jaculus; species Jaculus jaculus. The sequence continues at coordinate 119,156,312 of NC_059105.1, forward strand.
GCTGAAGGAGGTATGCTATTTGGGGGGCAGGTCTTTGAAATGCTATAGCCAACTCCCCCTAGCCAAAGCTTGGCTTTCTCTCTTGCTCTGCTAATTCTGGAAACCTGCTGTGGTAGACGTGATATCCAGCCTCTGCCTGTGTCATGCTTTCTCCTGCCATCATGAAGCTTTCCCCTTGAGACTGTAAGCTGAAATAAACTCTTCCTTTCCATCAGCTGTTTTTGGTCAAGTGTTTTGTGCCAGCAATGCCAACGTAACTCCAATGGTCTAATTGCTACAGGCATAAAACCAAATTCCTAGTCAGGCATAGTGGTGCATGCCTTTAATCCCAGTGGAGATAGGACAAGTAGGAGAGTAAATTTGAGGTCAGCCTGTGATTACAGAATGAGTTCTGGGTTAACCTGGACTAGAGTGAGACCTTACCTCAAAAAGAAAGAAAGAAAGAAAAAAAGAAAACCAAATTCCTATTTACTTATTCCAGCCCTGGAGAAGCATGGGACCATTTTACAAATTAAATTTCTACCTAACTTTATTCCCAAATACACTTTTTTTAGAGAGAGAGAGAACTGGCACACCAGCGCCTCAGCCACTGCAATCAAATGCCTTTGCTTGCACCACCTAGTGGGCATGTGTGACCTTGCTCTTATGTACCTTTGTGCATCTGGCTTATGTGGGACCTGGAGAGAGATCAAACATGGGTCCTTAGGCTTTGCAGGCAAGCACCTCAACCATCTCTTCAGTCCCCAAATGCACTTTTGCTTGTGTATAGGTGTGTAGGTAATGTGGCGGAGAGGGAGGAGTTGGATATATACATGTAAATGCCCTTGAGGCACCTCATGTGCTTGCTTGCAGTGAACAGAACAGAATGCCAGGTGTCTTGTCCCATTACTCATTCTTGTTTGAGCCAGTCTATCACTGATATCTTAGCTGGTGATTTCATGAGCCCAGGTGACTGCCTGGTCTCTATTCCTCGTTGCAGGACTGAGTTTACAGGCATACATGGCCAAACCCTACTGTTTGCATGGGTTTTGGAGAGACTTGAACTTGAGCAGTTTTTAAGTCCTTATGCTTCTACAATAAACACTCTTAACCACTCAGCTATCTCCCTAGTCATACTGTCCTTTTAAAAATAACACTGACTTGGGCTGGAAAGATGGCTTAGTATTTAAGGCACTTGCCTGAAAAGCCAAAGGACCCAGGTTCAATTCCCCAGGACCCATATAAGCCAAATATCAAGGTAAAGTATGTGTCTGGAGTTCATCAGTAGTGGCTGGATGCCCAGGAACTCTCATTCATTCATTCTCTCTCTCTCTCTTAGATAAATAAATAAATCATTTTTCTGGCCAGGTGTGCTGGCTCATACCTTTAATCCCAATACTTGGGAGACTGAAGTAGGAGGAATGCCACAAGTTCAAGGCCAGGATGGAACTAGAGTGAGTTCCAGGACAACCTGAGGTAGAATGAGACCCTATCTTGAAAATATATATAATATAGAATAAAATAACACTTTCTGTGGGAATGACAATGTTAATATTAGGAAATCCAATTATACAAAAAAATGTTCCATCTAGTCTATGGTAGACATATTTATTTTTATAACATACAGTAAATGGCACTAATTGCATAGTAACTCTAAAGAAACTAACATTAAACCACAGAACTATTAACTGCTGCAGCTGCATGGAGTTGGGCCTTTCTGGCTAAGCATGTTTACAAAGCAATGGATGCCCATCTCAGAGCTTTACCAATCAAAATTGCTAAGGAGCCAAGCTCTGATGAAGTGACTCACCAGAGTCCCTTACTGCTGACAGACACAGGCAGGACATGTTAGTTACAAAATAGTTACAGGCTAATTCACAAACGTTACAAACTGTTTATCTTTCTGGGAAGACACAGGAAGTTGGGAAATTCTTTGAGTGAGCACCTAGTATATGTATGTGGGGTGGCATGCAGAAAGGGCTATCATAGTGGTATCAGAAGGACCCTGTGGATCAGACAGGGTAAACACCATTAGAAATCATAGCTGACTTCTAAATACTAGCAGCAAGATGACTTCTGACTTACAGCCTTGGGGAAATTACAGATAAATGAAAGGGGCAGTGATTATCAACTAAAGCTAACAAACAGCCCTTCAAAATTAACCACATGATGGCTGAGCTTACAAAAAGGTCTCATGGCCAGGCATGGTGGTGCATACCTTTAATCCCAGCACTTGGGAGGCAGAGGTCAGAGGATTGCTGTGACTTCAAGGCTACCCTGAGACTACATAGTGAACTCCAGGTCAGCCTGGGCTAGAGCGAGACCCTACCTCAGGAAAAAAAAAAAAAAAAAAGGTTTCACAAGACAGGGCTCCCAGACTGCTTCTTCCCACGTCTGGCTTGCAGAGCAGCTCTCATGACCATTCAAAAACCTCCCACAGGGCTGGAGAGATGACTTAGCTGTTAAGGCCTGAAAAGCCAAAGGATCAATTCTCCAGGACCTATGTAAGCCAGATGCACAAGGGGGCACATGCATCTAGAGTCTGATTGCAGTGGCTGGAGGCCCTGGCACACCTGTTTTCTCTCTCAAATAAATAAATAATAAAATATTTTTTTAAAAAAACCTTCCCCATTCCAAGTCTGGTCTTTGCTGAACACTGCTTGTACCCAAAAGTGCCATTCCTATTTGATATACGCCTCTGCCTTCTTGAGGCTTAATGGCTCCTACTCCATCTTGGCCAACTACCCCCTGTGTGCTCATCATTCCAAAGATCCTTCTTGTTCCTAACCAGGATGATGGACCATTCAGGCCAGAAATGCTTGAATTCTGGAGTCCATTTTTATGGAATGTTTTCTGAACTATTAAGGCTGCCAGTGCTGGAACACATCACTATTAACATTGGTGCCCAGAGAGGAAGAAAGGGGCCCCAGGCAATCATAATCTTCCTGCCCAGATGTGCATCACAAAGCCAACACTACCTAATTTTCCATCCCCTCTGATGTCTGTCACACAGTTCTCAAACACCACAGGCACACACAACTGACACTACGTGCCAGTATGTATTACTATAAGCTCTATCACCAACAATCACCAATTTCTTACAAAATGCATGGCTTGTTTGACAGAAGTTGAAAAAGTACCTTGAACTTCTCAAATGGAAGGCTCAGACAATGAATCCAAGTCTAGTCTCTTCATGCTTGTCCACAAGTCACAAGCTCAGACAGAGAGGGCAGCTCAAGAGGAGCTAGCAGGATAATGAGAGAAACAATCCACCTAGTACTGGGGCTGGTGGGTGGAAGCCAGGGCAGGTGGAGGCTGATGGGCTGGCAGCAATGTGCATTCCCCAGAGGACCCAGCAGACTCAAGCTGACACCCAAGACTTAATGCTTTGTGTCAAAAATAGTCAAGTAAGCAAAAAGCTGTCTTGATCTTTTTAATAAATGGTAAAATTATATGTATACCAAAGATATATTGTTTGGCAATAAATTTGTGATTTATTATAAGTAAATGTTTGAATTGTTTGTCTATTTTATATGCCTATAAACCCAGAGTCACATAAACGTTTCTCATGCAGTAAGAGGCTTAAGTAGAGAAAGCATAAGAAGCCCTGTTTTATAGCACAACCATTCATTTTCATAGGCTAAATGTATCCTTGGTCTTTTCTATGCTGGCCCAACCCAGATTCCTAAAAATGTAATAATATACATATACAATCACCCTAATTAAATCATTGGTGTTAATAATTTAACAGAACCACAGGTCAAGAACACCAGGTCTAGACGATAAAACTGAATTTTGTGAGGATAAACACAAGCATGGACCCAGCACCCACACAATGGGAAGAGACACCAAGACAGAAGAAGGCACAAAACAAAGACACTTGGAAGAAGATAGACCACTTGTTCACTTCAGTGGCATGTACAGTAGTTGAAGCAGTAGACATGGTATTATCCACAGCCAGTGGTTTTCAACTTCCCTATCAAGCTACAGAGCCTAATGCTAGTGTTTTAACACCTAAACTAAACAAGCCTTAGAAAGAGTGTAGTTGAATTTATCATCATAATCTTTGCTTCATTCAAGGATAGACTCAGTAAGAAACAGATTTATGAAAAAGCATTTTGTAATTGAACATGGTAGAGTACATCTGTAATTCTAGCACTTGGGAGGCTGAGATAGGAAGATTATGAGTTTAAAATCTGCTTGGGCTACAGAAAGCTCTACTCAAAAAGGGGAAGAAGAAAAGGAAGAAATAGGAGAATGGGAGTAGGGGAAGAAGAGAGGGAGAGAAGAGGGAGGGGACAGCGAGAGGGAAGAAGGCAAAACAGAAAGAGAAGAATGCCCACATTCAGGAAAGCTGCTCTTATACTGCCCACTGCCCTGTATCTACAGGTACACACAGCATTAAGAGTTTTGTGGCTGGGAAATTCACTGGCTTAACTCCCAGGATTCCCAGCACCAGGGAAGCAGAAGGGTAAGTGACTGGGTTTAAGAGAAGTTCAGGGTACCAGCAATGACCTGTTTATTGACCTAAGTAATGTGGTTTAATGAAGTTGAGTACTCTATATTCATGGTTTAGGCACTTTTCCATCTACGTAAATTCACAGTAAAAGGAATGCTAAGAAAACATTATTTACTATGTGTGTGCGTATACACACACACACACACACACACATACACACATATACACACACAGCTGGACATGAGATAGGAGCTATCTCAGCTAGTTGGGAAGATGTGTCAGAAGGTTCACTGGAGTCCAGGAATTCAAGACCAACCAGGGCAATGTAACAAAATCCAAGCTCAAAAACATAAATATGAACAATTATAACAATTACAAAGAAAGACACAAGATTTATGTGAAGAAAACTTTTAGTGAAGTCTGTAAAAACATGAAATTATCTCTGATTAGTAAATGGGAAAACTCAACCTTGTAAAGAGATGAATTCTACTCTAAATAATAAACTCAATATTTTCCAAAACAATAATTTTGGAGGGGAGCATTATATGTGATTCTAAAAGTCGTCAAAGGAATAAAATTTTTAAAGTGTCAAAATAATCTGGGGGCTGGAGATGGTTCAGCAGTTAATAGTGCTTGTTTGCAAAGGCTGATAGCCTGGGTTCAACTCCCCAGTAACCACGTAAAGTCAAATGCACAATGCGGCACATGCATCTTGAGTCTGTTTGCAACAGTTAAGAGGCCCTAGCATGCCCATTCTCATTCTCTCTCTCACAAATAAATAAAAATTTTTAATGTTAAGGAATGTTGGGTAATGTGTCTGAGGTCAGAACCTGCTACAGAGTTACAGAACGGAAAGGGTGTGGCCTGCCAGGTCCAGAGAACAAGGGCAAAGGCAAGCAAGTGGAGGCACAGCATCCGAAACAGGCCATGCTCTTCTCTGTTGACCGAAGCAACACCACACTCTTCCCGTTAAGACTTTAGCACAGGCTAAATATTGGTTTTTAAATATCATTTATCACGAAAAAACAACTAGAACTCATTGGAGAAATAACTTTAAGAGGAACCTAAAATATTCTTATTTTAGCAATTAATATAACATTAAAAGACAAAAATGATGGGGCTAGAGAGATGGATCAGCAGTTAAGGTACTGCCTGCAAAGCCTAATAACCTGGGCTTGATATCCCAGTACCCACGTAAAGCCAGACACACAACGTGGCTTGTGCATCTGGAGGTCATTTGCAGTGGCTGGAGGCCCTAGCATACCCAGTGCATACTTCTCTTTCTTTCTCTATTCCTCTCTCTCTCTCTCTCTCTCTCTCTCTCTCTCTGCTTGAAAATATTTTTAAAAGACAAAATGATAACACAGGTCAAAAGGACAGCATAGGCTTATGAAACTTTTGCTGCTAATTGGGAAGGAGGATGCAATTTAAATGCCAAAGAGATTGGAAGCCACTCCAAAAGCTGTCAGGGGCTACTTATACAAAGCCAGATACTTAAGCTTCTGCAGTGGAAGTGCTAATCTCTCTTTCCATGTCAGGAAAGGTTATGTATTACATTTGAATGATATATTCTTGGTTGGTTTTATCCTTCCCAAATAAGCTGAATTTTGGTGTTGACTATTGTTGCCTTTGACTTTTCCTGACTTTTAGGGTCTTTGTCTTTTTCTTCTGTCAGTACTGGAAGCAGAAACTGGCCCCAGGCTGACTTGGAACCCATTTTACACTAGAAATCTCAACCTCCTAGTTGACAGGATTAAGGGTGTGGGGCAACACACACTCTTAGGGATTTTGGCTTTCCTAGATTATAGGTCTAGTTTAATCCCCACACTTGTATAAATACTCTGTGCTGGTTCTGATTGAATACCTATATTGCTCAGTTGACTTTTAGAATTTGCCAGTAATTTGCTTCACCCAGTGTATTACAATACTTAAATAGCAGGCAAACTCAACACCTAGGGTCAACGTCTTCTGTTTTTCCTAGAGTATAAGAGCTACACCTGGCACTCTTACACTAAAGATAAACTCAGATTTACACAGCAAAGAACACTGCAGATAATCAGAAAACCCAAGCATCAAATTAACACAAGATGCAAAAATTATAATACAAGAAACACAAAAACATCAAGACAATACAATCCCACCAAAAATTATAAATACATCAGAAATGACCTCCAGAGAGACTGCCTTAGATGAAATGCCTGACGATTTCAAAAAAAAAATGACTATATCTGTGTTCAAAGAAATCAAAGGAAACAAAGAAGAAAACAAACTCCTGAAGGAGACTACAAGAAACCACCTTGCGTCCCCTCATGGCAGCTGTGGCGACCTGGGCGCGCCGTGACTGAGCTGCGAGCCTGGCGGGCTTGCGCCTAGCCACGTGGCCCTCCCCGAGCTCCATACCCCTGATGCTGCGCGGGTGCTGAGCCCATCCGCCCATGCCAACACGATGGTGAAGTATTTCCTGGGCCAGAGCGTGCTCCGAAGTTCCTGGGACCAAGTGTTCACTGCCTTCTGGCGGCGGTACCCGAATCCCTACAGCAAACATGTCTTGACTGAAGACATAGTGCACCGGGAGGTGACCCCTGACCAGAAGCTTCTGTCCCGGAGACTCCCGACCAAGACCAACAGGATGCCCCGCTGGGCAGAGCGACTGTTTCCTGCCAATGTTGCTCACTCGGTGTACATCCTGGAGGACTCTATTGTGGACCCACAGAATCAGATCATGACCACCTTCACCTGGAACATCAACCATGCCCGGCTGATGGTGGTGGAGGAACGATGTGTTTACTGTGGGAATTATGACAACAACAGCTGGACTGAAATCCGCCGGGAAGCCTGGGTCTCCTCTAGCTTATTTGGGGTCTCCAGAGCTGTCCAGGAATTTGGTCTTGCCCGATTCAAAAGCAATGTGACCAAGACAATGAAGGGTTTTGAATACATCTTGGCCAAGCTGCAAGGTGAGACCCCCTTCTAAAACACTTGTTGAGACAGCTAAAGAGGCCAAGGAGAAAGCGAAGGAGACGGCACTGGCAGCAACAGAGAAGGCCAAGGACCTCGCCAACAAGGTGCCACCAAACAACAGCAGCAGCAGCAGCAGTTTGTATAGCCCACCAGCCCGTGCGGCTCAGCCCTCTCCCCTACTCCTCTTGTACTTTACTTATTAAAAATCAACTTGCAGCCCTCTCTGCTGTTGGGGTGGTGGCTGCGCACGTGCCCTGTTCAGCATCTCAGTATACCAGGCTCCATGTCCATGTTGAGCCCTGCCTGCTTGTTCCCCCTTTGGTATTTCTGTTGAAGATCAGGTGGCTTACTGATTTATGTGTGTATTTTTGCGCCAGTACCATACTGTTTTTGTATAAGTTAGTATAAGTTGTAGTACAGGTTAAAATCGGGTATGGTGATTATATATTTATTTTGTTGCTCAAAGTTGTTTTAGATATTCAAGGTTTTTTTTTGCTTCTAAATGAATTTTAGGATAGTTTTTTTCTATTTCTGTGGAGAATGCTATTGGAATTTTGATGGGATTGCATTAAATGTGTAGATTGCTTTTGGTAAGATTGCCATTTTCACAATATTGATCCTTGTAATCCAAGAACAAGGGATGTTTTTCCATTTCCTAATGTCCTCTGCAATTTCTTGCTTGAGTGTTTTAAAGTTTTTATTGTAGAGCCCCTCACTTCCTTGGTTAGGTTTATTCCAAGGTATTTTATTTATTTATTTGATGCAGTTATGAGTGGGAGTGATTCTCTGATTTAATCCTCCCAAGTGCTGGGATTAAAGGCTCTGTAATTTTCTTTTTTGTTCTATTTTTGTCTGGTTTTGTTATCAGGGTGATGCTGGCTTCATTGAAGGAGTTTCATAGGATTCCTTCCTTTTCTACTTTATGGAAAGTTTGAGAAGCATTGGTGTTAGTTCATGAAGGTCTGGTGAAATCACCACTGAATCCATCTGAGCCTGGCCTTTGTTTAGATTGGAGATTGAGAGGGGGAAACTTATGGTGGAGAGTAGAATTGCAAAGGAGAAACTGGGGGGAGGAATGGAATTACCATGGGTTAGTGTCTATAATTATGGTAGTTTTCAATAAAAAAAAAAAAAAAGAAAGAACCCTTTGCATACCTCTGTGTTTGAACTAACAACCTTGTAACTGTGAGGTGAATTCTTTTGGAATGCACCAACAGGCAACCAGTGTCCCCAACCCAAAGGCTAAGCATGTCATCATATAACATCTGAGGGCCACAGCAGAGATTTCCTTGCTCTGCTGTAACCCACCTACCCCCATATTTCTTTTCACCAGTGTACCTGAAAAGAGTCCCTTTGGTCTGTTACTATTAAAATTTCATGAAACAGTCACCATGTCAGAACATGGAATTTGGGAAACCTAAATCTGCATTCCCAGGCCATGGTCACTCATATCTGGATCCAGAATAAGCTATCTCTTACTGCCTTTGAGGTGAGACCTACATATTGCCCCATACCTTAACACAAGCAATCCTAATTAAACTCAATGGATCACACACAAAAAGATACAAAAGTAGAAGCAACAGTAGTTGAAAGTTGAAGGGGCTCGGGGGAAGGGCAAAAAGCAGGGTCAAGAGAAGGTAAAGAGAAGTGAATACAATCAAAATACATTGCATACATATATAAAATTGTGGATAAATAAAATATTCTTTTATATTAAAAGATCAGGACTTCCGGTTAAGATGGCGGTGTAGGTACCACGCCAAAGCAGCCTAGGGGGGAAAAATGACCCAAAAAACTCAGCAAAATACACACTTTTACTAAAAAGTGAGGTGTATAGGAAATTGAAACGGCAGCAGAGAAGTAGAAGAGTTCCAGAGCATCCAGAGCCTGCACAGGCGGGAAAAGCGGCTCCAGCAGCTCCGCCAACCACCGCGGCCATGGCGCACAAGAAAGCCGCCAGGCTCGGCTCCAGCCGCAGGAAAAGCCAGGTGCGGGAGCTTCCCCTCACAGCGCGCTCTCCACAACTCGGGAAACGTGAGGGGAGAGCTGCAGCGAGCAGCGGAGGAGCAGACCACGAGGTAGAAGAACACGTGGAGCAGTGAGAGAACCAGAGCAGCTGCGGCTCCCTCCCCTCCCCCACCGCCTGAGCCCAGCTCCAGCGAACAGAGCTGCAGCCCGGGACCCGGCCACGCGAACAGCAGGACCCAAGCAGGAGCAGAGTTCGGCAGCAACATCAGCGGCTCCAGCACCGGTAACAGCGGCCCCAGCAGCAGCAGACCCAGGAGTGGCAGCAGCGGCAGACTCGGCAGCAGCAGCTTCAGGGGGAGCAGCGGCAGTGGACACAGCAGCAGCAGCTTCAGCAGCAGTGGTGGCTCCAGCAGTGGCAGCTACAGCAGTAGCAGAGGCAGCAGCAGCAGTGGGTCCAGCAGCAACAACTTCAGCAGCAGTGGCTACAGTCCCAGCAGAGGCAGCTTGAGCAGCAGCAGTTCCAGCAGCAGGGGTGCTGATCTGCAGGGCCACACTTGCCAGGCTCAGTTTGCCCCGCAGGAAAAGCAAGTGCCCAGCTCCAGAAATCAGAACAGCAGCCCGACGGCCCAGGCAGCAACTTGACTGAGACCAAAATCATCCAAGGTAACTGGGATTGCACCAGGGAAGGGTCTCACTTGGTCACAAGCTGACTTGGATACCTCAACAGACCAGAAATCTAAACCTCTTTGTTGATAGAGGATCTGGTCATTATAATAACTACTCTTGCATACATACTTGGGGCTGTTTTTGATTGAATGTGTAAAGTGTTTAGTTAAATTTTAGAATCTACCTGTATTTTATTCCACTCAGCCTGCTTGAATACTCCTATAGCAGGGAAACTCAACCCCTAAGAACATCTTTGTATATACTCTGAGAGTCTTAAGAGCCACACCTAACACCTTAAGGTCCTACCCTGAAAATATATTACATCAAATCAATTGATACAGCTAAGAATACCCAGCTAGCTAGAAAATCCAAGCATTAACTTAATCCAAGATGCAAAAATATATACATTATAACACAAGAAACACTAAAAATCAAGACGATATAAATCCACCTAAAAGTATTAATGCATCAGAAATGTCCTCCAGTGAGAAAGAGTTAGAGGAAATGCCTGAGAAAGAGTTCAAAAGAATGATTGTAAATATGTTCAAAGAAGTCAGAGAACAAATCAAAGGAGTCAAAGAGGAACTTAAAGAGGAAATCAAAGGAATCAAAGAAGATGCAGGACACCAATTTCATGAAATAAAGAAGGCAATACAAGACATAAATAAGGAAATAGAAATAATAAAGAAAAACCAGTCAGAATTACTAGCAATGAAGAACACAGTTAATGAAATAAAAAACTCTGTAGAAAATCTCACCAGTAGGATGGATGAGGGAGAGGACAGAATATCTAAGCTAGAAGACCAGGTGGCAGACCTAATGCAGTCCAACAAAGAGAAAGACAAACTTATAGAAAAGTATGAGTGGGAATTTCAAGATATTCGGGACACTATGAAAAGATCCAATATAAGAATTCAGGGCATAGTAGAAGGAGAAGAACTCCACTCCAGAGGCATAGTAGGCATCTTCAACAAAATCATAGAGGAAAATTTCCCCCAAATTGGGAAAGAGGTGCCAATGCAGATACAGGAAGCCTTTAGAACCCCAGCCAGACAAAACCCAGAAAGAACCTCTCCTCGCCATATTATAATCAAACTTCCAAACACACACACCAAAGAAAAAATAGTGAAAGCAGTTAGAGAGAAAAATCAAGTTACCTACAAAAGCAAGCCCATCAGGATTACAGCAGATTATTCAACACAAACTTTTAAAGCCAGAAGGGCTTGGAGTGATATATTCCAAGTTCTGAAAGATAACAACTGTCAACCAAGGTTACTTTATCCTGCAAAGTTATCCATTCAAATAGATGGAGAAATAAAGACATTCCATGACAAAAGCAGGTTAAAGGAGTATTTGAAGACAAAACCAGCTCTACAGAAAATACTTGATAGAATCCTCCATGCTGAACAAAAGGAAAAGCACACATATAAGGAACCTAGAAAAAACAAGCAATACTCAAATACTAGTTAACAGAAGACAGCACAGGTAGAACCAGAAACACACACACACAAAAAAATGGCAAACAAAAATACACAACTTTCAATAATATCTCTTAATATCAACGGCCTCAATGCCCCAACGAAAAGACACAGATTTGCAGACTTGGTTAAAAAGCAGGATCCTACAATTTGTTGTCTCCAAGAAACTCACCTTTCCACAAAGGATAGACATTATCTTAGGGTGAAAGGTTGGAAGACGGTGTTTCAAGCAAATGGGCCTAGAAAACAAGCAGGGGTTGCTATCCTAATATCAGATAGGGTAGACTTTAGTCCGACGTTAGTCAAGAAAGATAAGGAAGGTCACTTTATATTGAGGACATTACAATCCTAAACATATATGCACCTAACATGGGGGCTCCCAAATTCGTCAAACAAACACTATTAGAACTAAGGTCACAGACAACACCAAACACAGTGGTGGTGGGTGACTTTAACACCCCACTCTCATCAATTGACAGGTCATCCAGGGAAAGAATAAACAGAGAGGCATCTGGACTAAATGAGGTCATAGAAGGAATGGACCTAACAGATATATACAGGACATTTCATCCAAAGGCTGCAGAATATACATTCTTTTCAGCAGCACATGGAACATTCTCTAAAATAGACCATATATTAGGACACAAAGAAAATCTTAACAAATTCAGGAAAATTGAAATAATTCCTTGCATTCTATCTGACCACAATGGAATTAAACTACAAATCAGTAGCAAGAAAGGCTATAGAGCATACACAAAATCATGGAAACTAAACAATACACTACTAAATGATGAGTGGGTCAATGAAGAAATCAAAAAGGAAATCAAAAAATTTATAGAGTCAAATGATAATGAGAACACAACATACCAAAATCTCTGGGACACAATGAAGGCAGTTCTAAGAGGTAAATTTATAGCCTTAAGTGCCTATATTAAGAAATTAGAAAGGTCGCAAGTAAACGACCTAATGCTTCGTCTTAAAGCCTTGGAAAAAGAAGAACAAGGCAAACCAAAAATCAGTAGACGGAAAGAAATAATAAGGATTAGGGCAGAAATTCATGAAATAGAAACAAAAAGAACAATCCAAAGAATTAATGAAACAAAGAGTTTGTTCTTTGAAAGGATAAACAAGATTGATAAACCCTTAGCAAATCTGACCAAAAGAAAGAGAGAAGAGACACAAATTAATAAAATCAGAGATGAACAAGGTAACATCACAACAGATTCCAGAGAAATTCAAAAAATCATAGGGACATACTATAAAAGCATATACTCCACAAAGTATGAAAATCTGAAAGAAATGGATGATTTCCTTGATCTATATGACCTACCTAAATTAAATCAAAATGAGATTAATCACTTAAATAGACCTATAAAAGATCAGTACCAGGAAAATAACAGAAGTTATTTTAACAAAAGTCTAAACAAGACTGATATGCATAACCTGACCATACTTTCGGAAGGTTAGTGCAGAGAAGAGCCCTGTGCCCACCACAGTCTACTGGACAAGGGCACGTTCTCCTTTCTTTCTCAGTCCAAAGAGATGGCAAGGAGGAGCTCCAGAAGGGGGACCCCTCCCATCTCCCTCACATCCTTTCTTTTTGACTTTACCCTTCCATGTCAGGGGATTATCCATAATGTCAGGGCACAAGGCACCTTAACACTCCACCCAAAGCACCAAGTCATCTTCCTAGAAATTTCTAGAACATTCTTGGAAATTTTTCCATTGTATTTTCCATAATACTACACTTCTCGCTTCAGGAGAGCAATTCCCAGCAGTTTAGTTCCAACTTTAATATACACAAAAATTGCTCCAGATTAATGATATGTCTGCACAATTCCTTATTGTCAACATTAATAGCAGAAGCCCTCTTTATCTGCATTTCTTTGAATAAATTAAGTTGCTTCAGGACATGACAGGAAACTGAGGGATACTCATGCTGGCCTCTTACTGGTTAAGTACCAGGACCTGCTTATTGCTTTGTCTCCAATGCAGATGGAATCTACCTATAAAACTTCTAAGTTATGAAACTGGTGATAACTAGCTCAGTAATTTAAACAGCAGCTTTGGATTCAGCAAAAAATAAATAAATAAATAAATAATAAAAAGATCAACAACACAAATGAATGATCAACCCAAACACAAAAGCACTACGAACCATAATGTGTGACACCTAAAGACAAAAGAAACATCCACTAGTCAAGCAATGGGACATTTTAATTTGCAAGATATGAGGCTGCTACTGAATTCCAAGTCAACATTAAAATTAATAAAAATTAAAGCTTCTTTCAATTTTTTTTTAATTTTTATTTATTTATTTATTTATTTGAGAGCAACAGACACAGAGAGAAAGACAGATAGAGGGAGAGAGAGAGAATGGGCGCGCCAGGGCTTCCAGCCTCTGCAAACGAACTCCAGATGCGTGCGCCTCCTTGTGCATCTAGCTAATGTGGGACCTGGGGAACCGAGCCTCGAACCGGGGTCCTTAGGCTTCACAGGCAAGCGCTTAACCGCTAAGCCATCTCTCCAGCCCATTCTTTCAATTTTTTTAATTTCTAAAATTTTAAGATTCATCAAACAGTAAAATTCTAGCTGGAAAGACTGTTAAGCCATCTGGTTTGCCCCTCTGTACTTCAGTACCACACCTGAACTTGTTCACATAGAAAAAAAAATTTTTTTAATATGAATGAGGGCTGGAGGGATGGCTTAGTGGTTAAGGTACTTGTCTGCAAAGCCAAAGGACCCAGGTTTGATTCTCCATGACCCACATAAGCCAGATGCACAAGGTGGCTGGCTGGACACCCTGGTGAGCCCATTCTCTCTCTCTCAAATAAACAAATAAATAAAAATAAAATATAAATATATACATACATATGAGGGATGGAGAGATGGTGCACTCAGGAGGCTACAGTAGGAAGGTCACAGTAAGTTGAAGGTCAGCCTGAACTACAGACCACATTCCAGGTCAGCTTGGGCTAGACAGAGATCTTGCCTCAAGAACAAAAAAAAAAAAAAAAAGAGGAGGAAGGAGCTCCTTATTAACATAACTCCAAATTTTAATAAGTTTTACTTTGTGTTTATTTTACTGTAATAAAATTCACCAGGCATGCTACTGCATACCTTTAATCCCAGCATTTGGGAGGTAGAGACAGAAGGCTTGCTGTAAATTCAAGGCCAGCCTAAGATTACACAGTGAATTCAAGGTCAGCCTGGGCTAGAGTGAGACTCTACCTTGGGGGATGCGAAGGGGGGCATTTCCGGGGCTGAGGAGATGGCTCAGTGGATAAAGTGCTTGACACACAAGCATGAGTGAATTCTGAACCTCAGCACCCATGTCAAAAGCCAGACACTGGGGCAGGTGTTTGTAACCCCAGCAACTCCTAAGGCAAAGGAGGCAGAGGCAGGAGAATCTACTAGCTTACAGGCCAATTATCCTGGCAAAAACAATTGTGAACGTGAGAGACCCTGCCTCAAAAAAAATGGAAGGTGAGGATGGATACACAGTAAGTTATTCTCTGAGTTCCACATGTGCACAGTGGCATATGCATACCCCCAATTACACAAATTAGCATACATACACAAAATTTCTTGTTACTTTTTTTAAACTTTTTTATTTTCCTGGGGGCAGGGGATAGAGGAAGCATGGTTGCCAGGGCCTCCAAGCACTGCAAACAAACTCCAGTTGCATGTGCCACCTTGTACATCTGGCTTTCGTGGATACTAGGGAATCGAACCTGGATCCTTAAGCTTCATAGGCAAGCACCTTATCCACAGCCATTTATTCTTATACAACCAATTTAAAACTCAAAGAGAAGGACCTGGATGAAATTTTCCACTTACAAAGGTGTAAACATGGGAAGGAGGGAAAGGGAAAAGGAAGGGGATGGAAGAGGAAATGGGAGAGGGGGAGAGAGAAGGCAAAGTGGAAGAGAAGGAGAGGAGAGGAAAGGAAGAATGGGGAGAAAGGTCAGAGAAAGCCCTGGATTCTGAAGGAAAAGCCAAAAAAACCCTGTACCAGGAGTCAGATGACCAGTATGTAGACACATAAAAAGAGCAGATCATCAATCAGACAGTGTCTTAGCTAAAAAGCACTACTCCTCACTTGGGTCCACAAGGAAACTAGAAGAAGGATGAAAGGTCTCTGCCCTAATTCTGCTTGTCAGCTTAAACTTCAGAACAGACTTTGGCTTGACTCTACACAGGTCTGTTAATCACTCAAGAGTATTTGTAGACCCCTGATAACTAACCTATCTCATTCCTCTTCAAGGCTGATAGCACAAAGACTCCTGGACTGGCAGTCACCTTGGATTACAAAAGTAGCAAAGTCTGTTGGGACAGACCACCACCAGATGAGGACAATTATCGATGACAACAAGACCACACAGTGGAGCAGGAATAATCAATCTACAGCAACCATAGCCTCATCCCTTCAAGCAATGACAGCAGTAACAACTTCCTGGTGGACCAGAACTGAGACAGTGACTAGCCAGACCCCACCTGGACCAGGACTGTTAATTATGTATACTCTACGTCTGTCTCCTGCCCCAATTCTTCTTCATTTCAGTACATTGAAGATACCTGGGTCAATGGACCTCTTTATCTGTTTCTCTTTCCAAAGTGTGCATCCATGAAATCTTTCTCTGCTTTATGCTAGTTTGTCTCTTTCACTAGGGCAAGTGGCCAAGCCTTGCTTGTTGAGGCTACCAGAATCTGGTCTTTTGCCCCAAAAGACTAGTTACAAATGGACATCCTAATTAGAATGTGTAGATAATACTTAGAAAACAAGACTGGGAGGGCTTGTTAAAAGACAGAATTAGGGGCTGGAGTGATGGCTCAGTGCTTAAAAGTACTTGCTTACAAAGCTTGATGGCCTGGGTTCAATTCCCCAGCACCCCCATAAAGACAGATACACAAAGAGGCACATGTGTCTAGAGTTCATTTGCAGTAGCAGGAAGCCACTGCATTTTCATTCGTTCATATTTCTCTCTCTCGTTTGTGAATATAATATTTTTCCCACAACAGACAGAATTTGGGGTTGAAGAGATGACTCAGCTTGCAAAGTCTGCTAACCCAAATTTGATCCCCTCCCCAGCACCCATGCAAAGCTGGATACAAAACAATACATGCATTTGTGATCCCAATGCGCCTACAATGGGAGACGGAGCTAGGAGAATCTGCAGCTCATATGCCAGCTAGTCTTACGTTCATTTGCAGTGGTAAGAGACCCTGTGGTAAAGAAAGTGGAGGAATAGCAGTCACCTCAAGGGTGTCTGCTGACCTCCCCACATGCACAATGGTATGAATATATACATGCATGCAAATAAATAATAAAAATGTTTTAAGTTGGTGTAGTGGTATATGGGTGTATGACTTTAATCTCAGCACTCAGAGGTAGAGGTAGGAGGATTGCTGTTAGTTCCAAGTTAGCCTGGGCTAGACTGGGACCCTACCTTAAAACAAGCAAAAAATAAAGTTTAAAAATATTTTAGTTGGGTGTGGTGGCGCACACCTTTAATCCCAGCACTCGGGAGGCACAGGTAGGAGGATTTCCCTGAGTTCGAGAGCACCCTAAGACTACATAGTGAATTCCAGGTCAGCCTGGACTAGAGAGAAACCCTACTTGAAAAACCAAAATAAAATATGTATTTTTTTAAAGACAGAATCATGAACTCTACTGCCAGGGAGGCTGATTTTGTAGATGTGAGGTCAGATCTGAGTATTTCTAACATCCTCCAAGGTGATGTGGTAACACTGCAGGTCCACAGACCACCCATTGAGAAACTCAGAAATGGCAACTCATGCTCAGTCTAGACCCAAGAAGCCTGAAAGTTTATGGAGTTCTCTCCCACTTCCTCCTCAGAAGGGGCTAAGATGTTAGCGACACAGTACACAGGATTATGTGTGGAGGTAGTATAGGTAGGGGTTTCAAAAGTATTCTACTTCAAATATGTCTTTTCAGAATTGTGTGAAAAATGTGGCTGGGGAGACAGTTCAGTGAGTAAGGGTGCTTGCTTCACAAGTATGAGGGCCTTCATTCAATCCCAAGCACCCATACAAAAGGCTAGGCATGGCCAAACATGCTTACAATCCCAGTGCTGAGGGGGACAGAGACAGGAGAATTGCTGAGGCTTACTGATCAGATAGTCTAGCCAAAAGAGGCAAGCTCTAGCTGCAGTGGGAAACCATCTCAAGGAAATAAGGTGGAAGAGTAATGCAGGAGGACACACGGTGACCTCTTCTGGCTTCTGGCAAGGCATCTTTGTGTGCACACACATGCAGTTACGTGAAATTACTGGTTCCAGTCCTCTCTGGAGTGCTCCAATTAGGGTCCATTACAACAACATGGACCAAAAAGATCCTTCTTTTTACCTCATACCTAGATTCAGCCGACCTGGAGGTAGCCTACAGAATTCCGTATCTTAATGAGTCCTTCCAGTTGACACATATATAGGCTAAAGTTGGGGAAACTGACAAACATGGTCTTGTGTTGCCTGTCCATGGGCTCATTCCTGTATAAGATCATAAACTTTGCTCAAATTAAAGAACAGAGTATGATTAAAACAAGCTTATAACTAACTAGTAGGTGCTGACTGGAAAGTTTTCTGGAACATGACTGCTACTTCTCTAAGTTGGCCCTTTAGCAACCTAATCATTAACAGGTATTTCAGTACACACTTCCTGGGACAAGCTTAATAAGTGGCCAGGAAAATACCATACAATAAACAAATGATACTGTGTATAGCTGTGTATCAGACATATTTCCTTAGAAATATATTCTTAATCTAAATAGATGCAAACATTTTCATTGATTTCCCTTGGGGAAGGGGCAATATCTCTTTAGTAATTTCATCATAAAGTCCTATATCCCATTATCATACTGAAGTGGGGGGAGACAGTAAGTTGCATGACTTGGGATAACACCCACTTTGGTACACTTAGCTACATGTTTATAAAAGTTCTCTACTTCTAAAAAATATTAAAATAAAATAAAATAAACTACAATAGGCCAGGCATGGTAGCACACGCCTTTAATCCCAGCACTTGGGAGGCAGAGGTAGGAGGATCACTGTGAGTTCAAGGCTACCCTAAGATGGCATAGTATATTCCAGATCAGTCTGGGCTAGAAGGAGACCCTACCTTGAAAAACTAAAACATATATGGCTGGAGAGATGGCTAAGCAGTTAAGGCACATGCCTGCAAAGCCTAAGGACCTGGGTCTGATTCCCCCCTACCCATATAAAGCCAGATGCACAGGGTGGTGCATACATCTGGAGAACGTTTGTGTTGGCTGGAGGCCCTGACTCACCCATTCTCATTACCCCCCCCTTCAAATAAATAAATATTGACATGGATTTTATTCACTCTTGCTTTTTAAAATTCAACAACCATGGGCTCTGGGGAGATGGCTCGGCAGTTAAGAGTGCTTGCCACTTAAGCACAAGGGCTTCTTGGGCCAAAGACCTGCCAAGTTTGACTTTTCAAAACCTACATAAAAACTGGGCATGGCATGCATGTATGTAACCCCGGCCCACAACTGGAGGGAGGGGAAAAGAGACCAGAGAATCACAGGGGCTCCCTGACTGATGGCAGTTCTGAGTTGAGGAAAAGACCCCATCTCAAGGAAATATGCAGAAGAATGGTAAGAAAAGGACACCGGAATTTCTCCTCTGGCCTACACATGCACAGCACACATATGTATCACATACCACACTTTACATACCACACCATAAGCATATTCTACACATGCAAAAAAATAAAATAAAATTCAATAACCATGAAGAACTTGGAAGCCGGGCGTGGTGGCACACATCTTTAATTCCATTTGCAAGCACTTGGGAGGCAGAGGTAGGAGGATCGCCATGAGTTCGTGGCCATCCTGAGACTACATAGTGAATTCCAGGTCAGCCTGGGCCAGAGTGAGTCCCTACCTCAAAAAAGGAAAAAGGAGGGTGGGGGGAAGAACTTGGAGTGAAAATTATCACAAGCATAAACATGTTTCCTTTAGTACTTAAATTTATTGGCGCACGTTATTTCATTAAAGTGTTGTTTCATTCTTCAAGGAAAATAAAGCACATTTTGTATTCTAAAAGAGATGCCATCAGCTGGGCACTGTGGTGCAGGCCTTTGATCCCAGCACTCAGGAGGCCTTGGTAGGAGGCTTACTTTGAGTTCAAGATCAGCCTAGGACTACATAGCAAATCCCTGGCCAGCCTGGGATAGAGTGAAACCCTAACTTTAAAAAAAAAAAAAAAAAAAAAAAGCTGTCATGTATTTTCTTACAAAGAATTCTTCAAGACAGAGTATTTCACTTTATATGAGAACCATCTGGGGCTTGGGAGCTAGTTCAGCTGATCACACACTGGGACCTGAGTCCCATTACTAAAACCCATGTACGAAACGCCAAGAGTCTATTGCTG
The DNA here is from genome assembly GCF_020740685.1 of Jaculus jaculus. Taxonomy (NCBI): domain Eukaryota; kingdom Metazoa; phylum Chordata; class Mammalia; order Rodentia; family Dipodidae; genus Jaculus; species Jaculus jaculus. Next base: position 119,176,240 of record NC_059105.1, read on the forward strand.
ATGACACCACATGCTTCAGTTACAAGACAGAAAGCATGCACCCATATACACATTAACTTTCATACACATCTGCACCACACAGAGAGCAAATACAAGTTCAGAGCCCCAGAACCCACATAAATGCTGGGTGTGGTAATGCATGCCTATGATCCCAGCACTGGGGAGGCAAAGACATATGGATCCTTAGGACTTACTGGCTAACTAGCCTAGCCAAATCTATGAGCCCCAGGTTCAGCAAAAGACTGTCTCACAAACTAAGAGAGCAACTGAGGAAGACACCTAACATCAATTCTCTGGGAGCACATGCACATATGTGCAGAAGCACTGAACAAACACACAAAAACAGTATGCCACCAGCAGGAGCCACTGGGTCAAATTCAGCTATTCAGTTTCTATTTTGAAAACTTTTTTTTTCTTTTCCTTTCTTTTTTTTTTTTGCTGTGCTGGGGATTGAACCTAGAGCTCATGCATGCAAGGCAGGCAAGCTTAACTGAGCTACAGTCCCCCAGCGTTGGAAATATTTTGGGTGTTTTTGTTGTTGTTGTTTGTTTTTTCAAGGTAAGGTCTCACTCTAGCCCAGGCTGACCTGGAATTCACTATGTAGTCTCAGGGTGGCCTTGAACTCATGGCGATCCTTCTACCTCTGCCTCCCAAGTACTGGGATTAAAGGCATGTACCACCATACCCAGTTGAAAATTATTTTTAAGGGTGGATATTTAGATTACTATTTAAATCTTCCAATGAATAAAGGAAATATTTTGTATGTGTTGTGTGGTATAGTATGTGTGCACATGTGTGGCATATGAACATGTATGTACAGACGCAAGCATGTGAAGACCAGATGAGAGTGTTAGGTGTCTACCACTCATCCACATAATTCCTTGCGGTGGAGTTTCTCTACCTCTAATGAGAAGCTGTGGTTTTTGTGAGCCCCAGCAAGTCTCAGCTATCTGCTCCCCATGCGACTGGGGTTACACATGGCCATGTTCGGCTGCTCATGTCGGTACTGAGGAACTGAACTTAAGTAGTCTCATGACCTGTCAGGCCCTCATGCTGTGGCAAGCACTCTTACTTGCTGAGCCATTTCCCCAGCCCAAGAAAGTATTTTAAAGGGTAAAATTCTATGTTACAGTTACCATTTCAGCCAGGCATAGAGGCACAAGCCTTTAACCCCAGCACTGGATCACTGTGAGTTCAAGGCCAACCTGAGACTACATAGTGAATTCCAGGTTAGCATGGGCTGGAGCAAGACCCTACCTCAAAAATAAATAAATAAATAAATAAATGGCAAAATTCCATTTGGGGGAAGGAATGGTTTATCTCAGGCTATAGTTCCAGGATTAAGTCCATTAAGTAGGAGCAGGTATAGTGGCAGGAGCTTAAGGCAGCTGTTCACATTCAGTCCACAGTAAGCAAGCAGAAAGTAATGAATGCAAGTGCTCAGTCAGCTCTCCCCTTTGATACAGTCCAGGACTCTAGCCCATGGAATGGTGCCACCCACGGTAAGGTGACTTTTCCCATCTTCATTTACCTATCAAGATATTCCTAAGGACACGTATATATAACCCCAACACAGGCGATTCTAGGTCCTTTCAAGGGGACAGTCACTATCAACTACCACCTCCAACAAACACTGAGCATCAGCGCCTTTTGTTCATCTATCTGCTTACCTGATTCAACCTTCTCTCATTTCCTAAAGTTCTCTAAATCATTTAAAATGCTCCTTGGCTGTCTCACCAGTGGAACTCTCATTGACCTTTGTTCTGTTTAGCCTCTCTTTATCTTGTTAATTGCATTGCTATTTTGTATCTAAGGTACTGTGCAATAATTACACCTATCTCTTTCTCATTATTCAACTCTTGAGTTTTATTGTCAGGAGTCCCAACCCTGCATCCAGATTGGGTACTTTGCCAGAGCTCACAGTACTCAACAGAAAGGTATTTCAGCAAAGGGTAAAGGCTCAAGGACCTAAATCTAGAGGAAACTTGGTATAAGCTTCCAAGAATGGTACTAGAGTGGAGTTGTACCGGCTGCAATTAGTACCTCCTGTAATGAGTTTTGACAACACATGCTAAGTGATGTTACAGAAAAGTCCATTAGAAAACCAATGTCCCAGGTTGTTACTGGCAGCTGGTTGGTCATGAAGGCAGCCTTGCTTAACACATATCAAAATGCCAGATTCCAAGAGAAAAAGCAGGTGTTCAGTTAAAGCACACAGCTTAGGCACAAGGAGATATGCATATTCTGTAGGAAAAGCTTCACACCAGTGTTATTCAGCCATGTTCCATGATGCCAGCCAAGGGCTAAGCTTGCAGGCAGACTTTTCTAATGCTAAGCAGTGACCCAAGTCTTCTGTGTTAACTCTTCTCTGCAAAGCAAGATTTCTTTTTTCCTGCCTAAATGTCAATGTCTAGCAGAACATCAAGCAGTATGAGCAGAGGCAGATCATCTTAAAATTTAAAAGCTTAATTAAGAAATTAATCAAGGACTGAAAGCACAGCTCAGTGTTGCAGTCAACTTCTCTTTGCTGGCAGGAAACACCTAGCCAACACCTAGCAGTTTAGGTGAATAAAGGGTTTATTTTGGCTTACAGACTCAAGGGGAAGCTCCATGATGTCAGGGGGAAATTAATGGCATAAGCAGCGGGTGGACATCTCCTCCTGGCCAGCATCAGGTGGACAACAACAGCAGGAGAGTGTGCCAAACATTGACAAGGAAAAGATGGCTATAACACCCATAAGCCCACCTCCAAAAATACATCACCTCCAGGAGGATAGAATTCCCAAATTGCTACCAGCTAGGGACCTAGCATTCAGAACATATAAGTTTATGGGGGACACCTGAATTAAACCATCACATTCAGCAATAAAGCACTTGCCTAGCATGCACAAAGCTTTAGGTTCAAGCCCATGTATTGAAGAAAGAATTTTATGTATACTATTAGTGTGTGTGTGTGTGTGTGTGTGTGTGTGTATGTAATTTGCTATAGCAGGCTGAAGAGATGGCTTAGAAGTTAAGGCCCTTGACTGAGAAGCCTGAGGACCCATGTTCAACTCTCCAGATCCCACATAAGCCAGATGCACAAAGGTGAGGCCAGTGCAAGGTCGCACATGCCACTAGGTGGCAGAAGCATTTGGAATTAATTCCAGTGGCTGAGGCCCTGGCATGCCAATTCTCTCTCTCTCTCTCTCTCTCTCTCTCTCTCTCTCTCTCTCTTAAAAAAATTACCATAGCAATATTTTAGTTAAGCTAATTATATTAAATTTATAATAAAGTATATTATACAGCTATATTATATGCAACATCATGGACCCAGTAAAATTCATGAAATGGAAAACATCTGCAATATAGTAAACTAAAAGATGCAAGCTATACAATGTGCAGTATCACAGCAATTATATATTTCTCAATATATATTTTTATTTATTTGAGAGAGAGACAGACAGACAGATGTAGGAGGAGCGTGCCAGGGCCTCTAACCACTGCAAACAAACTCCAGATGCATGCGCCACCTCATGCATCTAGCTTAACATGGGTACTGGCGAATTGAATGAGTCCTTTGGCTTTGCCAACAAATGCCTCAGCTGCTAAGCCATCTTTCCAGCCCAGCAATTATATTTTAAAAAGAGGAACAAGTATATGTAATTAGTAATTCCCATGCTTTATGGTATCAAAAAACTAGTGGACTACAAAGACCCTCTGTTTATGTGAATTATATATACCAAAATTTATCATACTAAAAAATAAAACCAATAAACTTATAAAATATTGGAATTAATTTAAAAATCTACCCTACTAGTATAAACAACATCATAAAAATAACTACATTTTTGGGCTGGGTAGATAGCTTAGTAGTTAAGGTGCTTGCCTGCAAAGCCTAAGGACCCATGTTCTACTCTCCAGATCCCACATCAGCCAGACACACAAAGGCGGGGAAAGCACAAGATCACACATGCCCACTAGGTAGCAGAAGCTTCTGGAGTTTGATTGCAGTGGCTGAGACCCTGGCCAATTCTCTCTCCTCTCTGTCTCTCCCTCTCACTCATATGCTCTCTTTTTTTTGTTTGTTTGTTTATTTTTACTTATTTGAGAGCGACAGAGAGAGAAAGAAAGAGGCAGATAGAGAGAGAGAATGGGTGTGCCAGGGCCTCCAGCCACTGCAAACCAAACTCCAGATGCGTGCACCCCCTTGTGCACCTGGCTAACGTGGGTCCTGGAGAATCGAGCCTTGAACTGGGGTCCTCAGGCTTCACAGGCAAGCGTTTAACCACTAAGCCATCTCTCCAGCCCTCATATGCTCTCTTAAAAAAAAAAAAAAACTACATTTTCTAAAACAAAAAAATAGCAATGTTGGGTATGATGGTACATGCTGTAATCCCCAGTGCTTAGGAGGTCAAGGAAGGAGGATTGTGAGTTTAAGGCCAGCCTGGGATACATAGTAAGACCTTGTTTCAAGACAAAACTAGTAAAAAAAGAGTGACATTTGGGCTGGAGAGATGGAGAGATGGCTTAGAAGTTAAGGTGCTTGTCTGCGAAGCCTAAGGACTCATGTTCGACTCTCCAGGTCCCACATAAACCAGACACACAGTGACACAAGTGCACAAGTTCACACATATGCATAATGGGGTACATTGTGACTGGAGTTCAAGTGCAGCGGCTGGAGGCCCTGGTGTGCCAATTCTCATCACCACCACCCCAGTCTCTCTTTCCCACATAAAAAATGGCCAGTCTGTTGGGCTTGCCTCAAAAACAAACAAACAAAAAGGGTGACATTTGGCTGGTGATGGCACACACCTTTAATCTCAGCACTCAGAGACAGAGGTAGAAGGTTCACCAGGAATCTGAGGAAACAGCCTGGGGTTATAGAGTGAGTACCAGGTCAGCCTAGGCTAGAGTGAGACCTTGCCTTGAAAAAAAAAAAAGTGACACATTCTCAAATTTTAATGTGTGGCTTAACAACAACAACAACAACAAAATAAAAACAGGCAAATTCTCATACTTGCTTCTGCTATTTCTTGTTGAGAGTGAAAAAGGCAAATACAAAAACTTCCCAGTATTGCCAAAGAGTCTTATAGCTACAAGCCTCCAGAAAAGGGTTAGTGATGCCCCTTGGTCATCTGGGCTTACTCTTTGAGAACCACTAGTCCAGGGAGAAAAAAAAAAAAAAAAGAAGCCAAAATACCAAATGTTAACACTGACTTTGGTTTACAGATTCACTTCATTGGAACCTTTAAATCTCCATACATTTGCATCCTCATAAGGAAGACTGGTTGGTTTGTCTTGTTTTTACACTATGCTTGTCCAGTACAGGTTTAAGAGTACCAGAACACTTTTCTCCATATATTTCATCATACCACAGGTCTATAGCTGGACAATTACTCCTATCTCCAAAATCTAGCTGGCAGTCTTTCTAAAGTAGTACCAAAAAGTCAGTTAGCTAATGTTCTGTAATAACCCAATGTTCTCAATTTAGTCTCCTCTAATATGTCAGCCATGAATAATTTTCTTTCAGAGTTAAGAATGCATCAAGCATGGATTCCAGAAACCTCTGAGCACAGCACATGCCTAAACAGCTTTCCAACCTGGAAAAATGAGATTAGGAGACTGTTTTAGGAAATGGATGGCAGCCAACCAAGCTGAAGAGAAAATAATACCATACCCAATCCAAGGGCTCAAACTGTCAACTTTAATATATAAACAAGGCAGGCTGCTGGCCAACTGGCAGAGGCAAGGTCTATATTCTAGCCCCTCCTTAGGGATGTTATAAAATTAGGTCCTTATTTATAATACCACAGACTGTATTTGTTTAGAAAGCCCATATGACAAAGTGTTACTAAGCCATACTTTGTTTGCATGGGTTTTTGGAGTTTAGGGAATCTTGGGGGTGATGGTCCTCACCAGGGCTGCCCATCACATCACAGCACCTGTAGGAACAGGGGTGCATGGCTTCTGGCATAAGAACATGAGAAAGCCCACAAATCCTCCCCCCAGAAAGCAACTACAGAGCTGGTAAAGAGTCAGAATCAGCCATTTCAGTGACTGGAAATAAACCAAGGCATTCATAGCAGGGAAGTGTTTACTCATGAAAAATGAATGAATTTTGGGTACAAACAGCACAAAGTCTGGCTTTCTTGCCAGGAGCTGCCTTCATACCTCTCAACATCTGTCACTTCATAAGGTCATAAAGGGTGGGGCAAGTCTTGGAAACAGCTTCATTGCTGCCATGGAGGAACTCATCTGACTTGAACTGTTGCCAGTCCAGTCCATATGGCAATGTCCAAGACCAATGACAGGAAGGGCCAGCAGCTCTGCTAGCCTGAGGCTCCTGCTCTGTTTGGAGTGAGCAATAAACTGGCAGACACTTAACAGTTCCAGGAAGTAAGACTGTTGTATAGGCTTAAAAAGCTCTTCCCAAAACCCAGGCTAACTGGAGGCTATAAGTGTGCGTTGTGTACAGCAGAGACCAAAGAAGGCCCAAGCCACACACACGTATGCACACACCTGGCCAACAGAACCTTGCATGGGCACAGAGGAGCTAAAGCAGCACCCAGAGAAAATCTACACTGGGGCAGATGCACAAAGAGCCCAGAACATGACTGTCCACAAAGCAACACATGCAGAGAATGGTGTCTCGCTGTCTTATAGTGTTGGACTTCTTCTTCCACCTAATATTTGGCTGAACACCGTGCTATGCAGACACTGATGCTGGTGCAACCTGGCTAGAGAGCCAAGCTTAGCAAAAAAAAAAAAAAAAAAAAAAAAGAAGCCAGACTTTGAGATGTAGTTCAATCCAGGTATTAAAAAACTGAGCTGGGGGGGGGGGGAGGTTAGAGGGATGGCTTAGTGGTTAAGGCATTTACCTGCAAAACCAAAGGACCCTGGTTCGATTCCGCTAGTCAGATACACCAGGAGGCACGAGTCTGGAGTTTGTCTGCAGTGGCTGGAGGCCCTAGCATGCCCATTCTCTCCCCCCACCTTCTCTGTCAAATAAAAATAAAATATATTTAAAAAAAAATGGAGCTAACAAAATAACCATCACCAACCACCACCTTCAGGAATACAAAATAAGAACCCAGAGATGCTTCAACATATGATGTAAAATATAAAGGAATCAAAATATTCCCAAGACACACAAATGAAAAACAAAGCGTGACCTATATTCAGGAGGAAAGTAAGAAGCAATTGATAAAAATGGTCGCTGAGAGCTCCAAGCTGCTGGGTTTAGCTGACAAAGACTTCAAAACAACTACTATAAATATACTGAAAGAACTAAATAAAACCATGTTTAAAGAATTAAAAGGAAAGTGTGATCAAAGTGACTCAAAGGATAGGGAAAATAGAGAGACAGAAAATATAAAACAAAGTGGATATCCTAGAGTTGTTACAGCAACTAAAATAAAAAACTCACTAAAGAGGCTCAACAGAGATTTTAGATGGCAGACAAACAAAATAATCAGTGAACCAGAAGTTAGTTTAACAGAAATTAGCCAATCCAAAGAACATGGAGAATGACAAATCAAAAAAAAAGCTGAATAGAGTCTCACATCACCACAGTCTCATAGAACCACCAAGTGTGCTCAGAAAAACAGTAGAAAAAATAAGGACTGTGGAGATGCTCAGTGGTTAAAGGCACTTGCTTATGAAATCTGCTGACCTGAGTTCAATTCCACAGCACCCACTTAAAGTTGGATGTAAAAAAGGGGCATGCTTCAAGCATATATTTGCATCAGCAAGAGACCCTGGCACACCTATACACATACACACAAATACATTCTCATGTATATTGCGGCCCCTCATATACAAGTAAATAAATGTTTTTTCTTAGAGAGACAGACAGAATTGCTCTGGGCTTCAGCTACTGCAATCAAACTCCAGACGTTTGCACCACCTAATGGGCATGTGCAACCTCACACTTGCCTCACCTTTCTGCATCTGGCTAACGTGGGATTTAGAGAGTCAAACATGGGTCCTTAGGCTTCACAGGCAAGTGCCCTAACTGCTAAACCATCTCTCCAACCCAAATAAATGCTTTTTAAAGAAAGAATACATAAATGAGAAAAAGTAATGGTATTCTACAAAACAGGAATGCAGGGGTACTTCCTTGATAAAAATACGTGTGTGTGTGTGTGTGTGTGTGTTCATGTGTGTGAGTGAGAAATGTACATGTTCTATGGTGCATACATGACAATCAGAGGACAACAGAGGGGGTTAGTCCTAGATTTCCACCTTGTTTTGAGTCATGGTCTCTTGTTGGTAGCTGCAGATACCATACCAGCATGCCCATGAATTTCAAGAGATTCTATTTCTGCCTTCAATTACCAACATGTACTAGTGCACCTGGCTTAAATGGGTTCTAGGGATCCAAAGGAAGGTCTTCGCATTGTATGGCAAGAGCTTTACCCACTAAGCCATCTTCCCAGGCCCAAGAAAATACATCTTACTATTAAGAAACTGGATGCTTTCTCACTGAGATCAGAAACAAGGCAAGAATATCTGCTCTTACCACTCCTATTTAACATTATACTGGAAGTCCTAGCCAATGCAATAAAAATAAGAAAGGAAATAAATGCTATTCAGATTGGGAAGGAAGAAATAAAAACTTTCTTCACAGGTGACATATTTATGTAGAAAAGTCCCAGAGAATAAAAACAAAATTTCCTAGAAACAGAAACAAGGGTGTAGAATACAGGACTAATATACAAAAATAATTTTGGGAGGGCTGGGCATGATTGTACATGCCTTTAATCCCAGCACTTGGGAGGCTGAGAAGATAGCTGTGAGTTCAAGGCTAGCTTGAGACTACATAATGAATTCCTGGTAAGCCTGGGCTAGAGCAAGACCTTACCTCAAGAAACAAAATAATAATAATAGGGCTGGAGAGATGGCTTAGCGGTTAAGCGCTTGCCTGTGAAGCCTAAGGACCCCGGTTCGAGGCTCAATTACCCAGGACCCACGTTAGCCAGATGCACAAGGGGGCGCAATGCATCTGGAGTTCGTTTGCAGTGGCTGGAGGCCCTGGCGCGCCCATTCTCTCTCTGTCTGTTTGCCTCTTTCTCTCTCTGTCTGTTGCTCTCAAATAAATAAATAAACAATAAAAAAATTTAAAAAAAAAAAATAATAATGATGATGATAATAGCTGTAATAATAATTTTGGGGGTTGGAATTCTAGGGCAATTGCTTTCACACACTAGCAATAAAGCACTGGACTTTGAAACTAAAACTAAAATATCATTTACAAGAGCATTAAAAAAGATATAAGGAAGCCGGGCATGGTGGCGCATGCCTTTAATCCCAGCACTTGGGAGGCAGAGGTAGGAGGATTGCCATGAGTTCGAGGCCACCCTGAAACTCCATAGTGAATTCCAGGTCAGCCTGGGCTAGAGTGAGACCCTACCTTGAAAAACCAAAAAAAAAAAAAAAAAAAAGATATAAGGGCTGGAGAGATAGTTTAGTGGTTAAGGCATTTGGCTGCAAAGCCTAAGGACCCAGGTTCGACTCTCCAGGTCCCATGTTAGCCAGACACACAAGGTGACACAAGTGCACAAGGTCGCACATGCACACATGGTGGCACATGCATCTGGAGTTTGATTACAGTGCTTGGAGGCCCTTTCGTGCCAATTCGCGCTCTCCCTCTCTCTCTTGCTCTTGCTCTCACTCTTTCACATTAAAAAGAAAAAGAGCCAGGCATGGTAGCACACACCTTTAATCCCAGCACTTGGGAGGCAGAGGTAGGTGAATTGCAGTGAGTTCGAGGCCACCCTGAGACTACATAGTGAGTTCCATGTCAGCCTGGACTAGAGTGAGACCCTACCTCGAAAAACCAAAAAAAAAAAAAAAAAAAAAAACAACAAAATATGGATAGAAAATGTCAAAACTGCTGAGAAAAAAAGATCTAAATAAATACTGAAGCTGAGGAGATGTCTCTGGTTAAAAGTACTTACTTGTGGTGCTAGAGAGATGGCTTAGTGGCTAAGCACTGGCCTATGAAGCCTAAGGACCTTGGTTCGAGGCTTGATTCCCCAGGACCCACGTAAGCCAGATACACAAGGGGGTGCATGCATCTGGCATTCATTTGCAGTAGCTGGAGGCCCTGGCACACCCATTCTCTCTCTATCTGCCTCTTTCTCTCTCTGTCTGTTGCTCTCAAATAAATATAAACAAAAAAAAATTTTTTTTAATACTAGCTTGTAAAGTCTGTCAGGCAAGGTTCAATTCCCCAGCAGTCACATAAGCCAGATGCACAGAGTAGTAGTACATTCATCTGTTGGGGTTTTTTTTTGGGTTTTTTTGTTTTGTTTTGTTTTTGGCAAAAGCAAGAGGTCCTGGTGTTTCCATTTTCCTTTCTTTCCCTCCCTCTTTCTCTTTCTCTCTCTCCCTCCCTCCTCCAATAAATAAATATTTCATGACCTTACTTCTTCCCAGATTAATCTACACAGAAACATCAATAGCCAAAAATTAGCTCTTTGTACGTATCTTGACCCATCCACACAAAGAGAAATACACAAAACAACCTAGAAGCAAATGCATAATTTACTGGGCAGCAGAAGTCTGTTATTAAACACACAAATTGAATAAAGGACCAAAAAAAACATGAGATTTTCAAGAGATGCTTTAAAAGCATTTGACATAATCTAGTATTCATTCATAATTACATGTACATACATACAAATGTATGTATATGTCAATAAACATAGTTCAATGTTAGGAAAAGTTGTTTATAACTCAGGTCAGACTTGGTAAGAACAAGGCAGACTGTCCACTCTTGTCACTTCTACTCATTACACTGGAGTTTCTAGCCAGCATAATAAAGACAAAATAGAATGAATATATAATAAATTTTAAGTTTCCAGAGCTAGGGATTTGTTCACTGCTTGCACACTTGTCTAGCAGGCACAAGGCTCTCTGGGTTTTATCCTCAGCTCTCAGAAACAAGTTCCTAAAGGGGACAAATAACTCACATACAAAGAATACAGAACTCATCTCAATAGCTTCTAGAAGGCAGTGGCCACATGTGTGAAAATTCAAAGAACATCTAATCATGGTGGAGCATGCCTGCATCCCCAGCACTCAGGAGGCTAAGACAGGAGAACTGTGAGTTCAAGTTTAGCCTGGGCTACATAGTAAAATCTCATGTTAACAACAACAAAAATAACTTAAGCAAAAAGCAGTGCAGGGCAGTGCACAACTTTAATCCCAGCACTCAGGAGGTAGGGGTAGGAGGATTTCCATGAGTTTCAGGTCAACCTGGGCTAGAATGAGACCCTACCTCAAAAAAATAAACCAAAACCAAGAAAAAAAATAAAAAATACAAAAACAGCTCACCACAGTGCTAATCAAAGGACCAAGGAAACAGACACACATCTACTTTGCTTAGTAGCTACGCCAAAAGAAACAGTCACAGAAATTACTGATCAGAGATGGAATGCACTGGGGAACAGGACAAAGGGGAACAGGTACCAAGATGCCAAACCCTGGAAATCTAGGGAACTTCAGTACAGACTTCACAGATCTGCTCTCGGCTGTCCTGGAGCACAAGCACCATAATGCAGTGGTTGCCGCCAGCTCAATGCAACCAAGGCCTTTACCATAGAACTTGGCAAACAGCTAGGGCTGTGGCAGACGAGGCTGGGGGAGGAACGCTCCGGTCATGGTAATAGCAAGAGCAAAGGTGGTTGTCTACTTGGGGTTCATTATTAGAAGTTAAGGATGAAGATGAGGTAGGTCCTGGGATAAGAAAACGAGCTGTAAGTACAAGTCTCACATGGCCTCCTTAGCAGTAGACCATGTAACGGAGTGCTTTTGTGGCTTAGTGGTTCAGGTACTTGCCTGCAAAGCCAAAGGATCCCAGTTCGACTCCCCAGGACCCACATAAGCCAGATGCACAAAGGGACACACTCCATCTGGAGTTTGTTTGCAGTGGGTGGAGGCCTGGTGTGCCCATTCTCTCCCTCCCTCCCTCCCCCTACCTACCTATCTACCTACCTATTTCTGTATCTCTCTGTCTCTCTCAAATAAATAAATAAAAATAAAATATTTAAAAAAAACTTCCCTAAAATGATTTCTGTGGTGTTAGTTTCTAACATTCCTCATGCTTCCCTAATGCTTCCCTTCTGCTGACAGAATGTGTTCAGTCCTACCTGCATGCTGAGACCCTTCTCGCTCTGCTTATCCTGCTAGGCCGCACTTCTCCTCAGCAGCCTTCTCTGACCACACCCGCCTATATACTGCCCTTCCTCCCACCTCACTCTTCACTCCATTAGCTTGTTGTACTATCAGCATCCGTTACTGTCAGAAACAATAACTCTGTCTACATAGGTGTTCAACTATTGTGTAAGCTCCTCACCTTAGTATCTCCACAAATAGCTTCTATGGTAGCAAGGGTATTACCTATCTTATTTACTGCTGTACTGCCAGCCCCAAGTGTCCCAATACCTAATGCATGCCAAATAAATGCTAGGTCAGTGGGTAAATTAACTGAGTGGAAGAGATAAAAAATGAATGTGAAGAAAAGCTTCTTACAAACTAAAACAATATGGCAATAAGCCTAGAACTCAGGGCTGGAGAGATGGCTTAGTGATTAAGGCTCTTGCCTGCAAAGCCAAAGGACCCAGGTTCAATTCCCCAGGACCCATATAAGCCAGATGCACAAGGATGCACAAGGTGGTGCATGTGTCTGGAGTTAGTTTGCAGTGGCTGGACGCCCTGGCACACCCATTCATTCTCAGTCTCTGTCCCTCTGTGTCTCTCTGTGTGTGTGTGTCTCCCTCCCTCCCTCCCTTTCTCTTTCCCTCTCTCTCCCTCCCTCCCTCCCTCCCTCCCTCCCTCCCTCTCTCAAATAAACAAACAAAAAAATTTTTTTAAATAAAGAAAAGAAAACCTAGCCGGGCGTAGTGGTGCACGCCTTTAATCCCAGCACTCGGGAGGCAGAGGTAGGAGGATTGCCGTGAGTTCGAGGCCACCCTGAGACTACATAGTGAATTCCAGGTCAGCCTGAGCCAGAGTGAGACCCTACCTCGAAAAACCAAAAAAAAAAAAAGAAAAGAAAACCTAGAACCTAGAGCTGAGATTAGTAAATTTCCCTCCAGACCTCAATCACTATCATAGTAGCTTAAATGCTAAGACCAATTAAAGGCATTATTCAATGGCACTGCAGCTCAGCACAGCAGCTTCCAGAGACCATGCCACAGAAACTCCAGACATACCATTCAGAGGGGGGAAGAAACCGTCTTGACATAGGTGGCAGGAGGGTCCCTGCAATTCCCGCTATTGCACTACTTTTACTTGGGCTTTCAGAAGAGAATGTTCATGTCGCTCCTGATGCTTGAGTTCACTTAGGGCAGAAGAGGCCAAGTTCATTTCCCCTGAGAAGACTGTGTAGGGTGCTCCTATATCTTAATCAGCATGCTAAAGATGACTTCCTGGCATAACTGAGCAAACTGCTTGCTTGCAGTCACTTCAGGAAACATGTGCCCTCCCCTCTGTTTATGCCTTCTTTGAGTAGCAGCTGCAATACAGTTTTACATGTGATAAGTGCAATGAAAGAGTTTCACAATGATGCTGATGACGGTTCTAGACTGCTGAAACCTTCACTTTCAGCATGGCTGAGAGACAAGTTTCCTGTTCTATCTGAACATGATCAATCATTCCCCATCTTTATCTTTTATTTCTTCATAGGGTGACTAAAAATATATCCTTGCTTGGGACAATTCTAACTTACAACTATCATCTCTCACCCCAGCAATAGCTGTTTAGTATAATATTCCCTGTACTCTCAAGTACCCTGGTTTGGATAAATTATGTGACAACTTTAGCAGAAATAATGACCATTAGAAATTATCTAATAATCGCCAGGCTTGGTGGCACACGCCTTTAATCGCAGCACTAGGAAGGCTGAGATAGGATCACTGTGAATTCAAGGCCAACCTATAACCACAGAGTGAGTTCTGGGTCAACCTGGGCTAGCATGGGACCCTACCTCAAAAAAAAAAAAAAAAAAAAAGGAAAGGAAAAAAGAAAAGAAAAGGGCTGGAGAGATGGCTTAGCAGTTAAGGTGCTTGCCTACAAATTTAAAGGACCCCAGTTCAATTCCCCAGATGCACAATGTGGCGCACATGCGTGCTCTCTCTCTCTCTCTCTCAAAAAACAAACAAACAAACAAACAAATAAACAAAAAAAGAAAAGAAAGAAGTTGGGCTGGAGGGATGGCTCAACAGTTAAGGTGCTTGTTTGCAAAGCCTAACAGCCTGAGTTCAATTCCCCAGTACCCACATAAAGCTATATGCACAAAGAGGTACATGCATCTGGAGTTCATTTGCAATGACAATAGGTCATGGTGCATCCATTTCCCTCTCCCTCTAGTTCATCTGCAGTGGAAAGAGGTACTGGTGTACCTGTCCCCTCCTTTCCTAACTCCTCTTGCAAATAATAAATAAAAAAAAATTTTAAAAAGCTATCTATACTCAAATAACTAAGTGATCCTGAAACAGAATGAACTTAATGAAAACCAACTAACAATAAAGTTCCTATCACTAGACATGGAGGGTTACGTATATCTAAACTTGGAACATGATAAATATAATTCATCAGGGGAAATTTACATTTCCTCTTTGCAGGCAAGTGCATTAACCACTAAGCCACCTCTCCAGCTCTTATCATGATTTTTTTAGTGTGTGTGTATGTGTGCGAGTGTAGGCATGCATTCCCATAGTGTGCATGTGAAGGTCAGAGGGCATCTTTTTGGGTCAGTCCTTGCCTTTCCACATAATATGTGAGGCAGGGTTTCTGTCCATGGGTCTTGCACTGCTGCTCATCCCAAGCTTTGCTGCTCTCGCTGTGAAGCCTCAGAGATGTTCTCTGGTCTCCTCCTAGCTGGCCATCAGCATGCTAGGATTACAGAAACCAGCCAGCTTCTAGCTTTTTATGTGGGGGTCTAGAGATTAAACTCTGGTACTCAAGTTTAAACAGTGAGCGCTTTATCCTCAGTCATCTTCCCAGCCTCATTGTTGATTCTTTAATGAGACATGGTCTGTGCCCTTAAGAAGCTCACTGTTGACACTTAATTCAGTCTTGCTGGCTGTTAACAATCACTACTTCTTTTGATAAATGTTTACGTTCAAAAAGTTCCTAAGAAATGTCTGTTCCCCAGGTGCCAACCTTTGCAATTTCCAGCACCTGACTCTTGTCCCTTAGGGCAGGGGCTTCTATGACTTCATCCGTTTTTTATAATTTCCCCAGAATCATAAACAAAGGAGAGGGTGGGAGGGAAGGAGAAAAAGAAAGAAAGGAAGGAAGGAAGGAAGGAAGGAAGGAAGGAGGGAGGGAGGGAGGGAGGGAGGGAGGGAGGGAGGGAGGGAGGGAGGAGAGAGAGGGAGGGGAAGGAAGGAAGGAGGGAGAGAGAGGGAGGAAAAGGAAGGAAGGAAGGAGGGAGGGAAAGGACTTTTAATCCTGATAGTAAAGTTCTAGTTAATAAGTACACAAAAAAATGACTCCACAGAAATATTATTATTACAACTAAAAAAATCACTAATATATGTTAAAATCTGTGAGCAAAAGTATGATGAGAAATAGGAACTTGGAGGAGTTTTAAAGTATGCCTCCACAGAAATGCTGCCTTGCTGGGCATGGTGGTGCATGTCTTCAATCCCAGCATTGGGGAGGCAGAAGTAGGTGGATCACTGTGAGTTCAAGGTCAGTCTGTAACTACAGAGTAAGTTTCCAGTCAGCCTGGGCTAGAGTGAGACCCTACCTGGGGGTAGTGGGTGAGGGAATCCTTCTTTTATAGCACCAAAATAAAAGAAACTAGCAGGGAAGAAAAAGGAATTTAGTGGGGGGGTCTGGGAGTGGGAAAAGAGGAGTGTTGGGAGGGCATTATGATCATGGTATATTGTCTATATTTATAGAAGTTGTCAATAAAATGTTAAAAAATACTATCTGCAAAAGCAAAAGCGGAAATTTTACAGCAGAAAAGCCTGGCAAACACCAGCTTTCCACCTGCCCAAAGTAAACACCTAAAGAACAAGATTCAAGACACTGTGAGTACATACATGCACATCCAGATACAATACACTAAGGAGGCCACAAAGCCATTCACATAGATTTCTTGTGAAAACTTCACTTCCTTGGGCTGGAGAGATGGCTCAGTGGTTAAAGTTTCTTGTCTGTAAAGCCTAAAGGCCTGGGTTTGGTTCCCAAGTACCCACATAAAGGCAGATGCACAAAATGGCACATGCATCTGAAGTTATTTTGCAGTGGTTGGAGGCCCTGGCACACCCACTTACACACTTTCTTGCTTTCTCTAATAACTAAAATTATTTTTTAAAAAACTCCTGAAGTTCTCCTTTTAAAAAAAAAACAACTTTACTTTCTCCATCTAACTGAGAGGGGAGTATATAGTTAGGGTGACTGGACCCCTGAAGGTTAAAAAAAAAAAAAAGGCAGGAATGTTTGCACTTGCTAGAAATCAAAGATGATCTGATTTCTTATCTCATCTCTTGCCCAGTTCCCTAGTCCTGTTTTTCCACAAACAACCAGGACCCCTCCTGGAAGGGAGAGGTCTTTCATAGAATTTAAACATTGTGGTTGATCAAGTTCAGCCCCCAGAACTTGGTACCAGGGCTAGCCTCTTCCTGAGATAGCCCCTAGCCCTAACCAACCAGCTGTCCCTCTGGTTCCACCTGAGCCAGAAGACAGCCCACCACTATAAGGTTATAAATACCTTTGCAAGGGGCTGGCAGGCTCTCTGACCACTTGAGAACTTCCAGCTCTGAGTTTTTCCCCAGGCCCAGCTGGAGGGAACCGCTACCCCTTACTCTCCACAAGGGTTCTTTTATCCCCTCCAACTCCCCACATGGCAGGGGCTTCTTGAACTTCCTTTTCTTTCTAATTTTCCCAGGCCCTCCATGTGGGATCTCTAGCCACATGGATGCTTTTCCTTGGCTCTGTACTTCCATCAATAAATATAATAATTTAATAATTAGCCTTTTCAGTCCTCTTTTTTATTCTTTGATTAAAATTAGAAAGGAACCTAGGATTTGGGGTTCAAGGACTTTCCTGAACCCTTAACACCCTGTTATATAACCATGAGACATCATCAGAACAGAGTAACTTAAAGGGTATTCTACAAAGTAACTGCCCGAATCTCAGCAGAAATGCCAAGTACATAACAAAGAAAGGCTAAGGAAATTTCCCATAAGTGAAAAACCGAAGAGGCCATGACAGTTCCAAGCAGTGTGGGATCCTGGTGTGGGCCCTGAACCAAGGGACAACAGCGGAACAACTGACAAGACTCAAATATGGTTTGTAGCCTAGCTAATAGTACAGTATCAAAGGTAATTTCATGGTTTAGAAAATTGTACTCCAGAAGCTGTTAATACTGAGGGAAGAAGCTGGGGACTCTGTGCATTACTTTTGAGTATTTATTGTAAATATAAAATTATTTCAAACTAAAACCGTTTTCAGGGTCTGGGGAGATGGCCAGAAGGTAAGTCCTTGCTGCTCAAGCACAAGGGCTACGAGGGCCTGACTCATGCTGTTTGGTTCCCCAGCACCCACATCAACAGCTGGGCACAGCATTCATACCTGACACCCTAGCACCCAATGATCCAGGTTCAATTCTCCAGCACTTACATAGATTCACAGACCAGTGAGAGACTGGTCTCAAGGAAACACATCAATGACAAATAAAGGACACCAGACGTTCTCCTGCATAGGGACACGTGCATCCACACATACATACACATACATACATACACATATATACATACATACATACATACACACACACACATACAAGTACACAGACCAGGCACACCACAAATACACATGCAAAAACAGTTCTTAGGCCAGGCGTGGTGGCGCATATCTTTAATGCCAGCGCTCAGAAAGCAGAGATAGGAGGAATGCTGTGAGTTCCACACCAGCCTAGGACTACATAGTGAATTCCAGGTTAGTCTGGGCTATAGTGAGACCCTGCCTCAAGAAAAAAAATTCTTATTACTCAACTTATTATATAGTTTTTATCTTGCTTTTCCCATACCCTCCCTTCCTCCCTCTTCTTGTACAGTACGGTGGGAGTTCTTCTCTGTCACACTCACTAGTGAGAAAAAGCAACAAAAACAAGCAGAAAATTTCAGAGCTTAAACAGTGCGGGCACACTGTACATCACTCTCAGTTTTCCTTATTCTAATCGTCCTGCTCAGCTTGTGATGCTATTTTTGTTTATAAATAAAAGATCCAGAGGATGGGAAGATAGCTCAGAGGATGCTTGCCTGTAAAATCTAACAATCCAGATTCAATTCCCTAGTAGCCACATAAAGCCAAAATCACAAAGTGGTTGTTGCAGTCAGGTTTGCATTGCTGGTAGAAATCACCCAACCAAGAAAAGCTTGTGGGGGGAAAAGAGGTTTATTTTGGCTTACAGGCTTGAGGGGGAAGCTCCATGATAGCAGGGGAAAAGATGGCATGAGCAGAGGGTGAACATCACCCCCTGGCCCACATAATGTGGACAACAGGAACAGGAAGGTATGCCAAACACTAGCAAGGGGAAACTGGCTATAATACCCATAAGCTCGCCCCCAACAATACACTGCCTCCTGGAGGTGTTACTTTCCACTTGCCAACAGCTAGGGAACCTAGCATCCAGAACACCTAAGTTTATGGGGGACACCTGACTCAAACCACCACAGTGGTGCATGCATTTAGAGTTTGTTTGCAGTAGCTGGAGGCCCTGGCACGCCCAATTCTGTCTCTGTCTTTCTCTCTCTCTTTGCTTGCAAATAAATAAAAATATAAAAAGGGGGACTTCAGATACAATTTAACAGTTAAGGCACTTGGCTGCGAAGTCTAAGAACCCAGTTTTGATTCCCCAGTAAGCCAGATGCACAAGGTGGCACATGCATCTGGAATTCATTTGAGTGGCTAGAGGCTGTGGTGTGCCCATTCTGTGTGTGTGTGTGTGTGTGTGTGTGTGTGTGTGTGTGTGTGCGCGCGCGTGCGCACGTGTGCGTCTTTCTCTGCCTCTCTTAGAAATAAAAAAGAGAATGATCTTTTAAATTATTTACTTATTTGACAGAGAAAGAGGGAGACAGAATGGGTGTGCCAGGGCCTCCAGCCACTGCAAACGAACTCCAGACTCATGCGCTCCCTTGTGCATCTGACTAACTGGGTCCTGGGGAATTGAACCTGGGTCCTTTGGCTTTGCAGGCAAATGCTTTAACTACTAAGCCATCCCTCAAGACCAAGAGAATGATTTTAAAAAGATCCAGATGTTCACATTGTTAAAGCTCACAGAACATGACATGATCTTTTCATGCTTTGGTCTCTGATGGGGTGATTCATGCTTTCTTCTGTTTTAACATGTGAGATCAAGGTGAGACACACATGTAATGAATGGCATGTCACAGTTTAATCAGCATCAGCTTTTGTTGCTTAGGGTTACTTCAAAATAATGATGCATCTTATAATTGATAGCATTTTAGACTTGAGGAAATACAGTAATGAAGAAAATATTTAAACAGCATTTGTTTTCTTTTTTCCTTTTTCTTTTTTTAAACATTTCATTTATTTATTTGGGGGGAGGAGGTAAGAGAATGGATGCAACAGGATCTCCAGCCACTGCAAGCAAACTACAGACACATGTGCCACCTTGTGCATCTGGCCTACATGGGTACTGGGGAATTGAACCTCGTTCCTTAGGCTTCATAGGCAAGCACCTTAACCACTAAGCTATCTCTATAGCCCCCTTTTTCTTTTTTTTTCCTTTTTGGAGGTAGGGTCTCACACTAGCCCAGGCTGACCTGGATCTCACTCTGTAGGGCCAGGTTGGCTCTAACTCACAACAATACTTTTACCTCTGCCTTCCAAGTGCTGGGATTAAATGTATGTGCCACCATGCCCAGCTAAATAGCGCTTTTGGAGCTATACTCCCAGCAAAGCAGCATGAGGCCTACTGACCCATCCTATAGTCAAATTGGAGACAATTATTGTTTTTAAATACCATCTAGGGTGTAGGGATGTAGCTCGGTATTAGAATGCTTGCCAAGCATATGTAAGGCCTTGGGTTCCACAATGGCATCATAAAAATAAATAGGCAGGGCTGGGGAGATGCTTAATGGTTAAGGCACTTGCCTGCAAAGCCTAAGGATCCAAGTTTGATTCCCCAATACCCACACAAGGTATGGTGGTATACACGTTCATTCCCAGCTCTCAAGAGACAGAAGTAGGAGGATGGTTGTGAGTTCAAAGCCAGTCTAGAACTACAGAATGAATTCCAGGCCAGTCTAAGCTAGAGTAAGAGTCTATCTCCAAACAAAAAGGTGAAATTAAACATTCCAAAGTGAACAAAAACTGAGAAAATTCAGTGCTAGCAGATCCACCTTACAAGAAATGCCAAAGAGTCCTTCAGTCTGAAAAGTATCCTCAAATGGTAATTCAAACCCACATGAAGAATGCTAGTAATTATGCAGTTAAAATAGATACTAGCAATGCATCTTTCTCCTCCCCCCTCTCTGATTTCAAAAGTGTACAACATAATATAGATACATTTTGTTGGGTTTATATATGAATAATATAATTGGCAATAATAGCACAAAGGAGGTGAGTAGACATAAAACTACAATAGGGTAAGAAAATAATGACAGATGGTAAAATTGTAATTACAGTAATACATAATAACAGATGTGAAAACATAATTATAGTAACACTTTGTTGGGTTTGTAATATTAACAGATGTAAATACTTGCAGCCATAACACCAGGCAAAAAGGGTAAAAGGGAATGGAGCTGCAAAGAAGCAACATTTCTAGGGCTGGAGAGATGGTTAAGTGGTTAAGGCTCTTGCCTACAAACCCTAACGACCTGGGTTCAGTTCCCTAATGCCCATGTAAAGCCAGATGCAATAAGTGGTACATACACCTAGAGTTCGTTTGCAGCAGCTGGAGAACATGGCATGCTTACTCCTTTTCTCCTCTCTTCATGTAAATAATTTTAAAAAATAAAAAAAAAAGAAGTAACATTTCCACGTATGGCTGAAATTAAACTTACATAAATCTAAGGCTGATTTTTGTTTTGTTTTGTTTTGTTTTGTTTTGTTTTGTTTTGTTTTGTTTTGTTTTGTTTTGTTTTGAGGTATGGTTTCACTTTAGCCCAGGATGATCTAGAATTCACTTTGTATTTCCAGGCTAGCCTCAAATTCAGCCATCCTCCTACCTTTGCCTGCCAAGTGTTGGGATTAAAGGTATGTGCCACCACACCTGGCATAAAGCTGATTTTGGTAAGGAGAGAAACTACTAAAAATAGCCAGTGAAAAAAAACATTAGTGACACTTGAGTGCTATATAAGAATTCAATCAATGCAAAACAAAGCAATGAGGAAAGAACCAAGGAATAATAACTGACAGGATGTATGCAAAACAAATACATGGCAAAAATAAATCCAATCACATAAACAGTAACATTAGATATGAATGGATCAACAAGCCAGCCAAAAGGCAGTGACCAACAGACTGGATTTAAGAAGCATGACCCAATTACATGCTATATAGGAGATAAAGAGTATAGATTCCGCCGGGCGTGGTGGTGCATGCCTTTAATCCCAGCACTCAGGAGGCAGAGGTAGGAGGATCACCAAGAGTTCAAGGGCACCCTGAGACTACATAGTTAATTCCAGGCCAGCTTGGAGCAGAGTGAGACCCTACCTTGAAAAAAAAAAAAAATAGAGTGTAGACTCCAAGACACAGATTAAAAGAATGAAATAAGAATACATAATGGTTCAGTGACTTTCAAAAACAGCCCAGCAGGCTCTTCACATGCTTAAACACAGTTACTATATGACTCAGAAATTCTACCTCCACCCCCAATAATGAAAAGGTATGTCCACACAAAAACAACATGCATGTTTATGCAGCATTACTGAGATGATTCAAAAGGTACTAACAATCCATATGTCCAACAAAGGATAAACACAGTAACACACTTGGTGCACACACATAAAGAAACATCCAGCTGCAAAAAGAAATGCAGCACAACATGGATGGGCCTTGAAAACATGCTAAGTACAAGATGACCATCACAAAAGAACATACTCTACAGCATCCATTTATATGAAAGTCTGGGACAGGGACATCTAAAGACAGAAAGTAGATTGGTGGTTGCCTACAGCAGGGAAGAGAGGTACAATGAAAGCTAAATGCTATAGGATTTCTTTCTTATTTTCCAGTGCTGAGATCAAACCCAGGGCCTCATGCATGTAAGACTAATGCTCTACAATTCAGTTCAGTCCCAGTCCAGTAG
This sequence comes from Jaculus jaculus, assembly GCF_020740685.1. Classification (NCBI taxonomy): domain Eukaryota; kingdom Metazoa; phylum Chordata; class Mammalia; order Rodentia; family Dipodidae; genus Jaculus; species Jaculus jaculus. Next base: position 119,198,525 of record NC_059105.1, read on the forward strand.
AATTTCTTTTTTGGTGTAATGAAAATGCTATAAAATTAACTGTGGTGACAGATGCATATATCTGTGAAAACACAAAACAACAAAAACAAAAACAAAAAACACTGAATTATTTTCACAACATTTTAAATAGATAATTGTATAGTATGCAGATTATATATTTGAAAATTTTAAGTGGGGGGAGCTGGAGAGATGGCTTAGTAGTTAAGGTGCTTGCCTGCAAAGCCAGAGGACCCAGGTTCAATTTCCCAGGACCCTAAAAGCCAGATGCACAAGGTGGCACATGTGTCTGGAGTTCATCTGCAGTGGCTAGAGGCCCTGGCATGCCCATTCTCTCTCTCTTTCTTTCTCTCTCTCTCTAATAAATAAAATGTTTTTATAAACATGAAAAATAAATAAAAATTTCAAGTCAGGATGTGGAGATGGCTCAGCAGTTAAAGGCACTTGAGAGATGGTCCAGTGGTTAAAGGGCTTGCTTACAAAGCCTAATAGCCCAGGTTTGATACCCCAGTACCCACGTAAGGCCAAATCCTCATTCCACTCTAGAGTAAGGCCCTAGCATACCCATTCTCTTCCTCTTTCTCCTTGCAAATAAAAAATAATTTTTAATTAATTAATTAAAATAAAGGCATTTGGGACTGGAGAGATGGCTTAGTGGTTAAGCACTTGCCTATGAAGCCTAAGGGCCCCGGTTCAAGGCTCAATTCCCCAGGACCCATATTAGCCAGATGCACAAGGGGACGCACACGTCTGGAGTTCGTTTGCAGTGGCTGGAGGCCCTGGCATGCCCATGCCCATGCCCATTCCCCCTCCCCCTCTCTCTCTCCCTCCTTCCCACTCCCCCCTCCCTTCCCCTACCCCCCTCCCCCCTCCTCTATCTATCTATCTATCTATCTATCTATCTATCTATCTATCTATCTATATAACTGCCTATTTCTCTGTCGCTTCCAGATAAATAAAAATAAATAAACAAAAATAAATAAATAAAGGCATTTGCTTACAAAGCCTGCAAGCCTGGGTTTGACTACCAGTACTCACGTAAAACCAGATACACAGAGTACAGTATCACCTGGAGTTTGTGTACAGTGGCAAGAGACCCTGACACACCCATTCTCATTCTCTCTTTCTCAAATACATAAAGATATTCTTTCAATTTAAGTTTATTTCTGCTCACGGGATCATTTATGCAGCAAATGTGCATTAGAGGAGTGTTGAGCACTCAGCACTACATCTGGCACAGTGGACAGAGAAGTGCACCTCCAGGATCACTGGTGTTTACTTGCTTGTCTCCAGTGCCCAGACTATGCTTACCACAATAGAAGGTTCACAAGAGCCCTCTTCTGGCCAGCAAGTGACATTGGTAAAAATTATTGTCTCATCTCCAACACCTGCCTGGACAGTCCCAACTTTCCTATTCCACATCATTGGACTTCTATCTCATGTCAGTGTGGAAACCCCATATTCTCTGTTGAAAACTGCCACCCTACCCTGAACTCCAATTTCCCTGGAATGATTTCTACCACCTTCCTCGACCTATGTCAACCTCATGGGCCAGCTCTTGCTTTTCCAAGTAGTAAATGAAAACTCTGACAAACTAATGCTTTGCTCAGAGAACATTCTTATTTATCTTCATATTCATAGTACATATTATAGTGTTAGGCACAGGAAATATATGTGTGTGTGCGTGCGTGTGTGTGTGTGTGTGTGTGTGTGTGTGTGTGTGTGTATGTAAGGGACCATCACATGAAGGGAAAACAAAATCCATTAGTCCAGCAATGTCAAAGATTATGAAAATCTGGGCTGGAGAGATGGCTTAGCGGTTAAGCGCTTGCCTGTGAAGCCAAAGGACCCCAGTTCGAGGCTTGATTCCCCCAGGACCCATGTTAGCCAGATGTACAAGGGGGCGCACGCGTCTGGAATTCATTTACAGTGGCTGGAAACCCTGGCGTGCCCATTCTCTCTCTCTCTCACTCTCTCTCTGTCTGTTGCTCTCAAATAAATAAATAAAAACAAACAAAAAAATTTTAAAAAAGAACTTTAAGTTCTTACAAAAAATTTTTTTTAGGGCTGGAGAGATGGCTTAGCGGTTAAGCGCTTGCCTGTGAAGCCTATGGACCCTGGTTCGAGGCTCAGTTCCCCAGGTCCCACGTTAGCCAGATGTACAAGGGGGCACACACGTCTGGAGTTCGTTTGCAGTGACTGGAAACCCTGGCGTGCCCATTCTCTCTCTTTCCCTCTATTTGTCTTTCTCTCTGTGTCTGTCGCTCTCAAATAAATAAATAAAAAATGAACAAAAAAATATTTATAAAAAAATTCTTTTTTAATTTAAAAAAAGATTATGAAAATCACACTTTCACAATAAAAATCAGAGCACACAGTTCATGAAACTACTAGAATTGAGTATCTGAAATCAAAACTGCCCTGGAAAATCCAGGCTGCCTCACTGCCTCAACTCTCTAAAAAGAATCCAAAACAGAGTAGTTACATACACGATAGCAGTCAGTACGGGGGATCTTACACAACCCAAACATGAGGGCAGGGCTGATCCCTGAGTTTAGACAAAACACTAAGCAAAACACAGAACAGAAAAGTATGTATGCAAGATGACACAGCTGTGCAAAGGGCTATGATGAAAGAGAGCTGGCTGTGTGTGCAGTATTGCAGGCGACAGAGCTGTACATCCTCTGAGTCCATGTTAAAGTTAGAGACAGAGTAATAAGAAAAACAGCAATAGCGCCTCTCGTGACTTTACCTAAGAAGCGAGATCAGTGGCGCGGGGACTGTAAGTCTCTTCTCTCTTAAACAAGACATAGTGAGAAGGGTTGTTTCTCCATTATTATGGCATTTGGAATAGTCAAATTTCCTGATAAGGAGAAAAAACCCACATACTTTTCTTATGGTTGATTCTCTCATTTTATAATGAACTTTAAGGATGGTCATTTGTTTTGTTTATGTCAAGAACAATCAATAGTTTAATTAACTATTCAAGATTCTTCCTAATTGATTCTCATTTGGTATAATTAAAAACTAAGACTTGAGCTGAAGAGAGGGCTCAGCAACTAAAGATGCTTGCTTGCAAAGCCTGAGGGCCCAGGTTTAAATCTCCAGTACCCACATAAAGCCAGATGTACAAAGTGGTGCACACTTCTGGAGTTTGTTTGCAGAGGCAGGAGGCCCTGGAACATCCATTTCAACCCCCAACCCTCTGCTTGCAAGTGAATTTAAAAATCAGTTTATAAAAAAACAAAACTTGAGGCCAGAGAGATGGCTCAGCAGTTAAGAAACTTGCCTGCAAGGCCTAAGGACCAGAGTCCAATTCACCAGTACCCATGTAAAGCCAGATGCCCAAGCTGACACATGCAACTGGAGTTCATTTGCAGTGCTTACAGGCTTTGGCACACCCAAATTTTCCCTTTCTCCTTCACAAATAAATAAGATATAAAAACTGAAACTTAAAAGTGTACACAAAGAACTTGTCACTAGCAAATTTTTCACTTGCTTTTTTTCCATCTTGAGTCCCCCAAGTTAGAATCTAATTCAGAAAAGGACAAAAAGAAGGAAAAGAATGTCCTATTTCCAAAGCACAGACTTCATTTTCATTTACATCTGCTCATACACAGATGCATATAACTACAAAACATACGTGTACAAAGTACATATGCCCAGAGATACACATATCTAACATGTGTACATAGACAGACATGAATATAAAGGAAAAGAAAAGGTCCTAAACAACCTTCAGATGTCTTCATGAGTAAGATGATGACAGCAGCAGCTTCAAATAGCCCAGGAGATGAAAAATAACTAACAACATGAATATGCACCACCTCAGCCCCTGTCATTCTCCTTGCCATCAACACTCCTTGGATTATACAGGAATAGGAAGCACGTTGAAGGATTTATTCAAAACATATTCTCTTTATTAAAAAGAAAAGCAAAGGTGTGTAAATCCTGAACATAATTTCAATTAATGTAAAGACAACTTTCTTGCCGGGTGTGGTGGCGCACACCTTTAATCCCAGCACTCGGGAGGCAGAGGTGGGAGGATCGCCATGAGTTTGAGGCCACCCTGAGACTATATAGTGAATTCCAGGTCAGCCTGGACTAGAGTGAGACCCTACCTTGAAAAACCAAAAAATTTAAAAAAAGACAACTTTCTTTAAAATACAGTTCCAATGCTAAGGGAGATGGCTCAGCAGTTAAAGGCACTTGCTTGAAGAGTCTGCTGGCCCAGTATTCATTTCCCCAGAATCTATGTAAAGCCAAAGGCAAAAAGCAGTGCAAGCATCTGGCATTAATTCGCAGTGGCAAGATAAAACAGTGCATCCACATATATACACACAGGTGTGTGTGCACGCAAATAATAAATTAAAAAATACAGTTCCAGAGTCTAAACACAAATAGAATTTGTAAAAATTTTCATAATCCCATCAGAATTTGTCCTCATCCCCTTCTTAAATACTTTTGCAGTGGAGCCATCTATCAAGTTTTACAGTTTAAACCACTTATATAGCACCAAATCATTAGCATAAATGGCATGTAAATTTCATGGAGGCCCTGGTGGTGTCCTTTTAACTGTTTTATACAACATCCAGTATACCACAGCTAATTAAACTTTTATGAGGGGCTGGAGAGGTGTCTTAGTAGTTAAGGCGCTTGCCTGCAAAGCTTAAGGACCTAGGCTTGATTCCCCAGTACCCACATAAGCCAGATGAACAAGGTGGCTCATGCATCTGGAGTTCACCTGCACTGGCTAGAGGTCCTGGTGTGCCTATTCTCTCTCCCTCTGTCCCTCCCCACCCCCCACCCCCCGGCCGCCGCCTCTTTCTCTCTCTCTCAAATAAATAAAATATTTTTTTAAAATAGAGATTCTTAAAAAAAAAATTTTATGGTGGTTAGTCTTTAAAAATGTCAAAACCTGAGCTTAGTGGTTAAAGCACTTGCCTGCAAAGTCAAAGGACCCAGCCAGATGCACAAGGTGGCACATGCATCTGGAGTTCATTTGTAGCACCTGGAAGCTCTGGTGTGCCCATTCTCTCCCTCCCTCTCTCTCTTTCAAATAAATAAATAAAAATATTTTATTAAAAAATGTTAGATTAAACATCTGTTATTCAACTTAGCTGTCCCATTTGATACAAACCCATGATCAGTATCTGTACTTCAAGAACACTAAAAACCTGAAAACAAAACAAGCCCCTCTGTCCAAGAATACTGTTTCATTTTTGTGTCAACAGAAATGGCTAGCAGAAACAATGCAACACACAGGTCTACACTATTAACTTGAGCTTTTTTGCACGCTTAAAAAGCAAAAAGCCAGCTGGATATCATGCACATTTCCAGAGGCTTCCATCTTACCTTTCCCATTCTGCCAGGTAGTATACCAAGATAAAGTAAGGAAGGAAGTGACAAACACTAAAGCAGTGGCCACAGTTCCATTTCGGAGCCTCATCTCATTTCACCATCACACTGGTGCATATGTTGGTGACAACAACCAAGACTGTTTTCTTCTCAGCCTGAAGTCAACTGAATCCAGGACTCCTGGCTCTAAGCCAAAAGAAACAATTGATGAGAGAGGCTCATTTCAGATGCTTGGCAGAAGGTGTCCAGCAGCAGTGCCGATCACAGTTGCTCCTCAGGATTGTCTTCGCAGTCTTCATAGGCTCTAGGGCTTTTTTTTTCTTCCTATTCAGGAGAGAAAGAGAAAGAAAAATTTACTAAATAATGCAAAGCATAGGTTTCTTCATTCATTATTCAACATTTATAAAGAGACTTTTGGCAAGGCTAAACTGTATCTATGAAAACATCCCTACCTCAAAACAACTCATCTAATACCAGAATTATATGGTCTTTTCTTTCCCAGAAAAAGCTTCAAACTATATTCCTTCCTGGCTAGTTGTTTTGAGCATTAAAAGAAATGTGTACTCAGTTAAAAGGTGGAAATTATAGAGCTCACCAATTCCCTAGGAGACCTCTAACAGCTGCACAGTAGTGACTCCTAAGGAACATTTCACTCTCCCCTATTTCCTACTGCACAATCAAAAGGATGTTCAAAAAACTGGTAAGAAAACTGGCACTCTACAATATTTATGAATCAAAAGACCTGAGTTCCAGATCTAGCACCGACATTCTTTACATGACTCCCAGCGTGTCCCTATCTAGTGTTCAAGCTCACTGACTAAGTGAGAACGCCGTCTATCTCATCTCCTTTCCTATAGTATCACAAACAGCAACACGTTTGTAATTATCAATGGTAGCTGTCATCATCAATTCAGTTTCCCCAGTGAAAACTGGGAATAGTTGCACATTTAGAAAATGTAACAATTTATCCCACTCTCTCAGCCAGGACCCATCATTTTGCATAAATCAGGATATTTGGGAGATCACTACCCATCTGATTAAGCCGCTGAAAAATAAGAAAGAAATGAGGTCACTAGAAATGTATGTCCAGCACATACTAGTTTCTCAGTGAATGTTAACTGTGTTAAAAGCCAACAAGAAAGCAAGCAAAACCAAGGCAGCTGCATAACCGCTCTCATTCCCCAGAGCCAGGTCAGGCAATCTGAGATGTGCATTGATTTCTGGTGGCCTCAAGGGTGCCACAAGATTCTCCTGGATAGATTAAATGGCACTCTAGTGGGGTGAGTTAATGCACCTCCAAAAATGCCTAACAAACCCAAAAGGCAATTCGCTCAGTAGAACACCTGTCTGATTAAAGCAGCCATTTGCAGGCAACTCTGAAACTAGTGGCTCAGCTACTTCTACCCCTGCACACTATGGGAACCTCAAGCACAGGGAGAGCACAGGGCTCGTAGGACATGAGGGCGGCCATGACAACCACCTCGAGCACAGGGAGAGCGCAGGCACGCCAGCCCTGAGGGCGGCCATGACAGCACAACAGGCCGCACGCGAGGGCGGCCACGAGAGCACGCGGCACGCCATAGGGAGGGCGGCCATGACAGCACAGCACACTGCACGCGAGGGCGGCCACGAGAGCACGCGGCACGCCATAGGGAGGGCGGCCAAGACAGCACAGCACACTGCACGTGAGGGCGGCCACGAGAGCACGCGGCACGCCATAGGGAGGGCGGCCAAGACAGCACAGCACACTGCACGTGAGGGCGGCCACGAGAGCACGCGGCACGCCATAGGGAGGGCGGCCATGACAGCACAACAGGCCGCACGCGAGGGCGGCCATGACACCCACCCTCACCCACTGACTTTGCCCAATGTGTTGGGTCCATTCTAAAGTATGCTTTGAACCTTCACTAAATTCTATGGGATGGACATTATGACCCTTACTGTTACACACAAGGAAACAAGCTAAGTGATAACACTCAAGTTCAAGCTCTTAATACTTACTCCTCAAACTCACAGTGCAGCCAAAACAACTGAGGAATATTCCTGAATGTTAATTTTACTCAACAGCAAGTGTGAATTTTTAAGATGTTTTATATTTTATTACAAGCATGAGTCTATTGCAGTACGCTTTGCAGATTTTGCAGGAATTTTCAAAGTCTAAACATAGACCTTTAAAGAAATTACCCAATTCCGGCAGCCTCCAGCTAATCCCTCACTCACTAAGCCCCCAACAAAGCATGCCTGTTGCCTTCTTGGGCAAGATGCTCTAATTTCACATAGTATTCTGGAAGTACTACATTCCAGTACATTCTTCCTGATGCCTAGAGGACAAAGAAGCTCCAAAGACCTTCTCAGAGTTGTCCTTCCTAAGACAAATTTATTTACTCATCTACAGTTCATATAACTTGGTATCAAACATGTTTAGGTTGACAGTTCAGATAAATAAATCCTATCAAGTACCTAATAGATTGTCTTAAATCGATAAGCACACTCCAGTGGCTTCTGATTCTAAAATCAGAGGTGAAAACATAATAAACTACATAACCTGGAATTTTAAGCCTGGTTTGACATTATATAAAAATGCTTATTAACTACAAATACAGCTTACATAAAATTCTGTATAAATGCAGGGAGACAAGTAAAACAGACTCTAAGATCAAGGTGTACTACAGATTCATTATCCATAATAAATGAAAAACATTAGGGATATTAAATACTGGACCCAGAAGTTAGGACACTATGGTGTGAAGAACATACAATGAATTCTACTCATAAGACTGAAATTTCAACGAAATAAAAATATGGAGGTGTCTTACTCCATAAGAATGCAGTCATAGTGTTGAACTAGGGTTTCCAAACTATTGAAGTTTAAGTGTGAAGCCCTGTGAATGAACTCTCCAGAGGGGGTCCAAACTAACAAGCCGCTGCTCTCAAATGGTGACAGGCAGCTCAGGAGCTGGCCTGTTAGACACAAGTGACCTACATTTTTATCAGTGTCCACTTAAAGCAAATATTTAAATCTGCCACCTATTTTAGTAGTCTCTAAAGATATTAATTCACAGTCAAATCTTTGAACTAAACTCTGATGGCTAAAATTACTAGTCATTTCTCCCATCCTCCCAAAGATGAATGGAATTTTCAACTCTAGACCTCAGAGAAAATCGGTGTCGTTAAGAGATTTAACAACCCGCTGTCTTAATTCTTCTATTACTGCCTTGGAAAAACTTTCTTTTCATTTTATTTTTAAGTGTTCCCTGAATTATTCACTATGTTCCATGGCTCGAGAACACTGCTGAACATTTGGCACATGCCTTAATCAGCATCCCACAGACAAACCAGAGGTGCCCACAGAATAAAGGCACAATTCATTATATCTACGATTACTGAAAACCATGACGTAAGCCTATTTAACTTTACACACCTCAATTACCAAATAAACTCATTTATTTTCCATTTATAGAGGATTAACATTTTTCTTAAAAACTGCTTACATAATTTCCTCACCCAATGCATTTTAGTACTTACATTTGTGGGTTGAAGAATCCTATGTCACCACAGCCAACGTAAAACTAGGTTTTAAACATTCAGGAAACGAGACATCAACCACAAAACGCATATTATTTGATTCTAAATTTAGCTTTACATTCAAACAAACGACTGCGACCTTCTTTATATCCCATCAAGCAATCTGTCGGATGGCAAAAGCTCCAGAGCAATACACGGAGAGCAAGAAGACAGACTGTCTCCTACTTCGCGATTCCGCACGTGAGCAGTGCACGGGCTCCGGAGAATCAACCCCACAGCGGCAGGACGAGCGGGCGCGCGAGCGGCACCTCCGCCCGCCGGGCAACCGCGCCTTCAGGATGTCACCTGGCACGCAGGAGTCAACCGGACCCAGCCTGGGGGTCCTACGGCAGCTTGCCTGGGCCGGAGGGAACCGAGGCCCGGGAGCAGAGAGGAGGGAGCGGGGGCTCCGCACACCGGGGCCATCAGGGCTTCGCTTCGTAGGTCGATTCGTCTCCGCGGGCTCGCGCCCACTCCCCAGGGCAGCAGCAGCCCGGCCTGGGCGCCCAGGGCAGATGCGGGCCCTCCAGCCGCGGGGTTCCGCGGCAACTCCCCGTCCGCCCCGGGAATCCCGCCGAGGCACGCTCCGCCACACTTCCCTCCCTTGTCCCCGAGCCCCGCGAGCGCCGGGCAGGCGCGCGGCCACCCGGAGGGCGCGCGGCACCGAGGGGCTGTGGTGGCAGCGGCGGCGGCGGGGATGAGCGGAGGGCGCCCGGCTTCGCGCTCCGCCTCCCCGAGGCCCGGGGCGCACGAGCTCCGTCCCGGCCGGCCGCGGCGCGGGCGGCTCTGTGACCAGCAGGTGGATCTCCCGCGAGTCCCCGCAGCCGAGCCGGGCCGACCGGGCCGGCGCCGCCCCTGCGCCCCCTCCCCGCGCTCCCCGCGCCAGGCCGCCGCGCGCGCCGCCGCCCGAGCCCCTCACCTGCGGTTGGCGTGACTGCTGCTGCCGCGGCCGCCGGCGACGCCGCTGTGGCCTCCGCCGCTGCCGCCCGGCCGCCGCGCCGCGCCGCGCCCCGCCCCCGGAGACTCCGCCCCCGCGCGGCCCCGCCCGCGACCCCGCCAGCCATTGGCCGCCGGCGACTGCGCGCCCTGCCGTCAGTGGCCCGCCGGGCCATCACTTAGGGGCGCCGTCGCGCAGCCTATATAACTCTCCAGACCTTCCCCCCGCGGCATCTAATGGCACGCTCCGGCCCGTAGCTGCCTGCACATCTGGCTCTACTCCTCTGGCCTGTGGGGCGACGGCTCCAGCGGCCAACAAAGGCCCTGGAGAGCCCCCGGCCCTGTCCCCAGCTCCGCGCGCCGCCTCTGCCCCGGCCTCTTCCCCCAGCGCAGGGTCCCATCTGGATCCCGGAGGTCCACATTCCGTGACAAATCCCAACCCTAATCCAACAAGAGCTCCCGAGGCATCCTCAGCGGTGGGCCTCGTTGTCCTCACTTTAACGAGCCGGACCGACTTGAACCCCTAGGAAGAACTATGACCAGGGTCTGAAAGCACACGTCGGTGCTCGTGCCCCTGGTGTTGACACTACGCCACGCTGACCTGCATCCCCAGCATGCGTTAGAATTGATGAATCATTTCAAGTTTGCAGTGTTCACAATCTTGAAATTTCCCACTATATCCATGCTATCTGAGCAGCCACTTTAATAACTGTTATAAATGATGTAAGTGTGATTGCTAATACAAGGATGGGGTGGAGTAGGAAAAAAAACTGGAGAATTTGTGCATGATATCTTATAAACAGATTAACTGGTTTATTGGTAATCTGCTTAATTTCGGGGCATAGCAATGCATGCCTGAAATTCCAACACTCAGGAGACTGAGTCAGGAAGATTACAAATTCAAGGCCAGTCAGCTACATAGCCAGTTTGGAACCATCCTGATACATAAGACCAGGTCTCAAAGAAAAAAAAAAAAAGTGTGTTTAACAATCAAAGACAGCTAATCCAAATCCTAAATCTTATCAATTTCTTTTTTTGTTTTTATATCATTTCCATCTCTTATCACTGATTTTAAAAACTATTTACTCAGAGGCTGGAGAGATGGCTTAGTGGTTAAGGTGCTTACCTGTAAAGCTTAAAGACTTAGGTTCGATTCCCTGGTATCCATGTAAGTCAGATGCACAAAGTGGCACATGCATCTGGAGTTTGTTTGCAGTGGCTAGAGGCCCTGGCATGCCCATTCTGTCTCTATCTTCAACTTTCTCTCAAATAATAAAATAATAATAATAAACTATTTACTTGTGTGCACTTGTGTGTGTACCTGGGTCTCTCGCCAGTGAAAATGAACTCCAGATGTAAGCACTCATTTTGGGTCATGGGTCCAGAGTAATCAAACCCAGACCATCAGGCTTTGTAAGCAAGCACTTGTAACCACTGAGCCATCTCCCCAGGTCTACCATTGACTTTTAGTTTCTTCTCTAGTTCTGCTATCATAGCCAATGGAATTGTAGCCAAGATGTCTATATATATATATACATATATATATATATGGAGAGAGAGAGAGAGAGAGAGAGAGAGAGGGAGAGAGAGGGAGAGGGAGGAATGGGTGCACCAGGGCCTCCAGCTACTGCAAACGAACTTAAGACACATGTGCCACCTTGTGCATCTGGCTTGCCTTGGTCCTGGAACTAGAATCCTTTAATTTGTAGGAAAGCACCTTACTAACTAAGCCATCTCTCCAGCCCCCACAAGCTTTTTCTGAGGGCCTGTGATAACCAAGGCAGCTGATACCTCCCTGTGGAGTCTCACAGACTAGTGTGAGACATAAATAAGTAATTAAACCACAGGACAGTGCCACAAGCACATGAGCTGGGGACAGCAGACAGCATGAGGCTATTAACCAGATTCTCTGGGTAAGGAAGACTTCCTGGAAGTGACATTCTAGCTAAAAGCAGACTACACACAGGAAATCTTTTCCTTTTATCTCTTTGATGATGAGTGGTTGGTGGTGGGACCTCACGTACATTAATCAGCTTCCAAGAAATCAAACACAATAATGCCAGTTGCTTTCTACTGCACCTCTACGTGCATTAGCCATCAGACTTGCATCATTTATGAGTGGTTATAAATGTGATTCTGGTGTCTTGCCTAGTGCAGTGGGATCTTTGTTCAGCACATGGAATTAAGAGGACTTACCTCAGGAGGGGCTTTTTCAGATGCTGTATATAGGAGACCTCCCATTTCAATGGAGAGAGTGCACTGTTGCATTCTCCTAGAACTAGTGCCCCAGTTTCTTAAACTGTGGGTCACACTCCCATGTGGGGTCACAAATGAATAAGGCATTGTGAAAAAATCTGTAAATAGCAAAAAGTTTGTTTCAACCAAAAATTAATTAAAAATCTAATGTGTAATGAATCTAAAGGGCTGCTGGAAGTATTCACCCATGTTGTATTTCACAACTTCTCTGCAGCCTTGGTCCTGATCACACATGACGTGCACTTGGCACTGTGTATACCCTCACACCATGCAGTGAACAATGAAACACGTTGGCGCAGACACAACACTATAGTGTGCTATGGATTTCAGTGTCTTTAATATACATACAAACTCCTGCTCTGACAGAAACGTAAGAGTTTAATTATGGAAAACAAAGACATTAAATATTTTTCTATTGTCATTCCTAAGCATGTATTAAATCAGTAGGCCTTTGTATTGTATTGCATTAGGATGTTTAGTTTTAGCCAGGTGTGTTGACCCATGCCTTAATCCCAGCACTCAGGAGGCAGGTGCAGGAGGTTCACTGAGCCAGGTCATCCTGGGCTTGAGTAAGATCCTACTTTGAAAAAACCTTAAAAATAAATAAAAAATTAAAATAAAAATGAATTTTGGCTTGGGATTGGGACATTTCCAACAATTTCTGGGGTGACCATAAACATCCTTACTGCCTGTCTTGTGCTGACATTCTCTGCACAAGTGGTTATAAAATCAATATTATCAGTCAACTGAGCAAAACACTGAAGATGTCCTGAATCCTGAAGTATCAGATATTCAGCCAAGATTTATTTCTTTATATAAAAATAAACAAGCACATCCATCTCATTAGTAATCAAATTTGCTTTTGTCTTTAATAAATATACATATGCCAAAAATTTTTTGAAATAAATTTCTTTATAATTTATTACCAGTTTTTATATTTGTAATTCTATATAGTCAGAGTTCTGTAAACATTTTTTTAGGCAAAAAAAATGGTCTTGAGTGGGAAAAGTGTAAGAATCTCTGATTTAGTACAACCAGATCACCTAAGATTGAAGAATCTATTAACCTAGCTGAACCTGGTGCTGGCATGTAATCCCAGGTACCCAAGAGGTTGATGCTAGAAGATTGCAAGTGCAAGGCAGGCTTGGGCTATAGACTATGCAATTTAACAAGACCTCATCTCAAAATAAACACTAAGAAAAGGACTGGGGGTGTGGGGAGAAGGCTCAGTAGATAACGTGCTTGCTACAGAAGTACAGTACCTGAGTTTGGATTCCCAGACCTCAACATACAAAGCCAAAAGCAGCAGGGTGTGGTGGTGTATGCCTTTAATCCTAACACTTAGGAGGCAGAGGTAGGAAAATCACTATGAGTTTGCCAGTCTGTAACTACATAGTGAATTCCAGGTCAGCCTGGGATAGAAGAAGATCATACCTTGAAAAACAAAAACAAAAGGCCAGAAGCTATGGCAAACTTCCATAATCCTGCATGCCTATGAAAACATGGGAGGTGAAGACAGCAGAACTTACCAAAGGCTGGTGAAGCAGCTAGCTTGGCAAACAGAGCAGTGAACAAGACCCTCCCTTAAGTAGAGTGCAAGGAGAGGAACAACCTTCACACCTGTGCTATGGCATGCCCATGCCCCCACTCATACACATGAACCCCCCCCCACACACACACACAGCTTGGAATATAGCTTAATGGTAGAATCTTGTCTAGCATGTGGGAGGTCCAGGGCTCAAACACCAATGAAGAGAAACAAAAATCCATTAATGCTTTGTTAGCTGTGGAGTGTTTCAGATAAACGGCACAAGCTCTCCAGCCCTGGGACCTTTTTTTTATTTCTTTTTCTTCGCTTATGAATTTGGCATTTGACAAAGATGCTGGATCAACAGTCATGCATCTGAAATCCACCCATGCATGAAAACAATTTGAGCCATTCTTCCCTCTTCTCTATCAGTATATTTCAAATAGGATAAAAACCCTAATTCCCATAGCATACCCAGGACTGTGGCTGTCAATAATGGAGTTACAGGTACCTGGACTACTGAATCTATGCTACCTTTTCATGGCAAAGACTCAGATGTGTCTTTCCCCTCACAGGGCAAACAACCATCTCCTGCAAGTGTATCTATCTATTAGTCAGGGTAAGTCAGGAAAAGGAGGAGAATGAAGAAGAGGGAGGAGGAAGGGAAAGAGGAAAGGCAGGGAAGAGGAAAGGAAGGGAAGAAAAGGAAGGAAATGGGGAAGAAAGGGGGAGAAGGAAGCTGGGCAGGAACAGGAGTAACTATTTTAGCTCTATTTATTTGTAAGAAATGAGAGAGAGGAAATGGGCAGGCTAGGAACTTTTTCCACTGCTAACAAACTCCAGATACACGCACCACTTTATGCATCTGGCTTTATGTGGGTACTGTGGAATTGTGCCCAGGCCATCAGGCCTTGAAGCACCTTCAACCACTGAGCTCTCTCTCCAGCCCTATTTTAGCTATTTTTGTTTGTGAGGTTTTCTTCTTTTTAATTTCTATGTGAGTGTCTGGGTGTGTATATGTGAGCAGGCACATATGTAAAGGCCCACGGGAAACCTCAAGGTGTCCACCTTCTTCCAGTTCCTTTGGCATTTGCTGCTGCAAGAGCCACACTAGCTGGCCCCTCAAACTTCAGGACTCTCCCATTGTGGTAGGTGTGTTGGGATCACAGATTCATGCTCTACTTTGCACCAGCTTGATTTGGGTGCCGAGGAGGCTTGAACTTGGGTCTGAAGGTTTGCAAGCAAGTGCTTTGCACTGCTGAGCCATCTCCCCAGCCCTCAGTTTTACCTTAATGGGTTTGGGGTTATTTTAGACAGAACCTTGCTGTGTAGTCCAGGCTGACCTAGAACTCACAATCCTCCTGTCTCAGCCTCCTGAGTGCGGGACATACAGGCATGTGTGCTACCACACGTGATCCTATCTTGGGGGTTTTGGACAGAGGGAGCATCATGCTGTGGTCCATTGGCGAAGGAGATGTAATGGTCGAGAGAACACACTGAGGTCAGAAGGGACCAGAAGAGCAAGGATGAAGCAGGATGGCTGCACCTGAGTTTGCATCTGATGGTGTACTTCCAGAGATCCACCACTATTGGTTCTGGAAGCCAGAGAACATGCTACCTCTGCCTGGACAGTGGAGCAGGAACTGCCCTACCACACTGCTCTTGCAGTAGTTGCTGACCACCTCCAGCAACTGCCACACTGCGGAGCCCAGGAAGCAGCTCTCCTTCCCCTGCCTTCTGATCCCCAATGTACCTCCTCCTTGCACAACCAGAGCCCTCTGGTGATGGAGGCTGGGAAATGTGGCCAGCTAACTCCAGCATCACAGGTCAGACTCTAGGAAGGCTATGCAAGAGGACAGAGATGATGGACAAATAACCAGCCCAGGATCTGAATAAAAGCAAACACCTTAGGCTTTCTTTCAAGCAAAACCTAAAAGTCTATCGTAGACACATGAAGGGCTCTAGAAGTGCCTGCCTCTTTGATCTCCCTACACGCGGAACTCAAACAAATATTAGAAGATGGCTTTCATATTCCCATTACCCTGAAAGAGATGTCTCATGAGTCTCTCATGGCCGCCATCATGACAGAGTTACTAGTAGGGACTTTTTCTTTCTTTTGTTTCTTCTGGTTTTTCTTTTTGTTTGTTTGTTTGTCTGTTTTTGGTTTTTTAAGGTAGGTTCTCCCTCTACCTGGAATTCACTCTGTAGTGTCAGGTTGGCCTTGAACTCAGTGATCCTCCTGCCTCTGCCTCCCAAGTGCTAGAAGTAAAGGTGTGTGCCAACATGCCCAGCAAATTTTTTGTTTTTATAAATTTATTTGTGTGTGGAGGGGGTGCACATGTATGGAGGTCGGAGGACAACCCTGTGCACTTCTCCCACCTTCCTTGAGACAATATCTCTTGTCACTGAAAATGAAAAACAGCCTAAACTGGTCCAAAGCCTTCAAATTGTCCTGGCCCTGTTGCCATTGTCATAGGTGTATGTGTCTTTGATTTGTAGAGTGGAAGGAGACATATTCATGGTCTCAAAGAGGCAGCATGCCTTCAATCCCAGCACTCGGGAGGCAGAAGTGGAAGGATTGCCATGAGTTCGAGGCCACCCTGAGACTACATGGTGAATTCCAGGTTACCTAGGTTAGAGTGAGACCCTACCTGGGGGGTAAGGAGGATAGATGGCAGCACATCCTTACACTTTCTGACCAAAATGAAACAGAAGCATCATGGGAAACAGAGCAGGCCATAAGGGCTGTTCAGAAGAGTTTGCACCTCAGCCTTGAGTAAGATCTCTGAATAGAACAGCAAGATTGTCTTACAGAAAATGTTAAGTATGAAAAAGGAACAAATTAGGTCAAAGAAGCCTCATGTCATTGATGCCAGCTAGATTTTATTTTGTTGTTTTGTTTTTTCGAGGTAGAGTCTCACTCTAGCCCAGACTGACCTGAAACTCACTCTGTAGTCCCAGGCTGACCTTGAATTCTTGGTGTTCCTCCGACCACTGCCTCCTGAATGCTGGTATTAAAGGCATGTATACCACACCTGGCTTAATACTTTTTTAAATTCTTTTTTTTTTTTTAGTTTTCGAAGTAGGGTCTCACTCTAGCCCAGGCTGACCTGGAATTCACTCTGTAGTCTTAGGGTGGCCTCGAACTCATGGTGATCCTCCTACCTCTGCCTCCCAAGTGCTGAGATTAAAGGCGTGTGCCACCACGCCTGGCCTGGCTTAATACTTTCAATTGAATAAAAGAAAATGGGGGCTGGAGAGATTGCTCAATGGTTAAAGGTGCTTGCTTGCAAAGCTTGGCCACCTGGGTTTGATTTCCCAGTACCCACATAAAACCAAACTCACAAACTGATGCATGGGTCAGGAGGCTACAGCATGACCATACTAATTCTCACTCTCTCTCTCAAATAAATAAATGTCTAAAAAGAGAAGAAGAATCAGCCAGGCATTGTGGCGTACTCAGGAGGCAAAGGCAGGAAGATCACCATGAGTCAGAAGCCACCCTGAGACTACACAATGATTTCCAGGTCAGCCTGGACTAGAGTAAGACCTTACCTTGAAAAACCAAAAGAAGGAAAAATACAAGTCTTACGATCTTCAAAAGCAATACTAAACAGTTATGATATGCCCAGTCTATACATCTCTATTAAAAGTGCTTGGTAAATACATACTCTTTTTTTTTTTTTTTTTTTTGCTTTTTGTCCTCCTAATCTGATAGTGGGCTAATGTTAATATCACAAAGCAGAGATCAGATAAAGGAGAATAGGAAAAGAGCTCTTTTTACATGACTCTACCTCCTAACATTAGTGTCTCCAAAGAAATGAAAAATGCCATATCACTTTAGCAGTCAATTGTGATGAAAATTAGATGTCTCTAAAGAAAAGAATCTTCCAGAGCCAGACGTGGCGGTGCACACCTTTAATCCTAGCACTCAGGAGGCAGAAGTAGGAGGATGGCATTCAAGGCCACCCTGAGACTACATAGTGAATTACAGGTTAGCCAGCCTGAGCTAGAACGAGACCCTACCTTAAAAAAGAAAGAAAGAGAGAGAAAGAGGGAGGGAGGGAGGGAGGGAGGGAGGGAGGGAGGGAGGGAGGGAGGAAGGAAGGAAGGAGAAGAAAGAAAGGGAGAAAAAATAATCTTCCAGAAATGGTCTCAGGAAACAAAATTTTCATCCATTGAAGTATCAATCAAATATTCTAAAATAATCTCTACAGAATGCATGGTAAACCTAGCTTTTACAAATGTTATTAAAAGATTTTTTGAGGAGGTACTGGAGAGATGGCTCACTGGTTAAGGGTGCTTGCTTGCAAAGCCTGACGGCCCCAGTTCAATTCCCCAGTACCTATGAACAACCAGATGCACAAAGTAGAACATGTGTCTGGAGTTCAGTTGCAGTGGCAAGAGGCCCTGGCATGCCCATACTCATTCTCTCTATATAACTGTCTCTGTCTCTCTCTCTCTCAAATAAATAACTAAAATATTTAAAGTATTTAAAATACTTTATTTATTTGAGAGAGATAGAAACAGGCTAAGAGAGAGAGAGAGAGAATGGGTACACCAGGGCCTCCAGCTGTAATGGAATACTAGGAGTCCAGGAAAGTTCTTGAATCCCAAACCCTAGGTTCATTTCTAATTTTAGTCAAAGAATTGAATAAAACAGAAGACTGAGAAGGATAATTATTAACTTATTATATTTATTGAGGGAAGTACAGAGCCAAGGGAAGTACAGAGCCAAGGAAAGACACCCACATGGCTAGACATTCCGCATGAAGGGCCTGGAAAGAAGTATGCAAAGAAAAGAGAGAAGAGAGTTCAAAGAGCTCCTGCCATGTGGGGAGCTGGAGGGGATAAAGGAGCCCATGTGGAGAGTAAAGGCTAGGAGCCCTTCTGGCTGAGCCTGGGCCAGAGCCAGGGCCTAGGCCAAGCCAGCCCAGGCCTAGTAGAGGGAAAACTCACCTAAAGCTGGAAGTTCCCAAGGGATCAGAGAGCCTGCCTCTCCTTGCAAAGGTATTTATAACCTTTTAGTGAAAGTGGGCTGTCTTCTGGCTCAGGTGAACTAGAGGGACAGCTGGCTGGTTAGAGCTAGGGGCTATCTCAGGAAGAGGTTAGCTCTGGCACCAAGTCCCAGGGGTTGAACTTTACCAACCACATGTTTAAATCCAACGAAAGACCTCCCTCCCAGGAGGAGACCTGGTTGTTTGTGGAAAAATGGGCCTAAGGGAACCAGGCAAGAGAGATAAGAAATCAGATATCTTTGATTCCTAGCAGGTGCAAACTTTCCTGAGCTTTTGACCTTCAGGGATCCAGTCACCCTAACTCTACCCTGTTGTCACAGCCACTGCAAATTAACTCCAGACACCTGTGCCACCTTGAGCATCTGGCTTACATGGGTACTGGGGAATTGAACCTCAGTACTTAGATTTTGCAGGCATATACCTAAACTGCTAATCTATCTCTCCAGTGCAACCAAAAATATTTAAATAAAATAAGTTTAAAGAAAACATTTTTTGCAAGTGTATGTGTGTATATAGGTGTGTGAGTGGTGAGCATTAATATGTGTGCATATATGTGTGTGGAGGCCAGAGGTTGGCATAAGTGTCTTCTCAGTTGTTCTCCTCTTTATGTTGTTAACTTCATGAGAAAGAGGTGTAATATGGTTGGGCCAGGGCCTCCTTCTGCTGCAAAGAAATTCCAGACACATGCATGACTTTGTGCATCTGGTTTTATGTGTGTACTGGGGAATCAAATCCAAGCCATTAGGCTTTGCAAGCAAGCACTTTTAACTACTGAGCCATCTCTCCAACCCCTCCTCTCTATTTTCCTGAGGCAAGAACTCTCTCCTGAGCCCAGAGCTTGTGGATTCAGCTACTCTAACCAACTAGTTTGTCCTGGGGATCCCCTATCTTCACCTTCTGAGCATTGGGTACAGGTGGGCTACCACACCCATTCAGCATTCACTTGGGTACTCAGGACCCAAATAGCAAGCATTTTATCAACTGAGCCATCTCCCTAGCCCCTAAAAGCTTGCTTGCTTGCTTGCTTTCTTTCTTCCTTTCTTTCTTTCTTTCTTTCTTTCTTTCTTTCTTTCTTTCTTTCTTTCTTTCTTCCTTCCTTCCTTCCTTCCTTCCTTTTTATTTTTCTTCTTTTTCTTTTTGTTTTTTTTCTTGAGGTAGGGTTTCACTCTAGCTATGTAGACTCAGGGTGGCCTTGAACTCATGGCAGTCCTCCTTCCTCTGCCTCCCAGGGGCTGGGATTAAAGGTGTGCACCACAGGGCTGGAGAGATGGCTTAGCGGTTAAGCGCTTGCCTATGAAGCCTAATGACCCCGGTTCGAGGCTTGGTTCCCCAGGTCCCACGTTAGCCAGATGCACAAGGGGGCGCACGCGTCTGGAGTTCGTTTGCAGAGGCTGGAAGCCCTGGCGCGCCCATTCTCTCTCTCTCCCTCTATCTGTCTTTCTCTCTGTGTCTGTCACTCTCAAATAAATAAATTTAAGAAAAAAAAAAAAAAAAAAAAAAAAAAAAAAAGGTGTGCACCACAGCCCAGCATTGTGTATATGTTTTTAAAAATGGAAGATATACATTTTAAGAGTAAGCTGCTTCTGGTTCTGTATGGGGATAACATGGAGAGGCAATGTTTGGACAGTATCCTGCAGCTGAGAAGGATATCAGCAAATCCTTCCCAGACTATAAAATACAGGAGCAATTTCATGAAAGATGAAGACAACCTGGACACGGCATGCTACAGAGGTGCTCACAGCTTGCACCAGCAGGGTTCCGCTCCTTCACCCTGAGGCCTCAGGCTAGGTCCTAACCTCGGGCCATCTTCCAGTCAGCCCACCATCCTGATTTCTTGAGTTGAATTCTTTTATCAACTGAACCGTTGCTCCATCCTTTCATCACCAAGAACATTTTGTTCCTGTTGCCTCCCTCTTATGAGCTTCATGTTATTTAAACTTTTTGTACACAAAACAAGCAAATCTATTGAGTATCATTTCCTATAACTAATCAAATTATATATGGACAGTCAGACAACTGAAGTTTTATTTGTGGTCATGGTATGGCTATCACAAAGATGCAGCCTCAGGAGAACTAGAAAGATGGCTCAGCCCTTGCCTACAAAGCCTAATGACCTGGGTTCAATTCCTCAGTGTGCACATAAAGTCAGTTGTACAAAGTAGCCCATGCTTCTGGAGTTAATTTGCAGCAACTAGAAGCTTTGGCACACCTATATTCATTCATTCATTCATTCTCTCTTTCTCCTTGAAAATAAAATATATATATATAATGATGCAACCTCTTAGAGGAT
The DNA here is from genome assembly GCF_020740685.1 of Jaculus jaculus. Taxonomy (NCBI): domain Eukaryota; kingdom Metazoa; phylum Chordata; class Mammalia; order Rodentia; family Dipodidae; genus Jaculus; species Jaculus jaculus. The sequence goes on from NC_059105.1 coordinate 119,219,472, forward strand.
ATTGGGCCTGAACACATGGCCCCCGTTAGGATGATAGTAACTGGACCTAATCAGACCTCACCTCTGAAGGCCTTTGAAGCAGAGCAAAGAGCTTCATTCACTGTTGGAGCTAAAGAGCAACGCGGAGGAGCCATAAGCAGAAGCAAAGCAGGAGCAAAGAGGAAGCCAAAGGCAGAGAGGAAAGTGGAGAGGAGAAAGCTCAAGTAAGGGAAGAAGAGGTGGCTACAAGAAGAAGCAGTCAGAGTAGCCAACACACAAGTGAAGAGCCAGAGCTCCTCTAGGAAGTGGGCTGTGGTGGGACACCAGGAGTGTCTGCTGCCACAGGATTGCCTGGCTTCTGGCTCATCTCATCATAGGAGAGCAGAGTAGAGAGATCTGGCATTGGGAAGGGTATAACATTGTCACAGTAAGACGTGACAGTTTTTGTGAAGAACTGAGAGTTCTTACAATAGCATGTGTATATATATATATATATATATATATACATACATACACACACACACACACACACACACACACACACACACACACATATATAATAGCCCAGACTATGTAGTCTCAGCATGACCTTGAACTCACAGATATCCTCCTACCTCTGCCTCCTGAGTGCTAGGATTAAAAGCATATACCACCACACCCAACTGAATTTCTCTTTTGAGGGAGAGAGTGTGCGTGTGTCTTGCTCCCAGATTTAAGTGCTGAGATGACAGGTGCACACCACCACATTCAGCTATGTTTAATTTCACTTCAAAGGTCAAATTTGAGGGGCTGAAGAGATGGCTTAGTGGTTAAGTGCTTGCTTATGAAGACTAAGGACCTCAGTTCGAGGCTTGATTCCCCAGTATCCACATAAGCCAGATGCACAAGGTAGTGTATGCATGTGGAGTTGGTTTAGTGGCTAGAGGCCTTAGTGCGCCCATTCTCTCTCTCTCTCTGCCTCTTTCTCTGTCTGTCTGTCTGTCCTCTCAAATAAATAAATAAAATTAAGCAAAGAAACAAAAAAACTTCAAATTTGAGACATCTGAGTGAAGGAGTAGAGAGAACAAGCTTCTAAACATCATCATGGCCAGAGAGTTTGTGAGGCCAAGGTCTGAGAAGTGTGACTTATCAATATAGGTTCTAAACAATGGCTAGAAGGGAAATGACCTATTTCTAATACTCATGATCATAACATTTCAATTCCAGTCATTTTACCGAAAACCTAAAGACCATATATAATGTGACCAGATCGCACAGATAAATCCTCTGTTGACCTAGCATTCCCAGGAGCCACCTATGTGACAGTAATTTTTTTAATCAGTTTTTTAATTTTCTAACCTGATTCCGACCTGACTCACTGCAGTAATGTTGTCATGCAGCAGTAACACAGAGGCTGATATTCAGAATTACTGAGGAATTGGTCTGAAATTCCTAGCAGGATGTGGATTTGGCACCATAGCCTCATAATGAAAAAAAATACAGAACTGCTCCAAACTCATAGAAAAATAAATTGGAATTGCATTGGCAAGTGCCCAAAAGAACCAGTCTTAAGTGAGAACTGGGTTCTTATTAGAAGAATTTGGGGGATGTGTGTGTGTGTGCATGAGCACATGTGAGCGCCCCAAGCACCTCTGATCTTTATGCTTTGTTTCATGACTCTTCTGTAAAGGGACATTACACCTTAGTGAAGTCCTACTCCTGCACATGAAAAATGTCTTCTACCACTGAAATCTTAAACTGGACATGGTGGTGTATGCCTTTAATCCAGCACTCAGGAGGCAGAGGGAGGAGGATCGCCATGAGTTCAAGGTCAGCTTGAGACTACATAGTAAATTCCAGGTCAGCCTTAGGCTGGAGCAAGACCTTACCTCAACAAGAACAACAACAACAACAAAATTGAAAGCTTCAATCTCACAGTGAAAGTCTAGGAGCTTATTTCTTCATCTTCCATCCTCCAAGCATGGAAAGAAAAGCTCCCATGTTGGCCTCTGTAGAGAATCAATATTTAGGAAGTGTCCTTCTCATGGACTTCAGTCCTTGCTATTGTTGCTATTTTATTATAATATGAGAACCTTTTCAGGATGGCAGGTATTAATTGAGTGGCTTACTGGTGGTATAAGCACTATGGATATGCCTCTGGATAGTTTCAGAGAGGCAGAGTAAAGCCAGCAGTATGACAAGAAATGGGGTTGGAGCCTGGGGATTTTTGGTTGTTAATTTGGTTTTTTGGAATTCCAGTGCTAACACAGGAGTTTGGGCTACATTCAGTAGACAATAAGAAACCATTGAGCTCTTGAGAATGACCTGGTCAGAGCTGTGAGTCAAGAGATCCGCCTGGTGATGACCCACATACTGCATGGGAAAAAAAGGGAGGGAGGATGCTCTCAGCAGAGGTTAATCAATTTTGACAGGCCTGCTGGGGATAGATGGGGGAGGCAAAAGAACCTTGAGGGCTGGAGAGATGGCTTAGCAGTTAAGGCATTTGCCTGGAAAGCCAAAGGATCCTGATTCAATTCTCCAGGACCCACATAAGCACAAGGGGGTACATGCATCTGGAGTTTGTTTGCAGTGGCTGGAGACCCTGGCACACCCAGTTTCTCTCTCTCTCTCTCTCTCTCTCTCTCTCTCTCTCTCTCTCTCTCTCCTCTTTCTCTCAGTTCCCTCTTTCTCTCTCAAATAAATAACTTTTTTTAAAAAAAGCCCCTTGAGATGCTGAGTCCAGCATCAAAGCATTCTGATCTGAAGCAGCAATTACATGAAAGTGTTTAGGAGGAAGATGACTTCAACAGTTGCTCTACAGAATCTGACTGTCAAGGGGCTGTGGTGATAACTCTGTGGGTAAAAAAATGCTGCCTCACATACCTGAGACCCTGAGTTCTACCCACAGAACCCATGTAAAAGCCAGGTGTAATCCCAGTGCTGGGGAGGCAGAGACAAGAAGATCCCTGAGGTCCAGTGGCAGCCAGTCTAGCCTAATGGGTGAGTTCCAGGTCAGTGAGAAACCCTGTCTCAAAAAGAGGTGGATGGCATACCTCAGAATGACAACTAAGATGGTCCTATGGCCTTGACACACACAAACACATACAAATGTACTCACATACACACCCACATGCATACATACACCCATGCAAATAAAGGAAAATAGAGGCATGTCAATGCTGCTCTTTGGCAGGAGTAAGAAATGAGTGCTAACACTTAAGAGGAGGAACAATGTACATTATGGTAGATGCTTGCCTAGCCTACACAAGGTTCTGGATTCAATCCTCAGCATGGCAAAACAAATAAAAAGAATCTTATGAGGCTAGAGAAATGGCTTAGCAGCTAAGGCTCTTGCCTATAATGCCTAAGGACCCAGGTTCAATTCCTCAGTACCCATATAAAGCCAGATGCACAAGGTGGTACATGCATCTGGAGTTCATTTGCAGTGGCTACAGGCTCTGGTATGCCCACTCTATCTGCCTCTTTCTCTCTCATTCATAAATAAATTAAAAATATTCTTTTACAAAGAATCTTACAAGGTTAGAGAGATGGCTCAGTTGCTAAAGGTGCTTGCTTACAAAGCCTTATGGCTTCAATACCCATGTGAATCCAGATGTACAAGGTGGCTCATGCATCTGAAATTCGTTTGCAGTAGCAAGAGGCCCTGGAGTGCCCATTCTTTCTTTCGCTCACACACACTCTCTATTACTCTCCCTTTCCTTGCAAATAAATAAGAATATTTTAAAAGAATCTTACACAAAGAAACAGCCTGGAATTTATGAAAAGGAACAGGTGACACAAGTGAGATTGAGAGAGGATGGGTGAGCACAGGGTTTTCCCACTCACCACCTCACTTGACTAGTTCAGTGCTGGCTAAAAGCCATATGGTCACTTGTCTAGGATGCATGTTGTCTAGGATGCATGGGTGAGAAGAAAAAAAAAAAAGAGAGAGAGAGAGAGGGGGCTGGAGATGGCTCAGAGGTTAAATGTGATTGTTTGTGAAGCCTGAAAGCCTGAGTTCATTTCCCAGTGTCCACATAAAGCCAGATGCACAATGTGGTACATGCATCTGGAGTTTGTTTGCAGTGGCCAGAGGCTCTGATATGCCCATTCTCCCTCCCTCCCTCCCTCTCTCTCAAAAAAAAAAAGGGATATAGTTGCTGAGGCATGAATCATGATCCCCTTACGAGCTTGAATGGATTCAGGAATCATTTTTATTTATTTATTTTGGATTCAGGATTTGTATTCAAGCTGTAACTTGGATATCCGGCTGCCTGGCTGGAGGAGGTGTTTCTGGGGTGGATCTGGAATTCCAGTCTACAGGTAGGCAGAGCTGTCTAAGCTTTTCCTGGGTTCCTGGAGTGTGCTTGCTTATGGGGCTGGTGGTGGTATTTCACTATGTGTAGACCTGTGAAAGGAGGCCAGCTTCTTCTGGCATTATGGAACTTCCCATGGATCTGTAAGATTCAAGTAAATGTCATTCCTCCCATAAACTGTGTCTGGTTTGTAAGTTGACCCCTGTAACTGCTACATCCTACTGGGCACACCTGTATGTGTTCACCTTGATTCCTCACCATTCCCAATATCTCTGCTATTCTTCTTAATTTTTTTTATTAACAACTTCCATGATTATCAACAATATCCCATGGTAATGCCCTCTCTCCCCCCCCCCACTTTCCCCTTTGAAACTCCATTCTCCATCATATCCCTAGCCCCTCTCAATCAGTTTCTCTCTCTCTCTCTCTCTCTCTCTCTCTCTCTCTCTCTCTCTCTCTTTTATTTTTCCCAAGGTAGGGTCTCACTCTGGTCCAGGCTGACCTGGACCTCACTATGGAGTCTCAGGGTGGCCTCGAACTCATAGCAATCCTCCTACCTCTGCCTCCTGAGTGCTGGGATTAAAGGCATGTGCCACCACACCCGGCTTCAACCAGTCTCTCTTTTATTTTGATGCCATGATATTTCCTTCCTATTATGATGGTCTTGTGTAGGTAGTGTCAGGCACTGTGAGGTCATGGATATTCAGGCCATTTTGTGTCTGGAGGGAGCATGTTGTAAGGAGTACTACCCTTCCTTTGGCTCTTACATTCTTTCCACCACCTCTTCCACAATGGACCCTGAGCCTTTGAAGGTATGCTAGAGATATTGCAGTGCTGAGCTTCTTCCCAGCACCATGAAGCTTTCTGAGTCATCCCAAGGTCACTTCCATCTGAAAAGAGAAGATTCTCTACCAAAAGTGAGAGTAGCATTAATATATAGATATGAATATTAAGAGAAGTGCTTACTGGGCAGTTTGATGAGCATACTATATACATTTATCCAAACAGCAGCAAGTGTTACACACCTAGGGCTCATGACTACCCCTGTTTTAGGTTTTTAGTATCAAGGATGTATTCCCTCCCATGTAGTGGGCCTCCAGTTCAGTTAGAGCGCAGTTGGTTTCCACCATGACAGACATGCCACTATTGCACCCGATGGCTCATTTGGCCTGGCTGGAAAAATATAAGACTTGCAGTGTCCACTGTTGAGTATCTTCACTGGTGATTTCCCTCTCTCTCCCTTGAACTGCATGCAGAATGGCTTCTTCCAGCTTTTTGTCAGCTGGTCTACAAGAAGGAGGTTATCAGCTCAGTTCCAGCAGGATTTTTCAGTGGCCTTGCAGCCCAAGTATTTGGAGTCTTCAGCAATATCTGCTATTCTTGTAATTGCAGATATGAATAAAATAATAGTAACTGGGCGTGGTGGTGCATGCCTTTAATCCCAATGTTTGGTAGGCAGAGTTAGGAGGAATGCCATGAGTTCAAGGCCACCCTGAGACTACATAGTGAAGTCCAGGTCAGCCTGAGCTAGAGTCAGATGACCCTACCTTGAAAAAAAAAAAAGAATGAAATAATGGTAAAAACAGCTAGCATCTCTGCAGTGTTCAATACAATGCCCAGAATCTCACTAAGAATGCTGTACTCAACTGGGAGTGGTGGCGCACGCCTTTAATCCTAGAGCTCAGGAGGCAGAGGTAGGAGGATCACTATGAATTCGAGGCCAGCCTGAGACCACATAGGGAATTCCAGATCAGCCTGGGCAATAACAAGGCCCTACCTCAAAAAAGACAAGCACATAAAAGAAAAATAAATAAGAATGTTGGAATGTTGGACACATTAGCCAATTCAACCTTATCAACGGACTTCTCATTTTGCCTGGGTTGCACATGAGGTAACTGAGGCCAGAGGAGCAAATTAATCTACATGACTTACAGTTTCAGGGTTTCCCTTGTCAAAGAATGAATGCTCAAGCTGGGGACCTAGCTTAGTTGGCCGAGTGTCTGCCTACTATGAGGTATACCCTGGATTCAATCCCCAGCACCCCATAAACCGGGCATGGTGATGCATGCCTGGAATTCCAGCAGAACTTGGGAGGGTGGAGGCAGAAGGATCAGAAGTGCAAAGTCACCTTTGACTCCACAGTGAGTTCAGGCAGCCTGGCATACAGGGCACCCAGCCGGAAGGGGAGGAGGGATAGGGAAGACAAAGACCAGTACCTGTGGGTATAGACAGGTCATCCAAACAGGAAATAAGAGCAAAGTAAAAACATTTCTAGCCAGAACACAAGATTAAATGACAGCTGAGCCTAGTCCACAATAAGAAGTCTTGGGAGCTGGGCCAAGCACCCAACCTACTGCAGGAGCAGTGGCCACACAGTGGCCAATGGTCACCTCCTGGAAGGAAACCCAAAAGAGCCACCTCCTCTGCTTCAGAAAAAAGAAGAAAATAGGAGTTTTATTGTACTGGTGGTACAAGTTTTATTGCACTGGAGGTACTAGGCTTATATATTAGGCAAGCACTCTACCATTAAGCTACTACTAAGTTGCCCAAGGTGGCATTGGACTCATGATCTGCTTATCTCATCCTTCTGAGTACCTTGGATTAGGGTCCTGTGTCATCAGACCAAACTTGAAACTCTACTTCTAAATGTTCATTTCTCCTATTTTCAAATAGCAAGAGGACACACTCTGTAGCCATATTTGGCATGAAAGACTCTTAGTAATCACTCTCTTAATGTGAACCAGTAGACTGAGACCTTAGATATTGTTTGAGTCACAGACTTTTGATTCAGTATCTGTATTGTATATGAATACATGACATATTTATTAATATATGTACTGCATATCAATATCATATGTTGCATTATATACTATTGTACCACATGTTTACACTACCATAGTATATGCTCTATATTATATTAGTATATTATATTACACATATTAATTACATGATATGATATATGCTACTATACTGGTAGTTAGGAATTCAGTTTTCACATCTGTAAAATAATTATGACATCAGCCACACTATTACTCAGCTTTTCATTACTGTAATGAAATGCACGGGCAGACTACTTTATAAAGAAAAAAGTTCCTTTGGCTCACAGTGGTAGAGCTTCAAGTTTCAAACAGCATGGTGCAGGGTTTGAGGAAGGCCACCCAGGCTGTATCTCATGTATCTCTCTTTCTGTGATTTCTTCCCTTCTATTTATGAAGCCACAATGAGTTAATTACAGGGACTCCACCCTAATGATCTAACCTAATCACTGCCCAAAGGCCCCACCTCTAAAGATCATGCTAGGATGAAGTGTCTGCTCTCTTCACACCATTAATATGAGATGTTGGGGTTGAACTCACATATGAGTTCTGGAAATGAAGTAGATGCGAACGATGGCAGCCACTTCACAGGATTGTGCCCTTCTGGGAAACCTTTTCTCCTTTAATCACATGTTCTAGGATAGCTACCTGAAATCAAGGGGCCTCCTGGGGCCATATTAGAGAAAAGCTTGTGCTGGGCACTCGGAAGGCAGAGGTAGGAGGATCACTGTGAGTTCAAGGCCAGTCTGAGACTACATAGTGAATTCCAGGTCAGCCTGTGCTAGAGTGAGACCCTACCTCAAAAAAAAACCCAAAAAAACCCTAAAATCAACCAACAACAAACAAAAAAGCAAGCAAGCAAGAAAGGAAAGCCAGAAAAGCTTGGGCTGGCAGCAGTGGAAGGCAGACAGGACTGAAAGGAGAGGTTGATGAACATGGGATGAGTTTTCTTAGCACCTGGCCTGGCCTTGTCTTTTGTTTCCTAACAGCCTTGTTAGTCTAGGCTAATGCATGTCCTTTTCAGGAACATTTGCCACTTGGGATAGAGATTAGCAAAGTTGGAGTTCTTTTTGTGAGGTAAGGGGGACTTTCTCCCACCGCATTATGTGGTCTGGGGCATGTCCGGCCCTCCTGTCACCTTGATGTCAATGCTCGCCTAGTCCTAGCCACATTCTAGGGTGAGCGCTTGATGTTCAGCTTAATAAAAACAATTTATAGTCAGTGTGTGAAATACCATTCTAACTTTGTTAAAAGACACATTTATGTAAAGTATGGAAGCCCTGCTGGGTGTACGGTGACAAGATGTAGGTGCGTTGAAGGGGTAGGAGAATTGCGCTCTTACCTGCATGCTGGCCAGGTGGGCAGGTTTTCCCTAGGTCCACGAGCTCCCAAATTTGACAATCTCCTTAGTCACCATTTATGGTTCCACCCAATAGCTCTGAGCCTTCCAGGTCCTCTGGACTTTCCCCTCTGCACCTCGCTAAGCTGTGCCCTTTCCCATGCTGAGCCTATCAAGACTTCCTTACTTCCACGTGGACTTTGTGCCTTCTGCTGGGCTGTAGGGTTTCAGCCTGAGGCCTCTCTGCTCTCTTGCCTTTCTTCCAACGTTTTCTTCCAGGTCCACTTCTGTCTTCATTCCTGTCCCACTTGCTATCTCTGTCTCTGACACAGAATGTCCTCTCTCAGCAGATGTGAGGGCCTAGCTGTCATTCTTTGCCCTTTAAAAAACAAATCATCTTTCCCTAAATTACACCTTCTCTGCCGTGGTTTGGATATGGCGTGTCTTCTAAGGGTTCGTGTGCCGGAGGCTTGGTGTGCAGTAAGGCACTGTTAACAAGCAGAGGAGTGGGGGCTAGTGGAAGGTCATAGCGTCATTATGTGTACCACCCTCAGAAGGGTCTAACCTAGTTGGATTTGGAGTGGGGATGGGGGAAAATGTGATTTGTTTGCTTTCTTTATCACTGAATTACATCCCCAATCCTTGTTTTTGTAAGACAATGACTCTTTGTGTAGCCCGGGATGGTACTGAATTTGCTGTGGACCCAGGCTGGACTCCAGATCATTTTCCTCCTCCTTCTGTTCCTGAGCTGGGATTACTAGCACATGTCACCCCATCCAGTACAGACACTAACCTAGTTCTTACGGGACCCCCATTATTTCTATGAACCTAAGTAGTTTACTAAAGAAGGGAGCCTAGCTCCTCCCGGCCTCTGGCTTCCTGTCCCACCATGTGGTCCCTCTCTTTCCATCACGCCTCACCAGAGGCAAAATTGATAGGACAACTTCCTCCCAGACTTCTAGCCTCCTACCCTGTGAGCTTAGTAAGCCCATTTCTTCAGATACTACCTAGCCTGAGGCATTTTGTTATAGCAACAGAAAGTAGACTAATCTCCAGCTTCCTCTTGCTAAGGAGGACTGCAGCTAGTGTCTCAGGCCCAGCCTTTCTCTCCCTAATGTTGGGTGCACTGTCACTACACCTTGATGGTCTTGGGGCCATGCCCTGCCTCTTCATTGTGACAAAGCCTCATGACCTCAGCCTATTACAGTGTTACAGGAGCCTCTACCACCTAGCTAAAATGTAGAAAGGGAACACATGTTGGCTTTGTGAGGGACTAAAACCAGGAATTGGGACCCCAACCTAGAGAGCATCAAGGAATGAGATCACTTCATGGGAAAGGATTGGGAAGTAATGGGGGGAAAGCACTGGCCGGCCATGAAGGCATCAGTACCACACCTGCCCATGGAAATGCACTTTCACATCTTTCCACTAGGACTTATACACATTCCCCCCCCCCAAAAAAAAAAACAAAACACCATGAAGTGGGTGTGGTGACACATGTCTTTATCCCAGCACTCAGAGAGGCAGAGGTAGGAAGATCACTGTGAACTCTAGGCCAGTCTGGAACTACAGAGTTCCAGGTTAGCAGGGGTTACAGTGAGACCCCACCTTGAAAAAAAAGAAAGAAAAATTTAAAAGCACCATAGGCACACACCTTTAATCCCAGCACTTGGGAGGCAGAGGTAGGAGAATCACTGTGAGTTTGAGGCCATCCTGAGACTACATGGTGAATTCCAGGTCAGCCTGGGCAAAACCATACCTCAAAACAAACAAACAAACAAACCAAAAAGCACCATAAACGTTCTCGTATGTTTAACATATTATTTTAAAAAAGATAGTATTTGAGCTGAGGAAATGGCTTAACAGTTAAGGCATTTGCCTGTGAAGCCTAAAGACCCTGGTTCCCCCAGGACCCATGTAAGCCAGATGCACAAGGTGGCACATGCATCTGGAGTTAATTTGTAGTGGCTGGAGACCCTGACATACCCATTCTCTATTTCACTCTGCCTCTTCCTCTCTCTCCCTCTAATAAATAAATAATTTTTTTAAAGATAGTATTTTAAATTATAAGGGGCCTTGTGAATAAATATAAAATAAATAGCTTTTAAAATTGAGCCTAGGGTGCTCGCTTCGGCAGCACATATACTAAAATTGGAACGATACAGAGAAGATTAGCATGGCCCCTGCGCAAGGATGACACGCAAATTCGTGAAGCGTTCCATATTTTTAATAGGTTGATATTGTATATATGTAATTACAATGATTGTAATGGGGAGGTAATATGATGGAGAATGGAATTTCAAATGGGAAAGTGTGGGGGTGGGGAGGGAGGGAATTACCATGGGATATATTTTATAATCATGGAAAATGTTAATAAAAATTAAAAAATAAAAAAAATAAATAATAAAATAAAATTGAGCCTAGGGACTAGAGAGATGGCTTAGTGGCTTAGTGGTTAAGGCTTGTCTACGAAGCCTAAGGACCCATGTTCCATCTCTCTCGAGATCCCACATAAGCCAGATGCACAAAGGAGAGGAAAGTGCAAGGTCACACATACCCACTAGGTGGTGCAAGCATCTGGAGTTCTATTTCAGCGAGTGAGGCCCTGGCGAGCCAACTCTCTCTCTTCTCTCTCTCCCTCTCTCTCTCTCTCTCTCTCTCTCTCTCTCTCTCTTTCTCTCTATCTTTAAAAAAAGTACAAAAAGGAGGGTAGGGGAGCTAGGAATGTGGTTCAGTATAGGGTGCTTGCCTGGCATGTGTGAGGTCCTACTTGTAATTCTAGTACTACAAAAATGAAAAAAGAAAGAAATGTCATTGTTTTGTTCTTTTGAAGTACAGTCTCACTAGAGTGCCCAGGTTGACTTTGAACTCACTCTGAAGCCCCAGGTTGGCCTCAAACTCACAGTGATCCTCCTACCTCAGCCTCCTAAATTCTGGGACTAAAGGTGTGTGCCCCATGCCTAGCTTAAGACATGTCTTTTGAAGATGACTACCTCATGTTCAAGAAGGCACATGTGGTGATTTTAAATGTAATGTCCCCATAGCCTCAGATGTTATACTTCTGAGTCCATAACTTTAATCTTGGACTTCATAGTCTCCAGAATTAGCCACAATAAATTATATTGTTTATAAGTTACATCATTTATGGCATTTGACCATAGCAGTGCAAATGGACTAAGACAGAAGAGGATTCTCTCCAGTGGGTATCTGTTTAATAAACAACTTTATGGTGAAAATAGATCACAGTCCATGCAATAACAATCCACGTTTTTCCTTTTTTAAAATTTTATTTATTTGAGAGAGAGCGACAGAAAGAGGGGGAAAGATGGAGGGAATGGACATAGCAGGGCCTCTAGCCACTGCAAACAAACTCCAGATGCATGTGTCACGTTGTACATCTGGCTTTACGTGGGTACTGGGGAATTGAACCTAGGTCCTTTGGCTTTGCAGGCAAGTACCTTAACCACTAACCCATCTCTTTGAGCCCTCTTTTCTTCTTTTTTTTTTCTTTTTTCTTTTTAAATTTTTATTAGCATTTTCCATGATTATAAAAAAAAATCCCGTGTTAATTCCCTCCTCCCCCCCACTTTCTCCTTTGAAATTCCATTCTCCATCATATTACCTCCCCATAACAATCATTGTACTTACATATATACAATATCAACCTATTAAGTACCCTCCTCCCTCCCTTTCTCTTCCCTTTATGTCTCCTTTTTAACTTACTGGACTCTGCTACTAAGTATTTTCATTCTCACGCATAAACCCAGTCAGCTGTAGCTAGGATCCACATATGAGAGAGAACATATGGTGCTTGGCTTTCTGGGCCTGGGTTACCTCACTTAGTATAATCCATTCCAGGTCCATCCATTTTTCTGAAAATTCATAACTTCATTTTTCTTTACCACTGAGTAGAACTCCATTGTATAAATGTGCCACATCTTCATTATCCACTCATCAGTTGAGGGACATCTAGGCTGGTTCCATTTCCCAGCTATTATAAATTGAGCAACAATGAACATGGTAGAGCACGTACTTCTAAGGAAATGAGATGAGTCCTTCAGATATATGCCTAGGAGTGCTATAGCTGGGTCATATGGTAGATCAATCTTTAGCTGTTTTAGGAACCTCCACACTGATTTCCACAATGGCTGGACCAGATTGCATTCCCACCAGCAGTGTAGAAGGGTTCCTCTTTTTCCACATCCCCGCCAACATTTATGATCATTTGTTTTCATGATGGTGGCCAATCTGACAGGAGTGAGATGGAATCTCAATGTAGTTTGAATCTGCACTTCCCTGATGACTAGTGACGTAGAACATTTTTTTAGATGCTTATGTGCCATTCATATTTCTTCCTTTGAGAATGCTCTATTTAGCTCCATAGCCCATTTTTTGATTGGCTTGTTTGATTCCTTATTATTTAACTTTTTGAGTTCTTTGTATATCCTAGATATTAATCCTCTATCAGATATATAGCTGGCGAAGATTTTTTCCCATTCTGTAGGTTGCTTCTTTGCTTTTTTCACTGTGTCCTTTGCGGTGCAAAATCTTTGTAATTTCATGAGGTCCCAGTGATTAATCTGTGGTTTTATTGCCTGAGTAATTGGGGTTGTATTCAGAAAGTCTTTGCCAAGACCAATATGTTGGAGGGTTTCCCCTACTTTTTCCTCTAGCAGTTTCAGAGTTTCAGGTCTGATGTTAAGGTCTTTAATCCATTTGGACTTAATTCTTGTGTATGGCGAGAGAGAAGAATCTATTTTCATCTTTCTGCAGATATATATCCAGTTTTCCCGACACCATTTGCTAAAGAGGCTGTCTTTTCTCCAATGAGTATTTTGGGCATTTTTATCAAATATCATGTGGCTATATCTACTTGGGCTTACATCTGGATCCTCTATTCTGTTCCACTGATCTACATGTCAGTTTTTGTGCCAGTACCACGCTGTTTTTGTTATTATGGCTCTGTAGTATAGGTTAAAATCAGGTATGGTGATACCACCAGCCTTATTTTTGTTGCTCACTATTATTTTAGATATTCGAGGTTTTTTGTGATTCCAAATGAATTTTTGAATTGTTTTTTCTATTTCCATGAAGAATGCTTTTGGAATTTTGATAGGGATTGCATTAAATGTGTAGATTGCTTTAGGTAAGATTGCCATTTTCACAATATTGATTCTTCCAATCCAGGAACAGGGGATGTTTCTCCACTTTCTAGTGTCTTCTGCAATTTCTCGCTTGAGTGTGTTAAAGTTCTCATTGTATAGATTCTTTACTTCCTTGGTTAGGTTTGTTCCAAGGTACTTTTTTTTTTTTTTTTTGATGCAATTGTGAATGGGAGTGATTCTCTGATTTCATCCTCTGTGTGTTTGTTGTTAGCATATATAAAGGCTACTGATTTCTATGTATTTATTTTGTATTCTGCTACATGGCTGTAGGTATTGATCAGCTCTAACAGTTTGTTAGTAGAGTTATTAGGGTCCTTTATGTATAGAATCATGTCATCTGCAAATAATGATAACTTGATTTCTTCCTTTCCAATTTGTATCCCTTTTATGTGTGTCTCTTGCCTTATTGCTATGGCTAAGACTTCCAAAACTATATTAAATAAAGTGGGGACAGTGGACAACCTTGTCTTGTTCCTGATTTTAGTGGAAAGGCTTCCAGTTTTTCCCCATTTAGTAATATGTTGGCTGTAGGCTTGTCATAAATAGCTTTTATTATATTGAGATATGTTCCTTCTATTCCCAGTCTCTGTAGGACTTTTATCATGAAGGGATGTTGGATTTTGTCAACTGCTTTCTCTGCATCCAATGAGATGATCATGTGATTTTTGTCCTTCAACCCGTTTATGTAATGTATTACATTTATACATTTGCATATATTGAACCATCCTTGCATCTCTGGGATAAAGCCTACTTGGTCAGGGTGGATGATATTTTTGATATACTCTTGTATTCTGTTTGCCAATATTTTGTTGAGAATTTTTGCATCTATGTTCATGAGGGAGATTGGTCTGTAATTTTCTTTTTTTGTTCTATCTTTTCCTGGTTTTGGTATCAGGGTGATACTAGCCTCATAGAAGGAGTTTGGTAGAATTCCTTCTTTTTCTATTTCCTGGAAAAGCTTAAGAAGCAATGGTGTAATCTCTTCCTTAAAGGTCTGGTAAAATTTAGCAGTGAATTCGTCTGGGCCTGGGCTTTTTTTAGTTGGGAGATTATTGATAACTGTTCAGATCTCCATTTTTGTTATAGGTCTATTTAAGTGATTAATCTCATTTTGATTTAATTTAGGTAGGTCATATAAATCAAGGAAAGCATCCATTTCTTTCAGATTTTCATACTTTGTGGAGTATATGCTTTTATAGTATGTCCCTATGATTTTTTGAATTTCTCTGGAATCTGTTGTGATGTTACCTTTTTCATCTCTGATTTTATTAATTTATGTCTCTTCTCTCTTTCTTTTCGTCAGATTTGCTAAGGGTTTATCAATCTTGTTTATCCTTTCAAAGAACCAACTCTTTGTTTCATTTATTCTTTGGTTAGTTTTTTTTGTTTCTATTTCATTAATTTCTGCCCTAATCTTTATTATTTCTTCCTGCCAACTGATTTTTGGTTTGCCTTGTTCTTCTTTTTCCAAGCCTTTAAGGTGAAGCATTAGTTCGTTTACTTGCGACCTTTCTAATTTCTTAATATAGGAACTTAAGGCTATAAATTTACCTCTTACAACTGCCTTCATTGTGTCCCAGAGATTTTGATATGTTGTGTTCTCATTTATCATTTGACTCTATAAATTTTTTGATTTCCTTCTTTATTTCTTCATGACCCATTCATCATTTAGTAATATATTGTTTAGTTTCCATGATTTTGTGTATGCTCTATAGCTTTTCTTGCTACTGATTTGTAGTTTAATTGCATTGTGGTCAGATAGAATGCAAGGAATTATTTCAATTTTCCTGAATTTGTTAAGATTTTCTTTGTGTCCTAATATATGGTCTATTTTAGAGAATGTTCCATGTGCTGCTGAAAAGAATGTATATTCTGCAGGCTTTGGATGAAATGTCCTGTATATATCTGTTAGGTCCATTCCTTCTATGACCTCATTTAGTCCAGATGCCTCTGTTTATTTTTTCCCGGGATGACCTGTCAATTGATGAGAGTGGGGTGTTAAAGTCACCCACCACCACTGTGTTTGGTGTTATCTGTGACCTTAGTCCTAATAGTGTTTGCTTGATGAATTTGGGAGCCCCCATATTAGGTGCATATATGTTTAGGATTGTAATGTCCTCCTGTTGGAGTGTGCCCTTAATCAATATAAAGTGACCTTCTTTATTTTTCTTGACTAACGTTGGGCTAAAGTCTACCTTGTCAGATATTAGGATAGCAACCCCTGCTTATTTTCTAGGCCCATATGCTTGAAACACCGTCTTCCAACCTTTCACCCTAAGATAATATCTATCCTTTGTAGAAACGTGAGTTTCTTGGAGACAACAAATTGTAGGATCCTGCTTTTTAACCCAGTCTGCAAACCTATGTCTTTTGGTTGGAGCATTGAGGCCATTGATATTAAGAGATATTATTGAAAGTTATGTATTTATGTTTGCCCTTTTTTTTGTGTGGTTCCTGTTCTACCTGTGCTCTCTTGTGTTAACTAGTATTTGAGTATTGCTTGCTTTTTCTTGGTTCCTTATATGTGTGGTTTTCCTTTACTTCAGCATGGAGGATTCTATCAAGTATTTTCTGTAGAGCTGGTTTTGTCTTCAAATACTCCTTTAACCTTGTGGAATGTCCTTATTTCTCCGTCTATTTGAATGGATAATTTTGCAGGATAAAGTAACCTTGGTTGACAGTTGTTATCTTTCAGAACTTGGAATATATCACTCCAAGCCCTTCTGGCTTTGAAAGTTTGTGTTGAATAATCTGCTGTAATCCTGATTGGCTTGTTTTTGTAGGTAACTTGATTTTTCTCTCTAACTGCTGTCAGTATTTTTTCCTTGGTTTGTGTGTTTGGTAGTTTGATTATAATATGACAAGGAGAGGTCCTTCCAGGTTATGTCTGGCTGAGGTTTTAAAGGCTTCCTATATCTGCTTGGACACCCCTTTCCTAATTTGGGGGAAATTTTCTTCTATGATTTTGTTGAAGACACCTACTATGCCTTTGGAGTGGAATTCTTCTCCTTCTACTATGCCCTGAATTCTTATATTGGATCTTTTCATAGTGTCCCGTATATCTTGAAATTCCCACTCATACTTTTCTATAAGTTTGTCTTTCTCTTTGTTGGTCTGTATTAGATCTGCCACCTGGTCTTCTAGCTTAGATATTCTGTCCTCTCCTTCATCCATTCTACTGGTGAGATTTTCTACAGAGTTTTTTATTTCATTAACTGTGTTCTTCATTGCTAGTAATCCTGACTGGTTTTTCTTTATTATTTCTATTTCCTCATTTATGTCTTGTATTGCCTTCTTTATTTCATGAAATTGGTGTCCTGCATCTTCTTTGATTCCTTTAATTTCCTCTTTAAGTTCCTCTTTGACTCCGTTGATTTTTTTCTCTGACTTCTTTGATCATATTTACAATCATTCTTTTGAAATCTTTCTCAGGCATTTCCTCTAACTCATTCTCACTGGAGGTCATTTCTGATGCATTAACATTTTTAGGTGGATTTATATTGTCTTGCTTTTTAGTGTTCCTTGTGTTATAATGTATATATTTTGCATCTTGGATTAAGTTAATGCTTGGATTTTATAGCTAGCTGGGTATTCTTAGTTGTGTCAGTTGATTTGATGTTATATATTTTCAGGGTAGGAGCTTAAGGTGTTAGGTGTGGCTCTTAAGACTCTCAGAGTATCTACAAAGGTGTTCCTAGGGGTTGAGTTTCCCTGCTATGGGAGTATTCAAGTAGGCTGAGTGGAATAAAATACAGGTAGATTCTAAATGTTAACTAAACACTGTACCCATTCAATCAAAAACAGCCCTACGTATGTATGCAAGAGTAGTTATTATTACAGCCAGATTCCCTATCAACATAGAGGTTAAGATTTCTGGTCTGTTGAGGGATCCAAGTCAGCTTGTGACCAAGTGAGACCCTTCCCTGGTGCAAACCCAGTTACCTTGGATGATTTTGGTCTCAGTCAAGTTGCTGCCTGGTCGTCGGGCTGCTGTTCTGATTTCTGGAGCTGGACACTGGCTTTTCCTGTGGGGCAACCCGAGCCTGGCAACTGTGGCCCTGCAGATAAGCACCCCCGCTGCTGGAACTGCTGCTGCTAAAGCTGCCTCTGATGGGTCTGTCAGCAGCTGAAGCTGCTGCTGCTGGACCCATCACTGCTGCTGCCTCTGCTGCTGCTGCTGCTGTTGTAGCTGCCACTTCTGGAGCCACTGCTGCTGCTGAAGCTGCTGCTGCTGGGTTTGCCGCTGCTGCCGCTCCTGGGTCTGCTGCTGTTGGGGCCTTTGTTACCAGTGCCAGAGCTGCTGGGTCCCACTGTCAGCCCAAGTTGGTGTGGCCGTCCAGGACCACTGCTCTGTTCACTGGAGCTGGGCTCAGGCGGTGGGGGAGGGGAGGGAGCCGCAGCTGCTCTGGTTGTCTCGCTGTCCCACGTGTTCTTCTACCTCGCGGTCTGCTCCTCCGTTGCTCACTGCCGCTTTCCCTTCACGTTTCCTGAGTTGCGGAGAGCGCGGTGTGAGGGGAAGCTCCCGCACCTGGCTTTTCCTGTGGCTGGAGCTGAGTATGGCGGCTTTCTGGTGCGCTGCCGCCGCAGTGGTTGGCGGAGCTGCCGGGGCTGCTTTTGCCCGCCTGTGCGGGCTCTGGATCTCTTCTACTTCTCTGCTGCTGCTTCAATTTCCTATACACCTCACTTTTTAGTAGAAGTGTGTATTTTGCTGGTTTTTTTTGGTCTTTTTTCCCCCCAGGCTGCTTCGGCGTGGTACCTATGCCACCATCTTAACTGGAAGTCCCCTCTTTTCTTTTTAATAGAACACTCTTTTGGGGGCAATGGCAGTGGCAAACTGGCTACATGAGTATATTTCCCAGACATAGTTAGATATGAATTTGGATAAGATTCCTGTCCTTGATAATTAAGAGGTAGTAGTTAGGTAGAGGTTTTCTGTGGGCTCTTTCACTTTCTTGTGTGGAGCTGATATTTGTGATTATAGCAGTTGATTTATGACTGTGAGGACAAAGGGATAATACTGCTAAGAATAAGGAGGGACCAGGTCCTTAATGTTCTGTGAGGCTGCTATGCCAGCTAAGCACTGCCCAACTTCATACTTCCTGTTATATGAAAGAAAAATAAAGCCCCTCGCCAGCATCTCCCACCTTTGGCTTCCCAGTGGGCTCACTGAAGGAGCTGTATAAGTTCTTGGTACCTGGATCTCAATTCATACAGTTCTGATGTTATTAATAAGGGGTATAGCCCCAAGAAGCTGACTTATTTTTTTTTTTTTTTTTTTTTTTTTTTGAGGTAGGGTCTCACTCTGGCTCAGGCTGACCTGGAATTCACTATGTAGTCTCAGGATGGCCTTGAACTCTTGGCGATCCTCCTACCTCTGCCTCCCGAGTACTGGGATTAAAGGCATGCGCCACCACGCCTGGCTAAGAAGCTGACTTCTTTATTCTGTGTGGCACAAAAGTTGAGAGCCACTGTTCTATATTTAAGACACTGATTTCCAGTCTTTGCTACCTCCCACCTAATATATTTCATAAATACAATCTTCTTTCATTGGGAATTGCCTAACCCTAGCCACCAGTGTTAATCAGGAGTGTAGCTCTAGCGCACATAAAATGCCACACAAAATTAGTAGGTGGAATGGAGGAATGGCTGGATTAATGGATGATGGTGCAGTTTGAATGTACACTGTCTCTTTTTTTTTTTAATTTTTTTTTTGGTCATTTTTATTTATTTATTTGAGAGCAACAGACACAGAGAGAAAGACAGTGAGAGGGAGAGAGAGAGAATGGGCGCGCCAGGGCTTCCAGCCTCTGCAAACGAACTCCAGACGCATGCGCCCCCTTGTGCATCTGGCTAACGTGGGACCTGGGGAACCGAGCCTCGAACCGGGGTCCTTAGGCTTCACAGGCAAGCGCTTAACTGCTAAACCATCTCTCCAGCCCTACACTGTCTCTTATAGGCTAATGTTTTTGAAGACTTGGTCCCCAGCTGGAAGCTTTAGAAGGTTATAGAAAGCTCGGAAGGTTTAGGATATGGCGCCTCCTGGGAGGAGATGGGTCACTGGGCAGGTCTTGAGGGCTTTTAGCCCTGGCACACTTCGTGCCTGCTTGCTGCTTCCTGAGCACAGATGTGATGTGACTAGATTCCTCATTCTCCTATTGTAGGCCTTCTCCACCAGGATGTACTGTTTCTTGTCAAACCATGGTCCTCCTTTAAGTTGCTTCTTGCCAGGTATTTGGTCATAGCAACAAGAAAAATAGTAAACACAGATGACCTAGGCAAGGCCACAAAAAGAAGCCAGCTTTTCGAAGCAGAGAATAATTTCATGCACTTAGGGCAAATGTTCCTTCAGCAAAATATAAAAGGCATTAACCATAAAAAAATTAAAGGATTTTCTTTTCATTGAAATACAAACTTAGGACAGTCATGGTGGCACATGCCTTTAATTCCAGCACTTGGGGGAGCCTGAGGTAGGAGAGCTGAATTCAAGGTTAGTCTGGGCTAGAATGAGATCCTACCTTGGAAAACAAAGCCAAACCAAAAAAAAAAAAAAGAAAAAAAAAAAACTTTTGTTCAACCCAGACATGGCAGTTCACACCTATAATTCCAGCACTCAGGAGGCTAAGGCTGGCAGATTATCACAAGTTCAAGCCAACCTGATCCACATAGAGAGTTAAGGACAGCTTGGGTTACAGAGTGAGATCCTATCTCAAAATATAAAACAAAAAACAACAACAATAAAGAAAGAATCCAGCAGGTTGTGGTGACGCATGCCTTTAATCCCAGGACTTGGGAGGCTGAGATAGGAGGATCGCTGTGAGTCTGAGGCCAGCCTGAGACTACATAGTGAATTCCAGGTCAGCCTGGGCTAGAGTAAGAACCTACCTTGAAAATCAAAAGAAACCAAAGAACAACAACAACAAATTCCCACAACTTTTGGTCACAAAAGGCATTGGTAAGACAATGAAAAGGAAGAGCTAGAGAGATGGCTCAACAGTTAAGGTGCTTGCCTGCAAAGCCTAATGACCTGGGTTTGATTCTCCAGTACCCACATAAAGCCAGTTGCACAAAGTAATGTATGTATATAGAATTCATTTGCAGAGGCTAAAGGCTCTGGTGCACCCATTCTCTCTATCTGTTTCTTCTATCTTTCTCCGTGCTTATAAATAACTAAAAATATATTTAAAATAAAAAAGAAAGTCATGTAATGAGAAGATACTTGAAATAACTCTAATAAAGAGCAGATATCAAGAATATATAATACAACCTAATCATTAAGATGGGAAAATGGGCAAAAGCCTTGAACAGGCACTTCATGAAACATAATATATAGCCATCAACATCCAAATGGGGCACAAGTTCCTTTGTCATTAGGAAAATGCAAATTCAAAGTGTAATGTGATATTATTGCATACCCACAAACTCACCAAAGTGAAAAAGACTAACATCAAATGTAACTGAAATCCAGCCTAGTGATGGGAAAGTCATTAATATAAGCACTTTGGAAGACTGAAAGCATATGAAAAAGAGATATTGAAAAGAAAAATGTAGGATAATTTTAGACATCTTCATAACCACTAAAAAAATCCTCTCCCCACCCTCAAATTTAAAAGCCTTAAAAAAGAAAGATACTTTGCAACAGTAGTTAATGCTGGAGGGCTAAGGAAGTCACACACTATGATTACAGTAATGATGCGGTGGTACCATCTTGGCTGGGAAACAGAAATACCCACCCAGGATGAATTATAAAAGGGCTTTGGGAACACAGCCCCGGCATGAGATGCAATCACTGTGTACTTGTTTAGATTGGTATCACCTGATGTACCCTCACTGTAAATTAGGGCAGCTTTGGTTGCAAGTGGCAGAACCTAATTAAAATGAAATCTTTTAAAAAGCAGCATTTGAGATTAGATGGTATTGACTAAGGATGAAAATGCCCTCTGAACAACTGGGCTGCCCTCCCTCCTTCCCTCAACTCTGCCTCTTCTGAGTGTGGCCTCACTCTTGTTAATGAAAGACATGCTTCTGTCTCCTGAGTTCTAGCTACTGAGCAGACATCCATTCTTTCTCATTTCTAGTTGTTAAAATACCAAGGAAGGAAGTTGATTAGCCCAGATTGGATCAAAACCTTACCCTTTGATGTGTGATATATAAATGATCAAGTCCAGCCAGGTGCCCAGTTTTCTACCAGTTGGCCCTGGCCTGGAGGCAGACTGTCAAATGCCTACTTCAGAATTATCATGAAGGGGCTGGAGAGATGGCTTAGCGGTTAAGCACTTGCCTGTGAAGCCTAAGGACCCCGGTTCGAGGCTCGGTTCCCCAGGTCCCACGTTAGCCAGATGCACAAGGGGGTGCACGCGTCTGGAGTTCATTTGCAGAGGCTGGAAGCCCTGGCGCGCCCATTCTCTCTCTCTCCCTCTATCTGTCTTTCTCTCTGTATCTGTCGCTCTCAAATAAATAAATAAAAATTTAAAAAAAAAAGAATTATCATGAAGATGAGGAGAACATGTGTGGAAGCAAGCCGAGAAACAGATCAGCAGAAGACCAAACACCAGGAGGCAGCGCTCATGTCAGGGATGTTAGAGCTCATTAGTGAAGCATCGTGGTGTTTTTCTGCCCAGTTCTCCAGGGTAGCCTCTTTGAGGGCAGGAGGTGGTAGAAAATCAGCTACAGCCACTGATCATGTTATACTTGGAAATACATAGAGGGAAAGCCTAGCATGCTTAAAACAATGGACATACACCATTCTTGAATCAGGATTGGAGGCAATGTGTACCCAAAATACAGAGTGGGAAGCACCAAGACATAGCCTCACTAAGAAACATGAACCATGTATGTGCCCTAAGCCAGAACTAAGATCAGACCAACTCATGAGGTGTGTAGCAGCCAAAGCACACCCCAATCTGATGGAGTTTGGGGTGACCAGAGCATGCCCAAAGCATGGAACATATTTTCTGAAGATACTCAACTTGGGAGATGACAAAAACAAAATATAAGTATGTGCTGTCCAAAATAAGATATGGAAGCAAAAATGTACACATGCTAGAGCTGGAGAAATAGCTTAGCAGTTAAGGCATTTGCCTGTAAGGCCAAAGGACCCTGGTTCGATTCCCAGGAACCATATAAGACAGATGCTCAAAGTGGTGCATGTATCTGGAGTTTGTTTGCAGTGGCTGGAGGCCCTGTTGCACCCATTTTTTTTCTCTCTCTCTCAAATAAATAAAAATAAAATATTTTGTAAAACAGTGCACATGCTTGTATAAAACACAATCTCTAAAAGATTAGGCTGCCTTTTGTTGCCAAGGGAAAAAAATGAAATGTCTTTATTGGGTCACAAGCCAGGTAATGAAATTCTGCAAGTTTAAAGATCAAATTCTGTACATGTGGTTGTGACTCAGAAGAAAACAGGGAAGTTCTGTACTCCGCAGTTTTCATCTTGAAGCACAGTGTTTTACAGGGACTTGCTCTTCCAGTATATTGACCAGAAAAGTAGACTGCTGGCCAGCCCAAGACTTCCACCTGCTACCATTAGTCCTGTATCTACTGGCAGTGTGGTTCATGTGTGGATAAACATGGCAGACTTTGTGCTGTGGCTCAGGACCTGAGAGAATGCAGATGGAAGCAAATGTTGCTTCACTGAGTATTTCTCAGTTGCCTGAAAATGCCTTCAGTTCCCAAAGGTGTATCAATACTTATTGAAATGCTATTGTAGTGATATTACTATAATAACATTGTAGTTACCAAAATTTGACTCCTGAACATCAACAGAAGATTGCCCATGTGGAGAGAACAGGACCCCACTTCACAGTTGGTAGTGTAAGTTAGTATAGTCATGATGAAGACATACTGTAGGTTCCTCAGAAAATTAAAAAGAGAACAACCTTACGATTCCTCTGTCTCACCTTTGGGTAGCCAAGGGAAAGAAAATCTGTTTACTGCTGCTTATTCACAATAGTCCAGATATGGAAGCAATCTAGATGCCCATCAGATGCCTGGTTAGAAATGTGGTATACATGCATTATGAAATACTATTTGGCTTTAGAAAATAAGGAAATCTTGTCCTTTGCAACAATGTTGATGAAGTTGGAAGAAACTGTTAAGTGAAATAAACTGAACACAAATGCTGCATGACCTTATTTGTATGGGGACCCTGGCATGTTCACACATACACACTCATGCACACATACAAACAGAAGTAAATAAATAAAAATATTTTTTGAAAAAATAGAAATCAACAAAAAACAGGGCTGAGGAGATGGCTCAGTGAATAAATGCACTTGCTTACAAAACCCGTGGGCCTGGGTTTTGATTCCCCAGTGCCCACAGAAAGCATGACAAGAACAAAGAGGGCTGGAGAGATGGCTTAGCGGTTAAGATGCTTGCCTGCAAAGCCCAAGGACCCAGGTTTGACTCCCCAGGACCCATGTAAGCCAGATGCACAAGGAGGTTGTATGTATCTGGAGTTCATTTGTAGTGGCTGGAGGCCCTGGCACGCTCATTCTCTCTCCCTCTCTCTCTGCCTATTTCTGTAACTCTCTCTCAAATAAATAAATAAAACTATATAAAAATATATTTTAAAAAGAACAAAGAACCAAATGTACTGCTTGTTAAAGTCAATGTAGACATTTCTTTAACTAAATTCTACTTAAAGATTTGCAGGCAAGCACCTTAACCATTGAGACATCTCTCTAGCCCTACTTAAAAACAACAACAACAACAAACAAACCAAAAAACAGGTTAATCTTTTCAGGATCCCAGGGCTTGTTCTCAAAGACAGATCATCTGGTTGAATGGCAGTAGTGACCCTCACTAGTGCGCACGTCCCAGAAAAAGAAGGGTGTTTCCAGAGCTGGAGGTGCTATGGAGAGCTGGAGGCACAGCGGGGCAGGTAGATGCATCTGGATGTGACTTTACCTGCTTCGGTTCAGCCTTAAAACAAACAAGAGAGCTGACTCCATATCCCTCCTCTCCTGAGCCCTGTCACACCAACACCACCCTGGTAGCACAGAAGCCAGAACACAGAAAGGAGGGTGCATCTGTATTTCCTTAGAGGCAAGGACTAATCCCGAACTCATGCTCCCCTCTTCTCTGTCTGGAGAGCTTTGAAAAGTGGGAGAATGCAGAAGAATGATTTGGAATACTGATCAAGCTGGTAAGTAGACGTCTAATTTGGTTTTTGATTATATATATATATATATGTTTGGTTTTTCAAGGTAGGGTTTTACTCTATCCCAGGCTGACCTGGAATTCACTATGTAGTCTCAGGGTGGCCTTGAAACTCATGGTGATCCTCCTACCTCTGCCTCCCAAGTGCTGGGATTAAAGGCGTGTGCCACCATGTCCAGCTCTGCTGTCTCATTTTGGAAGTCATAATTGGTATACATAGTCTGCACCATGGCAGGAGAGGGGAAAAGTAGAAGAAATAAAGTGAATATGGGACAAATAGAAGCCAGAGTCTTTTGCCATGAAAGACTATTATTTCTGTAAGTAAAGCAAGATCATAGAAATAAGGAATTGAGCCCAGCTCCTTGGACCAATTAATGGGCTTACTTAGCCCAACAAGACTTCTATATTCAAATCTCATAGTCTGGACCAGGCGCCTTTAATTCCAGCACTCGGGAGGCAGAGGTAGGAGGATCGCTGTGAGCTCGAGGCCAGCCTGAGACTACATAGTGAATTCCAGGTCAGTCTGGGCTAGCCTGAGACTGAGACCCTATGTCAATATATATATATATAAACAGTCTGACTTTGTAACTCAGGATTTGCAATACCAGGAACACCCTTGCAAGGCTACAATCTGCTGTGGTGGCAGCTGCCCCTGAAGATGGTTCTGGCTCTGTGATGAGACACAGTCCCTACTACAGAACTCCTCATCAGCATAACTGTTTGGGCCCTGTGTGAATTTGTTACTTCTGACCAAGTCTTTTGCAACATGAAGTTACAGGACAATTTTGCAAGTTCTTCAAAGAACACATGAATTGCATAGCAACCCTGTTATGACATGGCCACCATAAATTCTTTGTGGAAAGAGGTGTGGCATATATCAGTGTCATAAATTATCTCAGGTTGTATACTAAGGAGTACAGGGCTGGCTGCTGGGTGAATCATCTGACTTCTGGGAGACGGGCAGAGAAAACTGACCACAGTGACCACTTAGATGCCTGTGACTTGCCATGGGAGGACAAGACTATTCTAGGATGAGGTGTTGACCCTGTCTGTACCCAGCTGCTCAACAGGGGCACAGAGGGAGGACACTAGGTTATACCCTGACATTAGCTTTCAACATAAGAGTGGTGTGGAGGAATCCATGAATAATTCACATCACAACCAGATTGATGCTCAGCAACCCAGTAGGAATGAATTACCTCGTGTGCATTTCCTGTCTGAATGTCAGTGCATCTCCTCACTGGCGCCTTGACGGGTTTATGAATAGGTGCATTCTCTGAGGCCTGGGCTGGAGGCGAGGCACTTTCAGGATCTTGGCTTCAGTTTCCAATTTCTGATTTACTATGAACAAACTGCACATCATAAGATTTCAAAAACACATGACTGAAGGTCACATGCCTCCTAAAGAGGACTCTATGTGGAAATAGGACAATGTGTTTAATGTACCTAAACCATACAAGCACAAGTTCAGGGGGAAGCTTGGGCAATTCAATAAAAAGGAAGGGGGAAGCCAGGTGTGGTGGTGCATGCCTTTAATCCCAATACTTGGAAAGCAGAGGTAAGAGGGTCACCATGAATTCAAGGCCACTCTGAGACTATATAGTGAATCCAGGTCAGCCTGGGCTAGAGTGAGACCCTACCTCAAAAAAGCAAAAGAAAAAAGAGTGGGGGGGGGGGAAGACCACGAACTTTGAGACTATTATCACAGGAATTTCACAAGTAGTCTACATGTACCCCTGGGGTATTGCAGGTTCACACCACAACTTTTGTTTTGGTTTCCCCGTATACACAGAAGTTGGTTTTAGCCAAGCATGGGACAAGACCTTACCTGCCCCCCAAATATAATGATCATCTGTGCTGATGAAAAAATGGGGCCAACACACTTGCCTGATGCAGAGTTGCCACGCACCTTCAGTTCGCACCAGAATGTAATGTCTGCTACACAAAGAAGTGAAGCCACACAATAAGGTTTGTCTGCTTTCTTACCATCCACGTCATCTAACAGACCTAGAGCAGAGTCCTGTGATTTTGCTTGCCAAGAGAAATAGAATGCCAGCCATGTTTGTGCTGGAAAGTCTTCTAGTAACCATGGGCTAGGGATATAAGTCAGTGGTGGAATGCTTACCTAGCCTTTGTAAAGCCTTCAATTCCCAGCATCACAAAAAATACAAAATTCTAGTAATTGCCTTTTTTTCTTTTTTTCCAAGATAGGGTCTCACTGATCCAGGCTGACCTGGAGTTAACTATGTAGTCTCAGGGTAGCCTCGAACTCTCATGGTGATCCTCCTACCTCTGCCTCCCAAGTGCTGAGATTAAAGGCATGAGCCACCACGCCTGGCTAGTAATTGCCTTTTTAAAGACACAATTAGCCAAGTATGGTGGTGCACACCTTTAGTCCCAGCACTTGGGAGGCTGAGGTAGGAGAATCACTGTGAGTTGGGGGCCAGCCTGACACTATTCCCGTTCAGTCTGGGCTTAGAGCAAGACCCTACTTCACAAAAAAAAAAAAAAAAACACAACAAAAAAGTCAATTAAAGAGGGTGAAACTTATCTGGACTGTACACTTTATTTAATTTTGTAATTAAAACATTTATGTAATTAAATATGATAATTTACTAATTATGAATGAAATAGTAGTCTAGTGTGGTGGTACGTGCCTATAATCCCAGCTATTTGGGAGGTTGAGGCAAGAAAATCATAAGTTCTCCACAATGCACGACCCATTTACATCAACAAGGAGGGTCCATGGGCAGGAGGTAGATCATGGATGAGCCTAAACAATGGTACCAAACTGCCTGTATTTGCTGAAAAGAAAACTAATAAATTAAATAAAAAAAAAGAAAATCATAAGTTCATGGCCAATTGGCTACACATTGATGCCACATCTCTAAATAAACTAACAAATGAGATATTTGATATTCTTTTTCTTTGCCTTCAAAGTCCAGGACATCACTTATGCTTCTATTGGACTGACCACTTTTCAGGTACTCAGTAGCCACACCTGCTGGTAGCATGATGCTTTCACTTGCCTTGGGCAAACGCCTTGATATCTCTGCCCTCATGTCCAAATTCAGTGACATATGTTCATTCCTTCCCGGATCTTGGGATCACAGATAGGCAGAACATGGGGGTCATTGTTACAGAGGCAGGGTATCTAGCTGCCCTGCCCAGAGTGGCAAGATTATACTCTCTATGTGGCATCAATTGTGGGACATGATTTCACAACCACATGGGACTTGGTGTGACATAGCAGACTTCCAGAACTTGTCAGTTCTTACTAGAAGCTTCTTGTCGTCTCTCAGGCTTTCCCTTGGATAGGCAAATTCTAATGCCTTAAGCTAGTGGCATCATCTATGAGAAACTGAGTGATAGTAACTTACCCATTCAATCTTGTGACTGTAAGATTTGTGTCAAACTCTTGTTTTTTTTTTTTTGTTTTTTTTTTTTTTCAAGGTAGAGTCTCACTCTAGCTCAGGCTGACCTGGAATTCACTATGTAGTCTCAGGGTGGCCTCAAACTCATGGTGATCCTCCTACTTCTGCCTCCCAAGTGCTGGAATAAAAAGCATGCACCACCATGTCCATCCTGAGACTCTTGTTTATAATGATTGCTGGACCAAAATTACAAGACACACATGCAAAAATCCCACACCCATCTGCTTAGACAATTGCAGTTGTTTGGTCTTATTCAGATTAGTTAGATAGGTTTAAAAATTTTTTTATTTATTTGCAAGGAGAGAGAGAGACAGAGACAGAAACACAGACAGAGAGAATGAGCATGCCAGGGCCTCCTGCTGCCACTGCATACAAATTCCAGATGCACACGCTGCTCTGTGCACTGGGCTTCACGTGGGGCCTGGGGAATCAAACCCATGCTGTCAGGCTTTACAAGCCTTCAACCACTGAGCCATCTCTCCAGCCCAAACAGGTTTTCCTTTTATACAACTATTCAAAGAGTTGGAACTTTGTCGGCAAAAACTTAGCTAAACAACAAAAGTCCTGAGTGGGAACAGTACAAAAGGGAGAAGAATGTGCATTTGAAACAGTGTCCTGGGTTTAAATCTTGGCATCTTGTTTCCCCACACTGTGCAACTCTGTGTTCCTACTTTGAAATGGGGAGGGGAGTCTTCCAGAGTTGGAGTTACCACCGTAAAGGCTCATTCCCTTCTTCTGGATGTGGTGAAACAAGAAAAAAAGAAAAAAACCCAGCTACAGGCTTTTTAGGTTTTGTGGGTTATTTTTGCAAGTTGGGACCTAATTTCTGCAAACAAAGAACTTTTGGGTGTGTGTGTTTGTGTTTAGATGTGTGTGCCCTCTATGCATGTGTGGAGGAAGACAACAGGTGGCCTTCTCTCTCATGCTTCTGCCTTATTTGCCTACGCTATAATCAGTCTCTCACTCACCCTGGAGCTCCCCATTCGTTAGTTAGCCTGACCGAGCAGGGAGGCCCAGTGCTCCTTCTGTCTGTGCCACCCTCAGTGCTGGAGTTACAGGCATGCATGGACACGGTCTGCCTTTTACATGGGTGCTAGAGAATAAATTCAGGTCCTTATACTTGCACAGTATTTACTCACTGAGCCATTTCTGCAGCCCCATAATAACATTTTTTTTTCTGATTAGAAAAGTACTACATTTATTCTAGAATATTTGTAAATTACAGGATAACATATTTTTAAATCATTTATTTGTTTTGAAACAGAAAAACAGAATGACACACCAGGGCTCCTGTCACTGCAAATGAACGCTACTTTAACGCATCTGGCTTTGTGTAGGTCCTGGGGAACTGCACCTGGGTTGTCAGGTTTTGCAAGCAAGTGCCTTTAAGCAGTGAGCCAGCTCTTCAGTCTCAGAATAACACATTTTTAAAACTCATCAGTGGAAGCTGGGTGTGGTGGCACATGCCTTTAATCCCAGCCCTTGCGAAGCAGAGGTGGAAGGATCACTGTGAGTTCGAGGCCATCCTGCGACTACATAGTAAATACCAGGTCAACCTGGGCTAGAGTGAGACCCTACCTTGAAAAAATGGACAAACAAAAATCACTAGTGGGCTGCGAGATGGCTTAGTGGTTAAAGGTACTTGCTTGCAAAGTCTTACAGTCCTGGATCAATTTCTCAGTTCCCACATAAAACCAGATGCGCAAAGTGGTGCATGTGTATGGAGTTCATTTGCAGTGGCAGGAAGCCCTGGTGTGCCCATACTTGCTCTATTTATGTCTGCCTTTCTCTAAAATAAACAAATAAAAATATTTATAAATCATCAGTAACTATGCCACCCAAAGATTAACAGGCAAACATAAAATATGCCTACATAAAAAATATTTTTTTCTTTTACAAAATTGGAATGATATTATTGTTTAAAGTAGTATATCTCATTCTTATTTTTTTTAGTACTCTTATTTTTAAGGGGTAATTTAACATTTTTGGAACTTCTCTCATTTTAAAAATATTATTGGGACTAGAGAAATGGCTTAGTGGTTAAGGTACTTGCCTGCAAAGCCAAAGGACCCAGGTTCGATTCCTTGGGAACCAGGTAAGCCAGATGCACAAGGTGGTGCATGCATCTGGAGTTTGTTTGCAGTGCCTGGCACACCCAGTCTCTCTATCTGCCTCTTTCTCTCACACAAACAAATAAATAAAAGATATTGTTCGAAAACACAATTTAGTGATTCTATCTCCCTGTATTGACGCACTATGTTTTAGGTAGTCCTGTTTTAGACAATTAGACTGTCTTCCAATTTTCTCAATACAGAAAATTTTCTGCATGATTTCTTTCTTTTTCTTCTGCATGATTTCTTGAACACAAATTTTCTTGTACATCTGTTCATGTCTTTAGGATAAATTCCTAGGAGTGGAGTAAGCAATTCTAAGAGTTTTTAAACGGTCCTGACGCCTACTACCAAATTCCCTTTCTGAAAGGTTGCAGCAGTTGATGAC
Organism: Jaculus jaculus; assembly: GCF_020740685.1. Taxonomy (NCBI): domain Eukaryota; kingdom Metazoa; phylum Chordata; class Mammalia; order Rodentia; family Dipodidae; genus Jaculus; species Jaculus jaculus. The sequence continues at coordinate 119,250,162 of NC_059105.1, forward strand.
CTCACGGTGAATGAATGGTAATTTTTGTACCATCTGCTCCCAGAACCGAATAATCAGCTCCATTTCAGCCAAAAAGAGAAGTGGAAGACCAAAAGACTTGTCAGCCCTGGGCTCAAACACAATTAAGTACTAAGAATAAGGAAGTTCCTTACTAAATGGCAAGATGCTGGGTCAGTTCCCAGTCTTTTGAGGGTCTGCTCTAGACCACACTTCACCCATGACAGAGGAGACTTCTAGCTCCTCACCAATTAAACTCAGCTGGGGGATGGAGAGATGGCTTAGTGGTTAAGGCGTTTGCCTGAAAAGCCAAAGGATCCTGGTTCCACTCTCCAGGGCCTGCATAATCCAGATGCACAAGGGGCGCACACGTCTGGAGCTCGTTTGCAATAGCTGGAGGCCCTGGCATACCCATTCCCTCTCCCTCTCTCTGCCTCTCTCTCAAATGAACAAATAAAAACAAAGTTTAAAAAACCTCAGGTGGATGCTGGGTATGGTGGCGCCCTTTAATCCCAACACTGCAAACAAACTCCAGACTCATGTGCCACCATGTGTATCTGGCTTACATAAGTTCTGGGGAATTGAACCTGGATCCCTAGGCTTCACAGGCAAGTGCATTAACCGCTAAGCTACTGCTCCAGCCCTGCAGTTGATTTTTGTGCAGGGTGAAAGAAGTGGATCTAGATTTGTTTTTCTACATATAGTTTTCAATTTCTTCAGCACCATTTATTGGAAATGTTGTCTTTTCTCCGGTGTGCATTATTGTTCCTTTGTTGAAGATCAGGCAGCTGTAGTTGTTTGAACTAAGGCCTGGATCTTCTATTCTGTCCCATTATCTATATTTTGGTTTTTATGCCAGTACCATGCTACAGCAGAAAATCTTTTTTCTTTTTCTTTTTCCTGTTTTTGACAGAGAAAGAGGGAAACAGAGAGAGAATGGGAACCACTGCAGACGAACTCCAGACACAAGCGCCCCCTTGTGCATCTGGCTAACGTGGGACCTGTGGAGTTGAATCTGGGTCCTTTGGCTTTGCAGGCAAACACCTTAACCGCTAAGCCATTCCTCCAGTCCACTACAGCAGTTAAAAAAATATTTAGTTATTTTATTTATTTATTTAAGAGAAAAAAGTAATCATGAGCATACCAGGGCCTCCTGTCACTCACTGCAAACAAACTCCAAATGCATATACCGCTTTGTGTATATCCCTTTTCATGAGTACTGGAGAATTGAACCCAGTCCAGTAGGCTTCGCATGTAAGCTCCTTTAACCATGGAGTCATCGCCTCAGCTCTCAAACAGCAATTTTTTTAAATTTTTTGTTTATTTTTATTTATTTATTTAAGAGCAACAGACAGACAGAGAGAGAGAGAAAGAGACTGAGAGAGAGAGATTGAGAACGGGCGCGCCAGGGCTTCCAGCCACTGCAAACGAACTCCAGACACGTGGGCCCCCTTATGCATCTGGCTAATGTGGGTCCTGGGGAATCCAGCCTTGAACCGGGGTCCTTAGGCTTCCCAGGCAAGCACTTAACCACTAAGCCACCTCTCCAGCCCCAAACAGCAATTTTTAAAAATCAAATATTCTAACCCAATACAACCCAAAGATATACTATTAGTACTTTCATGTGGAGGCATGATGGTAGGTAAAGATTAAACATGTTTGCCTCTTAAACTGCGAAGTTTCTATAAGAGCAGACAACTTTGGGTGGACAGTGAAACACTAATTCAGAAGAGGCAGCCCTCTCTAGTCCGGGCTGAAGTACTTCAGGTAGCATGGGGTGGTGCTGTGCGGCTCAGGACAGGCACCAGGCCAAGGACACACAGTGTTCAGAATCAAAGCTGCAGTGGAGTCATATGGTGCTGCACAGGCGCAAGTGCTGTCAGGAGCATTTTGGATTCATTACATGCTTGATGTTGAATTAATTTTGGAGGGCTGGAGGGATGGCTTAGTGGTTAAGGCACTTGCCTGTGAAGCTTAAGGACCCAGGTTCGATGCCCCAGGACCCATGTAAGCCAGATGCATAAGGTGGTGCGTGGGTCTGGAGATTATTCACAGTGGCTGGAGGCCCTGGCATGTCCATTCTCTTTCTCTTTCTCTCTCTCTCTCTATCTCTCTCTCTGTGTCTCTTTCTCTCAAATAAATAATAAAAAAAGGAATTACAGAAGTCTTGAATTAATTTTTGGTCATTGTGCATGCATAAATTTTTATTGTTGCTAATTTTTTCACTGCCTCTACCTTCTATATGACCCACATAAACCCAGTTTAAGGAGTTTTAATTTTTTTTAAGATTTATTTTTATTTATTTATTAGAAACAGAGAGAGGGGGAGACAGAGAAGGAGAGAGACAAGGGTCACACCAGGACCTCTAGCCATGGCAAATAAACTCCAGATGCATGCACCACATGTGCATCTGGCTTACAAGGGACCTGGAGAATTGAACGTGGGTCCTTAGGCTTTGCAGGCATGTACCTTAACTGCTAAGCCATTTCTCCAGCCCAAGGAGTTTTAATTTTTATACCATATTTTGTTAGACATAGGGCCCACTAGGGCCTACTACTGTGTTCTTAGTGAATAAATAGACATAGAAGGAAAGGCCTCAGGGCTCTGGGATTTGTTTCTGTTTTTATGCCCTATCTGTGGCTTAATATTTGTCACCCCAAGTGAGTTAATTAATCTTTCTGTGCATCAGAGACTATGTGTAAAACAAGGAAACAATGGTAACTCTCTTATAGGGCCCGATGAAGATTAAATGAGTTAGTATGCAACTTTCACACTGTATGAGTGTTTAATAAGTTATTGTCATGATTAGCTATGTGAGCCTTCCCTATCTCTCTAGCACAGATCTAGCAATACCTGCTTATGTGATTATGATAAGACGTAGAGGACATTCTGAATGTCAAGCAAACCACACTTGGTTCAGCTGTTTCTTTCTTTTTCCTTCCTTCTATTTTAGGGAACGCTGGTAATGAAGTAACACTTCATTTGGTAGGAACTCTAGTTGATACCCATGTCCTTGACCTCGAAATACATACCAGTAAGTGAAGTAAACATCCTATGGAACCACAAATACTGTCTGGAATAATTTATACTCCTTTGTGACTGGCTGCTTTCACTTAGCCTAATGTTTCAAGACTTTTTTTTTTTAGTTATGAGAGAAATAGAGAGACAGACAGAGAAAGGCAGAGAGCGAGAGAGAGAGAGAGAGGGAGAGAGAGAGGGAGAGAGAGAGGGAATAGGCACTAGGGCCTCCAGCTGCTGCAAGTGAACTCCAGATGCATACACCACCTTGTGTGTCCGGTTTACAAGATCCTGGGGAATTGAACCTGGGTCCTTTGACTTCATAGGCAAGCACCTTAATCACTGGACCATCTCTCCAGCTAAAGAGTTGGTTTTAAAGTAAATGAAAAATGACCAAAGGTCAATATGAATTATGTGGTACATATTATAGAGTCTCAAAACATGTTTCTTGAACTGAAATGTAATTTTTATCATAAATTATTGCCCTGAGTCTTTCAGGAAATCTATCTCATACTCCTGCATTCTTTTTTAAATTAATTTTTATTTATTTATTTGCTGGGGTGTGTGGAGAAAATGGTCACATCAGGGCCTCCAGCCACTGCAGACGAACTCCAGATGCATGCTCCCCCTTGTGCATCTGGCTAACATGGGTCCTGGGGAATTAAACCTGGGTCCTTTGGCTTTGCAGGCAAATGCCTTAGTCACTAAACAATCCCACCAGCCCTTCATTCTTTTTTAAAGAATATTTTATTTATTTAGTGGAGAGAAAGAGAGAGGCAAATAGAGAGAATGGGTGCACCAGGACTTTCAGCCACTGCAATGAACTCCAGACACATACACCACCTTTGCATCTGGCTTACGTGGGTACATGGGTCCTGGGCAATCAAACCTGGGTCCTTAGGCTTTACAGGCAACCACTTTAACCACTAAGCCATCTTTCCAGCCCTACTCCTGCATTCTTTAAGAAAGAAGAAAAGGCCAGACATAGTGGTTCATGCCTTTAATCCCAGCACTCAGGAGGCAGAGGTAGAAGGATCACTGTGAGTTCCAGACCAGTTTGGGATTACATAGTGAATTCCAGGTCAGCCTAGTCTATAGCAAGACTGTAACTCAAAAAAAAAAAAAATAAAATATAAATTAAAAAAGGAAGGAAGGGAGGGAGAAAAAGAAAGCAAATGATAGCTTTTTGAAAAAAATTTCATTCAAACTAGCTAAAACAGAGCCAGATGTGGTTATGTACTCCTTTGGTTCCAGCACTCCAGAGGCTGAGGTAGGAGGATCACCATGAGTTCAAGCCTAGCCTGTGCTACAGAGTAAGTTTCAGGGCAGTCTGGGATAGAGTGAGACTCTGCCTGGAAAAAGAGACTAGATAAAACACAAAATTAGTGCTTAAAGATGTCTCAACTGCTGGAAACTTCCTTAGCTGTGGAGTGGGGTCTATTCCTGGGGATTCCAGAAAGTAGCTGTTTGGCTGTGTTGCACATTCATTCCATTTTTAATTTGCTGGCTAGACCCAGTCCCTCATTCTTAAAGCTTGAACCCATGATACGGTCCCCATCCCCACATTCCTTTGGTCTGTTGCTCCCATGATGCACTGCTTCCAGCCGAGGGTTTGTTGTTGTGGGTGTTTTGTTTTGTTGTTTTCTTTTTTTCCAGGTAAAGTTTCACTCTAGCCCAGAATGACCTGGAACTCATTCAGTAGTTCCAGGCTGTCCTTTAATTCAGTGATCTTCCTACCTCTCTAGGTGTGTCTCATAAACAAATAAATAAAAATATTTAGAAAAAAAACAACTGCAAATGGATTAAGGACCTTAATATAAGACCTGAAACTTTAAAATGACTAGAAGAAAAAATAGGGAGAACATGCCAAGAGATAGGAGCGGGGAAAGCTTCTTTTGTCAAATTTTTATTAACAACTTCCATGATTATAAAAAATACCCCATGGTAATACCCTCCCCCCCCCACTTTCCCGGAAACTCCATTCTCCATCATAGCCCCTCCTCTTCTCAATCAGTCTCTCTTTTATTTTGATGTCATGATCTTTTCCTCCTCTTATGATGGTCTTGTGTAGGTAGTGTCAGGCACTGTGAGGTCATGAGTATCCAGGCCATTTTGTGTCTGGAGGGAGCACATTATAAGGAGTCTTACCCTTCCTTTGGCTGTTACATTCTTTGCGCCACCTCTTCCACATTAGCCTTGGAAGATATGATAGCCTTGGAAGGTGTGATAGAGATATTGCAGTACTGAGAACTGTGGTCACTTCTTTCTAGCACTATGATACCTTCTGAATTGTCCCAAGGTCACTGCCATCTGAAAAGAGAAGATTCTCTATCGAAAGTGAGAGTAGCATTAATATAAGGGTATGAACATTAAGAGAAGTGCTGACTGGGAAGTTTGATAAGCATCGTATATACATTTAGCCAGACAGCAGCAGACGTTACACCCCTAGGGCCCATGACTACCCCTGTTTTAAGTTTTCAGTATCAGAGATGTATTCCCTCCCATGGAGCAGGCCTCCAGTCCAATTAGAGGGTAGTTGGTTTCCACCATGACAGACATGCCACTATTGCACTGGTTGGCTCATTTGCCCTGGCTGGCCAAATATAAGGCTTGCAGTGTCCACTGTTGAGTATCTTCATTGGTGATTTCTCTTTCTCCTTTTGAACTGCATGCAGAATGGCTTATTCCAGCTTTCTATCAGCTGGTCTACATGGAGGAGGTTATCAGCTCAGTTCCAGCAGGATTTTTCAGTGGTCTTGCAGCCCAAGTATATGGAGACTTCAGCAACAGGGTAGATGGTAACATAGATGGTAACATCTATTCCTGGTGGGAAACCAAGGGCCTTGGCGAAGGCCTATAATGTCTTGAGGACATCAGGAACCTCCCTGGTCAAGAACTCACTGGAAGGTATCCTATCCCTGGCACTGAAAATTTTCTAGTCACAATCTATGGCTCCTGAGTGTTGCATTGTCCAAAAAAGTAGGTTTCCATATGATTTATTTATATCTTCTTAGGGTTTTTTTTTTGTTGTTGTTGTTGTTTTGAGGTAGGGTCCCACTCTAGGCTGACTGGGATTCACTATGGAGTCTCAGGGTGACCTTGAACTCATAGCGATCCTCCTACCTCTGCCTCCTGAGTGGTGGGATTAAAGGTGTGCGCCACAATACCTGGCTATCCTCTTAGATTTTGATTAGTTCTCCCTCCACATTTCCTTTACTCAATCTCTTCCCCTGACCTCACTTTGGGCCTTTTCACTACCATTAATCTATTCTTCTACTTACATATATACAATACCATCCTATTGAGTACCCCCTCCCTTCCTTTCTCTTTCCTTTATATCTCTTTTCTAGCTTACTGGCCTCTGCTACTGAGTTTTTTCTTTCTCACACAGAAGCCCAATCATCTGTAGCTAGGATCCACATATGAGAGAGAACATGCTACACTTGGCTTTCTGGGCCTGGGTTACCTCACTTAATATAATCCATTCCAGATCCACCCATTTTCTTGCAAATTTCATAGTTTCATTTTTCTTTACCACTGAGTAGAACACCATTGTATAAATGTGCCGTATCTTCATTATCCACTCATCAGTTGAAGGACATATAGGCTGGTTCCATTTCCCAGATATTATAAATTGAGCACAATGAACATGGTTGAGCAAGTATTTCTAAGGTAGTGAGATGAGTCCTTAGAATATATGCCTAGGAGTGCTATAGCTGGGTCATATGGTAGATCAATTTTTAGCTGTCTTAGGGACCTCCACACTGATTTCCACAATGGCTGGGCCAGATTGCATTCCCACCAACAGTGTAGAAGGGTTCCTCTTGTTCCACATGCTCACCAGCATTTATGGTCATTTGTTTTCATGATGGTAACCAATCTGATAGGAGTGAGATGGAATCTCAACATAGTTTTAATCTGCATTTCCCTGATGACTAAGGATGTAGAACATTTTTTTTAGATGCTTATATGCCATCTGTACTTCTTTTGAGAACTCTCTATTTAGTTTCATAGCCTATTTTTTAATTGGTTTGTTTTATTTCTTATTATTTAATTTTTGAGTTCTTTGTATATCTTAGATATTAATCCTCTATCAGATGTATAGGTGGTAAAAAATTTTTCATTCTGTAGGTTGCCTCTTTGCTTTATTCACAGTATCCTTTGCCATACAAAATCTTTGTAATTTCATGAGGTCCCAATGGTTAATCTGTGATTTTATTACCTGGGCAATTGGGGTCATATTCAGAAAGTCTTTGCCAAGACCAACATGTTGAAGGGTTTCCCCTACTTTTTTCTCTAACAGTTTCAGAGTTTCAGGTCTGATGTTAAGGTCTTTAATCCATTTGTACTTAATTCTTGTGCATGGAGAGAGAGAGAAGAATCTATTTTCATCCTTCTACACATAAATATCCAGTTTTCCCACCACCATTTTGCACCATTGAAGAGGCTGTCTTTTCTCCAATGAGTATTTTTGGCATTTTTATCGAATATCAGGTGGCTATAGCCTCCTGGACTTACATCTGGGTCCTCTATTCTGTTCCATTGTTCTACATGTCTGCTTTTGTGCCAGTACCATGCTGTTTTTGTTACTATGGCTCTGTAGTATAGGTTAAAATCAGGCATAGTGATACCACCAGCCTTATTTTTGTTGCTCAGTATTATTTTAGATATTCAAGGTTTTTTGTGATTCCAAATAAGTTTTTGGATTGTTTTTTCTATTTCTGTGATGAATGCTGTTGGAATTTTGATGGGGATTGCATTAAATGTGTAGATTGCTTTTGGTTAGATTGCCATTTTCACAATATTGATTCTTCTGATCCAGGAACAAGGTATGTTTTTCCATTTCCTAGTGTCTTCTGCAGTTTCTTGCTTGAGTGTTTTAAAGTTTTCATTGTAGAGATCCTTTACTTCCTTGGTTAGTTTTTTTCCAAGGTACTTAATTTTCTTTGATGCAATTATGAATGGGAGTGATTTTCTGATTTCTGAAACCAATCAATCTACTCAAAAATGAGCCAGAGTACTGAACATAGAGAATTCTCGAAGAAATGTGAGTGGACATTACTCACTTAAAGAAATGTTCAACAGCCTTAGCAATCAGAGAAATGCAAATTAAAGCAACTTTGAGGTTCCATCTTATTCCTCTAGTCAGTATGGCAATCATCAAAACATCAAATGACAAAAAGTATTGGCAAGCATATGGAGCAAGAGGAACCCTCATTCACTGCTGATAGATTGATAAGATCATCCTAAGTGAGGTCACACAGTCTAAAAAAGTCAAGTTCTTCATGCTTTCTCTCATATGTGGCTCCTAATATGGAGCAGCTGAGTAAGAGGGCAAACAACAGTTTGTAGGTAACCAACTGACTTCTGGACATGAGCTCACTCAGCAGGTGAGAACTCATAACTGGTGCCAGGAGCCAAGTCAGTACCCCACCAGTGGAAAACTCACACCCCTCAGAGACAAGCTCCCATTGTTCTCTGGACAAGTTGAGTAGGTATCCTTGTCACAATGTTTCTCAAAGTTGTATGCATATCCCTCTTAATCAAAGCTGCTCTCAACCTTGGTTGGAGAATCTGCTTTATTTTACAGATGGCAGAGAATACTGGGGAGAACCAAGATCCACCAATTCAACAAGAAAAGACAGCTGACTTCTCACTACAAGAAGTGCCACCTCTACTACATTTACTGGGATCCAGGAGAAGCTTCAGAGGAAGCAGGGACACTTGCTCCCAATTCTAGCCTGACAACTGCCTCCAGGGCAATAGCAACAAATACAGAGGTGAACTGAAACACATTATAACAGAAATACAGAGGTTACAGAGAACTCAACACTAAAAACAAACTGCTAACACACCTAAGGCTCAAGGATCGTTGGGGAAGGGGGTGATTTTAGGTTAGCTTGAGGGTTGTCACATAGCTATTATTGGAATTCTAGCCTTCTTTTTAATTTTATTTATTTATTTGAGAGTGAGAGATAGAGACAGAATAGGCGTGCCAGGGCCTCTAGCCACTGAAACAAACTCCAGATGCACACACCACCTAGTATATCTGGCTTGCGAACCTGGATCCTTAGGCTTCACAGACAAGTGCCTGAACTGCTTAAGTCATCTCTCCATCCCCCTCTAGCCTTCTTAACTAAAAATACATGCTTAGAATATGACTTTTTGAGGTAGGATTTTGGTTTTTTGTTTTTGTTTTTGTTTCTTGAGGTAAAGTCTTACTTTAGCCCAGCTAAATTGGAATTGGAGCTCACTGTGTAGCTCAGGCTGGCCTTGAACTCATGCTAATCGTCCTGCCTCAGCCTCTGAGTCGTGGTATTATAGACATGAGCTTCTTAGAATGCCGTTTTGTTGTTGTTGTTGTTTGAGTTAGGTTCTCACTCTAGCCCAGGCTGACCTGCAATTCACTTTGCAGTCTCAGGCTTGCCTTGAACTCACAGTGATCCTTCTACCTCTGCCTCCCAAGTGCTGGAATTAAATGCATACCTGGCAGGATGCCACTTTTTAAAATTAATGATATTTGTGGTTTTAGGTCTGTTGAAATGGGTCTTCACAGCTATTAGCTGTTGGTAGCATGCTGGTATGTGAATTCCCAGTTGTTTTTTCTGCCTTCTTTCTTACAGTTTTTATAATAGAGGAGAGAAGCAGATGGTAAAGACTGGAGATGGAGGGACAGGTTAACTCTGAGAAGGGTCAGCTTCCTCTTGCTCCTCCTCCTCCCCTCCCAGAGATCAGGCTGGTCTTACAGCTTCTGTGCGGTGTGTGGGCACTCAGCATCACTCTGGTTATATCCGACCCCTTGATCTCCAAGACCACTCTTAACTGGAGAAGCAAGAACTGTGCCTATCTATCCCTGCTGTGTGTATGAGTGTTGGTGACCTTCAGCTACAGGGCCAGGCAAGTTCTTTCTTGCAGATTCCCTGGAATCTGGAGGACAGTGGCTAGCTGCTCCAGTATCCGCAGAGCCAGCAGGCCCTGTGGTAGGTTTTAGCACACATTGGTGCCTGCCTAATGCTCCTCAAACTATCTGGATCTGTCCTTCCCTCCTGGCCTTCTGGGACCAGCCTGTGTGACAAGGCTGTTAGGACCCTAATAACAACTGCATTTCATTCCTTTTTCTTTAGTGGTAGAATGAGCTTGAGAAAGCATGCTTAAAAACATCTTTTTACATGGCTAGCAGAACTAGATGTATCAACCTATGATATGTAGGGCCTGCCTAAAGTGCATTTCCCCCATGGCCATAGTTGTTAGGGGGTGGGGAGCAGGCATATGAGAGGTCAAAATGTGGAAAAGGGAAGGTGGGAGGGGAACATGATAATGGTATATGGTATTATGTATGGATTTTGTCAATAAAAACGTTTAAAAAATCCTTAGGAGGGGGGCTGGAGAGATGGCTTAATGGTTAAGGTGCTTGCCTAGAAAGCCAAAGGACGCATGTTTGATTCCCCAGGACCCACATAAGCCAGATGCACAAGGGGGCACATGCATCTAGAGTTCATTTGCAGTGAATTTTAGCCCAGCATGCCTTTAATTCCAGCACTGGGGTGGCAAAGATAGGAGGATCAATGTGAGTTTCAGGCCAGCTTGGGACTACAGAGTGAGTTCCAGGTGAGCTAGAGTGAGACCTTACCTTGAAAAAACGAAAAACAACACCAACAAGTAAAAAAACAAAACAACAAAAAACTATGATTTTGTCATATGAAGAGATAAGAAGAGAGACCAGTTTCTTTGACTGAGATGGGATAGTTGAAGCTTGGCCTTCTCTACACAGTCGGGGTGTAGTCTGAGAGGCCAGGCAGAAGTTAATATTGGACTGAAGAATTGCCTTGTAAAGATATCCTGGGGTGGAGTAGATTCTAGGTGTTGTTTTGTGTGGGTGGGGATAGAACTTGGTGTATAGGAACAAGACAAGGGGCTGGTTCCCAAGAACTTATGAGGTATAAAGTAAACCCGCCAGAGTTTCTTATTCTAGGAGCTGGGTCATACTGCATGATCCAGTTATCATGTGAAATCATACAGTTTCTTTCACTGGGATTCTCCAAAGAAAGCTGCTTTGTAGTTTTGTTGTTGTTTCTGTTTTTGAGACAGATGTGCTACATGTATCCCAGGCTGGCCCCCAAATCTCCACTCTATTTTTCCTCCACCTCCCAAGTGTTGAAACACCAGATCTGGATACTAGCTGTGGTGCATTGAGCAGCAGACCCAGGAGGGAGCAGAGGCTCTGCCCCACAGTTATACAACATACTTAGGGGAGAATCAAAACTCCATGCTAATTTAATAGTTATTAATAATTGAGAATACTCATTCCTCAAGGGTTGTTTGCATGGTGCTCAGAAGCCTAAGAAATAGGATAATAAAATTTTAGCATGAGATAAAACTGGGCTAAGAGTTACTCTGCCTCTGTTTAAAATGTTCCTGTATAAAATATTCATTTTATGTTATAAACCAATAAATAAAGATGTCTCCTACAGGCTCCCATGTGTAAAGATCTAATGTGATGATAATAATGAAATAGTAATAAACAAATGATAAAACAATGATCATATGATACACAATGAATAAGTGTTAAAATAGTTAATGAGAAGGATACGCACAGGGCAGGAAAGGAAAGAGAAGAGCCTGGCCACAACCGCCTGCCCTACTGTGTGCACTGACAAGTGACTTCAGGAAGGTAGCCTTTCCCTCCATCCTTTCAATGGACAGTCAGTGTGTAGCAATGATTGATAGGCGCTGAGTTAGTCTCACCAAAACTAGGAAGACGTATTCTGCACATGATCCTGATACATACTCTACCCTTCTCTTCTGAAGTGATTCCATGATGCAGGGGTAGGTAAGATATAGTCCTTAGTCAATAGTCCTACTGAAACTGTCCTAATTAAAGTCTCAGTTGAGGATGTATGCATGCAGTGTCCCAGTTGTCCCCTCCAGTTCTCCATATTTTTTTATCCTGTCCCTAAATATCAGTATCCATCCGGGTGTCCCAAACCTTCTGCTATTCTCTATAACCCTTTCTCATAGCCTAAGAAATAACCATGCTGTGCTTAGCATGCACAAGATGCTGTGTTCCATCCCCCAAGCTGTAAGGAAAAAAAAAGACATATACTGACAGCTCCTGATCCCTTCCCACCTCCATTCTTAGACAAGAACTCAGGGTCTCAGACAAGCCAAGCACACATTCTGCCACAGAGCCACACCGCCCCCCGCCCACAAGTCACTATATCACAGGCCAAAATACTTTTCTCTGAGTCTCATCCCTACACATGTCCTTGACATTTCAATTTCTCACACTTGGTCTCTTTAGACTAGGTAGTCCACTTTCCTAGCACTTCCTTCCATCTTAGTAAGTGGCCAATCAAAACACTCACTTGTTCAAGACAAAATGTCAGGAGGTATCCTTCCTTTCTTCTTAGTGCTCACACCAGGGCAAATCCACTAGGGAGTTCTTCCAGTTCCTCCTTCAAAACACATCTGGAATCTGTCTAACTACTAGCTATCTCAGTCACTCACTAGTCAAACACTCGTCTTCTCAGGCCAGAATTGGTACCAGAGGCTCCAAGTGGGTCTCTTCAATGTCACTTTACTTATCCAAGCAACAATTAGGACAATTGGAAAGAAAAAGAGTACAGGAGCTAGCAGTGAAAGCTACACAAACTGGCCAGCCAGGCAAGATGTGCCCACTAGGGCAATAGTGGCATGTCTATTAAGGGGGCAGCCAACTGCTCTCTAGAGTTGAGGCTTGTTTCAAGGGAGGAAATTCATGTCTGATAGTGAAACCTAGTCAAAAGCCTATGGCGAGCTGGAGAGATGGCTTAGTGGTTAAGGCCTTTGCCTTTGACTCCCAAGGACCCAGGTTCAATTCTCCAGTACCCACATAAGCCAGATGCACAAGGAGGCGCATACATCTGGAGTTCGTTTATAGTGGCTAGAGGCCCCAGTGCATCCATTCTCATTCTCTTTCTCTCATAAATAAGACTTAAAAATAATGAATTATTTGTTTATTTATTTGGAAGAAAGGAGAGAGAGAGAGAGAGAATGGGCACGGCCAGGGCCTCCAGCCACTGCAAATGAACTCCAGACACATGCGCCACCTTGTGCATCTGGCTAATGTGGGTCCTGGGGAATGAAACCTGGGTCCTTTGGCTTTTCAGGCAAACACCCTAACTGCTAAGCCGTCCCCCCCAGCCCAACAAATAAATAATTTTGAAATAAAAAAGACTATGGTTGGGGATGTTATAGGACCTAAGGGGAAAGATACTACTGTTTGGCAAAATGGATATGATACATCCACCAAATTGCCCTTTAAATAATTATGTTTAAGCCCACATATTAGCTGTTCTCACTTTTGGTTAGAGAAGTTTCTCTTTTCAGATGGTAGTGACTACCAGGGAGACACAAAATTCATTAATGTACTAATTAGAAGTGACAGTTGAGTGTTCAGCACTAAGTGAGACACCTATATCATAACCTCCAAGGCTTATGGATCATTGTGCAAGAGACGACAGAAAGACTATAAGAGTCCAAGGATGAGGAGGAGTGCTTTAGAATGCCATCTTGATACACAAAGTGGCCAGTGTATTCATGATCGCATAGCAGCTGTTGTTACCTGCATAATGCCTGCATAGTATTGGGCCCATCAACATGTTGTCATTTATGATGGAGGAGGGAAAAAAAATACAAGGTCTGGAGAGATGGCTTAGTGGTTAAGGTGTTTGACAGAAAAGCCTAAGGACCCATGTCCAACTCTCCAGGTCCCACATAAGCCATATGCACACATGTCTGGGATTGATCACAGTGGCTGGAGGCCCTGGCAAGCCAATTCTTTCTCTCTCTCTCTCTCTCATTAAAAAAAAGGCCAGTCTGTTGGTCTTGCCTCAAAAAAATTTTTTTTAAAGATATAAAAATGGAACAAGGAGTGTTTGGAAAGTAAATAGAGTTCAGTGGAGGTTAGTGGCAGGTATTATGTAATTCTTTTTTTTTTTTAATTTATTTATTTGAGAGCGACAGACACAGAGAGAAAGACAAATAGAGGGAGAGAGAGAGAATGGGCGCGCCAGGGCTTCCAGCCTCTGCAAACGAACTCCAGACGCGTGCGCCCCCTTGTGCATCTGGCTAACGTGGGACCTGGGGAACCGAGCCTCGAACCGGGGTCCTTAGGCTTCACAGGCAAGCGCTTAACCGCTAAGCCATCTCTCCAGCCCCTATGTAATTCTTTTTAAAAATTTTTTTTGTTTATTTTTATTTATTTGAAAGTGACAGAGAAGGAGAGAGAGAGAGAGAGAGAGAGAGAGAGCATGGGTGTGCCAGGGCTGCTAGCCACTGCAAATGAACTCCAGACACGTGTGCCCACTTGTGCATCTGGCTAACATGGGTCCTGGGGAACTGAGCCTCTAACTGGGGTCCTTAGGCTTCACAGGCAAGTGCTTAACCGCCAAGTCATCTCTCCAGCCCAATTATGTAATTCTTTAAATAAAGTTTTTTAAGAATTCAAAAGATCCCCAAAAGAATAAAAAGTCCAGTGGATCATACACTGCCACCCCACCCTAGATTGCATTAGTCCTCAGATTATATTTTTGCATTAGAATGATACCCAGGCTTCTAACTGAACCTTAAAGCCCTCATTGAGCAGCCTCTCCACCCCACCTGGAGCCATCCATCCCTCTCTTGAGATATTCTAGACAGCTTGGCTTCTAATGGCCCCAAAGATTTCACTCCTTTAAGAAAGATCCTGGATGGCAGTCTCAGCATGACCTGGGACTTGTTAGGAATCAGATGCTCTACTTTAGGCCTGCTGAATCAAAATCAGGATTTCAGCATGATCCTCAGGTGATTTCAGTGCAGATTAACGCTGGAGACACGCTGCAGTAGATCAGAAGGAAATGGGCTCAGTCCACCACGGACCGTGCATATACCAGTCTTTAGCTATGGTTTGTACCTAGACTATCTTCAGAAATACAGGGGATAAACTCTGGCTGCTTCTGGGAAGAGACCTGTAGACCTTGGCACCAAGAATGAGAGAGACAGTTACTTTGTATTATATATGCTTGTTGACCTTCACACAAGAGCTATTTAATGAATTTCTCAAACTTCAGTTCTGTTTACAACCGCCATCCTAGGAACAGTACTCCTTTCATAACAGTTGCTGTGCTCAGTAATTGCTGTGTTCTTTCTTCGTCCGAAAGCGGGAAGCTGAGGACTCACGCTCACCACTGGGATCCGCTGTTTGCAGGTCAGCCCGACATTCTCAGATATTTACCAAACAAGCTCCTCTGATAGCCCACCTTCAAACACTCTTTCTGCCGCGCGGTGGTTAGAATGTAAAATGTTCGGTCCCGCTGCCCGCATTTGTGTGTTTGAGTATTTAAGCAGCTGTTCAGGAAGACCATGGAGGTAGGCCTTGCTGGAAGAAGCATGTCGTGGGGACAGGCCTTGAGCTCTTGCCATGCTTCCCCTCCACAGTGGACTTCCCCTGGAAACTGAGCTGAAATAAACCCTTTTCTTTCCTGGGCAGCTTCACGTCGGGGCCTTTGTCGGAGCCTTGAGAAAGCAACTGATCCGTGCCGCTCACATCCCCTCGTGCAGCCTGAGCGCCTGTCTCCTCTCTGCTCCTAGTGTGTGCTTCCTGAGGCCTGGGGCCACCTTCCCTGGCTTCCACACACACAGACTTCAGTGCACAGAAAGAAATGGAAATGCCTGGGAAAAGCTCCTCACTTCCCCGCCGCAAAGCCCACACACCTGGCTGTGCTTGCTGCCATCACAGTTTGAATTTTGAAAGTTCTCAGCAGCTTCCATGTCGAAGGCTGACGGTGCTATTGGGAAGCGGTGGAAACTTTTGGAGGTAAGGCCTAGGTGCAGGAAGTAGGTCATTAGGAATGTGCCCTTGAAGGGTCTTGATCTCTCCCCTGTCTTCTCCTCCCCTCCCCTCTCCTCTTCTCTCTTTCCTTCTCTCCCGTCTCCTTCCCCTCTTGTCTCTCCTCTCTGTTTACCTGAGTGTCGAAAGGTGAGCAGGTTTTCTCCACTGCATTCACGCTGCCCACCGATGCTTCTACGATGCCATGGGCCCCAAAGCAAGGGATCCAGCTGCCTATGTGCTGGGACCTGTGGAACACTGAGCCAAAACTTTTGCCTCGTTCAGTCATTTCACTCAGGTGCTTTGCTAAATATTTGCGAGAAATGTGATCACTTTTCTGGATCAGAGCTTGCTGTTTAACAAATGTAAAGAATGATGAACACAGACAGAAGGACCAGCAAAGTTTTATTGAGAAGTAAAAGCCTCCCTGCAGTAAGGAGGGGTCCCCAAGGGGCTGCCCATCCGAACCCTGAGCTGGAGATTTTATGTACTGAGGACAAGCCTGTTTTGGGTGTGTATGGAAATTAGGTGTTGAGTTGGTATGAACTTTATTGGTTAAGATTAAATGTCTGTAGTAGATTCTGAATAGTTGATATAACAGGGAGAAGTGTGCCGACTCAGAAAGAGCGTGCTGGTGGGGGGAGCCTGAGTTTAGAATTCGCGGAAGAGGGGCGTAAAGATTGTTAGAGCCACAATTACACACAGAGACATAGCCTCTTCGCCATCACCGATGGCTAACCCCACAATGCACGACACACAATCCCCATGGAGATACCTGGCATCTCCAACAAGGAGGGTCCCTTGAGAGGGGTGGGGCAGGGGTAAGGATGGTACCAACACGTGCTGTTTACACACTGAGTATGTCCATAACTAATAATAAAAAAGCCGGGGTTTAGATCTCCAGAGCCCACATAAAGCCAGACACAGTAGTAAGCATCTGTAATTCCAGCAGCCAAAAAGTTCCAAGGAGGAAGATGAACTAGGACGTAAAAAGAACAAAGGACATGATGAATCAGGGCCTTATGGATTTGTTACTGAATTGAACTCTTTTATTTTTTTTGGTCAAGGCAGGGTTTTACTCTAGCTCAGGCTGACCTAGAACTCCCTCTGTTAGCCCCAGGCTGGCATTGAACTCATAGTGATCCTCTTACTTCAGCCTTCAGAGTGCTGGAATAAAATGCCTGCTGCATACATGCCCTTCCTAAACTCTTTGTTGTCATCATTTTTAAAATATTATTTATTTGTATGGAGAGAAAGAGAGATAATGAGAATGGGCACAAGGGCCTCCTGCAAACAAACTTCAGATGCATGTGCACTTTGTGCATCTAGCTTTACATGAGCACTGGGGCATTGAAGCCAGGCTGTGAACCTTTGCAAGCAAGCACCTTTAACCACTGAGCCATCTCTCCAGCCTCCTTCCTGAGTTCTACCAGGACGTTCTCACTGTAGCCCAGGCTAACTTGGAATTCACTATGTAGTCCCAGACTGGCCTAAACTCATGGCAATCCTCCATCCTCTGCCTACCAGGTGCTAGTATTAAAGGCATGTGCACCACACCCAGCTTATTACTTTGTTTTTGTTTGTTTTCTTCAAGATAGGGTGTCACTCTAGTTCAGGATGACCTGGAATTCATTACGTAGTCTCAGGCTGGCCTCAGAATCACAGCGATCCTCCTACCTGTGCCTCCCGAGTTCAGGGATTAAAAGTGTGTGTCAACACACTGAGCTTATTATTTTTTTTAATATAATCTATTTATATGTACTTTCCATCCTTTAGTTTTTTTAGTTTTGACAATTTCAAACATGTGCATAATGTATTTTGATCATATTCACCCCCTCATTACCCTTGCTAATCCCTCTCCCACTTTCACTAAACCTCCCTGTCTTATTTTTGTGACTCATTAAGTACATTCAATTAGGGTTGCTGGCATGAACATGGCTGACGGTTTATTTACTGTAGCATGAGCAATTTACCAGTGTCTACATCTCTGAAGAACATGCTTCTCCCACTCCCAACCACCTTTAACTACCAATAGCTACTCTGGGAGGGAGGAGTGGGCTCTCCTGAGCCCTTCCCCCATCCAATGATGGAATGTTGACAGGCTCAGTCTAGGGAAGAAACCACAACTACTCGGTTTTTGTTATTGTTGTTGCTTTTTAAAAAAATATTATTTTATTTATTTGAGAAAGAGAGAGAAAGAATGGGTGTGCCAGGGCTTCCTCCTGCTACAAACAAACTCCAAGACTTTGTGCATCTGGCTCTACATGGGTATTGGGGAATTGAACCCTGGCTGTCAGGCTTTGCAAGCAAGTGCCTTTAACCATTGAGCCATCTCTCCAGCCCTTTTCGGGATTTCTGTCCAGTTCAGGAGCACACTGCATTGTGGTGTTGATGAAGCAGGGAGCAGAAACACCCTCTTATGTCCACTCATCCAGAAACCTGTCTTTTTTCTTTTTCTTTTCCTTTCTTTTTTTCTTTGAAATAGAGTCTCACTCGAGTTCAGGCTGACCTGGAATTCACTATGTAGTCTCAGGGTGGCCTTGAACTCATGGTCATCCTCCTACCTCTGCCTCCTGAGTGCTGGGATTAGAGACATGCACGACCATGCCCAGCTTTCTTTCATTTTTTATTAAGTAGAAAATTTGTCTGGATACATCATGTGTTGGTACTGTCATTTCCCTCCTCCCTGCCCCCTCTCCACTGAGGGCCCTCCTCAGTGGTGTCGCTGGTATTCACCGTGGAGTTCTGGGTTAGGAGTTATGAGAGCAGCAGTCAGTCATTGTGGGGGGCGATGACTATGTTCTGGATATTCCTTCCCACCCTGTGGCTCTTAGAATCTTCTCACCCCTCTTCTACAAAATTCCCTGAGCCTTGGTGGTTTTTTTTTTTTGTTTTGTTTTAGGTAGGGTCTCGCTCTAGCCCAAGCTGACCTGGAATTTACTATGTAGTCTCAAGGTGGCCTCAAACTCATGGTGATCCCCCTACCTCTGCCTTCCAAGAGCTGGGATTAAAGGCGTCCACCACAGTGCCCGGCAGTGGGGGTGTTTTAAGTCTACTTTGCTGTTGTGCTCTCAGCAGCTTCTGCACTTCTGCTTTGGTACGGCTTGAGTATCCTCAGTGTCTGTCTGCATCACTGGGGCGCAGGCTGTCAGGCTTGCTGTGGCAGCAGCACTCTTGCTCATCTGGCCAGTTCCTCTGTGGTTTCACCTGGGCCCTAGTGATGCGCCAGGGATGGTTCATCTCTTGCCAGGGAGTCAGTTATCTTTTTAAAAAATATTTTATTTTTATTTATTTATTTGAGAGAGGGAAATAAGGTGAGAGAGAGAGAAGAGAGAATGGGTGTGCCAGGGCCTCCAGCCACTGCAAACAAACACCAGATGCATGCACCACCTTGTGCATCTGGCTCACATAGGTCCTGGGGAATTGAACCTGGGTCCTTTAGCTTTGCAAGCAAATGCGTTAACCACTAAACAATCCCTCCAGCCCTCAGTTATCTTTTCTTGTCTTGTTGCTAGATGTTGGTTGTCCTCAGCTCTCATTGCAGAGGCCTGTCTTTGTAAAGCCTCAGGTTTAAATACTGCCCACAATGCTTCAGAAACGGTGCTGACGTGATCCAGTGAGACCAGGTCAGTGAGAGTGCAGATAGCTGGAGAGAGAAAGTCTCACAATCCATCATGAACTTGGAATCCACAGGTTCAGTGTGAAAGATGGGGTAATTCATGGGTGTCTGGTGGAGGCACACAGGGGAATATTCGTTCTATTAATTCAAATTGAGACTCACACTTCTGACATTCCATATGTGAATTCTTCTCTCATCACCAATTCTCCAACACTCCAGGCACTTATGTGTGTTCTACAGTTCAACTCAATTTAATTTTGACATTATTTTCTTGGAGTTATCACTAGATCACATAGGTTAAGGGCTTATTCCCATAAACTGCCACTATTTTAAAGGCTTGCTAGAAGTCCCAGGCCTCCCACGCTTCTGAGCAGTCAGCCATAAATGAGCATTTCCACATCCTGCTCTGCAGTTGGCCATCCCTGTCTGCAGTTTCCATACCTGTGATTACAAGCAACCAGACTAATATGTTCATTTAAAAGTTAGAGACACATGGGCTGGAGAGATGGCTTAGCAGTTAAGCGCTTGCCTGTGAAGCCTAAGGACCCCGGTTCGAGGCTCGGTTCCCCAGGACCCACATTAGCCAGATGCACAAGGGGGCGCACGCATCTGGAGTTCGTCTGCAGTGGCTGGAAGCCCTGGTGTGCCCGTTCTCAATCTCTCTCTCTCTCTCTCTCTCTGTCTCTTTCTCTCTCTGTTTGTCACTCTCAAATAAATAAATAAAAAATGAACAAAAAAAATTAAAAAAAAAATAAAAAGAGACACATGCCTTTAATCCCAGCATTCAAGAAGCAGAGGTAGGAGGATCACTGTGAGTTCAAGGCCAGCCTAGGTTGGAGTGAGACCCTACCTTAAAAAGAAAAATAAAATAGAATAAAAAATATATATGTGTGTGTGCGTGTGTATATGTATGTATTCACAAAAATAAAAAATTTCCAAAAATATTTCCAAAGCCAAACTTGATATTGATGTGTGCTGAGCACTATACTGAATCCTTGCAATGGAAGAGATGTATGGGTGTACTCTGCTCTAGCCTGTTAGCACAGCACAGACCATCAATCTTTCTTCTAAACATGGAGCATTGTTCACCTTGTGTCTTGTTTGTGTAAACATAATCTTTGTGGACAGTGTAGTTAGGTCTGTAATGATTTTGTTTGTACTAGACAACAATAACAGTGTTTTACCATAATACCCCAAACAATACAGTTTAATGTTTACACGGCAGTTACATTGTACTGGATGTTATGAGTAATCTAGACATGATTTAAAGTAAGCAAGAAACTGTGCAGAGGTTATGTGTGAATACAGTCCCATTTTACATAAGGGACTTGAGCATCTCTGAATTTTGGTATCTAAAGTAGGTGAAGGGGTCCTGGAACCAATCTACCTTGGAGATCAACGGATAGCAGCAATTGGACAGAATAGCCAATAGAGCTCAGGAAAGCAGTACACTTATATTTGCCAGTTTATTATTAATAAACAAGGGGCTGGAGAGTTGGCTCAGTGGTTAAAGAAACTTACTTACAAAGCTTGATAATCTGGGTTCAATTTCCAAGTACCTGGTGGCCCATGTATCTGGAGTTTGTTTGCAGTGCCAAGAAGTTATGTCCATTCTCTCTCTGTCTCTGCTTGCAAGTAAATGATACATTAAAGCAAAAAGTCAGGTACAGGCAGATGAAGGGGTTGGTGAGGAGAGTTCCATGCCCTCTCTAGGTGCACCGCTTTACCAGCACCTTGACATGTCCAACCTGTCATTTTCAGGGTTCTGGAGGTTCTATTACCTAGAACTTAGATGAAATCACTGGTCATTGCTATCAATTCAACCCTCTTCTGGAGTGGGCCTGAATGTTCCAACCCTGTCATCACACAGTTGCTTCTTCTGGCCCCAGTTCCTAAGGCTTCTTGGTCCCCCCATCTCATAATCTCGGGTGTGGGCAACAAGGGATCATATTTCTTTCACCCTTATCTCTCAAGGAATTTTAAGGCTTTTAAAGATCTTATCCCGGGAACAAGAGTTGAGGAATAATTGTACATTTCTCACGACTTCGCAGCACCATAGAGAACATCACAGGAGGAGCAGACGTGTGTTGGGAGATGTCTAGCTCTACGAGAGCCTCTGAAGTTCTGGTGAGACATCAGTACAGAGGTCTGGATGGAGATGAATAGTTAGGAGCTATTAGCATATAGAGGATAATTTGAGGAAAGCAAACTTTGGGTGGTTTTTATATATTTTTGGATGGACTCTAAACCCATGAACATTCTCTCCCTCAATGGGCAGAGGTCTGGCCTCAGCTCACTTTCAATCATGGTTTGAGTCCAAAGGTCAGCCCACCCCCACCCCTGCTTTAGTCTTGATAGTAGATTCCATCTCAGTTCAGAATACCACAGATTATGTAGTTTATAGACAACAGAAGTTAATTTCTCACAATTCTGGATGCTGGAAGTCTAAGACCAAGGCCCCAACCAGCAGTCTGGCTGACAAGGCCTGCTTTGTAGTTCTCTCTGAGCCTCCCACAGTGAAGGAATAAGATTTTTTGTTTGTTTGCTTGTTTTGGTTTTGGTTTTTCAGAGTATGCTCTTGGTCTACCCAGGCTGACCTGGAATTCACTGTGTAGTCTCAGGTGGCCTCAAACTCACAGCAATCCTCCTACCTCTGCTTCCTGAGTTCTGGGATTAAAGGCATGTACCACCATGCTTTTTTTAAAAAAAAAAACAATGTAATTTATTTATTTGCAAAGAGAGAGAGAGAGAGAGGGAGTGAGAGAGAGAGAGAATGGGGAATAGGCATAGCAGGGCCTCTTACTACTATAAACAAACTCCAGATGCATGGATCACTTTGTGCATCTGGATTTATTTGGGTACTAGGGAATTGAACCCTGACCATCAGGTTTTGTAAGCAACACCTTTGTCTTCTGAGCCATCTCTCAAACCTCTTTTTAATTTTTTAAAATTTCTTATTTACAAGAGAAAGAATTTATGAGTGTTCCAGGGCCTTCTGCCACTTCAAATGATCTCCAGATGCATGTGTCACTTTATGGACCTGACTTCATATGAATACTGGGGAATCAAACCTGGGACATCAAGTTTTGTAAATAAGTGCCTTAGCCATTGAGCCATCTCTCTAGTCCCCCTTGATTAAATTTTTAAAACTTTTTATTGACAACCTCCATACATAGAAAAAATATGCTGTGATCCAGAGATATTTTTATAGTGGCACTAATTAGTTATTTTTCTGTCTAGTGAATTCAAAGAATTAGGATCCACAGAACAGATGGGTAAGGTTTATAGATACTTCATTAGATTAAGAAAAGAAAAGAGGGACTAGAGAGATGGCTCAGTGGTTAAGGAGCTTGCCTGAAAAGCCTAAGGACCTGAGCTTGATTCCTTAGTATCCACGTAAATCCAGATGCACAAAGTGGTGCATGCATTTGGAGTCCTGCAGCGGCAGGAGGTCCTGGTGCACCCATTCTCTCTACCTGCCTTTCTTCTATCTTTCTGTTTGCAAATAAATAAATAAATAAATAATATTTTTAAAAAAAAAAAAAAAAGAAGAAAAGAGGAGCCAGGTGTGGTGGCACACACCTTTAATTCCAATGCTCAGGAGCCCGAGATAGGAGGATTGCTGTGAGTTTGAGGCCAGCATGAAATTAACTTCAGGTAAGCCTGGGCAAGACACTACATCAAACAAAAAGAGAGAGAGAAGAGGTGAGAGTTTGAGGAGCTCCTGCCCATGAGAAGGCAGGAGGGGTAAAGACCCTATTTTCCTTCTTGTGATGTCATTTTGGCTGACAAGAAGAAATTAAGGGAGGAAAGGTATATTTCAATTTACAGTTCAAGGGCACAGTATATCATCATGAGGAAGGCATGGTGGTGAGAATGGAGAAGATGGCCCGGTCAGGAAGCAGACAGCAATGAATGCTGGGACCTTAGCCCATGGGATGGTGACCCACACAGTGAGGAGAGCTGTCTTCTAGGTGAGTCTAGGTGCTTTCAAGTTGACAGTATAAGCCACAGAGGCTCCACTGCTATGACCTAACCACCTCCAAAGACTTCACTTCCAAAGACTACAACATTGGAGGTTAGGTTCCAATACTCAAATTTCAAGGCTGGACATCACCATTCAGACCATGGTAATGCCTCTCCTGTCTGCTCTAACAGGGTACTCTGGCCCTCTCTCAAAACAGTTGTTACATTGTGGCCCTGCCCAGGGTGGACCATACTGATTCTGCCACGGGATTTGTCCAACTCCTGTGTGCTATGAGCTGGAAAAACCACTTAGGCTAAAGGCCTCCCTAGCACTTTGCTGCTTCCCCTGTACCTGGCTTGTGGCTAATGTCCAAGAATTGTGTGTCAGGTCAGCCTGGGCTAGAAGGAGACCTTACCTCAAAAAAACAAAAAAACATTCTATGTGTCAGAAGGAGGCTATTTGAGGTGAGCTTGCGGAGCCACAGAGAATGGGAATCTAGCTGCTGATTTTGGAAGCACCTGGGTTTTGGATTCCGACCAGACACCCCTGCTGCACACCATGTGCTCAGGAAGACGAGAGCCAAGCACGTGCACCTGTTTCTTCTTTCAGAATCTGACCTTACCTTTTCAGGCCACATTTATTTATTTATTTATTTATTTATTTATTTATTTATTTATTTAATTTATTTATTTGAGAGCGACAGACACAGAGAGAAAGACAGATAGAGGGAGAGAGAGAGAGAGAATGGGCGCGCCAGGGCTTCCAGCCTCTGCAAACAAACTCCAGACGCGTGCGCCCCCTTATGCATCTGGCTAACGTGGGACCTGGGGAACCGAGCCTCGAACCGGGGTCCTTAGGCTTCACAGGCAAGTGCTTAACCGCTAAGCCATCTCCCCAGCCCTCAGGCCACATTTAAACAGGTCTCAAAAGCTCGGCCACTCCTCAGAGTGTTCCCCAGACCCACCAATGGGTAAATACACAGCTACCCCCACTGACCTCCCCCACTGTGCTCTCATTTATCATTATTTCTATATTGTGCACTCACCTAAGGCTTAGCTCCACACAGCAAGATGCTGAGCTGCCTCAGATGGTGGTACTGTGGGTCTTGGATCCTGTCCCTCTCTGTGAGAAGAGTTGAAGGGACTTTGGGATTTAACAGCTGATGGCTGGCATGGGGCCTCCTGGAGGAACTCCACGCTCCCTCGGGAGAGCTTCAACAGTGGTGACAGGAAGGAACATTCATCCCAAATTTACAATCTGGGGCTGTGCTAGGTGCCAAGCACAGCAGAACCTGTCAGACTCTGTGACCAGGTATTAGCTGTTCACATGAAACAGAAACATCTCTACCTTCTCCTTGTTAAGCTGCGTAATATTAAGGTGTCTACGAAGTGTAGTGTGTTTGAGAATAGCCCTGGGAGGCTGAGAAAGCTGCAGATAACTGGCCTGCCTCCTGTCCAATCCCAGACAAAGGGGGAAGCAATGTTTTGTTGTTTTTTCGAGGCAGGGTCTCACTCTAGCTCAGGCTGACCTGGAACTCTGTAGTCTCAGGCTGGCCTCAAATTCACAGTGATCCTCCTCCTACGTCTGTCTCTGGAGTGCTGAGATTAAAGGTATGCTGGAAGCTTTCTTTAATTGGCTTTTCGAAGTAGGGTCTTACTCTATCTAGCTCAGGCTGACCTGGAATTCACTACGTAGTCTCAGGGTGGCCTCGAACTCACGGCGATCCTCCCACCTCTGCCTTCTGAGTGCTGGGATGAAAGGAGAGCTGGAAGCTTTATTTATTTTATTTTTTAAGCAATTTTTTATGGACTCCCTTTCCTGTGGAGCTGCTGGGTTTGTGGAGGGAGACTGGGGGTACTGACACAGTTTAGTAAAGGTAAAGGACTCTAAAAGCTTGTCCTGAGAGTTCCCATAACCTCCTGTGTGCACAGACTTGGGTAGCTTCCGAGGCCTTGACACACCGTCCTGGAGAATTATGCATGCACATGCATATGTGTTGGCACAGGGGAGGAGATTAATGAGCCCCTCTCCAAAGCCCTCCTCCTGAGGTGAGCAGACATGGAGGGGTTCTTGTCTTTCTCAGAACTAGCTTGGAACCACATAGGCAATTCCCTGGTCAAATTAAACACATGGACGTTTTAGTTGAGACGTTCATTAGATGGTGGATAAGTACTCTGGATGTGAATGTGGGAAGTCATTTTAATCATGTGTGTGATTGGTCACAAGGCCTAATTTGTGGTAATTATTGCTGTTTTATCTAACAATGCCTGTGGGTTCGTATGCATTAACGTTTAGATGTAAAGATTGTGTGTCTATCCAACAGGGAGCCACAGTATCTAAATTGAACACCCTAATGTTGCAACTACT
This sequence comes from Jaculus jaculus, assembly GCF_020740685.1. NCBI lineage: Eukaryota > Metazoa > Chordata > Mammalia > Rodentia > Dipodidae > Jaculus > Jaculus jaculus. Next base: position 119,275,977 of record NC_059105.1, read on the forward strand.
TTGAAGTGGCCAAATGTAAACTAAAATCCTTAATTAAAGTGGTACAATTTGGGGCTGGAGAGATGGCTTAGTGGCTGAGGCATTTGCCTGCAAAGCCAAAGGATCCTGGTTCAATTCTACAGGACCCACGTAAGCCAGATGCACAAGGGGGCATGCAACCGGAGTATTTTGCAGTGGCTAGATGCCCTGGCGTGCCCATTCTTTCTCTCTCTGTCTCCTTCTCTCTCCCTCTTTCTCTGTCAAATAAATAAATTTAGATTGTCATGCAAAAAAAAAAAAAAAAAAAAAAGCCAGGCATGCTGGTGCATACCTTTAATCTCAGTACTCAGGAGGCAGAGGTAGGATAACTGCTATGAGTTCACTGTCAATCTGAGACTACATAGTGAATTCCAGGTCAGCCTAGGCAAGACCCTACCTTGGAAAACCACACACACACACACACAAAAAAAAATTAAACACATGACTTTATTTCTACCTCTAGTTTGAAAGTGAGAGTGACATTCCCCCCACCCCAGAACATCCATTTGTCCCCATAGCTCAGCATTCCTGTCTGAGCAGTGGGTGGCCTCATCTCTCAGTGAGCACACGTTCTTGTTGACCATGACTCACCAACTTGTTTTTAAAGGGTTGGGAGTTCTAGCTGGCAGATTATCAATCTGGGCAGCACACGGTGTTGGTGTGAGGACAGACAAGATGGTTACTGTCCTTGCAGTTAGTATATTAGGAACCACTGTCAGGGGGTGTATTACTCAGGGTTCTCAAGAGAAACAAAACTAACTGGAAGAGAGTCACTGGTGTGTACGCACATGCAAACACACATTCCTCTGTTTACTGTGGGTTATGTCCTTATAAAACCATTGCAAGTTAAAAATACTAGGTGAAAAATACATTTAAGCCAGGCATAATGGTGCACACCTTTAATCCCAGCACTGAGGAGGCAGAAGTAGGAGGGTCGCCGTGAGTTTGAGGCCATCCTGGAACTATAGAGGGAGTTCCAGGTCAGCCTGGGTTAGAGTGAGACCCTACCTCAGGAAAAAAAAATACATATTAAGCCAGATATGGTGGCACAAATCTTCAATCCTAGCACACAAGAGGCAGAGGTAGAGGACTGCCATGAGTTTAAGGCCATCCTAAGACTACATAGTGAGTTCCATGTTAGCCTGGGCTAGAGTGAGACTCTACCTCAAAAAATCACACACAAAAAACTACATTTAATACACCTATTCTGCCAAATATCACAGCTTAGCCTAGCATAGCCTCCCTTAAATGTGCTCAGAATACTTACATTAGTCTATAGCAGGGCAAAATCATTCAGCACAAAGTCCATCTCACCACTGAATATCTCATGTGGTCCATTTCAGTGAAAGTGGAAAACGAAATGGGTGTATGGTGCTTATAATTAAGATCCACAGCTGAAGCACACTGGCCCTGAAGGATGCTCCATGCATTGTGATAACACTGATTTCCGCGTGGTGAGGATGCTGTAGCTGCACAGCCATCAGTTGCTGACTGAGACCTCTTCTCCATGATGAGACAGCATTGTGCTGCAGCACTGGCTCAGGGAAGGAACAAATTCAAAACATCATGCATGGTTTCTATAAAATGAGCATTTTTTCTGTTCATCCTAATGTGAAATTGTAAGCTGAATCATCATATAACAGTCTCCTCTCTATCTTGTTCTCTGTCTATCTACCTACCTGTGTCTGTGTAGCCGGGGAGAATCTATTTAAGGTATTGGCTCACATGATCACAGAGGCCAAGAAGTCTCACAATGTTCCATCTGTTAACTGAGACAGGAAGATCAGTGGTACACTTCAGGATCCTGAGAACCGAAGAAACAAAAGTATAGGTTCCATCTGGGACACTGAGAGCAGGAAAATGTCTGTGTCTTCTCATAGATATAGCCAGAAATAATGTTTAGCCAGCTCTATGGCCATCTCTTGGCCCAGTCAAGTTGACACTTCAAAAATTAAAAACAGGGCTAGAGAGATGGCTTAGCAGTTAAGGTACTTGCCCGTGTAACCTAAGGACTCATGTTCGACTCTCCAGGTCCTGTGTAAGCCAGATGCAAGCGTGCAACTTTGCTCATGCAAACAAGGGGGCACACACATCTGGAGTTCAATCGCAGTGGCTGGAGGCCCTGGCATGCCAATTCTCTCTCGTTCTCTCTCAACACACACTTTTGCATTAAAAAAGGCAGTCTGGCCAGGCGTGGTGGCAGATGCCTTTAATCCCAGCTCTTGGGAGGCAGAGGTAGGAGGATCGCCAAGTGTTCAGGACCATCCTGAGACTACATAGTGAATTCCAGGTCAGCCTGAGTGAGACCCTACCTCAAAAAAAAAAAAAAAAAAAAAAGAAAAAGAAAAAGAAAAAAAAAGGCAGTCTGTTGGGCTTGTCTCAAAAACAAAATTAAGTACCACATGTATTCTTAGTATTTTTGTCCTTGTGTTCCCTCAAAATAGACAAAGTGGGGTTTCCTAGCCTGTGTGTTTGTAGTCAGTACTAGGAATGGTTGATATACTCCAAGTCCAACTCAAAAGTTCAAGCCAGGCATGGTGTGGCACACACCTTTAATCCCAGCACTCAGGAGGTAGAGGCAGGAGGATCCCTGTAAGTTTGAGATCACCCTGTGACTACATAGTGAATTCCAGATCAGCCTGGACTAGAGTGAGACCCTACTTTGAAAAACAAAAACAAAAACAAAGTTTAAGCTGACAAATTGTAACTTGTAGATGATAGTTAAGTGGTGATTTATATAAAACAAGGAATAAAATGCCTCTTGTTTATATCCACCTTAAGTAGCATTCTGGGCAGCATGCATTTTGTAAATATGGCCTATGTAATATTGTGGAAAACACATTTATATACCTTCTAAAGCCTTAATAACCATGGCAGTTGTCAATATCTCATGGAAGAGGCTAGAAGGCCTCAGCATTAAATCACATGGCTTCAGAAATACAGTGATAAATCTGTAGTCAAGTCTTCCAGAGAAAATGTGAACTACAAATCAATTGGTCTCAAATAATTCATTCGTTTAATTTATCCTTTGGATCCATAAAGAGATCCAATTAATTAAAAATGCTTCCACTGGCACTTGCTGCTCTGGGTGGTTCTTCATGGAGAATATTTCATTCCTGGAACCAGTGACTCACATCTTTTATCCTGTGTACAGTTCTCAGCCTTTTGACTCCAGCTTCCTCCATCTGGAAAGTCACATGAAAGGGAATGGACACATCACCTGCATGGGGATGCTAAAGGACTGTTCCCTAGAGAATTTCCCTTCAAGCTAACAGGGAAACCCCATCCCCAACTGCTGGCTGAAACACATAAAGAGAATTACTAAAATTGGGCCTGAGAGCTCAAACTTATGTAACCCCAGCAATGGAGAAACAGACAGGAAGATTCCAGGTTCCAGGCCTGGCTGGGCTACAGAGTAAGACTGTCTCAAAATAAAAAGTAAAAATGGGGTGGGGAGGATGGCTCAGCCCACTGTCTTGGGTTTAGTTCTCCGCCCACATTCCAAAAATAGTGGTGTATGCATCTGGCATTCATTTACAAGAGACCCTGGCATGCACACACATATACATACACACACACACACAAACACATGCAATAAATACAAGTAAAAAAGGGGGATGCTAAAGAGATGGTTCTGTAGTTTAAGAACTTGCTAAGTCTGACAGCCTAGGTTCAATTCCCCAGAACCCACATAAAGCCAGATGCACACATCTGGAGTTTGTTTGCAGTGGTAGGAGGTCCTGGTTCACCTAGTCTCTCCTTTTTCCTCTCTCTCTTTTTCTCTTTCTCTCTTCACAAATAAATAAATAATTTTTTGCAGCGTTGTGGATTGAACCCAGGACCTTATGAATGTTAACTACACATTCTTCTTCTGAGCTAAAACCTCCAAGCCCAAATCTCACTTTTTTTTTTTTTTTTTTTTTTTTTGCTTTTTTAAGGTAGGGTCTCACTCTAGCTCAGGCTGACCTGGAATTCACTATGTATTCTCAGGATGGCCTTGAACTCATGGCAATCCTCTTACCTCTGCCTCCCAAGTGCTGGGATTAAAGGTGTGCACCACCATGCCTGGCCTTTTAAAAAAGTTATTTATTTATTTATTTATTTATTTATTTATTTATTTATTTATTATTGCCAAGGTAGGGTCTCACTCTAGACCAGGCTGACCTGCAACTACTCTGTAGGTCCAAGCTTGCCTCAAACACACAGAATCCTCCTACTTCTGTTCCCCAAGTGCTGGGATTAAAGGCATGTTCCACCACCACACCTTGATATTTATTTGAAAGACAGAGAGAAATAGAGTGAATATGGGTGTGCCATGTCCTCCTGCCACTGCAAAAAAAAAAAAAAAACTCCAGACACATGCACCACTTTGTGTGTTTGGCTTTATGTGGGTACTGGGGAATCAAACTTCAGGCAGTCAGGGTTTGCAAGTAAATCCTTTTAACTGCTGATCCATCTCCTCAGCCCAAATCTCACTTTTATCAAGCACTATTTCTAACTAGGCTCATGTCTACTGTGGCAGGAGGATTGCCATGCATTCAAGGCCAACCTGGGTTACAGACCCTGTCTGTGAATGAATAAATCATTATTATTTATTTTTTAAGTAACAGAAAAAATGTCAATTTCTGCAAAACTAAGATTATCCAGTGTGTTTTGTGTGAATTATGTGGTTTAAGATTTTGCCAAAAGTAAAAATACCTTGTGTATTTCAACCAGTGGGTAAATGTATCCAACGGCTTCAGCTGTTCTAGGTTGCTGACTGATGGCTTAGAAAGCAAAAGCTTGCCTGGGGCGATTGCACTGCAGTTAAAGGTACTTGCATACAAAGCCTCCTGGCCCAACTTTGATTCCACAGCACTAATGTAAAGCCAAATACAAAGACTGGCACAAGTAGGTGACATTAGTTTGCAGTGGCAAGAGACCTTGGCATGCCCCCTCCACCACCACCACACACATGCATATAAAAAGAAAAGCACACTTGAGATAGAGAGCCAAGACATGCATTATCTTCCCTCCTTTCCAGCATTCTGTGGATAATGTCATAGAATGGAGTATAACATGACATGCTTCCATGAGGAGCAGAAGCAAGAAGAAGGTACCAGCAGCAGGCCAGGTGTTGAGGTAATTCTGGAAGATTAGAGGTAGATGTGATGATATTGCCAAGTTTCTAGAAGCAGAATACAGAGACTTAGTCAAAGATGCCAAAAGAGAAACCAACTTAAAAACAGAGCCTTTGTTCTGGCTCTTGAGACAACCACTAAAATTAGATAGAACAAACGACGGCCTCTGCAGCCACACTGGGCAGCTGCGTCATCATGTCACCTAAAAGACGGCCGAGCCCGGGTGGATAGAGCTAGGCCTCACGTGAGTAGAGGCGCTTCTTTACTTAGGCTTTGGGGAGTAGGAGGGCAGAGCTGCTTCCTACGTTTTTACCTGAAAGTTGAGATACCAGTTCACTTTCCCTGTCCATGGATTTGGTCTTCCTACTCCTGAAGTGGAATCTTGGGAGCAAAGAACTATAAAAATGCAGAGAATGGGCTGGAGAGGTGGCTTAGTGGTTTAGTGCTTGCCTGTGAAGCCTAAGGACCCTGGTTCAAGGCTCGATTCTCCTAGGACCCAGGTTAGCCAGATGCACAAGGGGCACATGTGTCTGGAGTTTGTTTGCAGTGGCTGGAAGTCCTGGCATGCCCATTCTCTCTCTCTTCCTCTCTGCATTTTTCTCTGTCTGTTGCTCTCAAATAAATAAATAAAAATAAACAAAACAATTTTTTTAAAATGCAGAGGACTACCCTGCCCCCACATGCAGTCAGTCAGGTTTCATCATCTACCAGCTTTAAAGAGAACCAACACAAAGAGGATGGTTCCCAGGGAAAGGATCAAGAAGTGGAGCTCTCAGCTGGGCATGGTGGCACACACCTTTAGTACCACGGAGGTGGAAGTAGTTTGAGACCAGCCTGGGGGCTTCAGAGTGAATTCCAGGTTAGCTTGGACTACAGTGAGACCCTAACTTGAAAAGAAAAAAAAAAAGATTCCTAGGGGAGGGGAAGGCCTAAGTGAAGTCAGGGTGAGGGGAGGGTTAATTAAAATCTAAAAGGGTATGAATAAGCCATATGGTAACTTACTTTTTTGGACAATGGTCTACCCAGAAGCCATAGATTTTTACTAGAAAAGTTTTAGTTCCAGGAAGGTGATACCTTCCAATGAGTTGTTGGCCAGGGAGGTCCCCGATGCCACCAAAACATTATAAGCCATTGCTGAGGCTCTTGTTTTCCCACCAGGAATAGGTGGTAAGACCCTATTGCTGAAGACTCCACATGCTTGGGCTGAAGGTCACTGAGAAACCCTGCTGGAGCTGAAATGAAAACCTACTCTGTGTAGACCAGCTGACAGAAAGCTGGCAAAAAGCTATGCTGCATGCAGCTCCATGGGAGAGAGAGGAGTCATCAATGGAGATAAGCAACAGTGGTTACTGCAAGCCTTAAGTTTGGACAGCCAGGTCAAATGAGCCAGCAGGTGCAATAGTGGCATGTCTGCAATGGGGGAAACCAGCTGCCCTCTAATTGGACTAGAGGCTCACTCCATGGGAGGGAATACAAGTCTAATACTGAAAATCTATGATGGGGGAAGTCATGAGCTCTAGTGATGTAATGCCTGCTGGTGTTTGGCTAAATGCATATTTTATGCTCACTAAACTGCCCTGCAATCACTTCTCTCAAGTTCATACCCATATATTAATGCTACTCTCACTTTTTGTCAGAGCAGCTTCTCTTTTCAGATGGCAGTGACCACTGGGATGACTCAGAAGGCACCACAGTGCTGAGAAGTGACAGTGCTTAACACTGAAACATTTGTATCATACCTTCCAGTGCTCATGGTCCAGTGAAGAAGAGATGGCTGGAAAAATGTAAAGGCCAAAGGAAGGATAGGACTCCTTACAATGCAATCTTCCAGACACAAAATGGCCTGGATATCCATGACCTTGCAGTGCCTTTGCACTACCTACACAGGATCCTCATAATAAGAGGAAAAGATGATGAAATCAAAATAAAAGAGAGACTGACTGAAGGGGAGGGGTATGATGGAGAGTGGAGTTGTGAAGCAGAAAGTTAGGGAGGAAATTATAATTTATTGTCTATAGTTATGGAAATTGTCGATAATAAAAAATATATTTTTTTAAAGTAGAGCTTCAGAGTAGGTTGACCTTTAAAAAGAATGAAAGAAAAATAAAAGAAACAATCTTAAATGTTGGCCAGAGGCAGCATAGGCAGGACTAGCCAGGAGGACTGTGAGCTTCAGACTAGCCAGGGAGGACTGGAGAGATGGCTTAGCAGTTTAGGCGCTTACCTGGGAAGCCCAAGTATTCATTCCCCAGGTCCCACATAAGGCAGACATATAGTGACATAAGCATGCAATGTTGCATGTGCACACAAAGAGGTGCACGTGTCTGGAGTTTGACTGCAGTGGCTGGAGGTCCTGATGCACCAATTCTCTTTCTCTCTCTTTCTCTCAGAAAGAAAAAACAAGACCAGTCTGTTGGGCTTGCCTCAAAAAAAAATTTTTTTTAAAGAGCCTGAGCACTTAGTAGGCTGAGGTAGGATTGTTATGAATTCAAGGCCAGCCTGAGCTACATAGTGAGCTCCAGGTCAGCCAGGGCTAGAATGAGACCTTGCTTCAAAAAGAGAGAGAATAAGCAAGAGAGATCTTGAGGCTGGAGAGATGGCTTAGTATTTAAGATGCTTGCCAGCAAAGCCAAAGGACCCATGTTTGACTCCCCAGTACCCATATAAAGCCAGATGCATCTGGAGTTTGTTTGCAGTGGCTTGGTGCATTCATTCTCTCTCTGTCTGCCTCTTTTTCTCTCTCTTTCAAATAAATAAATAAAATATTTTTAAAAGAGATCTTTTAAAAATTTACTGACAACTTCCATAATTACAGACAATAAACCATAATAATTACCTTCCCCCACTTTCCTCTTTGCAATTCCCCTCTCCATGATATCCCCTCCCCCTAAAAAAGGAAATCTTGCAGGCTATTGATAGGCTAAAACTGAAAGCTGACATGTGGCATGATCTTGAGGTTTGCGGGAGCATGGGAACAAGCCATCTGTATGGTTTTGCTGCTTGGCACATTCTCTGCAGAGAGAGATTTAGTGCCAGTGGCTTATATTCTTTCTCTAATACACTACTTAATTCTGCAGTGAAAAATATTTATATAATTGGAATATTGCTAATGTAGTTTCTTGGTTCATAGTTTTTAGAATCAACTCTGGCAGCATGCCAAAGACCTAATTAATTTACAAAACATAATGCAAACATTATAACATGGGTGAAGTCAATAGTCATGGGGCCAGGTTAGGAAGGAGTGTAGGGTGATGAAGGAATGTCAAGATCCTCAGATTGCATTACCTGTTAATGGCAAAAAAGCCAAGTTATAAAAAAATACACAGAAAAATTATATGTGTTTATAAAAGAGAACTCTGCTTGGCGTGGTGGCACACACCTTTAATCCCAGCACTCGGGAAGCAGAGGTAGGAGGATCGCCATGAGTTCAAGGCCACCTTGAGACTCCATAGTGAATTCCAGGTCAGCGTGGGCCAGAGTGAGACCCCACCTCAAAACAACAACAACAAATGCAATGGGAGGGGATGGAGAGCTAGATAAGGACTTGCTGCTGAAGCTGGAGCACCGGAGTTTGATCTCCAGCCCACGCATGGAAAAGAAGCCGTGGCAGGCGTCTGTAATCCTGGCACACTGGATGGATGGTGAGACAGGAGGCAAAGGCACAGCACAGAACAGAAAGTCCAGAGTGAAAAACCCTGCCTCAAAAGAGATGAACGGGGAGGACCAACCCAAGCGTCATCTTCTGACCACCAAATGCAGGTTGTGGCTACATTCACACATATACAGCCAACATATATGAACATGCACACAAGAAATGCAGTAAGAATAAAAATAAATAAATAAACACTACACAAACCATTCAAGAATTGTAGGACAATACCAGAAATACCAGCAGTCTGTTTGTGTAAATACTAAAGTGAAGAAACACTTAGACATAACCTATACAAATTTCTATAAGTCAAAGACAAATGGGAAATACTGAAGGCACCAAAAAAATAGATATTATCTACAGAGGAGTAAGTATTACAATAAACATGAAAAACAAGACAATGTCTTGATGATTTTTTTTTTTTGAGACAAGGTTGGCAAGGTTGGCAAGAACCTTGTAGTCCAGGTTTGCCTCTAACTCATAGAAATCCTTGTGCTTCAGCCTCCTGAATTCTGGGTTACAAATGTGAGTCACCACACCTGGAAATGAACATCTTTCAAATGCAGAAAGGGCTGGCAATCCAAAACTCTAAAGTTACTTAGAATATCTTTAAAAAGTAAAGAAAGCCAGGCATGGTGTTTTATACCTTTAATCCCAGCACTTGGGAGGCAGAGGTAGGAGGATCTCTGTGAGTTCGAGGCCACCCTGAGACTACATACTGAATTCCAGGTAAGCCTGGGTTAGAGCGAGCCCCTAACTCAGAAAAAGAAAGAAAGAAAGAAAGAAAGGAAGGAAGGAAGGAAGGAAGGAAGGAAGGAAGGAAGGAAGGAAGGAAGGAAGCAGGCAGGCAGGCAGGCAGGCAGGCAGGCAAACAAGCAGGCAAGCCACACGTATGGCTCATGCCTTTAATCTCAACAGAGGTAGGAGGATCACTGTGAAGACCAGCCTGGAACTACAAAGTGAGATCCAGGTCAGCCTGGGCTAGAGGAAGACCCTACCTCAAAAAAACCCAAAACAAACAAAAAAGTAAGCCAGGTGTGGTGGTACATGCCTTTAATCCCAGCATTTGGAGGCAGAGGCAGGAGGATATCCATGAGTTCAAGGTCACCCTGAGACTACATAGTGAATTCCAGGTCAGCCTGGGTTAGAGTGAGACCCTATCTCAAAAAACCACACACACACACACACACACACACACACACACACACACACAAGCGAAGAGTATACGGAATAAAGACTTTCTCAGCAAAAATCAAGAACACTCATTGCATCCAAGCCATTCTACCATAAATCCTACCAAAAAGGTACATTGAAGGAATATAATTAAAAGTCAGAACTTTGTAAGAAATAAAATGAATCAAGGCAGTTTTTTAAATTTGCTCTAAAAAATAAACTTTTTTTTTAAAGTTTTTTTCTAAATTATTTATTTATTTATTTGAGAGCGACAGACATAGAGAGAAAGACAGATAGAGGGAGAGAGAGAATGGGCGCGCCAGGGCTTCCAGCCTCTGCAAACGAACTCCAGACACGTGCGTCCCCTTGTGCATCTGGCTAATGTGGGACCTGGAGAACCGAGCCTCGAACCGGGGTCCTTAGGCTTCACAGGCAAGCGCTTAACCGCTAAGCCATCTCTCCAGCCCAAAAATAAACTTTTAAATATAGAAGATGTGGTTATAGCACATGAAACAGTGAACTGTATGATAACCATGGCTCATGAAATGGAAGAATTGTAAAGATACCCTTAAATGTGAGTGGAATAGTGAAGGAATACTCAGATTCTTTTTTTTGGGGGGGGGGGGGTTTGAGGTAGGGTCTCACTCTAGCCCAGGCTGACCTGGAATTCACTATGTAGTCTCAGGGTGACCTTGAACTCATGGATATCCTCCTGCCTCTGCCTCCCAAATGCTGGGATTAAAGGCATGCGCTATCACACCTGGATCAGATTCTTTTTTTTTTTATTTTTTTTATTTTTTTTTGCTTTTTATTTATTTATTTGAGAGTGACAGAGAGAGAGAGAGAATGGCTGCACCAGGGCCTCCAGCTACTGCGAACGAATTCCAGACGCGTGCACCCCCTTGTGCATCTGGCTAATGTGGGTCCTGGGGAATTGAACCTCGAACCGGGGTCCTTAGGCTTCACAGGCAAGCACTTAACCGCTAAGCCATTTCTCCAGCCCTCAGATTCTTATTTAAAACGTATTTTATTTTTATTTATTTCACAGAGAAGGATGGAAAGAGAGAGAGAATGGGCATGCCAGGGCCTCCAGCTACTGCAATCAAACTCCAGACACATGTGCCACCATGTGCAATCTTGAGCACTTGCATTACTGTGTGTCTGGCTTATGTGGGACTCGGAGAGTCTAACATGTGTCCTTAGGCTTCACAAGCAAGTGCCTGAACCACTATGCCATCTCTCCAGCCCAAATTCTTGTTTTGTGTTTATTTGTTTGTTTGTTTGTTTTTACATCTTGAGGCAGGGTCTTACTCTAGCCCAGGCTGACCTAGTATTCACTCTGTAGTCCCAGGATGGTCTCAAATTCATGATAAACCTACTTCCTTAGTCTCCCGAGAACTGGAACTTAAAGGTATGCACCACCATGCCCGGATTTCATATTCTTTTGTTTGTTTATTTGTTTTTTGAGGTAGGATCTCACTGTATCCCAGGCAGGCTGACCTGGAATTCACGATGTAGTCTCAGGATTGCCTCAAACTCATGGTGATCCTCCAACCTCTGCCTCCCGAGTGCTGGGATTAAAGGCATGCACCACCATAACCGGCTTTTTTTGTTGTTTCAGATTCTTTTAAGATGTATATTTCAGGCTGCAAGCAGTGTTCTCATTACTGCTGTTCCTTGCAGTGTACTCAATAAACCTATTAACAGATACATGGATAATGAAAATGTGATTTTATATATATGTGTATATATACTATATATATATATACATATATATATATACATATATATATATATATATATACATACTAGAATTTTACTCATCTATAAAAAATAAAATTATGACATTTACAGGAAAATGGATGAAACTGGGAATTACTTAAATGAAGTAACTGAGAGCAAGGAAGACAAATACCACACATTTTCTTTCATGCAGATTTTAATTTTTATGTATTTGTATATATGTGTGCTGGGGTATAGGAAGGGGACCATGAGATGGGGAAATAGCTCTTAAGAGAGGACTGAAAGGAAATAGAATGCATGGACATGGAACAAGAAGGGGTCTGATGGGAGGAGGGAAGGGGGCATGGGGTGGGAGGTGGAACAAGAGGATCAAAAAAAGCTACATATGTATGACCCCAAAGTGAAACCTATTACTTGGTATATTAATCTAAAAATCTTCATAATTAAAAATGTATCGCTGGGCATGGTGGCACATGCCTTTAATCCCAGTACTCAGGAGGCAGAGGTAGGAGGACTTCTATGAGTTCAAAGCCAGCATGAGATTACATAGTGAATTACAGATCAGCCTGGGCTACAGTGAGACCCTACTTCAAAAAACAAACAAAAAAATTAGTGTATTTTAGCAATTGCCAAAATACTTTAGTTTTTGAGGTTTAGGCAGATTTTTATTATAGAGTATTATAGAGATTAAGAGAGGGCAGAGCTCCTGTAAAACAGGAGGGGTCCCAAGTAGATTATCACCTCAATTTTCCCCCCAAAATTTTAAAGATATATAAATAACAAAAGATACAAAATAGAATCATAAAAAGTACTCATTTAATTTGGGTGCAGTGGGACATGCCTGTAGTTCCAGCTATTTGGGAGACTGAGACAGGAGGATTGCTTGAGCCCAAGAATTCAAGGCCAGTTTGAGCAACATGGTGAAATACTACATACCCACTTAAAATCAGAGGAGGCTGTAAGACACAAAAAGAACAACAATGAAGCAATGGATCAATGAGAAAATAGCTAGTGGGCTGCTGAATTTTAATCCAACCATATCAGTACTCATGTAAAATGTGAATGGTACAAACACCTCAATTAAAGGGCTAAGTCTGAATAAAACATGACACCTCAACCATCTGCTGTCTATGATAAATCTGTGCGAAAAGGAAAGACATATGTAGACTGTAGTCAGCAGCGGGGTGGAATGATTCCAGGGTGAAATTCGCTCAGGATCAACCCCTGCACCAGAAAACAAAGTGCACAAAGATGTAGTATTGAACATCCCTGATCTGAGATGCTTGGGAGCAGGAGTGCTTTGAGCTTGCAGTTTTTTCAGATTTTGGAATATCTACACATGTTTGAGAGATCTTGGAGACCAGGTGAGTGACGGCAGGCTCACCCAGAACTAGAGGACTTTGCTCCTCTGGTCAGGAGGAAGGGGCTTTTACATGGCATTTTACGTAGCATGGAGGGGCAATGGGATGTTTTCCTTTCTATTGTTACCAGGGAAACAAGAGATGGGGTCTGTCCTTCAATGACCTCCAAGCCAAATGTCTGTTTACATATGACAGAAGGAGATGATAAGCACTCTAAGGTTGTCCTCAGTCTTCCACAGGTATATGCACACACACACACATAATTTCTAATTTTTATTTTTCAAAAAAAATTCTTTTTTGTTTTTTTTGAGGTAGGGTCTCCCTCTAGCCCACACCTACCTGGAATTCTCAGGCTGGCTTTGAACTCACAGAGATCCTATTACCTCTGCCTTCCGAGTGCTGGGACTAAAGGCGTGTACCACCACACCCTGCACACATATGTTTTTAAAACGTGGAGATTGGTCTGGAGAGATGGCTTAGTGGTTAAGGTGCTTGCCTAGGATCCAGATTCAATTCCCCAGGACCCACGTAAGCCAGATGCACAAGGTGGCACATGCATATAGAATTCATCTGCAGTGGATAGAGGCCCTGGTGTGCTCTCTCTATCTACCTACCTCCTCCTCTCTCTCAAGTAAATAGTCTCTAGAATGAAGAGAAAATTAATCCATATATAGATTATTATAGATTCTAGAGACTAGATGCAGAATCAAAGCACTGATAACAATAATTTTCGGAGGCCTTTTTGGCTTATAGATGGCTGTCTTCTCCCTATGTGTGTCATGTCTCCATCTTGTCATAGGACCCCAGGCATACTGGATCAGATCCCACCTTAATGACCTAATTTATCTCAATTACCTCTTTAATGGCTTTATTTCCAAATATGGTCACATACTGAGCTACTGAGAGTTAGGACTTCAACATATAAATCTTGAAGGAAGGGCAAAACTAATTCAGTCTGACAGCTTAGAAGCCCAGCACCCCGCTGGAAGAGATCATAATGAAAAGAAAGCCCTGGGCACCTGTTATGGCCAGCCCAGAGGTGTCCAGTGGATGCCACCTGTACAGACAGGAGCTGCTAGGACCCTGTCCCATTCAGGGTTCCTGGGTGGCCAGGGACATGTTTGGTTCTGCCTATTTCCAGAAAAAAAATGATTCCCAGGCTGTAGAGATGGCTTAGCTGCCTGCAAAGCCAAATCCTGGTTCGATTCTCCAGGACCCATGTAAGCCAGATGCACAAGGGGGTGCATGCATCTGGAGTTCATTTGCAGTGACAGGAGGCTCTGGGGCACCCATTCATTTTCTCTTTCTCTCTCTCTCTCCCTCTCAAATAAATAAATAAAATATTTTTTAAAATGATTCCCAACTTGGCCACTTTGAATTCAGTGCACAACCCTACATCCTTTACAAATTCCTCATGTGCTTGAAGTATTTTAGTCCTGAGGAGGTGGGGGAGGGCAGTGCCCCAGGAGGACAGTGCAACTAGAGGCCATGGACCCTGGAGGCCACCCTATATTCAGCATCGGCTGGGGCATCCAAACTCCTGCCTCCTGTCTGGCCTCTGGGAGCCTGTGCAGAGCATGTGGCAAGCACCTGATCCTTGGGTGAGATGATATCTAGCTTGTTGGAGGGGCAATCTTGGAAATGATCGGATAGTCTCTCTCTCCCTGGAAGAAGGAGAATCTGAATGTGATGGCCTCTGCTTCTAGAAGATTGAGTTTGTTTTGTCTAAAGGACTCCCTGGTGATTTGCTTCTAGTTTTGTTGTCTCAATAGCAATTTTGCATTTTCCTAGGTCTCATACCCAGAATTCTCGTCCCCATGGGGAATCGTTCAGGGACAACTTGTTCGTCACTGGATAGCAAGCTGAAAGCAGTTTTTTTGTGGGGAGGGGCAAATGTAAGAGCAACTGCGGAGCTAGGTGCTCATCAGGGAGGACAACTTAGTCTCCAAGGCCTCTGGCCTCCCTGCAAGCACTTCAGGGTACTCCCAAGAGAGGTTAACAAACAACCTTCCACGGCACACCCCAATAACCAGCCTGTTGTTTTTAATATCCTGCTGGGCACCACAGACATCTCTCTCCATTATTCCTATGTTCATGAGGACACTTCCCTAAGGGGAAAGGCAAGAATGAAGCTGGGTGATAAACATGAACCAGATGTCAGCCATCTCCCAGACACCTGAGCACTACCCAGAACCATGCATTCAGCTTCCATGATTTCTGTTCTCTGGTTCTAAAGGGCCTGCTCACCAGGGGTTATTTTCTGCTACTAAGGAATACACACATATTTCTCTCCACGCAAGACATAAATAGAACCAGGTAGATGGCTCAAGGGTGGGGTTAGGAAGTCCTTCTGTATCCCTGTCCCCATCAGGTACATCTGTAGAGAGGAAGCCAGGAACTCCATCTTAACCTGGCTGGGTCTGTACGATTTCCTTCTAGTTGTAAGAAGCTGCCAAAGTGTACTGAACAATGATTTTCCACCTAAAAACTTATTTGGATGAATTTCTGCTTACTTCTTGCTAACATAAGCATTAAGAGCTGTGTGTGAGGGCTGGAGAGATGGCTTAGGAGTTAAGCGCTTGCCTGTGAAGCCTGAGGACCCCGGTTTGAGGCTTGATTCCCCAGGACCCACATTAGCCAGGTGCACAAGGGGGCGCATGTGTCTGGAGTTCGTTTGCAGTGTCTGGAAGCCCTGGCATGCCCATTCTCTCTCTCTCTCTCTCTCTCTCTCTCTGCCTCTTTCTCTCTCTGTCAATCTCAAATAAATAAATTAAAAATGAATAAAAAAATGTTCTTAAAGAGCTGTGTGTGAAATGCTTCAGCCACCACATGTCTGCAAGTAGCTCCAGGATGGGACACTACTCATTCCCTACTTGTAAGAGCAAAGAATTATCTTCCTGTCACTGAGGCAAAATCCCTGAAGTAATTGCCTGAAAAGGAGGCTTATTTTACTCCCAGCTTCAGAGCTTTCAGTTATGGTCACTTGACCCTGTTGTTTTTGGCCTGGATGGCACAGTGTGTCATGGTGGGATCACATGGTGGATAAGCACCTCATTTCATGGCCACTGGGAAGTAGATTGAGATAGGAAGAGGATGGGATTCCAATGTGCCCTTCACTGCATGCCCCCAATGACCCAATTTCCTTTCAGTAGGTTCCATTACCTCCCAATGGCACCACAGGCTGGTGACCAAACCTTCAACACATGGTCCTTTAGGAGACGTTCAAGATCCAAATTACAACATACCCAAAGCAAGAACATGAAAATCTTCTGTATTACTTACCTGTGGCTTATAAAAATAATATTACCCACAAGCATAGTGGCTTAAAATAACAATAAAAAACATTTATTCCTTCCAGTTTCAGTGGGTCAGGACTTACTGGCCTGGGTTCTTTCATGGTGGTGCAGCAGTGTTACTGTCACCTGATAGGTGGGGCTAGAGGAAGCAATCACAACAAAGGCTATTTATATGACTGTCAAGTGCTAGTGGTCAATGGGGGACCTCAGACACCAGCAGCAGCTTCCCAGCCTTATAAATGAGCCACATGGGCTCTTCTCACACAGACTTCTCCACAGGCTCTTTGAGTATCCTCAAGTTATGGTGCCTGACTTCCCTCACGATAAACACTCCAACAGTTGTGAGGTCAAAGCAGCACTACCTACCTTCGGCTGTCACCCGTTGTCACTTCTGCTACTTTCTTACTACTTATACTGTATTTACCCTTACAGTTTCAGTTTTCATAGTTTCAGCTACCTGAAGTGAACTTTAGTCCAAAAGTAGCAAATGGAAAATTCTAGAGATTTAAATTGTATACTACTTTAAGCAGAGTAAGAAGTCTTACATCATCCCACACCACCCTTCTCCATATTGCCTGGAATATTAATCCATTTGACAGGTAGGCCCATATTTTTCACTACAGTCTTGTTGTTTGCTTAATAACTTCTGGATACCAAATTGATTATGGGGATACAGCTGTGCTTGTGAAGCAAGTAGCCCTTATTTTACTTGATGAAGTCCCCAAAGTGCCAGAGTAGCAATGCTGGAGATTTCAAATATGCCAAGGAGAAGCTATAAAGTGCTTCCATTAAAGGTCAAAGGTGAAAGGTCAAAGTGTATCATACATGTATGCCTAGGCTGTGGTCCTGGCTGAGGTTTCAGGCATTCACTGTGGGCTTACATCATAGCAGTGTGGATGGGGGATACTACTGAAGGAAATGAGTGCTCAGACAGACCCACACTCAAGGAAAAGGGAATTATGTTTCACATTCTAGGAGAGGATTGTTGAAGAATTGGTGGGCAAAATTTAACATATAAAACAAGCTATCTTTCAATTTTTTCTTCCTCAGTTTTCCATTTAAGACTGATGCAAATCTCATGCCCATGTCACTGATGGCATGATTCTTAAGATATCAGGAGGCTGGGCATGGTGGCACATGCCTTTAATCCCAGCACTTGGGAGACAGAGGTAGGAGGATCACCATGAGTTCAAGGCCACCCTGAAACTACATAGTGAATTCCAGGTCAGCCTGGGCTAGAGCGAGACCCTACCTTGAAAAACCAACTACCAACCAAACATACAAACAAAAGATATCAGGAGCCTGTATATTTGCTGCATGCATTTTCTTCTCCTTAGTGACTTCTCATGTATGAAACAGGCACACATCCTCTCTCCAGCATGCATGGGAAATTCTGGTTATGCTTAAGGGGCAGCTGGCAGAGCTAGAGGCAGTGTTCACAGTACTCAGTTTACTGGAAGCTAGATGGAGCAGGAAGGGAGAAAATCTCAGGGCTGTTGACATTTACCTCTGCAAGTGGTGTCATGAGAAGTGTGATAACTCAGAGCACAGGAATGTGCTGGGAGACCCAGATCTTGTTGCTGGTGGTTCTAAGCATCAATCAAGGGATAGGCTTGAATGAAGTGGAGAAGGTTCCATTTATCAGAACCCCCTTCAGTGACACGGCTCCATTTGTTTGGAAGAGGTTCTGGTAAGTTACATGGATGGAAAATAGGATTGACATGCTTAAAACAACCAAGGGAAATTTGTTCTGCTGGGGCAACTGGAGTGATAGAACCAGGAAGCTGGAAAGGGCTATGTTCCCTGGGATGTGCCCCATTCCCAAGTATTTCATAGGTTCCACCAACTCAAAGAATGTCAGGTGTGCATTGCTACAGGGTCCACCTTCTAGGGGAAGACAGAAACAATAACCAAGAATGCAAGAGTTCTAGTGAAAAGGGTATTGTGGGAATGGAAAGGCCAGAAATCATGGTGAGAGCTTTGGGTTTTCCTAAGCATAATATCTGTTGACATCTAACTGGATTTGTACCTAATTCTTTAAGGTGAGACACCTGGAGTACAGACAATATATGCAGTGAAAGTGTTGTGGGCTGTCATTGCTATGTGCACCCAAATAACACCCTATACAATTCTCACTCAGCATCAAGGTGAAGAAAATAGGTCAGCCTAGGGCAAGCAGGGAAGTGGATGACCAAACTGTCATTACAATGGGTTAGCCCTTATCACCTGGATCAAAACATGGAGCTCCCGTTTCAGTCCACAGGTGGATTCTGAATCCCCAGAGGGTGAGGTGTGCTTCTCTGAAAAAGCAGCTTAGCAATTCTCTCCTCTTTCTTACAGGTCCAAATTCTCTCCCCTCTCTTGCAGGTGCAAATTCTCTCCTCTCTCCTACAGGTCCAAAGTCTCTTCTCCCACAGGTTTATAATCTTATTTCTCTTGTGTTGTGTTTGCCACATAATCCTCTCATTTCTTCTGCTCTCATTCACATAATGTTTTTGAAGTTTTATCTGACACAGAAACAGAGTGGCTGGCTTTGATCAACTTTACCCATGCATCTGTCCCCAATAGTCCCTAGAAAGGGCTTTTGACTTCAGTGTGCCAGGGCCAATGTTTACTGTTGTTCTCACCTGTCTAATTGCACCATCAGATTCCAACCTAGGCAGATGCTTACTCCCTTTTGTAACATTCTTCTCTTGCCTGGCTCTTGTCTGCCTTTTCTCTTTTTCCACAGACCTTCAGATAGATCTGCTTTCTCTAGACCTCTAGAGCTGGAGGGCCCTAGGATCAGTCCTGGCACCTCCTCCTTCCTCTTACAGACCCTAAAGTCCTGTTTTATATAAAGAGCAAGGACTCCTAAGGCTTGGGAGATGGGTCATAGTATAAAGTGCTTGCCATGCATGCATGAGGACCTGAGTTCAGGCTCCCAGTACCCATGTAAAATCCAGGTGCAGCGGTGTATTCCTGTAATCCCAGCACTGAGGAAGTAGAGAAGATCCCTAAAGCTCACCAGCTAGCTAGTCTAGCCTAGTTGGTGAGGTTTAGTTTCAGTAAGAAACTTGTCTCTAAAAGTGAGTGACAGCACCCTCCAATGCTCCAGGAACATTGCAGAAGAGGTGGCAGAAAGAATATAAGAACCAAAGGATGGAGAGATGCTTTGGAACATTGTCTTCTAGGCACAAAGTGGTCATTGCCTTCATGGCCTCACAGTGGCTGATGCTCCCTACATAAGACCTTTATAATATGAGGGAAAAAAAGATGATCAAAATAGGAGAGGGACTAGTTGAAAAGAAGATGAAGTTCAGTGGAGGAGGACAGAGGAGGGGAGACAAAGGAGGGTGGTGGGAGAGGATTATGATCAGGGTGCATTGTGTACAAGCATGGAAGTTGTCAAAAAAATTAATACTGGGAGTCAGGCTGGAGAGATGGCTTAGTGGTTAAGTGCTTGCCTGTGAAGCCTAAGGACCCTGGTTCTTTTTTTTTTTTTTTAATATTTTGTTCATTTTTGTTTATTTATTTGAGGGCAACAGACAGAGAGAGAAAGAGGCAGAAAGAGAGAGAATGGGCATACTAGGGCCTCCAGCCACTGCAAACGAACTCGTGCGCCCCCTTGTGCATCTGGCTAACATGGGTCCTGGGGAATCAAGCCTTGAACTGGGGTCCTTAGGCTTCACAGGCAAGCGCTTAACCGCTAAGCCATCTCTCCAGCCCAGGACCCTGGTTCTTCGCTCGATTCCCCAAGATCCATGTCAGCCAGATGTACAAGGGGGTGCATGCATCTGGAGTTCGTTTGCAGTGGCTGGAGGCCCTGGCACACCCATTCTCTCTCTCTTTCTCTCTCTGTCGCTCTCAAATAAATAAATATAAATAAAAAATATTAAAAAAATTAATGCCGGGCATGGTGATACATGCCTTTAATCCCAGCACTCAGGAGGCAGAGGTAGGAGGATCACCATGAGTTCAAGGCCACCCTGAGACTGCATGGTGAATTCTTGGTCAGCCTGGACTAGAGTGAAACCCTACCTCGAAAAACAAAAAACAAACAAACAAAAAGTTTTAAAAGCCAGGGTGGTGGCATACACCTTTAATCTTAGCACTTGAAAGGCAGAAGTGAGAAGATTGCCATAAGTTTGAAGCCACCCTGAGACAACATAGTGAATTCTTGGTCAGCCTGAGCAAGATTCTACTTTGATAAACCAAACATAAAATAAAATTTATAAGTTTTAAAAAAGTGATAGAGGAAGACACCCAACATTGATCTCTGGCTTCCATGCACATGCACACACACATAAAAACAAGCATATACACGTGTACACACCAAATTCTATAACTTGTCTCTCTGAGAGGTATTTCCATTTAGATGTTTAATGGAAGCCCTATGTTTTCCTTTCTATGAATTTCACACTCATACCCCAATTCTGTAAATTTTGGATCCAGCCAAAAATCTATGTGCCACTATTAGTTTCTACCTCTTCCCTCTCATGCTTTATCAGATCCATCTGTAGACTGTATATTACATCATTACCCTAGACCAGGCCATCAGGATTGTCCCAGGTCACTTCCTCAGCAACCCTTTTCCTAATACCCTGACCTCAAGTGGCCTTTCTGTCACAACCAAGTACTTCTGGCTTAGGCACATCATTGTCTTTAATAATTTTTGGTATGTGAGGCAGGTCCCAGTCTAGTCCAGGGTGACCTGGGACTCAGTGTAGACCCAAGATGGCCTTAAAATCATGGTGATTCTCCTATCTCAGCCTCTCAATTGCTGGGATTAAAGTGGGCACCACCACACCAGCTTTACCTGGCTGACTTTTTCATATTTAATGTCTATTCATTATGTTTTTTTTTCCCAAATCAAATGGGTGAATCATGAGAGCAAACTGTGTGTCCATGGGGTAGGGGTGGGCCTAGCCCCCCCCAAGCTGAAAACACCACATGGCTCAGGTGGGTGCTCACAATTAAAAAAAAATCACAAAACTACAACCAAAAACAACCCCAAACCTCATCTCTCACCTTTTCTCCAGTCCTGCCAAAGGGAATGAAGAATGGTGGCCACCAAGGTGCAACATAGGTACATGCTTTTCCCAAGGCAAAGGAACCCTCAGGATCAAGCTCAGGACTTTCCTATGTCAAATATAGATCCATCCCTATACACAATTATTTTTGTTCATTTTAATTTATTTATTTGAGAGCGACAGACAGACAAAGAGGCAGAGAGAGAGAGAGAAAATTGGCACGCCAGGGCTTCCAGCCACTGCTAACGAACTCCAGATGCATGCACCCCCTTGTGCATCTGGCTAACATGGGTCCTGGGGAATCGAGCCTTGAACCAAGGTCCTTAGGTTACACAGGCAAGCGCTTAACTGCTAAGCCATCTCTCAAAAAAAAAAAAAAAAAAAAAAAAAAATATATATATATATATATATATATATATGTATGTATGTATTTTAATGGGGATGTCACTCCAGGGCATGGTTTAAAAATGTGAACCTTGGAGACACTTCTGCAACAGGATCTTGGGTAACCTCAGTGTGCCTTGGTTTCCTCATCTGCAAAGAGGAGATAAGTACTTACCCCAAAGGAGTGTGGAGAAAACTCTAAATCAAACATATGGTACACTCTGAGTAGAGTAATTGCTTATCTTTCTTCTTAGGGAAATCAAGGCTGATGATTACTTGAAAGCTTTTACCATGTCTGCCGCCACTTCTTGATCACCCCCAAATTTTGACTGTTAGGCCTGGTCCTAATCTCCAAGCAACTATAGAACTTTCTTTTACTTGGTGAATGTCCTACTGTCTTAAAAATCTGCATCCTTAGCACACCTTTAATTCCAGCATTCAGACGGCTGAGGGAGAAGGATTGCTGTGAGTTCAAAGATAGCCTGAGACTACATAGTGAATTTCAGGTCAGCCTGGAGAAGAGAAAGACTATACCCTTAGCTGAGCATGGTGGTACATGCCTTTAATCTCAGCACTCAGGAAGCAGAGGTAGGAGGATCACTGGAAATTCAAGGCCAGCCTGGAACTACAGAGCTGGGTTAGAGTGAGACCCTACCTCAAAAAAAAAACAAGAAAATCTGCATCCCTCTAGCTCACCAGGTACCATATAAAACCAAACCACATCCTGAAACATAGAAAATATCGACATCTATTTGAATAAAACTGAATCACAAATCTCTTTGATTGTAGGTGAAATTTACTGCCTCAAAATGGTTTATATGAAATACTCTAGTAATTGGAGAATGATGGTTTGGTGTAATCATAGCCAATTTGATGTTTTTCTAGTTAAAACTATTCGTACCTAAGTGTTGGGGCAAAGCCAGATGGCTGGAGTTCTTGTGTAGAGTATATTCATCATGGAATTTAGGCTTGATGTTCTTTAAGAGAATGTAATGAATAAATCAATTTGGCTAGGGAAAAGAACTGTCACAGAATTTTTTTTTTCGATAAAGGTAGACTCAATAAAACTGTGTAATACTAACAGCTAGAAAAATAATAATTTTTTTTTGAGGTAGTGTCTTACTCTAGCTCAGGCTGACCTTGAATTCACTATGTAGTCTCTGGGTGGCCTCAAACTCATGGCGATCCTCTTACCTCTGCTTCTAGAGTGCTGGGATTAAAGGCATGCACCACCATGTCTGGCCCGAAAAATAATTTTTATGAAGATAAAAGTACAATCAAAGTGACAGCCCCTTAGAACACATAAAATAAAAGTACAATATATTATGACATCATACTGATTCTGATTTGAGCTGAACAAATTCCCATGGAGACTTGTGTGTTCAAAGGAACAAATTGGAATTAAAAAATAAATAAGAGAGGGCTGGAGAGGTGGCTTAGCCGTTAAACGCTTGCCCGTGAAGCCTAAGGACCCCGGTTCGAGGCTCGATTCTCCAGGACCCACGTTAGCCAGATGCACAAGGGGGCGCACGCGTCTGGAGTTCGTCTGCAGTGGCTGGAGGCCCTGGCGCGCCCATTCTCTCTCTCTCTCTATCTGCCTCTTTCTCTCTCTGTCACTCTCAAATAAATAAATAAAAATGAACAAAAAAATTTTTAAAAAATAAACAAATAAATAAGAGGGCTGGAGAGATGGCTTAGCGGTTAAGCGCTCACCTGCAAAGCCTAAGGACCCCGGTTAGAGGCTCAAGGCTCTATTCCCCAGGACCCACGTTAGCCAGATGCACAAGGGGGCACACACATCTGCAGTTCGTTTGCAGTGGCTGGAGGCCCTGGTGTGCCCATTCTCTCTCTCTCTCTCTCTCTCTCTCTCTCTCTCTCACTCTTTTTCTCTCTGCCGCTCTCAAATAAATAAAAATAAACAACATTTTTTTTAAAAAAAATAGAGACATGGGCTAGAGGGATAGCTTAGTGGTTAAAGTGTTTGCCTGCAGAGCCAAAGGACCTTGGTTCAATTCCCCAGGACCCACGTAAGCCAAATGCACAAGGTGGTCCATGCGTTTGGAGTTTGTTTGCAGTGGCTAGAGCCCCTGGTGCACCCATTCTCTCTCTCTCTCTCTCTCTCTCTCTCTCTCTCTCTCTCTCTCTCTCTCTGCCTCTTTTCCTCTCTCAAATAAATAAATAAATAGAGACATTGTACAGCAATTCTCAATTCCAAATATCTGCCTCTGCCTGATTTCTCCACATTCTATATTCCTGGGCAATGTACCAGTAACCTAATTGTCAATATATATGTGCAGGTTAGATGAATCAGATGCTGAAAAGATAACTTTTAAGAAATTTTATATATTTTTACTATACCACATAGATCAAGAAGAAAAAAAATCTACATTATCTTCTTCCAAAAATAAACACCAAAGTTTTTGTTTGAGGGGGTACCAAAACCCTAAGAGTCAAATTCCCAACCCAACCCATCTGGGATTTTCAATGAGTTATGAAAGGAAACTCAATCTGTGGCCTTTGATTCAGTGCTGGAGGATGTTTCTTGACTAAAAAAAACATTTGCACCCATAACAGAGGCATGTTTGAAACCTTTTATTAAACAGGCAATGCATTGTGCAGTGGTTCAGGACACAGATGCCTAGTGGAAAAGTTTAAAAACTATTTTTGGAAACAGTCTATGAATTGACAACCCTACTACGTTCCTTCCTCTCCTCAGAGGCTATCTTCAGGAAATCCGATTGTTTTAATAGCTGCTCTTGGAAACGGCGTCCCTGTTTTACCATAAATGTCATGCCTAGTGTAAACACGAGAGGAAAGGGCTGCGCAGGAGACTGGCCAGGCTGAGCGGCACACCCCCGGCTCCCGGCTTCCGGTCAGCGCCCGCGGCTTCCACCCAGGCATTCCCGCGCCCGCCTTCTCATCTCCGCTTGCGGCCCTGGGTTGAGGCCCTTAGCCACGGCACTGTCAAAGGCTCACATTCATACCTCGGCGGCACGAACCGTTCCTGGACGTTTTCAGCGTTCTTGCTCGGCCTCTCTTGCCCAGGCTGTCGGCTCTGTTTGTTCCTTTTTTTCTTTTTTTTTTTTTTAAATTTTTTTTGCCCGGTTCCTTCCTCTGCCTGCTGCTCATCACAACTGCACGATAAATCAATCTTATGTTTCACAGTCTGTTTGCCATGATTTATTGGCAGTTTTAAACTAAGTGGCCCATCAACACAGTGGACATTCTTTGTCAGCATGCTGCCAATCTATTTTATGATTTGGGGCATATCACTCCAAGCTTGAGATTTCTTTCTGGCAAGTTCCATCCAGGATGGCTGATCTGTACTGGCATAACTGGCTCTCTTCAGCTGATGCAACTCCTTCTCGGTCATCACCGCAGCCTGAGCTGCTGGAAAGGAGAAAGGAAACATGAGACAGGAGTGTGGATTTTCACATAAGCTTCTTACATTTCTTTAAGTTTGTGTGAAGGCCCTAACTGTGTTTCAGAACATAAAATTCATTAATATGTAAATGTGTAAAGAAGACTTAGGTATAGAGTATGGAATTTGTACAATTAAAAAAAACAAAAAGCTTAATAGCAGGCTTAAAGAGTTCCAGTACTGCAGTGAGGTGAGCAATGTTCAGGGTGAAACTGCAGGACCTGCAGAGGTGGGGTGGGCACATGGAAATAGCAGCTCCACAACTGTCCACTTGAAAAACGAGTAAGAAAGTAGTTTCTTGTGAGTCAACTTCTTCTTTCAACTACACTGAAAAATAAATAAAATTCAGGAAATACTGGGGCTGAGGGTGCAGTTCAGTGGCAGAGCATGAGCTTATCATATATGAGGCCCTGGGTTCAATCCCTAGCACTATAAAAAGATTAATGATTCATACAACCAGAGGTGATCTCAGAAACAGTATGTTCAAAGAAGGTGGCTACAAGAGGACACATATTTTATGATTCCAGCTCCAAACTACTGAGACAGAAAGTAGATTCGTGTTTACCTAGAGCTAGAGGGGATGGCATGTGGCAACTGTGCATGATGTTTCTTTTGATGAGGGAAAAGTTTTATAGTTGGGTTGTTATCAAGGTTACACAGCTTTGCAGATATATAACCTCTGTAAAGACACACCTACTGAAGTGCATATTGTGGTATGTAAACATAAAAGCTGTGTAGGAAAAGCAACATGACAAAACAAATCCAACTGCACCACGACTCCACAGTATTTGGCAATACCTGCTGATCTCATACCTAGGTTCTGATGGGACAGTGAGATTCCTCTCTGCAGCCCCTCCTTGAGGCTGAGTTTTGCCCCCTGCCTCTGGCTCACAGCAGGCTTAGCAGGGGTCATCAGGAAAGACTTGCTGCGGACAAAGTCAGCCTGCTTCATGGGCTCCTATGGGGACACAAGAAAGACACACACTGTCTAGCTATATGGACACAGAATGGCAAATACACCCAAAATGAATGAGCCAGAGGTATTTTTCTCAAGATGAATCGTGCTGCTGCCACTTCCTGGAGAGGTTTCTATGTGCTAGCTTGTTAAGTCCAAAGTCAAAACACCAGAGCATAGATTAGCACCTGCCTCATGTGCCCACATGCTCATGGTGGCTTTGTCCCTGTCCCTACAATGCAGCCTGGGTGCAAAATGGTGGATGGCAGAGATTCCATATGAAAGTCAAAGTGAATTTGGTTTAGAAATAGTTTTGTGGCTTCTGTGACCCGTGATATGCTGACACGTACTGAAATTGGTAACCTTTATTTTTAAAACTCCCTAGGTCTGTACTGCAGCACATACATCTCAGCTCTGGGTACCAGTAAGTTTAGGGTTAGAAGCAGGTTTACCACCGGTGCAGACTCCCTTACCCACACAGCTGACATGCTATGGAGGTATCACAGGGGCTACTGGTGAATTGAAGAACTGTGAATCTTCCCTTGCTCCTAGGCATAGCTGTTTAGGTTAGTGAAAGCTGTTTGCAGTTGAGTGTAAAATGAAACCCCAAGTTGTGAGTGTAGAGCCCCAGATGGGCAGACTGCCATCGAGGTAGCAGAATCTAGGCCCATTCATCACTGCACAATGAGCAGAGGTGGAGCTGCTGACTGTCACTGGGTCTAAGCTGAGGAGTTCTTTTAATCTCCTTCCATTTTCCAGATGCTGAGCTGCGTTGCCTAGGAGGCCAGCAGTAACTCACAGACTCCTCTGCTTGCTTTCCTAACATCCCTGCACAGGCACAGCAAGCAGGCTAGCTGCTTTGGATGCTGACATCTAACATATCATCGAATTTGCTTTACTGATCCTCAAACATATTAGTTAAGTCATCATAGGTACAGACCTCTCGCCTCAGCCCCAGCCTGCTGCTGTTCCCTTCCAAACCCACAGTCAGGAAGTGTTTACTCTCAGCACCTGGACTCTCTCAGGTGCCTTGGCGGGCTTTCCTGTTTCTGTCTTCAGGATCCGTGACACAGGCTTGTCTTCCTGGTTGGGCGGCTGGTCTGGGACCTCTCGTTGTTTCTGTCGAGCAGTGGTGATCCAGGATGGGGTGGGCTTCCCATCAGCACCAGAACCTGCTGCAGCAGGAGGCAGACCCTTTTCTAGGGGTAAAGGCACAAGGTTAGCCAAGATCATCCCTCCCCTCTTCAGTCTTACCTCCATGTGTCCCCCACACAGGAGGAACACTGTACTGCTTTGGTTTGAGCCACAAGAAATTAAATACAACTGCCCTCAAATGCATTTTAAAGCTCATTTCCCCCAGGGGGATCATTTTCAGGAGATAAAAAATATGTTCATAGGTAAGATTTCGCTAATAAAATCTTTTCATTTGGGATCTGATTTCCCTGAGTCCTGATGTGCTCACTGTCGTAGCTAAACTATTGTTCTAATAAAGGTAAGCATAGCCTTCCCTTTGTGAAGAGTGACACCATTTCTAATGCCATCTCATGTTTGTTCCTTATCCAAAGACCTGTCATTGCCTAGCATGGGAAAGTGCTCCGTAGCTGCATGTTTAACAGGCTGTATTTTCATTGCTTGCTCTCCAGTCTCCACAACCTCTCTCTCTTGCTCACTCGCTCGTTTTGTGTTTTCTTAAAAGGGTCCTTTCTATTCCTCCTTCCAATATTTCTTTAGTGACCAGCACTCTCTTCTCTGTGTCTCACCCATCCATGTGTGCTGGTCGGGGTGGCTGCCTCACTACATTTGCATATTGGAGACAGATGGGAATTTCATTCTGGATTTGAACTCATTCATTCCATTAATAACATCTCCAGAACAATTAAATAAGAGTAAATGCAAAGGGAAAGAAAAATTTCATTCCTAGTTTATTTTTTAAATATTTATTCATTCATTTATTTATTTTTTTATATGCGTGTGTGTATGGGCAGCAAACTGTGAATGGTTTTCTGTAAGTGCTGGGGAATTGAACCTGGGACTTGCAAGAAAATGCCTTTAACTGAACCCTCTCCCTAGCCCTGCATTCATAGTTTTAAATCAGAGGCAGAGCAGTAGCTTGGTAAGCCTGAGGGCAGCAGCATCAGTATTAGGTACCTGTGGTGGTTTGAATAGATGACCCCCAATATTTTTTATTGTTAACAGTTTGCATCTGTAGCCACCTGGCTGGAGGCAGTGTCACTGGGTGGATCTTAAGGTGTGGTGGTGGGTTTCAGATTTCAATCTAAAGATATGCAAAGTGTGCCTAGCTGGAGTTCCTGAAGTATGCTGTGTGGCTTTTTCGCTTGTGCTTCTCTCTCTCTCTGCTTGGTTCTGTGAAAGCAGGTCAGCTTCTTCTGCCATTATGGAACTTCCCCTGTATCTGTAAGCTTCAATAAATATCCCTTCCTCCATAACTGTGCCTGGTCTGAAAGTTCATCTCGGTGAACCTGAAGCTGTCTGCCACAGTACCTGTAGTCCAGTCACCTCAAGGACACAAAATATAGTCCTGGCAAATTCTTTATACCATACACTTGGGATCATTCCATTTAAACTAAAAGAAATATTTTAAATATGGACAGAAAAGGTTATATGGTACTGCCTGCTAGCACTCAGGATTGGGGTGAGAGGAGGCCCTGGGGGAAAGCTGAGACCATGATACTGGACAAGGATGGGGCCTGTGGACCAGTCCTATGGCTGACACCTCAAAGAGTCTATGGCAACTTATATTTTCTAAGTTTTTGCATATGAACTGCAGACTGATGCACAATGCAACTATGCTGAGCTAGGCAAGACGTAATTTTTTTTCTGATACTGAGAGTATGCTGGTAAAATTTCATTCCAAGTACAGAGGGGTCACCTGCTGAGCTGTTTTGTCTGTGGGTGGCAATGTTTCTGACTATACTGAGTATGTGTGCATGTCTATGAAGACCCACAGGTATATGTAAGCCCTGTAGCTGCTGGAGCTAGTGTGGGACAGGTGACTTGCAATGACAGTGCCACCCAGCAATGAGCTGGATATTTGGCCCCAACCTTTCATGGGCTGCTTCTTTCCTCTTGGTTTCTGTGTTTCCCCCATGCCAGAGGTTTTCCAGTGCTGATCCTCACAGAAGTCACACCTGTCCCATGTCATCAATCCCAGGATAACACAGACATGGTGCCAGTTCCAAGCAAGTTCTGGACAAACACTTCTTTGTTTACTTCTTCTTGCCTCAATATACAATATGCTTTGCTCTCCTGTGGATTCAGCTAAAGGCCGCTGACATCTCAGTTTCTCCTCCCTGAATGACAAGAGGCTTAGGTGCTTGGATCAAACTGGGGATGAACAAGCCCAAGTCCCTATCAGTGTGATCCCTCTGCCGAGGGTCTGGCGAGAAGCAAAGGCTGCAGTCCAGTCTGCCTGGGAACACACACAGACTAACACTTCCAGAAGGCAAGTGCAGGAGGCACAGTCACAAAAGTCACCACAAAGAATCATAGGAAAATAACTTCTCATCAGAGAAAAATTTTTTAAAATTTTTATTTAAGGATCGAATTCCATAAAAGCATCAGGTGATGTTTCTTCTCCCAACGCCTTCCTTCTCCTTAACCTCTGACACTACCTGGAGATTTAAGCACTGATCTCTAAGACATTCTATCCTCAGGGCTGGGTTCAGTGGGCTGAGGTAATAAGAAATGCTTTCTCTCTTTGGTCAGGGCAATAGAGCAGCTAATGACTCACCCTGGGGCCCACGGGCCTAGTTTTAAGCCTCAGGCTGGCAATAGGCTGCTGGGCAAATTCAAGGACCCCTGCTGAGACTCAGTATTAGTGTAAAATCCACACCTCCCAGGGTGGTTGTAAAGACTCCCAGAGACAACTTGCTGTCTACACTTCCCAGATGGTGGCATGGTGGCGAAGAGTCACGGAACCAAACCTCCATTATATTTGTAGGGATGTTCAACCACCCTTCAGGAAACAGAAGCATTTTGTCACTTTGTTTTGACTCACTTTTTGGTTATGGTTAATCCCCACCCCTTTCCCTGGTTTTGGTGTTTATTAAAATGCCCAACTCTGAGCCCAGAGGCAATGGGTCTGCATGTGCACGTGTAGTACGTGTGGTGTCTGGCATATGCATATATGTGTGCAGAGAAGAACATCAGGTGTTCTCTATCTCTCATCTGTCTTAGCTTTGGGGTCTCTCTCAACTCAGAGCCACAGTTTTTGTGAGCCTCGGGGATTCTGTGGTCTCCACTCCCCACAGCACTGGGGTTTTAGGCATGTGTTCCCACACCCAGTTGTTTGGAAGTGTCAGGGAATCAATCTGGGTATTCTCTCAGGCCCTCTCACTGCCTCTTGCTTGCAGCAAATGCTCTGAACCTCTGAGCATCTTCCTAGCCCTGGGAAGAGCCTCTTGTGGGAATACGAACAAAGGGAACTATTTGAAAGTAATTGGGAGCTACAGTAGAAGAATGAGAGAAAGTAGGAAAACCACTGTTCTGCATAGCAACCTCTCTCCATAACTTGAAGAGTACACAAATGCCTCACCTGGGATTCCTGGTCCCCCTCCTCATAACAACCTCCAGCAACAGCTGGAATTCCAAGAGAACTGCATCCTAATGGACATGTTTTTGATATACTCATGCCCACCTACAGAATGGCTAACAATAGTTACTCAGCCTTAACAGTGGATTGACATCTAGAATTCTGTTATATTCTTTTTTGTTGTTGTTGATTTTCGAGGTAGGGTCTCACTCTAGCCCATGCTCACTTGGCACTCACTCTGCAGTTCCAGGCTCCTCTCAAACTTACAACAATCCTCCTTCCTTTGCCTTCCAAGTGCTGGGATTAAAGGTGTGCACCACCATGCTTGGCTCAATTCTGCGTTGTATTCTGTCCTGTGCACTGGAGAATGTTCACCTTCTTTTTTACCTCATGCCACACCCAGACAATCAAATCCAGACCCTGCCAAATGTCCACAGACAGACAAAACTGTCCATAGTTGAGAACCATGGTCACATGGCTCAACAGTGCAGAGCATGGGCCACCTGAGTCCACTGACATGGCCTCAAACTCCCTGCCTGACTGGAGGGATTCTCAATTCCAGTTACACAGTATAACCATCTGGGAGTCAGGCATGGTGGCACACGTCTGTAATCCTAGCTACTTGGGAGGCTGAAGCAAGAGGATTGCACGTACACTAGCTATGTGCCCTTTGGCAAGTTCTTTGATCTACGCTTCAGATTTCTAGATATAGATAGATAGATAGATAGATAGATAGATAGATAGATAGATGGTATGTGTCCTAAATATAGGATAATTATTGTAAATTCTGAGTGAGCAATACATCAGCTACTTATTGAGTATGAATAAGTAGCATGCAAATCTGTTATGGTCTCTGGCCTTGGGAAGCTGAGATAGGGAGGTGGCAGGTATTTGAAGTATGTATAGTATCATAGTGCTTGGACACCAAAGACATTTTTGGGAGGGGTATAATAGGGACAGCCCTGAAACAGCACATTATTTACATCAACACTGTCCAATAGGACTTTCTATAACAACAGAAATGTCCTCTGTGATGTCAACTAATCACATATGGTTGGCGAAAATGAGGAACTGAAGGCTTAATTTCACTCAGTTTAAATATACATT
This sequence comes from Jaculus jaculus, assembly GCF_020740685.1. Lineage (NCBI taxonomy): Eukaryota > Metazoa > Chordata > Mammalia > Rodentia > Dipodidae > Jaculus > Jaculus jaculus. The sequence continues at coordinate 119,307,768 of NC_059105.1, forward strand.
AAAAGCCACCTGCAGCCATTGGCTCCATGTTAAAGGGCACACGCCTGCATCCTGCCACTCAAAGCATGGTCCCTGGACTGGCAGTGCTCTCATGGTCCAGATCTACTGACCAGATTCTTAAGTACTCTGGGAAATGCTGCCTGACAACAGGGATTCTCAATGCTGGCTATACATTAAGATACCTAGGGAGCTTGGCAGTATGGAATATGCCTATAATATCAGCTACTTACAGGGCTGAAGCAGGAGGCTCAAAAGTTCAAGGATAGTATGGGCTACATAATATGTTCAAAGCCAGTATGGGCAACTCCAAATAAAGTAAAAATAAAAAACAAGACCAAAAATATTCTAAGTACCTGAGGAGCCTATAACATACCCATCACTCTGTACTAGCATGGAGCAATCAGTCTGAGGTGGGTTCCCAGAGACTCCGACTTGCAGCCAGTGCCTTGCTGCTCTATGTTCCCTTCACTGGGAAGGGACAACCCACAGTGTCGCCTTTCTGGCTAATGCAAAGTGTCAGGTTGTCCAGATGGCCTGAGAATTGGGATGGCTTCCTGACCCCTGTCTATAGGTTCTGTTGTCTCCTACTGTAAACCAGCTGATGCCTCCTGCCTACATGTAGCCCTGAGGACATCAATCCCAGGCCTGCCTCTAGCCTTACTTCTGTGTCCTCAGCCCTGCTCAGAAGGTTCTGGGATGCTTACCTACTTGCCATGAAGACCTCAGTATCTCTTCCTCAAAGTTACTTCTCTTCTGAGCATAAGAAAGCATAGCCAGCATCCCACCTCCAACAGGGTCAATGACCACATTAGAGCAAATGATGGTCATCCCTCTGAAGTGGTACCAGTGTAGGCAGCAAACAGTGGGTGATACTACTCCTTGATCCCCATAAGAGTGGGCTGCATCCACAGCTTTCAGAGACAGCAAAACACCACTCCCCAATTATCTCCCCTGGCTCTTCTGCCCCACTGGAAGATGCTCAGTACTTTCCTAATCCTTCTCAGGTCCCATTAGTAATTGTGGTCACTTTGGCCATGACAGTGTCTGAGCTGAGTCGAGTCTCCTAAAGACAGGCTGTGTGAGCTGGCAAGGCTCCTTTCTCAAAGGCTGAGGGTCTATGAAGGGTCAGTAGGTGGGAGATATGCAGGGCTGTCCTTTGATGGACACAGTAGGTTTGTCCTGTCTGAGCTTGACAGATACCCAGAAAACACTCTGGAAGACTCCTGTCGGCTGTTGGGCCTCTCTGACTATGGCTGCTCCCTAGTGTTCCCTTGTTCTCTTGGTGGCCCATTGGACAGGGCTCTGGAGGCAGAGGCAGGTCACAGAGAAGCCTGCTTTGTTCAGTAGCCCCAGGAAGCTGAATCTAGCACCAGTCCTCCCAAATCCTCAACTGTAGGAAATATGTGCCTAGCTTCTCAAGAAGCTTCATGGGTGTCCCCATAGATTCAATAGTATGGTAGGGGCTCCAGTCCCAGTCCCTGAGCTAGGGCTCACAGAGCTGTGGCTCTCCATAGAAAGTCCTTTAAGTCATCTCCACTTCCTCCCCTGAATATGGGCTGGCGAGTGAGTCCTGACCCACCAAATCCTGTTACACATTCTGCTGTCCTCCATCTGTAGGGGCACTTCAACCTAACCCAGGGCTGGGAGAATGCGAGTCACTGTTCTATGTCACTGCCACGAGGAAGCTACAGTGTGCCCTTAGGAAAGTATCTCTGCACTGTGAAATGGTGTCATATGTTTGCTGCCCTGCGCACCATATTACTAATAACCTCATTTTACACAGGAGTAAATTCAGAGATTAAGAAACAACTGGCTGGGGAAGCCCTGGCCAAGAGAGGTGTAGCTAGAGTAAAATCTCCAAATTACTACTTCAAAGTTCCCCATCCTTCACCTGGGGACACGAGAGAGAGAGAGAGGGGGGGGGGAGGGAGAGAGAGAGAGAGAGAGAGATGGAGGGAGGGAGGGAGGGAGGGAGGGAGGGAGATTGAGACTGACTGAGGATCAGCCTGTGAGGGCAGAGCATGCCCACCCCCTTATGTCCTTAGAGAACTGAATTCCAGACCAGAGTGAAGTGTGCTCCATGTGGCTGAGGTGAGACTGGGACCCTGAGCAAGTGACAAATGAACTTAGAATACAGAATTGTTGACTGTCCAGAACCCAAAGGGCCTTAAGTGTCTTACCCAGGAGTTTTAACTTTACTCCCCATGTGATAGGAAGGCATGGAGACTTTTTCTATGGTTAGACCGTGTGGGAGAAGAGTGTTGGAGGGGAAAGCGCTGGTGTGGAGACTGCTAGGAGGGTCAGAACTAGCTGACCGTGCTAGGCAACATGACCAATATTTTTCTTCCACTAGATCAGGTGTGGCAGGGTGGGCACAGACCGACCATCCTTACTCCCTCACCCAGAGGGTGGGGAAACAGTCTCCACTGGGCTGGAAGAAGCACAGGCCCGTTACTTTTATGGAGGATAACCTGAAGTTACCTAGTAAAGCTGCACACAACTTGTGAGCAGAGTCCACTTTGACGAAGTTAACCTGCAGAGCACAGTGACCAAGAGGACTCAAAACAAGCTCAGTCTCACTCAGCAGGGGCAGGGCTCGGTACAATACTGAGCATTGCTTAGAAAGTGTGAGCATGAACCCCACCGGATGTGTTTTAATGACGGAAACAAAGCACTCCTGAGCCTATGCTGGAATGTCATGGCCATGACTGCAACGTGCACAGACTCAAGTTCAGATGAGTCTCTGTATGGTGATGCACATTACAGAGGTTCAGAAAGGGCTAGAGATGAAGCTGCTCTCTTTTTCTTGGGTGTTTAAAAATAATTTTAAGCCAGGCGTGGTGATGCATGCCTTTAATCCCAGCACTCAGGCCAGCCTGGGACTACAGAGTCAGCCAGGTAAGCCTGGGCTAGAGTGAGACCCTACTTCAGAAAAACAAAAACAAAACTCCAAAATTATTTTAAAAATTGACACAGTAAAAATCACCCTCACTGTTGTTAAATTCTGAGTTTTAACACATGTATAGATTCTTTTAGAATTTTTTTTATTTATTTGAGAGAGGCAGATAGAGAATTAAGTATGGTGCCACTTTGTGCATCTGGCTTTATGTGGGTATTAGGGAACTGAATGCAGGCCATCAGGCTTTGCAAGCGTCTTTAACCACTGACCTACCTCTCCAGCCCACACGTACAAATTCTTTTATTTTTCTTTTGGTTTTTTTTTTTTTTTTATTTGAGAGCGACAGACACAGAGAGAAAGACAGAGGAAGAGAGAGAGAATGGGCGCGCCAGGGCTTCCAGCATCTGCAAACGAACTCCAGACGCGTGCGCCCCCTTGTGCATCTGGCTAACGTGGGACCTGGGGAACCGAGCCTTGAACCGGGGTCCTTAGGCTTCACAGGCAAGTGCTTAACCGCTACGCCATCTCTCCAGCCCTTCTTTTGGTTTTTTGAGGTAGGGTCTCACTCTAGATCAGGCTGACCTGGAATTCACTGTGTAGTCTCAGGGTGGCCTCGAACTCATGGTGATCCTCCTACCTCTGCCTCCCAAGTGTTATGATTAAAGGTGTGTGTCACCACGCCTGGCTTACAAATTCCTATAGTAATTTACAACAGCTGTCACAAGAGAATATAGAATATAGGATAGGGGCAGAGGAGGTGTCTTGGTGGGGCCATGCAAGCATAAGGACCTGAATTTTTTTAGTACCAATGTAAAAGCTGGTATAGTGGCCCATGCCTATAACCCCAATACTAGGGAGGCAGAGACAGGAGGATCCCTGGGGCTTGCTGGCCAGCTAGTCTGGCTGAATGAGTGAGCTCCAGGTTCAGTGAGAGACCCTATCTCCAAAAGTAAGGTGGAGAGCAACTGAGCTTTCTCTCAATGTCGACCTCTCATCTCCTATGTGCATGTGCATGCACACACACGTGTATATGTACCTGCACACATATGCATGCCCACACATACACAAACACACATTTGCCTGTATATACACAAAGGAATAGAGTAAAATTTATTTTTTTAAATAATATAAATAAATTCAACATGCTCAAGAATTCCCTTATTTTACCTTAATAGGCAAATCCTTCTATCCTTGGCAACTATGGACCTGACCTCCAATCTATATTTTTGCCTCTTCCAGATTTTATACAAATGGAGGTTTTTTTGAGGGGGGTTGAGGTAGGGTGTCATTCTAGATTAGGCTGACCAGAAACTCACTATGTAGTCTCAGGATAGCCTTGAACTCATGGCGATCCTCTTACCTCTGTATCCCAAGTGCTGGGATTAAAGGCATGTGCCACCACGCCCGGTTAAATGGAGTAAATTTTAAGATGGATTCTATCCACTGCACATATGCATATTCCTCAGAACTGTGTGTGTCAAGAGTTCATATCTTTTTCTTGCTGGATACTATTCCACTGCATGGCTGCATTACTGTTTATGCACTTACCAGCTGAAGAACATTTACATAGTTTCTAGCTTTTAGTGATTACAGAATAATGTCACCATTAACACGTATATATGGCTTTTGTGTGACTCTAAGGTCTCCTTTAAGACAGTGTTGCTAAGTTGCTGAGGCTGGCTTCAAATTCATCATTCACCTGACTCAGCCTCCCAAACAGCCAGAATTTCAGGCATGTGCCACCATGCTTGGCTACAAGTGAACTTTTCCTATATGCTTTCTGTGCTTTATAATTTTTCCATACAAGACCTGACCTCTTTTTTTTTTTTAAAAAAAGAATATTTATTTAATTTGTGAGGGGAGAGAGAAAAAGAAAGAGAGAATAAGAGAGAATGGGCATGCCAGGATCTTTTGCTGCGGCAAGCTAACTCTAGATGTATATGTCACTTTGCATCTCTGGCTTTACATGGTAATGGGGAATCAAATCCAGGCTGGCAGGCTTTGCAAGCAAGCACCTTTAACCACTGAGGCATCTCCCAAGTCCATATCCTCCCTCTTTTGTAATTCTTCTGAACTTGTGTGCTTCCTAGCCTGTAGACCACTCCAGGGATTGAGTGGTCCAGAAGAGGATGCATAATGTGTTGCAAAATAAACAAGCCAGCTTTGGGGGCCATTTGCTTCTAGTGGTAGATCAACACTTTGTAGGCGGTGTCTACAAACAGGTCTCCTCTGTGATGTGGAGCATAAGCAGTGCACACTAGTGGTAGCCACTTCTGTGATACCCAGGCCCTCTGGCAAACTGGCCTCATGTGTTTATTACAGCAATTACTGCATCCTTCCCCCCTCCCTGCAATGAAAGCTTTCTCCATTCCTTCAAAGCAGGCCGACAGAGACTGTAGAAGGACGAGGAAGCAGGCATGCTGTGATGACAGAGCAGCTGGAGTCTACAGCAGAGCGAAGAATGTGTACCCATCTGGGATGCTTCAATAACCTAACTTTATGGTGCATGCCCTGGAGAGGGGACAGAGATGGAAGCACATCTGGGAACTCTAGGAAATGTACCTGCCACCACAAGACAATAAACAGTAAGAATGAATTCCTTCTGGAGAACAGATGTACATTGTTATTACAACTTTCATTATCTATATGTTTTGTATGAATCAAATTGCCTCCAGCTGCTATAATTTGGGAGCTGTGAGGATAGGAGAAGTAAGACTAATGAATTAAACCACAATCAGATATTGTGGGGGGAAGCAGTGGGGACTGCCTCACAGATCAGACTCTGCTCTGATCTGTCCGCAGAGGCAGCCAGAAGACCCCAAAGTAGGAGGTGGGGTAGGAGGAGACTAGGCAGCACCTGTGATTCTGGCACCTGTCTTCCAAATAACACCATCAGAAAAGGTGCATTCCTAAGAGAATGTAGGGAACTCCTCTCCCCCTCTCTTTGCATTAAAAAAAATCATTACCTGTGCCCGTAAGAGTAACCCAAAACAATGCTTTTTCTTTGGAGTTCATCAGAGTGTTATTTCTGTGGCTGACAGAAAGTCAATACAGACAGATGGGCAAGATAGTTTTCTTCTAGTACTTACCCAGATCCCTTAATAAATAAATACTGCCATCACATTTTTTTTTTTTGAGGCAGAATATCACTCTAGCCCAGGCTGGCCTCAAACTCATGGTGATCCTCCTATTTCAGCTTCCCAGTGTATCACATCTTTTTTAAAAAATTATTTTTAAAAATTTTTATTAACATTTTCCATGATTATAAAAAATATCCCATGGTAATACCCTTCCTCCCCTCCCCCATGTATCACATCTTTTTATAAGGCAAAGTGAAAAACAAAACAACTAGGTATATACTATCTTGGGCTTTAAAAAAAAAGACTGGGTCCATTATTTAGCCTAGGCTGGGTTCCAACTCACAATCCTGATTCCACCCATCCTGGGCATTTTATAGTGAGGTAATTAGGGGGCCAAATACCATACCATCACCCCTGAAGCTTCTTTTCTAGCTCTGTGACCCTGAGTATACTGTTTTTAAGCTCTGCTGATTCAGTAGGCTCTTAAGACATCTTCAGTTCCAGGCCATGAAGGGTAGATGATACTGATGTCAGAGTTTCCTCTGCACAGGACAATCTACCTTCCCATTGAAATGACTTTCTGAATCACTCTACAGCCACTTCAATAATGTGCTGGAAATCTGCAGAGTGATCATCAGCTAGGACTTAGAACTTCCCAAAGCTCCCTCACTGATTATTCTAATGCAGTGGTAGCCACTGCAGCAAAAATTCATGACTGAGGGCTGGAGAGATGGCTTAGCGGTTAAGCGCTCGCCTGTGAAGCCTAAGGACCCCGGTTCGAGGCTCGGTTCCCCAGGTCCCACGTTAGCCAGATGCACAAGGGGGCGCACGCGTCTGGAGTTCGTTTGCAGAGGCTGGAAGCCCTGGCGCGCCCATTCTCTCTCTCTCCCTCTATCTGTCTTTCTCTCTATGTCTGTCGCTCTCAAATAAATAAATAAATAATGAACCAAAAAAATTAAAAAAAAAAAATTCATGACTGAGCCATGGGGCTCAGGAACCAGAAAGGCCACTCCTGCAGGCTCCTCAGAGCTGCCTGACTCCTTGGCACCACCTTAGGAGCTCAACATGTCTGTCTTATTCACCGCATGTTTGCAGGCTTCCATGTGCTGTCAGAAAAGAACAGAGTCTTTGGACCTGTGTTTATGGTGCTTCCTCTGAATGCATATTTCTTCTTGTGTGTGAACCTTCCTTTCAGGGTAAAGAGGTCCTCAAGACAGCCACCAAGTTTGTGCTCCTTTCCGTGTCATCTTAAAGACAGGTGTTATTAAAGGTTTTTTTTTGTTTTTGTTTTTTTTGAGGCAGGGTCTCACTCTAGCAGAGGCTAACCTGAAACTCACTCTGTAGCTCTAGGCTGATCTCAAACTCACAATGATCCTCCTACCTAAGCCTTAGTGCTGCGACCAAAGGTGTGTGCCACAATGCCTGGTATGGTAGTTTGAATGTAATAGAGTGAATAGATAGCCCCATAGACTCAGGTGTTTATTTAAAATTGAGCTTGCAACTTTAGCCCCTAGCAGGCAGATCCCTGCTAGAGGGGGCATATCACTGGGGGGCAAATCCTGGGGTCCAGCGGTATGGCATGTTTGGAGGCAGATCTGAATTCTAGTCCAAAAGTATGGAGAGTACAGTTTGAATTCTGGTGGTTTGTACTTGCTGGTGTTGGTGTTTGCTTGCTGTAGTTGTTTCTCTCTGTTTGGATGTATGGAAGTAAACAGCTTCTTCCACCATTAATGGAAATTTCCCTGGATTTTGAAAGCCTGAAATAAACCCCTTTCTCCCATAATCTGTGTCTGTTTGGATGTTAGTCCCAGCAATGAGAAGCTGACAACAACAGTTAACTTGGTACTAGGAGAGTGGAGTAGTTACTGCCATATGACCACGTGGATTTTGGAACTTGGAGGAATGTGGATGGACTTGGTACTTCAGAAGACTTACACAGCAGTAAGCCACATTTTATGGGTTATTTTGATGAGAGTTTGAGACTGCTAAATGCAGAGAATTCTGTTTGGAGGCTTGGCTTATGAACTTTCAAAGGGGTAGAAGAGACAGCAGAGAACTTTGTTGGACTGAGGTACTTTCATTAGGGCTGGCTGTATTCTTTTGTCCAAGTCCTGAGAATTTGATCAAGGTTGAATTTAACAGTAATGAACTGAACTGGGGAGATGGTGTAGTAGTTAAGGCATATGCTTGCAAAGCCAAAGGACTCAGGTTTAATTCCCCAGTACCCATGTAAGCCAGATGCACAGGTGACACATTCATCTAGAGTTAATTTGCAGTAGTAGGAAGCCCTGGTGTGCCTATTCTCTATCTATCTATTATCTATCCATCATATCTGCCTCTTTAATCTCTAAGAAATATGTTAATAATTCTTTTTTAAAAAAGTAATGAACTGGTATGCTTGGTGGAAGGTATAGAACTGGAAGATACAGGATTTAATTTTGGAAAAATTCAAGCTAGTTTAGTAAATGGCACAGAGAATGGTTTTAGGTTACTAAAGCTGTGATTGTTAAACAGATTATCGCCATTAAGGATGGGCCAACTGCTTTGCATTGGGACAATGGAAATTCACCCAGGAAAGGCTCAACGAATAGGAATGTAAATTCTTTTGAAAGAAGATGACTTAAAGGAATAATCCTGCTCTTAAAGCCAAGAACTGTTTTCTGCTGGGTGTGGTGATGCAAGCCTTTAATCCCAGCACTTGGGAGCTGAAGTAGGAGGATCACTGTGAGTTTGAGGCCAGTCTGAGACTAATTTCAGATCAGCCCATGTTAGAAAAAGTCCCTACCTCAGAAAAAAAGAAAAAGAATTACTTTTTCCTTAGAGTAATACATTTGGCTGTGTCACTGTATACCTGCTAATGGTTTTGAAAGCATGAAAAATGCAGAGAAGTGGGTCATGAAATGCATATGGTTCCAGCCAAAATGTAGCATTGTGAAGCAAGGTGATGTCCCTGTATTGAAAGACAGAAAGTATGTGGTTTACAGTTAGACTTGAACTACAGATGTCTGATGTTTACCCGATGTTTACTGATTTCACATTAGTCTAGTCTTTCCTTGTTTTTTATGCAATGGAAATGTTTACTTTTTGCCATTATGTGTTGGAATTGTGTAACTTGTTTTGATTTTACAGGACTTAAGAGTTATGACACAGTCTTGAATCTCAGATGAGATTTAGGACTTTGGAACAGTCTTCAAGTTGGTAAAGGTTATGGGAACCTTTGAAGTTGGACTAAATGCGTTTTGCATTGTGAAATGGTCATGAGTCTATGGGGGCTAGGGCTAGAATGTGTTAGTTTGAATGTAACTGTTTAAATCTATGACTCCATAGATTCAGGTATTTTATTAAGATTGAACTTACAGCTTCAGCCCCTAGCATGCAGATCTCTGTTAGAGAAGGGGAATGTCACTAGTGGCAGATTTTGGGGTCCAGTCCTAAGGTGTGTTTGGGGGTGGATCTTAATTCTAGCCTGAAGATGTGGAGAGCACAGTTTGAATTCTGGTGGTTCATGCTCACTGGTGTTGGTGTTTGCTTGCTTCTCTCTGCTTGGATCTATGGAAGGAAATAGCTTCTTCCACCATTAATAGAATTTTCCCTGGATTTTATAAGCCTAAAATAAACACCTTCCTCCCATAATCTGTGTCTGGTTGGATGTTTGTCCCACAATGTGCAGCTGACTACACCACCTGGTTAAAACAGTTGCTTTTAAAGGTTTTTAAATGTTGCTCGAATCCAAACATGATGTCCCTGTAGGGGAAGGAAATAAGTGCTGATCTTCTTGTGCCTCTGATCATGTACAGTGTGAATTCTATATGAGGCCAGGTCACATGAGCCTGATTATGATTGGAAAAAGGTAAGAAAGACTTTCACAGCCAAGGACCTAAACTAGGCCCTGGGAGAACCTGCATCAAAATGTTTGATGTTTGGCGCCTGGAAGCATGGGGATAGTCTGATTGTGCCATTGCTGATCGTTAGGAAGTGGAACCAGGTCTCCTCTCTCCAAGGTCCTGGAATTTGAGGTTTTGTTGAGTTTCTGATCTTAAAACATGGAAGAAATATGCCATGAGTGGGTGGCGTGTGCCTTTAGTTCCAGCTCTCAGGAGGTTGAGATAGGAGAATCTTAGTGAGTTCGAGCCCAGCCTGGGGCTTACAGAGTGGGTTCTAGATCAGCCTGGGATAAAGTGAGACCCTGCTCCAAAAACTCAAACAGCAATAAAACCTGTGGAATAAATAAACAAATAAAATCTGTGAATGATCCATGTAGGGCCCTGTTGTCTCTCAGAGAATAAGCTGCAAAATCGTTTTTACATTTCCCTATTATATCTACACACCTGACTTCTCTGTACTCACACAAAATCTTGGTACCGTTTAACTTAACCTCTATTCCTCCCTCACCCCATGCCCTCAGCCCAGAGCTTTGTGCATGCTAGTCAAGGCTTCCTCATCACCTTCAACATGATGTCAATGGTACTGAGGCGTTCTGACCTTTTCTTTCAGTTCCTCTCACACCAAAGTTTGTACCTCGAGTGCTTTGACATGCTTTGTGGACATCCAGCAATCAGCTGGCTAAGATGGATTTCCCCATCCATTCCCAAACAACATCCTGCGAGGCTCTTACCAGCTCCTCTGTGCAGTGACTTCTCCTTTCTGGGGCCAGGAGGTCGCAAGGCTTTCTCTGGCTCTACAGGGCCAGCATCGGGGCCCGCGGGTGGGTACGGGAGGGTAAAGCTCTGCAGAAGTGGCTTCCTGGGCAGGGGCGGCTTGGCGCTGGGCTGCTCAGGAGACCTGGCCTTCCCCTTGCCTTGGCCGTTGGGCGACTTGGTGCCTCGGGGCCCGGGGGCAGCTCCGAGGTGCCGCTGCTCCTCCTTAGGGAGCAGGGTCAGGCCCCCTCTCTCCAGCCGCATCTCGGCGCTGTATCTCTTGAGCCCCTTTGCTTCCGGGGCAGCGCCGTCTCTGAACTTGGCGGAGAGGGAGGTGGAGCGCAGTTTGACCGGGAAGGCGCCTCGCTCCCCGCTCGGGGCTGCCTCCTGAGCCGCCCCGGGCTCTCCAGCGCCCAGAGCGGGCGCCGCATCCTGGGGACTGCGGCCGGGTCCGGCCACGACGTCCCCGGGGTCGGCGTCTGCCGGCTTCGGCTTTGGGGGGTCGAGTTTCCGCGGCGGGGGCTCGGGCGGCCCCGGGAGGTCGTCGAGCGCCGCCTCGCTCCGCCAGGCCGGGCCGCTCCTCAGCAGCGCGCGGGAGGCGCCGGCGCGGGCGCGCGCGCGGCACGAGCTCACCGAGAACTTCCGGGCGCCCCGCGGCTCGCTCCTGCGCCCCGGCGCCGCCCTCTCGGGCCCCGCGGGCAGGGGCCGCTCCGGGGCCGTCGCCTCGTCCTGGGCGCGCGCGCGGGGCTCCCCGGGAGGCGACTCCGCGGGCGCGGGCGCGGGGGGCCCCGTGGGGGCTGCTGCGTCCACGGCCGGACCCTTGTGCTTCAGGCAGCTCTTGGGCCCCGGAGGGCTCCGGGCCAGGGCCTGGGTGGATTCCGTCCCTGCTGCCTCTGGGCTGCTGGCCACCGTGGTCACCGCGGTGGGCGCCGCCTCCTCCTGGACCCTTTGGTCCTGTCCATCCGGACCAGAAGGTGCCTCTACCTGTAAGGTGGTGGCAATGACAGTCCCAAGAGGTGTCGTGTCCGCTTCGGAAGGCGTCGTGTCCCCTTTGGGAAGAGTGGTGCTCCCCTCGGGGGCTGTGGTGTCCTCGGGAGGTGTTGTGTCCTCCAGAAGTGCGCCGTCGCCCTCGGGAGGCCCTGAATCCCCTTGGGAAGGTGGAGTGGCCCCCTCGGAAGGAGCTGCACTCTCCTCAGTGACGTGGGTAGATAATGGGGTTTCTGCATCTCCAGAAGCGCAAACCATCTCCTCAGCCGTGTCCTCCACTGGGGGACTCGGGCCTACAGCGGGCAGCTCTTCCTTCTGGATTTCTCTGTGGGGACTGGGGTGTGGGGAACCTTCTGGCAAAGATGGAGCCTCCCCGCAGGGGGCTGGGACGACCATGGTCTCAATGACCTCAGGGGTGGCAGGGTGGCTTGAGGCCTCATCTGCGGGGGAGCTTCCTTCCTCCATGCTGGCACTGAGCGCTGGGCTGTGCTGTAGGCGGGCACGTCTGGCACGAGCCCCTCCAGGGGCCAGCAAGGTGGCCAGCCCTCCAGGCTCAGGTTGTCTGTCTAACATCAACTCCTGCTGCCCAGAACTGGGGCTCTCTTCTGCTCTGACTTGTGGCAGTGATTTCTCTTCATAGTCTTCCTCTTCTAGGGTCCATGTCAGATCGCACAGGGATTCAGACTGGGCCCTCTAGGGAAATAAAGGCAAGAGACACCATCACTACAATGAATAGTAGGCAGCCAATGAAAAAAACCTGTTTTTCTCAAGGCTTAATATGGTTTAGAGAGCACAGTGTCTCCGTAAAGCTTAACACTCCCTTACTGCTTCACTTGGAAGCTTAAATCATAAATTCAGCAGAGTGGGGACAGTTATGCCATCAAAATAAATGTCACTCCTGTGTCCAAGCCACAAAACAAGTGGGTGCTGATCTGTAGTGAACCAGAGAGACTGGGACCAATCTGGGGCAATTGTGCTCTGCTTTTTAAATATATTATGCATTTATTTATTTGCAAGCAGAGAGTGACAGAGAGACGAGAGACAGACACACACACATAGAATGAATGTGCCAGGGTCTCCAGTGACTGCGAACAAACTCCAGACTCATGTGCCATCTTAAGCACCTGGCTTGATTTACATGGGTACTAAGGAATTGAACCTGGGTCCTTAGGGTTCCCAGGCAAACTATTTAACTGCTGAGCCATCTCTCCAACCTTGTGCTCTATTCTTACTTCATTTAATTCTCAATTCATCTCATCTCAGTGAGAAAGGGATGACCATTGGCCAAGGCTTGGAGGTATGGAAACCTTAGTCAGTGGTGGCTAACAGGTAGCGCAAGTGAACAGATGGTACTTCTGACCCTGTGTGGCCTCTGTTGCAGTCAGGACTGCATTGCTGACAAAAATCACCCAGCCAAGAGCAGCTTGTGGGAAAAAGAGGTTTATTTTGGCTTACACGCTTGAGGGGAAGCTCCGTGACAGCAGGGGAAATCGATGGCATGAGCAGACGGTGGATATCACCACCTGGCCAAAAACAGGTGGACAACAGGAACAGGAGAGTGTGCTAAATACTGGCATGGAGAAACTGGCTATAACACCCATAAGCCCACCCCCAACAATACACCACCTCTAGGAGGCTTTAATTTTCAATTGACATCAGCTGGGGAGACTAGCGTCCAGAATACCTAAGTTTATGGGGGACACCCGAATCAAACTACTACATTCTGCCTCTGGCCCCCATAAACTGATAACCATCCATGACGTAAAATGCAATGCATTCAGTCCAACTTTAAAAGTCCCTATAGTTTTTGTCAATCCTAATGATGTTCAAACATCCCCATAATCCAAGCCATAAAACCAAAAAAATCCCCCCCAAACCCATGATGGCACAAAATAAACACTCATACTGTAAAAGATGGCACTGGACATAGCTAAGGAATATTCAACCAACACAAGATTTAAACAGGGCAAAAATCAAACTCTGTAGTTCCAAGTCCAACAACTCTAGTCAGTGAAAAGTCTCCAAGTCCAATAATTCTAACCAGCAACAAGTCTCTGGAGTTCCAATTCCACCCCTCCAGCTAGGCTACTCACAGTCCTGGAAAACTTCATCTGGGGCCAGCTGCTCTCCTTGGCATGGTCCCGGCATCTCCACTGGGTCTCTACTGCAATCCACAGTTCATCCTCACAGCACCATTGGGTCTCCATGCAGGCATCCAGCAAACCTGCGTCACACTGCCCATCGCCATTTCCAAAACACAAGACCACATTGCAAATTCAATGACCCTCTCTTTCCTGCATTTCTTGTAATCCACAATACCAGGTGGGATGCCAATTTGTTAATCTGGGAGGAATAAAGCAGACTTTGAAGAACAGGACACTCCTTGAGCACTCAGACCTCTTCAAAAGAGTCTACATTCTTCCTGTTGCCCCAATGCAGATCAGATCAGCTGGCCCAATCTCAAAGGTTGTAATCTCTCAATTGCAGCTGAATGAGCAGCAGTTCACCCAAAGATTTTGTTTTTTCCTGCGCCATATCCCTCTGCTCACACCAGTTCATTTCTACGCAAAGCAGCCCTGCACAACTTCTCAGGACATGGGCATAAGAGCAAGCTTCTCATACAAACTGCTAGCCCAGTCCAAGTAAAGCTCTTTCTCACCCTCATAAACCAAGCCTCAGAGTCCATAGTTCTTACTGCATTCAGGTCTTTCAACTCTGACCAGAACAGTCCATCAAGCTGTACTTACAGCACTGCAAGGCATCTCTTAGGCTAAGGTTTCAAATCCTTCCACATTCCTCTTGAAAATCAGCTCCAAAAGGCCAAAGCCACACAGGTGTCTGGCAGCAAATCTCGGTACCAACTTTACCGTTGTAGTCAGGTTCATATTGCTGGCAGAAATCACCCAACCAAGAGCAGCTTGTGGGAAAAAGAGGTTTATTTTGACTTACAGGCTTGAGGGAAAGCTCCACGATAGCAGGGGAAAACGATGGCATGAGCAGAGGGTGGACATCACCCCTAGCCCACATAAGGTGGACAACAGGAAAGGAGAGCGTGTCAAACATTGGCATGGGGAAACTGGCTATAACACCCATAAGCCTGCCCCCAACAATATACCGCCTCCAGGAGGCTTTAATTTCCAATTGACATCAGCTGGGAACACTAGCATTCAGAACACATAAATTTATGGGGGACACCTGAATCAAACCACCATAGCCTCTAAGCCAATTTTCTACATCACCACTCTCCAGAATGCTCCCCCATAGCAAAGCCAGAGGTTTTCTTAAAAGGTCAAATTATATTATGTCCAATGTGGTCAATTGCTAACTGTGGCTTATAGAATAAAATCTAAATAGTTCAGCTAAATTTAAAGTCTTACATTCTTTGGTTTCTCCAACTCTCTACTCAGGTCAAAATGGGACTCCACCACTGGATCAGATGCTGGGGCTGAGAACTGCCTCCTACTTTGTACTTCTAGGACATTCTACCAACTCCCCTAAGGGCTGTTTCAAACTTTACCTTCTCTAGGCAACCTTGCTGAGCATATGATTCTCCCTTCTCTGGCTTTCTGAAGCACTTGACACCCTTACATGGTCTGTGAAAAGCCTCTGGCATTCAGAGTCTTGTCTAGCTTCCTCTCTTTCACAGTCAATTCTTCCTCTCAGGAAAAAAAAAAAAGGTGATAAATGTAGGCGCAGGTTATTCAAACATAATATATGAGAATAACCTAAAAGTTGTGATACTGAGGTTGGTTCTTTTAAAATGTTCATGACGGGGCTGGAGAGATGGCTTAGCGGTTAAGCGCTTGCCTGTGAAGCCTAAGGACCCCGGTTCGAGGCTCGGTTCCCCAGGTCCCACGTTAGCCAGATGCACAAGGGGGCGCACGCATCTGGAGTTCGTTTGCAGAGGCTGGAAGCCCTGGCGCGCCCATTCTCTCTCTCTCTCTCTCTCCCTCTATCTGTCTTTCTCTCTGTGTCTGTCACTCTCAAATAAATAAATAAAATTATAAAAAAAAATTAAAAAAAATGTTCATGACATCAGACCTTGGGAATCACTCAGGCTGTTGGATTAACAGTGTTTAGTCCTTCTATTTTCTAAAGTGGAATATGGACACCCAGGCATGT
This sequence comes from Jaculus jaculus, assembly GCF_020740685.1. Taxonomy (NCBI): domain Eukaryota; kingdom Metazoa; phylum Chordata; class Mammalia; order Rodentia; family Dipodidae; genus Jaculus; species Jaculus jaculus. Next base: position 119,323,493 of record NC_059105.1, read on the forward strand.
TAGATTTTGTTGTTTTATTTTTATTTTTTTGTGGGGGGAATCCGTCACCCCCAGGCAGTTATTTTAGCATTTTCTAGCTGGTATTTGCTTGCTAAGAGATCACAGGAAGACTGGGCTAATTTTTGCCAAAATGTACAATCCTCTTATCTTAGATTTCAAAAAATGTTGCGAGCACGTGCATGCTCATACACAGAAAGTACAAAGAACTTTCCCAAGCTGCAGGTTCTTCATTCTGCCACACGACTGGCCTTTTGCTGCTACAGAAAATGATTGTTGTTGTGGGCTCTTTAGGGTGTGGGTCATGGCTTGAAACCATCAGTCACAGAATTCAGGCCAATACAGCAGAACACTGGGGAGCAGTGTGGACAGGACTCCTCCTGGCCAAGCCATTGGTGGTAACTATGGAGGGACAGGGCAGGATGAAGGTGGGTATGAAGTACAGTCTCCAAAGGGTGGACTCAGATACTGAGTAGAGTCCTTGAGGGGAGAAAAACTGCCTGGTCCAGGTTCTGTGAGTCGCTACAGGAGCTTAGGGCCTCGCACTGCCAGAGAGTACATTATGTCCACCAACTCCATAGCTTGACATCTCCTCCTCAGGGTCCTCACAATGGTTTATCACCCTGGAAACACCCCAAGGAAGAAGCAATGAGGGAGCTTCGTGCTCAGCCTGTACAAGATGAAGATTCTATTGTGGCCAGCAGCTCGTTTGGCTCATCTTGCTAGAAAGATAGCTCCATGGTTCAGTATGCTCTCAACTTGGGGCAGAGGACACTGCCAACCAATGAACAGACAGGGGCATCAGTCAGTCTCTGAGCTTCCAGTCATGCATTTGCAGCTCATCCAGCCAGCAGACCCAAGCTAGCCATCCGATCACAATGCTTGTATTAAATAGAGTTGACAATATTCTCTATTACTGGCACTGCCTGGCTTGGGCTGAGGACCAAGTGGTATATTGAGCTGTGGGTATAAATGTTTATGGACATTCCCCTTCCACTGCATCTAGAGTCACCCTCAGATTGTGGTTCAGTGTGGCAGGGTAAAACATTGAGGTAATAACTAGCAACCGTCCTCCCCTACCTTTGCTGGGTAGGGGCAGATAGGCTTAGTTACATGTACTCAAGCTTTTCAATTTCACACAAATTTGTAGTAAATATCAGTCTTGATAGCAAAGGTTTTACTATTCAAGATGGAGGATACAAACACACACACACATACACATGTATTTTTATTATTATTTCCCCCTTTTTGTTCTAGAACTCCAAAAAGATTTATATTCTCAATGTCACTGACTACAGTTTACACCCTGTAGGCACCATTGAGAATGTATGGACAGGCAAGGACAGCAGAAGACAGGAAGGGAGTGGAGTAGATGCTTGGGGTGGGAGAGGGAATGAAGGATAGAGAATTAGGCTTCAGTTATTATAAGGGATCAAAAGAGAGGAGAAAGTAGGACCTCACTGTCCAGTGGAATCCAAAGTGCCCTGTGGTGTGAAGGCAGCAGAGAGGCAGCATGAAGATCTTTCCCAGCCCTGACTAGTATGGTTGCATCTGGAAATACTCCAATCCCTTGCCTAAGATGGGCCAGGGCACAAGGAAGGCCCATGGGAAGTGACCTCAGTACGAAAGGATAGAGGGAGCTGTGGATACCAATGGACAGATGCCTCCAACATAGTTCCAACAGTCAATGCGGGGGGGGGGGGGGAGATTGCTGACCAACTGTGAAAAGATGGACACCTCTGAGAACTTGGGATAGCCATGCCTATTCCCTACCAAACAGGGAAGGGGAAAAGGAAGAGAAGAAATACAGAAATAATATAGTTTAAACCAATAAACGACTATGTTTACATGTTTCCCCAGACTGACAAATCTGATTTTCTGTTTTAAGAATAAAGTCAAGTTCAAAACTAAAGAAAAAGGGCTGCAGTTCTGCCTACAGGGCAGTGAGAGGGAGCATTACATTCTACTTGGAGTATGTGTCACCAAATGCTGGCCAGACTGTGGCTATGGCTAGTTATCTATGCTCCCTGTCAGAGCAAAGGACATCTCAACAGGCGGCAGACACAGGCTCGTGCTCAGCAGGGGCTGGCCCTGGCCCTGTGTCTCCACTCCACATAAGCACAGGTAAGCCTGGAGTTTTGATCACACTCAAGTCCCCACAGCATGCAGGCTACCACAGCACACTGCCCTGGTCCCTAGGTAGCACACTGTATGATGGTAACCCACCTGTGTCTTTCTCAGACATTAATTCCTGCAAAAGCCAGTCCTGGGGATCTGAGTTTACAAAGCACTGCCCTCATGCCCCCCAAAAAACTCACTCTCTTCAGAGAGCTTCTGAAACCTGAGTGTGGCTGGCTCACTGTCTCTAGCTGAGGCAATTTGTCCTGACATCTTTTTTATTTATTTATTTATTTATTTATTTATTTATTTATTTATTTGAGAGCGACAGACACAGAGAGAAAGACAGATAGAGGGACAGAGAGAGAATGGACGCGCCAGGGCTTCCAGCCTCTGCAAACGAACTCCAGACGCGTGCGCCCCCTTGTGCATCTGGCTAACGTGGGACCTGGGGAACCGAGCCTTGAACCGGGGTCCTTAGGCTTTACAGGCAAGCGCTCAACCGCTAAGCCATCTCTCCAGCCCTGTCCTGACATCTTTATCAACACCCATGATCACGTCTGGATGGGAGTTGAAGGAGGAAGTTAGTTTATAAGTCTTTCTCAGGATTTGTCATTCTCTGTGGCCAGGCTAGTCCCTCGGCCTGTCCCTTAACTTCTCCAGGGATGAAGCATCTAAGACCCGTCAGGCTAGGAGGGGTTCAGGGTCAGTGGTGGCTTAGCATAGTACACAGCAAATTGCTGATAAGTGTTTGTGGAATGAACAAATGAATGTGAGGATGAATGTGAGAGTGGGATAGCTTCTACCAGGGAGAGACACGTGATGTATGCTGAAAAAGATGAGCATGTCTAGCTTTCATGGTGTGGTCCCATCCACTGTGGGGGGGGGGGTGCTCAGAAGGGTGTGAGAGAGTGCAGTGGGTGGGAGAGATGTGGAGCAGGGGATGAGGGTTTCCATGCCTACTAGCCCCACCCGCATGCAGAGGAGGAAGGGCAATTACCGAAGACAGACGCCTCATTTTACTTGACCGCTGGTTGCGGGGCTTCACCAGGAGCTTGTGCTTAGCTGCAGAGTTGTCCAGGCAGGACGAGAATTCCGGAGGGTGGCTGAAGTCAGCCACAGGTGCCAGGCTGCTGTCCAAGGTCTGAGAGGAGACAGTGGCATTGCTTGTGTGGTCTGGAGATTGTGGCCGGGATGAGGACACTAAAGAGATCTTCATGGGACAAGGAGCAAATACATCAAGCATTAATTTTGTAACAAGAGATGGGCACAGTAGACCCATCTACTCTCTTTTTGCTATGCTCTCATGCCATCTCTGGGCTCTACCCGCTGAGGAATACCTTCAGTTGGCTCTTGACAGGAACACTCTAGGATACTTCTTTAGAGTCCATAGCCACAGTTGCAAACTGTTAGGCCAAACTCAAGGCCATGCAAAGAGCTGTGGCCAGGCTCCCTTATCATGAAGATTGTTCTCCCCTCCCCACAACTGCTTTCACCATGAAACAGACTAGCCTAGTGTCTCCAAGAGCAGAAACACCGGCTTCTCTTTCTGGAAACCAAGTCTGTGGTCCAAAGGTAGGGCTTCAGGGGTCTGGGGCACTGGCAGTGCCAAGCCCTCTGCCCAGCGTTCCATCACTGATGCCTTCTTTGTTCATTCTGAAAGGCCTTATTCATCCTTATGAAGAAGTCTGGTTTTACGTGACCATCTGGTGAGTTACAGAGATATTACTAGCTCACACCTCAGTGGGGAGGAGATCACAGTCAGCAAAAAGCAAATGTATTGCCAAGGAGGAAGAGGGCTTGGGCAGGCATGTGGAAGAATGAGGGTGACACCCTAAGGCACCTGCCTGCCAAACATGGGGGGCCCCTTCATGGAGTGCAGCCTCAGTGGACTGTTCTGCAACAATGTGTGCCAGTGAAGCACTGAGCACCAAAAGCACATGCAGCCCCAGGCAGGGCAGGGCACAGAGGGAGAGTCTGGCATGAGCTGCACTTTGAGAACAACCTTGACATCTTCAAATAAACCTTACAAGCATACATTCCAATTTGAGCACAGTCCTCAGCATTAGTGTCAGGTTTCCACTTTAACTCAAGCACCTAATTTCACTCACCACAGAGTGATGGAGAATGGCTCCCTGAAACCAGTTTCTTTAGGAAAGAGGTAGCAAACAAGATGCCAATGCTGTCTCCTGATTTCAAGATCCCAGTGCCATGGGTGTGTCTTGCCTAGGTTCTTTTCCTTAACCCTGGAGCCTTGCACAGAGCAGGTCCCCAGCAACCTTCGCCAAACCAAATAACATTATTAGAGATAGGCTCAGACTCGGGTCTATATTGCAAAGGAATTGGCCTCAGACAACTTCTTTTCCCTGTTCACCTAAAGGTCCTTTACTATGCAAAGTCTAGTGTTTATACCTATAAGCTGAAAGAAGATAATTACCAAAATGAGGGATAATGATTAGGAAGCAGATATGATCTGTTTTTCTCTCTCAGCTACTGAGGTAGTTATGGGGATAAAGCATTAAAGAAGTTGTAATAATAACCGGGAGGACTCCTGGCCCTGGATCCACCTGCGCCCCAGGCTTTGGCTTCTTCTGATGACTTGGGAAGTCGCCTTAGATTAGACAAGTAATGCCTTCCTCAGTTAATCTTCCTTAAGAGTCACAGGCAGGACATACATATTTCAAAATCATACAGAATCCTTAATTTTGCCCTTGTCTAGAGAAACCATGAATATAAACTTTAAAAATGTTTTTCCCTCACTGCCTGGGACTCATGAGGACAGACGAGATAAACTGCTTTACAAATACAATGACTCCATGGATAAGAACAATTACATCATTGGTGAGAACATGGGCTGTATAAGCCCAACACTGCAAAGGCTCCACAGGGTGGACAGTCCCTGCTGTTCTTCACATGGGTCTCCTTGTATTGATGCTGCCTGGGCAGGTGGTGCTGAGCTCTGTTCCACTCTAGCCCCTAGGTGGGGCGTTGAGGCCAAAGGGTAGCATTTTGGTTAAGTTCCCTGGCCTCTGTCAGTGACTAAGCTCTGGACTGATGTCACAGTAGATCTTGCCAGAGAACTCAACTCTCCTGGCTTCACAACTCTTAGCCCTGTTTCTGCTGTTGTTCTGAAGGTTTCTGGGGTTGCAGAGACTGGAGTTTTGCCTCTTATCAGAGATCAGATTCACAGGGTGATTTCTGGGGAAAGTTGGCTTGCATTTTCATGGGTGGGCAGACAGACATCCAGAAAGCCTTCATGCCTGCTTAGCTTGCTACCTGTCACTCAAATGTCTGTGCTTCTAGATGATTCTGAAAGAGGAGGATTTAAAAGGCTAATCTGTGGCCTTTTGTTGTGAGAAATGTGGCTAAAAGGACCCAGAGGGAACGGCTTGGGGTTCAGAAACTTTTAAGGATGACCATGGGTAATGGTTGATTTCCAGTGTTTGTCCTCAAAAGCAGGAAGGGAGCTGGAGAAATGGCTTAGCGGTTAAGCGCTTGCCTGTGAAGCCTAAGGACCCCAGTTAGAGGCTCGATTCCCCAGGACCCACGTTAGCCAGATGCACAAGGGGGCGCACACGTCTGGAGTTTGTTTGCAGTGGCTGGAGGCCTTGGAGCGCCCATTCTCTATCTATCTGTCTCTTTCTCTCCCTCTCTCTCTGTCACTCTCAAATAAATAAATAAAAATGGACAAAAAATATTTTTAAAAAATCAGGAAGGGACTGATGGCGGTACACAAGGGGACCTCCATCAGATGTGAATTAGGGCTAGCAGGCCACAGCAACAGGTGGAGAGAAGCTCACCAGGCCTGTTGGGAAGAGGAGACAGTGACATATCCAATCTCACTCACTCTTCCCAAAGACCTCTGAAACACAGATTCTAAGATGTGTTCAATCTGTGTAAGATCTAAACAGCAGAGGACCTAGAATATGGGCAGTTAGGTATACTGCTTTTTTAAGTGCTGGATATTGAATTCGGGTCTTGTGCATGCTAGCTAGGCAAGCACTGCAGCACAGAGCCCCACACCCAGCCCTAGACATACCTTTAACTGCAGTCACCAGGTAAAGGTTCATCAATTGTTGACTCATGTAGCAATGAGTTTGAAAATAATTCCACATATTATCTGAAAAACTTGTGCTGCCACAAAATATCACCCTAGTTATGTCAACAACTATTTGTTGCTATTAAAGATGTCATTTTCTTTCACAATAATCTAAGTTTCTCTGTCAAGCATGTGAGGTTGGGGGAGGTGTCACACAGGAGAAAAGTAAACAATTGCATTCTTTTGGGATTTAAGGAGTCATTATACCAAACACCCTGTGTTATGTAAGCACATTCTTAAAGGCACAATTGTTTTTCCTTCAGTCACCTGTGTACAGAAAACTTTCTGAGCCAACATGCAATGATGGCCCAGAGTTTAGTTTCCTATGAAGCTGGCCTACCTAATAACTAATAAAACCTCAGAACTTAAGAAAAACAAAGTAATAGCCATGAGAGTAAAGGACAAGGTCAGAGCTGGCACAGAACGAGGGGCCACCACTTAGCTAACCAGAATTTGTGCATCACGGTGCTAAGCAGGTTTGGAGAGGGCTTGCTCAATGAATAGAGTCAGAAATAGTCTGCCTCCCTCTTGCCTGTCTCACCTACACCAGAGAAGTAGCATTTTGAGAAGGTCAGAGACTCACGGGGCAGGAAGGCACTAAGTAATGAATCCAAAGGCAGCTTCCAACAGGTGTCCTCCTCCACATGGCCTCTTCTGGGAAGAGGACAACAAAACTGTATATGGGAGTATCAAGGTGGTCATGGGTGCAGTATTGACTCCACAGGGTCTGGCAACAGGCCAGGCCTCCTTCTTCATCCTCTAGTCCTTCTTGAGGCTGGACAGCAGGTGTGGGAAGTTCACTGTCCTCAGATTACACTCATGTAATGAGCAGGGATTTATTCACCCTACAGCCAAATTCTGGATAGTAATTCTGTCACCAGTTCCATGGGAGCCCCTGGCCCTGGACTAACTTAAACTTGACCCTATCACAATCCTGATCTGTCACCAGTGATCCTCTCTCTGGGATTCCACAACCACACAAAATGATTAGGTGTTGAAGGGACTTCTGAGCCAAGCTGAAATAGTTACTGAATATAACTCAGAGCAATACGGACTACAAGTCCACAACCTCACCGTGAGCAACCCCTTGGCCAGGCCAGTAGCGAACATGATCCCAGGATGCCTTGAGCAGGTACAGTAAAACATGAACTTTGGCTTTTATTTGTTTTTCAAGTATCAACATAACTTGACTTATGTACATGGAGAAAATGACCATATGTTTTTATCATAGACGTATGAAGGCATTATAAGGATGCAAATGTTCTCACCATAATAAAAAAAAATAGCTCAAATGAGCATGAGTGATTGTGCAAGAGAAGGAGCTAACTGCTCAGGGTCCTCCTCTTGGCATCTGTGGGGAGGGCAATATTTGGGGCCATTTCCTCAATTTGGCTGAGGTCATAAACCCCTCTCTGCTTGTCAACCTTTTTGTGCCTCCCTGCTTACCAGACACAAGTCTCACATTGCCATCCCTAAACCAACAGGTTCTCAGAGTCATGACTTGGACATGGAGCCAAAAGTAAATACTATTAAGCATTTATTGTTCTCTTCTTTGGCCAATACGAGAACAGAGGTAACATCAAGGTATCTCTCGTGTTTTAAGTGGGATTCTGGATCTGGGCATCTGCTCAGACAAGAAAGACAAGGTACACAGCAGATTGTATCAGACCTACTGCACGGCCACGAAAAACATCACCAAAACCACATCTCCTAATCAGACCTGAATTTCTTCTCTAAGAATTAAAATAAATAGCCCAAGAGTAGGTCGTGGCCTCCAGTGACCTGAGTGGCTGCAGGCCTCCCTCACTTGATGTGGGAGGGTGGGGAAGTGGGCACACAGGGGTCCCAGAGTCCTAGCTATGCTTATTGACAGGTGTGGATGGCAATGTTCATTGATGTAGACTCCACTTGCCTTTATGGTTGTGCTGGGACCCACGTCATGTAGCAAGGACATCTCTGGGGGGCTCCGGGGCAGCCCGTCATCCTCAGAGCTCATGCCAGTATCATCTGCTCGCTTGGTGGGAAGGGCCCCGGGAGGTGGTGGCCCCATTTTCACATTGCACTGTATTTTTAACTAGATTGAAATAAAGAACATCTGCTCTTAGTATTTTCACCAGCAATACAGCAACCAATAAACTTTCCTGCTTGACTCTTTCACTCAAGAATTCTCTCAAGAGCCCTTGTGTGGGACGGAGCACTGAGCTGAGCGAGAGCCTGCTGCCAGCTTTCTCACTGCTGCCCCTCTTGCTCATAAGGAAGTAACGTGTAGAGTGAGTTAAAATCCAACGACCAAAGTTCAGTTCTTCAGTGCCCAGTTAAAGCCACATGCACAAGGTGGCACATGTATTTGAAGTTCATTTGCAATGGCTGGAGGCCCTGGCATACCTATTCTCTCTCTCCCTCTCCTCCCAACCCCTCCTGCTTGCAAATAAATAAAAATAAAATCCAGATATAACTAACTTGTATGCCTTAGGAGAATAGCAAAGTGCCTGTGAATCTATTTTTTAAAAAATTGATTTGTCTGTGTGTGTTTGTGTGTATATGGGCACACATGTGCCAGTGTGTGTGTGTATGTGTGTGTGTGTGTGTGTGTGTGTGTGTGTAGGTGTGAGGACCTCTTCAGGATCTTTGTTCTCTTTTCCTTCCTTGAGACAGGGTCTCATTTTGCTGCCAGTCTGGCTGGCCCATGTGCTTCTGGAATCTCCTGGCTCTGCCTCCCATTGCCATAGATGTGTTGGGATTACAGACCCATGAGACACTTTGTGTCCAGCTTTACATGGGTGCTGGGGACTTGAGCTCAGGCCCACAGGCTTGCAAGCAAGTCTTTAACTGTTAAGCCTTCTCTCCAACCTCTGTGAATCTATTTTAAAATATGTCAACCAAGCTGAAATCACTTAGACACTTCCAGATTAACATCTGACATACATGTCATGTGACACTGCCAAGTCAATGCTTACCTGCAAAGCCTTAATCCGGTCACACACATTTTCTTGGGAAAATACTCTCACAGGCCGAGCAGGGTCCTGTCCAGATTCAGGAATGAAAATACTATCGTGTGAAAGGGCCCGGCTGCCCAATGTGCCTCTGGACTCCCTAGGATAAAAGAACCACTATAAGCTTATTAATTCCTCACTGACCCCAGGAGACTCAAAGTAAGAAGGGAGGTGGAGGAGCTGTGGGTCCTACATTAGCTGTACATGGTTTGCAGTCGCCCTGTTTATCCTCACCATTGTCAAATATCACAGGCTACATTTAGGAGCATTCTGCAGAAGGGTGTTTTCCTAAGAGAGCTGAAAATCTTTTTTAAAAAAATATTTTTATTTATTTGAGAGAGAGATACAGAAATAGGCAGGTTGAAAGAGAGAGAGAGAGAGAAAGAGAGAGAGAGAGAGAATGGGAACACCAGGGCCTCCAGCAGCTGCAAAAGAACTACAGACACATGCGCCCCCTTGTGTATCTGACTTAGGTGGGTCCTGAGGGGTCAAACCTGGGTCCTTTGGCTTTGCAGGCAAGCGCCTTAACCACTAAGCCATCTCTGCAGCCCCCTGAAAATCTTTTTTGTTTTCCTAGGTAGGGTTTCGCTCTAGCTCAGGCTGACCTGGAATTCACTATGTAGTCTCAGGGTGGCCTCAAACTCATGGCGATCCTCCTACCTCTGCCTCCTGAGTGCTGGGATTAAAAGCATGCACCACCATGCCCAGCCCCCTGAAAATCTTTTGATTAGTGGAAACCCCAAGGTCTGATTAGGTGGTATAAGGTCCTCAACAAGCCTGCAAATGGAAAGGTTGGCACTGGCTGAGCTCTGCAGAAATCTGTCTTGGATATCCTGAGAGGATGAGATTGTAGACTGTGGGTCAACATGCCACACCTTGGTGAGCTGGAGCTGTGTTTGCACAGCAGCTGAGGGACCCGCTGACAGAAACATGGCCCTAAGATCGTCCACACACACACATATGGCTCACTTGATGGAGAACTGCATATCAGTAAAGGAGCACCTTGTTTTTATGACCTGCATGACCTGGGCTTATGCAGCAGGCTTCATCAATCACCATTCCAGCCCAGAGCCTAGGGATCTGATTTGGAACCAAATGCAGGGGAGATTCATAAAATGTCCTCAGAGGATGTGGGAATTAGTGGTCAGACTTTCCTAGTAGCCTGAATAATAGGTGGAAGGAGATGACTGAGACCAGTGGTGAAGGAAGGAAAGCCACCTTTGCTTCCACAGGACATCTTGTGCATACTAGCCCCACCCTGACCCACCCCCAGCATTCAGATCAAATTGTGTTGGCTAGTGATACTTCCTTTTTTTGTGGTATGAATTTAAGATCTCACACATTCTAGGCAAGCTCTCGACCACAGAGTTATATTCCCAGTACAATGGTGTTTCCTTTTAATTAAAGTTGTTTTTCTTCCTTTAAAAAAATATTTATGGGCTGAAGAGATGGCTTAGCGGTTAAGCGCTTGCCTATGAAGCCTAAGAACCCCAGTTCAAGGCTCAATTCCCCAGGACCCACGTTAGCCAGATGCACAAGGGGGTGCATGTGTCTGGAGTTCGTTTACAGTGGCTGGAGGCCCTGGCGTGCCCATTCTCTCTCCCTCTCTCTGTTGCTCTCAAATAAATAAATAAATAAATAAAAACAAAAAAATTTTAATTTATTTATTTATTGACACAGAAAGAAAATGGGTGAGAATGGGAGCACCAGAGCTTCTTGCCAGTGTAAAGAAACTACAAAGGCATGCATCACTTTGTGCATCTGGCTTTACATGGGTACTGGGGAAACAAACTTGGGCCTGCGGGCTTTGTGAGCAATCACCTTTAAGCACTGAGTCATCTCTCCAGCCTTCAAAGTTTTTTGTTTTTATTTCCTTCCTCTTTCTCTCCATTTCACTCACTCTTTCCTTTTTTGGGATAGGGTCTTGCATAGCCCAAACTGGCCTCAAGCTTGCTGGGTAGCTAAGGACAACATTGAATTTCTGATCCTCCTGCTTTTACCGCCCAGTATGGGGATACAGGTATGTGTCCCATGGCTGGCTCTTTTTTCCTTTTTTTTTGTTTTTTTTTCGAGGTAAGGTTTCACTCTAACCCAGGCTGATCTGGAACTCACTATGTAGTCTCAGGGTGGCCTTGAACTCATGGTTATCCTCCTACCTCTGCCTCCCAAATGCTGGGATTAAAGGCATGAGCCAGCACGCCCAGCTCCCATACTAGGTTTTAATTTAGCTTTTAGCCTACAATAAAAAGGTTGCAAGTGGGAGTCTATGGTTACCAGAAGGAATGCACCAATGTCAGCTCTTAATACAAAGATCACACACACATTTTCCTCTCACAATCAACAGCTTGAGGCCAGCCCCTGTGAACCACACTGCTGTCCAAACATCTCCACCCAGGGATTAAAAAGGAGCATGAAACCTGAGGAGGCCTCTGAAAAGACACAAAAGGCCACATGCACTGTAGCAACATCTATAAAATGGGAAATGACCCACGTGTCCTTCAGTGGGTGTCTAATTAAATAAACAAAAATCTGATGGGGGACTCTGCAGCTGACCAAGTGGGCAAGGAGAACCTGCACTGACATAGGCTGGCTAGATGATACTGAACCAGAACAAAGAGCAGAACAATGTTCATGGTATGTCAGCTGTGTTTGAGGAGAGGGGATGAAGACATGTGTCAATATATGGGAACATGTGTGTGTGCTTGCTAACATTTTATAAAGAAAATCAGCTCAGCAACAAATGCATGATGGTGGTTTCCCTTACACAAAAGGAAAGAACTAGAAACAGTCAAAGGCACATACACTTGCCATTTAATAAATAAAATAAATATATAAGAAACAAAATAATAATAAAAGACAAAAACCAAACAAAAAGAAAAGTAAAGCAATCTACAACTAGAAAACAGAGGCCTAATTTTAGGCCAAGAGTGGTGGCAAAGGAAGTTCTTCAAAGAAGAAATCTAGCTAGTGCAAATAAGATATTTATTTACGTGTGTGTGTGTGTGTGTGTGTGTACACATGCGTGCACTTGCATTTGTGCCATAGCAAGTGTGGGGGTCAGAAGACACACAGATCAGTGTATCCTTAGGGCTGGTCCTCACCGTCTGCCTTATGGCAGGGTCTCTGTTCACTGTTGCATTGGGAAGCTTCCAGGAAATTCTCCTGTCTGTGCCTCCCTTCTAGTCATAAGTGCACCAGGATTGCAAAAGCCTACCACAGCTTCCAGTTTTTACATGGGGTTCATGAATCCAACCTCAGGTACTCACTTGAGTTGCTAGACAGTGCTTTATATACTAATCCATCTCCCCAGCCCATGAATAATAAATGATGGAATTAGAAAAGCCACCATTTTTAATGAAGTAATGAATCATCCCCAGGTGTTACAAGCATCAGGTGATGGCGGGTGGAGGGATCTCAGTGCCACGCTTGGGGTCCAGGAATCAGCCACAGCTCACTAGATGTAAGCCCCCCAGAAAGCACTTGTCTCCTGACACAAGAAGGACAGAAGAACATACCTGCATTATCTTGAACCTAAATCTCATCACACTTCGAGATCAACATGAGTTTACAAGAAATTGAGAAAGTCATATAGAGAAAGCAGGACAAAGGGGTTTGTGTATATGTCTTGTGTGTGTGTGTGTAGATCACATAGATTGAGAGACACCAGACAGACACAGATGTGATAAACAGGTATCGACTTGATTCCACAGGGCCCAACATGGGCTATGCAGCACTAAACACATGAACCACATAGAAGCTAAAGGATGGCTGCCTCCTTGGTGCTGCTCTTGAAAAATATCATTGTTACCTTAGGCTTCATCATGCCCTATCCTTAATCTTTTCCCTTTCTTTTTATTTAAAAAAAAGTTGTTTCGGGTGTGGTGGCACATGCCTTTAATCCCAGCACCTGGGAGGCAGAGGTAGGAGGATCACCGTGAGTCAAGGCCATCCTGAGACTCCATAGTGAATTCCAGGTCAGCCTGGACTAGAGTGAGACCCTACCTCAGGGGAAAAAAAAAAGGTGTGTGTATTGTATGGTGTAGATGTAGAGGTCAGAGGACAATCTCGGGGTTGCTGTCCTCTCCTTCCTCCTTCTTTGAGATAGGGTCTCTTGTTTTTTGCTGCAGGATAGGCCAGCTTTGAGATTCTCCTGGCTGTCTCCCATTGCCGTAGGTATGTTGATGTTACAAATACATGGGTTGCTCTGTGTCAGACTTTATGTGGATGCTAGGGATAGAACTCAGGTGATCAGGCTTGCAGAGCAAGTGCCTGTAACTACTGAGCCATCTCACAGCTCAGACCCTAATCTTCTTCCTTCCCTCCTTTCTTCCCTCCCTCCCACTCCCATCCTCAGATAGGGTCTCATTGGAGCCCAAGCTGGCCTGGAACTTAATCTGTAGTCCTAGGATGTTTTCTAACTCACAGTGATCCTCCTACCTCTGTGTGGTAGGAGTGGCGAGGTTAAAGGTGTGTGCCACCACAGCCAGCTCTAATGTTTTCTTTTTTGGTTGTTTGTTTTTCAAGGCAGGGTCTTGCCTTACCCCTAGCTGACCTGGAATTCACTATGTAGTCTCAAGGTGGCCTTGAACTCACAGTGATCCTCCTACCTCTGCCTCTGCTGGGACTAAAGGTGTGTGCTGATTCCACTGCTAATTAGTTTACTATCTCTGGGCAGACAATTGGCTGTCATTCAATTGTCTATGTATTCTTTATGCTGGCTGTGAACTATGTGGCTTCACACATAGAATTAGGGAATCATTCTCTCTAGGCCTCTGCCCTGTGATTCTCTTATTCTTGGCCTCTAGGACTACTTTTCCATGTCCTCTGTCCAAAAAGACAAGATTGTACCTGAAGTTTTATTAAATTATATTTCCACTCTGTAAAAACACAACAAACATTAAAAACAAAACTTTCCGTTTTGCAGCTACTATTTTGACTTCACTCCAAAATATATCTGTAATATTCTTTTGTCCCTGAGGGTCTAACAGTACTTGATTATTTTGTGTTTTCCTTAGAAGTTTTGGTTGTAATGAGTGGGAAGCATGAATCATCACAACGTAAATAGTAGTGATTATAATGTAAATCACCAAGCAAGCAGCCGTAATCAACTCAGGTCTCATATACAGATCTACCTCTACACAGTTCATAAGCTCTTGGAGACATGGCCACCTTAGATTCTTAAACGGTTTCCCTCATCTCTGAGGAAAAGTTCTTAAGAGTTATTAGGTTTAATGGAATTTTAAAAAATATTTAAAGACATGTGCCACCATGCCCAGCCTTTCTTTTCTTAGTAGCTGATGTCAATGGGGATTAAGTATGACCAGTATCAGTTACCGGCTAGGTGCTGAGAACAGAAAGACAAAGGGACTTTCTCCACCTTTCCTGGGCTTCTGTGAGAGGCAGGACACCACAACCGCCCAGCTCACCTCCCACCTCAGTGCCCTGGCTGTGCTCTGTGTGAGGCTAGCAGAGTCACTCCCAGGCCTGTCTCTGGGACCCCAGCACTGTGTGTTCCAGCCAAGAGGTGGGGCTAGTCATTGGTGACAGTTAATAACATTACCGCCACAGAATCTTCCTCCACAAGGGCTCAGAACATAGTGCCTAAAACGTAAATGTGCACACCGCATTCCCACCACACCTGCTTCACAGATTACTGGGGGCTGTCCCAGCTAGTCCTAGAGTGAAGAAAAAAAACAAACAGGAAAAACAAAACAAAACAAAACAAAAAAAAACCCTGTGATCTTTCCTCTTCAGTCATTTGGTGCCATCAAGTGGCCAGTGTAAGTTCTACACCTTTAAAAACAAACGAGACGACTTCTCAGTTGCTGGGCTCCTCAATCCAGAGGGATTTATTATTCTTTCTGAAGAGTGTTACTGTGACACAAGAGGGTCAGCATTTAAAAGAAAACACAAAAACTGAAGTAGCAACGTCTGTCTCTCTTCCTTTCGGCCCAGAAATAACTACAGTACTAACTGGAAGTTACAAATGGTAACGGCATTTTGATGAAATGCAAGTCACAAAAGTAAACATGTCCTCATTAAATGTCCCCAGATTTTCTTTTTAAAAAACATTTAATTAATTATTTAATTAACTAATTTGTCTGAGAGAGAGAGAGAGAGAGAGAAAGAGGCAGATAGAGAATTGGTGCATCAGGGATTTCAGCTGCTGCAGACAAACTCCAGATGCACGCTCCATCTTGTGCCTCTGGTTTTCATGAGTCCTGAGGCATCAAGCCTGGGTCCTTGGGCTTTGCAGGCAAGCACTAAGCCATCCCTCCAGCCCATGCCCCCAGATGTTCATCCCTAGCATGTCTGTTCTTCCAGTTGCCACTTTTGGATGAATTTTCTAAGATTAGACAGGAACCCTTTCTCTCTCCACCTGCCTAGTGAAAGTGCTCGCATTCCATGAATCAACAGTTAAGTTTAGAGAAATGTCTGTTTTCAGTTCGGTTACACCGGGGCCCAGACCCTAACCCTGACATTCCCAGCTGTTGGGTGTTGATCAGGTCCTCAGCTTCCTCTATGGACTATATATGGGATCGTGTGGAGTCCCTCTTCCCTACGGTGATTGTACACTTTTATTTTTTGGCTTTCAGAGGCAGGCATTTTTCAATACAACACTGACTGCACAACAGTGATGCCATTGGGTTTTCCCCAACTTTTGCCATGCCTGTGCTGGAAAAGGCAGAGAACACACTGGTATGGAAGAACCTCTCTAATGGGGAGGGCAGAAGGCTCAGGAACCTGGTCAGTTGCCAACACACTTATTTGAGTCCCCCTGTGCCCAGATATTCCCTCTAAGCCACCACGGAGACCAGCTTACTCAAGTTCATCTTCAGAGTCATAGCCTACTGGGCCTGACTCAATGGCGATGACCTCACTCTGGGCCTGGTTTGGTTTCCAGGTGCTGTTTTCTGCAGACGAAGGCGATTCCTTTCTCTTCTTCTTCCCAAACAACTTCTTAAATGTTTTGAATTTGGATTTTTTCTTTCCTAAACAGATTAAGAGAAACACAAATGACAAGAATGTGTTAATGGTTAGGTGTGGGACACATAATTAATAATTGTATGCATTTGTGGGTTACAATGAGATAGCTCCCATACATGTATACAGCATACATTGACCAAAACCGGGTCATTAACCTTTCCATCTGCTTATATTTTGTTGTGTTTGGAGCCTTGAAGCTCCCCCCTTGTAGTTATTCACAAAAATGTGTAATAGGTTACCATGCACTACGGTCTCCTCACTGTGCTGTGGAGCATTCACACTGACTAGTCCTGTTGAAGTGTGTTTGGCTATGCATCATCAGCCTCCAGCATAATCACTATTACTCATTCTCATAACTTTATATTTAGTTTCCACATACTTGAGAAAGATGCAAATTTGTTTTCTGCATCTTAAGGGCTAGGGAGATGGCTCAGCAGGCACGGGACTTATTTCACTTAATATAATGTCCATCTAGGTTGCTGCAAAGGATGAATAAGATCCTATTTTAGTGGCTGGAGAGTATTCTATTGTGTTTACATTCCACATTTTCTTTATCCAAGTTACTTTAATAATGATTATCAAATGCTTCAACTAGTGTGGTCACAGCATCAAGGACAACTGGAGGAGGTTTGGCCTCACTGGCAAGGAGTGGCTCACGTGAGTGCCAAAGCACCCCAGTGAGCCAACAACTCTTGGGGGAAAAATGACCTGTTCGTTCCTCCTGTCCTTCCTGGTTGTAGATGCAATGTGATCAGCTGGCCTCTTGCTCCTGCTGCCATGCCGTCCCCAATTATGATGAACTGTACTCCTAGAGCTATAAGCTGAAATAGATAAGCCCTTTCCTTCCTAAAAATAAATGACTGGGGCTGGAGAGATGGCTCAGTGGTTAAGGCATTTGCCTGCAAAGCCTAACAACCTGGGTTCAATTCCCCTGTACCCATGTAAAGCTAGATGCACAAAGTAGTACATGCATCTGGAGCTCATTTGCAGCAGCTAGAGGCCCAGGTATGCCGACTTTCTCCCCCCACTGCTTGCAAGTAAATAAATAAATAAATAAATAAATAAATTTTTTAAATGACCAAGTGGCCATCCCCATAGCAGAAGCAGTGGCCTTGCTGTGCTCCTGGGTTATTAGAATTTGCAACTTTTTCTTTTACATTTTTAAAAGTTTTTATTTCTTTGGTTTTTTGAGATAGGGTCTCCCTCTGGCCCAGGCTGACATGGAATTCACTATGCAGTCTCAGGCTGGCCTTGAACTCACAGTGATCCTCCTACCTCTGCCTCTTAAAGACATGCATCAGTTTTTGTTTTTGTTTTTTTTACATTTTGTAATTACTTCCCTGATATCACCTTCATTCTTTCTCACAGAATCTATCATACCTGGGGTCCCATGATTTCACAAGAGCAGCTTCCAAGTTCATTTCTTTCCTTTGCAGTACTTAAGAGAACTGAGAGCAGAAGCATGCAGCACTGAAGGTCACCCAAATGCTATCTAACGTACCAAGGAAATTTGCTAAAGTAGTTTAGCTAAGATAGTTTTATAAGTAAGTAATTTTATAAGCAGAATTCCTTTGAATTAAGACCGGGCCTTTCCATTTGCTTTGTGTTACTGCCCCCTGGGAAGTTCAGATGCTCTTGTTTTCATCTGAGATTATTAAGGTTATTCTTCCAGAAGCAGAACAAATTTCTCTCCAAAGAGGAAAATTGTTCTATGGCACAATTTTCTTAATGTCTGGTGAATATTTTCTTACTTTCACAGTTACAAAATGTTCCCTTGCTAACAGACAGTTCTCCATAGAGAGTTGATTATTTTGGAAGACTCTTAGATGTTTTCTGCATTTGGTCAGGACACCACCTGGCTTTTGCATCATCAACAAATTATTAGGTGCCTCTGGAGGCCTGAACATGGCCTCACCGTCTTGACAGCCAGAGGTGCTGCTGTGCACATGTTGTGCCACTTTTGTGTCAGAGTTAGTCAACCACCCCATTTATTTTTGCATTGCTTTCTCTGCCAGGTTTTTATTTTTATTTTATTTTATTTTTATTTTGAGGTAGGCTCTCACTTTGGCCCAGCCTCAAACTCAAACTGATCCTCCTACCTTGGCCTCCTGAGTTTTTGAAATGCAATTTGTTTAATGCTTACAGGACTAGTCCATTTTCCTACTTCTTGAATCTGTTTTGTTTAACATTTCCAGGATTAAAAAAAAAAGTTCCAATCTACTGGCAAAGTAATTACCAATGGACTCTTATGCTTCCAACATCTGCAACATCTATAATGCCGCTGCCTTCTTCACCCTGATTGTTATTACTTACGCCTCTTTTCATTCTTGTCAATTGTACCAGAGGCTTGCAAAACAGTTTGGCTCTAAAAATTATCTTTCTACGGGCTAGAGAAATGGCTCAACACTTAAGGCGCTTGCCTGCAAAGCCTAATGACCAGAGTTCAATTCCCCAGTACCCATGTAAAGCCAGATACACAAAATGGCACATACATCTGAAGTTCATTTGCAGTGGCTGGAGGCCCTGGTGCACCCATTCTTCCTTTTTCTCTTCTCTATCTCTCTGCTTGCAAATCAATCAATCAATCATGTTTATGGAATGCTTTGTGTTTTCTTTCTCTCTCTGTGTGTGTTTCAAGAATGTTAGGGCAGTGCTTTACCACTGAGCTACATCCTCAACTCTGGTCTGTCTATGTTTTAAACTTACTGTGATGAATACTAAAATTATTAATTTTAAAACTTTCTTGCTTTGATAATGTGTACATTTAAGGCAGTACATTTCCCTCTAAGTCTGTTTTGGTTGCATGTATACTGTTAAAAACTGTAGTAATTTCATTATTATTTAGTTGGCAGTATTCTCTAATGTCCATCACCACACCTTTTTCAAACTATGGGTTATTTAGAATAGTATGACTTTACTTCCAAACACTGGAGGAGTTTCTAATTATCTTATTGTTATTAATTATACCTCAATTGCATTGTAATCAGATATTAACTCTTAATTTTGTTCCATTAATGTCTGTGGAGATTTGCTTTATGGTGTATCATACTGATAATTTGTTTTTATTTTTATTTACTTGAGAGAAAAATGGGTACACCAGGGCCTCTAGCCACTACAAACAAACTCCAGACACATGTGCCACTTTCTGTATCTGGCTAACATGGGTCCTGGAGAATAAAACCTGGGTCCTTTGGGTTTGCAGGCAGGTGCCTTAATTGCTAAGCCATCTCTCCAGCCCAATACTGGTAAATTTGTAGACATTCCTATTATGCTAGAAAGTGATTTATTTTGGGCTGGAGAGATGGCTTAGCGGTTAAGCGCTTGCCTGTGAAGCCTAAGGACCCTGGTTCAAGGCTCTATTCCCCAGGACCCACGCGAGCCAGATGCACAAGAGTCTGTGTCTGGAGTTCATTTGCAGTGATTGGAAGCCCTGGCACGCCCATTCTCTCTCTCTCTCTCTCTCTCTTCTTCTTCTTCTTTCTCTCTGTCACTCTCAAATAAATAAATTAAAAATGAATAAAAACTGTTTTTAAAAAAAAGAAAGTGATTTTATTCCATGTTTTATATGTCAATTAGGATATGGTCCTTTTCTTTGTAATTTTATTACCCAAATACTTTATGTCCTTATTAATTTAACATATTTTTTTTCTATCAACTTCAGAGAGATATGTAGGTTTTCTCTATCTTTTGTTGTCAGTTTCTAACTCACAACTTTTAAACTTTTTATTGACAGCTCTTATAAGTATAGACAATAAACCACAATAATTCCCTCCCCTACTCCTATTCTCCCCTTCCACCCTCCCCTGAATCCCTTCTTCTTTCCAATTAGTCTTTCTTCTGTATTTATGTCATCATCATCTTTTCCTCCTGTTATGAGGGTCCTGTATAGATAGTGTCAGCACTGTGAAGCCATGAATATCAAACTATTTTGTGTCTGGAAGACAGCATTATAAGCAGTCCTACCCTTCCTTTGGCTCTTACTCACTTTCCACGCCCATCTTCCACAGTGGACCCTGAGCCTGGGAGGGTGTGCTAGAGTACTGCACACTCCATTGTCACGTCTTCTCAGCACTTTGGAATAACTCACAACTTCCGACATCAAGTTACCGCATAGAAATGCAAAATGACTATCGTATTGAGGAACTGAATCTTTTGTGTGATGGACCTCTGTATTTTCACTTATGCTTTTTTTTTGGCCTTAAAGCTTATTTTGATTATTGTTCTTTGCCATTCTACTACTGTAATTATTCCATTCCATAATTACATGCACTGTAATTATCCATATAGTAATAAAAACAAGTTGACTTCCTTATGTATGTTTTCTAAGTTTCCCTGTCCTCTTTTAAACATATTTTTATTTATTTATTTGCAAAGACAGAGAGGGAAGGAGAGAAGGAGAGAGGGCGGGAGGGAGTGGGAGAGAGAGAGAGATGTATGGGCATGTTAAGGCCTCCTACCACTGCAAACAAATTCCAGATGCATGGGCCACTCTGTGCGTATGGCTATTATGTGGTCATTGGAAAATCGAATTTGGTCCTTTAGGCTTTGTAAGCAAACACATTGACCATTGAGCAATCTCTCCAGCTCTCCCTGTCTTCTTTTGACTTAATTTTTCTATTCATCATTCTGCTTCTCATTACTGGTTTGTAATCTTTTTTTTTTCTGTCAGTGCTGTCAGTGGTCACCCTGAAAATTCTACTAATTCTACACATCCTAATATAGGAGCACGTAACATTAATACTTTAATCCCATTTTATATTTTATTATTTTCATTCTGATTATTGAAAAATCCAAGACATTATTCCATGTTCACATGGACATATGTACATGGTTATCATCTTTCTGTTTTTCTTTCCTTCTTGTTTTCCAGACTTTCCACTGGGAAGACTTTCCTTCTGCCAGGAGGAAGATTTGTTGAGAGCCTGTTCCTCTGGAGGCACTTGGGCAAACTCAGGATTTTGACTGAAAAGCGTTGTTCCTCCTTCCCTCAATCCCGAAATATATCTCTCCTAAGTATGCAGTTATCTTTTCTAAGGTTACCCAGAAGCTATTACCTCGCTGAGGATTCTATTATATTTTTTTATTTATTTATTTATTTATTTATTTATTTAAGAGAGAGAGAGAAAGGCAGGCAGGCAGAGAGTGAGAGAGAGAGAATGGGTGCACCAGGGCTTCCAGCCACCGCGAACGAATTCCAGACACCTGCGCCCCCTTGTGCATCTGGCTAAAGTGGGTCCTGGGGAATCGAGCCTCGAGGCGGGGTCCACAGGCTTCACAGGCAAGCGCTTAACGGCTAAGCCATCTCTCCAGCCCAACTGAGGATTCTATTATATTGTGGTGAAAAGCCAGGCATCGTTTTTTCTGTTCCTTGGACTTATTTTAAGATTTTTTTTTTTTTTAATTTGGGCTTTGGCTTTCTGCAGGGTCCCACTGCATGGACTGCCTTTTACTTAGCCTTCTTGGAAGTCACTGGACTTCTTACATCTGTGGGCCACAGTCATCACATTTACCAGCTCTAGAACACTTTCAGGCATTCTTTTTGCTCTTAAAATTGTGATAAAGCATGTTTCAGGCATTCATCTATCTCTGCCCTTTGTCTTAACTTTCTTGCTGTATTTTCCATATTTTTATAATTTCATCTTGCATTCTATGTAATTTCTAAGAATTTTGACATGATATAATTTACTCTTTTTTAGAGAGAGAGAGAGCAAGAGTGAGAGAGAGCGAGTAAGAGAGAATTGGCTCTCGAGGGTCTCAGCCACTGCAACTGAACTCCAGACACTTGGGCCACCTAGCGGGCATGTGCGACCTTGCACTTGCCTCACTTTTGTGCATCTGGCTTATGTGGTATCTGGAGAGTTGAACACAGGTCCCTAGGCTTCACAGGCAAACACCATAACTGCTATGCCATCTCTCCAGCCCTAATTACTCTTTTTGTAAAGCATTTTACTATTTATTTGAGAGATGTGGGAGAGAGAGAACAAGCAAGCTCCTCAGGGTCTCTTGCTACTGTTAACAAATTCCAGATGCATGTACCATTCTATGCATCTAGTTTTATGTGAGCATTAGAAAACTGAACCACAGCCATCAGGTTTTGTAAGCAAGTGCCTTTAACTGCTGAGCCAACTCTCCAGGACCTAATTTACTTTTTGTTTCTGGTTCATTTTTTATTTATTTATTTGAGAGCGACAGACATAGAGAGAAAGACACATAGAGGGAAAGAGAGAGAATGGGCGCGCCAGGGCTTCCAGCCACTGCAAACGAACTCCAGACGCGTGCGCCCCCTTGTGCATCTGGCTAACATGGGACCTGGGGAACCGAGCCTCGAACCGGGGTCCTTAGGCTTCACAGGCAAGCGCTTAACCGCTAAGCCATCTCTCCAGCCCTACTTTTTGTTTCTTAAAAATACTTTTATTTATTTGTTTGCAAGTAGGGATGAGAGGAGAGAAGGAAAGAGTAAGAAAGAGGGAGAGGAAGGAAGAAAGGAAGGAAGGAAGGAAGGAAGGAGAAAGAAGGACATGCCAGAGCCTTTTGACATTGCAAACAAGCTCTAGCTGCATGTGCCATGCCACTTTGTGCATCTGACTTTATGTGGATACTGGGGAATTGAATCTAGGTCTCCAGGCTTTGCAAGCAAGAGCTTTTAACCATTGAGTTACTCTTCACCCCTCTAATTTGCTTTTAAGCCTGTCCATTGAGATTTAATCATATTTACTTTTATAAATTCATTTATTTTGAAATCTGCTACAGCAGACTATTTAAAAATCATTTGCGGGCTGGAGAGATGGCTTAGCGGTTAAGCGCTTGCCTGTGAAGCCTAAGGACCCCGGTTCGAGGCTCGGTTCCCCAGGTCCCACGTTAGCCAGATGCACAAGGGGGCGCACGCGTCTGGAGTTCGTTTGCAGAGGTTGGAGGCCCTGGCACGCCCATTCTCTCTCTCTCTCCCTCTATCTGTCTTTCTCTCTGTGTCTGTCGCTCTCAAATAAATAAATAAAAATTAAAAAAAAATCATTTGTAATTAGAATCATTCTTTCTCATGTACACAGTGTAGCATAGTTATCCCTTCAGTGAAGATGCAGATCTGAACAGAATGTCAGCCTTCACAGTTCCCTCATACTGCCCTTCTTTTTAACTACAGTTTTGACTCTTGTAGAGTGTCGTATAGATTAAATCATCCAGCCTTTTTAAAATTTTTAATTATAATTTTATTTACTTATTTATTTGGGAGGGGGAGTTCCAAGGTAGTATCTTACTCTAGCTCAAGCAGATATGGAACTCACTCTGTAGTCCCAGACTGGCCTTATACTCAGAGTTCCTCCTACCTCCACCTCCTGAATGCTGGCATTAAATATGGGCACCACTGTGCCTGGCCTCTTGATTCTTGCTCTTCTGCATATGCTTCCATCCGTTTGTCCATCTTCTTAGGTAAGACCTTTTTAAAAACATTCTGCCAATTTTTTTTCAATTTTAATTTTAATTTATGAGAGAAAGAGGCAGAGAGAGAGAGAGAGAGAATGGGTGCCCTATGGCTGCACTGCAAACAAACTCCAGATGCATGCACCACCTTGTGCATCTGGTTTACATGGGTACTGGGGAAGCGAGCCTTGAACCGGGGTCCTTAGGCTTCACAGACAAGCGCTTAACTGCTAAGCCATCTCTTCAGCCTGAGGCATGCTTTTATTGAAGGAAGTATTAGGCATGACATGAATACAGAGGAGGGTTAAAAGTTGAAAGCCTGGGCATGGCGGCACACACCTTTAATCCCACCACTTGGGAGGCAGAGGTAGGAGGATTGTTGTGAGTTTGAGGCCAGCCTGAGACTACATAGTGAACTCCAGGTTAGCGTGGGCTAGAATGAGACCCTACCTAAAAAAAAAAAAAAAAAAAAAAAAAAAAGACCAAAAGACAGTTGGCTGAGAAAGCAATCCCCATTAGAAACTCTTAGCTGTGCAGAGGTGTTCAATGTCATCCAGAGAGAAGACTGTCACCCATTTTGTCTTTGAGCTTTTGCCTTGATCACAGTGGCTAATTATCTTCTGAAGGTCATGTGCCAAAGACAGTGTCAGGAGCATCCTATGTGCTATCTCATAATAAGCCTATGAGTTGGCATTACTATCCCTGACTTCTAGATGAGCAAACACGGTAAGAGGTGAGGTGACTTGCACAAGGTCACATAGCAAGTTAAGTAGCCAGGATCTGAACCCAGCGCTCTGTCTCCATAGCCCATTCTGCGTCCTCAGAGCCTGTAGAAGCTAGAAGGATGCCAGAGGCTAAGTTCATGAAGCCTCATTCTACTCCAAGGAAAGAAGCACCCCAGTGAAAATGGGGTGAGTCCTGCTAGGATAAAAAGATTCTCTTTAAGGAATGGAACAAGCTGGCATCTACTGTGCTTGAGGGAGGTAAACAATGGCATTCATTTCTGATGTTTGAGGACAAGCCCCTCCCCACCCCTATCTCTGAGGTTAGCCATTTCTCAGCAGCATCAGGGAAACTGTGTCCCAGGATCTGAAGGATGCGTTCTCTACTCCACATGGCTGCTTGCTGTTCTGGAGACTTTGGCGCTCACGCTGCTGAAGCTTCTTGGTTTGGCTGGAGCACAGGATTAGCCATCCCCAGGAAATGCCTCCCTCCGGGGTAGGCAGGGGTCCCAGCACATACACCCCTTGGTGAGGGTGATTAGAGGGGGGCTGGTACATTCTGCCAATTTTTAACCTAGATTGGCTTCCTTATTTTTTTTTTATTAACATTTTCCATGATTATAAAATATATCCCATGGTAATTCCCTCCCTCCCCACTCCCACACTTTCCCGTTTGAAATTCCATTCTCCATCATATTACCTCCCCATTACAATCATTGTAATTACATATATACAATATCAACCTATTAAGTATCCTCCTCCCTTCCTTTCTCCACCCTTTATGTCTCCTTTTCAACTTACTGGCCTCTGCTACTAAGTATTTTCATTCTCACGCAGAAGCCCAGTCATCTGTAGCTAGGATCCACATATGAGAGAGAACATGTGGCGCTTGGCTTTCTGGGCCTGGGTTACCTGACTTAGTATGATACTTTCCAGGTCCATCCATTTTTCTGCAAATTTCATAACTTCATTTTTCTTTACCGCTGAGTAGAACTCCATTGTATAAATGTACCACATCTTCATTATCCACTCATCTGTTGAGGGACATCTAGGCTGGTTCCATTTCCCAGCTATTATAAATTGAGCAGCAATAAACATGGTTGAGCATGTACTTCTAAGGAAATGAGATGAGTCCATTGGATATATGCCTAGGAGCGCTATAGCTGGGTCATATGGTATATCAATCTCTAGCTGCTTTAGGAACCTCCACATGTTTTCCACAATGGCTGGACCAGATTGCATTCCCACCAGCAGTGCAGAAGGGTTCCTTTTTTTCCACATCCCCGCCAACATTTATGATCATTTGTTTTCATGATGGTGGCCAATCTGACAGGAGTGAGATGGAATCTCAATGTAGTTTTAATCTGCATTTCCAGATGACTAGTGACGTAGAACATTTTTTTAGATGCTTATATGCCATTCGTATTTCTTCCTTTGAGAACTCTCTATTTAGCTCCTTAGCCCATTTTTTGATTGGCTTGTTTGATTCCTTATTATTTAACTTTTTGAGTTCTTTGTATATCCTAGATATTAAGCCTCTATCAGATATATAGCTGGCGAAGATTTTTTCCCATTCTGTAGGTTGCCTCTTTGCTTTTGTCACTGTGTCCTTTGTGGTGCAAAATCTTTGTAATTTCATTAGGTCCCAGTGGTTAATCTGTGGTTTTATTGCCTGAGCAACTGGGGTTGTATTCAGAAAGTCTTTGCCAAGACCAATATGTTGAAGGGTTTCCCCTACTTTTTCCTCTAGCAGTTTCAGAGTTTCCGGTCTGATGGTAAGGTCTTTAATCCATTTGGACTTAATTCTTGTGAATGGCGAGAGAGAAGAATCTATTTTCATCCTTCTGCAGATATTTATCCAGTTTTCAAAACACCATTTGCTGAAGAGGCTGTCTCTTCTCCAGTGAGTATTTTTGGCATTTTTATCGAATATCAGGTGGCTATAGCTACTTGGGCTTACATCTGGGTCCTCTATTCTGTTCCACTGATCTACATGTCTGTTTTTGTGCCAGTACCATGCTGTTTTTGTTACTATGGCTCTGTAGTATAGGTTAAAATCAGGTATGGTGATACCACCAGCCTCTTTTTTTGTTGCTCAGTATTATTTTAGATATTCGAGGTTTTTTGTGATTCCAAATGAATTTTTGGATTGTTTTTTCTATTTCCATGAAGAAAGCCTTTGGAATTTTGATAGGGATTGCATTAAATGTGTAGATTGCTTTAGGTAAGATTGCCATTTTCACGATATTGATTCTTCCAATCCAGGAACAAGGGATGTTTCTCCAGTTTCTAGTGTCTTCTGCAATTTCTCGCTTGAGTGTTTTAAAGTTCTCATTGTATAAGTTCTTTACTTCCTTGGTTAGGTTTATTCCAAGTTATTTTATTTTTTTTGATGCAATTGTGAATGGGAGTGATTCTCTGATTTCATCCTCTGTGTGTTTGTTGTTAGCATATATGAAGGCTACTGATTTCTGTGTATTTATTTTGTATCCTGCTACATGGCTGTAGGTTTTGATCAGCTCTAACAGCTTGCTAGTAGAGTCTTTAGGGTCCTTTATGTATAGAATCATGTCATCTGCAAATAATGATAACTTGATTTCTTCCTTTCCAATTTGTATCCCTTTTATGTGTGTCTCTTGCCTTATTGCTATGGCTAAGACTTCCAAAACTATATTAAATAGTAGTGGGGACAGTGGACACCCTTGTCTTGTTCCTGATTTTAGTGGAAAAGCTTCCAGTTTTTCCCCATTTAGTAATATGTTGGCTGTAGGCTTGTCATAAATAGCCTTTATTATATTGAGATATGTTCCTTCTATTCCCAGTCTCTGTAGGACTTTTATCATGAAGGGATGTTGGATTTTGTCAAATGCTTTCTCTGCATCTAATGAGATGATCATGTGATTTTTGTCCTTCAACCCGTTTATGTAATGTATTACATTTATAGATTTGCGTATGTTGAACCATCCCTGCATCTCTGGGATGAAGCCTACTTGGTCAGGGTGAATGATCTTTTTGATATACTCTTGTATTCTGTTTGCCAATATTTTGTTGAGAATTTTTGCATCTATGTTCATGAGGGAGATTGGTCTGTAATTTTCTTTTTTTGTTCTATCTTTGCCTGGTTTTGGTATCAGGGTGATGCTGGCCTCATAGAAAGAGTTTGGTAGAATTCCTTCTTTTTCTATTTCCTGGAAAAGCTTAAGAAGCAATGGTGTTAGCTCTTCCTTAAAAGTCTGGTAAAATTCAGCAGTGAATCCATCCGGGCCTGGGCTTTTTTTAGTTGGGAGATTATTGATAACTGTTCGGATCTCCATGTTTGTTATAGGTCTATTTAAGTGATTAATCTCATTTTGATTTAATTTAGGTAGGTCATATAGATCAAGGAAATCATCCATTTCTTTCAGATTTTCATACTTTGTGGAGTATATGCTTTTATAGTATGTCCCTATAATTTTTTGAATTTCTCTGGAATCTGTTGTGATGTTACCTTGTTCATCTCTGATTTTATTAATTTGTGTTTCTTCTCTCTTTCTTTTGGTCAGATTTGCTAAGGGTTTATCAATCTTGTTTATCCTTTCAAAGAACGAACTCTTTGTTTCATTAATTCTTTGGATTGTTCTTTTTGTTTCTATTTCATTAATTTCTGCCCTAATCTTTATTATTTCTTCCCATCTACTAATTTTTGGTTTGCCTTGTTCTTCTTTTTCCAAGGCTTTAAGGCGAAGCATTAGGTCGTTTACTTGCGACCTTTCTAATTTCTTAATATAGGCACTTAAGGCTATAAATTTACCTATTAGAACTGCCTTGATTGTGTCCCAGAGATTTTGGTATGTTGTGTTCTCATTATCATTTGACTCTATAAATTTTTTGATTTCCTTTTTGATTTCTTCATTGACCCACTCATTTAGTAGTGTATTGTTTAGTTTCCATGATTTTGTGTATGCTCTATAGCCTTTCTTGCTACTGATTTGTAGTTTAATTCCATTGTGGTCAGATAGAATGCAAGGAATTATTTCAATTTTCCTGAATTTGTTAAGATTTGCTTTGTGTCCTAATATATGGTCTATTTTAGAGAATGTTCCATGTGCTGCTGAAAAGAATGTAAATTCTGCAGCCTTTGGATGAAATGTCCTGTATATATCTGTTAGGTCCATTCCTTCTATGACCTCATTTAGTCCAGATGCCTCTCTGTTTATTCTTTCCCTGGATGACCTGTCAATTGATGAGAGTGGGGTGTTAAAGTCACCCACCACCACTGTGTTTGGTGTTATCTGTGACCTTAGTTCTAATAGTGTTTGTTTGACGAATTTGGGAGCCCCCATGTTAGGTGCATATATGTTTAGGATTGTAATGTCCTCCTGTTGGAGTGTGCCCTTGATCAATATAAAGTGACCTTCCTTATCTTTCTTGACTAACGTCGGACTAAAGTCTACCCTGTCTGATATTAGGATAGCAACCCCTGCTTGTTTTCTAGGCCCATTTGCTTGAAACACCGTCTTCCAACCTTTCACCCTAAAATAATGTCTATCCTTTGTAGAAAGGTGAGTTTCTTGGAGACAACAAATTGTAGGATCCTGCTTTTTAACCCAGTCTGCAAATCTATGTCTTTTCGTTGGGGCATTGAGACCGTTGATATTAAGAGATATTATTGAAAGGTGTGTATTTATGTTTGCCATTTGTGTGTGTGTGTGTGTGTGTGTGTGTGTGTGTTACTGGTTCTACCTGTGCTCTCTTCTGTTAACTGGTATTTGAGTATAGCTGGTTTTTTCTAGGTTCCTTATATGTGTGCTTTTCCTTTTGTTCAGCATGGAGGATTCTATCAAGTATTTTCTGTAGAGCTGGTTTTGTCTTCAAATACTCCTTTAACCTGCTTTTGTCATGGAATGTCTTTATTTCTCCATCTATTTGAATGGATAACTTTGCAGGATAAAGTAACCTTGGTTGACAGTTGTTATCTTTCAGAACTTGGAATATATCACTCCAAGCCCTTCTGGCTTTAAAAGTTTGTGTTGAATAATCTGCTGTAATCCTGATGGGCTTGCTTTTGTAGGTAACTTGATTTTTCTCTCTAACTGCTTTCAATATTTTTTCTTTGGTTTGTGTGTTTGGAAGTTTGATTATAATATGGCGAGGAGAGGTTCTTTCTGGGTTTTGTCTGGCTGGGGTTCTAAAGGCTTCCTGTATCTGTATTGGCACCTCTTTCCCAATTTGGGGGAAATTTTCCTCTATGATTTTGTTGAAGATGCCTACTATGCCTCTGGAGTGGATTTCTTCTCCTTCTACTATGCCCTGAATTCTTATATTGGATCTTTTCATAGTGTCCCGAATATCTTGAAATTCCCACTCATACTTTTCTATAAGTTTGTCTTTCTCTTTGTTGGACTGCATTAGGTCTGCCACCTGGTCTTCTAGCTTAGATATTCTGTCCTCTCCCTCATCCATCCTACTGGTGAGATTTTCTACAGAGTTTTTTATTTCATTAACTGTGTTCTTCATTGCTAGTAATTCTGACTGGTTTTTCTTTATTATTTCTATTTCCCTATTTATGTCTTGTATTGCCTTCTTTATTTCATTAAATTGGTGTCCTGCCTCTTCTTTGATTCCTTTGATTTCCTCTTTGATTATTTTCATGTGTTCTTTGACATCTTTAAACATATTTATAATTATTCTTTTGAACTCTTTCTCAGGTATTTCCTCTAACTCTTTCTCACTGGAGGACATTTCTGATACATTAATACTTTTAGGTGGATTTATATCGTCTTGCTTTTTAGTGTTTCTTGTGTTATAATGTATATATTTTTGCATCTTGGATTAAGTTAATGCTTGGATTTTCTAGCTAGCTGTGTATTCTTAGCTGTATCAATTGATTTGATGTAATATATTTTCAGGGTAGGACCTTAAGGTATTAGGTGTGGCTCTTAAGACTCTCAGAGTATCTACAAAGATGTTCTTAGGGGTTGAGTTTCCCTGCTATAGGAGTATTCAAGCAGGCTGAGTGGAATAAAATACAGGTAGATTCTAAAATTTAACTAAACACTGTACCCATTCAGTCAAAAACAGCTCCGAGTATGTATGCAAGAGTAGTTATTATAATGGCCAGATCCTCTATCAACAAAGAGGTTTAGATTTCTGGTCTGTTGAGGTATATCCAAGTCAGCTTGTGACCAAGTGAGACCCTTCCCTGGTGCAATCCCAGTTACCTTGGGTGATTTTGGTCTCAGTCAAGTTGCTGCCTGGGTCGTCGGGCTGCTGTTCTGATTTCTGGAGCTGGGCACTTGCTTTTCCTACGGGGCAAACCGAGCCGCTGCTGCTGCCTCTGCTGATGTCGTAGCTGCCACCACTGGAGCCACCACCGCTGCTGAAGCTGCTGCTGCCGTGTCCACCGCCGCTGCTCCCCACAAAGCCGCTGCTGCGGGATCTGCCGCCGCTGCCGCTCCTGGGTCCGCTGCTGCTGGGGCCGCTGGTACCGGTGCTGGAGCCGCTGAAGTTGCTGCAGAACTCTGCTCCTGCTTGGGTCCCGCTGTCAGCCCAAGTTGGCATGGCCGGTCCCGGGCCGCTGCTGTGTTCGCTGGAGCTGGGTTCAGGCGTTGGGGTAGGGGAGGGGAGGGAGCCGCGGCTGCTCTGGTTGTATCGCTGCTCCACGTGTGCTTCTACCTCGCGGTCTTCTCCTCCGTTGCTCGCTGCCGCTCTCCCCTCACGTTTCCGAGTTGCGGAGAGCGCGGTGCGAGGGGAAAATCCCGCACCTGGCTTCTCCTGCGGCTCGAGCTGAGAGTCTGGCAGTTTTCTGCTGCGCCGTGGTTGCGGCGGTTGGCCGAGCTGCCGGAGCTGCTTTTCCGCCTGTGCAGGCTCTGGATGCTCTATAACTCTTCTACTTCTCCGCTGCCGCCTCAATTTCCTATACACCTCACTTTTTAGTAAAAGTGTGTATTCTGCTTAGTTTTTTTGGTCTTTTTCCCCCCTAGGCTGCTTTGGCGTGGTACCTACGCTGCCATCTTAACCGGAAGACGGCTTCCTTATTTTTGAACCTGGATAGTTTCAAATATATACTGAATACAAGGTCTCTATTTGGTATGATTTACAAATAGGTTCTCTAAGTCAGTGACTTGTATGTTCTCATCTTAACTATTTACTAAATAAGGCCACCTTCTGAGATACTGGGAACTTCAACAGGTGAATTCTAAAGGCAGACAATTCAACCTCTAGCATGTCAATTCATATTTTCATTCATGGCACCTTAAGAGACATATTAACACTGCCTATCTGCTTTTTATTGCACTGAAAATATCATGTTCTATAATATTACTTTGAAGTTTAGAAAGTTCAGGCTGCTACTAAACTCATTGTGTAGCTGATGGTGACTATGGCTTCCTGATCCTCCTGTCTCCACGTTCCAAGTGCTGGGAACACAGGTGTGTACCACCATACCCTGCTTTCTTTAGAAAAGATTGTTTGCTTCAGCAAAGTACCTGGGGTTATTTCTAGACTAGAAGCACTACTGAACCAAGTTCAAGGGTTGAGGTTCTCTGATTATCTACGTGATGCAAACTAAGTAAGTTTACACCCACTTAAGATTCTGCAGCTCTTCGAGCTCCCAGCTTCTTGTACTCAAGGCCCTCTAGCAGGCAGACCTCCTAATATAGGCTCTGTGCCTTGTTTTCTCTCTTGCTCTGTTACAGTCCAGCCCACAAAGATAAGAAAATGAAATTCAGAGTTTCTAGATAAATGCTTTGGAAGAGAAAGTGCTTACTTATCTCCAGAATTACCATTTTCCTTCAATTCTGGACTCATTATTTTACTTTTTATTTACAAGAAGAGAGAGAGAGAGAGAGAGAGAGAGAGAGAGAGAGAGAGGGAAAGTATAGGCATGCCAGGATCTCTTGCCACTGCAAGCAAGTTCCAGATGCATGTGCCACTCTGAGCATCTGGCTTTTCATAGTTGATGAGGAATCAAACCCAAGCCATCAGGCTTTGCAAATAAATGCCCTTAACCATCTCTCCAGCCATTTCTCCAGCCCTGGATTCATTATCTTTAAAATATCTTATTAATTTTATTATTTGCAAAGAGTGAGACAAGGCGACAGATAAACAATGGGCACACCAGGGCCTCTTGCCACTGCAGACAAACTCCGAACACATGTGCCACTTCATGCATCTGGCTTTATGTGGGTACTGGGAATCAAACCTTGGCCATCATGCCTAGAAAGCAAGTGAGCAGTGCTTTCAGCCACTCAGCAATCTCTCCAGCCCATCACTGTTTTTTTTTAAATGTATATATATAAATAGTTTCAAAATGTTCTTACATAGAATTTAGAAGTTTCTTGTATGTGTGGTATTGTGTTATACGTGTGTCAGTGTGGGTGCATGTACGTATGCAGAGGCCAGAGAGGCTCAGGTGTCCCCCTCTTTGGCTCTTCTACATGTTTCCTTAAGACAGTCTCTCACCAAGCCCCGAGCTGCTGTTTCCTGTCAGACTGGCCAGCCAGTGAGTCCTGGCAATTCTGGTCTCCACGCTCCACAAAACTGGGGTTACAGGCATGTGTGTCCTCACTTTGATGTTTACATGGGTGCTGGGGAATTGAACTTAGGGTGAATCAGGCCCTCATGCTTACATGGAAAGTGCTAGAATTTTTTAATTGGTTGATTTAATTACCACACACTCCTGTTATTTAAAGAATACTGTTTCTCTCAGTTCTTCATGGTGACCTCAGTAAGTATCCCAAACTAGCAGTTATTGAGGTTATTTCAGGATAATAGAATACTTTCTCCAACAGTTTTTTCCTATTAAAAAAGGAATAATTCAATGTGCCATAATGTGATCAAATTTGAAACTCCATTTTCCCCTTAGGACTGATCCTAAATACTTCACCTTACATTTGTGTTTATTTGGTATTTATTGAACTGTGAGAGGAAGGGTGGTCCTAATATCAAATGAGAATAATCCATCTTAAAATATTAAATAGTTTTTACTGAAGTAAAGGCTAAGGGCAGTACCTAGTAGCTAAAATTTAATATTATTGGAAGCTATTCTTCCTCAACTGACCAGAGAAAATCATTATTGGCATTTTGATTATAAACAACAGAGAGCTGGAAGCAACTGTTAACACAACACGGAGAGTATAAATGGCTAATCTAGGAAAAGGTACATGGTAGGAAGTCAGTGCTTTTTAATGTCAACTTCACAACTGCATCAAGACATCAATAGAAATCACACACTTCGTGGAATGGGATCTGAGGTGATGATTCCTGAGCCTGGAATTTAGCCCAGGAGAGGCCAAGATACAGCCCTCCTGTAGAAGAATAAAACTTATATGGGAGAGGGGTCAAAGGCCCTCTTTATTTTTTTTAACATGTGTATACATGTAGACTCACATCTGTGCTGTGGGTATGCATGAGTGTGTGTGTGAGAGAGAGAGAGAGAGAGGGAGACAGAGAGAGAGAGAGAGAGAGAGAGAGAGAGAGAGAGAGAGATCGAGCGAGTACAAGTGCGTGTATGCACACAATTGGAGGCTAGAGGATACACATGGGTGCCACTCCTCAGGTACACTATTTGCTTTTTCAAGACAGTGTCTCTCATTGGCCTCGGGCTTACTGATTGGGTTAGACTTGTTGATCAGCAGGCCATAGAATCCTTCTGTGTTCATTTTCCCAGTGCCAGGATTAACAGCGACACACCACCACTGGGGACTGAACTCCAGTCCTTATGCTTATGAGTCAACCACTTTTACTCATGAGCTACTTCTCCAGCCCATGGGCTCTCTTTTAATGTAACTATTTGGTTTTTTCCCCAATTATCAAGTCATCCTGTGCTTTTAAAAAAACCTATTGAGGGCTGGAGAGATGGCTTAGCAGTTAAGACCCACGTTCCATTCTCCAGATCCCATGTAAGCCAGATGCAGAAAGGTGAGGCAAGCTCAAGGTTGCACAAGCCTACTAGGTGGCTCAAGTGTCTGAAGTTCAATGGCAGAGGCTGAGGCCCTAGTGTGCCAATTCTCTCTCTCTCTAAAATAAAAAATAGGGTCTGGAGAGATGGCTTAGTGGTTAAGGCATATGTCTGTGAAGCCTAAGGACTCAGGTTCGGTTCTCCAGGTCCCACATAAGCCAGATGCACATGGTGGTGCATGCATCTGGAGTTCATTTGCAGTGGTTGGAGGCCCTGGTGTGTCCATTCTCACTCTCCCTCCCTCTCTCTGTCTCAAACAGATAAAATAGATAAGTAAAATTAAAAAAAATAAAACCTACTGATACTTTTTGAAATTGCTGGGTGATAAATTCATTTCACCCCTCTTTCTTTTTTATTTTTAGTTTTGAAATACAGTCTCATGGTGTGGCGCAAGTTGGCCTTGAACTCCATATGCAGCCCTAGCTAGGCTTGAACTCATGAGCTTCCTGCCTCAATCCCCTAAGTGCTGGTGCACCACCACACCCAGCTTTAGCTCCTTTTCCTTTTCTGTGGAGTCAAACACCAGGACATGTTTGCCCTCAGGAAAAGAAAATGCCACCCAAGGCCCCCACAGTCTGACACAGAAGTAAGAGTACACTGCTGCCAAGTGGCCTTAAACAATGCTATGCTCACAGTGACAGAGTGGTCACCAGGGGTGCCTGAACACACTTAGGACCAATCACCCTCTCCACACAGAGAACCCCAATATACCTTTCCATCATCCCCTTCCATATCCCATAACCAGACAAAGGTGGTTCCCAGAGCAGGGGAGCCCACAGCCTCACCTGAGCCATCTTCCCCAAGGCCTTCGGCAGCCTCCCGAAGTTTAATGTCCATTACCCTTGTGGAAATCATGTCCAGGTCACTATAATCAGATGGAGATTCATGTTAGAGGAGCATGTTGAGCAGAAGCCACCAGCAGATGTGTTGTGGTGATGATTGTTTTTGCCTGTGATCTCGCCTGCACACACCCTGCAGAGACAGAGTCCAGGGCAGAGTACAGGACAGTACAGGCCAAAAATACGTCCACAGCCACAAGATTCGTAACCACAGAAGCATTTTTCTAATTACTGACTTGAGCAATTTAATGGCATACATAACAGCAAATGCTTTACTCATTAACACAAATTCCATCAAATTATGACAAATTATGTTTTTCTTTTATTTACTGTAGCAAGTTTGGAAAATATAAAGACTGAAAATTACCTATGATCCTACCAGCTAAGAATAACCACAATTAATGTTTTCATCTCCTCCTAATCTTTTTTTCTTTTTTTTTTTTTAAATATTTTTATTTATTTATTTATTTGAGAGCGACAGACACAGAGAGAAAGACAGATGGAGGGAGAGAGAGAATGGGCGTGCCAGGGCTTCTAGCCTCTGCAAACGAACTCCAGATGCGTGCACTCCCTTGTGCATCTGGCTAATGTGGGACCTGGGGAACCGAGCCTCGAACCGGGGTCCTTAGGCTTCACAGGCAAGCGCTTAACCGCTAAGCCATCTCTCCAGCCCCTTTTTTTCTATACAAATATTTTTACACCCACATTGGGAAGTTTGACATCTGATTTTCTTACTTATATTACCTATTAAAATTCTTCACAAAGGTTTATCTTAATGTGAACACAGTATCTTAATATCATTATTGACGCTGAGTCTAATTTTTTAAACTTGGGAAACATTTTGGACAAAAAGCACAGTGGACATCTGATCAGCTACTCTTGCTTCAGCTCTTCTCCATACCCCACCACTAGATGACTTCCATGCTAATCATCCCAGACACGTGGCGCTTCACCTCATTTAGCTTCCTCCTTAAGTGAAAATCTCTGATTTGCTGCTCCACATTCTTGCTACAGAAATTTCAGCTGCCCATGTCCTTGCTTCCTGCCAGACCGTGAGACGTGCACTCTAGCTATGTGTATGAGAACACCTCTTATCAAGAAAGCCATTTCTCATTGAAATGACTATGAGTCCTCAGACTTTAAAAGGGAGGCTCACAATAATGGTACCAAACTGCCTGTATTTGCTGAATAGAAAACTAATTTTTAAAAAGGGAGGCTCAAATATTTAATTAACCAACTCACATTTATGATTTTTACATAATGGAAAATGATGGGAGAAATATAAAGAAAATGCTTAACAGAGGAAAGGAAATGGAGACATGGGTCTGTGCTGGAATTGGTGCCAATATTTAGGTGTCCTTTAAAATCAATGTCAGTTTGTCCTTGCAGACCAATTTCTTTTTAAAAAACATTTATTTATTTTCGCGTGTGCATGTGTGTGTATGTGTGTATGGATTCCTTCAGTTGCAAACCAACACCAGATGGTTATACCACTTTTGGGGTCCAGTTTATGGGGGAGACTTGGGAACTGAACCCAGGCCATCTGGCTTTGCAAGCAAGTGACTTTAATTACTGAGCCATTTTCTCAGCCCTGGGGCCAGTCTAATTTTTTAAGGGAGAAAAAAAAAAACCTCTGCTAATTTTGGTTTTAAATTTTTATGTAAGTTTGGCCTCATGAAAATGTCTGGTCTCATGTCAATGCTGCCAAAAGCCTTTAGCTGGAACCTCACAAAACTTGACTCATGATCATGCAATCATGATATATAAAATGAGGAGAGGACAGAAATAGCACTTTACAGAATCCTTGGCCACCATTGTAGGTGTAAAAGAACAACTTTGTTTTTACTGTGTCTACAACGTAACAGACAATGTAGCTGGAGAGCAGAATGACTGCAATAGCTACAGTTGCAACCTCATCCAAAGGCCTGAGTATTCTAAAATGTCACTCCCTCCACCCTTAAGATGTCGCCATTGGTCAGGAAGCCTCTGTTGCCCAACTGTCTTGTTGCTCCATGATGCCATTAGAGGGCAGGGAGCTACTTGGACATTGGTGCTGAAAGGTGATGGAGCAGGACACAAGAAACAGGAGGGGAGAAGTGAACCTGGTTGAGAATCACCACGTGCTAACCTGGGTAAAGGCTGCCAAGGCTGCTAGAAAGTGAACATGCCAGAGCTTTCCATTGCTCAAACTCAGAGATGATCACAATGACCACAAATGACATGTTAAGTACAGCCTATCATCTGAATCATCTCATGTAGCCCCCAAGAACTTTGAGTTTTGCCACTTCAGAGATGAGAGCCTTAGTTATTATGTTAGGTGGTTTATTAGCTTGCTCGAGGTAGTAAAGCAGACACTAGCCTGAATGCTCACACTGAGCTGCTGGGATACAGTAACAAATGTGTTCTATGTGGTCCTGCCTCCTGCAGGTGTGGACTAGTAAAAGGGAGAGTCCTGAGATGTCATGGAAGGGTTCAAAGGAAACTGGGGAGCCCAAAGACAGAACCTCTCTCCCACTGAGATGTCTCTGCCTGCCATGCAGCCCCTCCTCCAGATCAAGCCAGGATGCCTGGGCTGAGAATGCCATTTATTGGAGCGGATTGGCAGTCCTCAGCCTGAGGGAACAGGGTCTGAGCATGATGGGATGTGTCAACTAACACATGTGCTGAGGATATGCAGGGCTCTGTGTGTGTGTGTACTTGCCCCTGTAGTACAGTAGTCCCTGTGGATAAGTATGCAAAGACTATACTGTTTTTATCCCATCTCATCCTCAAAGGCTAATGCAGAGAGACCACCCGATGCCACAAGAGCCAGTCAACTCATGGAAGCAAAGAGTGCACTAATGAAGGAAGTAGGAGGCTCACTCCGTGGGGGGGGGGGGGGGGGGCCTCTAAACGCTTGCTCTATTTCATGCTCCAAAGTACTAAATGTGTAGCAGAGTGAAGGAAAAAGAACAAAAACTTGGCTACTAGGATAACCTGGGTTGCATCTTTACTCCAACATCTAACTGCACTGAGCTCAGTCTCCTCATACACAAAAGAAGGATAACAATTTAATCCAATAGGACCTGTGTTAGTAACTTGCTTCAAAATGAACTTAAGGAAGAGGTTCATTTTGCCTCATAATTTGAAGGTATCACCCATCTCGGCAGGGCAGCTCTGGTGGCAAGAGCACACAGGGAGCTGCTCACATCATTCAGTCCACAGCAGGAAGCACAAAGGACTTCTGGTGTTCAGCTCACTTTCTCTTTGTCATTTGGTCCAGAACCCCACTCCATGAAATGCTGCAACCCACATTCAGGGTAGATCCACACTGGTCTGCTAAGCTAAACTGTTCTGGAAACACCCACAGAAACAACCCACCATGTGTTTGCATGGTGCTTTTAATACCTTATTTATTTGCAAGCAGAGAGAGATAGAAAGGAGAGAGACAGACAGAGAGAATGGGCATGCCAGGGCCTCCAGCTGCTACAAACTTTAGATGCATAAGCCACTTTGTGCATCTGGCTTTACATGGATACTAAGGAATTGAACCTGGGTTGTTAGGCTTTGCAGGAAAGTGCCTTAACTGCTGAGTCATCTCTTCAGCCCTGCATGGTTGTTTTAAATCACCAGCAGTTAAAGGTGTATGCTTGCAAAGCCTGTTGGCCTGGATTCAATTCACCAGTACCCATGTAAAGCCATATGCACAAAGTGGCACATGCATCTGAAGTTTGTTTGCTGTAGCAAGAGTTCTAGCACACCTATTTTCTCTTTCTGCCCACAAATAAATAAATGAATGAATATTTTTTAAAGCAAGGAAGGGAGGAGGGAATATAGAGAGAGCTTTAGTGAGCAGTGGTACAATGTCAAGTGGTCTAACATGCATGCATGTGAGTCCTAGAAGCAAGTTTACTATTGATGAAGCACATATGTACGTGTGTGTGTGTGTGTGTGTGTGTGTGTGTGTGTGTATGTGCATGCGTGTGCAAAAAGGCTCAGCTAAAAATTCATAAGGGGCTGGGGATATGACTTAGCAGTTCAAGGTACTTGCTTGCAAATCCTGTCAGCCTGGGTTCAATTCCATAGTATTCACATAAAGCTGGATACAAATGTAGCACATGGGTCTGGAGTGTGTGTAAAAAGGCTCCAGAGGGTACACATGGGGGAAAACTCACTGAAGATTCTACAAGGACAAATACTTGCTTCCCCTCAATAAAATAAAATATTTTCCTAGGATGGGTAGACCACAACACACACATACAAAGAAAAAAAAAGAAAGGCAGAAAACAGAGAGATCTCCACCAGCAATGCCTAGTCTCCACAATGGAACCCTCCAATGAAGTTATACAGAAAACACCAGAAATTGAATCCCAAAATGAAAACACAACAAGCAATGTTACCCTGATCAAAAGAATTGCTGAACCGGAAGCATGCCATCAAAACCCAACAAACGCATAAATGAAATTGAGCAGAAGCATCTCTTAGAACACTCAACTTTTGTCATTAGGCTTACCTAAATTTAAGAAAACCACAGAAGGCTCTAAAGAGATATAATTGAATTGAAGGTAAGTCAACAAATGGAAGATCTCAATAAACAGCTGATTAAGTTTAATGTAGACTTGATCAAATGCAAGAATGAATTCCAAGAAGCATCAAGAAAAATCAGACCTTGAACTGAAATTGCACCTCAAAAAAGATAAGGACAAGATGCAAAATAACACAACAGGAAACAAAAACCAAATAGAGATTTTTAAAACCTCTCTAGAATCCCTTAGTAACAGAGTTACTCATGTGGAAGACAGAACCTCTGAACTGGCAGATAAGATAGAAGAAATTGATTGGGAGTCCAAAAACTTTGTTAAGTCCAAAAAATAATGCTAATAGAATACAAGGGAACTGTGGGATACCCTAAAATAACCAAACATCCTGATCATGAGTATACTGGAAGGAGAGGAAATCCAGGCCAGAGCCATAGAGAACATATTCAACAAAATTATTGAAGAAAACTTCCCCAATCTCTCAAAAGAGAGGCCCATACAGATACAAGAAGCTCACAGAACACCAAGCAGACAGAACCAAAGAAGAAATTCTCCAAGGCACATCATAGTTAAAACTCAACAACAATAATAAAAACTCTCAACAATGAAAACAAAGAGAGAGTGCTAAAAGCAGCAAAAGAGGAACAACTCACTACATACAATGGCAATTCCATCAGAATTACCTCAGATTTCTCAATGGAAACACTGAAAGCCAGAAGGGTCTGGAATGGAACACCTCAAAGTCTAAAAAACTATGGTTTCCAACCCAAACTAGTGTAACCAGTGAAAGTATCCATCATAAAAGATGGTGAAAGGAAAACTTTCCATGAAAAAAAGTCATATGAACACAAACACAAACCTACAGAAAACACTTCAAGGAACACTACACAGAAGAGGTAAACAACCAATCTCAAGAGAAGGTCACAATAATGAAAACTAGATCAGACTTAAAAAAGTACAAAACACCAAACCCCATAAAGAACCCCATCACAGCAGGGTTATAACCTTAAACATTAATGGTCTCAACTCACCCATTAAAAGATACAAGTTGACAGAGTGGATCAGAAAAATGGACCCTTCTATGTGCTATTTTCAAAATTCCACATCACCACTAAAGGCAGACACCTCCTAAGGGTGAAAGGATAGAAAATTATATTTCAAGCAAATAGAAATAAGAAACAAGCAGGTGTTGCTACATTAAAATCTGATAAAATAGAGTTCAAACCAAAAGAAATAGAAATAGACATAGAAAGCCACTTCTTACTCATCAAGGGAAATATTTAACATGAGCTCATCATAATCATAAATCTGTATGTGCCAAACCCAGGTGCACCACAGTTTATAAAATAAAACCTACTTAACAATAAAATAGAAATAAACACCAACACCATCATAGAGACTTCAATACTCCACTATCATCAACAGACATATCATCAAAGAAGAAAATTAACAGGGAAATAAGAGGGCTCAATAACACCATAGATCAACTAGACCTAATGGACATCTAAAGAACATTCCACCCCAATTTTACAGAACACAAATTCTTCTTAGCAGCCCACAGAACCTTCTCCAAAATAGGCCATATGTTAGGCCATAAAGCATTCCTCCATAAATTCAGAAAAATTGAAGTAACTTCCTGCATCATATCAGATCACAATGATTTAAAGCTAGCAATTAACAAGGGACACATCAGGAATTCCACCAGATTCTGGAAACTGAACAATAGACTTTTAAATGAATTTGATCATAAAAGAAATCAAGAAAGAAATTATAAAATTCCTAGAATTGAATGATAATGAAAACACAACATACCAAAACTTATGGGACACAATGAAGGCAGTCCTAAGGGGAAAATTCATAGCCCTAAATGCCTTTATTATTAAGTCAGAGATCCCAAATTAATAACCTAACTTTCCACCTAAAGGCATTGGAAAAACAAGAAAAATACAAGCGTAAGAGCTGCAGATGGAAAGAAATAATCAAGATCAGGGCTGAAATTAATGAATTGGAAACTAAGAAAACAATTTTAAAAATCAATGAAACAAAGAGCTGGTTCTTTGAAAAAATAAACAAGATTGATAAACCCCTAGCCAATTTGATCAAACAAGCAAACAAAAGGGCTGTAGGGATGGCTTAGCAGTTAGGCATTTGCCTGAAACGCCAAAGCACCCAGGTTCAATTTCCCAGGACCCACATTAGCCAGATGCACAAGGGGGCACACACACATTTGCAGTAGCCAGAGGCCCTGGCACACCTATTCTGTCTGTCTGTCTCTCTCCCTCTTTCTCTGTCAAATAAATAAAATATTTTAAAAAGAGAGAGAGAGGCTTCAAATTAACAAAATCAGAAATGAAAAAGGAGAAATCACAACAGACATCAATGAAATTGAAAGAATCATCAGGACATACTCCAAAACTGGATAATCTGGAAGAAATGAATGAATTTCTAACCACATACCACCTACCAAAACTCAACTATTTAATTAATCTACTAAACAAACCTATCACATCCATTGAGATTGAAAAGGTAATCAAAAACATCCCCCAAAAGAAAAGTCAAGGACCAGAAGGCTTCTCAGCCAAATTCTATCAAACCTTCATTGAAAAACTGAAGCCATTTTTTCTCAAACTGTTTCACATAACCAGAGAGCAGGGAATCCTCCCCAACTCCTTTTTTTCTTTTTTAATTTTTTTTGGCCATTTTTTATTTATTTATTTGAGAGCGACAGACACAGAGAGAAAGACAGATAGAGGGAGAGAGAGAGAATGGGCGCGCCAGGGCTTCCAGCCTCTGCAAACGAACTCCAGACGCGTGTGCCCCCTTGTGCATCTGGCTAACGTGGGACCTGGGGAACCGAGCCTCGAACCGGGGTCCTTAGGCTTCACAGGCAAGCGCTTAACCACTAAGCCATCTCTCCAGCCCCCCAACTCCTTTTTTGAAGCTAGCATCATCCTAATAAGCATCACCAGAACCAGACAGAGATATAAGAAAAGAAAACTAAAGGCGTATATCCCTCATGAATTTAGATGTAAAGAATCTGAACAAAATCCTTGCAAACCAAATTCAACAACACATCAAAAGCATTATCCACCTTGATCAAGTAGGTCTTATCCAAAGGATATAGGAATAGTTTGACATATAGAAATTGGTCAATGTAATATACCACATAAATAGACTTAATCATAAGAACCACATATTCATCTCAATTGATGCAGAGAAGGCCTATGATAAAATACAACACCACTTCATGATCAAAATACTTGAAAGAATAAGCATGGAGGGTTTATATCTCAACACAATAAAGGCTATATATAAAGTACCTAAAGCCCAAACAATACTTAATGGAGAAAAACTCAAGGAGTTCCCACTGAGGTCAGGAACAAGACAGGGGTACCCCTTCTCACCTCTGTTCTTCAATATAGTACTAGAAGTACTAGCCCAAGCAATAAGACAGGAGAGAGAAAGAAAAGTGCTACAAATTAAAAAGGAAGAAGACAAGTTAGCCCTACTTGGAGATGACATGATTCCATATACAAGTGACCTGAATGTCTCCATCTCAAAACTTCTAAAGGTGATTAGTTCCTTCAGTAAAGTGGCAGGGTACAAAATCAACACTCAAAAATAAGTAGCCTTTCTATATGCAAAGGACAAATACACAGAGAAAGAAATCAGCAAGGCTGTCCCATTTTCAATAGCAACAAAAAATTAAATACCTTGAAATAACACTAGCCAAGGATGCAAAAGATCTATATAATGAAAACATTAAAAAAAGAAAAACTTCAAGGAAGGGGCTAGAAAGATGGTTTAGCTTGCCTGTGAAACCTAAGGACCCAGGTTTGATTCCCCAGTACCCACATAAAGCCAAATGCACAAGGTGGGACATGTATCTAGAATTTGTTTACAGTGGCTACAGACTCTGGTGCATATTCTCTCTCTCTCTCTCTTAAATAAATAAAAAATATTAAAAATATATACTTAGGGCTGGAGGGATGGCTTAGCAGTTAAGGCATTTGCCTGAAAAGCCAAAGGACCAAGGTTGATTCCCCACAACCCACATTAGCCAGATGCACAAGGGGGTGCACACATATGGAGTTCATCTGTAGTGGCTGGAGGCCCTGGCATGCCCATTCTCTCTCTCTCTCTCTCGCCCTCTTTCTCTGTCAAACAAATAAATTAATTAAAATAAATTTTTTTAAAATAAAAAGTATATATTAAAAAAAGAAAGAAATAGAGGAGGACTTGAGAATATGGAAAGATCTCCAATGCTCCTGGATAGATAGAACTAACATTGTGAAAATGGCAATTCTACCA
Organism: Jaculus jaculus; assembly: GCF_020740685.1. Taxonomy (NCBI): domain Eukaryota; kingdom Metazoa; phylum Chordata; class Mammalia; order Rodentia; family Dipodidae; genus Jaculus; species Jaculus jaculus. Next base: position 119,367,432 of record NC_059105.1, read on the forward strand.
ACAGCAATATACAGATTTAATGCAATACCAATAAAAATTCCAGCATCATTCTTCACAGAGATAGAAAAAAATAATCTCAAAATTCACATAGAATGGCAGCAAACCTTGGATATCCAAACATATTCTCAGCAAAAGAAACACCTTTGGAGGTATCACCATATCTGATCTAAAGCTATATTACAAAGTCATAGTAACAGAAACAACATGGTACTGGTATAAGAACAGAAATATAGACCAATGGACCAAAATTGAAGACCTGGACCTTAGGTCAAGTACCTCCAGCTACTTGATCTTTGACAAAGGTGCCAATAACATAGGCTGGAGAAAAGACAGCATCTTCAACAAATAGTGCTGGGCAAAGTGGATAACCATATGTAGAAAAATGAAACTAGACCCACTCATCTCACCAAACACAAAAATCAAGATCAAATGGATTAAAGACCTCAATATATAACCTGAAACTTTTCTCCTACTGGAAGAAAAAATAGGAGGAACTCTCCATGATACAGGAATGGGGAAAGACTTCCTGAACAAAACTCCAGTAGCCCAGGAAATTCAACAATCACCCAACCAATGGGATCTCATGAAGCTAAAAAGCTTTTGCGCAGGGCTGGGGAGATGGTTTAGTGGTTAAGGTGCATGCCTGTGAAGCCTAAGGAACCAGGTTCGATTCTCCAGGTCCCATGTAAAACAGATGCACATGGTGGCACATGCGTCTGGAGTTCATTTACATTGGCTAGAGGCCATGGCGTGCCAATTTTCTCTCTCTCTACCCCCCATGTCTCAAACAAACTAATAAATAAAAATAAATCTTAAAGTAAAATAAAAGCTTTGGACAACAAACCATAAGCAGAGCCAACAGATTACCCACTGAGTAGAGAAAATTTTCACCAGCTATACCACTGACAGAAGCATAATATCTAGAACCTACAAAGAAATCAAAAAACTAAACAGTAAAAAACAAAACAACAACAACAAAAAAACCCACTCCAGAAATGGACAACTTAATAGAGAGTTCTCAGAGGAAGAAATACAAATGGCTAGCACACAGTTAATAAAATGTTCAATATCCCTAACCATTAGGAAAATGCAAATTAAAACAACTATGAGATTCCACCTAGCTCCAGTAAGGATAGCAATCATTAAAAATTCAGATGACAACAAATGTTGGTGAGGACGTAGGGAAAGAGGAACCCTTATCCACTGTTCGTGGGAATGTAAACTTGTACAGCCACTATAGTAATCAACATGTAGATTCCTAAAAAGGATGAATATAGAGCTACCAACAGACCCAGTTATTTCCTTACTCGGCATTTATCCTAAATGCTCCATGCTTCACTCCAGAAATATTTGCTCAACTATGTTTGTAGCTGCTCAATTCATTATAGCTAAGAACTGGAATCAACCCAAATGCCCATCATTGGATGAATGGGTAACAAAGTTGTGGTATATTTACACAATGGAATTCTACTCAGCAGTAAGAAATAAAATGATACAATGAAATCAGTAGAAAAAAATGGGCAGACTTGGAACACATTATACTCAGTGAACTCACACAATCACAGAAAGACAAACATCACATGGCCTCACTTATCTGCGGTTCCTAACCTGGACTAGCTCAAGTTGCTGTCATACCTGATAGGCAACTCAAGGCCTAGACAATAGGGATGGAAGGATTTAGAGGGAGGGGAAGAGGAGGGCGGGGAAACAAACTAAGTCCAAAATGAACTGGTACCACAGAAACCTTTATCCTTGGAGATAGACTAAAATATATAACCCTCAACAGGAGTAAGGAGGGAATACCTGAAAAGAAGGGCCCTGGGGAGGGTGGGATGAAGCCTAACCTTAAATTTTTGTTTGTTTTTTTCTGGTCTGTACCCAGATGAGCTGTTGAGTGGAGAGACTACAAGGTCTTCAAAACAAAACAGTTTTCTGTCAAAGCACCTGAGGCAAAAGGCAAGACCCTATTGCTGAAGACACCATATGCTGCTGACACAGAGCCTGCAGAGACCTGGCTGGAATCCAGAAGAGAGCCAGTCCCCAGACAGTCAGCCCTTCTATGCTGTAAAGTGCTACATGAGCTGTTGGAGGAAAGTGGCCAACTACAGTCTGAGCAACCAGAGGCCTAAGTTACTCAGAAGCAAACACACTGATAGGATGTACATGCCAGTGCAATAGTGGCACATAGCCTTGTGGGGGGGGGGGCGTTACCAAATAGCTTTCTGATTGGCTAAGAGACCCACTCAATGTAAAGGAATCTATATCTGGAATTGGGAAGCAGACCACAATCCTATGGAGACAAAGATTATGCTCTCCAGTGTCACTAGTCTTTGGCTAAAAAAGGGGTTGTACACACCATATTCTCTCTAAATTAATAATGCTTATCTCATTTAAAGTATGCTGACTTCACTCTTCATTGGACAATCTGTTCTTTTTCAGAAGGGAGCGAGACCAGAAGAGATAAACTACATCTCATGCTTCAGCCAAGCCACAGCCGAATCCACAGAGGAATTGGGGAGATGAGCATGAGTGTTGCTTCCATGCTGAACCTGATAATCAATGCCAGGGTACAGGAGACAGACCCTCAGGATACTCAACATCTACCAAAGCAGAGACCCAGAGGCTTCTAAGAGCTCCTCACTGAAGTAGACTTAAAACTCACCCACCATAGCTCAGGGAATTTTGCAGAAGAGGGGGCAGAAAGATTGTAAGAGCCACAGGTTGAGACATCATGACCAGAGACATTCCCACCCCCCCCCCAAAAAAAATAACTGACTGCTGTTCCCATAACACATAACCTACAACCCCATGGGGAATACCTGCAACCCCACTGAAGAGGTTCTCCAGTGGAACTGGGGCAGGGACAAAAGAAAAGAGGGTATCAACACATAATGTATCCATACAAAATATGTTGTTAGGGCTGGAGAGATGGCTTAGTGGTTAAGTGCTTGACTGCAAAGCCAAAGGACACCGGTTCAAGGCTCGATTCCCCAGTATCCACGTTAGCCAGATGCACAAGGGGCGCATGCGTCTGGAGTTCGTTTGCAGTGGCTAGAAGCCCTGGCGCGTCCACTCTCCTTTCTCTCTCTCTGCCTCTTTGTCTCTCTGCCTGTTGCTCTCAAATAGATAAATAAAAATAAACAAAAAAATTTAAAAAATATATGTTGTTAAAGATAAAAATAATAATAAAATAAAAAATAGGAAAACAATCTCACAATAGCTCCCCAAAATAAAGTCCCTAGGAATAAGCCTCATCAGGGATGTGAAAGACCTCTACAAATAAAACTTTAAGACCCTGAAAAAAAGAAACAAGATATCAGATGTTAAGAGACTTTCCATGTTCCAGGATTGGCAGAATCAATTTTTTGTCGTTGTTGTTGTTTTTTGTTTTTTAAGGTAGGGTCTTACGCTAGTCTCAGCCTGACCTGGAATTCACTATGTGGTCTCAGGCTGGCCTTGAACTCACAGCAGTCCTCCTACCTCTGCCCCCTGAATGCTGGGATTAAATGTGTGCGTCATCATACCTGGCAGAATCAATATTTTGAAAATGGCTATATCATCAAAAGTAATCTACATATTCAATGTGAGTCCCATCAGAGTTTTAATAGTATTCATTTCAGAACTAGAAAACAATCTAATAATTCATCTGGTAACACGGAAGATCGATCACCCATAGGCAAAGCAAACATAAGTAGAAAGAACTGCTGGAGAAATCACAGTCCCTGATCTAAAACTATACTACACAGCCATGGTAACAGCCTGGTATGCAAACAAAAGCCAAAAGATAGATAGGCCACTGGAATAGAATAGAGGATCCAGAAAGAAATCTATACAGCTGATTTTTTAATAAGTATTTTTAATTTAATTTTATTTATTTTAGAGAGAGAATGGGCACATCAGGGCCACTGCAGATAAACTCCAGATGCATTTGTTAACCTTGTGCATCTGACTTACATGGATATTGGGGAATCAAACCTGGGTCCTTAGGCTTTGGAGGCAAGTGCCTTAACTGTTAAACCATCTCTCCAGCTCACAGCTGAAGCTTTGTGAGTAATTTTCCAGTCTCTGCTCCCCACAGGACTTGCTTTACAGATATGCATGGCCATGTCCTGCTGTTTAGTAGGTGCTAGGGAACTGAACTCAGATCGTCTCCAACCCTCACAGGCTTTCATGCTTGTGGCAAGGGGTCTTATCTGCTGAGCCTCCCCATTATTTTATAAGACCACTGTCTGTGATGATGAGAATCACATATATTGTTCATTTTGAACTTTCATAGACATAATTCAAAACCATAAAGTTTGCTTTTAGAATTCAGTGACATTTAGCATACTGTATTCACAAAGTTGCACAGTGGAACTCCAGAACATTTTCATTAACCTGGCAAGAAACCTGTTCCCATTAGCAATCACTCCCCATTCCCTCACCCCCAATCTTGTGTCCCCAACCCTTGGTAACCACCATCTACTTTCTGTCCTTAGAGATTTCCTGTTGTGGACATCTCCTATATAGAATGATAATGTATGTGGTCTTTGTGACTGGTTCTTTCACTGTACATGTTTTTAGGGTTCATCTGCTGTACCATGAATCAGTACATCATTTCTTCTCATTGCTGAGCAATATTTCATTGTATGACTATACCACTGTGGTGGTTTGAATAGATGGCCTCAAATATATTCAGGATTTTATTAAAATTTGTAATTTAGATCTGTAGCCACCTAGCTGGAGGAAGTGTCACTGTGGGTGGATCCTAGGGTCCAGCCCCAAGGTGTGGGGGTGGATCTGGAATTTTAGTCTACAGGTATGCAAAGTGCTTAAGCTCTGCCTAGAGTTCCTGAAGTGTGCTTGCTTGTGCTGGTGATGATCTCTCTCTGCTTGGGCCTGTGAAAGTGGGCTAGCTTCTTCTGCCATTATGGAACTTCCCCTGGATTTGTAAGCTTCAATAAATATCCCTTCTTCCATAAAATAGAGGAAGTATAAGTAAAAATGTCTAGACATGCTTTTAAAACTAAAAAGGAAAAAAATGCCATATTTTATACTTCATCCAAATGAAACATTTCTGCTTATTAAAAGGTAACAAAGATGAATAGGAAAGCCACAGTGAGGGAGAAATTATCTTCAAAAAAGAAAGGAAGAAAAGGGCCAGGCATGGTGGTGAATGCCTTTAATCCCAGCACTTGGGAGGCAGAGGTAGGAGGACTGCTGTGAGTTTGAGGCCATCCTGAGACTACATAGTGAATTCCAGGGGTTAGAGCGAGCCCCTACCTTGGAAAAAAAAAATTTTTAAGGGAAGAAAAAAAAACTTCATATTTAGCATTTATAAGGACTTCACAGAATGCAATAAATGAAAGTGAATGATCTCCTTCCTCCAAAGCTGGGCAAATAATTTGAACAGATATAATGAAATCTAGGAGCGGCCAGTCATTAAAAAATATAATCAGGGCTGGGGAGACAGCTTAGCGACTAAGGCACTTGCCTACAAAGCCAAAGGACCTAGGTTCGATTAGCCAGGATCCATGTAAGCCAGATGCACAAGGTAGCACATGTGTCTGGAGTTTGTTTGCAGTGGCTGGATGCCCTGGCACACCCATTCTTACTCTCTCTCTCTCTCTCTCTTTGCTTCTTTCTCTCCTTATTCTCTCTCAAAAAAGTATATATATAAAATCATAAGGGAACATCAGATAAACCCAAATGGAAGACATTCTGTATAACAACTGTCCTTAATTATGAGAAACATGTGAGGACATGAGGAAGGTCAAGGAACTATTCCAGCATAGAAGCAATGCACGCCCCAGGACTGATGAATAAAGACCATTCTCTGGGCACATAATAAAAGTTGGGCAAGTAATAAAAGTTCAGTGTTTCTAATTTTGATAACTATGGTTACTTGAAATGATGTTTTTAGGAAATACATATGTGCTTTCTCTAGCTTGCTATCAAATAGTATAAAAATATAGTGATATGAGCATATAAACAATAATATGGCAAATGAAGCAAAATGTGAACAATTAGTGAATCTGACCAAAAATTACATGGGAAATTCCTGGTACTATGTGAATTTTTTTTAAAGAAGTTTTACATTATAGCAAATCAAAAGTTAAAAGGGAAGGTGGCTCAGTGGGTAAAAGCACTTGCCACATGTGGTAATTTTAATTAAAATGTCCCTATAAATTCTTGTGTTTGAACACTTCATCTCCAGCTGGTGGTGCTGTTTGGGAAGGTTGTGAAACCTTTAGGAAGTAAAGCTTTGCTGGTGGAAGTATGTCCCTGGGGGTGGGCCTTGAGGGTTCCAGCCCAGCAGGGCTTGTCAGACCCCCTTTCTACTTGTTCCCTGCTGATGTGAAGCTGTGCTACTAGCTGGCTGAACCTGTCACTCTTTCTTCAACACGAGGAATACTGCTCCTCAAAACCTCAATCCAGAAACAAGCCCTTCATCCCTAAACTGCTTCTGGTCAGGTATTTACAGATGCAGCAGCAAGCATCTGCAATTCCAGCCCTCCTATGGAGAGATGGGAGGTAGAGACAGAAGAACTTCTAGATGCTTAGGCACCAGCTAGCCTGGCATACACAGTGGTAAACAGGAGACCATCTCAAAACAAGGTAAAAGGTGAGGACTGACAGACACCTGAGGTGGTTCTCTGACATCCATATATGCACGGTGGTATGTGGACACCAGACACACACACACATACACACACACACAAATAATTTTTAAAATTACTAGAAAAGAAAGCCAGGCATGGTGGTGCACGTTTTTAATCCTAGCACACAGGATTTCTTAGAAATCTTAGAGAATATTCTAAGAAATAATGACTAAAAATGTCTCAAATGTGATGAAAAATAATTTACACATCCAAAAACTCAACCAAACCACATGAAATAAGCAAAAAGAAAGCTGTACCAGACGTATCTGTTAAGTCTAAATGTGAAAACTTGAAAGCAGCACGAGAAAAAAATCATATCCATGGGAACCAAAATAATAATAAGAGCCAATTTTCATCCAAAACAACGGAGGCCAGAGGCAGGGGGACGACATATTCAAAAGAAGAAACTGTCAACTAAGAATACCATATCCAGCAAAGCCACTTTCAAAAACGGAGGTAAACTAAAATCATCCAAGATGAAGACTGGAATGATTTCTTCCTAATATCTCTGCCTTATGACAGATACTAAGGAAGTTCTTTAGGCTTACAATGACATCTGATAATAACATGAATCTGCACACAAGACATCACAGAGCACCAGTGAAAGTAATTTTGCAGGCAGTTGTAAAAGAAAATATATAACTGAGTATTTCTTCTTTTTCTTTTGATTTTTTTTTTTTTCGAGGTAGGGTCTCACTCTAGCTCAGACTGACTTAGAATTCACTATGTATTCTCAGGGTGGCCTCAAACTACCGAGTGCTGGGATTAAAGGAATGTGCCACCACACCTGGCTTTCTTGTGATTTTAAAAGCACATGAAATAATACCCCAAAATTTACTTTGACTGAAACAAACATAATTGTAACATATTTTACAATTGCAGAAACAAGGAGTGTAGGAATGAAATCACTGTATTATAAAGCTTAAAATGCCTCAACATTGTCACAATAGCTTGTGAGCACCAAGTGACTATGCACACTAGTGTGATAACGCTGGGCCGTGCAACAACTCCTCCTTTTTGCCCCCTGGGTGTGACCCAGTCACATTTATTTTATATATAACTCAGCTATACCACTTCTGACCATACACCCTAAGGACTCTATATCCTACCACACTTGAACATCCACATTCATTGCTGCTCTGCTCACAATAGCAAGTAAATAGAATCACCCTAGATGTCCATCAACTGATGGATAATGAAAATGTGGTCCATATATACAATGGGATTTTATTTAGTCATAAAGAAAAAATAAAATAATGAAATTTGTAGAAAAATGGAGGGAACTGGAAAACAGTATATCAAATGATGTAACCCCATTATTCAGAAATAAAGACAAACATTGCATGTTCTCTCTTATACATGAGTCCAAGCTTCTAATTTATATATGTATTTATTTATCTATGTGGGAGTATGTGTGTGCAGGGGCCAGGGAACTATAAACGGACTACTAGAGGGGAAACAGACTTCAAGTATGGGGGCAGGGCATAGTAGAACACATGTGAAACAAAAGTAGAGAGCAGAATACAAGGGCTGGAGAGATGGCCCAGCGGTTAAGGTGCATGCCTGCAAAGCCAAAGGACCCAGGTTTAAATCTCTAATACCCTTGTAAAGCCAGATTCACAAGGTGGTGCATGCATCTGGAGTTTTTTTTTTTTTGCAGTAGCTAGAGTCCCTGGTGTGCCCATTCTCTCTCTATCTCTCATAAATAAATAAATAAGTAAGTAAAAATTTAAAAATATTTTTAAAAGGCTGGAGAGATGGCTTAGTGGTTAAAGACTGATGACAGTTCTTCCTCGGCAGCTCCCAAAGCATTGCCTGGTCCTGTGACAGCTAGCCTGCAGAGGGACATTTCCAGCAGGAAGTGCTCTTAGCTGCTGAGCCCTCTGTCTAGCCCCCAGACAAGCTTCTTTTGGAAGTGGGATGTGGTTGATGTAGGGACTCAAAACTGGTCAATTAATTTTTTCTTTCTTGTTTGTTGTTTGAGAGAGTCTCACTCCAGCCCAAGCTGAAGTAGAACTCACTCTGCAGTTCCAGGCTGGCCTTGAAGTCACAGTAATCTTCCTACCTCTGCCTCCTGAGTGGTGGATTAAAGGCGTGCGCCACTATGCCCAGCTCAAAGTGCTAAGAATAAGTGAATGCTAAATGGACATTAGATGGGACATTTAATCACCCTCTCCAAAGCTCAGGGAACAACTGTAGAAGAGGGGGGGTAAAAGAATGTAAGAGACAGAGGAAGGCACAAAACACTGTTGAATGCTATCTTCTGGGCTTGACATGACTGTTGCACTCCTGAACTCACAGCAGCTGTAAGTACCTGCATAAGACCTGTACAAGTTCGGGCCACTCAACATTCTGTTATGGATGAGGGAAGGGCTCATGAGGCCTCACTCCTCCCTGAGGACTTATAGGGAGTTCATGGCTAGAGATCTTGGCATGCCCACTTTCTCTCTCCCTCTTTCTCTCGTAAATAAATAAATAATTTAAAACACTTAAAAAAGAAAAACAGACATGAAATTCATAGGAGAAAGAGTGGCTGAGAAGAGGAAGGGGACCAGCAGGAGGGGGAGGGCATGGGGAAGACAGAGAGTGAGGGGGTGAATATTATCAATATACAAATATAGGTATGAAAATGTCATAATGAAACCCATTATTATATATAACATATGCTATTGAGAAAAGAACTGAGTTAACATAAATCTTGTTGATTCTTATATGCTTAGGTGTATTATGTAAGACCTAGATGAACCCCTAAAAATGACAGAAGAAAATGCAGTTAAAAATCAAGAATTAAAGTATAGGAAAAAAAAAAAAACAGAATAAAGTACTCATTAAATAAGCTGAAGAAAACAAAAGGCAAAATGATAGATATAACCATTTTAATAATGATGTTAAATGTAAGTGGATAAACAGTCATTGAAAAGGGAGAGATTATAATACTAAATAAAAAACTAAGGGCTGGTGAAATAACTTAGCTAATAAAAATGCTTGTTTTGCAAACATGAAGATATGAGTTCGATTATCAGAACCCAGTAAAAATGCTGTGTGTGGTGACCCATGCTTATAGCTCCAGTGGAGGGGAGGTGGAGCTGGGAGAATCCCTGGGGCTCTCTGGCCCGCCAGTCTAGCCTAACTGCGAGCTCCTTGTCAATGAGAGACCCTGTCTCATAGAAGAGGTGGATGGTGCTCCTGAGGATGACACCCAAGGTTGTCCTCTATCTCCACCCGCATACACATACATACACGCACCCATGCACACACATATGTTAAAAAGCTAAGCCATCTGAAGCTGTCAATGAGACAGACACTAATAAGTTAAAAGTCAAATAAAAGAAAAACTCATAACCTACAAACAATAAGGATGGAGTAGGTGTACTAATAGCAGTTAAAATACAAATGCAATTAAGGATTTAAAAAACGACCATCTCTCCATTCGGCCGCGGAGCCGCTGCGCACCGGCGCTCCGCGGGAAACCAACATGGCGAAGGGCTGTAGCGAAGGGCTCTGCGTTTGAGGCCGGTGTGCGGACGCTCGCTCGGCCCCTCCCCGCCCCCACCAGACCCTCGTCCCGCGAGGACCTCGGCGTGTGCGTGCGTGCGTGCGTGCGTGCGTGCGTGCGTGCGTCTGTGTGCGCGGGGTGCCCGGTGGGGCGCGGGTGCCCAGTGAAGTGCCCGGGCTCAGCGGGGAAGCACCCACGGGGGGACGCGATTGGTCCTGTTTTCCTGTGTGAAGCGGTTGGCACCACTGAAGTGACCGAATGAGACTCCACAGGAGCAGGTAATTCACTGGTCCACAAGCGGTCTCCTTTCCGTCGAAACCCAAAGACCCCAACATCCTTGACCACGCTGTCTTTACAGGATGGACGTAAAGCCAAAAAGCCAGCATGTAAATTTGAAGAGGGTCAGGATGTCCTAGCTAGATGGTCAGATGGCTTGTTTTATCTTGGAACTATCAAAAAGATAAACATATTGAAACAGAGCTGCTTCATCATATTTGAAGACAGTTCCAAATCCTCGGTTCTCTGGAAGGACATTCAAACAGGAGCCACTGGAAGTGGGGAAATGGTCGTACAGTATGTCAAGAAGAGTATTCAGAAGCTCCCGATGAAATGGTTATATGTGATAAGTGTGGCCAAGAGGGGTGGTGCGCTGAAGAAAGGACCAAATGCCAAAGCATTGCAAGTCACGAAGCAGACATTACCCTATAGTGTGGCAGACCTTGAATGGGATGCAGGTCATAAACCCAATGTCCAGCAGTGTTACTGCTATTGTGGAGGCCCTGGAGACTGGTATTTAAAAATGCTGCAGTGCTGCAAATGTAAGCAATGATTTCATGAAGCTTGTGTGCAATGCCTTCAAAAGCCAATGCTATTTGGAGATAGGTTTTATACATTTATTTGCTCTGTCTGCAGTTCTGGACCAGAATACCTCAAACGTCTACCATCGCAGTGGGTAGATATAGCACACCTATGCCTTTACAACCTAAGTGTTATTCACAAGAAGAAATACTTTGATTCCGAACTTGAGCTTATGACATACATTAATGAAAACTGCGACAGATTGCACCCTGGAGAGGTTTATGTCTGGGAAAGAAATAAAAAAGAAGAAGCATTTGTTTGGATTACGAATTCGTGTCCCTCCTGTGCCACCAAATGTGGCTTTCAAAGCAGAGAAAGAACCTGAACCTGAAGGAACATCCCATGAATTTAAGATCAAAGGCAGAAAGGCATCCAAACCTGATTCAAGGGATGTAAGCAATGGGATAGAAAAAAAAGGGAAAGAAAAAATCTGTAGGTCGTCCTCCTGGGCCATATACAAGAAAAATGATTCAAAAAACTGCTGAGCCACCTTTGGATAAGGAATTAATTTCAGAGAATCCTACGTTGGATGTACCTTGTTCTATAGGGAGAACTGAGGGAACTGCACATTCATCCAATACCTCAGATGTGGATTTCACGGGTGCCTCCAGTGCAAAAGAAACTACCTCGTCTAGCACTTCCAGGCATTATGGGTTATCTGACTCTAGAAAAAGAACTCGCACAGGAAGGTCTTGGCCTGCTGCAATACCACATTTGTGGCAAAGAAGAGGTCGTCTTCCAAGAAGAGCACTCCAGACTCAGAACTCAGATCTTGTAAAAGACGATGAAGGCAAGGAAGAGTTTCAGTTTGAGTTCAACACTGAGATCCTGAACAACCTAGCAGATCAGGAAGTGCAGCTCAATCACCTGAAAAACTCCATCACCAGTTACTTTGGTGCTGCAAGTAGAATCGCATGTGGTGAAAAGTACCGAGTGTTGGCTCGTCGGGTGACACTTGATGGAAAGGTGCAGTATCTTGTGGAATGGGAAGGAGCGACTGCGTCCTGACTGTAGGCCTGAATGAACATTATGTTCCCTGCACTCATTTAGGTACAGTTCAAGCCCTCAAGGAGTCTGGCTTTTACTGTCTTTCTAAATAAACAAAAAATTCACAAAAGGAGATGGTGATAACTAGCCTTAACATGTACTTGTTGATGTTATGGATATTGTCATAAAAAGATATCTTTTAAAGCGCAAAAAAAATGACCATCTACGATAATTGGCTACTTCATTAGGAAAACACAATAATTACAAAATAATTATAGAGTACTGAACTACATTGTGCCAAAATTGATAGAAGACAATTCAATAGGGGAAAGGATTTTTTTTCCAACAAATCATGCTGGGAGAAGTGGAAATCTATATGTAAAACAATAGTTTGTATTCCTTCACAGCATACATAAAAATTACATAAAGTGGATCACAGATATGAATATGAGTACTAAAACTATATATAAAACTCTAAGAACAGGAATAAGTCTGTGCTTATGGATTAGGTAATAATTACTCAGATATCATACTCAACACACTAAAAGATAGGTACATAATTACAAGCTTGACTTTAAAGTCCAGCAAGAAGTCTAAGGACAACTAATAGGCTGGGAGGAAATGTCTGATGATCATGTATCTGATAAGGGACTAATACATGGGCTATATAAAGAGTTCTCATATAGTCTATTTAAAAAATCCATTTAAAAACAAAGGATTTGTGGCTGGAGAGATGCTGCTGAGTGGTTAAAGGCACTTGCTTACAAAGTCTGATAGCCTAGGTTTGATTCCCCAGTACCCATGTAAAGCCAATTGTGCTCAGTGGCTCACGTGCCTGGAATTTGTTTGCAGTGGTAAGAGGCCCTGGCATACCCATACTCACTCTCTCTCCCAAATAACTAAAAATATTCAAAGAATTTTAACAACAGCTTATAAGGGCCAGAAAGGGCTACAGAGAGATCTTGTCCTCCAGACACTGAGGACTGTCTCTTTGATGACTGCTTCTGATCACAGCAGTTCAAAGAGGTAGGGGCCATTGCTGCAGCTCTGAAACCTTTGCAAGACCTTTAGCTCCAGCTAAGTTCCTGAGGATCTAAGGTGCCACCGCCCTTCTCACACCCCTTCACTGTTCTCTTTACCTTTTCTGAAAGCCACTCATCAATGACTAGACCATTAAGAAGCATCCACATTTCAGGGAAATTAGTCATGGTGCAAGCCAGGGAAAGGTGCAGGCTCAGAAAAGGACTGAGAAGGCCTTAATTTTGCACCTTAGAATAACTGACACAGCCTGCAACAACCACCAACCGTCATTTAGACACTGTCAAGGGTTGGGGATTCTGCAGCCCTTGGTCAAAGAGCTGTAATACATGTTGCTGTAGGACTGAGGGTCCTTGGACAGGTGAGACACTCAGAGGAACCCCCAACTGCTGTTAGCTTTGTCTGTTGCTGCTACCCGGCACTGCTGGAAGCCAAGGTTAATAACTTTAGAGGGGCAGGTCCACTAGTTGTTAAAACTCAAAGCTGTAACACCTGAAGCCCTCAAGTTGTAAGTCTCTGCCTCCCAAAGTCTACAGCAATTGGCCCCTTGCTCTCAGAGCTTGCAGATGAAAGCCCCTGGGTCTGTAAAATCCAACCCTTGGGCCCTCAAGAGCCCAGAACTGCCAACACTAGAAAAACTATTCCTCATGTACCCATGGTTCCCATCTGGGTAGAGCAAAAGGACCCCAGGTAGCTGACTGGTAACAAAATGACTTGTGACATTCCAGAGATTCTTTTTTTTTTTTTTTTTTTTATTTTACAGAGTGAGAGAGAGACAGAGAATTGGTGTGCCAGGGCCTCAGCCACTGCAATCCAGATGCTTGTGCCACCTTGTGGGCATGTGTGACCTTGCACTTGTCTCACCTTTGTGAGTCCGGCTTACGTGGGAGCTGGAGAGTCAAACATGGGTCCTTAGGCTTCACAGGCAAGTGCCTTAATAGCTAAGCCATCTCTCCAGCTGAGTAGATTTCTCATAATAAATGTGGAAAGCCAGAAGGTAAACAGCTGATATAGTCAAAGTGCTTATAGGGGGAAAAATGTCAACCAAGAGTATTATAACTGACAAAACTTTCCCTCAAAAATGAGGGAGATGGGGATGGAGAGATGGTTTAGTGGTTAAGGTGTTTGCCTGCAAAGCCAAAGGACCTCGGTTCAGTTCCCCAGGACCCACGTAAGCCAGATGCACATGGTGGCACATGTGTCTAGAGTTTTTTTTCAGTGCCTGGAGTCCCTGGCATAACTCATTCTCTCCCTACCTGTCTGCCTCTTTCCCTCTCGTGCTCTCTCATATAAATAAGTAAGTAAATAAATAAATAATTTTTTTTACATTAGGGAGAATTTCTGAAAAATATGAATAAAAAAATTATTAACAGACCTAATTATTTCCTTACTGGGCATTTACCCTAAATGTTCCATGCTTCACTACAGAGACATTTGCTCAGCCATGTTTATAGCTGTTCAATTCATAACAGCTAAGAACTGGAATCAACTCAGGTGCCCATCACTGGATGAATGGATACAAAGTTGTGGTACATTTACACAATGGAATTCTACTCCACAGTAAGAAAAAAATGATACAATGAAATTTTTAGGAAAATGGATGGACTTAGAACAGATCATACTCTGCAAATACACACTACCACAAAAAGACAAACGCCACGTGTTCTCACTCATCTGTGGTTCCTAACCTGGATCAGCTCAAGTTGCTGACATGGCTGACAGCCAAGTCGAGGTCCAGACCATAGGGATGGAAGGATTTGGGGGGAGGGGAATAGCAGGGTGTGGGGAGAATAAACACAAACTAGACTGGTGCCATAGAAACCTTTCTCCTAAAAAGATGTAACCCTCACAGGAGTACAGGGGGAGCATCTGAAAGGAAGGGCTGTGGAGAGGATGGGATGAAGCCTAAGCTTAAAAAACTTTGGCTCTAACCTATAACTCGCAGTACCAGAAATGGGTGCTACCCATATTGAGCTGTTGATCAGGGACCTACGAGGTCCCCAAATAAGACAGGCTTCTATCAAAGCACTCAATTACCTGCCTGAGGTAAAAGGTAAGACCCTATTGCTAAAGACACCATATGCTGGTGGCACAGAATATAGAGACCTGGCTGGAATCCAGAAGGGAGTCAGTCCCCAGAAAGTTAGGCCATCAAGTGCTGGAAAGCACTACATGAGCCTGGGGGAATAGTGGCCAAGAACGGTGTGAGCAAGCAGGGGTCTAAGCTGCTCAGAAGCAACCAGCCAGACAAGAAGTACTCACCAGTGCAATGGTGGCACACAGCCTTGGTAGGCAACCAATAGCTTTCTGATTGGCTAAGAGATCTGCTCAGTGGAAAGGAACCCATATCTAGATGGAGACAAAGATTATGCTTACCAATGTCAAGCTCCCACTAGTCTTTGGATAAAAGAGGGACTACATCCATCTCCCCAAATCAATAACACTTATCCAGTTTAACCTATGCTGGTTTTACTCTCTGTTGAAGAATCTGTTTGTCTTTCTTGGAAGATAGAGAGACGGGAGGAGACAAACCACCCCTAACATCTCAGGCAAGACCCAGAGTAAACCACAGAGGAACGAGGGAGATGAGCAGCGAGTGCTGCTTCCATGCGGAGCCTGACAATCAGCACCAGGGTGAAGGAGACAGATACTGAGGACACTCCAGAGCTCCTAAGAGTTCATCACTGAAGTACACTTGAAACACACCCACCAAGGCTCAGAGAATTTTGCAGATGAGGGGGAATAAAGATTGTAAGAGTCGCCCTTGCCGGGCTCTCCGTGGGCCTCTGCGTCCTTCCGGAGCCGCTTCACCGTCTCGCCCGCCGCAGCCTCGGGTGGCCGGGCAGCGCCGGCGCGAGCCGACGACCCGCAGGGCTGTGGGCACGCCGCGGTGACTCCGCGGACTTCGGGATCGTGGCAGCCCGTCCCCTCCGGGACCGGCGCGGTGACTGATCCGGCGGACGCGAACGTCGGCCCGAAGGACGCTTTGGCCTGGCGCCGGTCTATTGTTCTGCCTCTTTAAGTGGATTGGATTCTGAAACATTGATTGTAAGAATGTTTTTGAAAGAGGAGTAAACATAAGGCAAAAATACTGAGAAAAATACTATTAATGAGAGAATTATAGTCAGAAAAAGCAAGTTTAGAGGAAAGCAGCCTGCAAAAGGATATCACGGGACAAACAGCAAATGAAGGTTTTCTGGATGGCTGCCTGGAGACCTGATGGAGCTGTGAGAATGTGGAGATGCTGGGACCGCGAGATGGTGCTAAGGAGAGCTGCCTGTCCTGGATGAAGTTTTCCAGGACTGTGAGTAGCCTAGCTGGGGGATGGACGTGGAACTCCAGAGAATTGGTGCTGGTTAGAATTATCAGACTTTGAGATTTGTCACTGACTAGAGGAGTTGGACTTGAAACTACAGAGTTTGATGATTGCTCTGGTTGTTTTAAACCTTGTATTTGTTGACTGTTTCTTTGCTATACCCAATGCCATCTTTTGCACTGTGAATGCTTATTCTGTGCCTCTATGAGTATTGGCGGGGGTGGGGTGGGGGGTGGGTGTTGATATTTTGGCTGAGTCGAAAAATCTTGGGCTATGGGAATGCTTGAACATCAGCAGGATTAACTAAAACTATAGGGACTTTAAAGTTGGACTGAGTGCATTGCATTTTATATCACGGATGGTTACCATTTTATGGGGGCCTGGGGAAGATTGTGGTGGTTTGATTCAGGTGTCCCCATAAATTTAGGTGTTCTAAATACTAGGTCTCCAAGCTGATGGTAATTGGAAATTAAAGCTTCCTGGAGGTGGTGTATTATTGGGGGCTGTTTTTTGGTATTATATCTAGTTTCCCCATACCAGTAGTTCCCACCACATCTCCCTTTAACCCTCCTGTTTGGCTTAATCACAAGACAGACAGGTCCTGGAGAATGACAGTGGGTTATTGGAAACTTAAATCAGGTGGTCACTCCAATTGTAGCTGCTGTACCAGGTGTGGTATATTTACTTGAGCAGATTAACACATCTCCTGGTACTGATATACAGCTATTGATCTTGTGAATGCTTTCTTCTCCATAACTGTCCATAACAACCACTAGGAGACTTCAACTGGCAAGGTCAGCAGTACACCCTTACTGTTTTACCTCAAGGTCATATTACCTGTCCAGCCCAGTGTCATAGCTTAGATCACAGGGCTCTGGATTGACTGTCCCTTCCAAAGGGTCACATTGGTCCGTTATATCAATGACATTATGCTGATTGGATAGAATTAACAGGAGGTGGCAGCCACTCTGGAGTTGCTGGTGCAGCATATGTGCATCAGAGGATGGGAAATGAATCTACCCAAAATTCAAGGACCTTCCACCTCAGAGAAATTTCTAGGAGTTCAGTGGTGTGATAATTAAGTTGTCAACTTGATCTGTTTAGTAATCCACAGAAATCCCTTTTGGCTGGGTCTCTGAGATTTCTTCCAAGAAGGATTAACTAAAGAAGGAAGTCCTTCCCCCAGAGTGAGCCCTTCCCCCAAGAATGGAAGGCCCCTCTCAGATGTGAACTTTATATAAGGGTGAACTTTATATATGTGGGTGCAAAGAGCACCTTCCTTCTACTTGGCTACCAGAGCTGCTTGCTGCCTTCCAGCATAGATTGAAGAACAGTACAGATGGAAGACCAGCACCAACTGAAGACCCATGTGGATTGAAACCCAGTGGCACAGGAAGTCTACAGGCCTTCAGAGGCAGATTGGGACTGCTGAGCCATCTGACCACATGCAATGAGCAGCTACCGGTTCCTTGATTCTCGGGCCTGCAACTGCTTTTGGACTACTGTAAACTAGTCTGATAAATTCCCTTTTCAAACCCTGACTAATACAGAATGAATGTGCAGTTCTGTTCATAGTGGCAAGAGTCCCTGGCACGTTCTCATTTTCTCTCCTCACAAATAAATAAATTAGTTTTTAAATGTTTCATTATATATGAAGAAAAAAGACTGTAAGAGTCACAGGTTGGAATGTCATGCTCAAAGGCACCGCCTCCCCGCAATGACTGCTGCTTCTACAACCCATAACCCACAACCCCATGGAAAATACCAGCAACTCCACTGAGGAAGGCACCTAGGGGAAAGATAGTACCCACACATGATGTATCCATACAAAATATGTTCTTTTTTAAATTTTTTTGAGGTAGGGTCTCACTCTAGCTCAGGCTGACCTGGAATTCACTATGCAGTCTCAGGATGGCCTTGAACTCAGAGTGATCCTCTTACCTCTGCCTCCTGAGTGCTGGGATTAAAGGCATGTGCCACCATCTGGCTCAAAATATGTTCTTAATAATTAAAAAATAGAAATAGAAAAACATAAGCATTTGTCATTTAATAAACAAAAATTCATTAGAATTCATTTAACTAAAAAAAATGATGAAGAAATCAAGGAATCCTGATAACCTTTCCAGAAAGATATGCTAGAGTCCTGAAAGGTGAATGAAAAGACAGACACAAATCAGAAGTCTCATAAAGAAATAATGGTCTCCATGGGCATGATGGTGTATGCCTTTAATCCCAGCAGAGGGGAGGCAGAAGTAGGATGATCTCTGTGAGTCCGAGACCAGCTGGGACTACAGAATGAGTTCCAGGTCAGCCTGGGATAGACTGAGAGCCCGCCAAAATAAATAAATAAATAAATGTTGCAATAAAGACATGGGGACTATAAAAACTAATATTGTAGCAATGACTTATAATTCTACTTTTTTGTTTGTTTTTATTTATTTATTTGAGAGTGACACAGAGAGAAAGAGGCAGAGAGAGAGAGAGAGAAAATGGATACGCCAGGGCCTCCAACCAATGCAAACAAACTCCAGATGCATGTGTCCCCTTATGCATCTGGCTAACATGGGTACTGGAGAATCGAGCCTCGAACCGGGGTCCTTAAGCTTCACAGGCAAGCGCTTAACCACTAAGCCATCTCTCCAGCCCAATTCTACTTAAAAAAAAAATATTTTATTTATTTATTTGAAAGAAAGAGTGGAAGAAGCAGAGAGAAAGAGAGAATGGGCATGCCAGGGCCTCTAGCCACAGCCAACAAACTCCAGATACATGTGCCCCCTTGTGCAGCTGGCTTACATGGGTCCTGGAGAATCAAACTGGGGTCCTTAGGCTTCACAAGCTAATGCCTTAACTACTAAGCCATTTCCTCAGCCCTGTAATTCTGCTTTTTATTTCTAATGTTTACAGAGACTATTACTTTTTTAAAAGGTATAATGAATCTAAAAACTAGTATTATTATAACTTTGGCTTGTAACTTCTTACTTTCTTTTCTATATTATTTGACACTAATATATTTAAAAATTAGTTTATATTTTTGGATACACAATGTCTTGCAGTTACCTTCTCATTGCTGGGACAAAGCATTCAACCAAAGAAGCTGATAGGAGGAGAGTGTTTATTTTGGCTTATAGTCTTGAGGGGAAGCTTAATGAAGGAGGAGAAAGTATGACACAAGCAGGAAGCTATCACATGTCTGGATGGAAGTAGTCTCAGTGCTGGCCTTGGAGCTGGGTTAATAAACCTCAAGGTCCACCCCAGTGTCACATCTCCAACAAGCTTCTACTTTCCAAACTGCCACCGTCTGGGGAGTGAGTATGAGGCTGATATCACAAACACATGAGGCTATGGGAGACATTTCACATTCAAACTACCGCACACTGTATAAAAGGTCTAATTCTGTGGTATCAACAGTGGAAAGAAGGGAGGAAAGGAACAAAGGAGTAGTTTGTATGTTATTAAAGATAAGCTGGTAGACATCTACAGTAGAGTGCTAAAACATTAGTTTCTTTCCTCTGTGTTGTATTAAGGGTCTTACCCATGGCCTTCCATGCAAGGCAAGTGCTCTACCACTGACCTACATCCTCAGCTCTAGAGTATATTAACTGTAGTATGTCAAATGTAAACTCCATGCTAATAAAAGACTGCTATGTAACATGAATAAAAGGAAGTGAGAAAGGAATTTAAACATTTCACTACCACCCCCAGGTCAATCCCCCACACATACCACTAATGTGCAAAATGGTAATATTAAAATATATCAAAGTGGTAGTCCCTTTTTATCAGCCAGCCTTAATTTTTTTAAATTATCTATTTATTTGAAAGTAGAGAGAGAGAGAGAGAGAGAGAATGAATGGGCAGGGCCTTTTGCCACTGCAAACAAACTCCAGATGCATGTGGCATTTTTGTGCACCTGGCTTTATGTGGATACTGGGGGATCAAACCTGGGTTGTTAGGCTTTGCAGGCAAACACCTTAACTGCTGGGCCATCTCTCTAATCCCCTTAAAAATTTTAATAAGGAGGGGATAGAGGACATGAGAGGGTGGGAAGGGGAATAAACAAAATTAACAATGCTCTCTTAATTACTTATGTTTATGCCTGTGGTGGTTTGATTCAGGTGTCCCCCATAAACTTAAGTGTTCTGAATGCTAGGTTCCCAGCTGATGGATATTTGGGAATTAAGGCCTCCTGGAGGGAGTATATTGTTGGGGGCGGGCTTCTGGGCTTTATAGCCAGTTTCCCCATGCCAGTGTTTGGCACACCCTCCTGTTGCTGTGGTCCACATTCTGTTGGCCAGGGGGTGATGTCCACCCTCTGCTCATGCCATCGTCTTCCCCTGCCATCGTGGAGCTTCCCCTTGAGCCTGTAAGCCAAAATAAATCTCTTTTTCCCAGAAGCTGCTCTTGGTTGGGTGATTTCTATCAGCAATGCGAACCGGACTGCAACAATGCCCATGAGTAAACCACGTGGAAACCCATTTCCCACTAGCTAATAAAAGAGAATCTGAGCAGAAGCATATGTGGCGGTGGGTAATGCTGTGCCCAGAAGCCACAGGTTTCTACAAGGAAACTTCAGTGATAGTGTTAAGATATGTTCCAGTAAGTTGTTGGCCAGGAAAGCCCCGATATCTCCAAAACATTACAAGCCACCACCCAGGCTCTTGATTGCCTGCCAGATCTAGATAGTTAGACCCCACTGCTAAAGACTTCACATGCTTGGGCTGCAGGTCACTGAGAAATCAACTGGAGCTGAGCTGGAAGCCTCCTCCCTGTTGACTAGCTGTCAGGATGCTGGAAAGACCTATGCAGCCTGCTGCTGAGGAGAAAAGTCATCAACAGTGTTAACCAACAGTGGACCCTTCAAGTTTTATAGCTAGACATCTAGACCAAATACACCAACATGGTGGCATGTTTGTTACGGGGGAAACCAACTACTCTCTGACTAGACTTGAGTCCTTCTCTATAGGAGGAAATTCATACCTAATACTGAAAACCTAATCAAAAACCTATGGCTGGGGATGTCATAAGCAGGGGAAACTACTACTGTTATCTGGCTAAATACATATAGTATGCCCACCAAACTGCTCTCTAATTACTTACGTTTATGCCCATATACTAATGCTTCTCTCCCTTTTGGTTAGAGAAGCTTCTTTTTTCAGACGTGAATGATTACTTAAGAGACTCATACCTCACTACAGTGCTGAGAAGTGACAGTAGGGTGTTGAACACTATGAGCAACAGCTCTGTCACACCCTCCAAGGTTCAGGGACCACTGTGGAAGAGGTGGCAGAGAGAATGTCAGAGCCAAAGGAGGGGAGGACTGCTTTGCATCACTGTCCCCCAGACACAAAGGGGCCTTGATATTCATGACCTCACACTGGCTGACTGCTACCTCCGCAAAACCTTCATAATAGGAAGGAACAAATGATGAGGTCCACATAGAAAAGAGACTAGTTTGAAAGAAGAGAGGGCCCAGTGGAGGGGGGATTTAGGAACAGAAAAAGAGAGGTGGTGGAAGGGGATTATGATCCTGTTATATTGTTTATGTGTATGGGCATTGTCAACTGAGTTTTAAAAATTAGTAAGAGAATTCTGGCGTGATAAAATATGGATAAGTCTTGGGGACATTTTACAGATTGAAATAAACCAGGCATCAAAAGAAGAGCATTGTGTGATCCTACTCATATGATACACTAAGAGTACTCAAAAGCAATCAAAATGGTCACAGTGATGGCCACAATAGGGAAGAAGGGACTTTTTTGAGAATTAAAAACATTTTTTGTTTATTTTTATTTATTTGCTTGAGAATGACAGACAGAGAGAGAGAGAAAGAGGGAGAGAGAGACTGAGAGAGAAACAGAGAGAGAGCCAGGGCTTCCAACCACTGCAAAACGAACTCCAGATGCACGCACCCCCTTGTGCATCTGGCTTACGTGGATACTGGGGAATTGAACCTCAAATTGGGAACCTTAGGCTTTACAGATAAGCACTTAACCACTAAGCCATATCTCCAGCCCCTGAGAATTTTGTTATTATTATTTCTCTTGAGAGAGGGAGGAAGCGGGAGAGAGAGAATGAGCACACCAGGGCCTTCAGCTGCTATGGACGAACTCTAGACACATGCACCCCCTTGTGTGCTTATGTGACATTGCATGCTGGTGTCACTGTGTGTCTGGCTACATGGGACCTGGAGATTCCAACATGAGTTCTTAGGCTTTTTGCAGAAAAGCACCTTAACCGTTAAGCCATCTCCCCAACTCAAAGAAGGGACTTTTATTTTAAAGTCTTTTTAAAATTTATTTTTTACATTTTTTGTTCATTTTTATTTATTTATTTGAAAGTGGCAGAGAGAGAGAATGGGCCTCCAGCCACTGCAAATGAACTCCAGACATGTGTGCCCCCTTGTGCATCTGGCTAGTGTGGGTCCTGGGGAATGGAGCCTTGAACGAGGGTCCTTAGGCTTCACAGGCAAGCACTTAACCACTAAGCCATCTCTCCAGCTCAAAGAAGGGACTTTTTATGGGTACAACGTTTCTATTTTGAACAATGGAAAGATTTTGGGAGATGCATAGGTGGTTATAATTGCACAATAATCTAAAACTACTTAATACCACTAAATGGTAAATTTTATCTTACATGTATTTTACATTAAAACTGCATACAAAACATGTTTAGAATGTTCATAGCAGCATTATTATCAAATAATAAAGCTGGAAACACCCAAATGTCTATAAATAAAAAATAGGGGTGAGATGTCTCAGTGGTACTTGCTGCACAAGTGTCCAGACAGATCCTGGAACCAGCTAAATTCCAGGTGTGTATGGTGACCCACCTATAATCCCAGCACTCAAGAGGAAGAGACAGGGGAGCTCTGGTGCAGCTGGCTAGAGAGACTAGTCAAATTGGCAAACTCTAGGTTCAAATGAGACACTCTGCATCAGTAAATAAAGTAGAGCATTGAGAAAAGACACCCAACATCAACATCTGGCCTCAACATGCAAGTACACATATACATGTGCTCCTGCACACACGTGTCCACATACATGAAATAGACTGCACATGCATACAAGTGTAAAAATGTGTCATGTACATATAATAGGATATTCAGCAATGAAAACTAATAAATAATTGATACATGTTATAATCTGGATTAACCTTGAACACATGAGAAATGAAAACATCATAAGGATTATAATTGGATGGCTCCTTTATTTTTATTTTATTTATTTATTTGAGAGAGAGAGAGAGAGAGAGGGAGAGAGAGAGAATGGGTGTGCCAGGGCCTCCAGCCACTGCAAATGAACTCCAGATACATGCACCACCTTGTGCAACTGGCTTTGTGTGGGTACTAGGAAATCAAATCTGGGTCCACTGGCTTTGCAGGCAAGTACCTCAACTGCTAAGCCATCTCTCCGGCTCTGCATGGCTCCTTTTGATGAGATGTCTAGAGTAGACAAGTCCCCTGAGACAGGAAATAGATTAAAGGCTGCTTACAGTGGGGAGAGGAGCACTGGGTGAAGAAGGGGAAATGGGAGGTGATTGCTAATGGGTGCAGGGTTTCTTTTGTGAAGATTAAAATATTCTAAAATTAGTTTGTATTCACAGGTGAACAACTGTCAAAGTCCACACAGCCCACTGACTCTTTCAGAAAGGTCAATTTGATGGTATGTAAATTATATACTTGACATTGCTGAGGGGGGGGGTTGCAAGAAAAAAAAAGGCTCAAGTAAAGTCACTTTCAGAAAAGATGAACTGATAGTCTGTCTCCAGCAAGCTCACACTGAACAAGTGCTGGAGAAAGAAGGAAACTATACGAGAGAGAAGTCTGGAGATGCAGGCAGGGATGAGGAGCAATATAAGTGTGGGAAAATCTAAATATCAACGAGAGCCCTATGCACTGCTGGCAGAAACCAGGCCTCAGCCCCACTTTCCCTGCCCCAGATGCCCATGTCCTAACAGCCCAGGGTCTTTGTAGATGGCTTCCTCTGACAGAACACAGAATCACTGCCTCCTGCTCCAGGTGGTCTCTGTGATGCTGCCTCGCTTCATCCTTCAGATTCAGCTTAGACTGCCTTTCCTCAGGAAGACTGATCTGTCCCTTCCTAGTGAGTGAGCATCTCCTGCAAAGATGCTTAAGAGCCCCTCACTCACGAATGAACCAGCTTGTGTGATTCTCTGACCCAGTGTCTGCTTCCATGCCCTATACACTTAACCAGTTTTTCCTTTTCTTTTTTTATTGTTTATTTTTATTTATTTATTTGAGAGAAACACACAGAGAGAAGGAGGGAAGGAGAGAGAGAGAGAGAGAATAGGTGTGCCAGGGCTTCCAGCCACTGCAAATAAACTCCAGAAGCGTGCCTTTGTGCATCTGGCTAACGTGCGTCCTGGGGAATTGAGCCTTGAACTGGGGTCCTTAGGCTTCACAGGCAAGCACTTAACTACTAAGCCATCTCTCCAGCCCAGTTTTTCCTTTTCTAGGGGGAAAAAGACCAAAATAAATTATGAGCTAACTATTGTTCTCTGGTGAGTCATGCCAGGATCTGCCTGTTCCTTATTTTTTTTTTTAGAAAAATAAGTTTCACATTATTGCACCAAATGGAATGTGTAATGCTCACAAAGTTCCTGTGAGAAATTTCTGTTCAAAAATGGTGCCAGCTCACTGCTTAATGATATTATTATCCTTAGGAGCGGAGGGATCATGGAGAATGGAGATGTACCCAATGCACAAAGCAGGAGTATCAAGACCAATTCTGCCACAACAACCATGTCTCCCCACAAGTGACAGATGCCTGGAAGAACAAGAGGAGGCAGCAGTGGATCTTCCCTGATGTGGGACGGAAGAGGAAGCACAGGGTTGGAATCACAGACCATGAAACTGCTAAGGACAGAGCTTTCACTAAGAGAGCAAGAAGGGAAAGTGAGGCAACACGCTGGCTGGTCAGCTCAGTCAAGGTGCACTTCCTATTACCTCATAATCTTGTACTCATCTTTTTTTTTTTTTTTTTGGTATTTCAAGGTCGGGTCTCACTCTAGCTCAGGCTGACCTGGAATTCACTATGTAGTCTCAGGGTGGCCTCGAACTCATGGCGATCCTCTTACCTCTGCCTCCTGAGTGCTGTGATTAAAGATGTGTATCACCACACCTGGCCTTGTACTCATTGTTTTTAAGAAAGAAAAATAAAGCTTGGCCTAGAGACAGGAGTCATCCCCTTCCTTGATACATATGTAAAATTGAAGGTAACTCTGAGAAGAGAGGGACTAGGGGAGAGGGACAGAAGAGTACTGTCACACAGCAGGCACTCCAGAAATCCTGCTGAATGCACGAGTGAGTGAGTGAGTAAACCGCTTCTCAGATACATTTGCTAGATGAAAGAATCATTTCCCATTAAAACGAGATGGCATACACTACCCATTCACAATTCCCAAGGCCACTAGCACACCGAAGACTGACAGACAACCTTCTTCAGAATCTGTGACTCTGCTAAACTATGTCACCTTTCTTTAGCCTGAATTCTTTCTGTATACTTTCCCCCTGCCGCCATATGGAGTTGAAGTCTGACGGACTCTGGGGGCAGGGGCTTGGTTTAGGAGCAAAAGAATATGATTACAAAGCAGGTCTCCATTTAGAGGTCTTGTAGGCCTCCCATCAGCCGTGGGCAAGGTAGGGACAATGAAGGCATCTAGAGAGAATGTGGCAGGAGGTTTCTTTGCACAACATACCACAAGTTCATTCCCATAAGCTTAGCCATCTTTAAGACAAGCAGCGCCGGGTGTGGTGGCGCATGCCTTTAATCCCAGCACTCGGGAGGCAGAGGTAGGAGGATCGCCATGAGTTCAAGGCCACCCTGAGACTACATAGTTAATTCCAGGTCAGCCTGGACCACAGTGAGACCCTACCTTGAAAAACCAAAAAAAAAAAAAAAAAAAAAAGACAAGCAGCATCATTTGTAAACATGTAAATAGGATCTTATGTAAGACAAATAACTATTTTCTGAATATTGCATAGCAGTTGATTCAGTGGGCATATTACGTTCCTTAGCTGGAATGCCTGTGGCTATCTAGTCTACTGCACACTCAACACATACATGCACACATGGGGCTGTGTTCTCACAAGTGGTCTATACTACATGAACACACCTGAGTGAAATTTCACCTCGCAGACAACACTGCACGACAGCTTTCACAAGACCAACTTGTTTTCCTTCAGCTTGAAGTGAATGCTATCATAAGATTTGAAAAACATTAGTTTAGATATTTTCAGATTATTAGAGTAAAAACTATCAGAGGCTTTATAAAACCATTACTTCAAAAATAGCTGAGCTCCACAGCTTCAAGCATCACCACCCTATTTTAGAAATTCTACTTGAATAATTCTTGGGGAAATATAATTTCATTCTAATGCTAGGGAATGTCTTGCAAAAATGTCATTTAACTTGGAAATGTTCATTCTCAGGATGTGAGCTGTACCTGGTGCTGGTCGCTGAAACACAAGTGTAATGAACAAGACCTTGGAGTCTGCAAATGACACAGGAACATTTGTACAAGGGCTAAATTACTTTTAACTTTATGAATTTATTAAGGTAACATGTCCTTTGTGTGTGTGTGTGTGTGTGTGTGTGTGTGTGTGTATGCCAAGAATAATGCTTATTTTTTCCAGAATGTTACATTGATGCACTTAGCAGATACATGAAGAACTGGAGTGTTGTTTTTTTTTTTTTGTTTTGTTTTTTTAAGAAGAAGAAGATACTATCCTGGACCATTCAAAACTGACTGAATCAGACACTGATTAGTATTATTGATAATTTTAAAAATGGCACAGTAACAATGCTGACTTATATGCACAGGGCTTTACCCAGCATGACACTCTGTGTTCACAGGTCAACTGGGGTTTAGGGGGTAGGCTATCTGTCCCAATCCCTCAAGCATCTTCACCCACTGCCAGGATGGCAAGTAGGTCCTTCCAGAGATGGAGTATTAGTTTTCCAAGACCGCCCACCCAACCCAAGTATACAGTGTCCTGCATTGGTGGAGACTGTCATACTGACAGTGTTACAGGGTACGAGACACACAATGTGTTTACATATGCTGAGCAAATGAATTCAAATCACACCACAGCTGTGCTTTTCTCTATACCCTATGCACAGAATTCAAATGTACTGAGAATCAAACACCTTCCAGGGATATGGTCACCAGACAGAGGGGGTTGGCCATGGATACAGCCACTTGCCTCTGTTCTGCAGGAACTCGGGGTGTCTCCCCTGGCTGTTTCTATCAGCGGGGAGCAAGCCCTTGGAAGCAGAGCTTTAAACAATAATTCCGGTGTCTTTCACCTTGGCTTCTAGCTGCCCTCCATCTACTCCAAGTATATCGACTATGCCATGTAGATCCAAGGTGCAAGCCTCAGACAGTAAGAGTAAAAGGCTCTGTTTATCCAGCCCTGCCTCTCCCTCCCTTGCCCTCTCTCTTTTCTCTGAATATGTGGGTTTTAAAGGCAACAAACAAAAAACACATTGTTTTGCTTCAAAATTCACATCACTGGAGAAGACAGAATACAGTCTGTAAGAAAGGTCATAAATATTAAAGAACATAAGACATTACATGCTGAATGTTTAGACTTAGCCACAAAGCTAGTGAATACCTGTATTCTGGCAGTGACCAGACGGTCTCCCCCCACCTTGAGTCTCCCCAACTCCATCTCCGTGTTTTAGGGGCCCACCTGGTGTCAGGCCTGACGCACTGGTAAAAGGCAGCCATCTTCCTGAGTGTGAAGATAGCTTCTGGCTCTCTCATCTTCCTGGAAACCAGCAGCAGAAGAGTGGGGGCTCCCTGTCCTCCTGAGAGAGGCCTGGGGCTCTGGGAACACCACTGGAAGCAGACCATGAGCTCATGGCCTGTTCCCCCAGTAACTCCTCTGGGCCACAAGGAAGTGGGGTTTCTGCCAACCCCTGTGCTCCTGAGCTCCTTGGGCAGGTGTGCAGGCAGGCACAGGGCAGTAAAAGCTATCTGAGAACCAGCACTTCCTTCTCCCGAGGGCCAGAAGTGGGGGTGGCCTGCCTCCTGGGGGAGTTGGTCTGGAGTGGTGTCACCTGCCTCTCTGTGACTGGAGTCACTTCTGAACCGCTGAGAGCAAAACATAACAAACTTGGGCTGGGTTTTATTGTGCTCACCACAGAATGTGGCTGTGTTCCCCACCTTAGGAGGGGCAGAGCCCAGGAAAAAGAGAGATTTGGTGCTAAGAAAACCTAAACACATGAGTCCAACCCAGCCAAGCGCAGGGTCCCCTCTCTCATCTAGCATCAGAACCATACAGCCCCTCCTGCCCTTGATGTGCACACTGTGGCGTGGGGCGGTGACAAGCTGGTCTTTGCCCAGCAAGCTTCCTCTCTTTCTTATCTTCAAGATCCATCATGCTATTTCGGGTCCCACATTTCATGAACTGCGTTCCTGGGGTCTTCCAAACACAGCCATTAGCTAGGCAACTGCTTACCCACCCCCTGTGGTCCTGAAAGGATTTTCAGCCTTACTGGCTGGGACCACACCTGGCAGGTGCAAGGCCACGCCCACCCAAGAGAAGTCACCTGACTGGCTGGTTCTCCAGCCTCGTGGTGACCAAGCCAGGGACCTGGTGACTTCCTCTCTGATTACCTGAAGCTGCCACTTCAAAATAATAGACCCCGGCAAGCAGCATGGCGAGGTCACGTGACCCCAGCCTGGCTGGGCTGGCTTCGGTCAGCCTTCCCGGCCCTCTGAAGTGTTGACGCGGGCGCTAGGCAACCAGCTAGCGTGGAGTGTGGCTCCGTAATTAAAACCCAGGAGCAGGCAGCAGGGCTGCAACTTCTGAGGGTGGTTCTAAAAAAGTCTTTTTCTGTTTTCCAAAACACACTGCATATGGAGTTGTCATGAATCAGCTTACAATTTAAAGAGGCAAGCTTCGGAAGGGTAGTTAATACTGCCAAAAGACAGCTGTCACGGAGTGTTCCGACTTGATTTGCCTTCATTTGTCTTTGTACCAGGATAGGAGTCTGCAAGCCCACTGCCCCTACCCTGGCAGGAAGACCCTGCTGCCAGTGTTTCTGTCTTCTCCCAGGGAGAGGGACAGTAGGCTGATGGAGTGCCCCTGTTCCCTGAGCCCACGCAGCACAGTGGATTACTGAAGGCAAAGCCCCGCCCCAGAGCTGCTGTTCCTAAGGAGCCCTTGGTGCTACTGGCAGCCTCAGCCCAGGGGCACAGGCAGGCCAACCCCACCAGAACTGCAGTGACAATTCCATCCTAAGGCGAGCCACCTATGTCACTTGCAGTGGCCTGCTCTGCGGTGTGCCTTGCAGTCTCTCAAGAGCCTCAAAGATGCTTTGCCACTGTGCTGGCTTAGAATTCAGAATGGCGCCCAGCATGGAAATACGTTGTACCAGGCTGACACCAACCCAGTGAGGATGCCGCGCTACCTTGTGTGGGTGCGCTACTGCATGCTGGGGGATCCCATATGGGAAAGCAGGTGAGATGCTGGCCCTGATGCAGCCCCCACAGGCACACAGGGGCACACATACCGCTCACTGTCACCTCCATCTCCAACATGCTCTCTGGGGCAAAGTTTGCATATTTTACATGTCTGCTCAATTTTAACCAAAGTATTCAGAAATTTCCTGTCTTTTCTTTTTCAGTACCCAAGCTGGATGACCCAGGGACAACAGGGACCCTAACACAAAGACCAATAACACCTATGTGCATCTGATAAGATGCGTTTATAAACTGTAACAGAAAATCTTTTATGAAAAACAAAAATCTAAGGGCTTCATAATAGGACCTCTGTCTCAATTATGTTTTCTGTTGCTAAACTGAATACCACAGGCTGGATAATTACAAAGAATAAAGATGGGACTAGAGAGATGGATCAGTGGTTAAGGCATTTGCCTGTGAAGCCTAACGACAGAGGTTTGATTCCCCAGTACCCAAGTAAAGCCGGACGCACAATGTGGCGCCTGCACCTGGAGTTTGTCTGCAGTGGCTACAGACCCTACAGTCGTGCCATTCTCTTTCTCTCTCTCTCCTTGCAAATACATAAAATTTTTAAAAAGAATAAAGGTTTATTCTGATGGCTCTTGGAAGCCCAAGGCTGCATGTGGTAGAGCCTTCTTGGTAAGGACTCTGCAGAGTCTCAAGGCAGCATAGGACAACAGATGGTGAGAGGGCACATACACGAGACAGAGACAAACTGGTTTCTGTAAAAGACCCACCGACAATCATGAGTCCACGGACAGATCAACCTTGTTCCTTGTTTGGTGTGTGTGTATACGTGTGCATGTTCCTGTGTGTGAGTGCAGGTGCACATGCCAATGTCAGAAGACGATGTTCACGTATTGACCACTGCTTTTCGCCTCACTTTGAGGTGCTTATTCTCACTGTCATTCACTACTGTGCTAACCAGGCTAGATGATCTGTAACTTCTGGGGAATTCTCCTGGCTCTGCCTCCCATCTTGCCATGGGCATGCTGGGGTGACTGAAGCCTGGCACAGCTTCTGGTTTTTATGTGAAGTCTAGGGATCTGAACTCAGATACTCTGACTTGAGCAACAAATGTTTTATTCATTGAGTCATGTCCCTAGTCCCAATCAACCCAGTTTTACAGGCTTTATCTGTTCCTATCTCTTAGTACTTCACAATAGGAATTAAATTTCAGCTTGAGTTTGGGTGGGAACATTCAAACAACTGTAACCCCTAAGGTTCCTGCAGTCATTTTACTCAGAAGGATTAGAATGAATGAACCGGGTTCTAGGCACTCTCTACCGCTGTCATCTGATGCTTACAGTCAGTGGACATTTCCATTTTACAGGCGAGGAAACACAGGGTCTTAGAGGCTGAGTAACTGGTCTAAGACCACTGGGCCAATTTTGGAAAATCTGATATTTAAGTCAAGGCTTGCACCTCACCCACGTGTGAGCTGTTTCCTGAGGGCAGCTGTCTGCTGGAGGCCAAGGGCTGAGGGGACGAGTCAAGTTCCATCTCTTTGGGGCTGGCAAGCTGGCAATGTGCATCAAAAGCCTTCCATACTCCCATCCTGCTGCTTTATCATCCCATTGCTGGGGAACCTGTCCTAAGGAGGTACCTGAGTCCGTGTCCTGGCCACAGCTTCAAGGCTCACCAATGGGAAACATAAGCACGAGACAAGACACAGCTGGGTTATATAGCCACTAAAAGTTATGTTCTGGAGGAAAATATTTACAGACATGGGAGAATGCCCACAGAAAATTGCAGAGTTTAAACAGTGCTTCTGAAAGTGACTATGCATCCCTATCCACCAAACAGCTTGCTCAGCAGATTCTACTTTAGTGAGTTT
Organism: Jaculus jaculus; assembly: GCF_020740685.1. Classification (NCBI taxonomy): domain Eukaryota; kingdom Metazoa; phylum Chordata; class Mammalia; order Rodentia; family Dipodidae; genus Jaculus; species Jaculus jaculus. The sequence goes on from NC_059105.1 coordinate 119,399,093, forward strand.
GGACTGGGGCCTGACACTCTTGATTTCTAAGTCACTCCCAGGTAATACTGGTGCTGTTGCCACAGACAGACATTCCCTTTCCCTTTGGTGAGCATCATGTTACAAAAAGGGGTGTGCTGTAAGAATATTTTTTGTTTTGTTTTACGAGTTAGGGTCTCACTCTGGCCCAGGCTGACCTGGAATTAACTATGGCGATCCTCCTGCCTCTGCCTTCCAAGTGCTGGGATTAAAGGCGTGAGCTACCACGCCCAGCGAAGAATCTATTTTTTTAAAAAAGATTTTTATTTATTTATTTATTAGAGAGAGAGGGAGAGAGAAAGAAAGAGAGAGAGTGAGAATGGGTGTACCAGAGCCTCCAGCCACTGCAAATGAACCCCAGACGTATGTGCCACCATGTGCTTCTGGCTTACGTGGGGCCTGGAGAACCAAACCGGGATCCTTAGACTTTGCAGGCATGCGCCTTAATTGCGAAGCTATCTCTCCAGCCCCAAGAATCCATTTTTAATTAAAAAGAACTTTCAGTAACCTAGTGGAAGAGTGCTTGTCTGGCAGGCAGAGGCTCTATCTGACACTGAGAAAACAAGTACTTTGTAGATAGAAGGAACAAGGGAAGAGCCATAAGTAGATACGAATAGACGTCACCATGGAATTTGGTATATTTTGAACTCTCACTGTGCTTTTCTATGTTTGGTAGATTTTCTCATTAAATGTTTATCTTATCATGCAGAAGATGCTCTCCTAGTTTCTTATAAAGACAAGTCAGTGTGATTTGGAGTTGAGTTACATTTCCTTTCTGAGGCTCTGGCTCCTTTCTTGAATGCCCTGAGGAGATAGTGAGCATTCAAGCAGGACCCGTGCTTGAACTTTCACACATGCCAGGCACACGGAAGGGCCCGTCAGTGTCGGCTCCTGCCCCTCTGCAGTTGCAAACAAGAGCTTGTATACAGAAAAGCAGTTTCTGTCTTCTTCCAAAGTACCCTCGAACTGGCTTCCTCTCCTATGTCCATATCGCCTCTGTGACAGAGCTGGGGGAGAAGCTGTCCTGAGAGAGACTTGAAGCACTGAGCTGCAAGGGGGCAGCAAGCTTGTCCAAGGCAAGCAAAACCCCCCACCCCCCGCAGAGCTTCTACTCCCAGAGTTTTTCTTGGCTTGCACCACCTCTATAGTCCTCCCACACATCCCACACAGGGGTCAGAAATACTGCGTGCTGACCAGATCTGACTTGAACTGGCCAGGGACAAGGATCCACCACTGGAGTCCAGCCTCCCTGGAGAAGCCCTACACCATGTGCCACTGAGCAAGCCTACGCCTGGAAGGGAACCTTCACTCATGCGTGAACTCTCAAACATCACAATGTGCTTTATTTACTTTAACTAAAAAGTATCAGTGTCAGACGTTGACCCCAGAGCTTCATGCCTGGTAGACATTCAGGCTCTTTAAAAATAACTCCGGGAGAAGTGATCCATAAGTTCTTTTCAATTGCAACGAAGTTAAGTCCAAAAGTGATGGGCTCAAAGCCTGACTTCTCAGATCTCTTAGACTGGCTGTTTTCAGTGGTCAGAAGTGAATTAGCTTCACTTCAAAGTCTTGGATATGCATTGTCTGGAACAGACACAGATGATTGGGGTTGGAACCTGGAGGTTCTAAAAAAAAAAAAAAGAAAAGAAAGAAATCCCAAGGGTAGTGGCCTGATTGAGTCAGTAGGTCATGTAGCACACACTGCAGGACAGAAGTCACTTCACCTCAGGCCACATGGGTCAGTTACCTTCAGCCATGCTCTAGTGCCCCCACCCCATACACACGCTCACAGAATGCAAAGAAATCTGAGGACTTGGTCTTTACAACGAGACCAAGTACTGAGGCCTCGTCTCAGTCCCCTTCCCCCAAATCCATGCTGCAAAAATGAGGTTTGGAGGCTCCTTGGGAGATCTCCAGGAAAAGGACAACTCAGCTAGTAGTACCTTCTGCTCTGGCCTGGGGTCAGCCTCCCATTGTCTCTAAATGTCATCTGCCACCTCATCTTTACAGGTAGCCCGTGGTACAAGTGACGAGAATGTTGGTGTATGCTGCAAAGATGGCTCAGTCTCTCTGACTGCTGAGGTGCTGCTGTCAACTGAGGCCACAGACTGAGACTCACTCCAGCCCGTCCTCACATCGCCTAGGAGGAACACAGGCACCCTCCCCCAACACTACACCATAGCCTGCTAGTCTTGAGTCTGATAATCCTCTTTGCTCTTTATTTCACCTGCCCTGGGCACACGTAAGGCACTGCAATCACAGCTGTGTTATCAGTATCTCATGAGACCACACACAGATGCAAGAATGCCATGCAATCAGGGAAATGCAGATTAAAACTACATTGAGATTCCATCTCACTCCTGTCAGATTGGCCACCATCATGAAAACAAATGATCATAAATGTTGGCGGGGATGTGGAAAAAAAGGAACCCTTCTACACTGCTGGTGGGAATGCAATCTGGTCCAGCCATTGTGGAAATCAGTGTGGAGGTTCCTAAAACAGCTAAAGATTGATCTACCATATGACCCAGCTATAGCACTCCTAGGTATATATCCAAAGGACTCATCTCATTTCCTTAGAAGTACGTGCTCAACCATGTGTATTGCTGCTCAATTTATAATAGCTGGGAAATGGAACCAGCCTAGATGTCCCTCAACTGATGAATGGATAATGAAGATGTGGCACATTTATACAATGGAGTTCTACTCAGCGGTAAAGAAAAATGAAATTATGAAATTTGCAGAAAAATGGATGGACCTGGAAAGGATTATATACTAAGTGAGGTAACCCAGGCCCAGAAAGCCAAGTGCCACATGTTCTCTCTCATATGTGGATCCTAGCTACAGATGATTGGGCTTCTGCGTGAGAATGAAAATACTTAGTAGCAGAGGCCAGTAAGTTAAAAAGGAGACATAAAGGGAAGAGAAAGGAAGGGAGGAGGATACTTAATAGGTTGATATTGTATATATATAATTACAATGATTGGAATGGGGAGGTAATATGATGGAGAATGGAATTTCAAATGGGAAAGTGTGGGGGTGGGGAGGGAGGGAATTACCATGGGATTTTTTTTTATAATCATGGAAAACATTAATAAAAATTAAAAAAAAAAAAGAATGCCATGCAAAAGCACTTTCCCACATTGTTCTGTCCCTCTACACACGGCCCTATGAGGGGTGGGGAAGGCCCAGGTCATAGGTGAGAGTGTGAGCCAGTCTTTCACTTAGTAGAGGAAGGCATAGCTACACAGAAAGACACTGTTGGCTCAGGTTCATGGAAAGTTAGGCACAAGTAAATGTCTGGCCTTCCTGCTCCTCTTCCCAGAGATGCTGAGGCTCCCTGCGAAGTGCAGCAGATTAACAACTCCAGCTTTATCCTCCCAGACACTGTTCACTGTCAGGTTTGTCAGTCACTCTGCAGGGTGACAGAGGGAAGAAGAAGGCCCTAGCTGACAGTGAGAGTGGGAGCGAACTGAGAAAGCTTGGGCCCAAGGGCTGTTACCTGACACTCTATCTGTCTGCTGGGGCAGCTCTCTGCAGAGCTGCGTCCACAGTAAGATACACAGACACAGACAGTCGTGTAACCAAAAGCATCACACATCACTGGGAAATAATGTGCTGCAAGAGATCAAGGAAACAGGCGTTGGCTCTGAGGACAGAAAGAAAGAGGCACTGCACTGAGCAAGAATCTGCAACACCAAGGGTGGGGACCAGTCAGCTGGTGAAAGTGTATGTTTGCCCTGATGGGCTGGCACTTTAGAGATTGAATTAGATAGAGGCTACTGGTGCCAATGAGTCATCCTTATGGGCATATTAAACACTGTTGCCAAATACATGTGACCTGTCTACCTGCTGGCCTGCCTCTGGGTCAACTCCCAAGTTTTCCATCAGCCAGCTTGGTCCCAGGTTAAGACACACACCTGAAAATAGGCTCCTAACACTTGGCAGCACAGCCAGGGTATTGAAGGGATTGTGTTGACCTGCGAGGAGATTGAGGTTTAGAGCTGGATGTAATTTCAGGAAATTATTTAATACAAATCGTGTGCCTGCACTTCCATGTAGTTTTATTTTTAAGTTATTTATTAATTATTATTATTATTTGAAATTGACAGACAGAGAGAGAAAGAGGGAGGGGGAGAGAGAGAAAGAGAGGTCACACCAGGGCCTCCAGCTACTGTAAACGAACTCCAGACGCGTGCGCCCCCTTGTGCATCTGGCTAACGTGGGTCCTGGGGAATCGAGCCTCTAACCAGGGTCCTTAGGTAACTTCACAGGCAAGCGCTTAACCACAAAGCCATCTCTCCAGTCCAAGTTATTTATTTATTTGCACATGTGTGTAAGTATGTCAGGGTCTCTTGCTGCTGCAAACAAATGCCCATCTGGCTTTGGGTTAGTGGCTGGGGAACTGAATCCAGGCCAGCAGGCTTTGCAAGTAAGCACCTTTAATCACAGGCCTCTTGTCTATATTTCTTTAAACCAATAGCAAGAAAAGCATATTTTAATACCTTTATGACTCTAAAATCACCTTGGTGCCTTGGCAACTAAAAATGTATTAATTTAGCTTCCATTTTAAATTAATCTAAAAATAGTTTAGACAACCAGTACAAATGCACTACACTGCTTAGATTTGCTGTTAAACTATGTTCACAGTTTTCCATCCTGCTACAAGCTGTTGCTATTTAAGATAGGTTCGTTGCTGAAAAGAGTTTTGCCCTAAGACTTGGAATTTGGTAAGGGCCAGCACTGGTGCATGTGTTGGACTGTAGTACATAGTTACAGATTAAATTAATGTATTGGAAGTTTAATTTTTTAAAATTTATTTGAGAGAGGAAGAGAGAGAGAGACAGAAAGAAGCAGACAGAGAGCGAGAGAGCAAGTATGGGCATGCCAGGGCCTCCTGCCACTGCAAACAAACTCCAGATGCACATGCTATTTTGTGAATCTGGCTTTACATGGGCACTAGGGACTCGAACCCAGGTTGTCAGGCTTTGCAAGCAAGAGCCTTTAGCCACTAAGCTGTTTCCCCAACCCTGAAAGTTCAATTTTAAAGTCACCACTAACCACAACCTCTGCTATGGGAGATGCTTCATTTCTTTTATCAGGAAAGATAAGGGAAAAATAGCAATCCTGGCACACTTGTTGCTGTTCTTATTGCCTGTCCTTGACAGACATCAGTAATCAATCCCAGAATTATTCTCAGGCTCACAGCACAATACTCCAGGCAGCTATTTACTGCTGGCTGCTCAGATCCAAACTGGGCTATAAGCCTGCTACCAATGTTAGTAGAAATAACAATTAATCTATAGAACTTGGTTCTAACTTTGTCTCTACCACTAATAAGCTACTAAAAAGCTAAATGACTTATGACAAGTCATTTTCCTCTCTGTGCATATATAAGTGGCTTGGCTTAGTTATCTAGTATCTTATTAAATTGCTTTTGTAAAATTGGCACTAACTTCTTATGTTAAAAATGTTTAAGTGAACCAACATAACTCGTTAGCCATATAACACATCACAACCTAACACATGAGCTGAGGCTAACATACATGTTCAAAATCTAATTTTCAAATGTTGAAAAATCTAGAGAAAGAACAATAGTAATACCAGACAGCCCCTCCTAACATCCCTGCTTTATGTCTCCATATCTCTTACCATCCCTGCCCCATGCCTCCATGACGTCTACCACCCCTGCCCCATGCCTCCTTATCTCTGACCATCCCTGCCCCATGCCTCCACAAAGCCAGCCACACCTGATGTTCTGCACACCAGTTTCCTGAGGAAATGTGTAGCCTTTACTCCATTCACACTCATTTTACCACCACCTGGCCCCGAGAAAGCTCTCCTCTCCCAGGTCTACTGGCATGCTGTCTCTGAGCCCCACTCACCATTGCTGATAGTATATATTGCTCTCCTGGACTTTGAGCTCCTTGAGGGTAGACACGGGTCCTTTTATCTTTGTAGCTCTAAGATCTACACTCAGTAGGGGTTTTGCAAATATGAACGAGTGAACCTCACTTCCTATGTGTATAAAGCCCAAGGAAAGTGAGCATTCCTCAGAGAACAAACCTGCCCTTGCTTTTAATAGTATTTACTGAGTTAACTTTCTTCAGAATGCCTAAGACAAAAATAGTGCAAAATAGTTCATTTTACTTGAGCCATTTGGTGTGATCATTGACAAAGTGCCCCTGTGATTCAGATGCGGGGGTTGGTTTGGTTTGACATAAATATCTTCCTCATTTGTAATTCTGAAACATCACATTTGGAGCAAGGACATGGAGCAAGATGGAGACACGGTTTTCTCATTATGTGAAAGCATCTAATACCCCAAATCTTTAAAAGGGTGCTAAAACTTCCTGTTTTCTTAACTATTTCCAAGGCAGTTGGCACAGTAAATAGATGCCTCACACCATTTGGCACTTTATGACTTTTGCATTCACTCACAGCTTAGAGCTGGCCTTTTCAATTAGACTGTGAAGTATTTGAAGATGGCACTAATAAACTTAATGGCTCTTACATATTCCATGGAGCTGAGTGTATAGTAGGTACTTATATATGCAGTTACTACTAGTATGGTACACAAGAGGTCATGTAACCCCACTGACAAGGGTAATCTGTGAGGCTGCAGTGAGCAAGTACTCTAGTCCTTCAGAGAAGTGCTGGCATTGTTTCCTCCACTGATGGACAGACTGGGAAGTGACAGAAGAGAGCCTATGAGCAGCAAGGACACTGGGGAGTTCTGGAACTTTACCCCTTCAGTAAGCCAAAGTGTGATCACGACAGTCTACCACGGGCTGGGGCAGTTTTAAGTGGTCAGCATATGTGTTCTTCTGAAATGAGAGCTGAACTGACCATCACAAACATTTCACCCAAACCACATAGCAGAGTGCTTCATCAAAGGCATAGGTAGCCTGAGGTGTGGCTTAGGGGTTGAGTGTGCAAGGTCTGGGATTTCTCCTTCTCTCTGTCTGATTCACACACACACACACACACACACACACACACACAGAGTCATCACCAGATGGCAAGCAGGACCAACTGGAAGTTTCATTATACTGTAGTGAAGGTAGCTAGCCTGACTCCCAAAGACAAGGGGACTCTTGCTTCTACTTGAGGGTATTTACTTCTTGGGGCACAGCAGGGTTCACAGGCCTCTGGCCTGAGGCTGGGGAAAGAGAGGAGCCCATAAGGCTCTGCTCCCATGCCTTCATCTTGTCAAATTTTTAGCTAAGGGCAAGGACTCTGTAATGAACCCCCTTGGCAGCAAGAAATACTTGACACACACTCTGGTTCTGGGCTCCTAGGAAAGAAAGGGGCTCTTGAGGTTTGAACTGTGTAGAAGTTGTGACAGCTAATAGTGCGATCACTGTGACACATCCACCTCACTTCCAGGGAGGAAGCCACTCCATGGGGACTCTGCCCTACTGAGAACTAAAGCTGGATTTCTCTGCTGAGCAGTTTTTAAAATTTTTATTTATTTATTAGAGACAGAGAGGAAGGAGGGAAGGAGAGAGAATGGGTGCTCCAGGGCCTGTAGCCACTGCAAACCAACTCCAGATGTATACACCACCTGGTGTATCTGGATTAAGTGGGACCTTGAGAATTGAACCTGGGTCCTTAGGCTTTTCTGGCAAACACCATAATTGCTAAGCCAGCTCTCCAGCCCTCTGCTGAGTGTTTCTGAGTTGTCAGCCTATGGCATTCCTCTTTCATAAGCCCACCTTCCAATCACAAGCCCGCCTTCCCGACAGAAATTAGCTGCTTTTTTTGGGCATCCCAGTGGCTCCCTGGCTGACACACAGATGGGGAAGATGTGGTATGTGCCTAAAATCCAGGTGTGAGGAGGTCATGGCTCTGGTTTCATGGAGGGCAGCTCCATGTGTTGGAGTCTGTGGTGGTGAGCTCTGCTATCTGCCAAGGGAGGTTCAGAGGCCTCATTAAGGCTACTCTAGTTTCCCTGTCATTCACAGAGCAGCCTGGGTCACAGAAGCTCAGCCTACCTGGGAGCTGGTCAGACTACACACCCTCAGCCTCCATATGAACCTTCATAATCAACACCTGAGCTTTGGGAGATTAAAGTATGTGAACCAGGGGTTGGAGAGATGGCCCAGTGGGCAAGAGCACTTGCTGCACAAACATAACCTGAGTTCAATCCCCAGAACACATGTAAAAAGCTAGACATTATTCCAAGCCTGTAACTCCAGTGCTGCAGGGGACAGAGACAGGATGATTGCTGGGCATGCTGAGGTCACACCCCAGGCATAAGCATTCGGGGTTACTCTATGGACATGGAACTGTTATATACTCAATACAGTGCTTGCAAGCTCTGGAAACCAGTCAGGCCCAGCAAGTGTCTTCTTGGTGATGGAAGCAGGGCTCAGCCTCTCCAGATGAGGAGAAAGGAAGCCTTAAAATTGACCCAGTCCACTTTTGAGAGGTGCTTCACACAATACAGGTCTAGGGTAGCCCCAGAAGCTCCACTCTCCAGGCAGGATTGGCCAACTGGAGTTTGTGGGGAAGAGGCAAGACACTTTCCAAACCCTGCAAGGGTCTAGGCATAGGAAAGATGATGGAGCTAAAATACAAAGAGAAGCAGGGTGGGAAGCATTCAGTTCCATGTCCAATGCTACAGCTTCCATACAAAAGGCTTTCCTGCGAGTTCCTAGAGGTTAAGTAAAAGATATCTGAGAGCAGCAGCCTACTAGAAATGAGAGCCCCGACAGGATTAAGGATGATTCAGGCTACATCCCACTCAAAAAGGGTAGTGTGGGAGCAGTGCCACTCTGGCATTACTGGGCATAGGAGACCACCCTTTCAGCAGAACTGGAAATCAGGCTCTTCCAGGGATCCCATAGGAAACCTGCCAAGGCCATGTTCTCTATATAGTTTGTCCCAAGATGGGAGCCACAGACATGACCCAGCCACAAGATGTTCAATGCTATTCTATCCCCCTGGCATGCATGGACAGGTTTCAAGGAGCATGAGGTTCAGAGCTTCCTGGAATTGTTGGAAATTTCTCTTTTTTGTAGGTCTAGGAAGACACACCAAGAAGGCGGATGGAAATATGGTGGCCTCGGTGGGCTGCGAGCCGGGCAAGGGGCGCGACATCAGCCTGGCGGCCCTGCAGCGCCATGACCCCTACATCAACAGCATCGTGGACATGGCCAGCCAGGTGGCTCTGTACACCTTCGGCCATCGAGCTAACGAGTGGGAGAAGACTGACGTGGAAGGAACCTTATTTGTTTATACAAGGTCTGCTTCTCCAAAGCATGGCTTCACCATTATGAATAGGCTGAGCATGGAAAACAGAACCGAGCCCATTACTAAAGACCTGGACTTCCAGCTCCAGGACCCTTTCCTTCTCTACAGAAATGCCAGACGTGAGTCTCTTAATACAGTGGGTAGTTGTATTTCTGAAGCTTGGCCGCGTGTCTGAAACTGTAGTCTGTCTTGTCTGTGTGTAGTATCGGCGACTAAGTTAGCATTTGTTAGTTTGGAAATGATTTGTTGGAAAAGTTCAAGTGAAAAGTTGTTAAGCCCTGTCTAGAGCTCCTGTCCTGTTTGTACTGTGAACTCATCACGGAGCGCAAGCCCGAGCTGGCATGGGGAGGCAAGTGTTTGTCAGACAATGGCAGAGGGGCACACAGGCGGTGCCACTAACACAGAAGATTCAGCTAGTGGTGTTTTTCTCTCCTCTCACCGTGCACACTGATAGCTTTCAAAAGACAGGACCTACATTTTTGAAGGACTATCTTTTGGATACATAGTAGATGAAATACTAAAATTCCAAGTTTTTGCTCCTAAAAGTTTCTTAACCCTTTGTAATGTTGAAGTTACAGTAAATAACCAAATGGTCCTTGACAGACTTGAGATGAAGCAGTTGCCTATTTAGTATTCTGCCCGCACTGCGTTCTTGGGCCTGACTGATCTGACACTTGTGTTAACCCAGAGGAAGACTGGAACAATGGCTGAGTGTGGAGCCCCACTCCTCACGTAGAATGCCAGGCGTGGAGGCAGAGACAGGGGTCTCCCTGGCTAGCTGATCTAGCCCAGTCTATGAGCTCGAGGCACGGCGAGAGACACTGTCCCAAAGAATAAGGTGGAGAGTGACCAAGGGAAACCCTTGACATCCACCTCTGGCCTCCACACACAGACCATCAAACATGCACGTGCAACACACACACAATGACAAAACTGTAGATCAGGGGCGTGTCTACCATCAAGCACAGGCAGGAGCATACCGCTCAGTAGGTAAGTGTGTGTTCACTGAAGCTTTGTGGATAACTTTCAGAAAGGCTTTGCAGTTAAGCAACATTTCTACTCTCCCCATTATATGCTATTCATTGCTGTTTTACTAATGGAATACAAGTAATTTTTACAGCAATCCCAATGATGGTTTTGAACTACATGTAAAATCATTTTACAACATTAAGTATGATGCTATATTTACTTCTAGTTCGTATAATCTAATTGTTATGGTAAGTGGTCACCCTAATATTTAAAGAATACAATAAGTGTTTATGAGAAAAACAGTTGAAGCTATTGAAATTGCAACTTGAGTTACCAAAATGATAGGCCCTGTGAAAAGTGTCCCAATATTTTTTAAAAATGCTGTTTCTTCCATTTCTTTGCTGACAGATACACTTGTTAGTTGTAATATACTGTTTGAATTGCTTGTGTGCTAATAGTTACATCAGCTTTTATTTTCTTTTGTAAGACTGGTCTATGTCAAATAAACATACAAATAAATCCTAATAGAGTAACACAAAAATAAATGAAGAATAAATAAGCATTAGTAACTTATTATCACCATTCTTTGTTGCTTTTATTTTGGATATTTGGTCTAGTCAGTACAGATGTTAACTTTAAATTTTTAGGCCGGGCGTGCTGGTGCACGCCTTTAATCCCAGCACTCGGGAGGCAGAGGTAGGGGGATCGCTGTGAGTTCAAGGCCATCCTGAGACTACATAGTGAATTTCAGGTCATCCTGGACTAGAAAAAAGAAAAAAAAAACTTTAAATTTTTATATATACATACATTCATACATACAAACATCCTTCATGATTGATTTTGAGAATACCTTTCCCAAGTTCAAGTCCCACAGGGACTGTCTAGGGGAAATGTTGTCTGGGGTTACCTAACGGGAAGCCTCACGTTGACTCTTGTCACTAATATAGCCAGCAGCTACTGCTGGCTGTTGACCTCTTGGAATATGACTTGTCTGAATTGAGCTATGTTGTATGTGTAAATACATGTTATGTTTTTAAGAGAGCACAAAAGAAAAAGAATGTTTTAAAAAATACTCATAATTTTATATTGAAATGATAATATTTTGGATATATTGAGCTAAATAAAATATATTATTAAATTTTTTTTAAAAAGATACACCAAGAAATACAGACAGAAACAAACACACCTGGGGATTCTGTTTAGAATCTTAGATGCAGCTATTCTATAAGTTAGTTAGGTGCGCTTTCCCAATTATAGAAGCCACAAACTCTGCTGTTTGAATAGCTAAACAAGCCATTGCAAGCTTGCCTGTAAAAGAAAGAATCTCAACGAAGTTCCTGAGCAAGCAGGAGTGTCTAAATGGTGTCAATGTATGGGAACCCTCTGTAGCTGTTTGGACATGCTTTCTCTGTTCAGTAGTCCAGCCTACATGACACAGGGGTCTGGTGCACTTTCAGGACAGCTCCACTTAGGGAGGGTAGTGGTGAATGTAAGGCAGGTATCAGGGAAGGGGTTGTTTGTTTTAGTGCTACACAGGACAGAGCCACCACCCATTTAAATAGCTCAGTAAGCAGACGAGTGGGCAAACCACCAGTGTGGCTTGTTCCCTACATGTGCCAGAGTGTTCTGAAGATCTCACTTCTTCCAGGGGGGCGGTGAGGAGGGGAGCTGGTCACCATGAAGGGTCTTGGAGTGAGACAGATCCAGGTAGACAGAGGTAGTGGCAATGAGACTCTTCAGCAGAAAGACCTGTGAGGATGTTCAGGAAAGTGTCTTTAATGTTTCATGTAGGGTCCTGAGCCTCAGGAGGAGCACAGCCACAAAATGAGTTCCATGCATGGGTGACCACCAAACCTGAGGAATCCTAACAAGGGGATAGTCAATGCCACCCTGGAGTGTAGCACAGGGGCACGAAGATGAAGGTCTTGATGGATCAGACTCATGGGGCAGAGAACCAGCAGTACTTCGCTCTTCTACATATCCAGGCTCCACAGTCCACCTCCCAGAACTCAGGTGCCACCCACTGTGGGCTGAGCACTGGCTGAGATTATAACTGAGTCCCTGGAGACTCACAGGAGGAATAAAACTGTGAGCTAGATTTCTCAGGCACCTGCTAGTCCCGGCCAGGCCTAGTTGCACATAGCAGGAGTTCAGCAAGGGGCAGTGGCAAGTTACTCCTGCCAGCTTGACACTTCCTTGGGAAGAATGCCATTGCACACAGCCAATACAAACGGCAGTCCCTGAGACCAGGTGTGGTGACTTTGCACCCTGCAAATGGAGGCATACACCTGGGCCTGAGTTGAGCAGAAAGAGTTCCACCATTGCTATCATGCACCAGCCTGGGTCTGGTAAGTTTCTCACCTGTCAGGAGAGGATGACAAGGCCTGTTGTACAGGCTGCTGTTTGGGACCAAATGAGATGATGTCATGTATAAGGGAGGCATGAAGCTAATGGAAGGGATTGTTGCTCACTGGTATTTTTGGCAGCTCTCAAAATGCAGCACATGGAGACCCACCCACACCACCTCCAGGCAAGTCTTCACTGCCTGTCCGTCTTAACTCACTGAGATTCAGAAATAGTGCCACCCACATGAGATGGTCTGAGGTTGGGAAGCAGCCTGTGCTGGGTGACTAGAGGCAACAGAACCTTGATGCCATCCATTCAGAGCTGTGGCCAGCAGAGGGCAGCAGGGGGTGACCAGTTAGAACCTGGTGCTAAGGAGGCCTTAGGAGAGCAAGGTAAATACATACCTTCCTTTCCGGTCATGGCTGAGCAACCCCGCATCCCGAGACCAAGTCAGGATGGGCAGCAAAGTTCCCACAGCAGCCTAGGCAGTTCAGAGCCTGCTTGGCTCACAGCCAGGAGTGAGGGCTTGGTACACAGAGACACATACAGCAGTGGCCAGGTGGGACCTGAGGATTATCATAATCACATACACAGACCTGTACACAAGGGTCATGCAGGGCTGGAAGCAAGTAAGAAAGGGGTGAAGATGCTGGGGAGACCTGAACTCTACTCTCTCCCATAATGACGTGAAACCAGCCTGCTTGGACTTGCCACCTGGACATCCCGGCCATTGTGCCCAACTCCAGTGGAAAGAAGGGTACAGAGATGATGATACTAGGCTGCCAAAAAGGGATTCTGTTCCCTAGATTTATGTACCGAAATTGGAATCCCCAAAGTGATGGTACTAGGAGGTGGAACCACCAATGGGGTGATCAGATTAGAAGTATGAAGCCTTTATGAAGGCAACCAATGCCCCCATGAAAGATGCCAGGCACAATGGCTCACAACTATAACCCCAGCATGCAAGAGGCTAAGGTAGGAGGATCACTGTGAGTTGAAGGCCATCCTGGGCTACAGAATGAGTTTCAGGTCAGACTGGGCTAAGGTGAGACCCTGCTTCAAAACAATAAAAATAAAAAGATGCCCCAGCAAACCCTCTTGTCTCTTCTGCCATGCAAGGACCCACATGAGACAGAAGTAGACCCTCATCAAATGCTGAAGTTGCTAGCACTCAGATCTTGACTTCCAGCCTCCAAAATGGGGCGGCATGAATTTCTTTGTTTCTAAGTTTCCCTGTCCCTTTTATTCTGTGATAGCAGCCCATGCTGAACAAGATAGATTCCCACCTGCAAGCACAAGCAAAACAGGAGAATGAACTTGGGCCTTCCAGAGAGCAGCAGCAGATCCTCGGCTCTCTGCCTCAAGCCTTGGAACACACAACGACTAGGTCAGCTTCAGCGCATGAGGCTGGTATTGAGAGGGCACCTGGTATAGAAAGACAGGAGTGCTGGAGGGGTATGCCTTGGGCCATATGGCTATCAGACATCTGGACTATCCAGAGGCTGTACAAGTTCAAATACAGGGTTGTAATTCACTATGCAGACATATCTAACCTCTTGACATTGTGATACAATGTTGTCATCTACAAAGTCCATTCTTGGAACCATATAATTGAATTACAAAACAAATAATCACAATTGCTTGTGTGGTGGTACATGCCTTGAATCCCAGCACAAAAATTCACTGTTTTTTTAAAAAATTTACTTTTATTCATTGATTTATTTGAGAAAAAGAGACACACAGAGAAAGACAGAGAATGGGCATGCCAGGGCCTCCAGCCACTGCAAATGAACTCCAGATACTTGTGCTACCTTATGCATCTGGCTTATGTGGGTCCTGGATCCTTTGGCTTTGCAGGCAAATGCATTAACTGCTAAGCTATCTTTCCAGCCCCTCAAAACACTTCTAATAATAATAAAAGCAAGTGAAAATTACAGCTAAATATTTAACTGCACATATGCCTGAGGCAGTCACCTACAGTTCAGATAAATAGACTAAAAAGCTTACAGAGTATCCCAGCATATCCTTGGGACCCTAGAAGGCTACATTCAGGCCTATGCACATATTCAGGAGTGACCTGAGAAGACTGTTAAGTTCTTTGAGCTCTGGTAACCTTGAGGCATTGCACAAAGACAAAGTAAGGGTTTAGGAGTTGGCAATAGCATGGTGGAGTATTGATAGGAGTGTCCCAGCACATGTACATGGAGTTGCTCAGCAAACGCTGGCTTCAAACCACTCTAACCAAATAGATTTCAGTGGCTATACAGGACAAACACACACTGTATTGAATTAGCACACATAAGAAAAGAACCCATAACAAACAGCGACTGAACTCTGCAGAGGAAGGGGGAATCTGATATTCCAAGTTGCCACATTATATATACATATAAATATATATTAACTTCAACGGGAATTAAGAAATAAAAAGAAACAAAGTATGGCCCAAACATATGAAATCCAGATGTTAGAATTACTAGACAAAGAACATAAAACAGTTATTTTAAATATGTTTAGAGAATTGAGAAGATATGTGTAAGAAAAAGTGGAAGAATATCTTACTCAGCAGGTAATATAAAGAAAGAGATACATAGTATAAAAGACAAACAAATAAAAACTTAGTTGAAAAGTATAATTGAAAATTAATTAATTAATTTTAAGACGTGGTCTCATGTAATCCAGGAAGGGCTCGAACTCCCTAAGTAGCTGAAGCTGACCTTCAACCCTTCATGTTCCTGCTTCCACCTCAAAAGTGTTGGGGTTTATGGGCATAGGCCACACAACCAGCCTTAGAAATTTTAATACCAGTAAAAGAGCTCAATAGCATGTCTGACCTGGCAGAAGACAGACTTGGAGAACTTAAAGACAGGTCAAATGATAATAATCAGTCTAAAGAATAAAAATAATAAAAAATAAACATAGCCTCAAAGAATTAAGGAACAATAGGGAGTATACCAACAATACAAACTGAGAAACTTGAGAGAGAGCAAAAGGTGTAGAAATAATATTTGTGTAATAGCTACTTGTAATTTTAAAGGGAAATTTATACATTCAAGAAATGCAATTAAATTTAACTAGAATAAGCACAAAGAGCTCCATAGCTAAACACATCAGAACCAAACTGTCACAGTGAAAGATGATGAGAATCTTCAAAGCAACACAGGAGAAGTCACTGATCACACATAGGGGATCCTCAATAAGACTGATAACTGACTTCTCCATGAAAACTCGCAGAGAACAGAAAGCAGTGAAATAAACTGTTCAATGTGCTGAAAAAGACTATGGATGAAGAACACTAAATCCATCCAAATTATCTTTCAAAACTGAAAGAACGGTTGGGGCTGAGGATATGGATCTGTGGCTAAAAGCATTTGTTTGCAAAGCCTGCCTGGGTTCAATTCCCTAGCCAGACAAGCATCATTTGCCATGGCAAGAGATTCAGGTGCATGCACATGTGTACAAACACACATACACAAATAAACAAACATAATTATTTTTAAATGAAAAAACTGGGAAGCAATTGCTTATCAGTATTCTTTGGGGATGAAGAAATTGATCAGGAGCTAGTTAAAGGTATCCCTTGCACAATACACTAAATGCTACTGAACTGTCCAGTTTCAAATGGTTAATTTTATACTATATAAGTTTCATGTTAATTTAAAAATGAAGGGAAATTAAGACAAATTAATACATTGTCATTAAAAAAGGTAGAGAAATTTCTCCTAGAAAACCTAAATTATAAGAAATTAGAATGGGCTAATTAGATAGTAATTTAAATCTATGTGAAAAAATAGAAAACAAAACTACTGTAATCACATAGATAATTATAAGAGAAATATAAATGTATTATCATTTGTCACTCATTTTTTCCTTCTAGTTTAAAAGACAGCTATGTAAAGCTCTAAGTGAAAATGTGTGCCAGTCAGCACTCATACGTAAGGACATAGCCTGTAAGATACTAGCTCAGAAAACAATAGCAGGAATGAAGCTACATAAGAACAAAGATTTTATATGCTTTTGAAATTATGCTGGTACTAACCTGAACTACACTGTATAAATTAAGATACATATTGAATTCCCAGGGAAGCTACTAAGAAAATACAATCTAAAACATAAAAGCAATGACAAGAGATTTAAAATGATACACCAGAAATATCTACTTAACAGTATACGAGGTAACAATGGAGTAAGGACAAAAACAGGGATACAGTACACAGAAACCAAAGAGAAATAGCAGATATGAATTCTGTCTTAATAATTATACCCAATAAAATGAATCAAATATTCCAATTCAATGTAGAAATAGAATGATAAAATGATTTAACTACATCCTGTGTAAAAGAGACATTTTAGCTGGGTGTGGTGGCGCACACCTTTAATCCCAGCACTCAGGAGGCAGAGGTAGGAGGATCACTGTGAGTTTGAGGCCAGCCTGAGATTACATAGTGAATTCCAGGTCAGCCTGGGCTAGAGTGAGACCCTTACCTCAAAAAACTTTCATTTTTGAAAAAAGTAAATCCAAATATTCATATATATGTAAATATGCAAGTTATAACCAGCTACAGGTCCAGCAGGACTCTTGAGCAAAAGTAGAAGCCCATTGCATCCTTCTTCACACTCACCAAAACTATTTTGGGGACCTACCAGCACCTGATACCTGTGGAGATCCCTATCATGGCTTATCTGGTCTCTCTAAGATGTGGGCCCAGCTGCTTACCCAATAACTTCAACTCCTTCAGCTTTTGTGTTCTCCCTTCATGGGAGAAGACATTTGGGGTGCATGTCACATGGTTCAATATTGTTTTGGAGACAAGCCTAATAGATTGCCTCCCTTTTTTTAATGAGAGGGAGCAAGAATGAGAGCAGGAGTGAGAGAGAGAGAGAATTGGCATGATAGGGCCTCCAGCCAGTAATCGAACTCCAGATGTTTGCCACACTTGTGTGCATGTGTGACCTTGTGCATTTGTGTCATCTTGCACGTCTGGCTTATGTGGGACCTAGGGAGTCAAACATGGGTCCTCAGGCTTCACAGGCAAGCACCTTAACTGCTAAGCCATCTATCTCTTCAAGTCTCCTTTTCTTTCTTTCTTTCTTTTTTTTTTTTTTACAGAGGGTCTCACTTTGTAGCCTATCTTTTCTTAGAACTCAAGGCAATTCTGCTGCCTCGATGCTGGGATGATAGATGTGAGTCTGGATCACAATTATTAGTCAAGTATATCAACACGTATCATCTCGCTAACCAGACAAAGCAATTCAGAGAGAAGACAGGAACCATGTGGAATCTAGATGCTGTTCATTGTACTCCTGTTGTTTACTTGCTCAAGCACTTTACAGACACTCTGTCCATCTAAATTCTGTGTCGGCAATACTCCCAGCTCAGGGAACAGTGCTGCAAAGATTCACAGACAGGACATGACCTGTCCAGGGCAAAGTTCAGAATCACTGATGTTGAGTGTTGGGCTGTGGTAGGGAAAAGAACTAAGCAAAGGGAAGTTAAACATTTAAGACTACTGAGACATCTTAAAGTGTGTGAGCTGTATTGTAAAGGTGAGCTCTATTGTAAAGGTAATAAGAGAGCTGGGCATGGTGGTGCATGCCTTTGATGTCAGCACTTGGGAGGGAGAGGTAGGAGGATTGCCTTCAGTTCAAGGCCACCCTGAGACTACATAGTGAAACCCAGGTTAGCCTGGACTAGGGCAAAACCCTACCTCGAAAAACCAGAAAGGTAACAAGAGCATAGTCAGATTTTTGACAAGATTTTCAGCAGGTGAATCACATGATCAGATTGTAATGCTAGGAAAATGCCCTTGGTTACAGAGTTTCTATGGTATGAACGTTTGTGTCCTCCCCAAATTTCTAAATAAAAAACTTAACCCAAAGGATAAGGGTGGTGCCTTTATGAATGGGATGAATGTCCTTATAAAAAAGTCTCTGGTGAGATTCCTTTGCCCTTCCACCCCTGAAACTATAAGGCGGACAGAAAGCTCTCATGGACACCAGATCTGCTGCCATCTTGATCTTAGACTTTCAGCCTCCACAACTTTGAAAAACAAATTTCTATTGCTTATAATGCACTCAGCCTGTGGCAGTTTGCCAGAGCAGCCCAAACAGACAAAAGCAAAGGTGGTACCCAGGGTGAAGGGGCTGTGGTAAAAGACTGGGATGGCAGCCTGGAACAGAGTGGAATGGAATTTGAGGGCCATTCAGAAGATAGAATATATAAGACAGGATGTCTGGAATAGCTGGAAAGTGAAAAATGACAACAAAAATTAACTCCATTTTCAAATGCGAAAAAAGTGGAGTCACTGAGACAAGGCTGTGCTGGGACAGCTCTGGAGATACCTTCACAGAGTTAGAGATCAGTGTGCCCCAGGGAAGAAAATATTCCAAAAGAAAAAAAAAACAGAGCTGAAAATTAATGGTTCTAAGTTGATCAGTTTCATCTATGAAAACATTCATATACTCATTGTACAAAAGGAAAGAAATCCTGAGAAAGGCCCTAAAATTCCACCCAAATCTGAGCATTACATACATATATCTTATGGGCAAGTCTGAGGCACAGGAGCTAATTCCCTTGTCTATTTTTATGAAGCAGAGGAAGTCAGATAGCCCCGAGGGAACACAGAATGCACTGGCAGAATAACGAGTGAGCCCTGGGCTGAAGGCATTTCTAAGCCCACGCAGAGAGGAGACTTCTGGGGGGTGGGAGTCCGAGCCTGCTGCCGGTGTCTATGCCATCCGGCCAGTGCTCACCTTTCCATGGTTCTTTATTTTTAAGTGATCATGCAATAAGCCCAACTTGTTTTTGGCATGCAGCTCCACGAGTTTTGACACATGTACAGTCATGTGGCCACCACCTGGATGGTGATGAATACAGATCTGTCCCCTCACCCCCAAAACACCTCCCCCGTCTGTTCACTTAGAGCTGCACACCACCCCTTCCGCACCCCTGGCAACCACAGATCTGTTCTCTGCCACTCACACTCTGTTTTCTCAGGAATGTCACCAAAATGGAACTGTACAGCATGTAACATTTTGAGTCTAGATTCTTTCCCCGAGTGTAATGCTTCCGAGCTTTGTCCAAGCTGCTGTGTACGGTGCTCTGCCCCCACCCGCTGATATTAAATATGAAAGCAACAGCAACTCCGCTACCCTACAGCAGCCTTGCTCCTTTTAGCACCTCCGTTTTCTCTTGCATAGATGCCAAAGAAATCGTCTGTCACAGGTACCCTCATCACAGCACACTGAAGTCCTACCATGGAGCATGCAGAAAATCAGCTTTTTGCTGAAACCAATGAGTAACACAAGAGAGCCAAGATGGCTTCGTGTGATGTTGTCTGCTTACATTGTAATTTCTTAAAACAGGGGTGCTCTATGGAATGAAATAAAAATGAAGCTTAAAAAATATTTTTGTTTATTTATTTGAAAGCAGAGAGAAAGATAGGAGAGGAGAGAATGGATGTGTCAGGGCATCTAGCTGCTGTAAACAAACTCCAGACACATGCACCACTTTGTGCATCTGGCTTTATGTGGGTACTGCAGAATCAAACCTGGGTCATTAGGCTTTGCAAATACTTTAATTGATGAGCCACCTCTCCAAGCCAAAAACTTTTAAGATTGTTTGCAATCCAACCTATGGGACATATGACCAAATCTTAGTTATTCTTTTTCCTTACTCTGATAAAAAGAAAACAAAAAAACCAGAGGGGACTTGGGGGGCGGGTGGTAAATCAATCACATATTCTGCTATTCTCAGAATTTCAAATTAGAAAGTGAATCTGGGTGGCACCCTATTTGACAACTGAATCAGCTGAATTATTCATCAAGTGCCTCCACAGTACTGAGAACAAGGACAGGTCCTTGGCCTCAAGGGAAATCTCCAAAGTATGGAGCCCACTGCGGGGTTTTACAGTGGGCTTTGACTTTACTTATTGCACTTTACAAAAGTTTTCTTAAAATCATGGGACTCCCCAGCTTTCACCATTGCTAGGATGAGTCAGGGACCCACAAAGCCAGCCAAGGAGGGGAATCCAATATGATTGTATAGTTTGTCACAAATAATCCAAAAAGGAGAATTATACATAAGTAATTAAGACTTGCTTGTGTTCAGATTTAGCTTCTATAAAGATGAAGATATTAAGAGTATAAAATTAGTTAAAGGAAAATTCTCAATAAATGGCTTACTGGATATGGGGAACTTTCCTCTGGTTGTCACATTATCTCACATATAAAAAGGAAATGTTAGGGCCTGGACAACTTAGTTGGCTTAGTGGTTAAGGTGTTTGCCTGCAAAGCCAAAGGACCCAGGTTCGATTCCCCAAGACCCACGTCAGCCAGATACTCAAGAGGACACATGCATCTGGAGTTCGTTTGCCCCTGGCACGCCCATTCTCTCTTTTTCTCACACTCTTTCTCTCTCAAATAAATAAAAATATATTTTTTTTAAAAAGTTAATACTCATCTAAAGAGCCAGAGTGACCAGCCACTCTATAGCTTAACTAGAACACACCTTAAGTCCTTTGCCTGACATGGTAAGCATCCTCTGGGCTCAGGGTACATGTTCCTGAGTTAGGACTCACTGGAGCTGAATCTGACCCCAAGGCCAAGTCCTGTCTAACCCATCTCATTGCCACCTACCCACAGTTCCCACATAGTCTACAGACAAGCAGGACCACCAGCTTCCCAATGCCTTCCTGACCAGCCTGGGCCTAGCTGTATCCCCACTCCAGAAGCACTGCGTGGAGCTAGAGCCTTCAAGAATGAATGGCAAGGAGGCCGTCCTGTCACCATGCGTTGCAAAGCTCAGCACAACAGCAATGTCACCACGGTCTCAAAGGGCACAGTTTCTCACATTCAGAAGAGCAAAAGCTTACGTCAAAGAAGACAACCTTCAGGGTTTTTCTCTTACGTTTTTTCAAATAGAAGAAGGAAGATGATGAGACAGGAAGCTATAAAGTGAGGTGGAGCCAGTACTTCTCTTTTATAACAACCAATGAATGTCCCACAACACTCTCACCCCTTCTGAGGGCAAGAGAGGCACCACAATGCTTTTAGTATTTAAACCAAGCACCACCTCTTAAATGTCTATACACCTTCCAGGATTGCAATCCAAGAACCAAGTAGCCGGCATGTGGACCCTTGGGGAGCACACTCAGGTCCAGAAGTCTGTGCCATCACTGAGTGTACCAACAGTGTTCAGGTAGGTCAATGGACCAGCTACCCCAAACCTGCCAGATGCCCATTCCCGACACATCATTTGTAAAAACTCCCTGATTTAAAAATCCATGTTGTTCTCCACTCCTACTTAAAAAAAAAAAAAAAAAAAAAAACTCATCTAGGAAAAAAATAAGGCAGCCCTCTTAAAAATTTTCCATGAACACTTCTACACTGTTGGTGGGAACACAATTTGGTCCAGCCATTGTGGAAGTCAGTGTGGAGGTTCCTAAGACAGCTAAAAATTGATCTACCATATGACCCAGCTATAGCACTCCTAGGCATATATCCTAAGGACTCATCCCATTTCCTTAGAAGTACATGCTCAACCATGTTTATTGCTTCTCAATTCATAATAGCTGGGAAATGGAACCAGCCTAGATATCCCTCAACTGATGAGTGGATAATGAAGATGTGGCACATTTATACAATGGAGTTCTACTCAGCGGTAAAAAAAAAAAAAAATGAAGTTATGAAATTTGCAGAAAAATGGATAGACCTGGAAAGGGTTATACTAAGTGAGGTAACTCAGGCCCAGAAAGCCAAGCGCCACATGTTCTCCCTCATATGTGGATCCTAGCTGCAGATGATTGGCCTTCTGTGTGAGAAGGAAAAGCCTCAGTAGCACAGGCCAGTAAGTTAAAAAGGAGATATAAAAGGAAGAGAAAGGAAGGGAGGAGGGCACTTAATAGGTTGGTATTGTATATATGTAAGTAGAATAGATTAACGGGGGTGAAAAGGCCCAAAGTGAGATCAGGGGAAGAGATTGAGTAAAGGAAAGGTGGAGGGAGGGCTAATCAAAATCTAAGAGGATGCAAATAAATAATATGGAATCCTCCACTTATGAACAATGGAACACTCAGGAGCCATAGATTGTTGTTAGAAAATTTTCAGTCCCAGGGATGGGATACCTCCAGTGAGTTGTTGGCCAGGGAGGTCCCTGATCCCCCCCAAAACATTATAGGACATTGCTGAGGCCCTTGGTTTCCCACTGGGAATAGATGGTAAGACCTTATTGCTGAAGACTCTACATATTTGGGTTGCAAGGCCACTGAGAAATCCTGCTGGAACTGAGCTGATAACCTCCTCCATGTAGACCAGCTGACAGAAAGCTGGAAGAAGCCATTCTACATGTAGTTCAATGGGAGAAAGAGATACCACCAGTGAAGATACTCAACGGTGGACACTGCAAGCCTTATAATCGGCCAGCCAGGCCAAATGAGCCAACGGGTGCAATAGTGGCAGGTCTGTCATGGTGGAAACCAACTGCCCTCCAATTGGAATGGAGGCCCACTCCATGGGTGGGGGGACACATCCCTGATACTGAAAACTTAAAACAGGGGTAGTCATGAGCCCTAGGGGTGTAACATCTGCTGATGTCTGGAAAAATGTATATACTATGCTTATCAAACTGCCCAGTAAGCACTTCTCTTAATATTTATACCTTTATATTAATGCTATTCTCACTTTGGGTAGAGAATGTTCTCTTTTCAGATGGCAGTGACCTTGGGATGACTCAGAAGGTATCATAGTGCTGGAAAGAAGTGACTGGAGTACTTAGTAACATCTCGATCACACCTTCCAAGGCTCAGGGTCTAATGCAGAAGAGGTGGCAGAAAGAATGTAAGAGCCAAAGGAAGGGTAGGACTCCTTACAACGTGCTCCCTCTAGACATAAAATGGCCTGGATATCCATGACCTCATAGTGCCTGGCACTACCTACACAAGACCATCATAAGAGAAGGAAAAGATCAAAATAGAGAGACTGATTGAGATGGGGAGGGGTATGATGGGAGAATGGAATTTCCAAGGGGAAAGTGGGGGCAGGGCGGGTATTGCCATGGGATATTTCTTATAATCATGGAGAATGTTAATAAAAATTGAGGAAAAAAAAAAAACCAAAATGTTTCAGTGAACAAGTTTCAACAGTTCAACTATATAACAAAACAAAAAAAAATTCTGTGAGACTTAAGAGTGAACATCATTCTGTCAAAAAATTCTATTTGTGGGGGGAAAGGCACATCTCAGTAGGCACATTGTAAACTACTATAAAAAACTAAGTCAAGGAATATTTTTTTCCTATAGTGAAAATATATAAATTATTACAACCATTTATGCCTGCTTAACTCCAGATTCTAGAATGTGTGAAGTACTTTTACCAGCCCATATCCTTTAATTTCTCTTCAAGTTGTTCTTGGTTCTATTTTCTAAAATTTCAGATATGTTACTAATTAATGAGGGGAAATCGTCGTTTTAGCATAAACCTTCAGTCAGAACCCATATATGGTCTTAAAATGCTGTGGTTTAAGAATGGCTGCTGCATATGGAATCTGGCTTTCTCAACCTCAGTCTGGGGATGCTCCTTTGATCTCAGGCATGCCTCTTATCCACTGGGTGTACAGAATAACATCTGCAAAGCAGAGATGAGGCCTCCGGCAAGAAAGCCCTGAGCCTCTCTCATTCCAGGTGTCAGTGACACTCAGGGCTCCTGCTTGCCTCAGACCCTGTGAGGACAAGGTAAGTAATGCTTGCGGGAGGGGGAGGCGGATTTGAAAACACAAGCCCCCTGCGATAACACTGAATACAAAACAGTGAGAATTTGTGCCCACTTCTTTCTATGCACCCTCAAGGGAGCTCATTTTAAGCCTTTTCTTTGCTTGAAGCTCACTCTCATTTGTCCTTGCCTTCAAACAAACCAGCAGGAAACCTCCTGCTGCAGTCATTACGTGGTCACATTGCTCTATGGTTCTCTTTGTCTCCATCACTCCCCTGGGTGATTTGTTCCACACACTGTGGAACCCTCCAAGAGAAGTTCTGCCTTGGAGCTTTGCTTTGTTTCCCACAGTGCTACGGGTTGAACCCAAGGACTCACCCATGCTAGGGAAGTGTTTTACCACTGAGCACACAGCCCTATCTTGGAGTTCTAAGACCTAGATTCTCATCTCAGGTTTGCCCCTGATAAAGGAATGTAGTTGGAAATTCATGTGATCATACTCTGCCTATTAATTCATAGAAACATGCATTTTGAGGATCCAATGAGAGACTTCACCCAAATGCCCAGTCCTTCAGCTGACAATGGTTCCAACATTGCTCACTGCTATGAATTTCAGAGAAGGTGAAAGCTATCTTCATTAGCCCAGATGAGCCCCCATACCTCTCCAAGTGGCTTCTGTTATATAAGCTGGGCCTCAGCAGCTCAGCTAATGCTCACAGGGCCCTGCAGGGCATCCCTGTACTCTCCTTCTTGCTCCTGAAGCCAACACATATTCTGGAGTCCCTGTGGCTGGATCTGTGAGGCCCTTCATCCTAGGACCAGCAGGGGCCTTTCTCAACCTTTCCATATATAAAAGCATCTCAGCCTGACTTGTGTTGAGCTGGCCCCAACCTGTATCCCTTTAACAGATCTTGAAAACCTAGACAATTCTTTTCTTCGACCTGTCACAGCACATTTACACACACACACACACACACACACACACACACACACACACACACCACACCTAAAAGGCTACCTTGCCACAGGGTCCATGAAAAAACTCCATCACAGGATCTGCTTCTCATCATGCAATGCAGTGGAAGCCAGGACTCTTGGCCTCAACTTGTCCATGCGGCTGTGAGTAGGCAACTAGATCTCTCAGATGCACCATCCTGTCACTTACGTCACCAGGCCTGGTGCAGGTCCCATATGGCAATGTCCAGGAAAGTGTTTTGCAAAAGATGCCATGCCACACCAACACTGGAAACGCTCCATGATCACTCCTGTGTATATGCCCTGTGCTCCTGGGGACTCAGAACAATAAATGTATCATTTATTTGCTTTGTGGTGCTGAAAACCAAAGACAGGGCTGGAGAGATGGCTTAGCGGTTAAGTGTTTGCCTATGAAGCCTAAGGACCCTGGTTCGAGGCTCGAATCCCCAAGACCCACGTTAGCCAGATGCACAAGGGGGCGCACGCTTCTGGAATTCGCCTGCAGTGGCTGGAAGCCCTGGTGCGCCCATTTTCTCTCTCTCTCTGCCTCTTCCTCTGTCTATCACTCTCAAATAAATAAATAAAAATAAACCAAAAAAAAAATTAAAAAAATAAAAAAGAAAACCAAAGATTTTTTTTAGGCAAGCACTCTACCACTGAGCTATACTCCCATTTCAACAACATCAAAAAAACTTTTAAAGATGTTTTTATTATTTTGTTTATCTGAGAGAAAGAGAGAGAGCAGGCAGATAGAGAGAGGGAGAGAATGGGCATGCCAGGGACTCAAGCCACTGCAAACTAACTCCAGACACATGTGCCATCTTCAATATCTGGCTTTATGTAGGTACTGGGGAATCAAACCTGGGTCCTTTCACTTTGCTGCCAAGTGCCTTAACCAATAAACCATCTCTCCAGCCCAACAACACCAATTTTTTTAAAGGTTTTGTTTGTTTGTTTATTTTTATTTATTTATTTGAGAGCAACAGACAGAGAAAGAAAGAGGCAGATAGAGAGAAACAGAGAGTGGGCACGCCAGGGTTTCCAGCCACTGCAAACAAACTCCAGATGCGTGCGCCCCCTAGTGCATCTGGCTAACGTGGGTCCTGGGGAATCAAGCCTTGAACCGGGATCCTTAGGCTTCACAGGCAAGCGCTTAACCGCTAAGCCATCTCTCCAGCTCAACACCAAATTTTTTAACTGAAAATTTTCTTTCAATGACACAGAGTTTCGAAACAGCAGAAAGCAAACCCAAAAGCCTAGCATACTATTTTCATTTTATTACATTTACCTCCAGTCTCTGTCCTCATGAGTGCTACATGTTATTCTCGACTATTCATGAAACAAATATTTATTGACTATCATTAAGTCCCAGGCACTGTCCTAGCACTGAAGATTCAATAGTCATCAATAACAAAAGACAACATGCCTATTCTTATGTTCTGAAGGTGGAGAGCAACAAGAAATGGATAGACAATCAGGAAGTGGTCAGACCTGAAAAAGCAAGGTGTGGAGGGCTGGGGGTGCTCAGGAATAAAGCACTTGCCTAAAATGCAGAGGGCCTGTGTTCGATCCTCAGCATGGAAAATCAATGAAAAAACAAAACTAACCAACCAAACAGACAAATAAAACCCAAACTCCAAAGCAGGGTAAACAAAGATTATTTTTATGAAAAAGCAAATCTGTTTCTCATCATGTAATCCACTGGGAATCCAGGACTCCTGGCCTTAGCTTGTCGGTATGTAGTTCTGTGCAGGCAACTGGATCTCTCTCTCGACTCTCTGTCCTGTCTACTTACAGGATATCAAGCTCTGTGCAGATCTCATGTGGCAATTTCCAGGAAGGCACTTTGCAAAAAACAGCATGCTATGAAAACACTGGGGAAGGTCTTCCCTGAAAAGGTAACAGGTGAGCAGAGCCTGATGGGTGTGCCCTGGGCTACATGGGGAAGCAGTATGCAGGTATAAACGCAGAAAGGGCAAATGCTAAGGCTCAGGAACTTCAGCAGTACGGGGGCAGGGGGTGAGCAAGTAGAACAAAGACATGCTGGGTGCTGGGGGGTAGGGGGAGGTGGGTAAACACCAAGGAGGGCTTAACATTTGGATAAGACTTTGGATTTTATTCTGAGTCAGTTCCTTTCTGTTCTCTCATTGTGTTTGTATGCATGTGGATGTAGTGAGCTGTTGGGCTCTGACAGGCCCAGGCGTGAGGCCTACTGGAACTTCCTGAGCCTAGCTGAAGTTTGGCAACCTGTCTCTGGCCAGCTAGGACCCAGCAAGACACCTAATGGCTTCTGGCCTGCCACCTCCGCATGGCAATTGTAATTACCATTTCAATAGTTACAGTTTACTAATGGCACTTACCTCTTCCCCCATCCTAAAATCCCTGCTTTCATCCCGAATGTGATATAGGCAACTGCTCAGAGTAATAAAGCGAGTTGTTTCTGTGAGTTCCTGCATGGAAAAGACTCCCGACTCAGTGTGGTTTGTCTCCAGTGGCCAGGAGAGGTTTCTGAGTCGTCCGACGCTCATCATCTCCTCAACCCCTAGGGAGGAACCAGCAGGCCTGGTCCTTCCCTCCGCACTACCTGACCGGGAAGGAGCCCTGCATCTGGCACCTAACATGCGGCTCTTGGAC
Source organism: Jaculus jaculus (assembly GCF_020740685.1). Taxonomy (NCBI): domain Eukaryota; kingdom Metazoa; phylum Chordata; class Mammalia; order Rodentia; family Dipodidae; genus Jaculus; species Jaculus jaculus. Next base: position 119,426,996 of record NC_059105.1, read on the forward strand.
CCCGACAGACTAGTGCACCCCGAGAGAGGCAGCTGTTGAGGAGGTAATCGGTGTGTGCGGGTGAGCGTACCCTAGTGAGCTATGAGGCAGTCTTCATATCTAGTGCACGAAACTTTGCTTCTATAACCTGTACTTACTTGTCGACATCTCTTCATTCCCTTTCTCTTCCTCTTCACCTTCGGTTCGCCGGCGGCTTTTATATTTCTAAAGGCTTGTGCTTCTCCCTCTCTGCTTGGGCCTGTGAAGGCAGGCAAGCTTTTTCTGCCATTATGGAACTTCCCCTGGATCTGTAAGCTTCAATAAATAGCCCTTCCTCCATAACTGTATCTGGTCTGGAAGTTTATTAATCTCAGCAAACCTAAAGCTGTCTGATGAGCTGAGATGAACCTGACCATGTGGATGTTAATCTTTTGGAATCTTTGCTTTAAAGAAATAGACATAGGGGCTGGAGAGATGGCTTAGCGGTTAAGCGCTCGCCTGTGAAGCCTATGGACCCCAGTTCAAGGCTCGGTTCCCCAGGTCCCACGTTAGCCGGATGCACAAGGGGGCGCACGTGTCTGGAGTTTGTTTGCAGTGGCTGGAAGCCCTGGCGCGCCCATTCTCTCTCCCTCTATCTGTCTTTCTCTCTGTGTCTGTCGCTCTCAAATATATGAATAAAAAATGAACAAAAAATATTAAAAAAAAAAAAGAAATAGACATGGACTTGATGCCTACAACTGAAGGTGTCTTCTGGAGTGGTAAGCCAAATTTTATGGACTATTCAGATAAAAATTTAAAAATTCTAAGTACAGACAGCATTAAATTTCAAGGCTTGCCTTATAAGCTTTCTCAGAAGAAACAAAGGCTACGGGGAACTTCGTTGGAACTGGGCTACTGGCATAAGGGCTGGCTACGTCCTGCTGCCCAGGCCCAGAGAGTTTAATCAAGGTTAAATTTGGAATAGACTGACATGCTTAGCTAGAGATATTGGATTAAAAAATTTAAGATTTGTTTTTTCTTTGTTTTGGTTTTTCGAGGTAGGATTTCACTCTATCCCAGGCTGACCTGGAATTCCCTATGGAGCCTCAGGGTGGCCTAAAACTCATGGTAATCCTCCTACCTCCACCTCCCAAGTGCTGGGATTGAAGGCATACACCACCACGCCTGGCTGAGATTTAAGATTTTAAGCTAAAAAACCTCAAACAAGTTAAAATTACAGACACTTAGATTAATTTTAGGTTATGATTGTTCAATTTACATTGTTTTAGTCTCTCCTTGCTATGCCTTATACCAGTTAAAAATGTTTACTCTGTGCCTTTATAGGTTAGAAGTGTTTAACTTGTTTAATTTTACAGATCTTAATATCGTAAATTGGTCAAGACTGTGGGGACGTTTAAAATTAAACTAAGTACAATTTATAATATATGATAGTTTTAAATCTATTGGGAGCCAGGGGTGGAATTTGGTAATTTCAATAGATGGCCCCCCTCCTCACAGCTTGTGCCCGACCCTCCCCTACTGGAAAATGGAGGGCAATCCACCTCCTGGGAGACTGCCACGTGGCCCCCTTGGACTGACCCAGGTGGGGACAGGGGAGAAGTCCGCCCTCTCGTGATGACTGGGCTCACTGACCTTTGCCCGCACCTACTGGGCATCAGCACATGCTGGAAAAAAAAATCTAAACATGGGCTGGAGAGATGGCTTAGCGGTTAAGCGCTTGCCTGTGAAGCCTAAGGACCCCGGTTCGAGGCTCGGTTCCCCAGGTCCCACGTTAGCCAGATGCACAAGGGGGTGCACGCGTCTGGAGTTCGTTTGCAGAGGCTGGAAGCCCTGGCGCGCCCATTCTCTCTCTCTCCCTCTATCTGTCTTTCTCTCTGTGTCTGTCGCTCTCAAATAAATAAAATAAAATAAAATAAAATAAAATAAAATAAAATAAAATAAAATAAAATAAAATAAAATAAAATAAAATAAAATAAAAAAAAATCTAAACATGCCATTAGTCATATGCTTCAATGTTTTGCCACTCTTGGTCTGCCTGATCAAATTAAAACAGATAATGGCCCCTACTTCTTAAGCAAGGCCTTTGTAGATTTTCTCCAGACCTGGAAAATCTCACATTCCACAGGCATTCCATACAACTCCTGGGGCCAAACTATCATTAAAAGATATAATTAAACTCTCAAGTCTCAATTACAAAAACAAAAGGGGGAATTCTTACCACCACACAACCAACTAATAAAGGCCTTATTTACCCTAAATATTTTTGAATTTTTCTAACAATTTATAATGTGTGATGGTTATAAATCTATTGGGCTCCAGGGGCGGAATGTGATAATTTAAATAAATGGACCCCAATATATTCAATTGTTTATCTTAAGGTGTGATGATAGGTTTCAGATTTCAATCTAAAGATATACGAAGTGTGCCTAGCAGGAGTTCCTAAAGTGTACTGTGGCTTTTGGCGTTAGGCTTGTACTTTTAATGTCTAACTATCCTTCATACTCACAGCTTTAAAGTAGCACCTAAAAATATTCAAATTGTACCTCCCTTTAAGATCTTGGGCTTGATCCTTACCATAGATATACTAGAATTAAAAGTTAAAACTTGTTTGGAGTGTCATGCAGATTTTCAATGGATTTGTGTTACTTCTAAAAAATATAACAGCTAACAGCATTGGGAAAATACATTTAAGAGATATTTGGCACAATGATAATATTTCCTTAGATCTGATTCAGTTACATTCCGAGATTTTGTCTTTACAAAATAATCAGCTTATTTTTGATACAGCTAAAGCTGCTGATGACTTAATATCTACTTTTAAGTCTGCCTTGCCTGGATGGAATTCTCTCACTTCTTGGATAGGAAGCTTTGCTGCTACAGTTGTTTGTCTTTTGCTCATTCTGTGTCTGCTGCCCATACTCGTTAAATGCCTTTTAAGATCCTTTATGGATATCCATACAGAAATACATGGGATACAGCTACAGACCCGAACCCGGCTTCCTGAGACATTATCTTAAAGCCCCTGCAGAGGCTGGTAGTCAAAGACGGGTAAGATTCTCTTGAGTTAGGCCAACCTAAGACAGGGCATGAATGATGGAATTCATGTACCGATGACAGGTAAGGCCTAAATATCGTAGAGAACAACCTAAGACAGACACAGTCTTTCTGCACTGAGGCCCGGAGGGGCCTGGTTCATAAAAAAATAATAAATAAAAACGAGGAAATTGTCTAAAACTATTTGGCTGGCCTTGTATCCATAGCTCTGGGCCATTTGACAGCAAGACTTTAGCACATACATACAAACAAGATTATACACATTCAGTGTTACTGATAAGGGCTAGCCATTCCTTAAGATTTATGTTTGTATTGCCTGGATCAAAGGATTTGTTTGTTTCCCAACCTTTGTACTAAGAAGTAATTAAAATACAAAAACTCTGTAACAGAAAGGAGTTTTTTGATAAAAACTTATGTGAAGCTCATAAAATTTTTGTCCATGGGAAAACTTTGCAAAAAGAAGAAGACCCATTTGGGTACCAGCAAGAGATCTAAAATATTTGTCCCAACAAGGGGACACTGACAATCACTTCTTTAGGAAGTGTCCCGCCCCTGAGGACTGTTCCTAAAATGGTACTTCATCCTGCTAAACTAAAAAAAAAAATAACTCCCTCCCTTGCAGAGGATTGCTGGCTTTGCCTCCGATCTGGGCCTCTCTGGCTAATTACAGTACAGTTGTCTGTACAACCTTAAAAAACTGCTCAGCCACCTTCCTCATCCCCGTCCAGCTTTTCCCAATGTTTCCTCTTGGCATTTGGGCCCCGCCTTCCCCTAATAATTCCAGTATAGATGTGGGATTCCTCCTTCCTTCTGTACTTTTATATATATATTTGTATATATATATATTCTTTTTTTAATTTTTTTAAAATTTATTTATTTGAGAGCAACAGACACATAGAGAAAGACAGATAGAGGGAGAGAGAGAGAATGGGGGCGCCAGGGCTTCCAGCCTCTGCAAACAAACTCTAGACACGTGCACCCCCTTGTGCATCTGGTTAACGTGGGACCTGGGGAACTGAGCCTCGAACCGGGGTCCTTAGGCTTCACAGGCAAGCGCTCAACCGCTAAGCCATCTCTCCAGCTCCCTTCTGTACTTTTAACACAACTGAGCCCAATGCTCAATGCTGCCCGCCTCCTGGAATGGTTTATGTTTGTGGAGGCAAGATGGCCTATGACTTTCTGCCCAGCAATTAGACGGGCTTTTGTGCCCCAGCCACCTTAATCCCAGATGTAGATATCATTTCTGGAAGCTAGATTCCCTGGCTGAGGTAGTCCTGAAAAACAGGAGAGGACTAGACCTACCAAAAAGGGAGGCGTATGTTTGTTTTTACAGGAAAAATGCCGATTTTACACCAATAAATCGGGAAAAGTCCAGGACAAGATTAAGAGGCTCCAGGAAGACTTGGAGAGGAGGCGACAGGACCTCCAGGATAACCCACTGTGGACAGGCTTACATGACTTCTTACCCTACCTCCTCCCTCTACCTGGACCCCTCCCCCTCCTTCCCCTTCTTCTCCTCACTGTCGGGCGGGCCTTGTGTAGTTAACAAAATTACACAATTTATTCACCAGCGGCTAGAGGCAATAAAACTTCATCAGGTCGAGATACATTATCACAGGCTGGCAACTCAGGAATTAAGTTCCTCAGATGACCCACTGCCACCTCCCCTGCCCTCCATGTGACCAATGACAGGTAAGATCCCCAGAGGGGGACAACCTAAGACAGGCCATGGAGTGGGTTCTCAGTGAGCTAAACACCTGGTCCCCAGTGATGGGTAAGATCCCCAGAGAGGGACAACCTAGGACAGGGGCCACGGTGACTAACACTCTTACAAAAACAAAAGGGGGAGATGTTGGGCTCTGACAGGCCCAGGCGTGAGGCCTACTGGAACTTCCTGAGCCTAGCTAGTTTGGTGACCTGTCTCTGGCCAGCTAGGACTCAGCAAGATGCCTAACAGCTTCTGGCCTTCTACTTCCGCATGGCAATTGTAATTACCATTTCAATACTTAAAGTTTACTATTGGCCCTTACCTCTGCCCCCATCCTAAAATCCTCACCTTCATCCCCAACATGATATAGGCAACTGCTCAGAGTAATAAAACAAGCTTTTTCGGTGAGTTCCTGCATCGAAAAGACTCCCGACTCAGTATGGTTTTTCTCCAGTGGCCAGGAGAGGTTTCTGAGTCGTCCAATGCTCATCATCCTCCTCAACCCCTAGGGAGGAGCCAGCAGGCCTGGTTCTTCCCTCAGCACTACCTACCTGACCGGGAAGGAGCCCGCAGTGAGCTTTGTTTATTCTTTGTTACTAGTCACACTGTCCTCATGTCTAGTGATTATTTGTTGTACAGTCAAGTGTTGAGTTTTATTTGGGCGTATGTGAAGGTTAATCCCTGGTTGTCAATTTGACAGGATTTAGAATCGCTATGGAAACAAACCCTTGGTCATATCTGTGAGGGACTTTCTGGAGTAAATTCATTGTGGTGGGAGGAAACCCCCCCCCCCCCGCAACTGCAGGCAGCACTATCCATGGGCTGGGCTCTTGGACTGTGTAAAAGAGGAGAGAGATGGCTGAGTGGTCAGCGTTGCTCTGCTTCCTCACTGCGAACTGAATGTGACAAGCTCATGCAACCATGCCTTCTTTACCATGATGGAGTCTACTGTCTGGAGCTGTAAATGGAAACAAACCCTTCCTTCCTTAAACTGCTTTTTGTCAGATATTTTATCCCAGCAATGTGAAGTTAACTAATGCAGCATATTTAGTTGACTGGAAGAACATCTTAGTCCTAACAGAGCTTGTGTTTAGGTGTTTTTATGGGAGCTTTGGTGTGGCCCTTACTCAAGACTAAAGTGAGCCTTCTCTTAAGGTGTGGTCTTTCTGTGTCTCCAGCCACAGAAAAGTGTACCATAAGGGCTTTACACTCCAGCAGGTCAGAACTCCTGACAGTGTGACCTTCCGACCTTGAGGTTATCTCTCATCTTACGTCACCCATTGTCCCTCCCACCCTGCTCACTAGCTGTTCTCTGTCGGCCTCCGCGTCCTGTTCTGGGTTAGGGCAGTTCAGTATTCACTCAAGTCCAGGAGAACACGCTGACGACTCCTCAGGTGGCTTCTCTTCTCCAACACTCTGCTCCACAACAGCTTGATGCCTCAACATCTCCAGTTAAGATCCATTGCCTTCGCCTGGCTCTCTGGTGGTCTATGCTCCCCTACGTCTTGATTTTAAAAATACCAGACAGGAAGTCAGGGTAAATGTGGATTTTTACTTGCAGTAGCATCAAGAGCTACACTGAGTGGTGTTCCATTCTTGGAAAGCACTACTTCATATGTTGTCCAATGTCACAGTTGTTTAATAAATGGAAGCAAACTCAATATTTTTTGTTCTATTGTACCTGGGATTAGAAGTCTGGTTCATTGTGAAAGGTGGCTTGCTGCTCTACAGAAGAGACCACAAAATGAACTGCACGCCCTCAGACCACAAGAAAATGACTGATCAAGGCATTTCTCTTGAAGCAGAAAGTGCTAATATTTTGACACCTGTTAAACACCTGTGGGAATGTGGCAAGCATTACGAGGAAAATGGGTGCCTTTGGAGCATGAGGCCAGTACTCCTTAGGATAACCAGAGAGAAGCAAGCAGTTTTGAAGGCTGGTGTTAAAGGACTTCCTCCCATGGTTTTTCTGGTCATATCACCACAGACATAGCAGGGACTGGAAGTCCCCAAAGCTCCTTCCACGTTCAAACTTGTGACCAGTGGACTGGCTGGCAATACAATCAGGAACAACATCCACAAGGACAGAAGAGCCCAAATGAGTGTCTCTGACACTGCCTGGAAGGCTCCAGAACCACCCCCGGATCTCAGTTACCTCTTTGAGATAACTGGGCAGGAATGGGTCACACACTACCCCTCCTGGAAATTCAGATCTATGTTGCTACAATTGGATTTTAAAATGTCTCCTCAAGACCTCCATGTTAAAGGCTTAGTCCTGGGCTTGGCACTATTGGGGGTCACTTTAAGAGGAAAAGGCTTGGGCCTAGGGATAGGTCATTGGAGGTTTGACCTTGAAAGGGACTGTGGGGCCCTGGCCTCATTCTGTCTCCCTTTCTTGCATCCACAAATAAGGTAAGCGGACTTCCTCTACCACACAAGCACTTTCATGTGCTGTCTTGTCACGGGCCCACAGGCAATGGGGCCATGGATGTAAACCTGCAAAACTGTGATGCAAAACAAACCTTTTCTTACCCTTAGTTATCTCAGGTATGTTTTACAGCAGTGGAAAGCTAACACACAAGTCAATCCTCCAACAAATGTGACTTTCTAGAAAATGGCATACAAGGAGTGATATAAGCAGGGAGGAAGCTGGCAATCTGGCTATTCAGCTTCCACGACATCTCCCATCCCAGAGTGTGTGGTGACTAGTAAACCTAACAGCCTGCAAGTGAGCAGATTTTTATCAGCTCCATAAACAGCCAAAACCAAACTCAAGCCTATCACTGTGAATGCCTATCAGGCAGATAAAGACCTCAAAGGGCTGTCCTTTCCCTTCCCTGGTACAAGCTGCCACTTGCCCTGGACAACAGGCCGAGGCTCAGGTTTCCTCGGTAGCTTACGGTCCAGTGACCTTCCCTCTCTGGTATCACCTCCATCCGTGGTACAGTGATATTCAGAACTTACAAAAGACTGAGCCTCCCAGGTTCCACTGAAAGCTCGTATCATCAGAAATAGATTTCATTAAAGCTTCTTCCATCTTCTCTCAGCCTGAGCTGAGGCTCTATATTCATTTGTTCTAACTATTGAGAATAATGTTAAAGGTTCAGAGAGCTACAGACAGGAAAACCCCACTGCTTGAAGACTCAGCTTGCCCAAATCTATGTCTCAAGGCTCCATGCAGGCACAAAGAGTACAGAATGTATTAACGAACGTGCCCTGACTTTAAGCCTCGTACGATGAATCAGCATCTTAGAAGCGCCTGGAAAGCTGCCGGTGAAGAATCCAAAGAGCCTACAGGTAGCCAACAGGGATTTCTGGGTAAGGTTTCTGTGCACACCCTGAAGTTGACAAGCTGAAGGCAGGAGCAGATTCTTAAGTTTCCCTTCTGATATTCACATTAGATTCTCTGTGCCTGTCAAGGGGTACTTAATTATTCAGAAAATTATTTTATTTGGATTCACTTTTCCTCTGGTCACATATAACAGCTACATGATATAACGGCTATAACTTAGAAGAAGTGGACAGGTGTAATCCCTACTATATACCTGAGAAAGCAGCCAGGAATGATTCTTAGATAAAGAATCCCAGAGGAGGATTTAAATGTTCCTGTGTAAGGAGGACCAAAGCGCCCCATCAAACCCTCCCATGGAACCTGTGAACAATAGGAGCTTGTCAGGCTACAAGACGGGAGCAAACACAGGTTGGGCAATGGCGTTTCCTCCTGCTGGCACATTCTTTTTCAGACCTACCTGCTTGCTCTAAGGCCCGAGGAAATCTGACTCCATCCAGACTGCCTCCCAGGGGACCTGGGACCTGGCACCGAATACTCTGTCTGTGTGCAGTCCTGGGCCACCTGGTTCCTTTTCACTGCGTGTAAACTCTCAGAGCTTGTCCCCAGGCAGCAGCAAAGGGAGGGAGGAGCAAAGGGGCAGCAAAAGGCCAGAGAAGCCAACGATAGAAGGAGTGGGTGGCCCAGCAGAGAAGCATAGGCAAAGGGTAATTTAACTGTGAAGGCTGAAGCTGCTGCATCCTGCCCAGATTCTTACCCTACTGCTTCACCAAACATAAGCAGTCACTGGCCCTGTCTCCTTTACTGTGACACTTTCTGTCGTGTACTGCACAGCTGGAGACTAAGAGGGACAGAATTAAGGTGCCTCCTCCCTTCCCCACTCACCTGCTGCCAGTGCAAGGGTTTTGTCTGGGTCGATTACTTACCTGAAGGGTGACCTCAGCAAGAGTCTACCAAGGATACTAGCCCAGTAACCATTACATTGCTCTCACAGGTGATGGGATTAAGTGAGGGGATAAACAGATGAAATGTTTAGCTCAAGGTTGCATAGAATTACCTCTTCATTCCACTGAGCTTACTGTGCAGAGAGACTAAGAAAAAGCTACAAATGGCTACGTATAGAGCTCAATGTTAAGCATTTGTGTGGTAGATGGTAAGCCCTGTGTTCAATCCCCAGCACTGGCTGATGATAATGATGGGACTAATAATGAAGAGGAGGAATAAGAGGAGGACAAGGATAAGAAGCCTTTGATGTTTCAAAGAAAGGTTGAGAAGGTGAGGGCAGCATGCCCTGGTGGGACAATGCCAGGCAGTGAGTGAGCAGCAGAGTGCAGAATTGAAAGGCAAAGACATCCAATATACACATGACCCTGGTCCCAATGCAGGTATGTACCTCTTGCACACTCAGCCTTGGAGATTTTGTCCTTCAAAGGGGCACATTCCTGCTGATGATACCTACCCCACAGCAGATCTGGGCTCAAACGAGACTGTTGGGTGCATACTGTGTTTTGAACAGAACCTATTGTTCAACAGGGGAAGGTTTCTCCACACTTGGTATGAATGGACCCAGGGCCTAGCCTGGATACCAGCAGAGGAACAAGGACAAGGACTTGGAAGTTAGTAAGGGACCTCATTAGTACATCAGGCAATGACCCTTTAAGGCTGTTCTCCAACTCTCATAGGCCCAGATGTTTCTGACCACCATTCCCAACTCTCCTTTCTGTGGGATCAATGAGGTAAACCAGGGCAAAGCATTTACAACATAGACCCTTCCAAGTCCTCCCTGGAGCTTGCTCCTGACAACAGAGCGAGCCAATGTGACCTCCTGAAACCAGACACGAGTGACCTAGGCCAGCCAGCGTGTGAAGCTGAGGTCACCTGGGCACCTTGAGCTGCTTTAGGGGCTTGTTTTCCTCCCAGGCTCTTCTATCACATTACTAACCTCCCAGAAACTCTCAAGCTCACCAATCACTCTGCTCCTGTGCATTTTACCTGGCAACCTGAAAACCACAGAAGTAGCAACGTGTACCTGTATCGCATACCAGGATCTTAATTTTTTTTTTTCTTGATCAATGCTGACACACTCATGATTAAATAGTTCACTATTTCTTCAAAAGTGCCCAGTCCCTCCACGCCCCTAGAAGGCACAGAGCCCACCCTTGTGTTTTGTCCTGGTGATTGGCAGAGGGTTGCTTCCCTGTTTTCTCTGGTGACAACCACTGGCATCCTCAGCAACACACCTGACTAGAGACTGGGACGACAGGAAAAGGTATGAGGGCAAGTAAACATTCTGCAATGGAGAAAAGTACACATGCTAACAATTGTCCCATTTTAACAAAGAAGCAGCTTCCACAGAACAGGAGAATGCCAGACAAGAGCTCATGCTGTTTGGCTCGGCTGGTGTGCTGTGGGCAGGCAAATGCCCTGAGTTGGCCTATCTGGCCAACCATGAACAGCAAGTATGGTGATGCCACACCTGTTTGCCACTCGCTCCTAGGGCAACCTGGCCATGCCTGTCCAGCACTCACATTTGTCTCTAGAGTGATGGGTCCATATCAGTTGAATGTGTGTATGAATAATCCACACTGACCCATGACTCATCTACAGCCTGGCATGTGTCAGGTATGCAGCAGGCCTTCCTGAGAGCTGGTGCCCTCTGCAACTCAGGGCAGATGTTCCCTGGCTCCCTCCTGGCATAGCCTGCCCCTCCCCACTGCAATCCTGCTGCAGCACAGTCCTGCTAATTCTGGGCTCCCTGCCATCTGCACAAGCCCACACTGCTCATGCTCTGACTCATGCTGAGGCACCCAGAAGCAGGGCTGTGAGAATGGCTGCAAGGCACCTGCTGGGTGTGGGACAGCAGCCAGAGCTCCGGCCTCAGGCCCACGGGCTCCAGCCATGGGATCCATAGGAGAACTTCGACCACCTTCACAAATCAAGCTGGTAGATAAGCCCAAATGCCCACCTCCATGAGCTGCTTAGACACCAGCCTTATACTTATAGTACAGAACCATAGAGGAAAACCCTAGAGCTTTTAATGTTAAGCCTATAACTACTCTTTAACATCAAGACTCACTTCAGTACATGGAAAAGTCTTATAATACTGCCAAAGTTCTCAAACATAAAGAGTACTAGAGGTTATTTGCTCCTAAGAGTTGTTACAATAAATCTGGTTCCAACACTGTGTGATGAACACTTATATCCCCAGAACCTGAGACACAGCCCTACACTCAAGAAACCTCAGGCTGTGGGGAGACAGGCTAGCATCACCCTAACCCACATGCAAAAAAAAAAAAAAAAAATCATAGTGCTGGAGGGGAAGAACTTGAAATGGTCACATCAGCTCAGGAGGTAACGGGGGGGGGGGGGGAGACAGTCCAGCACAACTGAATAAAGCAGACCTGTTGGCAGTCAGCCAATAATTAGCAGGCCCCTGAGTGAAAAGGATGCAGTTGTGAGGCCTACAGTGTTTGGAAAACAGGGAGAATCAGGGCTGCACCCTGTGGGGAGCAGCATGGTATAAGGATTAGACATGGTTACATAGGGACTGGGTAGTTCAGTCAGTAAAGTGCCTTGCAAGACAAGGACCTGAGCTCAATTCCCAGAGCCCACAGAAGAAGGCTGGGCATGGTGGTGCTTGCTTGTCATCCCAGCAGGGGGAGGTGGAGATGGGTGAGTCACTGACCCGCCAATTCAGCCTAACTGGTGAGTCCCTGGCTAACAACAGCCCTGTCTCAAAAAAAAAAAAAAAAAAAAAAAAACGGTGGAAGGCATTCTGTGGAATGACATCGAGGCTTCCACTTGCACACATGAATGCACACACATAAAAAAAATGGTTCCACACAAATGCTCAAGCCAGACTAAGAAAGGCTCGTGATGGCAGCTCTGAGTAGACAGGGCTGAAAAGTGCATGCTGAGGTACATGGTCAAGCTGGCAAGATCTCACCAGCCCCTTCGTAAGTCCCTAAGGATCACACCTCCCTCCAAGGACAGGTCATAAAAAGCAGTATTTTCAGAAGAGAAAGCTCTTATAAACACACGTGGTTGGGAAAGTTACTTACACACCTGTGCAATAATTGGAACAAACCACTAGGCAAGAGCTACCCTGGAGGGCCATTTTGAAGACTGAATAAGCTGAATTCTGTGGGAGCACACAGTAGGGCATGAAGGGAACAAGACCTGGAGAAGTACTTTCCGCCTCTGAGCCCCAGCTTCCTCTCCACAGAGAATGACAAACACATGTCCCATTGACAGGCTCAGATATCATCTCTTCAGCACAAGCTTTCGCCACTACCTGAACCAAAGGACTTGCCATGAGCCCCACTCATGTCAGAAACCAGACTAGTGGAGAAATAGAAGCCCAAAGAGTCCAGATAACCCTGCCAGAGAAACACCTCACTTCAGAAGTCACAGCTTTTCCTCACACACCTCCAGCTTCAGCCTAGCTTCTTCAAACAGCGGCATCAAAATTCACTGAGCTAGCCACTGTGCTCTACCCTAGGCTTAGCATCCCAGAGAGGTTTCCAAGGAGACAACTACATTTGTCAATGTGCAGCATGGAAGTATCATAGATAAATATGTACAACCACACACCTGGGTATCTCCAATTGCAGGATGGGGCCACTGAGAAAGTCAGCAGAGGCCTGCCCCACCCCCAGGACTCCTCCAAGCTAAGGGAGCAATCCCCACCCCAGCTTACTTCCTGTGCTCCACTTGGCCATGAGGCAGCACCGCCACATGCATCAGGTGGGCAGAGCCTCACAGGACCTTCCTGAATTGCCCCCAGCCCCCTGCAGCTGCTGGGCACACCCTCACTCCAGCTCTCGGGTTATATAAGCTGTGTCCTGTCACCAAGGACGGGTGTTCTAAGGTTACACGGCTGACTGGACAGAAGCCAGGTCACTTACTGTTTGTTTCCATCCTCTTTAAGAATGGACTCTTTGAGACTCTTTGAGGAAGACTTTTCAAAAACTAAGTTCCTGGGGGCAGAGAGAAGCCCAGGTCCCTCAGCCCTTACTGGCCTCCCAGGGAGTCAGTTCTCAAGTTCACAGTGCTGACTGTTCATGCCAGGGTCCATGACCAGGTTCCCTGATACAGGCCCCTCCCTTAGTGTTTCTGCTAAAACAAGGGCCTGAGGAGCTGAGCTGGGAGTCAAAGGAAGCAGGTACCATCAGCAGTGCTCCTGGGCAGCCAGCCTCCCCTGCTCCTGAGTCTGCTTTCAACAGCATCATCAGGAACCTAGAATCCCTGGGAGAGATGGAAGGAAGACTGCACCCGGAGCAGAGCCCAAGGCCCTGCAGTAGCGTCCCATCAGTGGGAGCCCAGCAGTCCCAGGGTGTGGCCAAGAGGAACAGACCAAGGCTAGCATCTGTGTCTGCTAGTGTGGGTGGTTTTGGTGAAGGAATACCATGGCATGCTCAGGGTAGTGCGCAGAGTAGCAAGAATAGAAGGAAGGGACATCATATGCCATACCTCAGCTCCTTTGGCCCAGGGACAAGTTGGTACTGGAGAGGAGCTATGCCTGGCTGCTCCTTTTCAGCATGTAACCAACATTTGCTCCGTCCCCTCTTTGAACCCTGGTGGCAATGCCTGGCAGGCAGCCAGAGTAGAGAGAGTATCATGGTAGACTTATTCCTGAGTATGCAGGAAGAACCTTCTAGAACTTCTAGAGCAGGACAATGCATAGGTGAGGAGCAAGCCATGGATGCTGACCTGGTCACAGGACTAGGATGCCTAGGAATTGAAGTGGAGATGTAGAGAATCGAAAATCCTGGAGGAAAAGCACCAGAAAGCAGAGGGAGGAGACCATCAGCTCCACTCAGGTGAAGGACAAGAGTTGCAGGGTGACAGGGTTGGAGGTCGGGGGATAGACTCTACACAGGGATGGGATGTGGGTAGGAGCAGAGGGTAGGGAAAGAGCTCTCAGCCATTTGTAGGTACTGGGCAAGGGCAAAAGTGGCACATGAAAGCTTTTTAACACCAATTTGTGGTGAAAAGTTGAGCTCTTTCAACAAAGCTTTCTTCACATATGATGGAAGCCAAGCCCCATTCTGATTTGGAAGTTCATTCAAAGTATGAGTTGGTCAGCTAGGTGTGATGGCATGCACTTGTAATCCTAGCCCTTGGAAGGCTAAAGCAGGAGAATTCTGAGTTCAAGGCCAGCCTGGCTACACAGTAAGCCCATGTCTTAAACCAATAAAATTGTTCTTACTGACTACTAAATTTGGCAATTATTATAAGCATTTTTCATGGTTTGCTATCTAACTTTGATGTTCTTTTCCAGCTTTTTCATACACAATAAAATTTTATACATATACACTAACACTAATATAACAAGTATAGCTTTGAGGTTTCTGTATCTAGTACTGTGGTGTAGAAAGACGTTTCTCATCTTGTAATTACTTATCTACTTAAATTTTATTTTACCATGTTCATGTTTTTAAAAATTTTATTTATCAGAGGCCAGTAAGTTGAAAAGGAGACATAAAGGGTGGAGAAAGGAAGGGAGGAGGATACTTAGTAGGTTGATATTGTATATATGTAATTACAATGATTGTAATGGGGAGGTAATATGATTGAGAATGGAATTTCAAACGGGAAAGTGTGGGGGTGGGGAGGGAGGGAATTACCATGGGATATATTTTATAATCATGGAAAATGTTAATAAAAATTTAAAAAAAAAAAAAAAGATGTGCTTCTCCAAAAAAAAAAAAAAATTTTATTTATTAGAATACAAAGAACTAGGTTTCATGATGGTATTTTCAAACAAATATTTTTGTTCCCTTACGCCTCTTTCTCCCTTCCCTGCAACTCCCCATATACACAGCCCTCCTCCCAATGTAATCTTTCTGCTTTCATACTAGGTTTCCTTTTATCCTCTCACCCTTTATCACCCTTTGTTCCCCTATCATGGTCTCCTATTTAGAATCATAGCCCATACTCAGACTCATCTCTTATTTATACATGTACAAACATTAAAAGTTAGGGTTTGCATTTGAGAGAAACAGATAGGTAGCTCATATAGTGTTTGTCTTTCTGGGCCTGGGAGACCTCACTAATATAATTCATTCCAATTCTATCTATTT
Source organism: Jaculus jaculus (assembly GCF_020740685.1). Lineage (NCBI taxonomy): Eukaryota > Metazoa > Chordata > Mammalia > Rodentia > Dipodidae > Jaculus > Jaculus jaculus. The sequence continues at coordinate 119,442,111 of NC_059105.1, forward strand.
TCCTGCAAATTTCATACTTCATTTTCTTTACAGTTGAGTAAAACTACATTGTGTGGTTGTATTTTCATTATCCAGTCATCAGTTGATGAACATCTATGTTGGTTTCATTTCCTATGTATTGTAAATTGAACATGGATGTTCATGTATTTCTGTGGTAGGATATTGAGTACTTTGGGTATATGCCCAGAAGTAGTATAGCTGGGTTGTAGTTCACATTTTAGCTTTTTGAGAAATTCCACAGTGGCTGAACCAGCTTGCACTCCCACCAACAGTGAATGAGTTCCCCTTTTCCCCACACTCTTGTCAGCATTTGTTGTCAGTAGTTTTCTTGATGATAGCCATCCTGACTGGGGTCAGATGAAATTTCAGGGTTTTTTTTTTTAACAATCTTTAATATCGTATTTTTATTTGTTTGAGATTGAGAGAGAGACAGTTAGAGAGAAAGTGACAGAGATCAGGGGAGGAGAGAATGGGCATATCAGGGCCTCTGGCCCCTGCAAACAAACTCCAGACCCATATGCCAACATGTGCAACTGGCTTACATGGGTAATAGAGAATTGAACCTGGGTCCTTAGGTTTACAAGCAAGCACCTTAACCACTAAGCCATCTCTCTAGCCCCTCAAAGTAGTTTTAAAAAAATATTTATTTATTTGGAGAGAGAGAATGGGAATACCAGGACCTCTGTCACTGCAAATTAACTCCAGATGCCACTTTGTGTGTCTGCAGAATTGAACCTGGACCATCAGACTTGCAAGCATGTGCTTTTAACCACTGAACCATCTCTCCAGCCCTCAAAGTGGTTTTGATGTAGAATACCCTGATAGCAATGAGGTCTTTGTTCCATTTTGAGTTGGTCTTTATGCAGGGTGAGAGATGTGAATCTAATTTCTTTCTTTGGCAGTTGAATATTCAGTTTTGCCAGCATCATCTGTTGCATAGACCTTTATCCAATTTTTTCTCTTCAGTGTATGTTTTTGATGCCTTTGCCAAAAATTAGGTGATCATGGGGTTGAAAAGATGGATCAGTGGTTAAAGGTACTTGTCTGCAAAGCCTGAAGGTCTGGATTTGATTCTTCAATACTCACATAAAGCCAGATGTACAAAGTGGTGCCTGCATATGGAATTTGTTTGCTGTGCCAAGAGGCCCTGACATACCTATACACTCACACTCTCTTTCCCAATAAATACGCAAACAAACAAGTAAATAAAATATTTTTTAAAGTAGGTGATCGTACCTGTGTGGTTTATTTTTGGATATTCTAACCTATTCCATTGGTCTATGTGTTTGCTTCTGTGCCAAGCCTATACTGTCTTTGTCACTATGGTTCTATAGTATGATTTTATAACAGGCATTTTTGTCATACCTCCAGCATTGTTCTTTTTACTTGAATTTTTTTATATGCATGGATTTTTGTGTTTCTATATGAGGTTTTGGATATATTTCTAGTTTTGAGAAGAATGTCACCTGGAACAGTGATAGGAATCCTATTGAACCTATACATTCATTTTGATAATATAGCCATTTTCACAATGTTGATTCTGTCAATCTAGGAGCATTGAAGATCTCTCCAATGTCTGATATATTCTTTTAGTTACCTTTTTTCCAGAGTCTTAAAGCTTTCTTAATAGAGAGGTCTTTTACATCTTTAGTGAGGCTTATTCCTAGGGGTATTTTGGGGAAGGGTAGCATTGTGAATAAGATACTTTCCATAATTTCTTTCTCAGAAAGTGCACCATCAGAATATATCAATGCTACTGACTTTTATGCATTGGCTTTGTATCCTGCAACTTTGTTGAAAGTATTTATTAAATCTAAGAGTTTTTTGGTAGAGTTATTGAGGACCATTAAAAATCGAATCATATCATCAGCAAAGAGATAGTTTTATTTCTTCCTTTCTGATTTTTATCCCTTTAATGTCCTTCTTTTGCCTTATTTCTTCACCTACAACTTTGAGAAAAATATCGAGTAAGAGTGGAGACAGTAGGCACCCTGGTCTTTTTCCAGATTTTTGAGGAAATGCTTTCAGGTTTTCCCCATTCAGAATAGTGTTGGATGTGGGTTTGTCATATATCATGTTATTATTTTGAGTTATGTTCTAGTTCTAATCTCTCCAGACCTTTCATCATGAAGGCATGTTGAACTTTGTCAAATGCTTTCCTTGCATCTAGAGATGTCATGATTTGTGCTCTTAAATTCATTTGTATGGTGAATTGTGTTTAAAGATTTGCATATGAACCATCCTTGCATCCCTGGGATGAAACCTACTTGGTCATGATGTATGATCTTAATGTGTCCTTTAATACTATTTATAAGTATTTTGTTGAGAATTTTGGCATCTATGTTAATCAGGGAATGTGATCTGTACTTCTTTTATTGCTATATCTTTACTGGTTTTTCATCAGGGTAATACTGGCTTCATAGAATGAATTTGGTAGTATTCCTTCTTTTTCAATTTTGTGGAACAGTTTGAAAATTGCTGGTATTACAGCTTCCATAAAATTTTGAGAGAACATAGCAGTATATACATCTGATCCTGGGATTTTCTTTGTAAGGACACTTAAAATTACTGATTCAAGCTCACTGCTTGCTATGGGTTTAAATTATTTATCTTTTGGCTTTAATGTAGGTAGATCATTTATAAATTTATCTATTTGATCTAGGTTCTCAAACTTCTTAGAATATAAGCTTTCATATTATTCCAGAATGATCTAAATTTCACTGGGGCCTGGTGTAATAACTTCTTTTGCATCTCTAAGTTTATATAATTGGGTCTTTTCTCTTTCTTTTGGTTTGGCTAAGGGTTGCCAATAATGTTAATGTTTTCAAAGAACCAACTCATTGGTTGACTGTTCTTTGAGTACTTCATCAACGTCTACCCTAATCTTAATTACTTCTTAACATTTATTGAGATTGGCATCTTGTTGTTCTAGCACTTTAAGCTGCATCAGCATACTGCTTATTTGAAATCTCTCATAATTTTTTTAAACTGTTTATTTATTTGAGAGAGCAAGAGAGGGAAAGAGGCAGAAAGAGAGAGAGAAAAAAAATGGGCCCCCAGACACTGCAAACAAACTCCAGATGCATGTGTCACCTTATGCATCTGGCTTACATGGGTCCTAGGGAATCGAACCTAGGTCCTTTGGCCTTAATTGCTAAGCCATCTCTCCAGCCCTTTTTAAAAAGATTTAAAAAATTTTTTATTTATTTATCAGAATTTTTAATGTGTGTATTTACACATTTTCCCCTCAGGACTGCCTTGATTACATTCCAAAGGAGCTGGTAGATTGTGTTATTTTAATTAATTTCTAAAAAAGTTTAATTTTCCTTTTTGATGATCTAATGTTCATTCAAAAATGTATTTTTTGCCGGGCATGGTGGTGCATGCCTTTAATCCCAGCACTTGAGAGGCAGAGGTAGGAGGATTGCTGTGAGTTCAAGGCCACCCTGAGACTCCAGAGTGAATCCCAGGTCAGCCTCGGCAAGAGTGAGACCCTACCGTGAAAAACAAACAAACAAAAAAAAGAAGTATTTTTTTCAGTCTCCAAGTATTTGTATAGTTTCTCTTGCTATTGATTTCTAGTTTTATTCCCCTGTGGTTTGATAGACTATAAGGTATTATCTCTTTCTCTTTATTCTGTATTTGTCAAGGCCTATGATGTGATCAATTTTGGAGGACATTTCATGTCATAAGAAGAATGTTTATTACCTATGTCTTCAATGGCATATTATAAAAAGAACTGTTAAATATAGCTAGTTTGTGGTATGATTTAGCTCTGAAGTATCTTTGCTGAATTTTAGCTTGGAAGACCTGTCTAAATATGGGAATGGGGTTTTAAATTTTTTGTCATTATTGTGTCTGGGCCTATGTGAACTTTTATGCCTCTAAGTGTTTGTTTTATGAATTGGGAGCCCCAATATTTGGTGCACAAATGTTTATATAGCTTCTTAATTAACTGTTCCCTTTATTAATATGATGTAGTATCTGTCCCTCTTTGTCTCTTTTGATTAGCTTTGGTTTGAAGTCTGCTTTATCAGACATAATGGCCATACCTGTTTCCTGTTTCTATTTGTTTAATACTCTTGACACTCAATTTGTGGACATATTTATTAGCTATGTGACTTTCTTGAAGACAATAGATGGCTGAATCTTGTTCTTTAACTCAATCAGTTAGTAAGCATCTTTTTATTGATAAGTTAAGGAAATTTACATCTAAAGTTATTTTTGAGAGGGTTTTCCTATGATTTTGTTGGGTGAAGTTCTGGTTGGCTATGTTGTAAGTTTTGGATGTGTGCTAGATAGCTGTGTTTAACAGTTGATTTATTTCCTACTGCTCTTTTTTCCCCTGTTCCTTTCTTGGGGATGTGACTGTTTCTTCTTCCTGTCTATATAGTAATCTATCTAATATTCCTTTAAGAATTTTCTGTGGTGCCGATTTGTCATGAATTGCCTTAATTTGTATTTTTTCTTGGGATATCCTTATTTCTCCATCAATTTTGAAAGATAATTTTGCTGGGTATAGCACTCAGTTGGAAGCTGTTTGCTTTCACAGCCAGAAATATATTATTCCATGCTTTCCTGGCTTTTAGAGTTGCTGAGGAAGAGGTAATAACACACTTGCCTTTGTGAGATGGTGTTTTCCCTTACAGCTTTCAGCATTATTTCTTTTATCTTTACTATGAGGTATTATGGAAAGTTCTTTCTCTGGTCATGTGTGTTTGAGGTTCTAAATGCCTTTTGGGTTTATATCTAAGTCTCTCTCTAGGTTTGGAAGGTTTTTCTGCTATTATTTCACTGATTAAAACTTCAATTCCTCTACATGTTATCTAAGCTCCATTTTCTACCCTGTGAATTCTTCCCCCACCCCTTTTAAAATTGAGGACCCTAAAATATGAACATATAGTAATTTGACCATGTTCTTGTCCCTTTATCCTTTCTGGGCCCTCTCTTCTACCCTTCCATTCCCTGAGGACCCTCCTTTTTTGTAAGGCATCCCCTCTTCCATCCTGTTGTCTCATTATTTTTGTTCTCTTCTGCCCTACATGTCACAATGTGGACAGGCTCAGAACCTTGCTTGTCTTATGGGAGTACTGGTAACCATAGCAGGGTCATGAACGTACCACTCAGTTTATGTTGGGATATCCTGTGCATTCTAAAGCTTGACCCCTTGAATGTATCCCAGAATTCTTGGAAATATTGCTAGCATTCCTTGATTTTTTTTTATATGAGTCTGTGTAGATTATTATCTGGACTTTGTGCTCCACTTCTTAAATTTGATCTTCTGTATGATCCTGCTCAGTGGCAAAGCTCTCTGTTGTGATTTATGAATGGGTTTTCTTTCATCTTTAGAATTCCTGTTTGGTTCTTTGTTCAGTATTCTCATTTCCTTGCTGTAAGTGTGGAAGTCTTCCACACAGGTATGCCAAGGGTATCATATGATACACATCAGTAGACCCTGGCTCCAGTGCCATGGTGTGGAGATTTCCTGACACCTTGCCTGTTGGCTTGTTGCTGCCCAGGCCTTGCCCCATGGGCTGACTCAGGAGGCCTGAGTGGGATCATTTGTGTCTAACAAGCTTTGCATGTGAATTTGACATAAAGCCAGGGTGTGAGAAGCCCAGCCTCCACTCCAGTGTGTCTTGGCCATGGTCAGGCAGACTTGACTTCGAAAGATGGGCTCAAGCCTTCCCTTGGGAGGTAGGAACCTAAAGCCTTTTTAGGACATTCTGGGAGTATGGCTGGTCTTGGATGTCAGACAACTTCATCAGCTTACTGGGTGGCAGCACAGGCCCTTCTTTGTTCTCATCTCCTGTCTTCCTTGTCCCCTTCCTTTTGGCTCATGCAGTGAGTGGGAGGAGCTGCTTCTCCATGTTGCACGGGGAGCACATTGCTTGTTTCTTTGATCCAATTTGTCCATAGTGTTGCAGCCACGTGCACAGTGCACAGGTCTAGGATGGCTGGTGAAGGCCACTCCTCCACAGAGTCACTGTATGAGGATATAGTCATGTGTGAAGTTGAAATATGAAAGATGAACCCTAAGGAAATATGGATTTGAATTGGAGAAGGTGAACCCCATTTTATGAGCAAGGAAGAGCACAGAGGAAGTTGCAGCCCAGAAAGAAGGTCTGATGGATATATCAGGACAGTTGTGGCAACAGTGGCAGAGGAATCTTTTCACTTCACTGTGTGGTGTGGGAGAGGAAGGGATTATGATTTCCCCTTCAAGGGCAGTGGTAACATCATCATCTTCATCACAGGACCCTCTACTAGGCCACACCTCTTAAAGATTCTACAACCTCCCAGCATCCAAACTATGGGAAAACTCCTGACTTCCTGGAGACTACAAAATTGGCTTGTTACCTCCTTAGGTTTCATAGGGAAGTAGAGGCTCAAATATACTAAAAGACTGGGCTACTGAGGATGGGGAATGCCTATAAGAGGCCCAGAGCCTCCTAGGAGGGACCAGTGGGAAGGAGACACATGAGGTACCCCTGAATGATCAAGACAACCTGTCAATTTTTATTGCTAAAATGTCACAGGACTATGACACTTCAATTTCTTTGAAAGTGTTCACATAGTCAAGGCTTGGGGTTGCTCTTAATTCTTGAAAGCTAAGAGGAAATGGCATCCAGAATTACATAGACCCAACACTGGAGTTCAGTTCTCTTTGCCAGCTCAGTCTTTTAAATCTGTGCTTATGTTTGACGACTTCTTTGAGGCCCTATTCTACTCAGTCACATGAGGTTTACTTTTAAATAAAATATTTTTGTTGAGCTGGAGAGATAGCTTAGCAATTAAGGCACTTGCCTACAAAGCCTAAAGACTCATGTTCGACTCTCCAGGTCCTACATGAGCCAGATACACAAGGTGACACAAGTGTGGAAGGTCACACATACACACAAGGTGGCATGTGTCTGGAGTTCGACTATAGTGGCTGGAGGTCCAGGCATGCCTACTTTATCTTTCTCTCTTTCATAAAAAAAGACCAGTCTGTTGGGCTTGCCTCAAAACAAAAATTTTGTCTTGAAAAATATTTGGGAACTGAAGAGATGGCTTAGTGGATAAAGTGCTTACTATGCAAACATGAGGACTAGAATTCTGAACCCTAGCACCCATGTAAGTGTCAGCTGGGTGTTGTGGCCCACCTGTAATCCTAGCACTCAGAAGGCAGAGTGAGGGTATCCTTGGGGCAAGCTGTCTATCTAGAACAGCTGAATTAGAGAGCTCTGGCTTTAGTGAGACATCTTACACAGTAAGTGAAAGGGAGAGTGATGGAGGAAGACACCTGACACCAGCCTCTCTGGCCTGCACATGTATACTCACACATGAGTGCCAAGACACATATGCACTCACATGTACACCACACATACAAACACTCACCCTCCCGCCTCCCCACACCAACATTTGGGAGTAGAAAGTCACACTTCATCTCATAGCTGGGGTAAAGCCTCCAAATACAGAAGTGTCATGATTGCTAGCACCTCCTGGTGGAGCCTACTGAAATTGTAAGCAAAGCTTCCAGGAAAAAAACAAACAAACAAAAAAGCAAGTAACAGAAGGGCAGCTTGCCCTCTCTGCTTCTCTGGAAGCCTGCAAACAGCCTTAGTACCTCATGCCTATTTCCTAACAGATAAGCAGTGTCGGAAATGAAGTCAATATTATGTCACACATATATAGGTTATTTTTCAATGTGTGGATGTTGTAATAATAAAACACAATGTCACCCAGGCAAGCCTCAAGATGCAGTGTTTTGTTGTTGTTGTTGATATGTCTTCCTATTGATGGATTGTGAAAACATATTTCCCAAATTATTCAATGTCACATATTCAGAAATAATGAGAAGTGTCAGTCTGTAAGAAACCAAACACCATAGCATATTGACCCTTTGCTATTGTTCAAATAAGTGTACTCCAGAGGCCTGTGTTAAAGGCCTGATCTCTACTGCAGGTAGTAGGATATGTAAGAGGTGAGACCTAGTGCAAACAAACTCTTGATGCATGTGCTACTTTGTGCATCTTTAAATGAGTACTAGGGAATCAAACCCAGGCTGCTAGGCTTTGCAAGAAAGAACCTTAGCCACTGAGCAATTTTTCCAGCCCAAGACATGAGGTCTAGGGGGAGGTTGCTGGGATCACACCTTTAAAGGGGATTATGGGATGCTGAACTCCTCCATATTTTCCTTGCTTTCTGGCCATAAAGGGATTCTCCCTGCCACTGTCATCCAGCACACAAATCGGAGACCTAAAAACAACAGGCTGGTTGGTTATCATGAACTGGAACCTTCAAAACTGCTAGTTAAAATAAGCCTTCTCTCTTGGTAAACTGATTACTTCAGGTGTTTGTTGTAGTGACAGAAAGCTGATGACGATGCCCTGAAAAGACTTTGGTATGAATTTAGTTTAGTTGATTACCAGTACCTTAAACTCTAACATTGTACCACAGACTGGATGCTGTGTCAAAAGAGACAAGCACTGTTAGAATACCAACATACCATTATTACAGAAGCAGTGTTTATTTAGGAGTTGGAAAGAAACATGAACAGATGATATTTGGGAAGTATGTAGTCTTCCATGCTGACACATGGTGTGCAGTTTACCAGAGACACCAGAAAAGCCAGATGACTCAGGACACTGCCACCTGTGACATGTAACCTCTTACTCACTGCCACTTCAGCATCCAACTGGCAGACCTAGGCTATAGAAATGAGCTCTGTACTTCAGGTGACCACTTTCCTCAGTCCCACCAGTTTCCTGGGCTTGGGACAGGCAAGCTACCTTCACCTCTCTGACCTGTAATTACTTCACCTTGAGACAGATCACCATTTCTATTATGAGATATGGCAAAAATACGAAAGGGTGTAGCAATTCCTTAAGCATCTAACAAAGCTTGGAACACAACAGACTCAGCCCTCCCTTCAAGTTTTCTTCTTCCAGATAGTAGCTGTTGGGTGTCACTCCTTCAGAAAGTGAGGAAGGACTCAATAGCCAGGACTGAAGTGCTGCTATGACTTGGGTATGGTTTGAATGGGTGTCCCAAAGTTTCATGTGCTGGAATCCCAGTCTGCAGCACGGTGATAATGGAACCTTTACAAGGTGGAGCCTACTGGAAAATTATTAGGTCACTGGGGTACCACTTCAGAAGGGATCAAGGTAAGTCTTGGAGGAGCCTGACTAGTTTCCATGAGGGTGAATTGTTATCATAAAAAGAAAAAGTGAGCCTGGTCCTGATTCTCTCAGGCTTCCTATCTTGCCTTGGGATCTCTTCTTACACAATGCTCTCACCATGATGACACCTGATGTGGTACAATGTAGCCATAAAGCTCTTACCAGAGACAAACAGATGGCAGTGCCAGTACAAAATGGACAGGTTCACATGTTCCCTCTGGGCCTGGCACTATGCCGAGGACTTCCCAGGCACTAGCAGCTGATCTAATCCACTGACAGCCCTGTAAGGTAACACTAATCCCATCCCAATTGAGAACTTCATGGTGGACAAGAGACAGGATCTGCACCCAGACCTCCACTCTGAGATAGGCTGGAAGAAGGTGAGACCTCCAGCATGTGCCCCACATCACAACAGAGTCATACCTGACCTCACAGCCTTCCACCCTACTCTATTCTGCCCACTTTGAAAGACCAAATGCCAACTATCCAACATCCCTAGCTATGATAACAATGTTTCCACCTCACTCTCAGACACTTTCACAACAAGTATGCCATTTCCCCACAGCATACAGCCTTTACTCCTCGTCCTTGGGAGGGAGGCACCACAGCCTCCCAAAATGTGAGGAAGGCAGTGAAGCCAAGCTTCACCAAACAAGGACCAGTTGGGGTGCGGATGGAGGAGCTTGCTAAATAAAGCACGACCTGCTGCCACAGCTGGGCCCTCCTGCAGCAGGTAAGGACTCCTCCTTCTGTCTTCCTTCTACCATCTTTAGGGAGCACCAAGTCATAGTCCACTCCTCAGGAGTGATGTGTGCTGTTGGTGACCGTCAGGCCTTGGGCTGCCCCCCACTGTTGCCTACACTCCCTCACCTCTAGGCTCTCTTCAATGCCTTACCCAGCAATGCTTTCTCTGAACAACCAAAAATATAAGCACCTGCTAGGGAAGGGGTATTCAGAACCACAAAAACACCTCCATTCATAGAAACTGCACAAAAAGGCCTGATGAAGAGGCAAAGAAAAACATTGTCCATAAATTGACTACCAATCAATTATGACTCATGAAAAAAAGTGGCTATTAACATAACAGAACATTAAGTCATGCTTCCCACCCACACCTGATAATGGAAGGGTGCTCAGCATCCACACAGTGCCAGTACCACTGAAAAAGGGCAAAGGAAGCAAGGGTTCTCTGGCAGGATGTTAACCCTTGTGCCCTCTCCTCAAAGGCAGGTCTCCTGGGGATCTGACCTCCCAACACTTGGCTTAAGAAACAAGACAGAAAAACCTACTGGTAATGTGGCTTCATTGTTTCTTGTAAGAAAGAATGGAGAAGGGCCTTCAGGGTTCAGGCCAAGAGGCACCACTATGAAAGCATCCAGTTTTCCTGTGGACAATGGGAAGTCCCCATGGATCCGGGGATTCTTAAGCAGCAGATGGGATTCTCCATTGGGTGGGTGTGGATGACTACAGGCATATGGCCTGAAGCCGCCAAAGACTTCCTAGAGATCTAGTGTTGCTCTGGGGTCCCACCTACATGTCTGGTCAGGGACCCCACTTCCAGCAATATGCCAGCCCTAAACTTCCTGCCATAAATTCTCTTCTGCTTAGACTAATTAGAGTGAATCCTGCTGTCAACCCAAATGCATGAAATCTTAGTCCAGATTCATCTTACAGGAAGGAACCTTGGTATTAAAATTTTATTTCAGGGGCTGGAGAGATAGCTTAGCAGTTAAGCGCTTGCCTGTGAAGCCTAAGGACCCTGGTTCAGTTTGAGGCTTGATTCCCCAGGACCCAAGTTAGCCAGATGTACAAGGGGGCGCACACGTCTGGAGTTCCTTTGCAGTGGCTGGAGGCCCTGGTGCGTGCATTCTTTTTCCCTCGTTCTCTCTCTCTCTCTGCCTGTCACTCTCAAATAAATAAATAAAAATAAAAAATATTTTTAAAAATTTTATTTCAGGCAGAACACATCAAAGGAGTAGTCTTGTATATACTCAGGAAATCTACCTCAGAGATAAGGACTCATAGAAACCAATCAGACAAACATACAAAAAAACATGGGCAAGAATGGTTGTGCTGTGACTAAACGGTAAAAGGGCCGTGCGCCTTTAATCCCAGCACGTGGGAGGCAGAGGTAAAAGGCTCACTGTGAGTTTGAGGCCACCCTGAGACTACATAGGGAATTCCAGGTCAGCCTGAGCTACAGTGAAACCCTACTTTGAAAAACAAAAACAAAAACCAAAAAAAAAAAAAAAAAAAAAAAAGGTAAAAGGTTGAAAATTACATTCAAAATGACCTATTCAAAGATCTACCCAAGGCAAGATTTGGATAAAGAAATGAAGACCTATCTTCCAGCCATGAGGACTGATATAAAGAAGGAATGTTTCATAATCTAATAATGTGGAAAAGAGACTCAACACACACATTGATTTTGAAAAGGCACTCCACAGAACAATATGGACATACTTAAGTTTAAAATTTTTAATTTTTAAAAGTTTTTTTTAATTTGAGAGAGGTGGGGAGAGCGAGAATGGGTGTGTCTGGGCCTTCAGTCACTCCAAACAAACCCCAGACTCATGAGCCACCCTGTGCATCTGGCTTATGTGGGTCCTAGGGATTCAAACCTGGGTTCTATGGCTATGCAGGCAAGTGCCTTAACCACTGAGCCATATATATAGCCCAATATTACTTATGTTTATTAAATACATTCTGGGTCCCTGACCAAAGTAACCAAGGTTTGTGAAATGTCCCCCACAGGCATGTGTGGAAACATTTGGCACTGTTTGGGAAGGTTCTGGAATCTTTAGATGGGGCCCCACTGGTGAAAGTGGGTCCACAGGAGGCAGGTCAGAGGGGTTAGAGTGGCTGTTTCAGGCTCAATGCTCCCCTCTTGCTTGCTGGCTTGCTGAGATGTGAGGTTGCAGTCACACACCCCGACCTCCATGCACTCTACCATGATGTACTACACCCTCAGACTGTGAGCCAGAACAAATCCCCTTCCCTTAAGTTGTTTCTTGTCAGGTGTTTGGTCATAGCAACAAGATAAGTAACCAGTACACCCTTATATAAAAGGCACAGTATTTGCATAGAACCCACACACATCTTCCCACACACTTTAAATCATCTCTAGATTATTTATAATACCTTACACAATGTAAACGCTATGTAAATAGCTGTTTAAGTGAATTGTTTTCAGAACAATGACAAGGGGGAAGGGTCTGTAAATGTTCACAATAATTTATTTCAAATATTTTCAATTTGCATTTGATTAAGTCATGGATACAGAACCCACATCTATAAAAGGTTGACTATGTACTTACACAGCTCATACATGTATATACATATGCATGCATGTAAACATACACACATACATATATACACATATATGTATGTATATACACATATATGTATGTGTGTATACACACACATATTTTCAGTATAGCGTATAAGTGTTTAAAAAAATATGCACCAAATGTTCTTGGGATTCTTGCTCCCCTTGTTCACTTGATGGTGGAGACCATTGAATCTGCCAGTACCTGGCCTTGCACCAAAGTGCAGCACCATGGCAATGAATCAACGCACAAGTCTAGGCAGAGCCCTGTCTGTCTGGCAGGCTTGTTCTGTGTATAGTTTTCTCCTTTCTGGGCCTCTCCTGCTTTCTGGCCTGGCCAGTCCATCTACAGCAGTTCATGTTCCACCTGGGGAGCCCCCTGAGATGGCTCAGGGCCCATGGAAATATTTAATCTTCTCTATTCTAGAATGTGGTACCAAAGCAGCTCGACTCAAAGGCTCCTTTTTGCTCATGAAGGTCATGAAGAAAACATTGGCTAAGCCTCGGAAAATGGTGATTCAAACCGTCAAAATACTTGTGTGTATATTAAGATCTCATTTTCACCTGATAGCATGCTGAAAGCATTAATATGTGAGGATAGAAGGAACTAATTTCCGGTGGAGCATGCAGATAACACCACGCAATTGTCCCAAACTACATGGAATTCTGGTCCTGTGGAAATGATCATGGTTTGTAGGAGTGAATCATTAGCTCTGGAGAGAGGTGGAGCCATGCGGCTCAGGCCTCTAGTGGGTGAGCCCAACACACCCGCAAGCCCCATTCCTTTTCCCTCCCTGCCTCTACTGCAGTTAGCACTACAGCTCCTTAGACAGACTGTCCATGCAGAAATGACCATCAAGCTTTCCTAATACCATTTCTTTGAAAAAAAAAAAGTGATGTAAGTATTTTAAACAAAGTCACAGAGCGCCAGGAGTAGAAGCTGGGTAGAAGTGGACCACAGACACAGACTGAAGATGGGGCTCCAGGGCAGGTCAATGCTGTTCCCATCACAGCTGCATGGAAGTGAACAAGAACTCAAGAGACCCAGGTCTGAGTTTATGTCCTGGGAGGCAGTGTGGACCCCACACTTACCTATGGCCCTACACCTGTTGGGTGAAGGCATTGTGCTTATACAGAGAGCCACAGTCAGACCAAGGACAGATAAAAGCTGAGACCACTTGCACAAGACTCAAAAGCAGCACAGTGACCATGAGCTTCCTCCAATGGTCACTTCTCTCTCTCCTAAGGAGCAGACAACAGAAGGCAGCTGTAAGCACAAAGTTCAGCACCTGAAAAACCTATACAGACCGACTCCTGCTCCCAGAAGGCTTCCAGGCACCTCAGCTCACCCATCCTGATAGGACACTGGTTTCAAAAGCTGTATCTGATCTGGAAAACTGTTTTGAGAAACTAAGGTCAGCCCAGGCTTCATGTGCATTTGTTGTGTTCTTTGAAAACACTCAATTCAGAGAGAAAGATATCAAGTGCAGCACATGAATCCTCTGAGATATATTAATACAAGCAAAGAAATCCTGAGCAGAACATATGTGCATTAAAGATAGGAAGGGGGGTAGAGGCCTAATATACAGGAGGCTCTAAATATATCTGACAGCTGGGCAGTGGATATGATGACAGTCTAAATACAGAAAAGGAATTTAATATTTATATGTATGAGACTAAATATACAAGAACCACCTAATATTCAGTCATAATCAGTTATGTGCTGGTGACACCTGTTGTGACCCTCTAACTCCAAGGTTGGTCACCAGGCTCACAAATATGGTAGGACACAACTGTCCCTAGGTTTCCCCAGTAGAAAATGCATGCTTGTCCTTGGCTCAGGGTATCTCCTGGGTTAGGTCTCACTACTATAACTTCAAATCTAGATCTTGGAACTACACATTAGTGGAAAGGTTGATGCTACAGACAGAGAGATGAGAATGGGGGTGCCTGGTACTCCACAGTGCAGATTCTGTGGGTCTCCATCCACATGCATCTTGCCAGTCTTCATTCACATACCCCATTCTCTGTCTCTTTGCTTCTTGCTGCACTTTTAAAATTGCACCATGGTCATTTCCCACATGACATCCACCACCACCACTGCTCCGGACTCTCATACTATAGATATGATCCTTCCCTTAAACATCATCAGACCTCAAACGTTGAAGAATACTTTATTGCTTTAGGTAACTTACTAGGGGGTTCTAATTGGAAATTATAATAAATATCCTTTCACCTTCTTTAAGAAAGATAATGGAAGAGTAATCCCTGCAAGTAGTTATTGAACCATATTTATGTCATTCAGTACCTAACATAATGTGTGGGTGTGTGTGTGTACCACTATCCCTATTGTAAGGGGTGCCCACGGTGACAACCACTAAGTAGCAGGGCAGAAACCAGAACCTGGATTTCCCACCAGACTGTACCTTTTCCATATCCCACATTTAGAGTGTGTCTTTCTCAGGCACTGTGTACACCATATCTAGCAGTTCTATTGCCTCCCACATACACAAGAATTTGGGCAAGAAACCTCAGTTCTCAGTGAAAATAAATATCTCTTGAAGTTCTCAACTGCTACTTACATTTATTTATTTTTTTGATTTTTTTGAGGTTGGGTCTTTCTGTAATCCAGGCTTACCTGGAATTCACTATGTAGTCCCAGGCTGGCCTCAAACTCACAGTGATCTTCCTATCTCTGCCTCCCCAGTGCTGGGCTTAAAAACACGCAACCACCACACCTGGCTCAACTGCTACATTTAAACTAGTCCTACACAACACTGCTAGGCAAAGACCTGAGCAAATAAGGAACTCTCCACTCCTTATTTCCCACAAAAACCTGTCCTAATTTCGTTTCACACAGAAATTAATCATAAGAAAGATATTTGAGATTCTTCCTCACAGGAATCTTCTCAGGAATGTTGTCTGAATCTCCATAAGGCTGATTCTGGTAAGGAGGGACCCAGGTGATATGAACACACCTGTTTTCATTTCCCATCAGCCCACTGCTGCATTCACACAGCAATGACACAACGTCTCGTGTTGGTGAGCCACTGAGCTCAGCATGATGAGTATTGCATATTAAAAGCAATACAAAGAATTTTGAGGTAATTTCACAGAATCATAAATGTGTCTTAAGGACCTGATACAGAGTTCAAATTATTTTCTGGATATAGAGACCTAAGAATAATAGGATTTGAGTCTCATTACCTGGTTTCCAATCAGCTTGGAGAAAACTGGAGTTTAAAATGTTGGCTGCTCCTGGTATAGGCACCACTGACCAGACTAGTGATATCAGGCCTCCTGACAGTGAGAGACACACAAACCAAGTATGGGAGGGACCACAGCATCAGCCTGCCCAAGATGACTCCGAAGCACCCAGAAGAAGCAACTATGACTTGGGTTTTTCTGTCATTCTGCTGTTTCCTGTAGTAAAGGCCAAGCACGCCGTGGATGGTTCTGAAGATGAGGAAGAGGTACAGAAGAGATCCATACTCACTCACACCAAAGTGGTTCACTGGGCTGGGCTCAGGGCATGCAAGTAAAAAAAGATTCTCTTCCCCTGTCCCCATTCTGGCCTCTGCCTGGAATTACTGACAGATCCTATAGCTTACTAACTAATTTTTAGGGAATGAAAAGTCCAGTGTATATAACCCAAGTCAGCCTACCCAGAAACCTGGAGAGGGAGGGACCTTCTTGCCTATTTCCTAGCTTGCTCCTCCCTGCCTTCTTCCCATCTTGCTGGGGCACATGGTTTCTCTGTGGATAGAGGAGGATAGTTAACATAAAATAGTTTAAGTTATTTTTAATGGACACATAATTATGGGGTTTGGGCTTAAAATACTGGTCATTCCTGCTATAGGTGCCACTGACCAGACTAGTGTAATCAGGGATTTCCATACATGTACACAGTGTGTAATGATCAAACCAGAGCAATTACTATAGCCATCACCTCAAGCTGTTCTTTTTTTTTTTTTAGAAGCATTCAAAAGTTTTACTGCTGCCTACTTTGAGACGGACAATAAATTATTTTTACCTATAGTTATCCAAGGTAGGCTATGAACACTAGAACTAAATGTATCTGAAGTTTCTTTTACAAATTAGTGACACAGCCTGGAAGTTTGAGTGGAAAGCTCTGCTCTAAGCCATAGGTACAGATGTCAGAAGACACAACCAAGAAGACATGCATGGCCCGCAGACAGAAAAATATTAGCTCTTTTGGGCCCTGAGGAGGTGAACCAGGAGGGATTGGGCCTACCACCAAGCACCTAGCCTGGAGGAGAAAGGGGAGGGCAGGAAATAAAAACCCTAGGGGCTGAGGGGGAGCAGAAAGCTTAGGGCATTTTTGTTCAGTTTCCTGTGGGGAATGCTGAGAAGAGCCTCTCCAGAAAGGCAGACATGACAGCCTAGTGTGGTTCCCTACTGCCGGGTAGGTTCTTAGGTGCCCAATATGAGCTTTGATGGAGGCTCAGAGGGAGGAGGCCCCAGAGCCAATGCAGGAGCCAGATCTCCAGCTGGATAATACTCATTGGAAACCCTAGCAGGAGGTGCTATGGGGTAGCAGGAGCTCTGGGGGAGGGGATCAGTGATGGACAACATGACTAGCCTGCAGAGGGCCGCCCTCCCCATTCCCTGATGTGACCATGACTTTCTCCCAGTACCCAGCAACTACTGTAAGCAAGAACCCCGGAGAAAGACTGAGAGATTGACTCTCAAGCTCTATTCTTACAGGGTGGTTGACACAGAGCTTGAGTTAGACTTCAGAAAAACAGAATTGTGTACTAAGACTGAGGATAGCAACAAGGGAACATGTATGTTCTCTGGAGTGGCAAAATTAAGTTTCCTTAAAATATCTTACATAGCCCCACAATAAACCCTCTGAAGAAAATATATTTACTCTGATTTTCAGATGCTTCCACTTGGTCGACGTACAACACAAATATTATTTATAAGAATATCTTCCTGGGCTAGTCTCCAGAGAAAAACCAAGTAGTTATAAGCTTGCCAAGTTAAATGCAGACCCACCAGGCCATCACAGAAAACTTACCCTGCAGGAAGACCCCAGGCCTTCACACATAGTGTCTCATTTTAGCAGAGCGTATTCATGCGAGCTAGCTGGCTGTCATGGTCTGTTCAGGCTGCTATAACAAAATAGTACAAACTGGGTAGCTTATAAAGAAATCTATGTGAAAAAAAATTTAAAAAAAAAAAGAAATCTATGTGCTGCACACAGTTCTTGAGGTCAGAGGTCTCAGGTCCTGGTATCTGGAGAGGGCTACTTTCTGTTCACAGATGACACCTCACTGAGTTCTCTCATGACCAAAGACAAGAAAAACCTCCCTACAGCCTCCTCCATAGGTGCACTACTCCCATGTATAAGGGCACCATTACTCCCATTTCCTATAATGGCAAACTGAGATGCCACAAGTTTGATGGCAGGCCCCAAAGGACCAAGCTGAGTGGCCATGCAAACAGACCAGCCACCCTTCCCTATGCCGTCATGTGCTGAATCCCATGGGCTGGCTGAGCAACAGCCATGGACTGTCTACTTCAGTTATCCTAGAAATGGAGAGAGGCTAAGGAGTCAGATTCACACAGCAAGTCAAGAATGAAGATGAGGCAAGTACAAATTTTAAGGAGTTACCAAAACCTCAGCAACATACATGTTTTCATGCAGCATTTTATGACACTGACATGCTACCTATTGTGCCAAGGCTCCTTATCATGCAAAATTTTAAAGCATCAACATCAATACAGAAAGTGATGACGTACAAAATACCACCATTTTGAATAAAGTCAGGCTGAGTATTCCTGATTTCTCCCTCTTCACTCATGCTCTGAATCCAGCCCAGCTCAACCCAGAGTGCAGGGACCCTGATGCCACCCCAGAGAGCTGTCTCCAAATACCTTTCTCTTCTTGTTTGTAACCTCAAGGGTCTTTCAGAGTGCCCCCAATCCTCAGCCATCTCAGGTAGTACCTGTGGCTGAGCTCTAGGAAAACAGCAGGGACGTGGAGCTTCTGTTTCATGGCTGCCATGTGTTTAGTGATTCAATGGAAGTTTCGGCCTCCCCAAAGGAGGAGCGCACGCTAAGACAGTTCAGAAAGGCATGGAGTAGGCTCCCGAAGAGTCACACAACTGCTTGTCTCCTCTTTGAACTTTCTGGTTCAAAACTGAGTTTCTGGCACCGTGCCAGCTGTCCACCTGTACTGAGACAAGCCCAATTCACACCACGTCTTTCCTTTCCACTTGTATTTCAAAAGCCAAGTGCTAATTCACTTGAACTATTTACACTCTGATTTCCACTCTACCGTGGGTGAAGCCCTGTCTGTTAGGAAGCCCAGACACAAATTTGATTAAATGTTTGAATATTTCTTGGCTTAAGTCCAGAATCCCTTATGGTAGCTTGTAACCCAAAGCCCAAGACCTGTTAAATAAACCATTACCTGAAGCATAAGGAAGACAGCCAGTGAATATATCCACTATTTTCCCTTGCAATGGCCTTTAGAGGCAGATACACTATCTCCTATACTAACAATTTAAACCCAGAAAGGCCGTCTCCCCCTCCTGCTGTGTTTTCTTAGTGCGTTAAACTGGTTAAACTGCCCTGCGTCGAAATTCAAAGTTAAGTCCAGCCAAGCGCTCAGAGGGAAACTTTGGGCACTCACACGTCTGGCTTCGCCGGCCCCAGTGCCGCGGACGTGGCCGCCACGGGGGCGGCGCGGCTCCCGCGTCCGAAAGTCCCGGGGCTGCGTGGGCTCTGCCACCGCCGCCTTCAGCCCCCACCCCACGTCGGAACACGACCTCGGCTCCCCGCCGCCCCTGCCCCGCTCCTCTTCGCCCCACGCGCGCCGCGCGCCCGCACGCGATCGCAGCCCCTGCAGGTACCTGGCCGCGGAGCGTGGCCGGGCTCGGCGAGACGCGCAGACGACAGCACGGCTCGGGCCCCGGCGCGCGACCCCCGCCCGCCGCCTCCGCGGCCGGCGGCCCCGCGCAGCAGGTGGTGGCCCGGAGGGCGCGGGGTCCGAGGCCGAAAGCGGCGCGCGGGCGCGACCCTCGGACGGCGGCCCGGCCCTGCGCTCGGCGCGCGCCCCCGGCTCGCCCCCGGCGCCGGCAGGGCTCGGTTCGGCTGCGCTCGGCTCGGCTCGGCTCGGCTCGGCGGGGGCGGACGCCGCTCTTCTCCTCTCCGCTCCGCTTCGCTCCGCTCGGCGCCGCGCGCTCCTCCCCCGCGGCGTGCCGCCTCCGCCGCCCCGCGGCACCCGCACCTCGCCGGGCCGGCGGACCCCGGCCACCCCGCGCCTGCTCCGGCCCGCCCGCGCGGCGGCGCTGTCGCAGCCCGGCTCCGGGCCTCCCCTACCTGGGCCCAGCCGGGGGGCCCGAGACCCCCGACCGCGCGAGGCAGCTCGCGGGGCGCGGGCACCGCGGGGTCCCGAGCCGGCCGGGCCGACGCCAGCCGCCCCCTCCCGGGCCCTCCGGGCCTGGGTGCCCCGCCTCGGCCGCGGCCGGTCCTTGCGCCGCCCGTCCCCGGGCCGAGAGGGAGGGAAGTGTGCATCCGAATAAAAGTGAAGTGTTTGTTTTGGTGACCCTGTGGCCCCGAGCGTCAAAGGCTAATTAGGAACGCTGGGAAGCCTCCGAGGTGAACCGCTGTGGGGACCCTGGCAAATTGGGGGAGAAAGGCTGCAGGTGGCTCAGGTAACCAAGGACTCAGTCCATTTCGGGAAACTGTCGGGACGCGCGGGCCGCCTAGGGCTGCACTCGGAGCCCACCCCCGCCGAGCCTGGCACAGCCCGGAGCCACCCCGCCCCGCCCCCGCCTGGGGCCTTTCGGACCAGAGAAGAGGACGGATGAATTGTGCGGGGGCGGGCGAGGGTCCCAGCGGGAAGCGCGAACTCTGGCGTCACGGAGACACTCGAGTGTCGTCTGACGTCTGAATTCGCCCGGCGCTGGTGCCCTTGGGGAGGTCAAGAGGAGTCCGCACCCCACCCTGGAGCGGTGAAGTGGCTGGCTTGTGACCGGCCTGGGGGCGCCCAGGACCTGAGATGCCCACGCTTGCTCTGCTATCGGTGAGAAAGTACCTGGAAAAGCCTCTCTCCACCGCCGGCAGAGAACAAGTGGAGGTCTAGGAAGACTGGAAGAGGGGCTGGAAACTCATGAGCACATGATAACTTTCAACTTTTTGGTGTGATCTTTTTGGCACCAGCGAGTCATTTAAAAGCCCCTTTTGATGGTTAAATGAATTAAATTCCTTCTATGAAAGGAACACAAATAAATTGAGAATCAGTCTTACACTCCCCAAATTAATAACTTGCATTCGCCATGGGCAGGTGAGTCATGACAGAAAATGAACGTAGGTGTGTACGTGTTGTTTGCCTTTTATGAAACACTAAATGGAACACCTACAAGCAAATGGACTCTCCGCCTTTGAGTTTCTGCTGCTACATATTCAAACTCACATGAGTTTTCTACTGCTGTGACCACTATTTATGACTCCGTAAATTGCCTTTCTAACCTAAGGATTTTGTTTCCAGAATATCCAAAGTCTCTGGCTTTATTTGTGTGTGCTCCGTGGGTGGCTTTTGAAGTTCCTGGTGGGCTTGAGAAGACACACACACACACACACACACACACACACACACACACACACACACAAGGTTCTTGGTGATTAGCTAAGGCTGAGAGAACACGGTGTCAACACCCAAAATAGAAAGTGGTGGAGAACTTTGTGAATAGGTTAGGGAAATGGAAAATTATCTATCGGCAGGCAGGTACCATCGTACTTAAAAATAAATAATGTGGGAGGGAAGAAAGCCCATTTCCCACCCCAGGAACCCACACCTTCCCAGGGAACTCAGGTCTCAGATGTTGCTAAGTCACTGTCAAAGCTCTTCCTCTCCAGTGCGTGGTTCACCAATCTAGGAGCTAGTTGAGAAAAGGCTAGCACATTCAAGTAAGGCTTTGCAGAAGCTTCCAAGGAAACAGACCTTCCTCCCCCATGCACATGCACCCACGCACACGTTTCTTAAAGCCTGAATAGACCACCATAAAGCTAAGAACATGGGGTTGGGCTGCCTTCTGGAAAATTCATAAAGTTTCTCTTAGCTATCCCAGAAATCCCCCTTCCAGGGGAAGAGAGCCTCACTGA
Organism: Jaculus jaculus; assembly: GCF_020740685.1. Lineage (NCBI taxonomy): Eukaryota > Metazoa > Chordata > Mammalia > Rodentia > Dipodidae > Jaculus > Jaculus jaculus. The sequence goes on from NC_059105.1 coordinate 119,463,741, forward strand.
CAAGACAGAAGAATCTATGCTACTGCTGAGTATATTGTGTCTCATCTGGGAATATACATATATATACTTAAATCTTAGCTATGTACGTATGTATGTATATATATATATATATATATATGTATATATATATATATTAGATATATAAATATATACTATAACTATATAAACTAGATATATAAATATATATTATAGCTATATATATATATATATACATACATACATACAATTTTTTAAAATAAAAAGCTAGTTACTGTTCTAAGCCATTCACAAATACTCATTTAAATCATCCAGTTGCAAGCAGAAAAATCTTGAGCTAAAGTCTGCCACTACTCCCATGTTGCAACTGAGGTACTGCTGTTTTCTCCTCATTGTGGACAGGTGGGGTCAGCACAGGCAGGACAAAGTGCCAGCCCTACATGTGGTCACAGGGAGTAAGTAGCAGAGTCAGGGTTTGAACCCAGAGTCTATACTCTTGCTGCCCAGCAGGGCTGCCCCTCTCAAAGCCTCTAACACTGCAAACTGAAAACGGTCTTTTAGTTTTGAAAAGGAGAATCTGCCAACACCATAGCTAGAAGGAGGCATCCTCCAGGACGTCAAAAGGCAATGTTTAAAAAATCTCTTAATATTTACATTAGAAGTATGTATGGGCTGGAGAAATGGCTTAGTGGTTAAGGCACTTGCCTGTGATGCCTAAGGACCCACGTTCAATTGCCCAGCACCCATGTAAGCCAGATGTATGAGATGGTACATTTTTCTGGAGTTCGTTTGCAGTGGCTAGAGGCCCTGGTGTGCCCATTTGCTCTTTCTACCTCTTTCTCAAAATAAGATAAATGGCTATAGTCATGATGGAAAATAGTTTGGTAGTTCCTCAAAACTTAAACACATAATCAATTTTTTTAAAATGTAGGGCTGGAAAGATGGCTTAGCAGTTAGGGCACTTGCCTGTGAAGCCTAAGGACACATGTTTGACTCTCCAGATCCCATGTAAGCCAGATGCACAAAGCAGCACAAGATGGTACATACTTCTGAAGTTTGATTGCAGTGGCTGGAGGCCCTGGCACACCAATTCATTCTCCCTCTCTCCCCCTCTCTCTCTTTCCCTCCCTCCCTCTCTCTCTCTCTCTCTCTCTCTCAGAAAAAGAGAATATTTCCTTTTCACTCAATTATTCCCAATACCACCATCATAACAACTAAGATTTAAATAAAAATCAATCTCCACCATCCTGCAGAATCTTTTAGTTTAAAACCAGAGGCTTGGTGAGCATGGTGGCACATGCCTTTAATCCTAGCACTCAGGAGGCAGAGGTAGGAGGAGTACTGTGAGTTCAAGACCAACCTGGAACTACAGAATGAGTTTCAGGTCAACCTAGATTAAAAGGAGATCCTACCTCAAAAGGTTTTTTACCCAAGGCTAGTGGGGGCACTGTGTTCTTCAGGATAGAATTCATCTCTGATTTTGTTCATGGCATCCAATCTCTATTACCATACTTGGATTCTGAAAACACAGATCCCACAGGCAAAGACGCCCCTACCTGGGTAGTTCATTGGAGCCAAAGATCAGCCTGGAAACAAGTAGGAAAAATGGACATCATAGTTGTTGGGCCAACAGGCCTGTTGCCCAAGTTTCTGAGGTATCTTGGTAGCAGTGGTCTAACTGAGATACCTCACTGTCAGAGGCCACATGGTCCTGACCTGTCAGGGACTTGCTTCAGACTGGCTGTTTCGTGGTGCCCAAATCCCAGCTACTTGTCCTTCCACTCCTCCTTTGGCAGCACAGGTTGGGCCTGGCATTTCTCTTTCGCTCCGCCATCCCCAGCTTCACTGCAGTAAGGTAGAAGCAGCCTTCCCTCAGAGGCCCTCATCGTTCCCTTCCCATCTCCTGGGCCTACTTCAGGACCTTCTCAACTATTCCCAGCACCACCTTCATACTAAGATTGAAGTAGAAATCCACTCCACTCCAGCCACCCTGGACTTCTCCAGATTCTGTGAAGATCACAATTTCTTTCCTGCCTTGAGGTCTTTGCTGGAGCTGACCCTCTCCTGGAGGTTTTACTCTACCCCTCACCTAATGAACTCCCTCTCATTCCTTTTACCTTAAATGCCACCTCCCTTGCTCATTGTTCTGATGCATATTTTCTTCTTTCCCTTCTCCCCTTAGAGTTTGCTTTTTGCTTCATACTGGACTCCCACTGGGGCAGAATCTCTAAAAGGGCAGGATCTATATCTCTCCCAAGCATTAGTAAATACACAGCATCTAGCACAATGCTGGCACATTTGGCTTTTTGGTTGGTATCACTAATCAGTGAACTTCCACCCTGGCTACCATGCACGGTCCACATAGCAGTTACTTTCCTGTTGCTGGGATAACACCCCAGATCAAAAGCAGAATAGGCCAAGACCAGTGGTTAAAGACACTTGCTTGCAAACCCTGACAGCCTGGGTTCAATTCCCCAGTACCCATGTAAAGCCAGATGCACAAAGTGGTGTATGCACCTGGAGTTTGTTTGCAGTGGCAAGAGGCCCTGGTGTGCCAAATTCTCTTTCTCTCTTTTTTCCTCTGCTTGCAAGTAAATAACAAATAAAATATTTTTAAAAATAAAAAAGAAAGAGTTTGCTTCAACTTAGATTCTTCAAAGAAGTTTCTTCATATCAGAGAAAGCATGACCAACCTGAGCAGGAAGCCTGGGTCACACCTCCACACCACAAAGAAGGAAGTAGTCTCAGCCTGAGCCAGTTCTGAACACCCAGTGGGCTGGACTAATAAACCTCAAAGTCCACCCCCAATAACACTTCCTCCAACAAGGCTCCACCTCCCAAAGTCCCCATAACTTCCCCAAATTGTCATGAACTGGAGTCTAACCATTCAAAACACATGAGCCTATAGGGGACATTTCATTCAAACCACCACAATCCTGAACTCTTTTTTTTTTTTTCTTCATTTTTTTAATTGACAACTTCCATGATTGTAAACAATATCCCACTCCATGGTAATTTCCTCTCTTCCACACTTCCCCTTTGAAACTCCACTCTCCATCATATCCCCTGCCCCTCTCAATCAGTCTCTCTTTTATTTTGATGGCATCATCTTTACCTCCTATTATGATGGTCTTGTGTAGGTAGTGTCAGGCACTGTGAGATCATGGATATCCAGGCCATTTTGTGTCCAGAGAAGCATGTTGTAAAGAGTCCTACCCTTCCTTTGGCTCTTACATTCTTTCTACCACCTCTTCCCGCAATGGATCTTGAACCTTGAAAGGCGTGATAGAGATATTGCAGTGCTGAGCACGCCCCTGACACTTCTCAGCACCATGGTGTCTTCTGAGTCACCCCAAGGTCACTGCCATCTAAAAAGAGAAGGCTGAACTCCACTTTTAATGCATGAAGCTGTAGCATTCTTTTTTTTTTTTTTTTTTTTTTTTTTTGGTTCTTCGAGGCAGGGTCTCACTCTGGCCCAGGCTGACCTGGAATTCACTATGTAGTCTCAGGGTGGCCTCAAACTCACAGCAATCCTCCTACCTCTGCCTCCCGAGTGCTGGGGTTAAAGGCATGCATCGCCATGCCTGGCAAGTCCACTAGCATTCTTGACTCTTTTCCACCTCACTCTATTCTCAATAATTTCCCAAAGTTATGCTCCTTTGTCTTCCAGGGTCCACTTGTCCTGACTTCCATCTTACAGAGTCCTCCCTCTCCAGTCCTGCAGATGCCCTGGCTGTGACCCTATGGCCGCCATCTAACTCCTGTCTACCACACACCACCAGTACTCTGAGCCCCGGTCTTTCCACCATGCCTTTCTGGTTGAAAGCCCAACATACATCAGCCTCATTTTTTTTCTTTTTGGTTTTTCAAGGTGGGGTCTCTCTCTAGCTCAGGCTGACCTGGAATTCACTATGTAGTCTCAGAGTGGCCTCGAACTCACGGTGATCCTCCTACCTCTGCTTCCTGAGTGCTGGGATTAAAGGTGTGCACCACCACGCCCGGCCATTTTTTTTCTTATAGTCAGGCCTTCCCTTGCTGCCAAGGAAATGAACAGAGCCACATAAACTAAACCCACTTGAACCTTTATATCTTTAATTATTTTCTGAAAACCAAATGATGATACATAAAATGACAAAAAAAGGAGAAAGGATCATAAATAATTACAACTCCAGAGATCATCATTATTGTCTTCATGTCATTTTTTAATATAAAAAAGGCATTCAGGCTGGAGACATGGCTTAGTGGTTAAGGCACTTGCCTGAGAAGTCTAAGAATGCATGTTCAAATCTCCAGGTCCCATGTAGCCAGAGGTAGTGACACAAGCATGCAATGTCACACATGTGCACAAGGGGATGCATGCATCTGGAGTTTGTTCACAGTGGCACATTTTCTCTCTCTCTGCCTCTTTCTCTGTCTCTCAAAAATAATTTTTTAAAAAAGTTATTCAAGGGCTGGAGAGATGGCTTAGTGGTTAAGGGGTTTGCCTGTGAAGCCTGAGAACCAATGTAAGCCAGATGCACAAGGTGGCACATGAGTCTGGAGTTCGTTTGCAGTGGCTGGAGGCCCTGTCATGCCCATTCTCTCTCCCTCTCTCTATTTGCCTCTTTAGCTCTCTCTCTCTCAAATAAATAAATTATTTTTAAAAATCGTTAAAGAAAAAAGGTATTGAAGCTGACCTGCAAACTCTTCTACATAGTGGAAAAGAAGATAAAGAGCTGAGCATGTAGCTCAGTGGTAGAGGGCTTGCCTATCATGCTCAAAGCCTTGGAGTCAATCCTTAGCACCACAAAAATCCAAAAAACATAGTTGAGGTCAAGGTAAATAATCTTGTTTTCTCTTTTATTTCAACTATATTATAAATATTTTCCAGTGATAGTAATATTTTAATAAATATTATTTTTAAACAACTAGCTATTATTCTATTATGTGGCCATTTCATAATTTAATTTTTAAATATATCCTAATCTATTTGCATGTATGTATGTGTGTGCATATGGGTGCACCAGGATCTCTTGTCACTGCAAATGAATATCAAACACATGTGCCACATTGTTGTGTCTGGCTTTATGTGGGTCCTGAAGAGTCAAACTCAGGCTTTGCAAGTAAACACCTTTAACTACTGAGTCATCTCTCCAGCCCCGTAATTTACTTTTTATAATTTTTCTGTGGCCTTGTTTTCAATTTGAGGGTATGATACAACATGCTTTGGCAGATAACTGTGTACATAACTTACCTGCATGCATTTTGCCTTATGTCTTTCATAGGAGAGTTTTGGAAGGGCCTTCTTGAGTAGGTACCGATGGCCTAAGGTTCTGAACACAGTGCATATTGCAAGGCGAAAGGACACAACTAGACGCGCTTTCATTTGTCCTTGGGCAGGTGGCTGCTTTTCCCATTCCGCAATACAGCCAGCCCTGGCCACACTCAGGCACTGTCACTTCCCAGTTCCCATGATACTATCTTTGGACTATGTGGGTTTGCTTCTTTCTTCACAGAAAATTAAAGTTAGCAGTTATGGAAACGATGTCATTTTCAGCTGATCTGAGGATGGGAAGAATTTCCTGCATTACCGGGGTGGACACAGTGGAGTCATAAGGCTGCTTTGGGAGAGGGGCAAGTGATGTCCACGGAGACGGCAGCACGCAGACGTCCCTGAATACCGCTCCAGTGTAGAGAACAGAATCACTAGCAAGCAAAGAGGGAGCCTCCAAAAGTTAAAGAAATGCAAGGCAGCAGTTTCTCCTCTTCAGCCTCCAGAAAGAATATAATCCTAACACCTTAGTTTGAGCCCAATATAAAGACTTCCAACTTCCAGAACTGCAAAAGCATCGACCTGTTTAAAATCATTAAGTTTATAATGTTATCACACGAGGGTAGTATGAATTTTATTTTGCGTGTGTGCATGGTCTGTGTTGTGTGTATACAGTACATACACATGGTGTGCATGCACACAGAGACCAGAGGAAAGCACTGGGTCTCTTCTTCTATCACTCTTCTGCCTTACTAACCAGTGAGCGTGGTGATTCTCCTGTCTTGTCCCCTCTCCCCACTACTGGGGTTACTGACATGCATGGCCACACCCAGCATTTTTACCTGGGTTCTGAAGATTCAAGTCAGGTCCTCATGCTTGTGCAGCAACCCTTTTACATGTTGATTCACCTCCTTCAGGCCCTGGTACTATTTTAGACTGCCCTTCTCATTGCTGGGTACTCCATTTTCCCACCCTGTAGGCCAGCTAGGCACACTGGGGCCAAATACTGCCTGAATAAGCTTGATATTTTATTTTATTTTTTTTTTAATTATTTATTTATTTATTTGAGAGCGACAGACACAGAGAGAAAGACAGATAGAGGGAGAGAGAGAGAATGGGCGTGCCAGGGCTTCCAGCCTCTGCAAACGAACTCCAGACGCGTGCGCCCCCTTGTGCATCTGGCTAACGTGGGACCTGGGGAACCGAGCCTCGAACCGGGGTCCTTAGGCTTCACAGGCAAGCGCTTAACCGCTAAGCCATCTCTCCAGCCCAAGCTTGATATTTTAAATGGAGATTTTCATTCAAACTTCCCTAGTGGGTCTCAGACTCTGGGCTAAAGGCACCATTTGTTGCTGCTGCTGCTTTGTCAATGCTACACGCTGACGGGGAGGTTTTGGCGTCTTGGACATTTCAGCGATGCTTAGGCTCTTCAGGGATGTTCCTCACAGCACTTCTGGTAATTTAAAAACATGTTGTTTCTACTTATCTAAATGTTACAGGATTTACTACTAACTCCTTTTTTTTTCTTTTTTTTTTTGGTTTTTTGAGGTAGGGTCTCTCTCTGGTCCAGGCAGACCTGGAATTAACTATGTAGTCAGAGGGTGGCCTCAAACTCATGGAGATTCACCTACCTCTGCCTCCTGAGTGCTGGGATTAAAGGCGTGTGCCACCACACCTGGCAAACTCCTCTTTTTTTTTTTTTTTTCTGCTGGGAGATGGCACGGTGATTAAAGGCACTTACTTGCAAAGCCTGCTGACCAGGGTTTGATTCCACAGCACTCTCATAAAGCCAGATATAAAAATGGTCCAAGTATCTTGTATCTTGTGTTCATTTGTGGTGGAAGAGACCCCAATGCACTTGGGAACCCATACACACATGTAAATAAATAATTAAACATTTAAAAAAGATTTTAAAAAGTATGTTATTTTATTTAGGTCCAACATTAATAATGTTATTTTCCATAAAATTGTGCATTTTCATGCTTAACCCTAATTATTTCTGTAAATACATGCTACTTGTTTGTCCAAAGACATTGTCAGCTTCCTGGATGTGGATGAATCTGAAAGATTATTTGAAAACACAAACAAACAAAAAAAGATTATTTGAGAATAATACCAATAACTGTGCCTATATTGTGTTTAGGTGGAATAATACTTAAAATAAGAGAACTGAGAACTCTAATTATAGTTATCAAGAAAAGGTCTAAACCACTACTTTTCTCTTGGGCTGAGAGATAAAACAAGCAGGTACCTGATTTATGTGCTGGCCCACATAGCTCCTTTTGAAAATGTGGCTTCAAACCAGCTAATCTTTTAAAAGTCTTTACACTGACTAATTTAGAAGCAAGAACAAATGTGGGAGTCTAAATGTGAGGCATTGGAGAAGAGTGATAATCTCTGCCAATGAACGCACTGCTGTGTTTCTGGGTACCCAATGCCACTCACGATTTTCATTTAGAGGGAGCTTCCTGGAGCTCCTCTTGCCTCCCCAGCACTATGTGCTACGTGACTGGAATTCAGATTTGGAAGCTCAGATCTGCCCAGGATCTTGGACAATGTACTCTTCAGTGTCATTTTTCTGGAGGACAAGAGAATGACTGCCCCAAGGTTATCCATAGATGACCAAGCCTAGCCTCAAAGCTATACCCACAGGAGGGTGTTTAGACTCCCTGCCCACCTCCTTTGCAGCCCACCTCTTGGTCCAATTCTTCATTTTGCTTGGACTCCAGTCATCACTAAATTTTGATCATCAACAATTTTCTTAGTAGAACAAATTGACAACATTCTTATCCATTACATAGGAGAGTAGCATCTTAATGATCTGATAGATTGTAAATATTGAAAAAGAAGTTTTTAAATCACAAAGCCATGATGATGGTTAATATTTGGGCAGTTCCTAATTTGTGGCTGAGTTATAAACAGAAAGTGGTTCTCTGGGGCTGGAAAGATGGCTTAGTGGTTAAGCACTTGCCTGTGAAGCCTAAGGACCCCGGTTCAAGGCTCAATTCCCCAGGACCCATGTTAGCCAGATGCACAAGGTGGCACACGTGTCTGGAGTTCATTTGCAGTGGCTAGAAGCCCTGGTGTGCCCTCTCTCTCTCTGCCTCTTTGTCTGTCTGTCACTCTCAAATAAATAAATAAAAATGAACAAAAAAAGAGAAAGTGGTTGTCTGGTACCACTGTCTTCTGAAAACTGTTTGAGCAGTTCTCTTCCTTGACTCTGTCAGTGAAATGCTATGACATTAAGGTAAAAGAACTGAAGGAATGTTTCTGTAGCACATGGTAACAACTAAAAATAGTGCTTGGAGTGAAAAGAGGATGTGGAATAATTTCTTCATTGTTTCCATGGAAAAGCAGGGGAGAGAATGGTGCATCCACACTCTGGCTGTGCCCATGAAGAAGACCTGGAGACTTCCTGAGAAGAACGGATGGAATCCATGGACATGATAACTCTAAACTGATAACCATTTACCCCTCTCATTCTAAATGCCCAGGTCTATGTGGTTTACTTCACAATTTACTTCTCTCCCTCTCCCTCTCCCTCTCCCTCTCCCTCTCCCTCTCCCTCTCCCTCCCTCTCTCCCTCCCTCTCTCTGTGTGTGTGTGTGTGTGTGTGTGTGTGTGTGTGTGTTTATCTAATTGTCTATTGCCTGATCAGGATTGATTTCATGCAAAATTGCACAGCGGTGGTGAGCCTGTGTGAAATGAAACTGACGCTGCTGTTTTGCTGTACTTAAGTCCTCTTGTAGCTCAAAGACACCCTGGACTTGCTCTGGTAGGCAAGGCCTCTTTTTTTTTTTTTTTTTTGCCTGCTCTCATTCACATATGCTGTTACATAAACCTCTGCTACTCTGCTAGTAAAGCAACAAGCTAGTAAGCCAGTCCCTTCAAAGGGATAAATAACATGCACTAACCATGTTAACTTAATATGTTAACTATGTTAATTTAATATGCATAATTTTCTAAATCCTGATTTTAACAAAGCCCTCAGAAATGCAGGCATGTTGATGAAATGCAAAGGGCAGGGCATCGGGGGAGGATATGTTGGGGTGAGGGTCTTCCTGGTAACCTCTCACCCCAACATAAGCCCAGGGTGCATTCCCATGAGCCACTTTTGTAGTGAACTTTGGTGGCAGACACATGCTTCTGCTTAATACTCACCCTTATGTGATAAATATTATAAATATTATCTCCATTTCAGCAATTAAGAAACCCAGAAGAGAGCTGGAGAGATGTCTTAATGGTTAAGGCACTTGCCTATGAAGCCAAAGGACCTAAGTTTAATTCCCCAATGCCCACATAAGCCAGATGCACAAGGTGGCAAATGTGTCTGGAGTTTGTTTGCAGTGGCTGGAGGGCCTGGAGCACCTATTTTCTCTCTCTCTCTGAAAGAAAGAAAAGAAAGGAAGGAAGGAGGGAGGGAGGGAGAGAGGAAAGAAAGGAACCCAGAGGGAAATTGCCAAAGTTGAGGAAGTAGTAAATGAGAAAGGAGAACCTTAGACCCCAGGGCACTTACAATGAGGCCTGGTATACATACACACTCAGGAATTGCTTCTCTTCTCCTCTATGGAGAATTCAGAGCCATCCCAATAGTGAGATAGTGATAATTTGGTGCTTCTGAACTCATATGTTTGGGAGAAACTTGAATGTCTATCTTTTTAGCCAATGGGCCATAATAATAAAATCAGTTGGCCATGTGAGCTGCATATGGTAAGGAGGGCCAGTGCTTTTCTGGGATTGCCTGGGCTTAGGGGTTCCACTCCCTTGTCTGCTATCACTTATCCTCCTGTGGCCTGAGAACAGATTGAACTCAACTAGCAATGTGTTCCCATTTGCTTGTACACAAACAGGGCCTGGCTGGGAGAGCCAGATTAATGTGGTTAATGATGTTAGTGAGCTGTGGTGAGGTGTCAGAAAGATGGCTCTGTAGTTCTTGAGTCCAGCTGTGATACACAAGTCCTATGTCCCAGTATTCAATGCACTAGAAGAAAGTGAAGTCAACCCAGGTGACTTTGTGGCTCAGTTTGAAAAATCAAAGGGAATTTTTAAAGTTCATTCTGAACATCTGCCCTTGCATGTAAAGGTATAAGAAGGTTGAACAACTAGAAAACTGCGGGGAAGAGAGGAAACTATTATGTTGAATTAGCTACCAACAGCACCTGACAGAGAAAAGGGAAATAAGTAAGTTAAGCCCTGTGATCACTTTGGCATCCTACCTGGGGGTGATTCTTCCCTGCATGGGCAGAGAGAAGGATTCTGGACTCTGGCAGCCTTGCTGGGTTAAGACAACAGAAGTCAGAACTCAAGGTGGCTGAATGAGCTGGTCTGCAAAGGAGATAGTTTTGAGGAAGCAAAGCTGTACAAGGCTGGGAAAAGGTGACCAAGGACTTTCAAATTGCACAGCTTCCAGGGTCATACCGATGGGAGGGAAGATGTTCAAGATGGGCTTGATAGGGATCTTATTGGGTATCACCTGGTATCAGTGGAGATACCAAAAAGGTCACTGAATTTTCCCTTTATTAATCATCCTCTGGACATACTCAAGCAAATGGTACAAGTTGGATTTACCCTACCACCCCCAGATTTATATGTTGAAGCTTTAGCCACCAGTACCTTGAATATGACTTTACTTGGAAAAGGCTACTATTAACATAGCTGTAGTGGGATCATGATAAGGTAGTGAGCCAGGTGCGGTGGTGCATGTCTTTAGGGCCAGCATGCAGGAGGCAGAGGTAGGAGGATAACTGTGTGTTTGAGGCCAGCTTGGGACTACAGAGTGAGTGCCAGGTCAGCCTAGGCTAGAGTAAGACCCTACCTAAAAAAAAAAAAAAAAAAAAAAAAACAACTAGGGTAGGGTGGACTCCCTAGTCACATGGGAGTAGGGTCCTTATAAAAGGGTAAGTCTGGACACACACATACAGGAAGCAGTCCACAATAGCATATAGATAAGATCTGGGCGATGCACCCACAAATCAAGGTATGCCAAAGACTTGCTTGTAAGCCCATAAGCACTAAGGAGCCTGGAACAGATTCTCCTTCGTTGTTCTGAAAAGAAACCAGTCCCACTGACCCCTTTACCCTGGACTTCAGCCTCCAGAACTGTGAAGTATTGTTCTGTTAAACAAGCCTTCAGTCTGTGGTTATGAGAGCCTAGCAAACTAATATTAAAAACTTAACAACAGGCCTTGGGAATGGTGGGGGTCAGTGGGGGTTTGGAGATGGCCCACCCTGTAAGCCTCGTGGTCTTGTCCTAGCCAAGCCACTTTGCAGCTGTTACCTCAACCAGGTTCTCAACATCAAAGTATGTCCACTTGGTGAATTTGAAGTAAATAAAAGAGTTTAGTGATAAAGTCTTGGTAGATCAGACCTCTCTGAAAAGCTAGCAGAAAAAAATGTGGGACCTTTTCACAGAGTTCTTTGAAAACTGAAATGTCTCATTTGGGTAATCTAACCACATCTTTATCCAGTGGTTACTTGATTTTAAAATCCGCATAACCAATAGGCAGACCCCCAAACAAGGGAATAGTGTTTTTTCTTCTGGGGGCTCAACTATACAGGGAAAAATTGGACCTATTCCCACAACATGGTCTTTCTCCACCAACTATAGGCCAGAAAGCAATTTATACCGTTAAAAAAAAAAAAAAAAAGAAAAGAAAACTAGACTACCTTCCTTGGTTAGTTGATGATCAATCCATTTTTTAAAAAATATATATTGAAAAAAATATATATATATATATTGTTTATTGGCATTCAGAGATGATCCTATTGAGAACAGATGCCCTCTCCTCTCCAATGTGGGGGATGCAGTGGACGAGCAGGGAGATGCCGTGTGGTCTTCTGCCTATTTATGGGGTTTTTTTTTCATTTTTTTCCTTGGATTATATTACACATTTATCTCTTACAATTATTATTATTTAAATTAGCTTTCAAGGCAACAAGTTTCTGCATGCACTTTTTATCTCTCTATTTTTTTTTAAATTTTTATTTATTTATTTATTTGAGAGCGACAGACACAGAGAGAAAGACAGATAGAGGGAGAGAGAGAGAGTGGGCACGCCAGGGCTTCCAGCCTCTGCAAACGAACTCCAGACGCGTGCGCCCCCTTGTGCATCTGGCTAACGTGGGACCTGGGGAACCGAGCCTCGAACCGGGGTCCTTAGGCTTCACAGGCAAGCGCTTAACCGCTAAGCCATCTCTCCAGCCCTATTTTTTTAAACTTTAAGTTATTATGGAAGCAACTCTCATTCTCAGAAATAAGTGTGCAACAATTTCCCAAAATTCCCTCAAAGAAAAGTAGGGGTAATGCCACCTCCATGGTATGAGTGGGCAAAATAAAAAAGGTCACGGAGAAGTGGAAAGTCTGATCAGTGTTAGTGGTGTTGGTGTTAAATGTGAAAAGAGCCCTAGTCCCTGACTTGGCCCAGCCTTAAGAAGTCGTCTGTCTGTGGGGAAGTTGTAAAAACTTCAACTTCAACTTTCCTGTCAGATATATATATATATATATATATATATATATATAATTCAAATCAAGATATGCAGTAAGGACTGGAGAGATGGCTTAACAGTTAAAGTGCTTGCCTGAGAAGCCTAAGGACCCAGGTTCCATTCTCTAGCTCCCACCTAAGCCAGATGCACAAAGTGGTGCATGTGTCTGGAGTTCATTTGCAGTAGCTAGAGGTCTTGGTGTACCCATTCTCCCCCTCCCTTTCTATCTGCCTCTTAAAAAAAAAAAAGACATCCAGTAGTCCTGGCGGGAGACTAATAGGCTGGATTTCATTCCTTCTTGGTAGATGGGCGATTTACAGTGGACAAATTTCGGAAGTTATATATTATACATGTTGTTATTTGGTATTGCTCTGTTGAAACTTCAACTGTACTCATGTCAAATTAAAAGCCACCCTTGCTTATGCACTCACAACATGGGATGGACTGTAGAAAGCCTATTATTACCGTCTTGTTGTAGTGTTTTCCTTTACTCTTTATGTTTCTTCATTGACACCAGAAGAAACAAAGTTTAACAGACACAAGTAAGGATGACAGCCAGCATGCAAATTTAGGTTTTACTTACTACCAAGTCAGCATTTTCAACCACCAGGCTTTCCATGACTTAGTTATTTCTGTTTTAAATCCAAATAACTTCTTTTTCTCTTATAATAAACTTGCCTTCTGCTAATTGCATCATAAAGATAGATATGCTAATTACTCTGTGTGAATGCATAGCAAAGGGTTTCCGGTAGGTGAAAGAAATACATTCTATAACAGGAAAAGAAAAAACCTTACAACTAGAATAATATCCATATGTACAAAAATAATTTAAAATATTTTTATTTAGAATTTTTTTTACTCCAGTGGAAGGAAAAAATTTAAGGGTATAAGTCAATGCATAGGAATTAAAAATAAAAAATACTTATTTATTTGCATTGTGTGTGTGTGTCCATACCTTGATGTGTATGTGGAGGTCAGAGGACTTGTTTGAGGTGTCTGTGTTCCACCTTCTTTGAGACAGTAGACTGTTGCCACTGTAAGTGAACTGCAGACTACAAAGCACACCAGCCAGCAGGCCCATGAAATTTGGGTATTCCTGGATCTGCCCTGCATTGTCACAGGGTATTGGGAATCAGATACATGAACCACTTTGTATGTGGATTTATATGTGTGCTTGGACTTAAACTCAGTTTGGCAGGCTTTGCAAGCAAGTGTCTTTAGCTACTCAGCCATTTCATACCCCATCAAATAAAAATATTTTAAAATAAATTTTCTTTTTATTCTTTTTCTTTTTTGTGTTTTTCAAGGTAGGGTCTCACTGTAGCCCAGGCTGACCTGGAATTCACTATGTAGTCTTGAACTCATGGTGATCCTCCTCCCTCCACCTCCCAAGTGCTGGGATTAAAGGTGTGAGCCACCACACCAAGCAAATTTTTTTTATTTATTTATTTATTTTAAAAAGAAAGCTATGCTACTCAAAAGAAGATAACAAGACTAAGACCCTCATTTGGACACCTGTCTGTAATCCCAGCATTAAGGAGGTAGAGACAGGACAATCAGGAAAAAAAGTTCAAGGTCAGCCTTGGATACATGAGATCCTAACTCAAAACAATCAACCAAGCACATAAAAAATCCAGACCCTCAACAGCATAGCATTTATACTGTCTAGCATATAATTAAGAATTAGTTACGGACCAGAGAGATGGCTTAGAGGCTAAGGCCTGTGAAGCATAAGGACCCACATTCTAGCTCTCTCCAGATCCCACTACACAGGAAGCACAAAGCCAGAAGCACAAAGGTGTTGCAAACACAGTCGTACACATGCACTGGGTGGTGCAAACATCTGAAGTTTCATTTCAATGGCTGATGCCCTGGCATGCCAATTCTCCCCCAAAGGCACACTCTCTCTCTAAAAAAAAAATTAGTTATGACAAGAAAAATGTGGCTTATGTTCAAAGAAAAAAAATCAGTCAGTAGGACCAAATGCAGTTATAGGCTATAGAAGCAACAGACAAGTAAAGCAACTAATACTACTATTTTTTGAAAAAAACTATTTGTGTTTATTTATTTGCAAGCAGAGAGAGGTATAGGAAAGAGAAAGAGAGAGAGGGAGAAAGAAAATAGGCATGCCAGGGCCTCTATGCACCAGTGTGCATCTGGCTTTACATGGGCACTGGGGGATTTTCAGTCTAGTCTTTCTCTGCTACATTTTGAAAAAGTCTTTCAAATTCACTTATGTGGACATTTGAATGAGGTCTTTCCCCACAGACTCATGTGTTTTGAATGTGTGGTCGTTTGAATGAGGTCTTTCCCCACAGACTCATGTGTTTTGAATGTTTGGTTCCCAGCTGGTAGTAAATTGGGAAGTGGACCCTTGCGGGAAAAGGTGTGTTGCAGGAGGTGACTTAGGCACATCATAGCCAGCTCCTCCTTACCAGAGCTCAGCTCACTCTTGCTTTCTGCCAGTTGCTATGGCAAGATGTGATGGCCAGTCTCTGCTCTATCATCCTTCCCTGCCATGCTGAAACTTCCCTGGAGACTATAAGCTAAAACAAATCTTTTCCTCCCATCAGCTGCTTTTGGTCAAGTGTTTTATCCTAACAATGTGAAAGTAGCTACAACAGATTTTTTCTTTCATAAAAGGTTGTTAAGCCATTTGGTGAATTTTTAATTTCAGATATTATATTTTCACTTCTAAAAATTTTCCACACACATACATTTACACTGAACAAATAAAGGATGGGGCAAATAGAAAACAAATGAAATGAGAGATTCAATGAAGACATGCATGTGCAGGCATACACCTATAGCTATACATCTTCCCTTTCTCTTCATTATGTTTACGTTTTCCTTAAAATATCACAGTAAAGGCTAGAGAGATGGCTCAGCTGTCAATGCACTTACTTTCAAAGCCTAATGACCTGGGTTCAATTCCCCCGTACCCACATAAAGCCAGGTGCACAAAGTGGTGCATACAATTGTTTGCAGCAGCTAGAGGCACTGATGCAACCAAACTCTCTCTGTCTCTGTCTCTGTCTCTCTCTCACTCACTCACTCTCTGCTTGCAAATAAATAGATAAGTAAATAAATGAAAGAAAAAAGGTAAAGAAATGTGAAATAATTAAAATCAGGAATGAAAAGGGACATTCTTATCAACTTTCTTGAATGTCAACTAACTGAATGCCTAAATGAAATACAAAATTGCTAGAAAGGTATTTCCCATATTGTCTTGATTCCCAACCTATAAATAAGAAGATATTTAAAGATATATATTATCCCTTAGGAATAAAGATGGGCATTTTCAATAAAATACTAGCAAATTAATTCAGCATCATATGAAAAGGAACTACATCTATCCCAAGATCTTGGTGAAAGTGGTCGGACATAGTCTAGGGAATGGCTCAGATGTTAAAAAGCCCTTGCTGTGCAAGCTTGATGACCAAAACCCACACAAAGCCAGACTCTGTGACATGTGCACCTATGATTTCAAAATGCTCCATGGGATATGGAAGAATCCTCGTGGGCCATAGTATTCACAATGAGAGATTCACAAACAAAACCAAAGGCAGGGACCAGCACTCTGAAGCTGTCCTCTAACCTCCACTTGTGTGCTTTGGCACATATGGGCCCATACATGCACACATATGATACACATACGCAGACACAACAAAAACAAACGGTTGGGCACTCATGTAAACATCAAAATCCTAGGAATGGAAGGGAAACTTCCTCAGCCTGACAAGTTATGTACAGTAATCTGATATCTAATACTATGCTAAATGATGAGAAACTCCAGGTTTTCCCACTAAGACAAAGATCAAGACCAGAACAAATGCTTGTTTCGGCAGCACATAGACTAAAATTGGAACGATACAGAGAAGATTACTGTGGCCCCTGCACAAGGATGACACCCAAATTCATGAAGCATTCCATATTAAAAAAAAAAAGAACAAAACTATCTGCTTTCATGACTTCTGTTCAACAATGCACTGGGGTTTAGAATGAGCAATTGACAAGTAAAAGAAATAAAAAGCATCTAGATTTGAAAGAAAAAAATATATATATTGTAATGTCATAACTATATATAGAAAATAGTCCAAGGACATGAATAAAACTATTAATACTAACAAGAAAATTCAAGAGGGTTAAAAGTTACAAGTTAATATACAAAAGTCAATTGTATTTCCATATATCAGAAAGAAACAATCTGCAGTTAAATTAAGTAAATTCCATTTAAAGTAGCATCAAAATAATAAACAGAAACATAACATAGACATGAACATAAACATAACAATGAAAACCCAAGACTTGTAAACTGAAGACCATGAAGCACTGTGTGCAGAAATCAAAACCTAAGTAAGTAGAAGACTAGCTTACAGACATAGTTTTGAAGATTGGTGATTGTCAAGATGATAATATATTCCAAGTTGATTTACAGATTTAATGCAATATCTATCAAATACCAGCTCAATCCTTTCCCTCAGTGACAAGAGAAACTTATCCTAAAATTCATATGGAAGCCCAACAAATTCAGAATAGCCAAAACAATTTTTTGAAAATAAAGAATAAAGATTCAAACCTCACAGCTCACAGATTTAAAGTTACAGTGATGCTATGGAAATCAAGACAGTGATTGTAGCAGACAGATTCAGGTTTGCTGAGATGAACTGCCAGACCAGGCACAGTTATGGAGGAAGGCATATTTATTGAAGCTTACAGATCCAAGGGAAGCTCCATAAATGGCAGAAGAAGCTGGCCTGCCTTCACAGGTCCAAGCAGAGAGAGAGAGAAGTGCAAGCCTAAAGCCAAAAAGCCACACAGCACACTTCAGGAACTCCAGCTAGGCACACTTTGCATATCTTTAGATTGAAATCTGAAACCCACCACCACACCTTAAGATCCACCCAGTGACACTGCCTCCAGCAAGGTGGCAAGCAAATAAAACACTGAATATATTGGAGGCCATCTATTCAAACCACGACAAGCCAAAACAATTCTTTGAAAATAAGGAATAAAGATTCAAACCTCACAGCTCACAGATTTAAAGTTACAGTGATGCTATGGAAATCAAGACACTGATAGAGTTATAAGATAGAAATATGTGATAGAATAGAAGTGATAGTACAGAAATAAGTTTTCACTAGGCTGGAGGGATGGCTTAGCGGTTAAAGTATTTGCCTGCAAATCCAAAGGACCCAGGTTTGATTCCTCAGGACCCACATTAGCCAGTTGCACAAGAGGGTGCATGCGTCTGGAGTTCATTAGCAGTGGCTGGAGGCCCTGGCACACCCATTCTCTCTCCCCTCCCCTCTTTTTGCTCTTTCTCTCAAATATTAAAAAAAGAAATAAGTGTTCACAATAAGTCTAAGTAATTTCTGGCAACAATGCCAAGAGCAATTGATGGAGAAAGGATAGTCTTTCCAATAAATGTAGATTGAGCAACTGGATATCCACATTCCAAAGAATGAATATGGTTCGTTTCCTCACATACACAAAACAAAACTAAGTCTTAGTGGATGGCAGATGTAAATGTCAGAGCTAAAACTATAAAACTCTCAGAAGAAAACACAGGAAGCAAATCTTTTTGATTTTGGATATGACACCTTAACCCTGTTCTTACAACAGGAAAAGAAAGCATGCCTGTAAAGGAAATTACTAATAAGGTAGGCATCATTAAAATTAAGATGTTTATTAAAACATTACTGAATAAGTAAGAAAAGCAAGTCATATATAAAAAGCTATTTCAACAAAGACTAATAGTGGCTTCTGTACACAGTGTATAAAGAGCCATAGTAAGAAAATGCAATAAAAAAATCAGATAAAAGAATCAGAACTTCAGAAATACATATACCATCTGGGAAGTAAGCATCTAAAACCATGCTCAATCTCACTAGTCATAAGGAAAATACAAGTTATACACAGCAAAATATCATTTTATATTTGCTAAAATGGCAGGAATAAAAGTAATCAACAATTTTTTAATGTTTTATTGAAAACATCCATACATATAGATACTATACCATGACCATGGTCCCCTCCCACCACCTTCCTTCCCCCCCCCATATGCCCCCTCCAGCATGTCCCTTCTTTCCAACTAGTCCTTCTTCTACTTTTATTGACAATTTAAAAAATATTATTTATTTATTTGCAAGCAGAGAGAGGAGGAGGGAGGGAGAGAAGGGAGACACCAGGGCCTCCTTCCACTGCAAAAGAACTCCAGATGCATGCACCACTCTGCATCTGGCTTTATGTGGGTACTGGGGAATTGAATTCAAGTCTTTAGGCTTTTCAAGTAAGTGCGTAAACTGCTGAGCCATCTCTTCAGCCCCTTTATTGACAATTTTTAGGTATGTATGTAATGTATTTTGATCGTAGTTGCCTTGTCTCCCACTCTTATCCCTATTACCCCTACTCCTTTCTCTGCCCCTTTCCTCCTTCTAGTTAGTCCTTCTACTAATTTTTAAATTGATTATAAATGGTATTGTATGACCTTCTCAGTTGTTTTACATATTCACTATCAGGTTATACCCCTGTCCCCAATCCCTTGAGGGCCCTTCTCAGTGGGGTTAGTGGAGTTTCCTGTAGGGTCATGAATGCATCAGTCTCTGTGTGGGGGAGGATGATGCCACAGGATGAAAATGACATTTTTTATGGAGTGACATGGATTTCCTACTAAAATGAATGAATGCATATTCGTTAGCCCCATAATTCTACTTGTAGGTGTTATTCAACATGTGCAGCAAGAAATATACACGTGAAAGTTGAGCATTGTTCTGAAGAGTCCAAATCAGGAAACAACGCAAGTGTACATTACCAGCAGCATGAATAAGTAATGTCACATCTGAACAATGAAATCTATAATTATATTTATTGGCATGGGAAAATCTCACGTATATAAATTTGAATGAAAAGGGGAAATAATATGGTTCATTTATTTAAAAACTCCTAATGGGCAAAGCTAAATTATGTCTTTGATATCTGTGCGCTGGCTATTTGGAAGAGAGAGAAATAGTAAGTGAAGTGGAGGTTAAAGGAAATTACTTAAGTGATATAGTCTTTGGTTTCACTCAGATATAATTATTCTCATTAATTAGGTTTATAAAATGAGTTGTGTGTGCTTTTCTGTGTAGTTATAATGCATTACAATAAAGATGCATTCTATGAAGCATTTCTAAGATTCTGTTTTTATTTATTATATTTTTATTTATTTGTTTGAGAGTGAATATGAATACGGGTGCACCAGGACCTCCAGCCACTGCAAACGAACTCCAGATGTGTCACCTTGTGCATCTGCCTCACATGGGGACTGGGCAATAGAATCTGAATTGTTAGGTCTTGCAGGTAAGCACCTTAACCACTAAGCAATCTCTCCAGCCCTACTATATTTTTATAATACTTAAATAAAGAAAATTAGAATCAAATACCTCTCCCTTCATCCCAACAGGTGACTTTTTCTAGACTTTCTCAGTGTACCTACCAATCAGATGACAGGTCTATAATCCTATGAGAACATGGTCACAAGGCGATTGTTTTCCCAGAGAAATAAAAACTTTTATTTTCCATTGTAGAACCAGAAAAGTGTGCTTTGTTTTACTCCAAGGAGCTTTTAAACAATGAGCTCAGTACATCAAGGGAAGAGATAACACAGAGAAGCTGCTAGGGAACAGCAGTTTTCCATGTCTGGATCTGATGCTGTGATAAATCAAATAGATGATTCCTGGCCATTCTCTCTCATTAAGAACTAGTCTCTATAAGTCTGCCATTCATTGCTAGAAATACTAACGTATTACTTTGCCTATTAATTAGTCACTTGCCACAGTGAAGGTGTTTATTTCAAAACCTCCAAAGGCTAATCTGCTCAATAGTCACTGGGTGAAAGCTTGAAGTCATTTCTCTTTTGACGTACTTTCTGAAAATCCCTGTCTCTGTGAGCAATTCAACTTCACAGATACTGAGGTTTGTGGATAAGCAGAGGTATTTGAAAGATGTTATAATGAAGGTTTTGTTCAAATGTAAGTCTGCTATAACATGAGTTGTAGTTCAGGGTTAGAGAGATGGATCAGCAGTCAAAGGCACTTGATTGCAAAGTCAGATGGCCAGAGTTTGATTCCCCAACACCCAAGTAAAACCAGATACATAAAGTGGGGCATGCATCTGGAGTTTGTTTGCAGTGGCAAGAGGCTCTGGTGTGCTAATTCTGTCTTGCTTGCAAATGAGTAAGTAACTTTAAAAAAAAAAAAAGAGTTGCAGTTTTATCAAGGTACAGAAGATACAGAAGAAAAAGGTTATTTTCCTGTGCAACAGCAAGCATGATGTCCTGACCACAGTACATTTTAGATTTTCTAACACAGAAAAATATTGTATGGGTTGGAGAAATGGTTTAGCACTTAAGGTGCTTGCTGGCAAAGCCAGAGGAGCCAGTTTTAGTTCCCCAGTACCCATGTAAAGCTAGATGCACAAAGTAGTGCATGCATCTACAATCCATTTGCAGTGGCTAGAGGCCCTAGTATGCCCATTCTCTCCTCCTTTCTCTCTCTCATAAATAAATAAATAAACACATAAAGTATTTTTGAAAATAAAAAATGTTTTATAAGTGGACTTCTGGGTAATATGGTGGCACAGGAGCCACACCAAACCAGCCCAGGAAGGGATTTAAGCACAACAACAGCAAAATACACTCTTCTTCTGAAAAGTGAAGGAGTATAGGTTATTCTTAGACACAGCAGAGAAGCAGGAGAGACCAAGATCCACCAGAAAGGTGGAAAATAGCCAGAATCCCGCTGAGGTGCTTGTGGCCCGCCCATCTGGGCAATCCTTGCACCCACCAAGCATGTCAAGCAGTGCTAGCAGCAGAGAACAAACAAGGCGATTTTCCAACCTCATCAGCCTTCTTGCAAAGTCAAGAAATCTGAAGGAGAGACAGCTGAGATCAACTAAGGAGCTGCTGAAAGGGACACAGGCGGGACTGTGGGAGCAGCTGCAACCTCCGGCTCTCGGCCCGGTGGCAGCACAGCTGATCAGAACTCCAGCCCCACCGCTCAACACGGAGGGGTCAAGGGGCACTCAGCACTGGTGAGACTGAAAGCACCCCAAAACGTAAGGAGGCTGACTGACCAAAAAAAAAAAAAAAAAAAAAAAACCTGGCACATATTCTTGGTTGGCTTTACCATTTTCAAATAAGCTGTATTCGGGGGTTGAATATTGTTGCTTTTGATGCTTTCAAATTTATAGGGGTTTTGTCTTTTGCATCTGTCATTATTGGGGGCAGGGTCTAATTCAGATTGTTAGCAGAGGCCAATAAGCTAGAAAAAGACTATAAGGGAGGGAGGAGAGGGAAGGACTATATGGGATGGTATTGTATATATGCAAGTAGAAGAACAGATTACAGGGAGAGGAAAGGCCTAAGCAAGGCCAGGGGAAGCAACTGTGTAAAAGAAGGGTGGAGGGTAGGGTGAATTAAATTTAAGATATTCTGAATAAGACTTATGAACGCCTACTTTTTTTGTTTGTTTGTTTTGTTTTATTTTGTTTTTCAAGGTAGGGTATCACTCTGGTCCAGGCTGACCTGGAATTCACTATGGAGTTTCAGGGTGGCTTCAAACTCATAGCAATCCACCTACCTCTGCCTCCCAAGTGCTAGGATTAAAGTCATGCTCCAGCACGCCTGGCTGAACACCTACTTTTTTGAATAATGGCACATCCAGAAACCACAGATTGTTACTAGAAAATTTCAGTACCAGGGATGGGATACTTTCCAGTCAGTTGCTGGCCAGGGAGGTCCCTCTTGTCTCCAAAACATAATAGGCTATTGCCAAGACCCTTAGTTTCCCTTGAGAAACAGATGGTAAGAACCTATTGCTGAAGACTTCATGTGCCTGAGCAGCAAAGTCACTGGGAAATGAAGCTGGTGCTGAGCAGAAAACCTTCTTTCTGTAGACCAGCCAACTGAAAGTTGGAAAAAGCTGCACTGTATGCAGCCCTATGGGAGACAGAAGTCATCAGTGGTGAAAACAGTGGACACTGGAAGCCTCAAGTTTGGCCAGGCAGGCCAAATGACTAAGTGAGTGCAATAGTGGCATGTCTGCTCTGTGGGAAACCAACTGCTGTCTAATTGGACTGAAAGCCCACTCTATGGGAGGGAATACATGCCTGGTATTTAAAACCTAATCAAAAGCCTATGGCAGGGGAGGTCATGAGCCTTAGGGGTATAAAGCCTGCTCTTGTCTGGATAAATACATATATTGTTCTCACCAAATTGCCCTGAAAGCACTACAATTAATGTTCATATTCATATATTAATGCTACTTGCACTATTGGTTAGAGAAGCTTCTCTTTTCAATGGCAATGACCACTGGGATGACCCAAAAGGCAGCATAGTGCTAAGAAGAATGGACAGAAGAGTGCTCAACACTGAAACATCTCTACCATACCCTCCAAGGCTCAGAGTACATTGCAGAAGAGGTGGCAGAAAGAATGTAAGAGCCAAAGGAAGGGCACCACTCCTTACAATGCAACTACCCAGACTTAAATGGCTTCAAAATCCATGACCTTGCAATACCTATACCTCATAATAGGAGAAAAAGATGATGACATCAAATTAAGAGAGAGACTAATGGAGAAAGGGAGAGGATTTGATGGAGATCAGAGTTGTAATAGGCAAAGCCGGGGAGGGGAAGAAAATATGGTTTATTATCTTTAAGTATAGAAGTTGTCAATAAAAAAATATACACATTAAAAATGTTTTATAATAGGCAGTGAATGATCTGGGTTTGTGTGGAGTGTCCCCTGCCAACACACATACATGATTCTGTGTAGCCATTATTAAAAGATGTTTTTCAAAGCACTATATATGATTTCCCCCAGGAATGTATTCAGCCCATATATTTATACCCCCTACCACTCAAAACCAAGCATTAACTGTTCATTCAGTAAATATTTACTGAAGTTCTAACTATATTCAAACCCATGTTTCACCATGGGTTAACCTGATTCTGACATAATTCCAGGCTTCTCAGGAAGTGGTGTTGAGTTATGCTTCTGCTATGACCATCTTCTTAAATATACTTTTTCCTCCTTTATATAATGACCCACAGCCTGCTTTTTTTTTTTTAATCAGAATAAGGAATTAAATAAGTGAAACATTACATTAACTTATTAGATCTCTGGTTTGCTTTCAAAGAAAAATATGTTTATTCTTATTTAGATAGTTCAGAAGATGAACAGAAATAGGATATAAATGCAATTGAGAAAGGACTCCCCCAGGAGTAGTCTATGTTGACAGTGGATAGGTGAGAGAGCTCCAGCCAGCTGGAGAGGACCGGACACTGGCTGCAGCGTACTGTGATGACTGTGAAAAATACATTTCACTGGTTTGTACACCCAACAAATATTCACTGAGTATCTCTGTAAAAGTCACTGGCGCTAGATACTGAAGCACTGAAGAGGGTTGGACTAATCTAGTGAAAAAAAAATAGGAGCCGGGAGTGGTGGTGCACACTTTTAATCCCAGCTCTCAGGAAGTAGAGGTAGGAGGGTCACCATGAACTTGAAGCCAACCTAAGACTACAGAGTGAATTCCAGGTCAGTCTGAGCTAGAGTGAAACCCTACCTTGAAAAACAAAACAACAACAACAAAAAGATTTATATGAATGCTATTTCCAGCATACCCTTAAAAACAGATGGAATATTTTTCTTTGAAAATAATGGCAAAAAAAAACCCATGAGATATGTTCCTGATTCTTTCCATTTCTCTCATCAGATATTAGCCTTACTGATCTAACAGTTATTATCCTGAACCACAGATATGCACACGTGGAGTTAATTAGCTGTTCTTGAGCTAAATTTATCCCGTATTGTTCTAATGTCGATGGAAACATCATTAAAAAATAAAAATAAAAAAATAAAAAACCAACTAATACTGCCCCTCTTGGTAGTGCACACCTTTAATCCCAGCACTTGGGAGGCAGAGGTAGGAGGATCACTATGAGTTCCAGGCCACCCTGAGACTGCACAGTGAATTCCAGCTCAGCCTGGGCTAGAGTGAGATGCTTCCTTGAAAAAAAGAAAGAGAAGAAGAGAGGAAAGGAAGGAAGGAAGGAAGGGAGGGAGGGAGGGAGGGAGGGAGGGAGGGAGGGAGGGAGGGAGGGGGGAGGGCAAGAAGGAAGGAAGGGGGAAAAAAAATCCTTTAATAGCCATTTCTGAGATTCCAGACAACTCCAGAAACATAAGGGAATTCTATCATATTGAAGAGTCTATCTTCTATCTCATAATATGGCAAATGGGCAACTTCTTTGTTGAAATGATGTAAGGCTAACTGCTACAATATTTTCTTTCTGCCAAATGTGGAATGAGTTTAACTCAACAGAATATATGTAAGTAGGTATCAGACTTTTTCCCTTAAATCTTAAAAATATTATATTTCCCTTGTTTGAATCAGTTCACTGCTATAATACATGCAACTACCATTACCTCTCAAGTCAAGATAAATACTAAAAATAATTATTTAAAGAGAGACAACAGAGGGCATCTATATATTTTATCGTTTTGCTTTTGTTCAAACTTTATTAGTAAATGTGTAGATGCAATATGCAAAATGCCCTAAGACTGTTGACCATGAAGGTGGTAAATATTTTAGCCTAAAAAAGTTAATTTAAAATGAAGAGTCTTCAGTTATTTTCCAACATAATATCATAGACTACTACTAAGGGGAGGGGCTCAATGAGGGGGACATGAGTTTTTTAATAGCTGAAAAACCTGGTCTTTTTCAGAAGGGAACTCCACCCGCTCGGAACTGCCTTTAGAACCGTCAGCTTCAACCTCTCTACCCACTCAACTGAAAGTAACAAAGACTGGAGTTCCACAGACGGCCCAAAGGAAGGAGCTTCCCTGAATTGTGTCTTTTCTCAAGTACAAGTGCTCTTCTAAGACCTACTTCTCCCCCTTCCTCAACAGCTGGATTTATTAATTTCTCTAATTAATTCATTCCTCTATTTTCACCAGTACCAGAGACAAAACCCAAAATGCATTGCTAAATCCAGCTGGAAAGATGGTTTAGCGGTTAAGGAACTTACCTTTCGGTTTGACTCCCCAAGTCCCACGTAAGCCAGATGCCCCAAGTGACATAAGTATGCAAGGTCACACATGCACACAATGGGGCACACGCATCAGAAGTTCGACTGCAATGATTGAAGTCCCTGACAGCCAAGCTGCCAATTCTCTCTCTCTCTTTCATAAAAAAAGGCTAGTCTGATGTGTTTGCCTCAAAAAAAAAAAAAAAAAAAAAAAAGTAAAACCTCCAAACACTTTTTGCAAAGAATTAATGAGAGGAGCTAAAGTGACAAGCAACATTTAATTTAATTTTTTTTTTTTTTTTTTTTTTGGTTTTTCAAGGTAGGGTCTCACTCTAACCCAGGCTGACCTGGAATTCACTATGGACTCTCAGGGTGGCCTTGAACTCACACTATCCTCCTACCTCTGCCTCCCAAGTACTGGGATTAAAGGTGTGCACCACCACGCCCCATGACAAACAACATTTTTTTTTTTTTGTTTTTTGGTTTTTGGTTTTTCAAGGTAGGGTCTCGCTCTAGGCCAGGCTGACCTGGAATTCACTACGCAGTCTCAGGGTGACCTTGAACTCATGGCAATCCTCCTACCTCTGCCTCCCAAATGCTGGAATTAAAGGTGTGCGCCACCACGCCTGGCTACAAACAACATTTTTTTTTTAATATTTTTTTGTTCATTTTTTATTTATTTATTTGAGAGTGACAGACACAGAGAGAAAGACAGATAGAGGGAGAGAGAGAGAATGGGCGCGCCAGGGCTTCCAGCCTCTGCGAACGAACTCCAGATGCGTGCGCCCCCTTGTGCATCTGGCTAACGTGGGACCTGGGGAACCGAGCCTCGAACCGGGGTCCTTAGGCTTCACAGGCAAGCACTTAACCGCTAAGCCATCTCTCCAGCCCAAACAACATTTTTAAAGAGGAAAAAAGTGAGAAAAATCTACTCTGAAAATTTATTCAATTTAAATCCTAAAAGTGGTGACCTAACACCCGTCAAAAACAACTGAGGCAGGACTTAACAGAATGGAGGTCCTAGGAGAAAGCAGGCACCAGAACTGCTTTTGAGGGTCCCAAGATTTGAGCCGGCAAACTTCAAAGATGTTGTGAGCATTTTCAAGGAACTAAAGGAAGTCATGTTAAAATAAGGTGTAATAGTGTTTCCTAAAATAAAGATTTTACATGCTGGTGATCTGAACTCATGCTTATGGGCAATCATTTTACTAACTAAGCTACCCCAGCAACCCCCTTAATTTCAACTTTAACTTTTATCAAAGTTACAAAATATTCAATTATATTGACAAAAGTTTCCAATCTGCTTAATTCCTACCCCAGCATTTCCATCTCCAAAGGTAGCCATTTTTATCTTTTCTAGCTGATCACTTTGGTATCTTTACTCTAATTAATGTATTTATTATGCTATTTCTTGATATTTCAGTTTTACGTATTGTCTATTGACTCACCCACTATAAAAGAGAAATTGACTCCAAGCCTTTATTACACACTACTCTCCTTTTACTACTTCAATTTCTTCTTATTTAAATTTTTACTTTGCCTAGATTCATATTCAGTATGTACATTATTAAAACTATGAAGTGCTATTTACAATTGAGTTATATGGTTACTTGAGCTATGATTATATTTCTCTCTATGTTTTTGCAGCCATTTTGTCCCTCTAGCTTTATTTCTCACTCCTTTTACATTCTGATGCCTTCCAATTATGTATTATGTTATTTCGAATTTCTCTCAATACCTTGGATAGTCTATACTCTTGGCTTTGCCCATGCTGTTTGCTCTCTGTCGGAACCCCTGCCATCCTGGAAAATCCTTGTTTGCCTTTAATGTTGTGTCCTCAGCACCCAGCGCAGGGCCCAGTGCATAGTATGTATTCAGTAATTATTTGAAAAAAATAAAAGCCTTCTTATTTGGTCTTTATGTGTTCTTAAGCTCATGTACATTTCATGGCATTCTTAAGTATCTGATCTGAAAGATGATGGGATCCTTGGAGTGTGGGCAGAAAGGACTGATTTACTTATGATAGGGATCCTACCACACTTGAAATCAAGATATATTTACTCGAAGGATATAATGTGGTAAAGGGAATAGATTTTGAAATCCTGCTGCCAACTTCACAGCTTCTCTACACATATTGTACATTTGGGAAAGTTAGCACTTAGCTTTCTAAACTTCATTTTCTTTATCAATATAAGGCATACTCATGATAGCATCATGTGGATTAACTCAGTGTCTAAAGTACAAAGCCCAATGTCAGACACATAGTAAGTGGTCAGTGGATGTTAACTTTTATTTGCCAAGTTGATTTTAAAAAAGTATAAAGGTTTGAAATGCAAGAGAAGACTGAATGAAAGGGCTTGAATTTCAGACTAATGTCTAATTTGGTTCTTGAGAAGCAGGAGATGGGGATTGTGTGATCTTATTTGTATTTTAAAACTGTGTCTTTTCCCTACTACAGTGTAGAAAATGAACAGGATGAAGGTTTAACTATAGTTGACTTTGGATTAAGGTGGGTCAATTTTAAAGATACTTGGCAGAGTTTTTGGAATTAGTTTAGATTCATTTCTTTTTCTGCTCCATAGTTATAGAACTCTTAGGATCCACATTACAATTGTACTGCAAATCAGTTAATACAATGGTAAACATAGAATCTGAATTCCCTGCAGTATAGTAAGTAGATTAGTTTCTTTTCTCATCACAAAAAACAACTTAAGGAGTTGATTTTGGCTTGCAGTTTGAGAGAGTACAGTTCATCATGGCAGGAAAGGTATGGTACCAGGATGCTGCTTGCTGACACCTAAGCAGATCAGATAGGAGAGCGAGAGAAAGAGAGAGAGAGGTATGCTGGTACTTAGCTTACTTTCTCCTTTTCCCTTTTTAAAAATTACTTTTTAATAGAGAGAAAGAGCGAGACAGGGAGGGAGAGATTGAGTATGAGCATGCTGTGGAATCAAACCCAGGCTATAAGGTTTTACAAGCAAGTTCCTTTAACTGAGCAATCTCTCTGGCCCTTTTCCCCTTATTTATTTATTTATTTATTTTATTTATTTATTTGAGTGATCAGGAAAAAGGCAAAGAGAGAGGGAGAGAAGGAAAAGGAGAGAATAGACATGCCAGGGTCTCTAGCCACTGCAAACAAACTCTAGATGTGTATGCCACCTTGTGCATCTGGCTTACGTGGTTCCTGGGGAATTGAACTTGGGTCCTTAGGCTTCTCAGGCAAATGCCTTAACCACTAAGCCATCTTTCCAGCCCCTTTTCCCTTTTTATTAAGTTCAGGACCCCTGGCCATGGGATAGTGCTATCCTTTTAGATACACCCAGAGGTGATTCTCAATCCAGTGAAATTGACAATGAAGACTGACCACCATAGGCAGAAAGACAGATGTTAGATAAGTAATTAAATGAATGATTAACATTCATGTTAAACCTTTCAAGGAGGAGTACTCAGTGTTTTTACAGGGAATATGTCAAAGTAGTTAATACTGGGAATCAGGAACCTTGAAGAAGTTAATTTTTGAAACAGTAAATGGCAGGTATGGTGGTGCATACCTGTAATTCCAGCATTAGTAAAGTGAAGGCAAGAAAATCAAAAGTACAGGTCCAGCATGGGCGACATAGAAGAACCACCTCAAGAAAAGTCTTAAAACTGCAGCCACTACATATGACTTGTCATTTTAAGCATTATGGATTGTACAATCCCATAGCATAGTGACACTCCCAAGGAACAAGAAAGGAGGATGTAGGGAAGACATATTGTTGGCTCTGGTTGGGACTGAATACCAACATTTTAGTGAAGATATTCACAGGCACTTTGAGATGTGTTCTCAAGAAAAAGATCAGTGCTGGAAACAGAAATTAGGAAGTCGCCAATATGCAGATGGTAATTAAAACCAAGAAAATAAATGAGACCGTTTATAAGGAAACATATCCAAAATAAATCCCTGAAATAAGCTATTATTTAAAGGCAAAGGATGAGATTGAAAGCTGCTGAGAGGCAGAAGGAAAATCGAGAGCAAATGACTAACTAGACAGCACTGAAAACCCAAACCATAAGGTGGGTTCACCTTGTCCATGATTCACTGTTCCCTGCTATGGCCATGGAGCCTTC
The DNA here is from genome assembly GCF_020740685.1 of Jaculus jaculus. Taxonomy (NCBI): domain Eukaryota; kingdom Metazoa; phylum Chordata; class Mammalia; order Rodentia; family Dipodidae; genus Jaculus; species Jaculus jaculus. Next base: position 119,493,633 of record NC_059105.1, read on the forward strand.
ATAGTGCCTGTGCCTAAAACCTTGAAGAGAATCCCATGGGCTGGAAAGATTGCATAGTGGTTAAGGCACATGCCTGTGAAGCCTAAGTATCCAGGTTTGATTCTTCAGGTCCCACATAAGCCAGATGCAAATGATGGCACATGTGTCTGGAATTCATTTGAAGTGCCCATTCTCTCTCTTCCTCCCTCCCTCCCTCTGTCTCTAATGATAAATGAAAATTAATAATAATAAATATTTTTTAAAAAGACTCCCACAATGCCTCTCTTCCTTTCCTCCTGATCTCACTCATAAATTGCTAACTGATAAGAATTTCTGCAATTGTGTGCTCTTTCCCATTCCTACTGTTTGCGTTTTAGGCTTGTAGCAATAGCTGTCTAATGGGTCTGTTTCTACTCCATCCTCATTCCTAGACTAATTGTGCAAAAAGGCAAACTAAATAATCACCCCTCATGTAAAATTCTTCACTAGCATCCTGAAAACTCTGCAATAACTTTCTGGATAAAGTTTAAACTCCTTAGTCTAGTACATAGGCCCTTACAACCTATCCCTTCCCATTACCACAACTTTCTACTATCGTGCGAAGACTCATTGTATACTCCACCTTAAGCGAGTGATGCATTTTCCAGACTGTGTGCAATGTCTTCAGACCTTCGTGCCTTTCCAAGCATTGTTCTCTCCTCCTAGAACACACCTCTCCTCTGTCTCTTGTGAAAACTTGTGTATCACTTGCTCTTCACAGATTTCTCTAATTTTTCTTAATCTTGGAGATCTTGCCTTTACTCTGTGATTCTATACCAATTGTTTATGCTTCATGGTACCTTTTCTACTTGCCTAAAGCCCAACAAGTATTCATCAAATGTTAAGTTGGTAAAGATTTTTTTTGGGGGGGGGGTTGTTCTACACACATCTTTACTAGACAGCTGCTTAGGTGGATGTGGTGTGGTGTTCAGCCAAGCGGCTGCAGCTGGGTATTGCGCCCACTTCCCACTTCCACTTTAATTCAGCATGACACAGACTGTCAACGGTCAGCAGGGCAGGGGCCGTCACTTCTCCAGGGGTGCATAGTTGGCAACTTCTCAGTCAGGTCCACGTGAGCTAGCAGCAAGCAGCGGCAGCAGTAAGGCTTCAGGCCAAGCGTGTCTTCGGCCCGCACCAGCCCCAGCTGGGCCTCCCGCTGTTGCCGACGATCTTGCCGCAAGCGGAGCAGCATACCGGGATGATCGTGGCCGCCTGGAAAAGACTTTATATGAACCTGTTAATCGCGTGCTGGCTAACACTCCTTTCCCATCATCTTCCTAAAAACAAATTGATAAAACTTCCTAAACAAACAATATTATTACCTTTTTGAAGGCATTAACTTTTACGGAGTGATATTTTTACTGGCTTATGTTAAATTTGTAACTGAGAGGTTTGTATAATAATCATTCAAGTAGCTTCTAACTATTTTCTGCTGCTGTGACAGAATATTACAGTCTGGAAGATATAAATTTATTTCTCACAGTTCCCAAAGCCTGTAAAGTCCAGTATCAAGGTCATCTTATCTGGTGAGGGCCTTCTGTCTACATTATATCATGGTGGGGTATAGACACAGTGAGAGCAAGGGAACATGGGTGCTCTTCCTCTTCTTATCAAGTTATTAATTCCATTATGGGGGCACTTGTTCATGACCTCATCTAGTCCTAATACCTGTCAAAAGTTCCACCTATAATATCATCAACATAGGCATCTGTGGACTAATTTTTCAACAAATGAACTGTATGGTGACACATTCTTGATATGACAAAGAGCTTAATTTCTTGATGATCAGCAAATATCTACACAAAACAACTTTAAATATCTTCATTTAAAACACAAATTATGGGCTGGAGATGGCTTAGCGGTTGAGCACTTGCCTGTGAAGCCTAAGGACCCCGGTTCGAGGCTCGGTTCCCCAGGTCCCACGTTAGCCAGATGCACGAGGGGGCGCACGCATCTGGAGTTCGTTTGCAGAGGCTGGAAGCCCTGGCATGCCCATTCCCTCTCTCTCCCTCTATCTGTCTTTCTCTCTGTGTCTGTTGCTCTCAAATAAATTTAAAAAAATTAAGAAAAAATAAATAAAACACAAATTATAATATGTATAGCCAGACATACAAAAATACATACTTACACACAGTGTATGTGTGCATTTCTGTGTTAGCTATCATCCTTAGTCATTTTGGGGCCTCTGACACTTTATCTGGCTGATAAGAAATAAAGCTGGCTTCAACAGGTTGGTAATAGTGAAAGGTTCAGGTTTAAAAAATACATTCTGAGGCTGGAGAGATGGCTTAGCAGTTAAGACACTTACCTACAAAGCCAAAGAACCCAGAATCAATTTCCCAGTACCCACATAAGCCAGATACACATGGTAGCGCATGCATCTGAAGTTCATTTGTGCATCCATTTTTTTTCTCTCTCTCCTTCCTCTCCCTCAAGTAAATAAATAAAAATAAAAACAAAGCATTCTGGAGACTTCCGGTTAAGATGGTGGCTCAGCCGGGCGTGGTGGCGCACGCCTTTAATCCCAGCACTCGGGAGGCAGAGGTAGGAGGATTGCCGAGAGTTCGAGGCCACCCTGAGACTACATAGTGAATTCCAGGTCAGCCTGAGCCAGAGTGAGACGCTACCTCGAAAAACCAAAAAAAAAAAAAAAAAAAAGATGGTGGCTCAGAGGCTGGAGACATGGCTTAACAGTTAAGGTGCTTGCCTGCAAAGCCAAGGGACCCAGGTTCAATTCCCCAGTACTCACAAAGGCCAGATACACAAGGTGTGCATATGTCTAGAGTATGTTTGCAGTGGTTGGAGGCCCTGGTGCACCCATTCTCTCTCTCTCTCTAACAACCTCTCTCTCAAATAAAAATTTTTAAAATACGGTGGCATAGTAGCCACACCAAAGAGGCCTGGGGGGAGTAATAAACAAAAAACACATCACATTACACTCTTCTACCAAAAACGTGAAGGTGTATAAGGAATTATTAACCACAGCAGAGAATCAGGAGAGACCCTGAGCTTCTGGCAACCACAGAAGCAGCCAGAATTGACTCATGGTGCTGGTATTAATCCTAGACTCTGAGAAGGGCTATGTCAGGCCCTGCCCTGCCTGAGCCACAGGAACATAACCCAGGTGTGGGGGTCCTCTCCAATTACACCAGCCTCCTCCCAAGTCAAAAATTTGAAGGAGGCCAGGCATGGTGGTGCATGCCTCTAATATCAGCACTTAGGAGGCAGAGGTAGGAGGATTGCCAAGAGTTTGAGGCCAGCCTGAGACTACATAGTGAAAACTAAAACAAACAAACTAAAGATAAAGACAGCAAGGGCCAGCTGAGTGGTTGCTGAGGAAGTGGATCACAAGGACCAGCTATACAGCTCTGGTACCCCCACAGGATCCCCTCCTCCAACAGCCAGTGCCAGCAAGCACTGGAGATCTGGAGAAGGAAGATCAGCCACAGAGCATCCAGCACAAGAGATCAGAACAGCAGACCCACCAACCCAACCAGCCTAGCCAAGCCCACAGCACAGTAGAGAGGACCCAAGTGGACACATAACATAAGTGAGACCTAAGCCATCCCAAAACATAACAGTCTACTTACATCAGGTCAGTACCTGCCTCAAAGCCTGGTATATAGACCCGTATTGGAAGTGCTAATCACATCTTCCACGTCAGGACAGGTTAGATTTCATTGATGGTCAGCTTTGCCATTCTTAAATAAACTATATTTTGGGGTTGTCTTTAGTAGCTTCCTGATTGATAGTGCCTTTGTCTTCTTCTTCTGTCATTCTTGGGGCCAGGGTCTCACTCAGCCTTGGGCTGACCTGGAACCCTTTACAGACTAGAAATCTCAGCCTCCCAATTGACAGGATTGAGGATGCAGGGAAACATATACCCTTAGGGGCTTTGACTTTGTGAGATTATCTATTTGTTTTAATACCCACTATTACATAAATAATCTGTGATGGTTTTGATTGAGTGTGTATATTGTTAGTTTAATTTCAGAATTCCCCTGTATTTTGCTCCACCCAGCCTATAAGAATACTTGCATAGCAGGCAAACCCAATGCCTAGGGTCACTTGTGCTATTACTGTAGGAGTAATATAAGAGCCACACCAGGCAATTTAAGCTCCCACCCTGAAGATATATAGCACCAGATTAACACATCTAAGAATACTGCAGATAGTTAGAAAATCTAAGCATAAAATTAACCCAAGATGCAAAAATCTCTGCATTATAACACAAGAAACAAAAAAATCAAGACAATATAATGCCACCAAAAATTACAAATCCATCAGAAATTACCTGCAGGGAGACTGATTTAGATGAAATGCCTGACAAAGATTTCAAAAGTATAACTACGTTCAAAGAAATCACAGGAATCAAAGAAGAAAACAAACTCCTGAAGGAAAACACAGAAAGCCAACTTAATGTAATAAGGAAGTCAATACAAGATATGAATAAGAAATAGAAATACTGATGAAAAACCAACCAGAAATACTAGAAATAAAAAATACAGAAAGTCAAATAAAAGGCTTTATTGAAAATGGATGAAGGAGAGAACAGAATATCTAAATTTGAAGACCAGGTGGTAGATCTAATATAGTCCACCAAAGACAAAGACAAACTAATATAAAGGTATGAATGGAAATTTCAAGACATTTGGGATACTATGACAAGATCAAACATAAGAATTCAGGGTATAGTAGGAAGAGAAGGATTTCACTCCAAAGGCATAGTAGGTGTTTTCAACAAAATCATAGAACAACATTTCTCACAAATACAAAAACAGATGCCAATACAGATACAGGAAGCCTTCAGAACACTAAACAGACAAAATAAGGAAAGAACCTCTCCTCACCATAGTATGATTAAATTACTAAACACACAAACCAAAGAAAAAATATTGAAAGCACTTAGAGAGAAACATCAAGTCACTTACAAAGGCAAGCCCATCAGGATAACAGCAGATTACTCAACCCAACTTTAAAAGCCAGAAGGGCTTAGAATGATGTATTCTAGGTTCTGAAAGATAACAACTATCAACCAAGTTTACTTTATCCAGCCAAAGCTATCCATGCACATTGGCAGAGAAATAAGGACATTCCACAACAAAAACAGGTTAAAGAAATATACAATCACTAAATCAGCTCTATATAAAATACTTGAGTCAGGCATAGTGGTGCACACCTTTAAACCCAGCACTCAGGGGACAGAAGTATAAGGATTGCTGTGAGTTCAAGGCTACCCTGAGACTACAGGGTGAATTCCAGGTCAGCCTAGGCTAGAATGAGGACCTACCTCAAAAAAACAAAAGAAAGAAAGAAAGGAAGAAAGAGAGAAAGAAAGAAAGAAAGAAAGAAAGAAAGAAAGAAAGAAAGAGGGAGAAAGAAAAATAACAAGTATACACATAAGGAAACAGGAAAAAATAAACCATACTTAAATAATAGTTAATAAAAGAGAGTAAAGAAAAAAACATAAAGCACTACAAAGCAAGAAGAATGGCAAGAATAAATACAAAGCTTTCAATAATAACTCTTTTTATTTTTATTTTTTTAATTTTATTTACTTATAAGGAGAAAGAGAGAGAAGCATGGGCATGCCAGAATGGATTCCAGATGCACGTGACTCTCTGTGTATCTGGCTTTACATGGGTACTAGGGAACTGAAGCTGTGCCGTAAGACTTTACAAGCAAGTGCCTTAGATAACCGAGCCATCTCTCCCTCCCCAGCTCAAGGTTTTTTCTAAGTTGCCAATATTGGCCTTAAATGTACTATGTAGCTCAGGCAGGCCTGAAACTTTTCCTTTTTTTTTTTTTTAACTTTTGTTATGGATAACTTCCATAATTATAGACAATAAAACATAATAATTTCCTCCCTTATCACACTTTATCCTTCAAAAATTCTCCATCATATCCCCTTCCTCTCTCAAGTAGTCTTTTATTTTGATGTCATCATATTTTCCTCCTATTATGAGGATCTTGTGAAGATAGTGCTAGGCACTGCAAGGTCATGAATATCAAGGCCAATTTCTGTCCAAATGATTGCATTGTAAGCAGTCCTACCTTCCTTTTGGCTCTTACGTTCTTTATACCACCTCTTCTGCAATGGACCCTGAACCTCAGAAGGTGTGATAGAGATATTTCAGGCTGAATACTCCTCTGTCACTTCTTCTCAGCACTATGGTGCCTTTTGGGTCATCCCAGTGGTCACTGCCATCTGAAAAGAGAAGCTTCTCTAACAAAAAGTGCAAGTAGCATTAATATATGAACATTAAGAAAAGTGCTTACAGGGCAGTTTGGTGAGTATAATACATGCATTAAGCCAGACAATAACAGGTGTTACCCCATAAGACTCATGACCTCCCTTGCCATAGGCTTTTGATTAGATTTTTAGCACCTGGTATGTATTCCTTCCCATGGAGTAGGCCTGCAGTCCAATTGGTAAGTGGTTGGTTTCCCCCATAACACACATGCCACCATTGTAACTGTTGGCTCATTTGGCCAGGCTGGCCAATCTTAATGCTTGCAGTGTCCACTGTTATTTATCTCCACTCATAATTTCTGTCTACCATAAAGCTGCATGCAGCATAGCTTTTTCCAGCTTCCAATCAGCTAATCTAAAGGGAGGAGGTTTTTCAGCTCAATTCCAGCTTGATTTCTTATGTAGAGTCTTCCAAAATACAATGATAATTCTTAATATCAATGACCTCAATGCTCCAAGCAAATGACACAAGCTTACAGAGTGAATTAAAAGGCAGGATCCTTCTGTTTGTTGCCTCTAAGAAACTCACCTCTTCATAAAAGACAGACACTATCTTAGGGAGAAAGGATGGAAAATAGTTTTTCAAGCAAACGGGCTTAGAAAGCAAGCAGGTGTTGCTATTCTAATATCTGACAGGATAGACTTCAAACCAACATTAGTTAGGAAAGATAAAGAAGGTTACTTTATATTGATTAAAAGAACAATTCAACAGGAAGATGTTATACTTCTAAACATATATGCACAAAAACCTTGAATAGCAAAAAACAATAAATAAGGCTGGTGGTATCACCATACCTGATTTTAAGCTATATTATAGAACCATAGTAACAAAGACAACATGGTGCTGATACAAAAGCAGATATATAGATCAATGGAACAGAATAGAGAACCCAGATGTAAAAAAATATTCATTGGAGAAAAAACAGCCTCTTAAATGGTGAAGGGAAACCTGGATATTTATATGTAGAAGGATGAAAATAGATCCTTACCTCTCTCCATGGACAAGAATTAAGTCCAAATGGATCACAGACCTTGATATCAGACCTGAAACTCTAAAACTGCTAGAGGATAAAGTACGGAAAACCCTTTTAATATATTGGCATAGGCAACGACTTTTTGAATATAACCCCAGTTCTTAGGAAATAAAGCCACTGATCAACCACTGGGACCACATGAACTTAAAAAGCTTTTGGAAACTCTGCCCTGTTCCACTCAGATCCCCTCTGCTCTGTTTTTCTGGCTCTGCTCATCTCTGCCTACCTTTCTTTGTTCCGGCCACAGGGATACCTGTGTGTCTGGCTTGTTTGTTCTTGGTCTGGCCGGGCGTGGTGGCACATGCCTTTAATCCCAGCACTCAGGAGGCAGAGGTAGGTGGATTGCTGAGTTCGAGGCCACCCTGAGACCATGTCAGCCTAGGATAGAGTGAGACCCTACCTTGAAAAACCAAAAAAACAAAACAAACAAAAAAAAAAACTTTCTTGGTCTGGGGGAACTTTATGGCCTGCCTCTGCTTTATAGTTTGGGATAATTTCTCACTTTAATTACATGTATAATTTTCCTCTGGTTTCTGAATCTACCACATTTGTATTTCCCTTACACTCCAGATCTATCTTTTTCTAACTTTAGGCTTACTACTTGTGTAATTTCTTTAAACTCAGGTTAACCATGAGCATGATTGATGCATTTCTCCTCTGAATCTCCTGGTCTCTGCTTTGACATTTGCCCTCTCATTTTTCCTTGCACCTCCCCATTCTTAACTCCCCTACACAGAAAAGCACATGGCAGATATCATGCAGGTTCCTCCTTACTTTCCCTACACAAGCTCCTAGATTCTACTTCCCAAATGCCAACAGCTTTAATCTAATTTTCTCTTTTAAAAGCTTGTTTCTCTTAAATGAGCTTTGTGAATTCTCCTCCACATGCTTGTGGAGTTTTTTTCCCCCAAACCTCAATTTTTCTTCTGCTTAGATACTTTTTCTCATCAGGAAAGCACATGGAAAATGCCATGTGTGTTTCTTCTGAGTCTCTCTACATATGCATCTAAGTTCTATTTCCACATGCTTGCAGATTCACTCCAGTTTTTCTGCCAAAGTTTCAATTTCTCTTAAGTAAACTATATAAACTATACAGTGTTTGTACATGACCATGTTTACTAAATCCCAAAATTTGTGATTTCTCCCTTAAATAGGCCCCTACAATTTGTTATTTCCTTCTAAATAAACTTAATAATCCATAATGTATCCTTCTTGAGTCCAACTTTATGAATTCTTTATTATTGGGCTGAAAAAACCCAAAACTTAGCATTGGGAGACCCCTTCTGAACCCTAAAATCCTGTGTCATGACCTTGAGAAATCAAAAAAAAAAAAAAAAAGAGGAAGGGAAGAGAAAAAGAGAAAAAGCTTTTGTACAGCAAAGGACACTGTACATAGAACAAAGAGGCAACCTATGGAGTGGGAGAAAATCTTTGCCAGCTATACATCTGACAAAGGATTAATGTCCAGGATTTGCAAAGAACTCAAAAAATAATAAAAATAATAATAAATAATAATAATAATAAATAATGAATAATAAAAAATCAAACAACCATTTAAAAATGGTATATGGAACTAAATAGAGAGTTCTCAAAAGAAGAAATACAGATTGCATCTAAGCAAATGCTCTATATCCTTACCTGTCAGGGAAATGCAAATTAAAACTACTTTGAGTTTCCATCTCATTCCTGTCAGAATGGCTATCATCAAGAAAACAAATGACAATAAATGTCAGCAAGGGTGGGGAAAAAGAGAAACCTTTCTACACTGTTGGTGGGAATGTAATCTGGCACAGTCATTGTGGAAATCAATGTGGAGGTTCCTGAGATAGCTAAATATAGATTTACTATGACCCAGCTATATCACTGCTAGGCATATATCCTAAGAACTCTTTTCACTACCTTGAGATACTTGCTCAACCATATTTATTGCTGCTCTGATCACAATAGCTAAGAAATGGAACCAGCCTAGATGTCCCTCAATTAATTAGTAGATAATGAAGATGAGGTACATTTATACAATGGAGTTCTAATAAGCAGTAAAGAAAATGAAATTATGATATTTTCAGGGAAATGGATGGATCTGGAAAAGGATTATTCTAAGTGAGGTAACTCAGGCCCAGAAATCCAAATGCCACATTTCAGTGGCACTTAACAGTGCCAGGGATGAAATACCATCCAGTGAGCTATTGGCCAGGGAGGTCTCTGATGCCACCAAAATATTACAGGCCAAAATCTCTTGGTTCCCCCCAAACATAAATGGTAAGATCCTATTGCAGAAGGCTCCATGTGCTTTGGCTACAAGGTCACTGAGAAATCAAGCTAGAGCTGACTGGAAAACTCTTCCCTGTAGACCAGCTGACAGAAATCTGGGAATAGCTATGCTGCATGCAGTCATATGGGAGAGAGAAGTCATCAGTGGAGATGAACAACAGTGGACACTGCAAGCATTAAGTTTGGCCAGTCAGACCAAATGAGCCAACAGGTGCAGTAGTGGCATGTCTGTTATGGAGGAAACCAACTGTTCTCTAATGGACTGGAGGCCCACTCCATGGGAGATAATACATGCCTGGCACTGAAAATCTAATCAAAAGCCTATGGTAAGGGAGGCCATGAGTCTTGGAGTGTAACACCTGTTGTTGTCTGCTAAATGCTCACCAAACTGCCCTGTAAGCACTTTTCTTAATGTTCATACCCATATATTAATGCTACTTGCACTTTTGGTTAGAGAAGCTTCTCCTTTCAGACAGTGGTGACCCCTGGGATGACCCAAAAGACACCATAGTATTGAGAAGAAGTGACAAAGGAGTATTCATCACTCTATCACACCTTCAAAGGCTCAGGTTCTACTGCAGAAGAGGTGGTGGAAAGAATGTAGGAGCCAAAGAAAGGGTAGGCCTGCTTACAATGCAGTAGTTCAAACACAAATTGGCCTCAGTATCCATGACCTTTCAGATCCATAACAGGAGGAAAAGATGATGACACCAAAATAAATGAGAGACTAATTGAGGGGGGCAGGATATAATGGAGAGTAAATTTGTAAAGGAGGAAGTAGAGCAAGGAATTATCATGTTTTATTGTCTATAATTATGGAAATTGTCAATAATTTTTTAAAAAAAGTTTATTTCACTGGCTCTCCAGAAGTTCTTAATCTTATATTAATGAAGAATCACCTCAGATCTGTACAGTAAGGCCTTGGAATCCCCCCTTTTTTGGGGGGGGTTTAGTGATAGGGTCTCACTCTAGCCCAGGCTGACCTGAAATTCACTATGTAGTCTTAGGTGGTCTCAAACTCATAGCAATCCTCCTACCTCTGCCTCCCAAGTGCTAGGATTATGGTGTGTGCCACCACACCTGGCCAGATTCTTTTTTTTAATTTTATTTATGTTTTCTTCCAGTAGTATTCAAGTTTCTGGTCTTATATTGAGGTACTTGATCCATTTGGATTTGAGTGTAGTGCATGGTGAAATGTGTGGATCAAGTTTCTTTTTCTTCTCAGGTGGTCTTTAAAACATGCCAAAAATACTCACTAGAGAAAAGGCAACCTCTTTAACAATTGGTGCTGAGGAAAACAGGTTAGCTATATGTAGAAGAATGAAACATTATCTCTCTCCCTGAGCAAGAATCAATTCCAAATGTATAAAAGACCTTACAGACAAACACGGAACTCTGAAGCTGCTGAAGGGAAAAGTAGAGGAAATGCTTCAAGATATAGTCATAGGTAAGAATTTTTTAATTTTAAATATTTATTTGGCAGACAGAAAGAAAGAGAGAGAGAGAGAGAGAGAGAGAGAGAGAGAGAGAGAGAACTATATTAAATAAAAGTGGGGACAGTGGACACCCTTGTCTTGTTCCTGATTTTAGTGGAAAAGCTTCCAGTTTTTCCCCATTTAGTAATATGTTGGCTGTAGGCTTGTCATAAATAGCCTTTATTATATTGAGATATGTTCCTTCTATTTCCAGTCTCTGTAGGACTTTTATCATGAAGGGATGTTGGATTTTGTCAAATGCTTTCTCTGCATCTAATGAGATGATCATGGGATTTTTGTCCTTCAATCTATTTATATAATGTATTTCATTTATAAATTTACACATACTGAACCATCCCTGCATCTGTGGGATAAAGCCTGCTTGGTCCGGGTGAAAGATCTTTCTGATATATTCTTGTATTCTGTTTGCCAATATTTTGTTGAGAATTTTTGCATCTGTGTTCATGAGAGAGATTGGTCTGTAATTTTCTTTTTTTGTTCTCTCTTTGCCTGGTTTTGGTATCAGGGTGATGCTGGCTTCATAGAAGTTTGGTAGAATTCCTTCTTTTTCTATTTCCTGGAAAAGATTAAGAAGCAATGGTACTAGCACTTCTTTGAAGGTCTGGTAAAATTCAGCAGTGAATCCATCTGGGCCTGGGCTTTTTTTAGTTGGGAGATTTTTTATAGCTGTTCGGATCTCCAAGCTTGTTATACGTCTATTTAAGTGATTAATCTCATCTTGATTTAATTTAGGTGGGTCATAAAAATCAAAGAAATCATCCATTTCTTTCAGATTTTTCATACTTTGTGGAGTATATGCTTTTATAGTATGTCCCTGTGATTTTATGAACTTCTCTAGCATCTGTTGTGATGCTACCTTTTTCATCTCTAATTTTATTAATTTGTGTCTCTTCTCTCTTTTGGTCAGATTTGCTAAGGGTTTATCAATCTTGTTTATCCTTTCAAAGAACCAACTCTTTGTTTTATTAATTCTTTGGATTGTTGTGTTTTTTGTTTGTTTGTTTGTTTCTATTTCATTAATTTCTGCCTTAATCTTGATTATTTCTTCCCATCTACTGATTTTTGGTTTGCCTTGTTCTTCTTTTTCCAAGGCTTTAAGGTGAAGCATTAGGTCATTTACTTGTGACCTTTCTAATTTCTTTTTTTTAAATTGTTTATTAGCATTTTCCATGATTATAAAAAAAATCCCATGTTAATTCCCTCCCCCCCACACATACTTTCTCCCTTGAAATTCCATTCTCCATCATATTACCTCCCCATCACAATCATTGTACTTACAAATATACAATATCAACCTATTAAGTACCCTCCTCCCTTCCTTTCTCTTCCCTTTCTAATTTCTTAATATAGGCACTTAAAGCTATAAATTTACCTCTTAGAACTGCCTTCATTGTGTCCCAGAGATTTTGGTATGTTGTGTTCTCATTATCATTTGACTCTATAAATTTTTTGATTTCCTTCTTGATTTCTTCATTGACCTATTCATCATTTAGTAATGTGTTGTTTAATTTCCATGATTTTGGGAATGCTCTATAGCCTTTCTTGCTATTGATTTGTAGTTTGATTCCATTGTGGTCTGATAAAATACAAGGAATTATTTCAATTTTACTGTATTTGTTAAGATTTGCTTTGTGTCCTAATGTATGGTCTGTTTTAGAGAATGTTCCATGTGCTGCTGAAAAGAATGTATATTCTGCAGCCTTTGGATGAAATGTCCTGTATATATCTGTTAGGTCCATTCCTTCTATGACCTCATTTAGTCCAGATGCCTCTGCGTTTATTTTTTATCGGGATGACCTGTCAATTGATGAGAGTGGGGTGTTAAAGTCCCCCTCTATCACTGTGTTTGGTGTTATCTGTAACCTTAGTTCTAATAGTGTTTGTTTGATGAATTTGGGAGCCCCTATGTTAGGTGCATATATGTTTAGGATTGTAATGTCCTCCTGTTGGAGTGTGCCCTTAATCAATATAAAGTGACCTTCCTTATCTTTCTTGACTAATGTTGGACTAAAGTCTACCTTGTCAGATATTAGGATAGCAACCCCTGCTTGTTTTCTAGGGCCATTTGCTTGAAACACCGTTTTCCAACCTTTCATCTTAAGATAATGTCCATCCTTTGTAGAAAGGTGAGTTTCTTGGAGACAACAAATTGTAAGATCCTGCTTTTTAACCCAGTTTGCAAACCTATGTCTTTTGGTTGGGGCATTGAAGCCGTTGATATTAAGAGATATTATTGAAAGGTGTGTATTTATGTTTGCCTTTTTTTTTTTTTTTTTGTGGTTCTTGTTCTATCGTTGCTATCTTGTGTTAACTAGTCTTTGAGTAATGTGTATTTTTTCCAGGTTCCTGATATGTATGCTTTTCCTTCTCTTCTGCATGGAGAATTCTTTCAAGTATTTTTTGTATAGCTGGTTTTGTCTTCAAATACTCCTTTAGCCTGCTTTTGTCATGGAATGTCCTTATTTCTCCATCTATTTGAATGGATTGCTTTGCAGGATAAAGTAACCTTGGTTACTGTTGCTATATTTCAGAACTTGGAATACATCACTCCACACCCTTCTGGCTTTTAAAGTTTGTGTTGAGTAATCTGCTGTAATCCTGATGGGCTTGCCTTTGTAGGTAACTTAATTTTTCTCTCTAACTGCTTTCAATATTTTTTCCTTGGTTTGTGTGTTTGGTAGTTTGATTATAATATGGCGAGGAGAGGTTCTTTCCAGGTTTTGTCTGGCTGGGGTTCTAAAGGCTTTCTGCATTGGCACCTCTTTCCCAATTTGGGGGAAGTTTTCTTCTATGATTTTGTTGAGGACACCTACTATGCCTTTGGAGTGAAATTCTTCTCCTTCTACTATACCCTGAATTCTTATGTTTGATGTTTTCACAGTGTCTTGAATATCTTGAAGTTCCCATTCATATTTTTCTATAAGTTTGTCTTTTTTTTGTTGGACTGTATTAGATCTGCCACCTGGTCTTCTGGCTTAGATATCCTGTCCTCTCCTTGATTCATTCTACTGGTGAGATTTTCTACAGTTTTTTATTTCTTTAACTGTGTTCTTCATTGCTAGTAATTCTGACTGGTTTTTCTTTATTATCTCTATTTCCTTATTTATGTCTTGTATTGACTGCTTTGTTTCATTAAATTGATGTCCTGTGTCTTCTTTGATTCCTTTGATTTCCTCTTTGATTCCTTTGATTTCTTCTTTGACTTCTTTGAACATATTTACAATCATTCTTTTGAAATCTTTCTCAGGCATTTCCTCTAACTTGTTCTCACTGGAGGTTATTTGTGATGCATTAATACTTTTAGGTGGATTTATATTGTCTTGATTTTGGTGTTTCTTGTATTATAATGTATATATTTTTGCATCTTGGATTAGTTAATGCTTGGATTTTCTAGTTCGCTGGGTTTTCTTAGCTGTATTAATTGATCTGATGTTACATATCTTCAGGGTAGGAGATTAAGATGTTAGGTGTGGCTTTTAACACTATAAGAGTACCTACAAATGTGTTCCTAGTTTGTTGAGTTTGCCTGCTGTGGGAGTATTCAAGTAGGCTGAGTGGAACAAAATACAGGTAGATTCTAAAATTTAACAAAACATTGTACACATTCAATCAGAAACAGCACCAAATATTTATGCAAGAGTAGGTATTATAACAACCATATCCTCTGTCAACAAAGAAGTTAAGATTTCTGGTCTTTTGAGGGTTCCAAGTCAGTTTGTGACCAAGTGAGACCCTTCCCTGGTGCAATCCCAGTTACCTTTTTGGATGATTTTGGTCTCAGTCAAGTAGGCTGGCTGGGTTGATGGACCACTGTTCTGTTTTCTGGAGCTGGGCACTGGCTTTTCCTGTGGGGCAAACTGAGCCTGGCAACTGTGGCCCTGCTGACCAGCACCAACGCTGCTGGAACCACCTGCTGCTGCTGCTGAAGCTACCACTGCTGGATCTGTCGCCACTGCTGGAGCTGCTGTTGCCAGTGCCAGAGCTGCTGCTGTTGCTGCCAAAGCTGGAGCCAGAGCTGCTGCTTCTACCACTGCTTCTGCTGCTGGAGCTGGAGCTGGAGCTGCCACTGCGGGAGCTGCTTCGGCCTGCCTGTGTGGGCTCTGGATGCTTTGGATCTCTCTTACTTCTCTGCTGCCTTTTTAATTCCTTATATACCTCACTTTTTAGTAAAAGTGTGTATTTTGCTGGGTTATCTTTGGCTTTTTCTCCCCGAGGCTGCCTTGGCGTGGTTCCTATGCTGCCATCTTAACTAGAAGTCTCAGGTAAGGAATTTTTGAATGACTCCATTCTCCCAGGAAATCCAGCCAATAGTTAATAGTCCAAAAGACTGAAAAGCATTTATATAGCAAAGGAAACTGGTGAGTTGAAGGATCAACCTACAGAATGGGAGAAAATCTTTACCAGCTATATAGGTGACAAAGAATAAATATACAGAATATACAAAGAACTCAGTAACAAAACAATAAAAACAACCCATTCAAAAACTGGGCTATGGAACTGAAAAGAATTCTTTAAAAAAAAAAAATATTTATTTATTTATTTATTTGAGAGTGATAGACGGGGGGGGGGGGAGGGGGGGTGATGGGCGCACCAGGGCCGCCAGCCACTGCAAATGAACTCCAGACGCATGCACCCTCTTGTGCATCTGGCTAACGTGGGTCCTGGGGAATCAAGCCTTGAACCATGGTCCTTAGTCTTCACAGGCAAGCACTTAACCGCCAAGCCATCTCTCCAGCACCCCTGAAAAGAATTCTTAAGAGAAGAAATACAAATGGGCACTAAATGTTTTTAAAAGTGTTCAACAGTCTTAGCCATTAGGGAAATACAACTTGAAAGTGTTTTGAGATCCCATTTCACTTGGTCAGAATGATTGTCATCAAGAACTCACATGAGCCGGGCGTGGTGGCGCACGCCTTTAATCCCAGCACTTGGGAGGCAGAGGTAGGAGGATCGCCGAGAGTTCGAGGCCACCCTGAGACTACATAGTGAATTCCAGGTCAGCCTGAGCCAGAGTGAGACCCTACCTCGAAAAACCAAAAAAAAAAAAAAAAAAAAAAAAAAAGAACTCACATGACAACAAATGCTGGTAGGTGTGGGAAAAGAGGAATATTTATTCATGCTTAATAATGAACATTTATTCAGAGTGTAAACTGTTATAGCCATTATGGAAATCAGAGTAGAGGTTCCTCAAAAGGCTAAAAATAGAACTACCTCATGGCCCAAAGAGATCAATCTTGGACCTATACCCTAAGGAACCTATACTCTTCTACAGAGATATTAGCCCAGGAATGTTTATTGCTGCTTTATTTATTTATTTATTTATTTACTTGTGTTGGGAGGGGGGAGAGAGAATGGGCATGCCAGGAATTTCAAGCCACTGTAAATGAACTCCAGACATGTGCACCCCCTTGCGTGCATGTGTGCCTGTGCATTTGCATCACTGTGCATCTGGCTATGTGGGACCTGGAGAATCAAACATGAGTTCTTAGGCTTCACAGGCTAGTGCCTTAACCACTAAGCCCTGATGCTCTATTTTTAATAGCTAGCAAATGGCATCAGCCTAAATATCAATTAGCTGATGAATGGATGATGAAGATGTGGTACACATACAGAAAGGAGTTTTATTCAGCTTTAATGAAAAATGAAATCACTGCCAGGCATGGTGGTGCATACCTTTAATCCCAGCACTCAGGAGGCACAGGTAGGAGGATCACCATGAGTTCAAGGCCACCCTGAGACTACATAGTGAATTCCAGGTCAGCCTAGGATGGAGTGAGACCCTACCTCAAACTCCCCCACCAAAAAAAAAAAAAAAAAAAAAAATAGAAAGAAAGAAAAATTGAATTCCCAAGAAAATGGATGGATCTGAAAAAGTTTGCACTAAGCGAAGTAACCCAGGCTCAGAAAGACAAATGCTGCATGTTCTTTCTCACATGTAGATCTTAGTATCAAAGTTTTAGATTTGTATGTAAGTTAGAGGATGTGTCAGTAGAAGCCAGGAAGCTAGAAAGGGCCCTTGAGAGGTGTGGGGAAAAGAGGGAGGGCTTAAGGGAATAGCAGAACACGGGATATGAAAGCAGAGGTTCAGAATATGAGAAATGAGAAGGATAAGTAGAGTGGGGAGGGGAGGACAGGTCAGAGAGGAAGATTAACCAAAACTATAGATGCATAGCTAATCTTTTTCAAAAATTATTTATTTAGCCAGGCGTGGTGGCACATGCCTTTAACCCCAGCACTCAGGAGGCAAAGGTAGGAGGGTTTGAGTTTGAGGCCTCCCTGAGACTACATAGTGAATTCAAGGTCAGCCCGAGCTAGAGTGAAACCCTACCTCAAAAAACAGCAACAACAAATTATTTACTTATTTGCAAGGAGAGAGAGGAAGAGAAAGAATTACAGAGAAGGTATGGGCATGCTAGGGCTTCTTGCCATTGCAAACAAACTCCAGATGCATGTGCCACTTTGTGTATCTGGCTTTATGGGGTACTGAGGAATCAAACCCAGGCCATCAGGCTTTGCAAGTGCCTTTAACCACTCAGACATCTCTCCAGCCCTATGTAGCTAATTTAAGAATACAATTCAAAATAAGAGCTTGAGCCAGGCTTGGAGGCAGAGGTAGGAGGATTGTCATGAGTTCAAGGCCACTCGGAGACTACATAGTGTTCCAGGCCAGCCAAACTAGAGCAAGACCCTACCTCAGAAAACAAAACTATAAAACAAAGCTTGGGTAGAAGAACCTTCCACGGGTGTAGAACACTATTCCTAAAAGCTACCAATTTTTATAGGAAAAGCCCAGTGCAAGGGGTGGGACACCTCCCAGTGAGTCAAGTAGGCCCCCAAGTCAATAAAGGCAATTGACAATGCTCTTGGTTGCCCACCAGGGCTAAATGGTAAAGCCCTATTAATAAAGATATCACTGCTTTGGTGTGCTGGCCTGCAGTACGAAGGTGGAAACAAACCCCGAAGGAGGGAGTGGGAATGAATCTGAGACAAGAACACAAGGAATGGAGCCAAGACAAGTTCTGATCAAGGTTCAGGTTTATTCGGGCAGACACAAGCTTATATGCAGAAGATAAAATTTTCTCGACGATGCCTAGGTGCCTAGGGTCAGCTTTGCCAGGGCCATGTGGTAATGCCCCTGTGTCCGGTGTGTATGTCTTATGTTAAATAATGCCTTTGTGACTGGCACCACCTCACCTCGGCTGCCTTCTCACCTAGGCTGCAGGATAAGGCCTTTGTGTTAAGAGATTAAAGACCACCTGTAGTTGCAGCTCCCAACACTTTGGTTGTAGGACACTCAGAAATCAAGCTGAACTGAGGTAAAAGCTTCCTCTCTGATGGCTTGCTTTCAGCTGTCACAGTGCTAGAGGGTGTTGTGAAGGTTGTTGAGGGAGAAGTCATCAACACTCTCATCCAAAGTGGACTCTGAGCTCTACACAACCAACTAGCAAGGCAAAATGTGCCTACTGGTGCAAGAGTGGTGTAGCAGTTACATTCTTGTTTCTGGATCAGAACACCAGACTGGAAGCCTCTATGGGAGGAATTTTATTTCAGGCTTACAGTTTTGATAGAATTTTCACCATGACAGAGTAGATGGCTGGGGGAAGGGTTCACATTTCTACACAAAGCATGAAATTTGGGCTGAAGAGATGGCTTAGCTGTTAAGGTGTTTGCCTGCAAAGTCAAAGGACCTCAGTTCAATTCCCCAAGACCCATGTAGCCAGTGCACAAGGAGGGGCATGCATCTGGAGTTCCTTTGCACTGGCTGGAGACCCTGGCATGCCAATTCTCTCTCTCACTCTCTTTGCCTCTTTCTCTCTCAAATAAGTTAAAAAAATTTTTAAGCATGAAATTTTCTCAGGTAGCCAGCTCTTAAACACATGGTAGGGCTGGGCTAATCAACTCCAAGGTCCACTCCAAGCAACACAACTCATCTAGAAAGTCTCGACCACTTAAAGCTCCACCAGCTGGGGACCAAGTAGGAAGCTTACTCATAAACACGTGAGCTATGGAAGATACTTTACATTCAAATCATAGGTGGCATGGCTCCTATGGGGTAACCAACCACACTCAGATTGCGTATGAGGTCTATTTCATGGGAGGGAATTCATGACTGATATTGAAAACCAAGTCAAAAGCCTATGGCTGGGAAGACCATAGACCATAGAAGGGTAGCCACTACTGTTGTCTAAATAGATATGTTGTATCCATAAGATTTATGTCCAAACACATATGTTTATATACATCAGTTAGTGTGGCTTTCACCTTTAGTCTTAGAGAAACTCTGTTGCAATTGGCAGTGACTACTGTGGAGATTAAAATTCAACAGTGTTGAGAATAAGTGTTTAATGCTCATTGCTAAATGAGATAGCTGTATCATCTCCAAGATTCAAGGAACATTGTGAAAGAGGAGGGCAAAAGGAATGTAAGAGCTGGAGGATGAGGAGGAATGCTATGGGAATTCTGTCATCTAGACATGACATGGCCATTGTACTCATGAACTCATAGTATCTGTGGTTACCTGCACATGATAGGAACAATCAACATACCCTACAGATAGTGGAGAGGCTCACTCCTCCTTGAGGAGCTAAGATAGTGAGTACTTGAAGAGGGTGAGTCATTCCCTTAGGTTGTGTAGCCAGTAGTAAGTGGTGGGAAGAAGAGGCTCTGATAGAGAGGGAAGGGGATAAGAGAGTGCCCCGGCCAGCGGGGAGTTGAACAAGGACTTGAGGAGAAGCTAACCTGGGTGAAAAGAGGCAAACAGACACAAGAAGGAAACCAAGGTAGGTATTTGTCAAGGTCTCGAGAGTTTATTCTTACATGTAGGTTTATATAGAGTTGTAGGGGGAAGGGGATGTGGTCAGGACAAGGAGTTGTAGGGGGAAGGGGATATAGTTAGGGCAAAGATCAGAGTTACTGGTTAAACTGCAATGTCTTTGTTTCTTCATTAGCTACCGGCAGGATGGGGGAGTGTTTGGCCAGGTATACGATCCCATTGTTTCAGGTAGTTGAATATTAGGTGAGGAAGTAGAAAATTAACTTGCTATATGGCAGTCTTTGTTTGTGGTAGTTGAGTATTAGGTGAGGAAGTAGAAACTTAACCTGCTATATGGCGATTTCTGTTAACATGGCCGAGGTTTGGTTCATAGCTCCCAACAAGAGAGAGTAATAGAGATACATATGATCAGAATATAATAAACACACATAAGAAATTAGCAAATAGATAATAATATACCATATACATGTATGACATTATTAAAAAATAAAAACAAATGTCCCACTAAAACTGTCCAGGTCCAGACAGATTCATTACAGAATCCTATCAGGTCTTTAAAAAACTAGAACCAGCCGGGTATGATGGCCAATGCCTGTAATCCCAGCACTTGGGACGCCATGAGTTTGAGGCCACTCTGAGACTACACAGTGAATTCCAGGTCAACCTGAGCTAGAGTGAGATCCTACCCCAAAAAACAAAAAGAAAATAACAATAAACTAGAACCAATGCTTTTCAAATTATTCTATAAAAAATAAAAGGAAGGAATACTTCCAAATTTCTTTTATGAAGCCAGCATGACACTATTACCAAAACCACATAGGAACACAACAACAAAAGAAAGCTGGGGCTGGAGAGATGATTTGGCAGTTAAAGGTACTTGTTTGCAAGCCTGCCAACCTAAGTTTGATCTTCGGGAGTGCCCATGTAAACCCTGACACAATGTGGTTCCTGTGTTTGTAATCCCATCATACGTATGGCAATGGGAGATGGAGTCAGAAGAATCTGGATGCTCACAGTTACTATCATCAAGAAATTCCCTATCTCAAAAGAAGGGGGAAAAGCCAGGCATGGTGGCGCACACCTTTAGTCCCAGCACTCGGGAGGCAGAAGTAAGAGGATCACCACAAGTTCGAGGCCACCCTGAGACTACATAGTGAATTCCAGGTCAGCCTGAGCTAGAGTGAGACCCTACCTCAAAAAAAAAAAAAAAAAGAGAAAACAATAAAAAGAAGAGGGAAGGAGAGGAGAAACACTCCAAAGTGTCCTTTGACATCCACATGTGATTGCGTGCACGCATGTGCGTACACACACACACACAGAGACAGGGAGAGAGAGAGAGAAATAAATAATAACAATAAAAAAATTTTAAAAAGAAAACCATAGATCAATCTTTCTGGTGAACATAGATGTAAAATTTCTCAGCAAAATACATATGAACTGAATTTAAGAACATATTACAAAGATCATTCACCTCAATCAATCTTTATTCAAGAGATGCAGGGATTGTTTAATGCATATAAATCAATAAATGTAATATATCCCATAAATGAACTCCAGGACAGAAATCACATGATCATCTCAATAAATGCCAAAAAGCTCTTTAACAACATTCAACATCCTTTCATGATGAAAACACATCTCAAAATAATAAAGGCTATATATATAACAAAGCTATAGCCAACAACATGTTAAATAGGGAAAAATGCAAAGCATTTTCACTAAGATCAGGAAAAAGGCAAGTGTCCATTCTCTTCATTTCTATTTAATAGTGTCTGAAGTCTTAGCTAGAGATATTAGAAAGAAATAAAAGAAATACAAACAGGAAAAGAGGATATCAAACTGATGGTTTCCAGGGCCCAAAGCTCTGCTCTCCCATGGCAGCCAAGCCCCCAACCAGACTTGGAAGAGGAGGACAAAGCCACCAAAAGGCCAAGATAAGTCCTGGGGCACCAGAAAGCAGACTGGGGTAGAGCCTGATCAGCTCTAGGGCCATTTGAAGTAGAACCCATGTGTATGCAGGTCAAAATGCGCTCCATGTGAATTTGGAGCCGGCTGGACTGCCGCCTGTGTATTAAGCATTGCTCCATGTGTGTCTGGAGCTAACTGGGGGTTCCATATGTATTCAGAGCTGAAAGTTAAAGCTTAACAGGGGACCATTAAGAGGTATTTACATAGTGACAGCCAGGAAATTCATGTAACGGGGGAGGGAACTATAATTTAACTTCTCTGAATGTGTGAGTGAATGGGCGACTCAATCCACTTGTGTTCTGAGTTCCAATTTGTAGTCCTAAGATTTGCATCCTTAAGATCCCCACTAAAGCCAAGGATTGGAGTGGGCTCATTCTGCAGAACTGTGGCATGTGGCATAAGTTCTCATGGAAGGATTGGAATAGTATCCAATAGCAAGTCACAAGCTGAACCCGCTATGGCCAAGTGCTGCCAGAGTTCCTCTGGAACACAGCCAGAGGAGCATCTGAATGGCTTCCTTGTGAGGTGGCAACCCCATCCCTTGTCTGTCATGTATGACTGAAACCGGGAGAACACAAGAAGGGGGAGGCACTGTGATGCCTCTTAATGTATATGTGTATGTGGACATGTGTAAGAGCCCTGAACACGAGTATGTGGGTAAGGGGGGGCACTGTGATGCCTCCTAGCGGTGTGTGTGTGTGTGTGTGTGTGTGTGCGTGTGCACGTGCGCGCGCCTATGTCTGAGACTGTGTACAATTTTTGCCCAGGGTCTCTTGTCGCGAGCACTCTCAAAGATGATTGGTTGAGAGGATTCTGCCGGCGAAGGCCAATGATACTCAGACACTGGTATACTTGCAAAGGAGTTTACTGGGATGAAAGTCACGCACAAGCAAGTCCAAACTATCACAAATAAAATTATAGCTAATATAATATATAACCAAGGTATATTCATCGCTACATTACTAACACAAGAATATTTCTAACGTATTTCTAATGTATACGACCTGACAACGCGAGATTTGAGTTGCAACGTTTTACGATGTTTTACAACCTGACCAACGCGGGGTTCAAGCTGCGACGTGTTTACTTTCAGTTCGCGGCGCTCTAAGCCGAGTCTTGGTCCGCTGGCGTAAGCTAGTGCTACTGGCTTACAGATGATCGTTGGGACAGCATGTCGGGCTGATGAATTCGGATCGGTGATGTTTCTCGCGGGGGTCTCAGTCAGGACTGCTGAGCAACCTTTCAGTCAGTCATAGTGTCAGGGAGACTGAGACAATGGTTGCTGAGCAGCTGGGGTTTTTATACCTTCCAATACTTATGTAATGGTTTCACACACACATCTGCTAATCTCTACTATGTCACTGCACACAGTTAGACTTAGTTTTGCTTACAAGCTTTGACTTTGCATTTTTTACTCTCACAACAAACTTGTTTATCCTAACCTGGCCCTGGACCATATGCTGGTCCTTACATGCTCATAACAGTCTCTGCCCCCTGAGCAGAGCCTGAAAAAGAACTGAAATGTTCTGCCCAGTTCTTGGCACCCCCAGTGACCACCAAGGAGAACCAGAAACACATGCAAGGGCAAGGAGCTTTTATGTTGGGCTTAAGCTTGGACTCTTGACTTCAACAATGCAGTGGGTTGGTATAAGAGTCCCAAGTAGTGGGAGGGTAGGGTTTATATAAGGATTTGAACAAAGAAGTAGGGGTGGGTACATGATTGGTTGATTTAAACAGTAACTGCACTTGTACTCTTTTGATTGGCTTGGGATTTTGGTGGGCAAAGCTGGGGGCAGGAGCTAGGGGAACTCCAGCCAGAAGAGGTAAGCTCCATTGTGGCTGGCTAAGCAAGCAGCGGTAACATTTGTATGCTTTCGTTTGGCTGGGGCAGAAACGCAGAAGGGACAGGCCTCAGGCATGTCCTGGGCATGTCTAGGGGTGACTCAGGCCCTTGGGTGGATATCTTTCCTGACCATATGTCAGGGAAGTTGCCTTCTGCTTAAGCAGGAACCTGAAATTTAGGCCTAGCCAGGGCAGCACCTTACTGAATCCCTTCATGGCATCAGTTTAGTTTCTTGGCCTTTCAGAAATCCCAGGCTAAGGCCTGGCAGACCTAGGAGCCTATGAATGGCACAGCGGCTGAGCCCTGTGTTCCAGTCTTTTGGGAAGGGGACTGGGAGACTGGCTTTGGCATAGCTTGTGCCAATGCTACTGTGTTCCTGGGCCCCTGGTCCTTGCTATTTCCCCAGTGCTGGAAGTTGATTTTAAAAATTGGGTGCTGGGGTGGGTCCCAAGCTTTCCTTGTGGACCCAAGGGGAACTTCTTATAGAAATTGTGAAAGAATTTGCTGTAGCTGTTTCAGTACCTATTGTCTCCCTTGGCCTGTGCAAATGGGCCATGGGGCACTGGGAGAAGTGGGAAGACTGCAGGGTCTTTGCTATCTCACGGTGCTCCTCAGTGGTGAGGGTCCATCAGAAGAAGTGAAACACTAAAGCTGTGGAGGGGGTCATTGAAGTTTCTGGGTTGCCACAGCAGTGTGTGTGTGTGGTGGGGGGGGGGGAATGGAGATAAAATTAAAGTTCTGGCTGTTTATTTCTCGTTGGGAGTGGATAATGGGAAAATAAATTCTTTTTAATTTTTTTTTCATGGAGGAAGGGATATTTATTGAAGACTACAGATTCAGGGGAAGTTCCATAAATGGCAGAAGAAGCTGGCCTGCCTTCACAGGATCAAGCAGGGAGAGAGAAGTACAAGCCAAAAGCCACAGCACACTTCAGGAACTCCTGCTAGGCACACTTTGCATATCTTTAGATTGAAACCTGAAACCCACCACCACACCTTAAGATCTATGCAGTAGAACTGCCTCCAGCCAGGTGGCTGCAGAATACAAACTACAAACTAATAAACAACTGAATATATTGGGGGCCATCTATTCTATTCAAACCACCACAGTACTTTTGTTTATTTATTTGAGAAAGAGAGAAGCAAACTGAGATAGAGTATGAGCATGTAGCCCAAGCTGGCCTCTAACTCTTCATGTAACCAAGGTGATCCTCCAGCCTTCACTTCCTGAGTGCTAGGATTACAGGCATGCACCACCATGCACCAGTTACTCTATTGACTGAGCTATATTCTCAGCCCCTGAGATTTGTTTTTTAAAGGAGATTTTATTCTTAACATTATTTTTACACATATCAAACATACAGTTACAGAGTTTAGAAATGGAAAAGTCAAGACCAGGAAGGGTGGCACATGCTTTTAATCCTGGGAAAATAAATTCTTATCCTTTTGTTTACTAATTGCCTGTTGAGGGGGGATTAAAACAGCTCCTCAGATGGCCTGATAACTCCAAGGTCAAATCTGGCTATCTGTGAATTTGTAAATTTTAAGGACCAAAAGAATTTTTCCATGGAGGTCAGTGGTTCATAAACCCTTCGGTTTTGTTGATGTTTTATGATAAGGTGGTAAGGAGGATTCTAAGACATTGTTGCCCTAGAGACTGGCTGCTGAATTCAAGACCCCACTGAGTAAATAAAGGGAAAAAGACCAGAAAAGGTAAATAAGCAGAGATGGATCCTCGGAAGACTTGAGAGGAAAATAAAATGCTATTGAATATCAACTACACTAGGGTTGATTAGAAAAGGAAAATTGAAAAAAAAAGAAAGAACGAAAGGGCGATTGTCACAAAATTTACAGCTGAGAAATATGTGTTTAAGAGATTCATTTTCCTTTCAGGGTAGTCCTTTTGTCCTGATGGAACATAAAACTTTTTTTTTTTTTCAAGGTAGGGTTTCACTCTGGTCCAGGCTGACCTGGAATTAACTATGTAGTCTCAAGGTGGCCTCGAACTCATGGTGATCCTCCTACCTCTGCCTCCTGAGTGCTGGGATTAAAGATGTGTGCCACCACACCTGGCCATAAAACTATTTAATTACACAAATACATGGACAAAAGGTCATCCCTGATCTGCCACGTATGGTACCTTTCTTTGTTGTTTGCTATTAAATTATTTAAAAGGGACCAAGAGATCCTAACTGGTTTTGTAAATTAAAACAAAAAAACTATAAGAATTATTACCCAGAGCAACAGATGTCTCAGTTGGTCACAGAGATGCCAGGTTACATACAGAAAGACAGTAAATTGACTATTTTATGGGGCAAATATAGCTCAAGACTTAGGCTCTGGACAGACAGCAATAAATTCTCCTTAACTGCTGAAGATGAGGTTCTAATAATGTTGTGCCACGACCCCTGACCAGGAGCCAAGACCCCCGGTCACCCAGGAGTCACCTAGAGGACCGCCACAGAAGCCGAGACACTCGAATGCAAAAGCAACAGGTTTCTTTTAATGTCAAGCTTAAGCAGGGACTCAATCCACACAGACCGACACAGCGGGAGTGGGAGAGAGCCTCGACCTTCTAAAAGTAGGGGTTTATAAAGGAAAAGAGTGGGAAGGGGACAAAAGGGTTACATCACATAGCATCTTTTAAAATGATTGGTTCCAAGAAGGCATGCGCGGGAACATTTCTAGTTGCTCATCTCTGGTCAGCAGACTGCTTGCAGATCCTATCTTTCGCAAGGGGCCAGAGGCCCCCAGAGCTAAGTATTTTCTGGAATGTCCTGTTGAGCAAGCGAGCATGAGTTACAGAAGCAAAGGTTGGCACTTTAATCAGTTAGTTCCTTATCTGAGCTGAGCCCGGGATCCTCCTTTGTTCACAATGGTTTGTCCTACAATGGCAGTGTCATTGTTTAATTAGTTACGTGTTATTTCTTTCTGGTCTCTCATTTCCCCCTCTCTATGTGTCTTGGGGAGCCTATCTAGGGTCCCTATTTGAGTGTTTAAATATTTCCTGTATCTATGTTGGATGTCACTGGTTGGTAGGAGTAATTTCTTTGTACCATCAATTGGATGGTGCCTAGCCATTGTTTCATAAACTGTACCAGCTTATTTAAAATACAGGGGCCAAAAGTAAGCAATAGTAGTAGGATGAGTAGGGGTCCTGTGGATAGCAAGGTAGTGAACCAGGGGGAGCGATTGAACCATGATTCAAACCATCCTTCTTGAAGTATGCGTTCACATTGCGGCTTCTCTACTCCCTCCCTTATTTTAGTCATTGATTTTTTAGTTACTCCAGAATGATCAACATAGAAGCAACATTCTTCTCCTAAAGCTTGACATAGTCCCCCTTGTTGTAGAAGGAGTAAATCTAAACCCCTTCTATTTTGAAGAACTACCTCTGCTAGGGAAGTAAGTGACTCTTGTAAATGGGAGACTGACTTTTCTAATTCTTGGATGTCTGAGTCTATTGCTATTCTGAGGTCAGTGTACTGTTGGTTCTGAGTCACTATGGAAGCTATTCCCATTCCTGCTCCTGCAAGTCCAAAACCTAGTAGTAAACTAACAGTTAGGGCGGTAATCGGCTCTCTCTTTGTTCTAATTAAATTTACACCCAGATAGCAGTTCATCTCTTCAGCTGAGTAGTAGGTTATTTTAGGGATTAATCGTACCTGAACACAGGAATCCTCAGCAGTGGTTAGCATGGCTGCATTAATGCAGGGTGTGAGCCCTGTATTGCAAACCCACCAAGGGTCTTCAGAGGGAATAAGATAGGAGGAAGAGGCATTGAGAAAAATGGTCTGATCACATAAGTGAGAGGGAATTGAGTTAGATTGGGCACCAGTGACACATAGTCCTTGTCCGGATACCTGTTGGAGGGTAAGTTTTATATTTCTTGGCTGTTGTCATCTGCATTTGTTTATATCTGATGATACATTATATGAATCAGAGACTGCGACCCCTTCATAAAATGGGGGCCTCACATTATAGCATAACCAACAGGATTCGGTGAGATCAGGTCTAGAGGAGTTAAGAAAACGATAGGTAGAGGCTAAGGGTGAGAGAAGAGGGTTGTGTTCTTCTTCTTGCATCAAATCCCTGCTAGGGTTTCTTTCTATGTCTTCTGCAGGCCTCCCTGGAGGTTTTTGTGTTGTCATTTTATAGGCTTGTGATGGGGGGGGATGGAGCTTTGAAGGAGGTAGGGTCCTGGTGTTATTATGTGGGGCAAGGGGTTTGACCGGTGTGGCTTGAGTTAAAGCCTTATTGGGCCCTATAGCCTGAGGTGGCTGTAGGGGTGTAATTTTTAAGAGAATGGTGAACAGGACTCCATTGTTATATCCTGACTGGTAGAGTCGCAATCCCCAAGTAATCCCTGCATCCCATTTTGTCTCCTTTTTTCCTGCTTCAGTAAAGGAAACAACAATGGGATTACATGTAGGTTGCCTCGGGGTACATTGAGTGGCCTTGCTTCTTTGGATCTTGATGAGGCTCGAGGGGGATGGCTTTACCCAAGAACAAGTCCCAGTCTGTTCACATCCCCACGCTTTACAATAAAAATCTGCTTCTCCCCCACATTTTGAGATTTTCCTCCTATCCGTGGGGACTGGACATACATAAAAGCAGGTGCCCTGTAAGGTTTGCATGGCAGTATGAGTTCCACATCCTGAGATTCCTATCCTGCCTTGGTGATGGGGGCTCTGTTTAAAAAGGGCACATAAGTGTAAAGTCAGATCGGGCCACCAAGTTCCGGGGGGATGTGTTTCCCAAGTTTGCATTACCACCTGTTTGGAACTAGGGGTGATGATCTGCCAGAAAATGTTATGTGGGAGATGAGGGTTTCTAGCAGCCCAGCAAACCTGGCTATTAATTAAGCAAACAGTAAATAACAGTATCAGTACTTGTTTCAATTTGGGTCTTTCCGGTGGAGGTGGAGCTTCAGTGGGTCCTCTGGGTCGGGATGGCTCGTCCATGTGTCTCCAGCTTGCCAGGGAAGCAGCTTTAAGTGGGTCCAATGGATCCATGAAGTGATGCCATCTACCTTTATGGCTGTGGGAGTGGTCATCAGCACGATGTAGGGGCCTTTCCATCTGGGTTCTAAGGACTTCCGTTGGTATCTTCTGACGAGTACTTTGTCTCCTGGTTGGAACCTGTGGGGTTTTGGGGGAGCAACAGTCTCATATACAGCCCTGAAATGTGGCCAGATCTCTTTGTGAGTGAGCTGTAAACGCTTTGAAGAGCGAATTAGGTCCTGGTCAGCCATTTGTGCTAGAAGGTCAATTTGGAGGCTTGGGATAATAGGAGGCGGCACTCCAAACATTATCTCAAAAGGGGTCAGACACATATGATATGGGGAGTTCCGAACTCGGAACAAAGCAAAGGGAAGGAGAGACACCCAGTCAGCGCCGGTCTCTAAAGCTAATTTAGTCAAGGTCTCTTTTAGAGTTCTATTCATTCTTTCTACCTGTCCTGAACTCTGAGGGCGATAAGCACAGTGCAACTTCCAATTGGCCCCCAGTGCAGTGGCTATTCCCTGACTTACCTGAGATATGAAAGCTGGTCCGTTGTCTGAACCTAGAGAGATTGGGAAGCCATACCTGGGCAATATCTCTTCTAGTATCTTCTTAGCAACCACCTGCGCAGTCTCTGTTTTTGTAGGGAAGGCTTCTACCCAGCCTGAAAATGTATCTATAAACACTAGGAGATACTTATATGCTGTTTTTCCAGTCCTAATTTCAGTAAAGTCTAATTCCCAATAGGCTCCTGGTCTGGTTCCTCTCAGTCTGGTTCCTGGATTGGAGGGAAGAGCTGTAGCATTAGTCATACAGCAAGGCTGGCAATCAGATACAATTTGCTCAATGATCTGACTGGCATTTTTTATTTTGAGGTGGGAGTTACGCAGTAACTCCTGCATCCGCTTGATTCCTAGATGGGAAGAACGGTGGATCTTTTTTAGAATTCTCTGTCCCAATCTTTGAGGTAGAATCAGGCGGCCATCCTCTGTTTTTCACCAGTCATCAGACTGTTGGGCTCCTTTTAACTGTTTAATCCATGTTAAGTCTTCTGAGGTGTATTTTGGAACATCTGGAAGTTTTCTGCCTCCAGGGTCTACCAGGACAAGGGCTATCCTAGTTGCCAGGGCCACACGTTTGGCTGTCTGGTCAGCTAAGTTGTTTCCTTGGGGAATTAGTCCTTCCCCTTTTTGGTGTCCTGTACAGTGAATGATAGCCACCTGTGTAGGGCCCCAGAGGGCTTGGAGCAGATCTAGGACCTCTTGCTTGTTTTTAATGGTTTTTCCTTCAGCTGTCAAGAGCCCCCTCTCTCTGTATATTGCTCCATGGACGTGTGCCGTAGCAAATGCGTAACGGCTGTCCGTATATATGTTTAGTTTTTTATTAGCCCCTAGTTGTAAGGCTTTGGTGAGGGCTATAAGTTCTGCCTTTGGGCTGATGTGCCTGCTGGAAGAGACTCTGCCCAAATGACATCTGTCCCCGATGTGACTGCAGCCCCTGCATACCTGTGTCCATCCTGGATGAAGCTGCTGCCATCTGTAAACCAGGTTACTTCACCATCTTTGAGGGGGGTGTCCTTGAGATCTGGCCTTACGCTGTACACGTGAGCCAGTATCTCCACACAGTCATGGAGAGGCATCTCCAAGTCCGGAGCAGGCAACAGAGTGGCGGGGTTCAGAGTAATGGGCGTCTGGAAAGTTATTCTGGCTGGATTCAGGAGCAGAGTCTGATAGTGGACCATGTGGGTGTTGCTGAGCCAGCGGTCCGGTGGTTGCTTTAGCACTCCCTCAATGGCATGAGGGGTGGCAACCGTAAGGTTTTGTCCCAAAGTCAGCTTGTCTGCATCCTTGACTAGAAGGGCTGTGGCAGCTATAATCCTCAGACATGGGGGCCACCCTGCTGCTACAGTGTCCAGTTTCTTTGACAAGTAGGCAACAGGGCGCCGCCAGGGTCCTAAGCTTTGGGCGAGGACTCCCTTTGCTATCCCATTATGTTCATATATGAAGAGCATAAATGGCTTAGTAACATCAGGGAGGCTTAGGACCGGGGCATCTAGAAGGCGTAACTTTTAGTAATCAAAAGCTTGTTGGTGATGATCTGTCCATTGGAAAGGCTGGTTTTCCTTGGTGGCTTCATATAGAGGTTTTGCCAGTTCCGCGAATCCAGGGATCCACAGACGGCAGAAGCCTGCTGTGCCAAGGAATTCTCTAACTTGCCTGGGTGAGGTTGGTGTTGGGATCCGGAGAACAGTCTCTTTCTGGGCATCTGACGGCCAGCGTTGCCCATCCTGGAGGATGTATCCCAGGTATGTCACCCGCTGCTTGCAGATCTGGGCCTTTTTAGCAGAGGCCTGGTATCCCAGATTGCCCAACATCTGTAGGAGGTCTTTGGTTCCCACCAGGCATATCTCTTGGCTGACTGCTCCTATTAAAAGATCATCCAGGGCTGGAGAGATGGATTAGCGGTTAAGCGCTTGCCTGTGAAGCCTAAGGACCCTGGTTCGAGGCTCGGTTCCCCAGGTCCCACGTTAGCCAGATGCACAAGGGGGTGCACGTGTCTGGAGTTCGTTTGCAGAGGCTGGAGGCCCTGGCGCGCCCATTATCTCTCTCTCCTTCTATCTGTCTTTCTCTCTGTGTCTGTCACTCTCAAATAAATAAATAATTAATTTAAAAAAAAAAAAGATCATCCACATATTGTAACAGAGTAAGTCCTGGGTTATGTACCCGGAAGTTTGAGAGATCTTCATGTAAAGCCTCATTGAAGATTGTAGGAGAGTTTTTGAATCCTTGAGGCAGCAGAGTCCAGGTGAGTTGGCTGTTGATTCCAATGTCTGGATCATGCCATTCAAAAGCTAAGTATGGTTGGCTCTGTGGGGCTAAGGGTAGGCTAAAGAACGCATCTTTTAAGTCCAGGACAGTATACCAAATGAGCTTAGGTGTTAGGCTTCCCAACAAAGTATAAGGATTAGGAACTGTTGGGTGGATATCCATTGTTCTTTTATTTACTTCCCTCAGATCCTGGACTGGGCGGTAGTCGTTTGAGTTAGGCTTTTTCACTGGTAGGAGGGGAGTGTTCCAAGCTGACTGGACTGGCTTTAGGACCCCCAACTGGAGGAGCCGTCTGATGTGGGGGGTGATCCCCTGTTTGGCCTCCATTGGCATTGGGTATTGTTGTACCCTAACTGGTGTGGCTCCGGGTTTTAGTTCCACCAGTATGGGGGGCCTGTGTTGTGCATATCCCATCCCACCAGTTTCTGCCCAAGCTTGCGGATATTCCATTAACCAGGAAGAATCTAAAAGTTCCCCCTCCTTTGCATGTTTTTGGAAAAGCCTGTATTCTTCTGTTAGATTGGTAGTTACAAGAATTTGGGCTATTGTAGCCTTTAATTTGGGTGAAGATCCACCCATGGCAGAAACTTGTGCCCCCTGTTCTGAAAAGGATATCTGGGCTTTCATTTTAGATAACAAGTCACGTCCCAACAATGGATATGGACATTCAGGTATGACCAGGAAGGAGTGGGTCACCTGGTTGGTGCCTAAATTAACAGTCCTCCTAGTTGTCCATTGGTAAGGTTTGGTGCCTGTGGCTCCCTGGACCCAGGTAGTTTTCTTTGTCATGGGCCCCTCTGCTTGTAATAGTACCGAATTCTCTGCCCCAGTGTCCACCATAAAAATTATTTTCTTCTCCTCCACATCAAGGGTTAGCCTGGGCTCAGGGAGGGGAACTGAGCCCTGTCCCCCTCAGTCACTGTCTTCTTGACTGGCTGCCAGGATATTAGTCCATTGTTTATTTTTGGGACAATCTCGGACCCAATGTCCTTCCTCCTTACAGTATGCACATTGATTCTTTCTTACCTTAGATTTTGTTCCTTTATTGTCTCCCTTCCAATGGGGTCTCCTCATGCAAGTGGTGTCCTGGGTGGTGAGATTTCCAGTGGCAGCCAGAATTTCCTTAAGATCTTGATGATGCTTGGTCTGTTGTAGTTCTAAGATCTTAGTTAAATTTCTTTCCTGTCTCCTTTCTCATTTAATTTCTTTTTCCTCTATGCTTTCTCTTTTATCAAAGACCTTTACCGCCACTGCTACTAAGTCCCTAATATTTTTCTCTCCTAACCTTTCTAATGACTGTAACTTTTTCTTAATATCAGGGGTGGCCTGATTAATAAAAGCAAACATGACAGTGGTAGCCGCTTCCCCTGACTCAGGCTCATATGGAGTGTATCTACAGAAGGCTTCTTGGAGTCTTTCTAGGTAAGCGGCTGGACTCTCATCTGGTCCCTGTCTGACATCATATACCTTGGACATATTGGCAGGCTTTCTTGCTGCTGCCCTGAGACCCGCTAACAAAGTCCAGTGATAGATCAGGAGTCTCTCCCTACCTTGTGCTGTATTGTAGTCCCAGGTGGGGCGGGTAGTCGGGAAACTGTCATTTATTATGGCAGGGTCAGTGGTGGGATCTCCTGTAGGCCCTGGAACGAGTTTGTGGGCACTTTCAATGATCCTGCCTCACTCCTCAGTGGTGAACAAAACCTGTAGGAGCTGCTGACTATCATCCCAGGTGAGCTGGTGGGTGAAGAGCACAGTTTCTAACAGATTAGTCAGTCCCCTAGGATTCTCAGAGAAGGGAGCATTCTGAGAACGCCAATTGTACAGGTCACTGGTGGCAAAAGGCCAATAGTGAAAGGGCTGATTCCCATCCGCATCAATGGGTCTAGCAGGGCAGAGCAGTAGAGCCACTGTCTGGTCAGGGACTTGTGGGGTAGCTACCCTCCGGCTCCGTGTAGCCTGAGCTGGTCCCTGTGGATTTGGAGGCAGGCTGGCTGGGGCTGGGGCCTCTAATGGAGGTTGGGGAGGATTAGGGTTGGGAGGAGGTACATAGGGAGGAGGGAAGATGTCGATTTCCTCGTATCCTCCTGTGAGCATGGGGGCCGTCACCTCTGCAGTGGGTTTGGTATCTCTTTTAGGGGAGGCGGCCAACACCTGTGAAGAAAGGGGTGGGGGAGGAAGGAAGGGCTTTATCCAAGGAAGAGGTTCTTCTATCAAATTTCTCCAGGTCGCAATATAAGGAATTTGGTCAGGGTGTCCACTCCTAGGACGAAAAACAATTTTTTCAACTTCTAATATGGTATTCAGGTGAAAAGTTCCCTCTGGTGGCCATCCTACATTAAAGGTGGGCCACTCAGAGGTACAGAGCGTGATCCATTTGCCTTTCTTAACAGCTATTCCGTTCTCTCGGGTGACACTTTTGACATCCTTCCAGTGTGCCAGACAGAGTCCTAGAGGGGAAGAAGGTGTCTGTCCCATGTTATAAACGTCCAGGGAAAAGCGTTCATAGGATCAGGGTGAATGTAACACACAGACATACAAGTACAACACAAACACAGAGGGCCCAATAGAGAGTTATGCGCACTTCAGAGCTAAATTCAAATCTGTGATGGCCAAACGAGTCTGTGTCCTTAAGAGACAGCTCAACAATACCAAACACGATACAAATGGGAGCTGGTCTCCCCAGTAGGTTGGCTCTGTCCTCCAGGACAGGGTCCCTACTCAAATGAGGGGGCAAGACGTCTCAAGCCTCCTCCAGGTCTGCCCTTATGGTGCGTCCACCAGGGACATAAGACCTGTCCAAAATTACAGAATTACAACAAATGCCATGAATGCGGCTTGCCAGCAAACTGAAAGTAAAAGGGAAGAAAAAGAAAAGGAAAAGGAGCACTCAGTTACTCATCCGGCTGGTTAGAGAAGAAACCTTCGGGGTCTCGGGTTCATTGGGGGGGGGGGTCTCTAGGGATCCCGGACGAGCCCCCAAGATGTTGTGCCACGACCCCTGACCAAGAGCCAAGACCCCTGGTGACCCAGGAGTCACCTAGAGGACCGCCACAGAAGCCGAGACATTCGAATGTAAAAGCAACAGGTTTCTTTTAATGTCAAGCTTAAGCAGGGACTCAATCCACACAGACTGACACAGCGGGAGTGGGAGAGAGCCTCAACCTTCTAAAAGTAGGGGTTTATAAAGGAAAAGAGTGGGAAGGGGACAAAAGGGTTACATCACATAGCATCTTTTAAAATGATTGGTTCCAAGAAGGCGCACGCGGGAACATTTCTAGTTGCTCATCTCTGGTCAGCAGACTGCTTGCAGATCCTATCTTTTGCAAGGGGCCGGAGGCCCCAGAGCTAAGTATTTTTGGAATGTCCTGTTGAGCAAGCGAGCATGAGTTACAGAAGCAAAGGTTGGCACTTTAATCAGTTAGTTCCTTATCTGAGCCGAGCCCGGGATCCTCCTTTGTTCACAATGGTTTGTCCTACAATGGCAGTGTCATTGTTTAATTAGTTATGTGTTATTTCTTTCTGGTCTCTCAATAATACGGGTGTAGCCCATAGGAACTGCAGTTTTAGTTCCCGTTTGTATGTTGGACAGGCACAGAAACCACTCTTCAGAAAAAAAGGTGCTTCTCAGAGCCACCAATATATTCCCTGGATTCCCAGGACATAATCCCGTGGATTATATTAAGTCAATTAGCCCCATAGCCTATTACCTTATACAACCTTTCTGTATGTGGCATAATGTTTACAGGTGACACAGACAAATATTATATCCAAGGTCAAAAATGACAATTACAAACCAGGCATGGTGGCATGCATCTTTAACCCCAGCACTCGGGAGGCAGAGGTAGGAGGATCACCATGAGTTTGAGGCCACCCTGAGACTACATAGTAAATTCCAGGTCAGCCTGGGCTAGAGTGAGACCCTACCTTGAAAAACCAAAAACAATTTAAAAAAAGGCAATTACAGCTGAGAGAAACAAGTTTTGTCTATAAAAGGAGGCATTAAGTTAGATAAAAAAGTTAATTAAAATTAAGAAAATAATAAATAAAAGTACTTTTTTTACTTAGTACAGGCAAAAGATCTTGAGATATGAAAGGATGTCAAACTAAAACGATTAAAGGTTTCATTATTTTTGTCAAGTTTTATATAACCATGAAATTATGAGCTTTGTGTCATTGGGCCTAATTTTGGCTGTTGAAATGAATTTTCCTATTAAATAAGGTTTTGTCTAACAGGAATGATATGAAAACAAAAAAATATATATGGAGAGGAATTTATGTATTATATCAAAACAGCCAGCTTGTTCACTGGGAAAACATACAAGTTTAACATTCACTCTAAATGGGGATTATTGAAGGCTTTTCTGCAAAAAAGATAATATATAAAGAAAGAAATCTTTTTTAATAATTTTTATGTATTTATTTATTTGACAGAGAAAGACGGAAGGAGAGTGAGAGAATGGGTACGCGCCAGAGCCTCCAGCCACTGCAAATGAACTCCAGATGCATGCACCCCCTGTGAAGCTGGCTAACGTGGGTCCTGGGGAATCAAACCTGGGTCCTTTGGCTTTTCAGGGAAGCGCCTAAACCACTAAGCCATCCCTCCAGCCCAAGAAAGAAATCTTGTTATGAACAAAAGAACATAGAATCAGGGATTAATTAATAAAAAAATCTAAAGTTCTGTTTGAAACAACTTTTATAAACATCAATAAAAGTATAGCAATATCTAAGAGTAAAATTGGATTTACTAAGACTTGAATTTTGGTTATCAGAAGTTAAAATTCCCTAATAACAATACCATCTAATAATTTTAACCAGTTCAATATCTTTTAACTTAGCGGTATCTGGTACCAGTCCTGTGGTTGGAAGAAAATAGTTCTTTTTAATGTTAATAAAGTTGGGTCAGTCTTTGTTGACCTTTTGAGCCTAACTGCTATTTCCATATCATCCTTTTTAAGAGTTAGAACCCATAATAATTTGGACAATGGATGTTAATTCAATCTCACTTCTCTACACTGAAAATGGATAATAAGGAGTTATAAAATCTTTACTTTTATGGGCTAGGCCTTGGACGACAATAAGAGGAAACCCAGAAAGTCAGTTATAATTAAAAATAACTTTTAAGCTGGGCGTGGTGGCACACACCTTTAATCCCAGCACTCGGGAGGCAGAGGTAGGAGGATCACCATGAGTTCAAGGCCACCCTGATACTACAGAGTTAATTCCAGGTCAACCTGGACCAGAGTGAGACCCTACCTCAAAAAAAAAAAAAAAAAAAAAAAAACTTTTACATTGATATGTTATGGCATTGGGATTTTAGATTTGCAGCTTAAAAGATATAAACCTATAAGGTAATATGTAATATGTCCTGTTAGCAAAATTTATACATTGATCTTATTCTAAAAAAAATGTTTCAAGGATGTCTTATAAATGTTAATATATAATGTTCAATTATTATATTAGAGAGGTCAATGATCATAATAAGAAAAACAATATGCTAATTTTGGAAAACTAGTGAAAATAAAGTATACAGAGTACTGCTTCAAAAAATAACTTTTACCAGGCATGATGGTTCACGCCTTTAGTCCAAACACTCAGGAGGCAGAGGTAGAAGGATCGCTGTGAGTTCAAGGCAACCCTGAGACTATATAGTGAATTCCAGGTCAACCTGAGCTAGAGTGAGACCCTACCATGGAAAACCAAAAAAAAAAAATAAAATCTACTACTAATAATAAAATAATAATAATAACTAATAACTTTTCAATAAAACTTTATAAAAGGAAAATATATTTAAATGTAGCGACATTTATATTAATCAAATTTAATAAAAAGATATTTATTAAATAATAAAATGATATATAAATAATAAAAGGATATTAACAGATATTTAAAAGGTTGTTAATTAAGATGATGATTAAAATATAACATTTTGATGTTTCTATCCAAAATATGTATTGTTAACCAGTTACATCATGATGTGCAGATTATAAATTGTGATTGCTATGCCTCAAGATGTCAAGATTAAGACTGCAGCTCACTGATATTAACCTGTGTTTGGTAATGATTGTAACTCAGCCAAATTAGCTATGCTCTTATGTCAACCTTTTTACTACTAAAAAAACAGCCTTAACATCAAGGTTTACTCATTAGTATTTAATCTTCTACAAGAAGATTATTATATGTAAAGATACTGTAAGTATGAGATATCCCTGTCTTGTTCACACTGGTTCTGCTAGGTGGTCATTGTTAAAATTATAAGTCTTATGAAAATGATTTAGTTATTGTGAACAGTCATAAATTAAGTTATAAAATCACCCAATGGTTAGAGGTGCTTACTTACAAGATTACTTTATGCTTGTCAGAATGTCTCTAATATATGTAAAATTCAGGATGGTTTAGCTCAACAATGACCAGGTTCTGCTTTATTGTTAAGGTGTGTAACCAAAGTGTCAGTCAAGGTTTTAGTTAAATGGTTGTTTGATTATGGAATTTTAAGTTCATTGCTTATAAGTATATTGATACTTAAGACATGTTCCCTGCTTTAGAACACAGCCTAAAGTTCAAGTGATCTTTATAGATGAAAACAAACAAACAAGCAAACCCTTAAACTCTGTTGTTCTGCTTCCAGTTTTTATGCTGACTTGTCTTTTCCTGACATACAAGTTCTAAATCAAATCAACTGATTTAAAGTTGTTGGTAAACAATTGTTTTCAAGGCTACTAACATGTTCTGCCTGTACTTATAAGTGGCAGATACTTAAAAGATAAAATATGGAGCTGGGCATAGTGGGGCACACCTATAATCCCAGCACTTGGGAGGCAGAGGTAGCAGGATTGCCATGAGTTCAAGGCCACCCTGAGACTCCATAGTGAATTCCAGGGCAGCCTAGGCTAGAGTGAGACCCTACCTCAAACCCCCCACAAAAAAAGATAAAATATGTATTTTTATATGTTCCAGATATAGTTTATCCTGACAACTAAACTTAAATATTAATAAGAATTATTTAAGCTTTTGTGTTATTCTCTAACCAGATCTGCCTTATTAACCGATATGTTCCACACTTTTTTTAAAAGAAGATCTGTTTTGCTAATCAGGTGTGTATAGTCTCTCTGAGTGATTAATAACCATGTGTAGAAGCCAAAGTCAACTGGAAACATTAGAATTAAGAATATAACCAATATTTTGTTTCCTACCCCCAGGTCAGAAGGCCACAGGAAAAGATGGGACACTTCTAACCTCTAGCCTCTCATAAGTTACCTGTCTTCTTGGTCAGAGAGGACGTGGAAACCCAGAGATCTGGAAGTGGACTCTATGTCAGTGTATCTGCAGGAGAGTCACTACAGATGCTTCTAAGGGCAGCCACATGGTCAGCGTGGCCTTGACTCATCCTCGCAGATGACACAATAGTGAGAGTCCTAGAGCTCCTCACAGGTCCCTGAGATTCTCCGACAGCCATAACTGGCCTCTAAAGTACAATGCATTGTTAACTGTGGCTGCCTGTATGGCCTTAAACACCCAGAAAGAATATATAACCACAAAACGTACAATGCACACGAAAATTCAGACTAATAGGTTCCTTTGTCTGATGTTGGCTTTCATTGCTAAGCTCTTATGTTAACTTACATTTTCTTTGGCCTATGTCTGGCTCTGGCCATTGTTTGCCCCCAAATAAATTTTTAAAAGGGGGGAAATGAAGGAAAGAAAATGCCTAAGAGTAAAATTCACCTAGGAAAGGTGCAATGAGTAAGAATTCAAATTCTTTAAAAAGAGATAACTCAAGAAGGAAAAATCTAGACTTACCTATTCTATCCTGATTGCTCAGGATGGGATGTTTGACCAGGTTGTGACCAGCCCATTTGATGGGGCAAAATAGACAATCCAAAAGATGCCATTACTGGTTATGTTTACCTAGGAGTTATCAATTTATATTGGTCTAGTCTCTCCTTGTAATGCTTTAATACAATGAAAATGCTTACTTTGCTATCATGTGTTAAAATATGAAGCTTGTTTTGATTTTATAGGATTCATAGTTATCTTAGATGAGGCTAGAAGCTTTAAAAACTTTTTTTTTTACATTTATTTATTTATTTGACAGAAAGAGGGAGAGAGAGAGAGAGAGAGAGAGAAGGGGCACACCAGGGCCTCCAGCCACTATAAACAAACTCCAGACACATGTGTCACCTTGTGCACCTGGCTAACATGGGTCCTGGGGAATTGAACCCAAGTCCTTTGGCTTTTGCAGGCAAATGCTTTAACTGCTAACCCATTCCTCCAGCCAAGGCTTGAAGCTTTTAAACTATCTTAAAATCAGTAAAAGCTTATGGGGACTTATAAAGCTAATCTAAATACAGTTTACATTATGAGAAAGTCTATGGAAAAATTTTTTAAAATAGTGTGGGCCCTTAAAATCATACCTAAGGGGCTGGAGAGATGGCTTAGCAGTTAAGCACTTGCCTGTGAAGCCTAAGGACTCCAGTTTGCGGCTCGATTCCCCAGCACCCACATAAGGTGGATGCACAAGGTGGCACATGCGTCTGGAGTTCATTGGCAGTGGCTGGAGGTCCTGGCATGCCTATTCTCGCTCTCTCTCTCTCTCTCTCTCTCTCTCTCTCTCTCTCTGCCTCTTTCTCTGTCTCTTTGTCTGTCGCCCTCAAATAAATAAATAAAAATAAACATCTGGGTTGATTCCAGCTCTTAGCTATTATGAATTGAGCCACTATGAACATGGCTGAGCAAATCTCTCTGGACTGAGGCTTGAACGTTTTAAGGTACATGTCCAGTAAAGGAATAACTGGATCTGTCAGTAACTCTATAGTCAGCTTTTTTAGGAGTCTCCATATCGCTTTCCAAAGTGGTGTACCATGTTACATTCCCACCAATAGTGAATGAATGTTCCTATTTCTCCACATCCTCACCAGCATTTATTTTCATTTGATTTTTTGATGTTTGCTATCCTTATTGGAGTAAGGTGGAATCTCATAGTTTTTTAATTTGCATTTCCCTGATGATTAGGGATGGTGAACATTTTCTCAAGTGTGTGTTTGCCATTTGTATTTCTTCCTCTGTGAACTGTCTGTCCAGCTCTTTGCCCCATTTTGTGAGTGGGTTGTTTCACTTTTTATTGTTTAGGTTTTTGAGTTCTTTGTAGATTCTAGAGATTAGGCCTCTGTCAGTTGGATATTCAGCAAATATTTTCTCCCATTCTGTGGGTAATCTATTGGCTTTGCTTATTGTATGTTTGTCTGTGAAGAAACTCTTCAGCTTCATGTGATCCTATTGGTTGAGTGATTGTTTAAGATCTTGTGCTACTGGAGTTTTGTTCAGGAAGTCTTTTCCCATTCCTAGATCATGGAAAGTTCCTCATATATTTTCTTCCAGTAGTATCTGAGTTTCCAGTCTTATATTGAGGTCTTTGATCCATTTTGACTTGAGTGTTGTGCATGGTGAGATGTGTGGATCAAGTTTCAATTTCCTGCATATGGTTATCCAGTTTGTCCTGCACCATTTGTTGAAGATGCTGTCTTTCTTCCAGCCTCTATTATTCGGGCCTTTGTCAAATATCAAGTAGCTGTAGTTGTTTGACCCAAATTCTAGGTCCTCAATTCTATTCCATTTGTCTATACTCCTGTTTTTTCACCATTACCATGCTGTTTTTATTACTATGGCTTTGTAATATAGCTTTAAATCAGATATGGTGATGCCTTCAGAGGCATTTCTTTTGCTGAGGATATGTTTGGATATCTGAGGCCTTCTGCCTTTCCATATGAATTTTGAGATCATTTTTTTCTAGTTCTGCGAAGAACAATGTTGGGATTTTAATTGGAATTGCATTAAATCTGTATATTGCCTTTGGTAGGTCACCATTTTCAGAATGTTAATCCTGCCTATCCTCCTGGAGGTCTTTCCATTTTCTTAAGTTCTCCTCAGTTTCTTTTTTGAGTGTTTTTGTTTTCATTGTATAGATCTTTCACTTCCTTGGTTAACATTATTCCAAGGTATTTTTGTTGTTGTTGTTGTTGCTATTGGAATGTGACCATATCCCTTATTTCTTTCTTTGTATATTTGTCATTTGCATATAGAAAGAATATTGATTTTTGTGTATTGACTTTGTGTCCTGCTACTTTGCCAAAGGAGTTAATCACCTTCAAGAGTTTTGGGATGGAGTCTCACAGGTCTCTTATGTACACAATCATGTCATCTGCGAATAAAGCTAACTTAACTCCTTTTTTTCCAAATTGTATCCCTTTTATTTCTTTGTCCTATCTTATTGCTTGAGCTAGGACTTCCAGTACTATATTGAAGAGCAGAGGTAAGAGTGGACACCTCTGTCTTGTTCCTGATTTCAATGGGAATTCCTCCAGTCTCTCTCTATTAAGTATTATTAGGGCTTTAGGAGCTTTGTATATAGCCTTTATTATGTTAAGATATGAACCAACCATGCCAGTTCTCTCCAATGTTTTGATCATGAAGTGATGTTGTATTTTGCCAAAGGCCTTTTCTGCATCTATTGAAATGATTATATGGTTTTTGTGTTAACCTTGTTTATGTTGTGTATTACATTGACAGATTTCCATATATTGAACCACTCCTGCATTCCTGGGATGAATCCCACTTGACCAAGGTTGATAATGCTTTTGATGTGTTGTTGGGTTCGGTTTCCAAGGATTTTGTTCAGGATCTTTGCATCTAAGTTCATCAGGGAAATAGGTCAGTTGTTTTATTTTCTTGTGGCATCTCTGTCTGGGTTTGGAATTAGGGTGATACTAGCTTTATAGGAGTTGGGGAGTGTTCCCTGTTCTCCAATTGCTCTTGATTTGGCTAACTGGTCCACTCAGTGGAAACTAACCCATAGCTGGAAATGGGAAATAAATCAGAACCATATTCAAAAATGAACCCACTCTCCATTATCAAACTACCACCAATTGTGGGCTATAAGAGGGTCTACATCTATTAAATTCTCTCTAAAAAAATAAGAGTTCTCCCATTTGTCTGGTGCTAACTTTACTCTCTGTTGGAGAATCTGCTTCTCTTTTTCAGATAGACACAGATCCTAAGGAGAGAACCACCCCATCATACTTCAAAAAGGCCCAAGTTGAAACTAAGAATAATTGGTGAAACAAGCAAGGGTGCTGTTTTCTTGGTGAACCTGGTACCAGCACAAGGGTGAAGGAGATCAACACAGAGAACAATCAGCTCCTACCAAATCAGATATTCAGAGACACAGAGGCTCCCAAGACCTCATCACAGAAGCAGACCTAAAATGAACCCAACATGGCTCAGGGAAATTTGTGGAAGTGGGGGCGAAAAGAATGTCAGATCCACACATTGGGTCATAATACACAAACACATTTCCTTCTACCCATAACTGAGGTCTAACTCCACAATATATGACCCATATACCTCAACAAGGAGAAGCCAGGGGTAGGAGAAAAGACAGGAAAGAGACTAACAATGGTACCAACTTGGCTATATTCACTGAGTACAAAACTAATTAATAAAAAAAATTTTTAAATCATACCTAAATCTTGTCTCCAATGAACAGAGCCCCACCAAGGAAAATGGTGTGTTTGAAACAAATCTGGAGCCCAACCTTAAGATTTAACATACTAGTGATGCTGGTTGTTTGATGGTGTTCCCTTGAAATTTGAAACACAAGGAGACCCAGTTACCCCTAGAAAACTGGACACACACCACCAGCCTGGAAATATGAATAAAGTAAAAAATTAGAAGAAGCCACCACTCCAGCCAGTTTAGACTAGGTCCCCATACTGTATTGCATCACTCTAAGTGCTATTAAAGTTATAGGGGCCACTCTGTGGATTCATCATCCTTGGGTAGAAAAGGCCCATGCAGCTGAAGGGAACATGTTTTGGATGACAGAATAATGTCCACACCAGCCACTCTTGAGTCACCCTGCAGAGGCTCCAGTGATCTGCAGCTCTGCTCTGACCACACCAGGAACTGGTCTACACACAGTTGAAGCTTGAGGATCTACAGGCCTGCACCAATTGCACAACCAGGAGCCAATT
This sequence comes from Jaculus jaculus, assembly GCF_020740685.1. NCBI lineage: Eukaryota > Metazoa > Chordata > Mammalia > Rodentia > Dipodidae > Jaculus > Jaculus jaculus. Next base: position 119,537,145 of record NC_059105.1, read on the forward strand.
GGCCCATGAGCACCAGAAGCTTGAGGAAGTCTATGGGGAGCTCCTCTGGACCATGGTCATGATGCAAATCCATTCAATTCAGTGTGGCAGTGGTACCATTGCTGGTGTTCTCAGTGGGGATAGGGGCAATGGTGTCACAGGGTTAAAACTGGGGAAAAGAATAGTTATAGCCTTGTTCGACATAGTGACACAATTGGAGGGGCTATTTTTGTAGCAGTCTGTGCCATATCAAGCCATACATACTGGGAAGCATGTATGAATAGGAACTAAAAATGAAAAAAAAAATGGAGTTTTTATACACTTTTAATATACCTTGTTTGCTAAATTCATAGATAATGTACACCAAATAGTCAAGCAATTAATAGACCTACAAAAGCAGCTAAATTCCCTGGCCAATATGTTTATACGAAACCTGAGAGGCCTGAATCTGCTTACAGCTGATAAAGGAGGACTGTGCTTATTTAAGTAAGGAATGCTGCTTTATACAAACTAACCTGGAGTCACTATGAATATCCTCCAGAGACTAGAAAAAAGTGTGACAAAAGTAAAGAAAATTAATAAACTCCTGTCATGGGACAGCTATTGGTCATGGGCTAAGTGAACTATGTCCCTGATCACAGCACTAACAAAGATCTTTTTAGGATTATTATTTGGGCCCTGCATCTTGGACTTCCTAAGTAGACTTACTACCACTGGATGCTCTAAGTCCAAGGGTTTATTATAGTCCAGTGAAACAAAAAGACTCAGATTTATAGAAGTTGAAGTTTTTATAAGATTGATAAGACTTCAAAAGTGGGGAGACTATCGAAGGAACACCAGATATTTAATGTTCCTAGCTTATATTAGTTTAGGTGGAATATAATCAATGTATCTATAAAAAATGTAAATGTATCTAGGAGTTCCAATGAAGTGATGGATGTTGCACTTCCCTCCTCTGAAACTGCAGCAGGGGAGATTCCTCTCATGGGCGCTCACAAAAATTCTGTTGACTCTGAGCCTGACCTCTTTGGACAATCTATATAATTACCTCATCTCAGGAGACAGATGCCTGTTCTTACTTTACAGAATCTGCACTTATGGATGTAAATCTCTCCCCTCTCTAAGCATGTGAGAATTCAGACAAAGGATTGTAAAAGGTATATAAGTCCAACACAATCTGAGTTCAGGTCCTCTGCCAGGTTTTTGGCATTAGCCAGCAGAGATCTGTGTGTGAATAAAGGCTTTCTCCCTCTCTCTGAAGTGGATTTTGCCTGATTATTTTCACTGACTCATTAATTCCTATAACACTACAGCCATCTGATTTTTGGCAAAAATGAAAAAGTTGGAAGAAAAGACAGTATCTTCAATAAATGCTACTCTAAAAGCTTTCTATTTACATGTAGAAGAATGAGACTAGATTATCTTCATCCACATTGCTCTTGGCTGCTCACCAGAACTGAATGGTAAGACCCTATGCTGAAGACACCACATGTTTGTCTTTAGGACCCAGAGAAATCAAGTTGTAACTAAGCTGGAAGCTTCCTGCCTGCTGGATAATATTTTTTGTTGTTGTTTTTTTGAGGTGGGGTCTGTTCTAGCTCAGGCTGACCTGGAATTCACTCTGTAGTCTCAGGGTGGCCTCAAACTCACAGGGATCCTCCTACTTCTGCCTCCCAAATGCCGGGATTAAAGGTGTGCACCACCACACCCGGCCTGGTGGATAATTTTAATAGTGCCAAAAGGTTCTATGCAAGCTGCTGTAAAAAAAAGTCATCAGTGATATCACCCAGTGGTGGATCCTGCAGTGTATAATACTGACCTAGCAGATAAACCTGCTGTGCTCATTTGAATGTGAATGTATATACCCCATAGCCTCAGGTATTTAAGCTTCCTTCTGGAAAGGGTGTGTCCATAGGGGCAGATTTGATTCTAGCCCAAAGGTGTGGAAAGAATTTGAGTTTGGGATTCATGCTAGCTTGCCTTTTGGTGTTTGAGGGCTGCTGGTGGTTTCTCTCTGCTTGGATCTGTGAAAGGGGAACCAGCTTCTTCCATTAGTGGAATTTCCCCTGGATCTGAAAGTGAAGGACCCAGAAACTAAATGATGCCATGACAGGCTTCAGTAGAGTGCTGCCCTGGTTAGGCCTAAATTACAAGTTTCAGCTTAAACAAAGGAACGAAGGGGCAGCTGCCATGGCCCCTGCCCAGGACACTGAGACTTCCAAAGACTTGTCCCTCCTACCTTCCTATCTTGGCCAATCGAAATACATACAAATGTTATCACTGCTTGTTTAGCCAATCGCAACAGAGGTTGCTTAGTTATCTAGCTGCTGCCAGCCAACCTTGCCGCCAATGTCCTAAGAAATCAACCAATCATGTACCCATTCCCTACTTCTTTGTTCAAATCCCTATAAAGACCCGCCCCCCCGCCCCCACTGTTGGGGGCTCTTGTACAGCTCCACTGAGTTTGTGAAGTCAAGAGACTGAGTTTAAACCAGAAATAAAGCTCCTTGCCCTTGCGTATGTGTTTGGTTCTCCTTGGTGGTCACTGGGAGTGCCAAGAACTGGGCATAACAAAAGCTTGAAATAAATCCCTTCCTTCCATGAGCTGTGTATAGTTAGATGACAATCCCAGCAATGTGGAGCTGATTACAACAGAATTTGGTTCCAGAATTTGTCCAGAGTTTGATAAAGGTTGAATTTAAAATAAATAGACTGGTGTACTTAACAGAAGATAAAGAATTGAAGGAAAAATTGGAAAAAAATTAAACAAATTTAAAGTAACAGGCACAGAGACTGGTTTTAGGTTGCTAAAGCTGATATTGTTAAATAGATTATCACCATTAAGGATGGTCCAACGGTTTTACATGGAAAAGATGCCCAAGGAAAGGCTCAATAAATAGGAATGCAAATTCTTTTGAAAGGAGATGACTGAAAGGAAGAATTCTGAAAAAGTAACCTGCTCTTTAAGGTCAAGATTTATTTCTCCCTGGATTAACCTTGGCTGTGTTGCTACATACCTGCCATTGGTTTTAGAAACATGAAAAAATGCTCAGAAGCAGGTCATAAAGTGCTCATGGTTCAAGATACACTGCTAAGATGCAGCACTGAAGCATGGCAATATCCCTTTGTCAAAAGGCCAGTGAGGCCACTATAAAGTGGGCCATGGTTTGCAGTGGAACTTGAAGTTTTGGAAATAACAGGGCTGTGCAAAGACTACCATGGAGTGCTATTGGCTCAGAATGTAAGTTTTCACCTGAGCTACTTAGCCCAGCTTGAGGGATAGAAATGGAAAATTCAGACTATCAACACTGGTAATGGATGTCAGACTTGGATTGCAGATGTGTACCAGATTGATTTTCCACTGGTCTAGTCTCCTTATGCCATATTGCAATGAATATGTTCACTCTGTGCCATACGTGTTGGAAGTATGTAACATTTTTTATTTACAGGACTTAACAGTTAAGAGACAGTCTTCAAATATCAGATGAGGGCTGAAGGGATGGCTTTGCAGTTAAGGTGTGTCAGAGACCATGACCTGACCGCCCTAGGACAAAAGAAGAACTAACAGCCCTCATATGGCCCCTCCTCGAGGGCAAACAACAGCTCTGAAAAAATGTCACGATGTTCCATTCCAAGATGTTCCAGAAAGATTATGGCCAGGTGGCCCTACCTCCTTGTGCCCCCTGCTTGACCCCCCTGCCTGCTGACTGATTATAAAAAGGCTAAAAAATCCAACATTAAACGAGACCTTGACAAAACCTCCGCTTGGTCTCCTTCTTCTTTTCCACCTGTTCTTTCAGGTTGCAGCCCTCCTCGACCACCCCGCGTAATATTGGCCCTGCAGGTTGGGGGCAAATGGCGCCCAATGTGGGGCTCGAGGCACAGGTCTTGACCGGACGACTAACTGCGCTGGAGATCTCCTTGGGACGCCAAGAGACATTTTGAAGAGTGCCCCGCCATTTTGTCACTCGCGATTTCGGCTACAGGACACGGTAAGTCAGGGCCCTTATTTTTCATTCTCGTCCGATTTTCAGAATGGGCCAAAAGCTTAGTAAAGAGGCTCTTTTTCTTAAGGATTTAAAGAGCTCACTCAGGGAAAGAGGAATTAGAGTTAAGAAAAAGGACCTCGTTAATTTTTTGTTTTCATTGACAAAGTGTGTCCCTGGTTCATTATTTCTGGTCCTGATATTCATCCTGAAAAATGGCAAAAGGTTGGTAAAGACCTAAATCGCCGTATTCTAGAGGAGGGACCTGATTCTGTTCCCTCCACCCTCCACGATTTTCTCCTACTGGGGACTCATAAGAGACATAGTGGAGGAAGTGCATTCAGATCCAGATAAACAACAACTCCTTTCTGTTGCTGAGTACTGCCTCCGCCCTCTCTCACGTGGCGTTTCTTTAGTTTCGCTTTCTTCTCCTCCTGAAAAATCCCTTTGCCCGTCAGTCATTATCAATATGGGTGCTAACTCCAATAACTCTGGTGCTCCCCAAGCAGTAGAAAGGTTGTACCCACCCTTGCCCGAGCCTGCTCCCCCCGAGACTGCTTCTCGATGTACGCCCTTCATTAACCCAGTTTTTTCAAAAAACTGTGATCCCGAGCCCCTCGATCCAGGTGATGCTGCTTCTCTTGAAGATGAGGCTGCTAAATACCACAATCCCAACTGGCCTACGACTGCATCAGCACTCCCTTTTAGACCCCCTCCTTATCCCTCTCCAATTTGCACTCCCACCTTGTTATCCTCGGGGTTTTTTCCCTCTGCCCTCGCTGGCGCTAAGGAACATCTCACTAAACAAATAACTGAATTACAGGATGTTCTTAAACTACAAAAGGATTTTGCCCAACTCTCTTCAGATTTAAATTTACTGCAAAATTCAATTAATGAGGCTATATTAAAGCCCCCTAAACAGTCTCCAACCAAAAACTTTAAAAAATCTCTTGCCCCAGCCGTCCCTTGGCTTTCCCAGTGAGTATGCGCTCCACCGCCACAACCCAGATTTCCTCCTTGGATGCCCCATTAGAAGATTCTCCTCCGGTTTTGGATAATGAGGAAACCTCAGAGGCAGAGGAAGGGCCCGAGGAACTCTTAGTGCCCCCTGTTGGAATTCCCGCCGCTGCTCCGGGTGCCCAACCCCCGGAGACTCACTATCACCCCCTGCGCTTTAAAAAGGTTAAAGAATTCCACTCTGCAGTACAGGCTTATGGCCCAACAGCCCCCTTTACTCTCTCCCTTCTTGAGGATCTTTCTGGGGGAGGTCATTTAACCCCGGGAGAGTGGACCCGAGTTGTTCAGTCAGTTCTAACCCAAGGACAATTTTTGTCATGGAAGGCGGACTTTATGGATAGATGCCAATAAATTGCTTCAGTTAATCTAAGGGTGGTGTAATCCACTCAATATTAGCTTCATGCCAGAAGGCAAAAGACAGGATTGGACCAACAGAGGCTTTGAGTGGGGCCTTAGGTTATATGCCTACGGGACAGACCCTGGCCTTACTTTTAAAATTAAACTTCTTAAAAAAAACCCTCAATTCTCTAAAGTTGCTATAGGACCAAATCCTGTTCTTCATCAGCCCCCTCCCAGCCAGGCTAAAAACATACACCCCCCCCCCTCAACACCACAAGCTGTTACTGATGTCACTCTATTTCAACCTACCCTACCGTTAGGGTTGCCTTCATAGGCAGGCCTTATTCTGACCATGATTAACGCCTCTATAGAGGCCATACATCAGACCAATATATCTGAATTTCAGGAATGCTGGGTATGTTATTCACCTCGACCCCCTTTTTATGAAGGGATAGCTTTATATGCAGAATTAACGGTGACCAATGACACCATGGCTTTACGGTGGCAATGGCAAGATGGGGTTGGCCTCACTGTCGCCCAGGTATCTGGGTGTGGGGTGTGCCTCCTGGGTCCGTCCATGCTTCCCCCTATAGAGCTTCAAACAACCTGCAATCTCACTCACGTTGTTAACTCTAGCTTTCTCTATATTGTTGCCCCTGCTGGCACTTACTTCACATGCTCTACTGGTCTCACTCCTTACATTGTAACTTCCACCTTCTTAGCTCACAAAGAATATTGTGTCCTTGTACAACTCTTCCCCAAGCTAACAATACATTCTAAAGATGAGTTCCTCCATTTTTGGGAGGGAGGAACATCTCCGTCACGTGCCAAATGGGAGCCTATCACTGCCATCACTCTTGCTGTTATCCTGGGGTTGGGTGCCGCCGGAGCAGGCACAGGCGTCCTTCATTAGTCACCTCCCAACAACAATTTAATCAACTCTCTTTGGCAGTAGATAAGGACTTACAGGAATTACAAAAGGGTCTTCAAGACTTAAAGGACTCTATGGTATCTTTGTCTGAAGTAGTCCTCCAAAACAGACGTGGGCTAGACCTAGTCTTTCTACAAGAGGGGGGACTCTGTGCTGCACTTAAGGAAGAATGTTGTTTTTATGCGGACAAAACTGGCCTAGTTCAAAATAGTATTGACAAGGTCCGTTCCAGGAACGAAATCGTAACCGGGAAAAGCAGGAGTCATGGTACCAAAACTGGTTCTCCTCTTCTCCTCTGTTTTCCACATTACTCCCCTCTATTCTTGGTCCCTTCGTAGGACTCCTCCTTCTTCTTTCTTTTGGACCTTGGGCATTTAAACAACTAACTTCTTTTGTCAAAGAACAGGTTGATTCTGTCACCAGAAATTTGGTGTCTGTCCATTACCACAGATTGCAACTACAAGAAGAAGAGGGCCAAACACATGAGGCACCCCTTGGCTCTCCTTCGGCCCGACTTGATTTTTCTTCCTTGGCTAACAATAGGTCATGATTTCAATTCCCTAAATGGCTGTAGGCTCCCAATGACGGGATTATTATGGTACCAAGCCCACAGGCACACCGCTAAGCTATGGCCACAGCCAGAGATGAGAATATTGTAGGGCCCATTCCCACATAGCCTAAGACAGGTGGATCACCTTCCATGAGCTGTGATCACGGCCAATGACGGGATTATTGTGGATCCAGGGGTGGAGGCAGCCCTCATAGCTTAAGACAGGCGGGCCATCTTCAGTAACTGGTGCTGGGACTGGAAGCATACCATATAGCCTAAGACAGGGTACCTTGCCCATTTCAATTATATAAAGAGGGAGGAAATGTCAGAGACCATGACCTGACCACCCTAGGACAACAGAACTAACAGCCTTCATATGGCCCCTCACTACCCTAGGACAAAAGAAGAACTAACAGCCCTCATATGGCCCCTCCTCGAGGGCAAACAACAGCTCTGAAAAACCATTCCAAGATGTTCCAGAAAGATTACGGCCAGGTGGCCATACCTCCTTGTGCCCCCTGCTTGACCCCCCTGCCTGCTGACTGATTATAAAAAGGCTAAAAAATCCAACATTAAGCGAGACCTTGACAAAACCTCTGCTTGGTCTCCTTCTTTTCTGCCCGTTCTTCCAGGTTGCAGCCCTCCTCGACCACCCCGCGTAATATTGGCCCCGCAGGTCGGGGGCAAAGGTGCTTGCCTACAAAGCCAAAAGATCCAGGCTTGATTCTCTGGGACCCAGGTAAGCCAGATGTACAAGGCAGCACATGTCTGGACTTCATTTGCAGTGGCTGAAGGCCCTGGCATGCTAATTCTCTATCTGCCTCTCTCTGTCTCAAATAAATCATAATTTATTTTTGAAGTCTCAGATGAGACTTGGGACTTTGGAATAGTCTTAATGCTGGTAGAGCTTATGGGGTCTTTAAAGTTGGACTGGATGCAGTTTGCAATATGAGATGGTCATGCGTCTATGGGGACCAGAGGCAGATGTGGTCATTTGGATGTGAATGTATGTCCCCTATAGCCTCAGGTATTTAAGTTTCCTGCTTAAGTCTCTAGTAACCTGCTGGAAGGGGCATATCACTTTAAGGTGAATCTAATTCTAGCCCAAAGGTGTGAAGAGAAGAGCTTGAGCTCAGGGTTCCTGCTTGCTTGCTTTTTTGGTGTTTGTTGGCTGGTGGTAGTTCCTGTCTGTTTGGATTTGTGAAAGGCAGCCAGTTTCTCCCACCACTGATGTAACTTTCCTTGGATCTGTAAGCCTGAAATAAACCTGTTCTTCCCATAAACTGTTTGGTTGAGTGATCATCCTAGCAATATGGACACCTGCTCTCTGCTACAATGGGAGCATTAAATTATTGTGGGAGTAACCAACCACTCTCTGGTTGGATTTGAGGTGTGTTACACAAGAGGAAATTCATGTCTGGTACTGAAAACAAAGTTAAAAAACCATGGCTGTGCAGACCATGGGATCTAAGGGAGAACCTACTATTGTTTTACTAAATGGATGTGTTGTCAAACAGCCATCTAAATATTTATCATTATACTCACAAATTAACTATACTTTCAGTCTGTCCTGGTTAGAGTTGGAAAGCTTCTTTTATTTTTTGGCAGTGGAGGAGGTTAATGCAGAGTCTCATAACTGGTTAAAGTGGTGCAAATAACAAAATAAAGAGTGCTTGGACCTACATAACATCTTATTCAGGGCTCAGGAACATAGCAGAAAGGGGATAGATAGAATGTAAGAGCTGGAGGACAGGGAGGAGTGCTGTGGAACTCTGTTGCTCAGACATGACAAGGCCAGTGCACTCATGAACTCACAGCAGCTGTGGTCATTTGCACATGACCTATACATGACGGAGAAGTCAACACTCTTTTATGATAGGGGAAGGGCTTATGTGGCTACCTTCCTCCCTGAGGAGCTAATGACCATTCATGGCTGCTGGGAGAGGGAAAGCCATTCTCTTCCATGGCACAGCCATTGGTAAGTGAGGAGAAGGTGGGCCTAGGTAGATAAGGGAGAGTGATATGGGGTGCATATGATAGAAATGCAAAATATGTACATATGTATATATAAATATATGAAAAAATAAAAATAAAAAAGCAACTAATTTTTTAAAATAATAAAAAAGGTAGGTAACATCTACTCCCCCTGAAAACATGAACTTATAAACAGTTGGACCTTATTAACTGTGGATAGATCCTCATACAAACGACTTGCTTCTACTTCCAAAACAAAGTTGGATAATGGCTTAGATTAACCAAAGAAAAGACTAAAAGAACCCTGAAGGTATACAGACCTTTGAGATTTAAGAAAAGTTTTTTATTAGTTATGTACACAGTGTGCACACAGCCATGTTGGTACCATCATTAGCCTCCTCCCTGTATCCCGCCCTCTGAAGGGACCCTCCTCGTTGGGGAATGTAGGTTGTGCATTGTGGATTTTTATATAACAAATTCTGTCCATTTTTGTGACAGGATCTCATTTTATAGTCCTGGCTGGCTTGTAATCACTCATTCTGCAGACCAACCTGGCCTTGAACTTTTGAATGATCTTTCCTGCCTCTGCCTCCCAAATGTTGGGTTTACAGTTACATATCATTACATATATCATTACCAGTTCACAAATCATCTTTAAATTATTTATAGTTAACAATTCTTTTTCACATTCTTTTTACAGCAATGAGTAGATGTTTTGTATTGAATAAAACATTTGAGAGCTGAGAGTTCTTTTTCAGACTATTTTGTTACTTAAGAATGGGTTTTCTATAGGCAGCCTCTATCACATCAAAAGACTAATAAATATTTATATCAAGAGACAAGTATGTCATTTAAAAACAAATGTTGGCTGGAGGGATGGCTTAGCAGTTAAGGCACTTGCCTGCAAAGCCAAAGGACCCAGGTTCAATTCCCCAGGACCCATGTTAGCCAGATGCACTAGGGGCACATGCATCTGGAGTTCATTTGCAGTGGCTGGAGACCCTGGTGTGCCCATTCTCTCTCTCTCCCCCCATTTTCTCTGTCAAATAAATAAATAAAAATAATAAAACATTTATTTATTTAAAAAATGCTATTGAGGACTGGAGAGATGGCTTATCGGTTCAGGCTCTTGCCTGCAAAGCCAAAGGACCCAGGTTCGATTCCCCAGAACCCAGGTAAGCCAGGTGCACAATGGGGCACATGCATTTGGAGTTCGTTTACAGGGACTGGAGGCCCTGGTGTGCCCATTCTCTCCCTCTCTCTCTTCCCACTTGCCTATTTCTGTATCTATCTCTCCCTCTCAAATAAAAATAAAATATATTTAAAAATGCTATTGAATACTAACCTTAATAGAAAATCTTGTTTTTGAAGTTTTAATATTGAATACAGGTAAGGAGTCTCTCATCTATAGATAAGGTTAATCACTTTATACCTACTATATTATTTTCTTTTAAAATGTTTTGTAACTACAAAAAAAAACCCAAAATAAAATAAAAAAAGAGCCAGGCGTGGTGGCTCACGCTTTTAATCCCAGCCCTCGGGAGGCAGAGGTAGGAGGATTGCCGAGAGTTCAAGGCCACCCTGAGACTACATAGCTAATTCCAGGTCAGCCTGGACCAGAGTGAGACCTTACCTCGAAAAACCAAATAAATAAATAAATAAATAAAAGAAACAAAAATAAGTATTTTGTAACTAATGGCTCAAGTCAAACATACTATACTTTTTGTTTTATTTTGTTTTTTTTTTCAAGGTAGACTCTTGCTCTATTCCAGGCTGACCTGGAATTTACTATGCAGTCTCAAGGTAGCCTTGAGCTCACAGCAATCCTCCCACTTCTGCCTCCTGAGTGCTGGGATTAAAGGCATGTGCCACCATGATCAGCTTCATAGTATACTTAAAAAATTTTTTGTTGTTTAATTTATTTATTTGAGAGTGACAGACAGAGAAAGAGGCAGAGAGAAAGAGAGAGAGAGAATGGGTGCACCAGGGGCTTCAGCCACTGCAAACGAACTCCAGACACATGCACCCCCTTGTGCATCTGGCTAACGTGGGTCCTGGGGAATTGAGCCTCCAACCTGGGTCCTTAGGCTTCACAGGCAAGTGTTTAACCACTAAGAAATCTCTCCAGCCTCATAGTATACTTTTAATTAAGTAGGAAAATATCATATTACATACATTACTCCTGATGCTCACACCCTTTCCTAATATACTATGTTCTACATATGACCTGGGAAGTGTATATAATAGGTGACATTCAGGTCTTTGTTACTTTTCTAGGTTAACAGACTATAATCAATGTTGTAATGATCTAGTACCAGTCATTGAGTCAAATAACAAAAATTAATTTTGTGATATATATCAGTACATTATTTAATATTAGCAAGAACAATTATTTTTGCATGTTATTCTTTAAAATGTTTTAAAGGGGCACCTTATTTTAAATTATTCATTTTTTACATGTGCATGCATATGTGATGTGTGATGTGTGTTCCTATATGTGTGGCATACTGAGGCAGGGTCTCTCACTTGAACCTAGCACTCACTAATTTAATTAGCTTAGCTATCCAGTTTACCCTGGGGATCCCATCTCTACTTTCCAAACACTAGGATTACAAGTGGGCTGTCACACCCACCCGACATTAATGTGGGTGCTGGGGATCCAAAATCCAATCCTCATGCATGCACAGCAAGCACTTTATCCACTGAGCCATACCCATTGGCCCTAAATTATTCCTTTTGTTGTTTTCAAGGTAGGGTCTTCACTATAGCCCAGACTGGCCTAGAATAATTATTCCTTTTTAAACCAATATGTAATGATTGCTTTTTAGACTAAATGAGTAAGCCTGAAGATTTTAAAAGATAAATCTAAAGTGAATATGTATCAAGAATTTATAGTAAAATAACAGGTTACTAATGTGCTTAAGGTGCTCTCTTCATCACTATTAAATAAATATTTAATAATTTAAATATTAAATAATGACTAGATACAACAAAAAACTGTCTACATATGAATACTATTAATTATAGGACTTGTTTTTTTTATTAAAATGGTAAGAATACAAATAGCTTATATCAGTAAAATACAGTAGCATTCAGGTGTCAACATTAAATCAAGACCCATGGACAGAAAGGAGATGTAAGAGGTTTAGATTGGGGAGGGAAACAACTCATTACTCTAGATAACAGACAGGTGCTACAAGCAAAAAATAAATAAAATAGCAATTAAGTTCATTGCAGTACTTTAATGTTTTTAAAAATACAGATTTTTTAAAAAATCTTACATTCTGGACAGATATATCATCACCTACCTTTCTAAAAATAGTAGGAATAAACACAATTATTTTTTTTAAAATGCATGCTAGGCATTGAGTGGTACAATAGTATGGATTTAAAACCCCAACACACTCCTACTTTCTGCTGCTTTAAAGTTAGATTATGGCATGGAATTTACGTCAGGCTGGTTCCAAAATATGATATTGGGTCCCAGGCCAGTGTTGTTAAACTGTGCCTATTTTGACACAATGTCTCCAGCCATGAAAACATCAATCACAAAGAAAAAATGTAACCAACCAATTATTTGAGATAGCAAGAAAGAAAGGAAATCAGTTTTGTAAAAACACTTTTCCCTCTTTTTTTAAGCTTCTTTATTTACTCCGGATAGTTAACAAAACAGTGCTCAATAGTGAAGTAAGCAGATTTTACACTCACTATGACTGTGTGGATAGAAAGAGCCATATGCATTTTTGTTTGCATACATCATCTCAGATCACTGTGATATGGCACATGAGAACAGACTCAGAGGCACAAAGTCAATAAATACATTTGACATCGTCAAGCATTCAAAAGATAAATGCAATCATATAGCAAAAAAAAAATCCGTTTGTATCTTTGACCTTTCCAAGGACGTGGAGAATCTTTTCATGTCAGAAATCTCTATAGCAAAGATTCCTATAAGAGAAAAAAATAATGCAGACTATTAGGGTTTTAATTCAATCATTTCAGCACGTTTAAAGCTCATTTTCTAAGTGTTATTCCTTCAGTACCTGAGTTGTCGCCCTCACCTCCACAACTTCTGGGGTGGAAAAGAAATTTAATGCATTTTAAAAAAAACCACTATGGAACAGTGTGGTGGTTTGAATAGATAGCCCCCAATATATTCAGCTTTTTGTTTGTAGTTTGCATCTGTAGCCACCTGGCTGGAGGCAATGTAACTGGGTGGATCTTTAGGTGTGGTGGTGGGTTTCAGATTTCAATCTAAAGATATGCAAAGTGTACCTAGCTGGAGTTCCTGAAGTGTGCTGTGCTGTGTGGCTTTTGACTTGTACTTCTCTCTCTCTCTGCTTGGACCTGTGGAGGCAGGCCAGCTTCTTCTGCCACTATGGAACTTTCCCTGGGTCTGTAAGCTTCAATAAGTATCTTTTCCTCCATAACTGTGCCTAGTCTGGAAGTTCATCTCAGTGAACCTGAAGCTGTCTGCAACAAACACTATTTATCTAAAACTAAAAAAGAATGAGGGGCTAGGGAGATGGCTCAGCTAGTAAGAGCACTAGCTGCACAAGCATGAGGAGCCGACTTCAGTCCCTAACATGTAAAAAGTCAAGCATGACCATGCCTGTGTGTGACCCCAGAACAAGAGAATCACTGAGGGTCCCTGGTGAGCCCGTCTAACCACATGAAGGGAGATCCAGATCCAGAAGAGACTAGCTCAGGAAAACAAGGTAGAAGACTGACAGAAGACACCCA